>NC_133027.1:35055000-36552500 GCF_048771995.1 Taeniopygia guttata
CTGAGCACTGACCTTCCACCTGCTTACAGAGCAAAGCTGCTGGAGTTCTAAGCTTGCTGAAAAGTTGCAGTTTAGCTCTAAGGCCTCTGACATTATGTTAGCAACAGCATACTTAATGGCACACCCTGGAAAGAACTGAACATCCTAAGCATAAATTATTCCACTCAGAGGTTTCAGAATCAGGAGAAACTCTGAGCTCAGGTGTGTTGTTCTTATCGTGGTAGTCAGACTTATCAATCATGATGTCATTATCAAAAAGCTAGATAGGCCAACAGCCAATTTACTAGTACCTCGTGCTAGAAGAATAAATCTCACTTGGACACCATGAAGCTGTATGGCATTTTCCTTGCCAAAACTGCTTGTGTTCCAATACTTAAATGCTAATTACTTAAATACTAATACCTGAAAATATGTTTAGAACTTGGGAATTGTTAAGCATGCATCCAACCTCCAACAAGAAATCTTCCAACATCCTGCAAGAAATCTTCCCTTGCCTAACACAGGCAGATGCCTGGGATTAAAGACTCAAGGTTTCCAGCCCCACCTTCACAATGGCCTCTGTGCCTCATCTTGAGCAAATCCCACATCCACTCACTTATTTTTTTTGCTTGAAGTAGGTAAATTCTATCCCAAGATTCACAGACTTTTAAGAGAAATAATTTATTTGTCTCTGGCAGTTTTTTGTGTGTTGGCATAAGAATCAAAAGAGAGATTTAAATAAGGCTGCTGTGACTCAGAAGTAGTATTCCCCATTTTAGTGTTCCCACTGAAGCACTCGAAACCACGCATCCCTCACTCACTCATTTCCCTCTTTCAGTCCCTCTGTGGCAGGATGGAGAAGAGAATTGGAGGCACAAAGGGTAAAGAGCACAGATTGAGATAAGAACAAATTACTGGAAAGAGCAATGGAATAAGACAAAGAGTACCAGCAGTAATATCAGTAACAGAGGGAGCTGGCACTACCCATCCTCTCTCTTCATGCCACACTTATCCAACCAGAAGGGACCCTATCCTCAGAAAATTACATGAACTGGTATAGAATAACCTCCAGGTCCTGGCCATGTCCTCTCCTGGCTACTGCAAAAACTAATCTTATCCTGGCTGGAACCAGGACAGACCTGATACAAACAGATATGAACCTCTAGCATATGGACTCAGGAGAAAAAGGATGGCAAAACCAGCCCTCTTCACCTCAACACATCTGGGTAATAAAAGAGTTGACTCCTGCTCCCAGTCAGCAAAATTATGTAACATAGCTGTCCTTTAGTCAATGCAGTTTTAGATTATCCTCTCTAGTTGGCAATATTATTGCATTTATCTTTCCACTTATCAACCAACTATCTAATCTTCAAACAGTATATCCTTTCTAGTTGAGTAACAGAATAAACAGCATAATTAAATGAAGGAAATTAGGCAAACATTGCCCAGCATCACCACCTGAGGCGGTCAGTCTACCAGACACCTCATACTGTCCCAGCTAACCTAACTGACACTTGAAATAATTAGGAAATAGGATGAAAGTGACTCCTGAGCTGTAGACACGAACAAATAAGAACCAGCACTAGTTGGGTGCAAGAGATGCATGGTGACTGTGGATGTTGTGGGTCCATGTCAATGATAGATGGAAGAGGTTGGGAGAGGATGGGAAAACATGTCACTGCTACAAGTCTTCCTGTGATTTTGGCAAGGGCAACCTTTGGGTTAGGTTTTCTAGTTTAAAAAATTGCCCAGTGAGCAATATCCATTTCTCTTTTGACCTTCCTATGTTCCACCCTTATGCAGGCAAAAATTTTGAGCCTTGAACAAAAAAGGAAACAAATTATATGTTATTTTATCTTTTGAAGCAAAATGTTTAGGAAGATTGTTGAGGAAACTAATTCTTGGTTTTATGTCAGTCAGAGCTAGGCTGTCATAAAGCACTGAGAAAAAATTGAAGTACAAGAAGGGAGAGATTCCAGAAGAGACAGAATGAAAGACAAAGAACACTTTGGTATATGAAAAGGCAGTAGAAAAGGGTGCTTTATTTACCAAAGAGATAGGCAGATGTTCTCTTAACAAGAACAGAGGACATATAGGATAAGATGGAAAAATTCAGCCCAAAGGAGTGATGTATAAACCTGAGAGTCAAGCATTAACTAAGGCTGAATTTCAACCGGGGGAGACAAAAAATGCCTGACTGTACTAACCAGCATATATAAAGGGAAAGATATCTAGAATTTACATAAATGAAAGCACAAAAACCTAACTGATTCATTAATCAAATTCATATATCAAGCACCTCTAAAATAGTTTGATTTGTTTCTCATTCTTTCCCTACATAGAATGCATACATTCTATGTTTCAGTTTTGCAAGAGTCTTACTTTGAAAGCAATAGAGTGAAGGGTTTGCCATTTATTTCTATTGAATGTCTTGTGATCAGAACAGACTTTCTCTATATAGCGAGCTTAAATATTCCTTTCTGTTACATTTGTCCTTGCCAACAGAACAGGTCAAAATAGAATGATTTTTCATCTCTTCCTTTCCCCATATTGAAATTCTGAAAATATTCAGGGAGTTCCAATTCCCAACTACCTCCTTTTATCTCCTTAGATTACTCACCTGGTACTCTTTGCAATCCATTTCCTTCAAATGCCATAAGTAATTAGGTGTCCCTATGGAGTTATTTACCTGTGATTTTTGTCATTTTTTACCAAACCATATCCATTACAACTGTACTGCCCTCTCTAGGTTTTTTGCAAATTTTCTTGCTAAAGAAATGCCTAGAAGAAGCATTCCAGGAACAACTGAGTGTGAGCTGGCATAGTAACACCTCACTTTTCTAGGTCCCACTCAGCTCCCCAAACTCACATCCAAAAGGCACACTCAGTGTATCTCCCAGGGGTGCCTCTCTGCACTCTGCTCCATTGCATCTTCTCAGCCAATGCCCTTCAACTTTGATGCAAGGGAAACTTAGACCACAAATTTGTCTAAATTGGGATAAATTTGTCTGCTTGGTTTAATTTAACACAATTGTAAACGAAGCCTTTTCAGCAGGCTTGGTGTCAATGCAGCAATAGTTTTACATTTGCTGTTACACTACACAACTCACAGCATGTGGTTTCTCCTCCAAAACTTTGGACCTGCCTGGGTACCAAGTTCCAGTCTCTGAGATGGATGGATGTTGCTCTTCCTCCCCAGCTGTGGTCAGCTCCCTGTGGCAGGACTTACCCCCACGCTCCCAGGTGTACGTGGGGTGTGACAACACATCTGTCTCCCCAGTATGTCCAAGGAATGAGTTTATCATCTTCAGTCATCCTTGTGGGCTCCCACCACGCCCTTCTGCCACCACCAACAGCTCCCCAGCCTCAGCTCGTTTCATGCTGCCTTCTCTGGAAGGCACTCCCTGCCTTCTGCTAGTCTGGGAATGGCTTTTGATTCACATCTTTTAATCAATCTTGGTAAACGTTGTTGGTGTAAGGTTGCTACTGCTCACAAACCCAAGACTTCTAACATGTACCAAATGTTCCTGCAATATGGCTGGCACACTCCACATTATCATAAAAAATACACACTGCAAACACATCCAACTGCCTTTAACATCAAAAGGAAGTTTTCCACTGATTTTTATAAGGTCTGAATTGAGGTCTTGTGACACTGCTACAGTGAAGTATTTACACATATGCCAGACCCTAAGTATGTGAAGAAGCCCCGTGAATTCAATATGCTTCTCAGATGCTTAAACATTTCACTCAAGGCCTCAATGTTTATTTTAAGCTGCTGTAAGAGTGCTGCTGTTATATAAAATAAAATCCATGTGAGAATTCCTTTGTTCCAATGAAAAGAGGAATAGGCTATTACATTATATAGATACATACAGATAATGTGCCTGCTTATATACATATGCACACATATTTACATGCATATATTAGCATCTTTTCTGCTCCTCATATTCCCTAAAAGTAAAGGTTTTATCTCATTCACAAAATTAACTGCAAAATGCAGCATTTGAGTCCACATTATTATGGTGGAAAAAAAATTCCTTTTAAATGTCCTTGCCCAGTGCTGATGGATGCACAGTTTCCAACCCAGGAAACTGTCACACAATAGACAAATCAAAAGCCTTAACCTGTGAAGTAGAAATATTTGCCTTGGAAACATATATACAAAAGCTCACAACAACAAAAGAAAGAAAGAGAGTTGGGCAACATAGTGAAAGATTTACCTCAAAGACCATCAAAAGGAAGAATAATTTCCTTTCCTGCTTTAGGGGAATGTTTATTTAGATTAAAATGTAAAAGGTGCAGTGGAAATAAACATCCTCATTATTGTCCATAGAATCTTCAAAAATTAAGAACCTTCATCTTATAATGGCATTCAGGAGACATTTTAGGTCTTCTCTCTTCATTCCTTTTCCCTCATTTATCTCTTTCCATTTTTTTCATTTTGGTTTGATTTGGTTTTTTAATATATAATATGCAGGGTTCAGCCTAAAAATTCCCTACTGAAATTGAGTGAATTCATGCATATACATGCTGAGCAGCTGCAATCACATGTGACTCAGACAGGGGCAGCATTTCAACTGCAAAGTCTCCAAACATTAAATGAGAAAAATGAGACTTTACCTTGGGGTAAAGGCTGGCAGACTAACACCGGAAGGGACAGAAACAGTATGTCCCCAGTTCTTCTCCCTCTGATGGAAAAGACTAAATTATTGCATTGCTTTACAGAAGAACAGATTCCTCCAGATTCACTGGAAGTCGCTTAGAGCAGTATAGAAACAGATGGTTAGGTAAATACAATTTTCTCTTTACTAGCATGTTGTTTCTGCTCTATTATTATTTGATACTTTACAATTCATAAATAAAATTAAATCAATAACATCTGTGAACATCACTGCCCTTCCGCTCCTCTGAAATACCCCATAACCTTCCATGACTTTCTTTATTGCTATTGAGCCTCATGTCAGTCTATCTTGAAACTCCTAGCCCAACAGGAAATAATGTCTGGATTACAAACATTTGGGGTTTTTTATAGTGGCAGGCAGGCAGGGAGAGGACATAACACTGAAATTCAGGAGTATTAAGAGGATTATGATAACTGTTGGATTTTGAGGGGTTTCTTTGGAGTCTTATTTCTCCTTCAAATGCGAAACACCTGGGACAGCAGCCAGCCAGCAGTGACAGGCACTGGAAACTTCAAATCATCTGAGAAGAGCACTAATCTACTCTGCCACATCCTCTGTTAAAAACTCCCCAGGAATTTACTTCCCATGCAAATGGTCTGTGGATAATGCGAAGTCAAGAAGAGCAGCTGGTGTCAGGACCTGAGAGGTTCATCAGTGGCAAAGCCACTTCAGTACCCTCTGTGACTGGAGAGGTAATCACCACAGCAGTCCAAGACCTAGCCCAGTATTCCATCTGTGCTGTGCCATGTGTCATCTGGAACTAAAGAAGCGTGACAACATTTCCAGAAGGTGAAATGTTGGCAGAGGCAAAGGCGGATAGGGAGAGACTGGTGTGGCTGGTGAGGTCTTGTAGTGTGGCTTAACGGGCATATTGTGTTATAGCATTGTACTCATGGCTCTGCTGGGACTGTGACTTCTTAAGAGACAATTATAAGTTTTTCTTTCTTCTCCATTTAAAGTCTCTGAAATGAGAGGGATGTTGTCAGTGTCCTGCATGCCCTGGCTCCAGCAAGAGGACATGTTTGATGGTTACAAGGTTTGGGGGTAAAAGTGGAAGACTGAATAGGATAAAGGAATCTAACTTTCTTGCAATTCACACGTATCAGTGGTTGGGATCAGTGTCTGTGATGTAACGTGACATCAACCATGTTTATAGTGCTGTCTAGGAGAGAGGTGGTTGGGGCTGTTAGAAAGCAAACTAACAGCTAACTGATGATCTAGGACATACTATTTTCCCTCTCTCCACTGAAGGGGAAAGCTATTTTTCTTACTGCTGTTGGTTTTCATGCCTTTAAATACCAGGTGGATCTACAGTCTGCTTTCTGGATGATATGAAAATGTATAATGTTAATGGTCATATTTCTTCCCAAAGTTTATGAATTGCTCCAAGAGAGCTCACACAGAGCCTTTAACATCCATTTACACACATAATTTCTTTTCCCTGGGTAACTATCTTCTGACTTTTCACAGAAGAATCAACAGCTATAAATCAAACCCATCCTACACAGTTACATACCTCCATCTCTGAATCTGAACATGGAACTAAAGACACAAAAAGTCCTAGGCAAGCCAATTTGCATGCAATCCTGATAGATAGTTAAATTGGTTCAATCTTCCCAGACCTCCTGTGTTTGAACCTCCTGTAGCTGTGGTAAATCAGACACAAGCATGCATAGAACAAAAAGATCAGAAAGTTTTCATTAAGGGATTGTGCTCTCCACTGTAATTTCTGAGCAGGACAGAATGGCTGAAGAATAAACACAGGCAGTGACCACCATGGCAAAGGCACTGAGAGAAATTTAGAATAACCTCTGCTTCTTTTTCCTCAGTCCATTTGAAGCACAGATATGTTAATTTCTATTATGTGAAACTGTTGAAGTAGCTCCCTAGGCTTCAGTTCTCATTTCCCAGCTGGCTTTCACCTGTATTTGTGAAGCCTGCACTAGTCAGCCTTTGTGATGTTAACATACAAAAGATGGGTGTATTCCAGACATTTTTCATCTCCTGAATGACTTCAGGATCCAGTGCTCTGTGTGTAACCCTGCAGCCATATCCATTTTCAGCAGCTTTTCCCAGACTCACAAGTTACAATTTATCCCTTCAAAAGTGTTTGAGCTTTATGTATTAGCTTCCTCCTATATTGTAAGGAAGGTTGAGTACTTAATTACACTGATCTAATTTGGCTACAAAAGTTCACAAATGCTCTTATTTATTTTTATATGTGCAGCTTCTCTTTGTCTAAAAATTTTGAGCATATGTTTCAAAAACGCTCTGGGGCTGGACTCTCGAGATCCATAAAACATGATCCAGAAAATCTAGTCTATTTTCAGCAAGCTTAAATCAGTTTTTGCAGAGATCCGCTAGAGATTTCAAGTAGTTAGAAAATGAAAGAAGGTAAAACAAATTATTGTCTGTGTCAAAATTATTCATTTCACTTGGTAATATTCAGGAACAGATGCTGTATTTAGTTATCTATATTCAGTGATGTGTTAATCCTTGTTTTTCTAGCCCTTTGTTTTTTCACCAAACATGTAAGCATTCTTTCTGAAACAAGAAAAACATCACATCGCTAAAATCTCAGTTTTGTTGGAAAGTTCAGAAAATAGATAAATAACCTGAAGCCATGGGCTTATTTCTTCTAAACAAAAGGTTATCACAGAATGTAGAGATTATTTTTCATGCCCCTCTTCTTTCTTACTTGCATACTACCTCCCACACCCACCTCCTGGCAAGTCAACAAGCTCTGAGCAGTCAGTCCCCACTTTCGTAACTCAGTCTCAGAGCATTAAAGCCTTAGGCTTGGCAGGTGTCCAGGATGAAGAAATATTAACAAATCTCCCACAAAGAGCACTCTAATCATAGCAAGCACTGAAGCCTTGAACATAATATTTCCTCCATGTATAAGATTTCCAATTTGCTTAATGGTCTCAAACTTTGCATTATGATATTGCAAATGTTCTTTTAAAAACTCCAGGTCCTCCCGAAACACATAACCAGCATGTACATTACATTAAAAAAATATCACTTACTCTTCATTTTTGGCTTCTGCTGAGAAATCTTCTTCCAAGTCATAATTTATTGGAAAATAAAAAAGAAATACCATGTTCAAGTTATCATTCAAAGATGCCTCATTTTGTAATTCCCATTGCAACAACAGAGGCACATACTTCCATGAAACATTGTTGTTTATCTCTTTGGATGACCTCACCGAAGGTTAGCTGGAAGAAGATGGAAATGCAGACTGATTTATTGGTAGCTGGAGTGCAAATTTCACACAAAAGTTCAGATGGCAGATTTAATAACTACAGCTAAAGGGTCTCAATTTTCTGAATTCTGAGTAATTTCCACAAGTCGTCATTCTGTTGTCTGCCCCACATCACACAGTCAATTCTCCTTCTTTCTTCTAGAGTATGAGCTAACACTTTTTTCCAGATAGCTACATTCAGAGCAAGGATTTTTACAAATAAATGCAACTGCACCCATTTTTGTTCATACCTAAGGGATGGGTGTGAACAGCTAAATTTGATTTTACTGCATTATCTATATTTAGGCTATGGTAGAACTGTAGCAAATACTCTGTATAATGGTTATCTAAGACCTTAAATTTATTTCTATGAATAATTACAATTTAGTTACCAGGGAAACACATACTATAACAGTCATTCTCCTTATTTATTCGCAGAGTTATGTCTGCCACTTTACAGACAAAATGTATCTAGGTATAGAATTGCATTAAACAGTAATTTCAGAGTACTTTTCAACAGATATTTTTCCTAAAAGAAAAATATTTTTCTAAAACTTTTTTTCATAAAAGTTCCCCTGGCTACACTACTGAAACTCATAACTTGTTCTCTGATTTGGGACATTATTTATTCTTTGAGCATTTTTATTTAGTAGAAATCTACCTTATGCTGTAAACAAGAATTTTGTGACGAGTGTGGTTAGTCTTCTAGAAAAGACAGACTACTGAAGGCAGAAGTGTCAGAAGAAATACAAAGGTACAAGAAGAAAGCAACACATTACAATAATTTATGCAGTGTATAAACTCAAGTGTACAAAAGAGTACAGTTCTCCCTCTCATAAGGACACATGCTAGTCAAAAAGCACACATCAACCCTGCCTAGCTGGGTTCATTTTAAGAAAGCAAGGACTATGGTCATCTCTGGAGGAGCATGAAAGAATTCAAACTCTTTCAGTAAGGAGGACTTCTGCACATTCAAACCATGTGAAGGGGGAAACACCTGCTATGTCAGCTAGTATTAATGGAGAGAGGAACACCTATGCTTCAGTTACTTATGTGCTATGAAATGTCCCAGTTGTGTTCTTTAAAGCTGCTTAATTACATTAAAAGACCATCATTTCCACATTCCCTGGCTCAGGCAAACACATCCACTTCACAGCAATTCCATGCCGTGCCTGACGTTCTGCAGGCCCAGGCTAAATGTGAGCTACTGCAATTCACCTTCGAGCTGGCTAAGCTTCACTCTGTAGCTGAAATCAACACAGCTCTGTATCTTACTTATATTATTCACATTTCCACAAATTGCTGATGCTAAATATCTGGTTTTTCTTGTACAGTTTTTTTCATCAGTGGAAAAAAAAAAAAAAAAAAGCTTTTTTTAAATTTTTACCATTTTTAAGTATGGAAAAAGTGTGTCTAGAACACTTCATACAGACATCTCCCTGAAATCTGACACAGTCGTTAAAAAAGGCTACAATGCACAATTCAGTAAATGTGGGAATAAAAAGTTTTGACGAGTCTTGAGCCATCAGTAACAAAATTAATGAATGAGGTGTTCAAAACTGAGGAGCAAATACTTCCCTTAAATGGTTCTGACTGGTTGCCAGGGGCCAGTTCCCCACATCCTAGACAACGGACATAACTTTAAAATATAAATAACCCTCTTGGTAGAATTGGCATACACACTTCTAGTGGGGTAATAATGTTTGACCATGACCACTGAGAAATAGATTTGTTCCTTTCATGTAAAAATGAGGAGTGTTTTAATATGAAAATAAAATTATTGGTTTGAAAGTCCTATATCCAGCTTACATCTAAACAAATTTAGATAAACACATGTTCTTAGGAAGCAGAGCATGGAACTGGAGAATATGGAAGAACAATTAAAGAGCTAAGGAAAATTAAGCCCCAGGGTTATACTAATAAAAGAATGATAGTGATCATCTCCCCATCTAGTCTTAATAGCTGTCTCTCATAAATTTTCCATTAAAATCAAATTAAAGTTTGAGCATTGCCACTTCAATGAAATTCTTTGCAGCTGTGTTTCTCTCAGCCCAGTGTTAATATTAAGCATTTAGTGAATTTCTTTTAGAGGTTAATTCAATAGTGCTTGCCATTATATAGCTACAATCTCATTTTCCTTTAATCACCAAGATGTTATGAACTTTCAGGATGAGACAGTTTCAAAAATTATAAAGATTGTTTTCTGAAGTTTAATAATACCCACTTGGCCATGAGCATTAATTTCAATGAATAGTCAATACTTTCTACATCATACTTTCTACATTCTACATCCTGACATTAAGTACCCAACTATTCATTTGCAGGACACCATAATACTTTTATTAAGTGCTTTTGGCTCTTTATAGCCCCCTTTCAAAGCAATGTAATTTATGAGGATCTAATTATGATCTAGTCATAGCATTTAAAATAAAACATATTTCAAAATTGGTCAGATCATTCTTGAATTATATTTTCTGGAAATAATTTAATATGACTAGTTCAATAAAGGGTTGAAATATTAGGGGAAAAAAACTCCTTACTGGTTGATTTAAGGTACTTTTTATGTCAACTCTGTCCATAAATGTTGCAAGATTGATTTTTCTCTTACGCAGTTCCTTCCAACAGTGTGGAAATGGGGATCTGGGTTTCTTTTTGTATCCTGACTATATACAGGAATTTCAAGATTATTTTCTTTATCAAATAAGTTAAGAGAACACATGCTGAAATACTACATTTCACTTTTTCTCAGTTAGTTACCTTCATGGTCCCCCCAGTATGGCATTAGATTGCCACTTAGCCAAATGCAGTCCTTCAGAAGCAATGAACCTCATCTCAGTTATGTGAGGTGGTTCTTGCTCTCATTTCACAGCACCATACTTTTGGAAATCCTGGTGTGGAAGACTGCTGTAGGATGGGAGAGAATTGTGAAGGTCATCCAGCCACACCTCCAGATTGTCAAGGCCCTGCTATAGGTTGTCTTTGACCTGCAGCCTCAAAATCACCTCTGTAGTCTGTGACCTTTCTGAGCTGGAAGTTCCATTGCCCAGGTCACTGATGAGGAATGCTAACCAGTGTCAGCCTTAAGTATAACCCCTTAGGAAAATCACCAGTACCCAGCTGCCAGCTGGATTTCAAACCACAAATCACAACCCCTGGGTCCAGCAGTCCAGAATTACCCACCTGTAATTCACATGTAGTCCTTATCTCACTGGCTGAACTGCAACGATACTATGAACAGAGACTGTGTTGTTAAAGGCGATCCCTGCTTTTCTCTCCTCTCTTAAAAGATCACAATTAGGCCAACCAGACACATTTTTTCCCTTGATATATCTGTGCTGGCTGTTCCTTCTCACCATCATGTTTTTCATGTGGCTGGACATGACTTCTGGGATCATTTGCTCCACAATCTCCAGGAGACTGAGGTGACACTGGTAGTTTCCCCAGTTGTCTTTTTTGCCCTTTTATTTGGTTTCTTCTGAAGATGAGTGTGATACTTGACTTTTTAACCTCCCTCAATTGCTCTGACCTTTCAAAGAGGATAAGTTAGCTCCCACAGCAGTCTCCATGGATTTGTATATGTCCAGTTCCCTTACTTGATCCTGAATGGGATCATCCTCTACTGTAGTCAGTATGTCTTTCCCATAAACTTTGCACAGAGAACTTGGAGGCCTGAAAATAGACCTTGCCAGGAAAGCACAAGAGAAAAACTGAGCACATCAGAATTTTTAAAGTCCTTTTTCATTAGATTGTTTTGCCATTTAATAGGGAAATGTTTTTATATAAATCTTCAGGAGGACTGGCATCCAAACAGAAGCAGAACATCAGCACAAGGCCACGAGAGAGTGTGAGAAATGATTATTTAAATCCTTCCCTGAGACTTGAAAGCTTAACCTTATAGGCTTCTTTTAAAATATGACAGGACAGCTATTTTAGTTTTGGTTGGGTTTTTTTTTCTTTAATCAACAAGTCCATGACTAACACACTAACACAGAATATGAGAACCCCGGGTCCTAGGCTGTGTTCTTTAAAAGGTGTTTAAGTCCTCCTCCTTAACTGTCTGGAAAAGGTGGTCCCATAGCAGATCTACAGACTATGTAGTGTTGAAAAATATGAGGTGGGTTTAGTTCTTTCTACTGCAGCTATTCCACCTTTGTAAAGGAATTCAGTATTTACTAGTCCGGGAATATTACTTTCTAGCTAAACGATCGAGGACACTCTCTGGGAAATAGGAAAACCTGAGTTCCAAACTCTGCTTCTAGAGACTATTTTTTTATATCAAGCTGTCATTTGATAAAATATATGAAGACTCCAAGGCAAAGTACAATGCTTGTGTCTCTCTGTCGGTACCTGTGGAGTAAAGTTTTGGTCTTCAGTCAAACTGAAAACATCAGCCTTTGGGTAGAATGTCTCCAGAGACACCCAAAAGCTTCCTTCCACAGATTTTTCTATTATTTTATTCTAGTTTGAGTGATCTGCTCCCATCCAGAGAGTCAGATTCCCCTGCACAGCTAATCCATTCTCACTGAGTTTTTCTGTTTAGTCTGCTCTTTCCAGCTGTGACTCTAACTAGGGAATTGATAGATTTTCTGGCAGGACATGTGGAATGTACCTGTTACCTTCAAATCACAGTATGTCTAGACTCATATCCAGAAAAAAATGCTTTACTGCTAAAAATAGAAGCAAAGCGTTTTTGGAAAATACATTAAAAAATAAGTAAAAAGCAAAAGATTAAATGTCTTTTTAGAGTTGTGAATTGCATAGGATGTGGTAAATTGTCTAGTCAGTGTTTGTCTACATGTGGTCTGGACATTTTTTATGGAGATCCTGGGTTTAAATACATATACTTTTTGAATAAAGTTTAAAATCCCAAGAGTTGTGATGCCCACAGCAAATTACAGGGCGTTTTCTTCATCTGCAAGATCACTAGCTTTTGCCATTGGTTTTGGGTACTGATTTACCCATAAATATGAAATGGAAGAGTCACTCTACCAGATACATATATTGTGTTTTCAGTACAGCAGAGGAAGTTCAAAGAAAAAACACACACAGGCACACTTTCTCTGTTCCCACTGCAGCAAATGTATTTAACTTTAAAACTACTAGGGTACTTTGTCCAAGGGTGTTTCAGGAATTAAATATTTTTCTGTAGTAACAGAAGCTTCAGAACCATTCAACAGTTTTTCAATTTGATTTCTAATTTTAATCCTGATAATCAATACTTTTTCTGAAATAATAGAGTGAATTTTATCATTTTGCACTTTCCTAGGTAAAAGAAATAACCACTTACATGGGCAAGGCAAGATGCCTTTCTTCATATATTGTTAGTCCCTTAAAATGCCTCCTATTCAATTTCATAAGTACTTCTGACGCCCCATTACCTTAAGAAGGGAAAGGTCATCTTTGTCTGCTTAAAGAAATGCAGTCTTTCCAGAGAAATGTAGCAAACTCAGACTTTAAAATATTCCTGGCAGGGTGAGGTTGTTCAGGCAGATTTAGGCAGATGCCCATAATTCATAACATTCTTTGGGAATTCCTACCCAGTGAGCATCACTCACAGAAACTGTCATAAGTTTGTTCTTAGTATTGTATCTGTCTTTTCCATCCTGTAAATGTTCAGATTTATACAGTTATAAATGCAGCACAGGATAGGGACACCAAACTCAAAACAAGCCCAGTCAAAATATGAGAAACAACACAGACAATTCAATAAGAGGGCTTATTTCCCCTTCTTTCAAACTATTGGACTTAAACCTGCTAAGCTTATACTCAGTGCTTCTTAAAAGTGAACTCGAAGTGTACTCTTATACCAGAACACGGAAGGGTGAATAACACACCTGCAATAGAAATTAAAACCATATAAATACTATTCAGGATGCTGCATAATTTTTTGCCCTAAATTTGGGTTGTAATAACATCACCATTAGCCTGCATCAACAGTAGATCTTCCTTCAGCTTGAAACCTGCTTTAGAGCAGATTAACCTAACTGACTTGATTATTCAAACCACTTCTGCTCTCTCAGTGCCACACAATGGTTTGTGTATGTAGCGTGTTCATTTTAGAAGTGGGATTTCCTTCCTTTTTTCTTGCATCAGTTTAATTATTTTGAGTGGAGAAAATGCTACAGACTTACTGAAGAATACTAGTAATCACCATAGGTCTACAAACTCACAATAATCCTTGCTTTAATGCAGTCCCAAGTTTCTCAGCAAGGTATTTCCATATATAGTTCAAACATTCTCCCATGATGTGAAAGCTTTTCAAAAAATTTTTAAAAGGATAATTTTTTTTTTGCTTTTTCTTCAAACTGACCAGAAATTAAATTTTGACTCAGGTCTTCTGCATCCAATTTTAGCATGTTCTTTGGGACCCTTTTTATGACTTGACTAAGGGTAAATGGGTTCCCAGGCCAGCATGAGTCCAGAGACAGCATTTTCACAAAATATCATGTCTAACACTATCATGACTCAGAAATTGCACACAGGCACTGCTACTCTGTACTTACAAAAATCATGGCCATAGGAAAAGGAAATGCACTCAGATGATAAAAATACTCATGGCAAGCTGAGGTAAAGATTTTAATCAGAGAAAATTCCTCAGAAATCGTGTGGAAAACAGTGACAGGTCATAGGCACTGGGGATGCTGGATCAGATGCAGGAGTTTTGGAGAACATGCTCTAACTTTGGAGGGTCAGAGGAAGGTAGAATCAGTCCTAACATCCATACTAGACCAGTGCCAGAACACCTTGGAGGCAAAGTAGAGGGCTTTCACATGAGGAGTGCTGTTTTGAACCACCGCTGAGTTAAACTGGGCGCTCACAGAAATATGATGCTGGAAATGGAGTTCTTTTAGAATCTCTTTGTGCTCTCCTACAGAACTTGCTTCCCCTTCTTGAATAGGTTCATTCTCATGTCCTAAGCCTCTCCATACATTAGATCATAAACAATGAAATAAAATGGGTAATAGACCCACTTGGGTGACACATTCAGACCTATTCAGCCATGAAACTGAAGAGAAAAATTACTTTAAAATAACAAGATTACGCAGTGCATTCCTTACTTTTAGCTGCATGTATTTCTGAATACATTGAATAACACCAGACTACATACCCAAATATTATACCCTCAAGACCAGCTGTGGGACTTGGGGGTAGAAATATAAAACTAAGTACGACTAATAGAAAGTTTATCCTTTATAAACATATTGACATATTTCAAGGTTAATTAACATTAAGAAAGCATGTACCACTCTCAGCAATGTCAACTTCAAGAAGGGCATCACATTCCAGTGGTAAGTATTTATCTTTATTTTCCCAAACACATAATAATAAAAAAATGCTACTATTGGCTAGAACATTATGATAAAAGGAGTCACGGAGTTAAGCTTGAACAGCCCTCAGCTGTTATAATGAGCATTGCACTCAGAACCTGCTGGTAGATGTTTCGACCTCTTCAAATACATATCTTTTTGTGACTATCATTAGCTTTCACAAGCAAAACATGACTATCAAATGGATATGAATTGATAGTGATTACATGGAATTTGTAAAATGCAAAGGCGCCCTAACAAAAAGCAAGGACATTCTAACAATTACTAAATGTTCCCCAGCTTATCAAAATGAAGGAAGACAAAAAGACAGGTGAGAGGAAATGCAGTACAATTAAACATACAAAGCAGAGGAAACTCAGTTCTGAGTTGCTGCTGCTCCACTGCTGCCATGACTCACTGCAGTGTCCTTGTTCTGCAAGGGCCACAGTTGAGAATGAGATGTGATGTTCTACGTCCTTGTACTAAACCTATGCACAGCAAGATTAAGACACAGAAAACAACTTAGTTATCCGTGTATTTATTTCTGATAAGTTATTATTTTGTGCCAATTTTTTTTTTCAGTTCCTTTGTCAGTTTAGCAGGAATTCAAAGTGAACTTCAAAGTGAAAAGAAAAATACTACGTGCACATGAAAATAACCTATAGATTAGGGTTGTTGCAATGGAATAGACTTACCCCTGAAAAATTTTTGTGACCTGTTGGACTAAGACTAAATATGAAATTGGTTTGCTCATTACAGACATTTAATACAAGAGCTTTTTGAGGACTAGACTTGAACAGATTCTTCTAAATCATTATACCTACTGTGTTGGTTACACTTTGCTTGTCTGATTTCTGAATCAGTATATTACCCTCTTGCTGCAATCCAGTTATATCAATGTGTTGTTTTCATATAGCATTTCCTAAATCGTATTTTAAATTTTTGCTGTTATCTAAATTATCTCTCCATTTCTAACAGCCCAGAGGGCAAAAGCCTTCCAAGATTAAACTTTGTCACTTCTAAGTGGAAAAGTGGCAGAAAGTAAAATTCTCATCAGACAGACACTAAAGTAAAATTTGCCTTCTTTTTTTCTTCAACAGAATTGGTTACTCAGCTCCAGATTAATTTTGACCATTTTGTTGTTGCCATTCTGCATTTTTGAATCAAATTTCCTTAGCTCAGCACAGCACACACCTCACATTTAGACTTCATCTTGATGATTTCCCATTACCACCTCATCTGGTTGCATCCTTCAGTAGGCCTGTGCTATGCCATTTTATATCACTAATGACACTACTGTGGAAATAGTAGCAATTTTTCTTTCCTTGGCTTTCTAGCAAAGTCAGCATCTTCAGTTTTAAAAACTACTTCCAGCTACCTTCAAAATGGGAGTGACATGTACATACCAAAGGAGTGGAGAAAAAGATTGAATATTAAGTAACAAGGCAAATTAACAAGGCTTGCCTTGACCTTGTTATACCACACAACTTCCTAACATTTTTTATTGTCAACTATTTCTGAGAAATAGTTGACAGCAAGGAAAAACTGTCAATATATCCAACAGGTACAACTACTACAATTAGCATTTAGTTAGCTAAAAATAGTTTCCAAAGTTAAATAATAATAATATTCCTGCGCATGCAAGTTAGCCTTACACAGCAAAGATAAAGAGGGAAGTAAAGTCCATAATATGAAGAACTTGGATCACGTCTTGTTAGTAATGATGTTTGCCTAAAAAATATTATTTTTAGAATCAGTTGTTGGAAAAAAAAAAATATATATATATATAAAATAAGAACTGTTTCTAAAGAGAGAACTACAAAAATAGTTTTCCATGTCCAGAACTTCTTTTTCTTCTTACACCAGTGCAAGGCCAAGTAGGGTGTGGGGAGTGAGGAACAAGCTTGAAAACGTGATCAGATGGAACACAAAGTAACACAGATTCACCAGGAGCAACAAATATGTCCCCATTTGCACTAGATTAAGGTATTTCCAGAAAAGGGACAGTAGAAAAAAATAGTAGTAGTTCATTAAAAACATTTGGTTGGATTGCAATCTCTCAGTAACAAACAACAAGGAAATTTCAGTTGAAATGAAAAGGTAGCTATTAATATGAGTAGATGTATAAATGGCAAATGATACAAATAGAAAGCCATTCTGGGGGAGGAGAGTGGGGGAACAAAGGAGCTTTAATCTGCACTTTGTAGTCTTGGATAGAGATACTTTAAGTTTACAAGCTCCATGTAGCTCATTTTAGTGCCAGCAGAACTGCTACCTTTGATTTTTTTCTCACTGCCAAATCAGGAAATCTTCAGGAGATGCTATTGAAAAGGTTCTTTTTGCCCCTCAGAAATCTTCAAATTACTTTAATCTGATTCATTTTACAATACAGAAATGTGTGTTCAAGGTTAAGAGAAACAAAACAGTTTCAGAGGCAACAGAGAGATGGCATAGGAGAGAATGGGACCAGTTCTGATAAACATCCAGGGCAAGATGGGGGAGGTAACTCGAAGTCCTGCTGATAGAGACTTGTGTCAGAGAAAAAACAGTAGATTTTTAAGAAGTATTTTCATATTTTCCTATTAAAAGAACACAAGGCAAAAACTGAATGGAGAAATAAATTTAAAAAAACCAAAAACTTTGAAGGTTTCCGTGAACAGTGATAGAAAGAAAAAATATTTTCAAAATATACTAGACCAACACACCAATTATTCCACAATCCGGAAACAAAGCTAGGTTTATCTCTGCATTTTAAGGAAATCAAACCCAGAGAGGTCAAGGAGGTTGCTAAATGGGTGAGGGAGCAAGGGAACATTTTACAAAATCATCCTCTAATTTGGAGCCAAGGTCAATGATTTAAACTTTATTGCTCATCTTGAAACCAAATTCACAATAAGCATAGGTGGAACCATCCCAACTAGCAATTACCCAGAGGCAGGCAAACAAGAACTGCAGAAGTAACTATAGCTGCAAGAGAATTCATGTTTTCCAAACATGAGATCAGCCCTGCCAATTTGCTATCCACTGCTCCCTTCTGATGGTGATAACTTGCTAAGCCACAACACTCAGCCACTTGTCAAGCATCAAGCTCTATCGGAAACTGCCACAAGTTGTTGTACCACTAAGAAGCTTCAGCGGCAGCCAAGACTTCAACACTCAGCTCTCATATTCTTCAGAACCTGATCCTCTATGCCACGGTCAAAACCAAATAAAAGATGACCTGGTTACTGCTGTCTGTATGGAGCTTAGTGCATCTTTACCAAGGAATACACCCAGCTTCAGCCTTGCAAATATGTTAGTGAAGAACTTTGTTTGCAGAGATAAATGGTTTGTACAAAAGAGAAAGAGTGCATAATGACTGCACTTCATGAGCTCTGATGAAACCTTCCTCTCACCATAGAGTGAATCCCATTCCTGTGTAATTATATGGCTCACTGGTCCTTTATTTTAGCCCAAATTTAATGCAGCCCATGCAAACTGATGTCATCTTAGCGCTTATTACTGTAAAATATTGACGTCAGCATGCTGAATCATGAAACAGAGTTTGTAAAAAAGGTTACAATGTGCTGTATGTTCCAGAATCCCACACCCAGTCAAGTTTCTGCTATAGATATTTTGTTTCAGGTTTGAAGGGAAACTGAGGGCTGTGTTCCAGAATAGTGAATTTAGAACTTTCCCATTCAAATGACTAAATTGATGCCAAATACAGCAAGATTTTATCTATCTAGACAGAAAATAGGCACATAATTGAAAATGCACTTAGAAAATATGTGTTTTGCAGGGAAATCCCTAAATTATCAACTTGCAACAAAAAATAGAGACTGAAGTGAGGCTGTGAATATTAGAATTAGCAGGTTTTTGAATGGGCTTTTTAGGAGCGTATCACAGAGTGGTTGCTGTTGGAAAGAACCTCTGGAGGTCATCTCCATTTAAACTAAACACATAGTGATCTTCCGGGGCTTTTCTTTTTATGAACAAAATATCTTGTGAGGGAGAAAAAATTGCAGCACTGTTACAATCAAAGCATGCTGAAGCTATGGCAACAGCAAGAAGAAAGAAGCCCCACTTTCTTCCTTCACCTCACCTTCCTGTATTCTACCCATATCAAGAAAAGGTTCAAGTTCACATTTGGCACTTCTGATTTAAAGAAGAGGCAATATAAGATATGAGGTCAGATTTTCCTTTTCTTTCTAGCTCTTTTTATACAAGTTTCACTTTTGGAAGTATTTTGTGTTTTTCATTAGCAAGAGCAATAATAAAAAATTACCCATTGAATTTGTACAATTGTAACAAGAACTTAGTCCTATTAAATTATATTGCTTTTTTTTTCCTTTAGTTAACTGTCACTGACAATATATTATTTGAAGTTAAAGTTCTGGAGTTTTGTTACACTTTGAAAATTATATGGGCTTTTGACAGATATTAGCCCTTTCAAAGCTGAATTGGGATATTAGAAAATTGTGATTTCTTTGAAAAGGCCAACAAGAAGTTTTGTATATAATAGGTAAGAATGCCAGTTTACAGACAGTCCTGTCTTTGAGGCTTCTGGGGGATGCTGATGTGACTATCCCATTTTCAGGTAGCGCACATGTAATAGCTAATTCTTCTAAAATAATTCTCTGAAAGATACCAACTGCCAAGGTAGTTTTCAAGCCAGCCATTATCCATAACCATGCAGTTATCCATAAGCCAAAGAAATTCCTAAGCTCACAGAGTGCCACATAGAATACCATCAGGACAAGGCTGCTGCTGCCGTGTGGTGGTTTTTTCATGTGCTAAACAGGAGGAATTCTCAAGGGACAGTAACAAACACAGTCTATATGAGTCTTACTGACATCCATCCTAAGAGACCTTCAAGCCATCTCTTGCTTCAGCCAGAGTCTCCAATTAAACATATTTAAATATTAACCATGTTAGAGATCAGACTACTTGATGTTTCCAGAAATAAGACAGTCTGTCAGGGCAGTTAATAGAACTGAACATGGCAAAAAGGCATTGTCTTGTTCTTTAGTTATGGGGATGCCTTTAGGTCCTTTATGCCTTTACCATATAAGCAAAAAAAAAAAAAACCCTGCACTGCCAGCTTCTAACTTCTCCCTTGGAAATCTAGGCATTCTTTGTATGAAACTCACAATTCATTACAGAATTAGAGGGAAGTATTTAATAGACCCTAATGAAATGTTGTGGGAACTATGCTAATTCTGTCACTTTAGCAGAAGAATAATTTCACTAGAGAACTAGGGAAAGTCAAAGCTGCTTGTAAAAAGGAGGAAACAGTAAAATTCACCAACAGCTGCTACCAAATAGAAATGCTAATAGAACTTCATCACAAAATATTTTAAGGTTTATAATATTGTGGAAATACATTGCATTTGAACCCAAAGTAACATTCTCAAGGTCCATGGGAAATTAGGCATGAAAGATGAGCTATAACTTCTATATTTAAGAAAGAGCCAATTTTGTGATGCACTCACTTGTCCAGCTCAATTCCCAAGGCAGTGACCTTGAGAGTATTAAACAGGGTCTGATTCAAGAATGAACATTCAGGAAGAAGCTAAAAGCAAAGAGCTGGGGCACAGCTGAGGACAAGTGTGATCATAATCAAAAATGCATCTGATGATTACCCACTCAAATACATTATGTGAGAAAAGAAACCTTTGATAATTAAGACTATTACTTTTCTAAACACATCAGTGAGAGAATTTACACACAGTATTTTCTGAAATACAGAGAAAAACATTATTATCTTTTACACAATCTGAGCTTCTTTGGCTATGCTGAGCATCATTTTCTGATACATGATGTTGTTAGAAAGCAGTACAGATTTCTCCAATGCCTAAACAAGCATATGTTTGTCAGATTTATTGTCAATTTACATATAAAACTGATTTTCCTTACCGCATGTGCAATTTCCGACTAAACAGTATATTTTTTCTCATTAAGGTTCTTTTAAAAAAATGGAGCAAAAAATTGGAGCAAGGAAAAAAATAGGGTTTTTTTCCTAGAAAAAATATAAAAACAACTTAAATTAAATTCAGTACAATATACACTTGTTAAACCTCTGGCTCCCACCAGCTTCCTATTTTGAAATAATCCATATATATGTAAGAGCAGAAAGTTGTTCAGGATTTTACTGTGTATCCTATATTGACAAAGGCAAGTGTTGATTTCAGAAGGGAATCAATAGGGAGTGAAGGAGGCCAAAGTTGAAGGTTTCATGGTTGTCAGCAAAGCAAATAAGTGGCAGACAGCCCACGCAAAAGGACAGGAATTATTTAAATCTCACTGTAGGTGTAACAAGGTATTTTGCTTTCTTAACTGTGAAACCCTATTTTGATCTAGAGCAGTACCAGTGAGAGAGAAAATGCTGCTGTGAAGGAAGAACCAAGCGAAATGAGCTGTGCCCAAAGCGCTCGTGGTCCCTGCCAGCCCTGCCCATCCCTGCCCATCCCCGGGGCTGTGGGTCCCTGCCCCATGGGCAGCACAGCAGGGCCAGCCCGTGGCTCCCACCAGGACGGTCCCACAGCCCAGCTGGCCCCTTCCCTGCGGAGATGCCCAAAGCTGTGGTAGCCACGGCGCCCTCCTGGTTGCCCTGCTTTTCTGCTGGGCTGCTCAGACAGGCCTTGCCTGATGAGGACCAGGCAATCTTTGGAACCTATCCCAGCTCTGGGTCATTTGCCCAAGCACACTGGCTCTCTGTGACAGGGAGAAGTCTGAGTTAAATGAGGAAAATAGAGGAAACAAACTGCATCTGGAAGGAACGCAGCCACTTGCACAGTTATGACAGTTTTATCCTAATAGGAGTCTTGGTGTTTCCAGCCAGGAGGGCAGTGGTGTGACTAACCTGTTTAGACAGAAACCAGAGAAGCTGCCAGAGCAGAACAAACAAAAAACATGGCAGAATTCAATTATACCCATGCAAACTTGAAGGAATGTCATTGTGAGAAATGATATAGAGGTACAAGTTTTAAATATCTTGAAATGACCACTTGTTAAACTTACTGCTCAGGAAACCCACAAGTGAAGAAGTAGTTTGGCTTAGTCTTAAGCAGACGAGATGTGGTTTGTAATGTTACTTTTGAAAAGTTTCTCTGTAATTATGACTACTATATATTCAAATTTAGCATTTAGAAGAATGAAGTAGATTTAATTTAAAAAAAATGAACAACAACAAAAAAAAAAAGAAGCTTGTTAAAAACAAATTAAAAGGAAGACATAGAAGTCAGAACCACTGAACAACAATGAACTAAGGCATTTCAAGTTAGAAAGATTCCCTCCAAAAAGCAGAAGACTTATCTGAAGAAGGGAAACATAAAAGAAGATAAATTCAGACAAAAAACCAAATAAAACCATAAAAGGCATATGAAAACAGATTTTGAAGATTGATTTGAGTAAATAAGAACTTCTTTCCTGTCTGGCAGAAAATTTGTACAGTCCACAGACCTAACAGAACTAAAAGAAAAATGTAAAGTCATAACGAAAAAGTTAGATGAATTCTCTTTATCCATATTTGTTTAAGAAAAGCTTAGAGATATTCACAGACACTTGCTTTATAAGGGTCAAGTTTGGTGAACTACTAAAAGGTCGGTAGGGAACATCTGTCAACAGACTGATAAAATAAATGCTAAAGAATCACTTGAGTTCCACTGCATTTAACACCAAGTAGTACAATATTCAAACTGAAACTACTGAATTTCTGCTGTAGTGGTAACCTACTGACTAAAATTTCCTCAGGAACAGAGTATCAGCTGTAAAAAACCTCCTTTATGGGGGGATTGAGAGAGGGTACAAGGAATATACACCAGAAAGTCTGACTTCTTTGCATATGGAGCTGTTAGAAATTATGAATCTGCTCAACATTTGATATCCTGGTTATGCTGGAGCAGATTTTGCAGCAGAAAATCAAGTCATAGGTATATATACACAGGTATTAGGATTCGTTGAAGGGTCAGCAGGTATATTCACAATGACTGTGTGATTTACAGAACTGCATGTATTTTCAGACAACTGTTGACAAGGTACCTCTCTGTCAAGTTGCAAGAAACAAACCAGTCATGATATAAGGAATAAAGAAAGGTTAATTGTGCATTTGTAGCTAATTAAAACCTCAGAGTGGGCATAAAATAAAGAAATTGCCTCAGGAATTATTTAGAAACAAAAGCTGTTCTAAAGAGTTATACATGAACAACTGAATAAGTCATAAATGTATAGATAACATAAAGTTATTCAAGACAGTAAAAATTCAAGTTGTCTTTACAAATGAGTTACATGATATGGCACAGGTTTTTGTACTCTTTCTAAACATTTGTTCTTGATGACTGAGACAGAAATCTGGAATAAAAATACCTTTTGTCTTGTTGTGCTAACAACTGTACTTCTGTACCAGAAAGACTGACACAAAGATAATAAATTACACACAGATGAGCTGAAGTGCATAGCAACATTTCAAGAAGGAAATGATGGAAAGAGATGAACATTCTTTCTTCAATATAACCTCTGCTCAAACAGCTTTTGTGCATAACATACTGTCATTTATTTTTGAAATCACTATATTGAGCATTCAAGGCAGTTACAGAATGTTTCCCCTTTAACAATTTGCCCCTGCATGACGAAGAATCAGTATAGAAATATTTTTAAATTACAGAAATTTAATACACTCATTTTCCAGCCTTCAAATTACTAGCAACTGCCAAGCTTTGTCACAAGGCTAGGATTTTTGGATATTCAGCCTTCCCAGACTCTTTACCGTGGAGCAGCTCGAAAAATATCTTCTGAAATAATAATTGGTTAAAACAAAATCAGCTTGTATTGTCACAAAAACACCCGATACATCAATCCTACTGAACATACAGAAAAATCTCACATGATAGTCATATAAGAATCAAGATGTTTGTGTGTGTGTAGACACTTGTTTCTTTCCTTTTGGCTTTGTAGTTTCATCCTCGGCTGCAGGTGACAGATGCTCATCATTTCTCACTAAAAACATAAAAGAGATTCAAAACTTAAGTCAGTGTTCTATAAATACTCAAGACAATGACATTTCTGTTTGCATGATAAGCAAAACAAAAGGTCAAGGCTTAATGTCTGCTTTCATGTCTCAGAAGTGCCTGTTCTTATCAATGGTCTTTCCCAACCACTGTGTTTCTCTCTATAATGTGCATTGCTGTATAATAACAGCTACGTGATGGAAAATAGGTCTAGTTTTTGGTTTGCAGGACAAATGTGTGTCTCATCAGCCTCACTGGATACTGGAATTCACATCATGCTACCAAATATTATGAAAAATACAAAGGAAATACAGTAAAAAGTGTAACTCCACAGCTGTGGTTGAAAACATTTGCATAAGTGCTATACAGAAAAAGCAAACAGAAAAAAATCTACTGTCACTGATAAGTGTCTGCAGTCCATTATATTTTGCAGGATCACAAGGAGTCAGTCCTCTTGACAATGCTTTCTTCTGCTGCCCTTGCAGAGGTGTCATGAAAATAAAAGAGTTGCGCAGAGGAAAACACAAGTGCTTGAAAATGTATGCAACTGTAATGTTCTTTAATCTTTGCATACTTTGTACAATTTGTAAAGCCATCAGTAAGAGCAATGACACCCAGGTGATAAGAGAGAGGAGGGGAACATTCAGTGGTATGGGTGGTTGTGACATTTCCTCACTCTGTGAAGAAACAACCATGATTGGACCTTTTGAATAGACAAAGTGCCCTGAATGCCCTTGCAAGCCCATCTTCACTTCCAGTGAAACACTGTTTGGCTGCATTCACACCAAATAGGGGTTGTTGACTTAAATTCATCTCCACTCACATTTCAGAAGATATCTTCGTCCTGTGGCCTGCATGCAAATACCCGATATTAAATCTCCAGGTGTCACTTTTGACTAATAGCCTGCAATTAGTGTTTGATGGCCCATCAATGCATTATGCAGTTCCTTCCTCTGGAAGAGTTCTCTCTTTCTTTAAATTGCCAGAATTGAAAGAATTATGTTCTAATCCCCTGACTTCATCCAGTTCATTTTGAAACTTAATGTTTTTCATTTAAATCCCCTATTGGGAACTCATTCACTTCCATGGCACCAGCACAGCTAGGTTGCCCTGATTAATTACTAGCACTTAGCCTTCTACTCCAGTAAATCTCAGTACCATGACTAATAACTGGAAAGATTTAAACAAATGCTTTATGTAGTTTCAAATCTGAAGCTCCAAAGAATTCTACAAAATTGAAGAAAAGCAGGGGGCTATAGAGAGCCTGTGTTTAAGAATTGAGAGTGTGTGAGGTTCAGACCTCGTTCAATGCCCAAGCCAACTAAATCAAATCCATACTGGAAAGCCAGCTTACAAATTTATACAATTCATCAAATAGATAACACAGGTTTAGGAATCAAATTCTACTCTCAGTCCTGGAGATGCAACAGAATGCCAGATTTACAATTTCTAACATACAAGAGGTGTATTTTAAATATCCATGGGATAACATAGGAGAGGAAGCTTCATGAACATGGAAAAGATTAAGTTTCTTTCATGTGAAGTCTACTGATGGCTAAAAATTGAGAAGAGTTACTCTAAGCCAGTTTTGCAAATGGACTTTCACGCATGGATAAAAACTTACAAAAAAAAAAAAAAAACCAAAAAAAAACAACACAAAAACCCAAACAAACAAAAGAAAATAAAGAAATAAAAATCAATCAAAAATGTAACCAACCAATGAAAAACTATTCCCAGCTGAAATTCAGCTTGATTATCCTTTACATACAGAACAACCTGGGTAAAAAGTCTAAGACTAATGAAACAATCTAAACACTGGGAGACTTATAAGAAAAATGAAGATTTTATTTTTCCAAAGTATATACTCATTTTGTTTGCTAATTAGCTGTGATGAGCAGATAAAGGCCCCTTGCCAAGATTGCTGAAAGTCTCTTTCAGTGGTTGGCTAGAGATGAAAAGAGGGTCTTCTTCACAGTGCACAGACTAAAGCTGCATTTTTGCTCATGCCAGTTAGAGCAGCAAATGTTTATTAAGGTACCTCACACTGTATAATGAAATGGTCAACCATGTTTTGATAAGTTTGACCTTCAGCAATTTCTTCTGCAATTAATTAGTTCACTGAATGAAGGTTTTCTCCATCAATGTCCCCACTCACTCATCTCTATCAAGCACACATTTTTTCCATGGTGTATCACTGTCACCAGCTCAGATGCTCTAAGGAGGGGATCACATACTCAGCTTCGTGGCCAGACAGGTTTGCCCTAACCAGCTCTAAAAGTATAAAATGTACATGTAATTACAATCAGACCTTGATAAAGACATTTTCCACATGTCCATTACGACTCTAGTGAGCTACCCAAAAGTCCAGGTTCAGATACTTCCCGAGTTGGAGCCTTCATGGAAAGCAGAGATAAAATTTCAGACTAATTTTGTAAATGTGTTTTTAAAATGTATATCATTACAGTGACATACACAGGGCAATAAAATTTAATATCCTATTTTAAAAATTATTACCCATTTTGTTTTCCCTTTGTGTCCTTGTTAGTTGACTGTTGTGTTATATTTTCCTAAAACTAACCTTTTCAAAAATCTGTAATTATCTTGAAATATATTTCCTGATTTATGATAAGGAATGGATTATATTAAAAGTGGGATCATGACTTTATTTATATCCCAGGTCTGATTCATCTTTAAAACTTGTCCTTGGTTTTGCTTTTGGGATGCAGACAGATGCAGATAGAATATTTTTCTCTTTCTAAGGACATTATTTAATGATTTATTGAGAGTCCTTAACTCCCACTGAGGTCAAAACTATCACATAAGGTCAGATCCCAAAAATACCTTAAAGGGAACTGGAAAATTTCTGCCAAGGCATCAGTACATTAGGAACATTGTTAGAGAAAAAGTGGCTTCCAAAAACGATTTTTGCTTCTCAAGCAAAACTATATCTTTCTTGGACTGTATTTCGCTTTGGTCAGTTTTTTGGACAAATGATGCCATTTTATCTCTGTGGAATTCAGGTGTATGTCTGCAAAAGTCAAAGCTGGCAGAGAATTTCTTTCAAGAAATACAAGAGAGAGAGAGCTAGTTTGGAATGTGTTTGTCCTGGTGTGCTTCCCTGAGGATCAAAGGAAGGTTTTCAGCTTTCCTGAATGCTACAACATTGCTGATGGTCTCACACAGCAAAATCATACAGTGATATGCTACCAGAAAAGTCAAGTACATCACGTTGCATTTGCATAAGGAGCGCACCACTTGCTTCTGCCTTGTGGTAGCAGAGGAGTGACACTGCTGACTAACCAGCGACTCCCTTTATTGCAACACCCACAAATAGCCTTGCTTTCAAAAAATGTCATTATTTGCTTCCTCTCTGATGGGCTGATAAACAGGACTGGTTTTGGACAATATGAGAATAAGGTGGTAGTCCTGGACTGCCAAATGGAGCTCCCACAGGGAGCATGAGGGTAGGATTCTTCATATGGGAACAGTGCAAACAAAACCCCTTGGCATTTTTCTAGTGACTGTTTATTCTCTACCTCTGCTTTCTGCCATAGCAAATCCATGGGGTTCTGCTGGGCTTTCCTCATCCCAGTGACAACTCCCACATACTGCTAGGCAACTATTCACAAGATCTTTGTTTTCCTGCTCCAAGGGCAAGTTTCCCACCAATGTCTTCATGCACAGTTTAACTACTTAAAACCGTTTCCAACCAACTAGCTCAGCTTCATTAACAAAATTTATTTTCATTATGTCCTTTTTAATTCTAACTGCTAGACTAGCAGCCAAATAAATGACAATTACTTATGAACTGTGGGATTGGTTACAGACACTGTGTCACCCATGTAGACACATACAAAAAGACAGCACAATCTACTTGAGCCTAAATATCTGCCAGCAAATAAGAATCTCACTCTGAAAAGGCACAGTACTGTTAATAGGCTCAATTCCAGAAAGATAGAGTGTGAAATGAATAGGTCTGAGCTCAGCAGGAGTGCCTTGTTTTAGATCCATTGCTAAGGTGAAAAACTGTTCCTGAAGCATTATTCATGCTCTCCTTCCACTCCTGATGTTCTGTACCCTACCAGCACACATGTTACTCAGGGAGACATACCACTCCTGTGTAATTTGGCTATTCTGCCTCATACCTTAACATCTGGAAAGGTTAAAAAAAAAAACCAAAAAAAAAAAATACCCCCAAAAAAAACAAAAACAACATACCACATGCACACAAAACAAGAACAACGAACAAATGAATAAACATATCAACCAAAAAATACCCCTCAATTCACTCCTATTAAAACCTCAGGATAAGCATAACTTGGCATAAATAATGTAAGAAGTATACAAAATAATCTAATTATGAAAAATATTGAGAGAAATAATTCTTACATCAATGAAGCTAGCTGCATATCTCTCCAGACAAACAACACCACCATCACTATTTAGGTATACAAATATCTCTTTTGTACTTATCACTTTTAAATGATGTTGAGCTATAGATGTTAGTTACATCTATATTGGTAAATTAAACTCATTAACCATGACAGTGTTAACAAATTGTTGAGAAATAGTTATTGAAATTAAACAGATCTATGCCAGGGAGGTTTCTTGTAATTTAACTGAAGAAAAGGCCAGGGTCCAAAACACCAAAATACGCAGGCCAGGCCTGAGTATTCCCAGAAATTCATCTGCAGCATATCAGCCCAGACTGCAGAATGGGCTGCAATGGCTCTGACAGGCAAAGGGACTCATCTTGCCTCACAACGATGTGTGATGAAAACACACAACTCCTGAAGCTTAGAGGTTAGCCACAGGTTGTGCAGAGCTGTAGCAAGTGGCATTACAGGGAACGGTCGCACTTGGGCTTGCTTCACAGGAGGTGCACTTCTGCAGGGAGAGCTGTCTGCACATGGCTCTTTGCCCAGAAGTAACTCAAACTCAATCACATGGGTCTAACTCACCACTTCTCACCTTTCTGCACTGTACCAGAGGTGCTGGCAGGCAGTCAGGGGTGACAGATTTTTCTGCCCTCTTTTAAGTCTGTTTGGAAACAGGTGTGCAGCTTCAGATCAAGGAATCCACCTCCATGCTGAAAGGGGAGGTAATGCCTAACTGGCAGTACTCCTTTCTGCCCACTTGACAGACACCTCTAGCTCCTTCTTGAGAGCTGTCTATTTATTAGAAAGATTTACTTTAGGTAGTTACCAGTGCAATGTAATGATTGGAGTGAGCTTTAGAAAGGACAAGCTTTATCAGCTTTGTGCAAGCACCCTTTCAGTGCAAATCAAACATTGAAAACAGAGGCACGAAGAAGAGACAGATCTGGCACAAAGGGTATGCAGTACAACAAGCCAGTCTGGGTAAGTGCCAGGAAAATTTCACAACCACCTGCCACTGACAGTTTATGAAAATACACCTGTCTGAAATAGTATTTCTGTCATTTTAATTTCCCCATTCCTACACTTGTCACTTTCATCATCTCCTTAAGGATCATACCCACCTTGTACCAAGATTACAAAAACCTAATGATTATCTCCCTTTTGATAACCTCATAGCCCCTACCATCCATGTACCCTGGGCAGCTCTTCTGTTACACTCATCCTTCCAACAACGAATTTTCTCCCAGCACTTCTGGCCAAGTCAAGCCCCTTCCCTGGTTTTCTAGTTGAAGAGTAATTCTGATCATTATCTCGTTCAGAGAAAACAGGAAGCAGAGTCAGAGTTTAATAGGGTCTCTTTAGTGACTGAAATGTGTCTTATGTTTACAATTATTAACACTTGATTTCATATTATCAAACACCTCCCACTGATGTCAATATAGGACTGCTTGCTAATGCCATAGCCCTAGCCAGCATTTTATAGTGAACCTGTCAATTATCAGCAGTTTCCTACCAGTAGCTTATTTTAAATTGTTTTTTAATACCTCCCCTTATTTCTTTTCTCAGTGAAGTAAGTCAGCTCTGAGTCCTCCCACCCCTTATGGGTTTCACACTGATTATCAGGACTGGCAGTACTCAAAGCACAGGAAGTGGGGTGCAGTGACTGTGGATGTCACTACATGCATGTGGAACATGACAGTTCATGCAACAGTGTGCATGAACCACATGAACCTTAGCTAAAGTTATGAAACATGTTTTTTTTTACCCTTCTCTATTTTTGCACTCCTCCTCTTCGATATATTCGTTTCAAGCATAATAAGTTTTTGGGAAGCTGCAGTCAGAAAGGCCTTCTTTTGCACTTTCTAAACATATCTGGAGAATCATTAAGGAAAGAAGAGCTTCTGTTTACAATTTTTTCTTGCTCTTTGTAACTCTAATGATTCATGTTCGGTTACATTGTAAATTAATGTAATTTTTTTCTATCATCTGTCACTAAATAATCTCACTGTCCAAATTTATTCTCCTTTTTCAGGGAAAAAAAAAAAGGAGGGAAAGGAAGGGAAGGCAAGGCAAGGCAAGGCAAGGGAAGGCAAGGGTTCTTTAACTTTTTTAAGAGGATAATTTGAGAGAAAAAAAGTTCTGAATTTTATAAACATAGTGAAGTATCATAAGTTGAAAACAAATGCAGGTAGAAATGCATATATAGTGTTTTAAATGTGTGTGTTATTCTTTATTTGAAACATCAGAAATAAAATATGTGTCAAGTGACAGTTAGGCTAATCTTTCACAAGAGAACTGCAGTATGCACCAACATATACCTGAGACTATCCACAAAGCTTAACCACTTGATTTCATAAGTAACTGCCTTCTGTTTTAAAGACTTCAATTTGTTGGACAAGAAGGAAGTGGTAAACCAAAGAGTGATTGAAATCTATGATCCATCACCACAGACAGATCTGATGCACGATCAGTGTAAAAATAGAGTAGTAAAACAGAAAATGAGATAAACCGGATAGTGTGAGTACAAGATGGTTGCTTATTTGTCTATGAATCATGAGAAAGTGGTGACTTCATTGCACATGAAACATTGTAAAATGATAATACTTAAGTCTACAGTTTTCACATGCCCAATGGACTGTGCAGGCTGTGAAATTGAAATTGTTATTTGGAAATAATGCGATTGCATCTCAACTGCCCACTGGGGCAGTTATTTCTGGTGACCATGGATTGCAGGCATTTAGAGGGTACAATATGCATTCAAAATTATATCTGTACCATTCTAGTGGAATGCCTGGTGCCTTCTTTTTATATAGCAGTGCTTACTACAAATGCTCAACCAAGAGTTTGTCTCAGAGCACACCAGCAAATGCTTCTATTATGCCTGCAGTATGACTTCTGCACATGCCCTCAAATGCCCATTATATCAGTCTAATAATATTTTTCCATGGAAACAGAAATAAACACTGTTTAAAGAGATGACAAAGGCTATTTTCCTGACAGCTTTTTCTAGCAAAAAGGTGTATAAGGAGTCTTGACAGATTAGATATATTTAGGTCACTAAGCCATTTCTTTTGTCCAGCATTTCTAGAAATGTTGGCATTTTGGCATCTACAGGTGACTTTGACTATGAAAAACTGCCCAAGTTAATATATGCTGTGCTATTCTTGAGCGATGTCAGAAATTTATAAAAAGCATTTCCAGGGCACTGCTAGCACTCCTGAAGCAGAAGTGATGGAATTTTGGCAATTGCTGTATATGACATGGAAGAGGCATTCACGTTCTCTCTGTTATATGGTTGTCTTGAAACCGTGTAAACCTTTTTCAGCCAAATAAATACAGTTGAAGACAGCAATATTTCATTCTGGTGTCTCCAGAACTATGCAAATTTTTCTGAACTGAAAATCTGGTTTCTTCTCAAGGTGGCCAGATCTATCCTGCTTCAGTGAAAAAGATGTTCTTTTCTTTGAACTTCAGACTTCACTCTTCACAATCCCTCTCTATGAGGCAAGAATAAGTTGAAAACTGATGAGCTACTCTGAAAAGCTGGAGGAAAAAAAAACAAAAGCAAAAGACCACTTCTGTTATCAGGTTAGCCATCTTATTTTCTTGCTGACAGGTAACACACACACACCACCCATCACCTTTCCCCAACAAACAATACTGAAAATTTATCTCATATTATTAATACACCTCTTTCTGACCTGATGATTAACTATGTTTTCTTCTTCACCCAAATCTGTCTGCAGGCATTAGTTGGCCTTGTCATGTCTTGTTTTGCAGCTGAAGAAGATACTGTCTCCAGGCACCTGCCTTTCCCCCACCAAGCTGAGACATCTACCTCACAAACCAGCTCTCAACATATTGAGATGGACCTGGAAAAAAAAGACAAAAAATTGTAACACCAATGGATTTTCCCATTTCCAATGACATCTTCAATGTCCGAAGTTGAAACAAGCTGCTCAATGCACAATACTGCAATATACTTCAGTGGCTTCTAATCACAAAAAGCTTCTCTCAAATACATACTCCCTGTGCTCAGTCACTGTTTGCATGCCTATCCCTGAATATTCTCCAAAACTACTGATTTAAAAAAAAAGGCTAATAGGACTAATCATTGCTAATTATAATAATCATTAACATTATTTTTTCACATCCAGAACAGGTTTTATCCTCTCAATTTTCCCTTAATTAGAAGGTTTTCTTGAACTGTTCTCTATTTAATGCGAACATACTGTAGCAAGTGATTTTCAAAAGGAAAAAAAAAGGGAGAATTAACTTTATAATTAATCCCAAAGTTTCAAAATGGTAGAAGAGTTTGAACATAAAAGCTTATATCTATTATCTACTGTATAACTTAAAGACTATGGGGATAAAGCAAATCTCAGCAGAGTTTATTGGTACTCTCCAATGGAACTGGAACAGTTATAACTCAGCAGACACCTTACAGGCCTGGACATCCATGTGTTTTTCAGCAAATTTAAGCTCTTCGGCATTTAACAATTTTTATTACTTGAGCCCCTGGTAATCATACAAAACAACAAAGGAATCCAGTGCAGAGATCTCTCATTCTGCTATCTGAATCTTCTCTGCATGAAAAAAAGTAATTTAGCTCAGAGATTTCATAGATAACCCCAAACCTGCAGGATTTTCCAAGAGATTAGGGTCTCCTGTCCACGAACCCAGCACCAAGGGGTATGGTTATATTTCTCAGTAAGAGAGGGCCACTGTGGGAACCACACACTGGACCCCTGATCAGTCTCCCTGTGAAGTTATTTCTCACCTCTGGTTTGGACTGCTTCAACAATTTCTGCTGGGCAGTGCCTGAACATCACGGAAGCTGCTCTCAGTTCATAATGGTCAAGGGTACATTTGTTCTGGCTCTCTCCCAACAACGCAGCCTTGTAACAGCATCCTAGTAGATGCTGCATCTTTGAACACACCACATCCTAAAACATACACCTTCTAATTTGTATGCTAAAAACATTCATCTGGTGGGTTGTAACACAGACCCTGTATTATTTCAGGCAGTCTGAACAGCAAAGAGACATAAACATGTCTTAAGGCCAGAGGGTGCCCAGGAGACCTTAAAGACAGTTTATACTTAGTACCCATTTGAGTTGGTGCACTGGACATATGGTCCCAGGGTCTGATCTGTGACTGTGATGTTTTCAGCAATACAGGCATTGCATAATGCCCACTCTGTCTTCCTGGATGCCACAAAGTCCCAGCCTGAGGCTGCCCCTTGTAAAATCCAGTCTTTCAGGTTACAGCTTCTTAACATGGAGATGTGCACGTACACACAATTCAAGCTATCATTTTACATCACAAGAGATCCTCTGCACGAGCACATGGCATATGCAGTCGGGCTGTGTTTATTCCCTCTGGCTCTGAGGCCATCTGGCACTAGTGAAGTCTATTATCATCCAAAAAAGGGTGCCCGCATCCAAACTACATGTTTGGCATGGTGCCTGGCTCGTGCTAATTCTCAAAACATGCCCAGGAACTGTTTGGAAGAGGCCTGGGCTGACTGCCCAGGGACAAACCATTCCAGGGACTGCTCAAACAATTTAACAGTGTAGACAATGGAGTTAGCGTATGGGTCTGTCTTCTGGCACTGTGTAATTTCCAGTATAAGCAGAGCCTGCAAGTGCAGTGAAAAAGGCTGATTCCTTCATGGAGCACACTTCTCTCTGAGTGGCATAAAGCACTTCAAATCCACTGCATGTTAAGAGTGTCTTCAGAGATCAAAAGATTTCTGGAAGTCAAACTGTGTGTATTTTACTGTATCCTTGAAACACTACAGATTGAGAAGTTGAAGGTATAATAATGAACTGATATAGGAAAGATCAATTTCTAATATTTGTTCCTGTATGTTCAATACAAGTGGGCAGAGCTCTAGAGAAGCTCTGCCAAGGTAGCAAGGGGTGTGCAGAGGAAAAGGCTTGCATGAGCAAAGACATAAAAAGCATTCAGCTGAGGAATCAAACAGCTTTCAGGATGTTGGAATATCACATCCATAGTGGTGAGCATGGTTTTCACTCCTTTGGTTTTCTCAGATTTGTGGAGAGACCACTTACGAATAAAGGGAAAGAAAAAAAAAAAAACAACAGAGAGGCTTTAAAGGTTCCTCATTCCAACTATGCACCCTGTAGCCATTTTAAACAAAGTAAGATGGAAAAATAAAAATCATATTTTCCCATTTATTCTAGCTTGAATGCTAGGAAATTGAAATAGAAGTTTACTCTTTTTTCTAATTCTCTCAAACTACTCAAGTCAGGCTAACAGACATGAAGTTTTTGCTTTCCCTTTCACAGATATAGGTATTACAGCAAGCCTGAATATAAGGATAATCTCATGAGCTCACAAAAACAGAGTTAATTAAAATCATAGGTGTTCCTTATCCTTTGTATTTCCTTGTTTCTTATTTTCAGGTTTATTTGTGGGGATTTTTTGGATGTTTTTTGGTTGGTTGGGGGTTTTTAATTATAATTTGTATAAAGAAAGACTCAGAAAAAGAAGCTAATACAATAGTGCAGAAAAACATTGAAAATTTAATTTTTTAACCTTAAGCTCTGCTCTATCTTAAATTATAGAATGAAGATCTCCCAGTTAAAAGATCAGATTTTGTCACTGACATTTTTATGAAGAAAAACATACAAAATCCAGGGGTTTCTTTGAGAATCAGTAAATCCTACTGAATGAAAATCCACAGGAGTCTCATTGTATTACTGCAGTGCAGGTATTAGTCAACTCATTCAATTCAGGTGCAAGGCTCAATATATGTCCTTCTGCCTCTAAAGCTGAACTGGTCTTAGCAGATCGTAAAAGAAAAGGCACTTTTTTCCCCCATTACTGAAAAATCCTTAAGTAGATTCATGGATTTAATTTAAAGGATCTGACAAAATGAGCGTTCAGTGGAGAAAGTTTCAGCTGAAAACAATTTATTTGTGAATGCTTAAGCAATTAAAAAATATATATTTAGACTGAAAGTTAGACTCTAACCATAACTAGCAGACATTCATCCACCCAGATTTGCTGAGAAGTTGTCAAGGTAGAGCTGCAGGTACCCTCGATCTATGTGTGCTGACCACTCCAGCACACATCACATGTGTGGGAATCACGTGAGCCCTATCACGCGTCGGTCATCTGAGCTTCTGACTGCGGGCGCTGCTTTCGAGCAAACCGCAGGCAAAATTGCTGTCTCAATTACGCCAGCGCTTAACCTCATTTTGGTTCATTTATATTTGAGTTTTGCTGTCTTTCCAGAGCTTTTGCATCTCTTACGACAGCTACTGTGTTTGGGTTAAGTTTCTGTATTCCTTCCAAGTTTGCGTAGATCACAATCTGTGGCTCTCTAGTATCCAAATGGACTTTTTTTTGTCATAAGAGGTTTCTACCACTTCCATCAAACATAGGCCTTCTCTTACTTTTGAGACCTGTATAACTGCAATGACTTTTTTTCCTCAGATCATGTATTCTGTTGATTTTCCCTAAAATTTCCTTAACATAATTCTGTATGCCTTTTACCTTTCTGCCACCGTCTACTTTCTGAGCATACAAGAAATTTCTCACACTTTCCTTTCTTCTGGTGTCCTTTCTTAATATCATTGTCTCATATAATTTCTAAAAGTAGACAAACATAAACACGAAGCTGCACATAGGTGTTGTCATTGATTTCCAGTGTAACTACATTATCTAACTTTACCTTTACCTACCTTTTCTTTCATGCTTTTCTGGTCATGGTTAGTTCTGTTTGGTTCTTTGTGGCCTACCTCTTCAGTAAGCACTCAGATTTATGCAGAAATTCATTCAATATTTCTGTGAAACTGAAAAGGTAAACTCTCCAGGGTATGAACTATTTGCTTCTCTCACATTTGTCTTTATTTGTTTTTGTAGAGTGCTATGCATGCCTAAGCTTAAAATACTCAACATAAGAGCCAATGCCATTAACTCCTCAAACCCCAAAGCCTCATGCCAGGTTGATTTTCAGGTGAATATTCTGCATAAGTTCAGTTTCCCTCAGTCTAGGGGACAGGATAGCTCTCAGGACTGAATTCATGCCTCTCTCTTCATTAAAATTTGGTGAAGTATCAAATGTTTGGATGAACATGGCATATTGTATTGTTATGTTAACCTATTTGAGGGATGCCAAACAAAAGCAATATTTTGAACTTTTTCATCTTCATGTGACAAAACTTGTTGTGAGCATGGTGTCCAAGTTCACATTACACACACACACGCAAAACTCTCACTGACTCCTGTTGCTGCTTCATAGACTCGACAAGAGTCTGCAGAGAAAAATTGCTTTTGGAAAACTATTTTGGGAGGTGATTTTGCCATCAGCAGAATCACTCAGTTTCTGGTTAATATCTATAGTATTTCAGTACACAGAAGCAATTTATGTCAATAATACCATATTGTCTCCTATCTAATAACCTTTCTCAGAAGAGCTATACATATCTAGAAAAAAAAAAGAAAAAACAATTTCAATCAGTACTGCAAGATTAATCCACCAAAAAGACAGAGACCAGAGATTACTTATGAGCTGTGTACAAGGAACATTCTTCTTCCCATTTTGGAGGTGTATTCTGTAAGAGTATTGAGTCCCCATCTTGACGTACTCACGATTGCTCAGGCCTCCCTTCCCTCACAGCTCTTGATGTGCCTGTGGTTTGGTTACAGCCCCCACCCCATAACCTAACGTGAGACTCGGTGTGCACTTAAGAGCCCCCAGAAAGAGCAGCTGAAGACTCTGGCGTGATGGGACCTCCCTGAAAACCCAGCTCTATGGAAACACTGGCATCCCTCAATCCAGTCAGTTACAGACTGAGAGACCCTTCCCTGTGTTGCATCACCCAACCTTTCCACCACTGCAGTTTTCTTCTGTTCTTGACCTACTTTGCACAAATATTCATTCACTCATCACTGACAAAACTGCAAATCAGTTTCCTGTCTCTCCTTGCCTCTCTCTCATGACTCCCTTCTCTACATGTGCATCATCCTTTTCTCTATTTTATTGTTATGTTTTGTCAGTTATACATAGACATCTCTTTGTATCTGACCTTTGGTTTGCAAAGCTTTCTCCACCCTTTGGCTGAAGAGAGGCCATTTTGGTCTTTCTGGTTTTGCAGCTCTCCCAAGAATGTAATTTCCCTGGGAAAAGGAAAAAGCAAAATTAAAAAAAAAAAAAAGGAAAGCAAATCTTCCCCTTCATATCAAAATCCATTCATCCACTTCTAATTTTAGTTTCCCTTAGTGAATGAGACCCTGTAATTAAAACATTGGCAGATGAGAATATTATAGAGCCTTGCAGTTCAAGTGAACATTATTGTTAAACGTAATAATTTTGTGTCTGAAAGTCTAGTAAACTGACTGAAAACATGTAGAACCATCCAGATTAAGGCTTGCAAGGACCAGCTTACACTGCATCATTCAGACTCTGTATCCACAGGTAGTGTTTGCAACAGAACTAAAACCAACATCTGGCTGATAGAGGCCAACATACCATGGCCAATGCTGACCTCTACCAGCAGATGTTTTAACTTCCTTTTCACAGGGGTGCCATATATCTTTCTTGGAAACCTTTCATTCACAGATGTGTTGAATGTCAAGTTACAGAACCTTTGCAGAACCAAACTGCTAAAATTGTTTCATTCCCACCATCTAAGCATCCATATTCCACATATCTGTCATTTTCCTAACCTGGCTAGAAGGATTCAAATTACTAAGTGCCATGTTCAACAAAACAAATGCCAGTGTCCATAAGCATTTTTATTAGTAGTTCCACTTACAGGAGACTCCCTATAGCCACTCATTTCTATCCTTACTGCTTTCCATTTCATTAGCCATTCCTTCCATCACCAACCCCATTTCTGTCCTGACCCTAAATACAGCTGCACCAACAAAACTAAGGCAGCTGTGAGCAGCACTGCAGAGGTAGGAACAAATGCCTGGGGAAGAAAATTTTAATGCGCAGCCTCTCTTAAACATGCTTTATGAAGATCAGACTGTTTCAAAGAGGAACTATCCCATGACGCAGAAATTATCAGAAATGACGATCTGAACATTTTACAGATGACATATACCTGTGACAGAAATAAACAGGGATTTTGCCTTAATTATATCAGCAAGATACAAGGGTGCAAATCCTAATCAGTCTTCGACTCACCTGTTCTAGAAATTTTAGCCTAACAACTGAAATGATACAGCAAATACTTTTGTCTAGTAGAATAAAAGGAGAAAGCTCAGGAATATGAGTAAACATCAAAAAGCAGAACCCAGAAGGTCTTTAACTGTTCTAACAATCCCTAGAAAACAAGCAAGGATGTGAACCCCTAGAGCACAGCATGTTAGCTCTCTACTCTTTCCCCTCATCTACCTTACAATGCAGAAGATATAGCTGCATGTATCACCATTTCATCTTTAAGTTTTCTCTCAGACTGAATATGAGTCAGAATTTCTCACAAAGCAAATCAGGCCTTAGGGAAGGTGGAAGGGGAAATGGATCGTATATCTTAATGAGAAAGAATATTGTTTTCTTATGAGGAGAGACAATAGGAACTGGGCCTGTTTAGTCTAGAGAAGAGGCAACCTTATTAAAACATGCAAATATATCAAAGGTGAGTGCCAAGAGAATGGTGCCAGATTCTTTTCAATGGTACCCAGTGACAAGATGAGGAGTGAGGCCATAAAATAAAACACAAGCAGTTCCACCTCAACATAAGGAAGAATTTCTTTACAATGAGGGTGTCAGGACCCAGGAACAGGCTGCCCAAGGGGTCCATGGATCTCCCTCTCTGGAGAATTCCAAACCCACCTGGACAGGTTCCTATGCAATGTATTCCACATGACTCTGCTTTGGCAGAGGAGTGCGACTGGGTGATCTCCAGAGGTTGCTTCCAACCCTAACAATTCTGTGATTCATGTCACACTCTCTGGATATAGCAATGCAGGGCTGTGCTTTCTTCTAACTGAAAACATGTAGAATATGGAGGGAAATTGAAGATGCTTTTTGCTAGGATTTATGCAGTTGAGTAATTCTTTTCTTTGCTTTAAATGAAGGGGAAACATTTTTATATAAAGAAATAAAACAGGCTTATTTAAATAAAAATATTTTTTTTAAATTTCCAAATCAGTTTCAAAAAACCTCTGCCTCTGCACTACTAAATCCCTAGCTTGCATTCATATTTTACTGATGCAATACACTGGAGTAAAACATGAATAGAAGTATTTAAATTGTGCTGTTTCAGTTTTAATCTGATCTCTCTCTGTTAGCACCTTAACAGCTCTTTTTTGGGGAAATTCTGTTATCACTAAACTCCTGTAGGGTTTTCCTGATGAATTTGCTGGGCCTCCTAGTCCCTGTACAGATAATGTGTTGTCCTGCCCATTTTGGTATTAGTTATCCAAAGGGGATGGTATGGAAATTGATGATGGGTATAGCTTTCAACCTTCAATTATAGTTTCATTTAAAGTGTTGCAGGACCAGCCTGTTTAAAATCTCCTGAATATTAAAATTTGGGATGTTTTGCCCGTAGTGAGTGAATCTGGGCTACAACTGAGAGATATCTGGTATTTCTTATATCTAGTGATCCACAGAGCAGAAGTTCAGTGGAAGTACCTAGTAGGAAAGTAGGATTTTTGCCATAAATTTGTCTTTCCCCTGATCTCATCTGCATGCATTGCATGAGGCAGACAGTTCTCTCACCCATTCCTCCAGCCTTCCCTGGGAGCCTTCAGTGCCTTTTATAAACTCATTCCTCATGCCTGGAAATAAAGGGTTAGTCTTCCAGATTCCAGCTGAAATAATGCATTGATCAGGCTATAATAGCCAGCATCTCTCTTGCATGTCCCCTCCTCCTGAGAAAGAGTTCACTATCTTAATCTCAAGAGATTTTAATGTGCAAACCACATGCCAGAGGAGAACACTACACACCCATCCAATGTGCACAGAAAGCAGGATGAATCCACTAATATGTTACTCCATGACATGAACTCACTGATTCTTCCCAGGAATATTGCCAGTGAAGGTATTCAAGGTCATCTTGCACAGAAAAGAGACATACCACACACACATGAATGATTGATTGTTCTTTGAACTACAGCTAGCTTCACAGAAAGCTGAGTTAATCTTGGACAAGCTAAAATAAAATATTCCAGAGATTAAGAGTATTGTGCAGGAAAGCTACAGAAGCTGTCCAAATCGATAATTAATAGTACAAGGAATAGTGGACAAAATGTTAGCGGTGGAGAAGAGCTTAGGCATTCAGTTAGAGACAAGAATTTAATTGTATTCCATCATTTCAAAAGCAGGCATCTATAGCACCAGCCTGATGTGAGTCTCCTTTTTTTTTTTTTTTTTTTTTTGCCCTGAAGGATATTCCCCAGCTCATCTAGATACTCCTTGCCTTACTTTAAGGCTAAGTCAGCATTAAGTTCAGATGTGTATGTGAACATTCTTGTCAGTCATATTGCTATAGCTTGTTAAAGAAAAATAAAAGTGAGGCTGCCTGAATAAAAGTGTACTAATCATATTAGACTAAGTGGGAGTTTCTGTTCAGTTTGATCCAAACACAGTAGTTTATATGGCAATAATGCATAGTAAAATATGTAGAACAGATTGCAAAGAAATCTCAGTTTTCAGGTTATGTACATGAGCTTATATCTTATCATTTAGGATTAATATCTTTACAGCACAAAATCCTTTCCTCTACACCCAAATTTCCAACCATTAATGTCATTAAGACATCCTGAATTGCTGGTCTATAGACAAACAGTACTAAATTTACTTCTGGGCACATAAACATTTTCACAGTCAGAGCTCTTTGTGTTAAATATCATTCATATTTGACAGCTAAGTGGAAGACAGCAATCCCAATCCAAGGGTATCCATCTCATCTGCTAGTGTTGAATCCCATAAATTTTGTGTGCACTAAATTAATTATCATGGTTTGTAGCATGTAAAACCTGTTTAATACTTACCATACTGTAGATACAGTTATAGTTTGTCTGGATAGTTTTCCTGCCCTACCCTGGGCAAAGCAGCAGTCACACCACAGATCATTAAAATGGATCAACTGGGCACCTAAGGTCTGGATCCACTTTGCAGGAGTGATTCCTTCTGACATCCTTACCTTCTCCTAAAATTCTCACCACCTCTTAGCAGCTCTCCTCCCTTACAGGAGGTAGGTCCTCTTTCTGAGGAAATAGCTGATGGTATACGTTTCAAGTAATGAATTCCAAAAGGAACACAAACTTCTAGCTCACAAGCTCTTGGGTGTCTGACCTGAAAAAATGGGACTGCAAACTCTTCAAACTGTGTGATCATATCCCTTGGGCACAAAACAATTCAACAAAAATTAATTCCAACATGATTCACAACTAAGTGTTTCACTCGTTGTGAGCAAAGAGTTCTCAGAATTTCAGCTCCATAGGGAAAGGGAGAAGGGATATTTTAACTCTCAACCACAGTTCAGGGCAAAATAAGCACTGATACACTTCCCCAGAAGTGTTAGGTTGAGGTTTTTTTTTTTCCTGTGTTTTTTTTTCCCTGTTTTTTTTTTCTCAGCTTGATTTTTCCATCTGTAGGTGAGAAGGCAGCAGAAGACAGATAAGGTGATGGAAGCTGGAAAAGAAGTAAGATGGATTATGTTAGCACTTGCAACCAGTCTCAACTACAGAAAATATCATGAGCTCCTGTGGACTGAAATGCTGTAGATGTGTACAATGCATAAACTTACACTAACACAAGCCAAAGGAACCCTTTTCTTGGATTCTCTTTTATTTTTTCCCCTATCAGCACCAGAAACATGAGTTTTGCCCCTTGCTAGAGGCCTGAACTCTTCTTGTGCACATTTTAGAGTATGATTCAGACTAAGTTCTTTTTTTGTCACTGGCCCCATTACCTAATGTTTTGCAGTCCTGCCCAATAAAGATTTATTCATCTCATATGTTCCTGGTTGTGACCTTATGTTCGGCCGCAGTTGGACTGCTTTGCACTCCAAGGCTCTTTCCTCAGCATTCCAAACCTGGGAGCTGCTGTGCCTGGGAAGACCAGCCTGCAGAACCTCACTGGACAGTAAATCAGCCCTTGAAGGCCCAAACTTTTTAAATCAAGCATTCAGCCTCATCTGTTTTGTTATTGCACTAATACTGCCCTGAGGAAAACCACAAATAAGAGTCCAATATATTTCAAATATGTTATTTAACTAAAGCATGTTTTCTTAGATTCAGTTTGAATATTGCAATGCTTAACTTTTATTTGAACACCCCTACGTACTGCTTATGATGAAAGTTTCCAACCCAAATTTTTACTGAAAATAGGAGCTCGCCATGAACTTTTACATGACTGAAGTGGGCACTGTAGTTTTCTTGCCAGCCCCCTGATCCAGACTTGTTTCACACTGAAGGTCTCTGCAGCAAAATCTCACCCTTTCACAAACTGTGTGCAGCTGTGCAGTTCAGAAAATGTGACTCAAAAGTTTTCTTTTAAAGCATTTCCCTCCTTCACTCTCCCTTGCTGGCCAGAAGTTCATGAGGATTATCCCCACATTTGTTTTAATCTCTTCAGCATTTAGTTCCTCAATCCAGCTATTTTTCCTTCCTGGTGAAACCCCATGGCAAATCTTCTTCTGAGAACTACCAGCAACACTTCTTTCTCTGCTCAGGGAAAATCAATGACTAACACAGGAGAGGCTCAGTGCTGACATATCTTAGGAAAGGTGGTGCTTCAGTATCATGAGATACTCATCTTCTAATAGTTATTTGACAATGATCAAAATATCCGTGATATTAATTGCAGCTAATTTCTCCTACTCACCATGCTGCAAGTGAAGTTCAAACTGTGCAGGATTTGCCCTTTGCTACTTATGAGGTTCTTTATGGCTAATTTGTCACCATCCATTAAGTTTGGTTCACTCATATATTCAACAAAATGAGCAAGGCTTTAACTATCAGGGAAGGTGAGCAAATACAAAAAATAATTAAGGCTACTTCTTAGACACTCTGAGGAGCTCAGTACTTGAAACTTTCAATGTGCATTTATTTACCCAATGAACATTTAATGCGATCTTCCATTTTTCTTTATTCATTTTACTCAATATATTGTTTTCCCACATATTTCACTATCTGTAAAAAAAACCAAGAACATAAAAAAAAGGATGTCACTATTACATCAGTGGTTTTGATAGAAGGAGGTGGGGCTAGTAAAAAAATGTTGTTTAATCTGCACTGTATTCACTGACTTTACAAGGGACCTATCTTTTGCTCTTGGCTTAAGTCACAGAAAGTTGTAGTTAAGGTGCTACCACTAGCTGAAAAGTACTTTCCATTGATCTGAGAAAGAACATATATGACACTACAATCATAGTGTATTTCCTCAAGAAATCATAATACCAAACCTTTCCTTCAGATTGTCACTGAGAGAAAAATCAACAGTGTTTGACCTAGACACCTTAGACTTAAATAATACTAGCTGCAGAAAAACAGTTTTTAAACATGATTGCATTTCACAGCTTCAGAAAAATGTGAATTCACCTCATTTTGTGTGGGTTCTCTAAACAGGGAAATCCAATTCCCTTTGGATTCTTCCCCTCTGAGCAAAAGTGAGACTGAGTCATCCTCCATTTGTTTGTCTTTGATGACAAATGTTACTCTCAACTTACAAACAATGTCAGCAAGAAAACAGAGCATCTGGAGCTTGTTCAGTTATGCTCTACCTTCCCAAAATGCGACATCATAAATATGCATATGGTTAATTTTAAACACTTGAATACTTCCACTGGCTTTAGCTGGGATGTTTCAAACATTAAAATTTGCTGAATGAATACTGTCGTATTTATTGAAGCTGTGCCCCATTTGTGGTAGTAATGTGGCATTCCTGGCAGCAAGACAGACTTTAAAATTTCTCAGGTTAGACATACTCTTCTGGGAGCACCATGACATTCAGGATTTAACATAACCACTAATGCTGAAGGTGCCACCTATACCCAAAAACCTATATACAGGTTTTTGGACAAACCAAACAGTTCCCCTGCAAAGAGCACTGCTATGACTGCCAGTCTTGCCTTTGAAAGCTGCTAATTCCCTTTGTGCATCTGTGAGTCCCAAATGCAAGGTGTGTGATAGAAACCTTTCAAAAACATAGCCCACTCTGCAGCAAGAAATGGATCTAGTCTGGAATTTCATGTCTTCTTTCTTCAGTGATTCAATTACAGTACTATCTGAAGCAGTGAAAAAAACAGAATGCTGGAACTTCAGCTATCCAATTTAAAGGCAAATAATTCCCCACCAGACTACAAAATGCTGCAACAAAAACTATGAATATTAATGCATTGTAGTTTCAGCATTCAGAGTATTTTCTTCTTGCTGTATTTTGCCCTGCTGAGCAGTGAAATAGGTGCTCTGTAGTGCCAGGCTCTTTTCACAACAGACAGGATGAAATTGTTTCCTTGGTTAGACAGCTCACCCTTGAGGTATGCTCTAAGCATATCCTTTTTTGCACATCTATACTGAAACTTCCAATTAGGGAGGAATATAAGCAGCAAGAGTCAGCAGGGGAGAGAATAAGATGTTCTTTGTCTCCAGACACAAAATTCCTTGCTGGAAAAAGGTTAGGATTCGGCATGTCAAAGTTCCTTTGCTTTTACTCATGCAAAAGAATTCACATACATGTGCATGACTGACTTCTTTCCTAGAGCCTGCTGGAACTACAGCTCTCAGAACTTGGACTATTCAGAGAGCTGGGAATGTTTGTCTGATCCTCTGCAGCAACAATTTTATAGAGAAAAGCTTTCTTTTCCCAAGAATATTTTCATCTGCAAATGCAACACAGCCTCTTCTCCATCTGATAGAGGTTTTCCACTAAATTCAGTCTGGGCAAAATAACTAAGCAAATCCTTCTGTTATTCCTCCTTTTTGCTGTGTGTTGATCTTTTGTAGTCACTCCTATTGCAATACAAGATGAAAAAAAAATTTAAAATAGGAGACAAAAATATACTGCACTGGATTCTTTCCAAGTTGGTGCTCATCATCAAAGGTTAAGATGGCTGGACAGTGCTAACGCAACACTAAGTAATTAACAACTCAGATTAAATATCTAAAAAAGCTCAATTTCAGCTGGGATTCTAAACCATGCCCTTGAGCAAATCTCTGGAGATTACCAGTAACACTCCTATCCTCATAATTCACAACTTTTTTTCTGAGAATACAAAATTATTTCATTATTTTCAAGCTTCACAATATTCTAAGTCCTTATTTGTGTTTGCAACAGATTGCAATGCCTTAATGATATGCCTGTTGTTTGCTTGGAAGCAGAAAAGATAAGCAGCACCTAGCTCAATCCAGCACAAAATCTGAAGCAGATTTGGGGTTAAGTTTGAGCCCTTCATTCCACCTTTGCAGATTCTTAGTTTTTCTTTAACTGTTGGCTTTGTAGCCTCAAAGTAACTTCAGTCAAAATTGTCAGGTTTCAGGTCAAAAGTATGTCAAAAGTAGAGTTTTACATTAATCCGACCCAACAGTAAATCCTTCCCTGCATATGATATTTAACATAAGCTCCCTTGAAAAGTTTTAGGTTTTGTGGTGAATATTTCTCACAGCCCTGTGTTGAATCAAGCTGGAATGTTATACTCCTCTCAGCAGGTTTTATCCAAATCCCAGCTACTTTGACAGACAACCTCCTGACTATGAGGAGAATGGGTCAAGGCAAAGACTTGCTTGGTGTACAGTCAGATTCTCAAGCATTATGCACTGGACAGTGCCAGCCAGAACAATAAAACAAAACAGCAATGGTCACTCTTTTTTTTTTCACTTACTAGTTTTAAGTAGCAAATATTGAGGACAAAGTTCCAGGGGAATGCCTCATTAGACACTTACCTTCTTTTAGAAGATAAGTAGAGTCATTACTACAATAAACAGTGCTTTAGAGTCACAGCAAGAAATATTTCCTGCAGTCTGTTAAAAATAGTCAATTTTTCACCCTCAGAGGGAGTCTTTACTCCCCATTTCAGCTGCCACCTACCTTCAAGAATGCCCCATGCCCCTTCTTTCCTCTGTTTATCCTGACAAAGTCCCCTGGATGGTTCCATTTCTGTACATATGTATCACACAGCTTCCTTTATCTCATCTACACAGATCACCAGTATAGGAAAATTCTGCACCAGAGGGACCTGAGAGCGTAGATTACAGAATCACTGAATGGGTCAGGTTGGAAAGGATGACAGTGGGTCATGTCCAGTGAGGAAGGCTCCAGAGCCTCTTTGGGCAATCTGTTCTAGTGCTTGGTCACATGCACAGCAAAGAAATTTTTCCTCATATTCAGGTGAAACTTCCTATGCTTCAGTGTCTGCGTGTTGCCTCTTGGCCTACTGCTTGGCACCACTGAGAAGGGCCTGGAAACATCCTCTGACACCCTCCTTTCAGATACTCAAAGACATTCATGCAGTGCCTCTCAGCCATTTCTTCTCAAGGCTGAACAGGCCTAGATCCCTCAGCACTTCCTTGTAAGTTTCAGTCCCTTAATTATCATTGTCACCTGCTCCAGAAGCAACTGGATGCACAGTCTTCGAGATTCAAACATGCATAGACCAGCCGCCAAAAGACCTGACCTGACAAGATTTTTGTCAGAGCTGTTATATGACCATGCCCAACCTGTGTCTGTGCAAGGGGATTCTGATGGGTCCCTCACATCAGTGAAACTGTAAAGACAGTAGCTTTGATTGGCAGGTAGGCCCCAAACCTCAGGAAAGAGATCACAGAATCACAGAATCGCTAGGTTGCAAAAGACCTTCAAGATCATCAGTCCAACCCATGCCCTAACACCTCAGTTAAACCACAGCACTGAATGGCACATCCAATCTTTTTTTAAACACATCCAGGGACAGTGACTCTACCACCTCCCTGGGCAGACCATTCCAGTATTTTATCAATCTTTTTGTAAAAATCTTTTTCCTAATATCCAACTTATATTTCCCTTGATGCAGCCTAAGACTGTGTCCTCTGATTCTGTCAGCTGCTGCCTGGAGAAAGAGAAACCCCCACCCTGAGTACAGTCACCTTTCAGGGCATTGTAGAGAGTGGTAAGGTCACCCCTGAGTCTCCTTTTCTCCAGGCTAAACACCCCAGCTCCCTCAGTCATTCCTCCCAGGGTTTGTGTTCCAAGCCCCTCACCAGCCTCGTTGCCTCCCTTGGATGCACTCAAGCATCTCAACATCCTTCCCAAACTGAGGGCCCAGAACTGGACACAGCACTCGAGGAGTGGCCTCACCAGTGCTGAGTATGGGGAAGGATGGCCTCCCTGCTCCTGCTGGCCACAGCATTCCTGATACAGGCCAGGACACCCTTGGCCTTCTTGGCCGTCAGGTCACACTGCTGGCTCATGCTGAGCCGGCTGTTGACCAGTACCCTCAGGTCCCTTTCTGCCTGGACACTGCCCAGCCACACCGTCCCAGCCTATAACGCTGCAGGGGTTATTGTGGCCAAAATGCAGGACTCGGCACTTGGACTTCTTAAACTTTATCTTGTTAGACTCTGCCCATCCATCCAACCATTCTAGGTCTCTCTGCAGAGCCCTCCGACCTTCCAAGAGGTCAACACACACTCCCAGTTTAGTGGCATCCACAAATTTACTGATGAAAGACTCAATCCCCTCATCCATGTCATCAATAAAAATACTAAACAGGACTGGCCCAGCACAGAGCCCTGAGAGACACCACTGGTGACTGGCCCCAGCTGGATGCAGCGCCATTCACCACCACCCTCTGGGCCCAGCCATCCAGCCAGTTCCTAAACCAGCAAGGAGTGCTCCTGGTCCAATCTGTGGGCTGCCAGCTTTTCCAGGAGCATGCTGTGGGACACAGTGTCAAAGGCCTTGCTGAAGTCCAAATAGACAACATCCACAGTCTTTCCTGCATCCACCAAGCGGGTCACCAAGTTGTTCAAACATGACCTACCCCTCCTAAAGCCATGCTGGCTGGGTCTGATACCCTGGCTATCCTGCAAGTGCTGTGTGATGACACTCAATATAAACTGTTCCATAACCTTATCGGGTACTGAGGTCAGGCTAACTGGTCTATAATTACCAGAATCCTCCTTCCTACCCTTTTTGTGAATGGGCGTCACATTGGCCAGCTTCCAGTCATCTGGAACCTCACCAGTGAGCCAAGACTGCTGGTAAATGATGAAGAGTTGTTTCACAAGCTCATCTGTCAGTTCCCTCATCATCCTGGGAGGGATCCCATCTTGTCCCATAGACTTATGAACATCCAAGTGGCTTAGTACTTCTCCAACTGCCTCCTCCTGGATAACAAGGGGATCATTCTGCTCCCTGACATCATCTACCAACCCAGGACAGTTGTCCTGAGGACAAGCTGTCTTCCCACTAAAGACTGAGGCAAAGAAGGCATTAAGCACCCCCACCTTCTGTTAAGCACCTTATCTGCAGTTATTAAGTTCCTTCCCACATCTAGTAGAGAAAAAAGATTGGTCTTACCCTTCCTTTTGCCACTGATATATTTGTAAAAACATTTTTTATTATCCTTTACAAAAGTTGCCAAATGAAGTTTTAACTGAGCTTTGGCCTCCCTAATTTTTTTCCTACATGCCCTAGTAAGCCCCTTAAATACTTCCTGACAGATCTGACCCTCCTTCCAAAGATGATACATCCTCTTTTTATTCCTAAGTTCCTTGAAAACCTCACTACCCATCCAGGTTGGACGTTTGTCTCATCAACTCAGCTTTTGGCACACAGTCTGTCCCTATGCCCTCAAGATTTTTGTTTTGACGCTTGCTCACCTTTCCTGGACTCCTTCATTTTAAAGGGCTGCTCCCCAAGGAGCTCTCTGAACAAGTCTCCTAAATAGGCCCAAGCCTGCCCTCCAGAAGTTCAATGTTAAAGTCTTATTGATTTCACCAAATATAGAGAGCTCTATAATTTCATGATTACTGTGCCCCAAGCAGCCTCCAACCACCACATCTCCCACCAGCCCATGTCTATTTGTAAACAACAAATCTAACATATGCCTCCCCTGGTGGGCTCACTCAAACAATAAGTTGTTCTCTAGAACAACTCTAAGAACTTCCTGGACTGCCTCTTTTCTGCTGTGTTAAGTTTCCAGCAGATGTCTGGTAGGTTAAAGTCACCTACAAGAACAAGGGCTGGTGATCCTGAAACATTCTCCAGCTGCTTAAGTTGTCCATCACTTCTTCCATGTTGGGTGGATAATAACAGACTCCCAGTAGGATATCAGCCTTGTTTGCCTTCCCCTTAATTCTTACCCATAGGCATTCAACTTCATCATCATTAGTTTCAATACCATGTCATCAAAAGCCTTCCTAATATAAAGGGCCACCCCTCCACCTCTTCTCCCTTTTCTGTCTCTCCTGAAGAGCTTATAGCCATCCAGTGCAGCACTCCAGCCACGTGAGTCATCCCACCACATTTCTGTGATGGCAACTATATCATAGCTCTGCTGTTGCACCATGGCCTCCAGCTCTTCTTGTTCATTACCCATGTTGCGTGCATTGGTATACATACACCACAGCTGAGCTGCTGATCACCCCTAATTCAGGCTTATCACCCTTGGGCCTGCTTCCAGAGAGCCCGGCTGCATCCCCTTCCCCTCTCAAACCCCTAGTTTAAAACCCTTTCAATGAGTTCTGCTAGTTCATGAGCTAAAATCCTTCTGTCCTCAACAGAGAGATGGAGCCCATCCAGTTCCAGCCGGTCAGGTGCTGTAAAAGTTGCCCCATGATCAAAAGAACCCAAAATTCTGCTGATGACACCAACCCTTGAGCCACTTGTTGATAATGGGGGCTCTCCTACTCCTCTCATTGTTTTTCTCTGCCACCAAAGGGACTGAGCAGAACACTACCTGTGATCCTGTCCTATCAACCACTTGACCCAGTGCCCTAAAGTCCCTTCCAATTGCCCTGACACTCCTCTTTTCAATCTCATCACTGCAAGCCTGGAGTATCAGCAGTGGGTACTAATCAGAGGGCTAAATCAGCCCAGAGAATCTCCCGGTGATATCCGATTCCAGGGCCCCAGGGAAAGAGCAGACCCCCCTGTGGGATGGATCCAACTGACATATGGGGCCCTCTGCTCCCCTCAGAAGGGAATCACCCACTAAGACTACCCATCCCATGCCAAACTGTTATTCAGAAGGCAGATTGCCTGCTTCAGACTCGGGTAGCAGTTTTCAATGTTGGTATCAGCCTTGCAGAGTCCCTGGACACAAACTTCCGAACACATAGGAACATGCCTCCTCAGTTTTGTCTCTCATTGTCATGAAGAAGACACAAAAAAATATTTGTCAACAATTTTCCTTGTCTTTTTCTTCATAGCCATTACCTAAAGGCCATGAAAACAAAACTAGCTCAATATTACAAGTCATATTCCGGCATTTGAAAATTTAAATTGTTGACACTTATCTGTAATGAAAAACATTGTGAAACACTGCTTTTAATTTGTCATGCAGAGTAGATTGAAATATTTAAAGAAATTATATTGAAAACACTGCAAATCAGGAAAAACAACCCTTTGCAACAGTCCTTGTTTAAATTATTTCAAACATAGCACTTCATATTGCAAGTTCCCTGATATTCTACCTGTATGTTTGATCACTGGAGACAAACACTCTCCTTCACAAAAGAACATTCAAGGTTTTCCATCACTCAAAGTGTCCTATAGGCTTAAGAATAATAGAGCTGCTGATAAATTGATGGCAAATTCTAGTCAGGAATGCATTCAGAGGACAACTTCCTGATCCCTATAGGCTTAAGAAAAAATACAGCCTCTTTCACCAGGCAAAAAATGACGCTCTGTAGGTCAGTTCCACAAAACCACAAGCAGAGCACCAAATAGAAAGGATTACTAGCCTCTATTCAAACAGGACCCTCGTAGTAGGTTGTGTTACACAACTTTTCCAAAAGCATGTTAGATATTGGCAGACACTGAGAAATATCATCCAAGTCCTGTTTTCATTCTCTCCCTCTTTTTCTTCTTTCTTTAATATACTCCGTCAGCTTGGTGTCCTGGAGAGAGAAAAAATGTTCCATTAAGAAATCACTTTGAAGCTTAATTTTTCACTGCCAAAGTACTGGGACAGTTGTTTTTTCCAGTATTTCTCTAACTCTTGTTATCACTACTGCTGACTCATCTCCTGATGCTGAGGGAAAAACAGTTTTATGGGAACACAAAGAGGTCACGACTGAATTGTCACGACTGAATTATTTTGGCTGTTATAAATGGTTCTGCAACTCATTCTCTGCACTGCTATTAAACAGATTTTCATAAAATCTGGATCAAAGCTAATGTTCCAGAGTAGAAAGATTCCCAGAGAGCATGCAGTCTTACCTCTCAAGGAGAAGCAACATCTCTCAACCAGTGGTAGTGAACATCACTCTCCTGAGTACTGACGAAGCAGTATTCCACAGCAATTCCATTCAGCACTCCCCAGTGGGAAGAGAATGTCTCCAACCTTCCCTCTAAGTTGCAGTAAATCAGAACTGATACATCAAGGCACTTCTGGAAATCACAGATGTTCTGCTCTTTTTTTCTCTTTTTTTCCCTGCCTCCAAAGCTTGAGTACAGATTTTGTTTGCATAGAAACAAAAAATCCACTGAATTATTTCTCCCTCTTTCATAACATCACAGATTCTCTCTACATATGCATATAAATATATTCAAAATTGCAATAAATCACTATTTCAATGAATTTTACCTGCATTTGCTGTCTATTAACAGAATTTATTTGCAAATTCCTTTAACAAAAACATATTTGTATATTATTCTGTGTGTTACTGGTTCAATGTACACAATTATAGCAACATTATGTGCAACTACATCCCATAATCAATCAGATGAGCTGTGTCTATTTTATCAGAGGCAGAACATTATGTGACAAAAATATGGACAGACTACACACAGACTGCAGCTAAACACAACACTGACTGGGAGAGAATCTTTAAGCCTTTCTACTTTTCTCAAGATTTTAATCAAAGTAATAATCAAGAGTGTTGATCAGATGGCTCTATGTGTATGTGTTCATGTGAAGTTAGCAGGGATAGGTCATGAAGAGATATAAAACTGAAAAATCCCTTCTATTAAGAACCATTCCTAGATACTTTCCTTACCATGAAGCTAGTAGGTTATTCAGCTAATCCTCATCTGGTGAGATTAAAGAGCATTTTACAGTTCACATGTTAAATGAATGTCATATTATTTATAGGCAAAGGGACGTAGTAACAGAGGGGAAGCTTCCTCCTGACCTGAAACAGCTTTGCCTTGCAACTCTCACCCTCATCTGAAAAAAATATCTCTCAAGCAGGCAGAGAAGTGCATGGGCTGGATTGCTGCATTAAAGGGACACAGTGGCAGCCTGAGGACAAAGCCCATTGCTGCTGCATGTTGTGCATGAGACCACCCTGGGGCACCTGCGCCCTTTTTCCCTCACATACTGCAGCCACACCTACAAGCAAGGCAGACAGAAGAAAGCTGCTCTAGTTTGGCCTCTCCTTAGGTTTTAGGCATGGAATACTTGCTCCATAATTACTATTAGCACAAAGAAAGTTGTTCTGGACAGGGAACTGGCTGCTTAGAAAGTCAAAGACTGGATTGCAAATACAGAGCAAACATGTCCAGCTTCAGCTGCAAGCTGACAGAAGGTGTTGGGGATTGTAGTATCAGAGAGAATCACCTGCATCTCTCCTAAATCCTATCTCAGGTGTCCTCTTCCTTAATAAAGATCTTGGTGAAATTTGTTCCATCTGTCAGTTACTTAAACTATCACTGAAATTTGGAATATTTTTCAATAAGGCCTGCTGTGGGAAGTCTGGAATAAGCACAATGAAAGAAAAGCAAGAATAAATCTTCTCAGTACATGTTCAGCTGAGGGCTGATGGCTCAGATTACTGTTGGCATTGGCCTCTCCTGAGCATTTCTAGTCCTGGCATTCATGAGAGTAGTGATAAAATATGGCTAACGTCTGTCAATCCCTATTTCAGCGGTGAACTTCACAGTTGAATAAACATACTTCTAAGCACTACAGTTTGATTTTTTTTTCTAAGCACGTAGTTTCCTTATTTCTTCACATAGAAATTACTTTCATAGGAAATTTAAAATAAATAGAAGAGAAAGTTCAGTATAGACATGTGGTGCTCATCAAGGAGAACTTCCAAATCAGCAGGAGCTTTTCTTCACAGAGCTGGAAACCATTGCCATGCCATCATCATATGTTCATTTGGATCCCACCAGCTACCATGGCAGAAGGCCATTAGCCCCCTTGTCTGCCAGTTTGACCAGCAGCACTTTCAGCAGTTTAGTCTCCAGAGGCTGATAAAACGGGGGAAAAAATAACCTAGCATGATGAGTATTTGCCTGTTTTCGTTCCTAGGAATGTGTCCTGAGCCAATGGGTCCCTGAGCCATGAGTCCTAAATGAGGTTACTCCTTTTGCTGCTATGAAAATGCCAGAGTACCCTGCAATCATAGTGGTACTCTGACACTTAGTATTACTCTTGGCCATGAATCCTACAGAAGCATAGGGCATGCTTTTCTTCCATCAGATGAGCGCACATGCGGCCACTTACAGCTTTCAGTGATGAGCAGTCTTTTCCTTTCAGCTTGGATGGCTTGTTTTGAATCAGTGCAGGTTAACATGAGGTAGTATTTCAACAATTCACCATGTCTCTCCATCCCACAGAATTTTCAATGCCTTAGAAAGAATTAAAAGCATCACTAGCTCGTAGTTGTACTCCAGGGCACATTCCTAATGAGAAGGAGTAAGTGTCCTTTTGATATATTTATCTATATCTGTACCTTTCTTCTAAAATATGTTCTCTTTTTACCCTGATGTTTCCATTTTATTCTCTTATTCTTTCTTTTCTCATGATTGTATCAGATCCTGTCAGTTTTCAATTAACTTCTTTCAGTGTTCATATGCCCTTAACATTTGTAACTATTTTGTTTCTCCCATTATACTTCTTTCCTGGTTTGCATGTTGCATATATTTACACTAATTCAGTAGAGGCTTTGTAAGTTGTAGTTCCTCCACCTGATGTATGCTGAGGCATAGGATATCTCATATGCCACTACACAAAGAAGAGGTATACCATGATGGAAATTTATTTTGCCAGCCTGAGAGTTGCTTTCCTATATGTGAGATGAAGCAGGTTTGCTTGTGCATTGAATGTTATTGAAAGAACTTGCCTAACCCAGAAGATGCTGAGAAAGTTTTTTAGTTTGATTCCTTCCCAGTTATTTTCCCAGCTTCTATTTCTCTCCCTCTGATATGCTTTGTCCAATAGGAATTATTGTTGTGATATTATGTTAAAATTAATTTTTCAGGCAAATGTGATCAAGTGTGGATGTAAGGAAAATGTTTGTTTCCAAAAAACTGTTTGCTACTTCTGGCAAACATATAACGTTCTTGTACAGTTTTGATACCATATAACCAACAATACCTGATTCTTTTGGAAATTAGGCTTGAAAGAAGCTTTGATATCAATATATTATCTGTACAAATTCTTTGAGTATTTCAAAGCCTGTGGACATTATGGTAATAGCTTACAGTATGTATTGATGAAGCTCTCAAGACAGTATGTCAACACCAGAGAAGCCCTCTAGGATAAATAGTATGTCACATAATGCTGAACAAAAGCCATTTTGTTTTTATCTTTCAAGTTTTGATAGCTAGAGGATATGAGAAAAGTGACTGTGGCACAGCCCCAGGCATATGAGATCCTCTTGCCTCGCTACCTTGCTAATGAAGTAGATCCAAAATGGAAAAAAACCCATCAGTCTGAACTTTTGTTCAAGCAATGTTCAGTCCAGCAGACACTGCGGTTATTCCCCATGTCAGCAGTCACTAGTATCACCTTCTGCAACAAAATTCAAACCATTTGTTCAGCATCTGCACCCAATTAATTCTGTGTTTTAGTTGTGGCAGGGCGCAATGAAAAATCTCTCTACAGTTGTTCATTTGTACTTGCAATAAACTTCACGACTTGTGCACATTTTCACTTGTCAGTAGGGCACTGAAACATGATCACAGAAAAGTTATTGCCATTTATAGACCAGCAGAGCAACAGACAGACCCTACAACAAAATCATTTCTGTTCATACAGATCCCCGTTCATTCTTTCTTCACACTGCAAGGCAAGAAGGCTCAAACCTGGAAATTTTTTGAGATGTCAAATTTTGGAACTTGAGATTAAAACTAATTTTGAATATCCACCAAGTTTGTAAATCTTTTCTCTCTTCTCTAAGAGAGGACTAGCGGGGTGTCAGCACAGTCATTTAACCCAGATTGGGTCTTGATTTCAGATTTTGCCACTCTGTGATTTTGAGCATATCACTTGTTTTGCTCTCTTGCTTAAAGCTAAACATTCAGATTGATCTCTTCAAAAATTTTTGTGAAGATTGATTATTTTTCTTTCATGTTCAGCCACTGCAGGCAAAAAGCCTCAGAGATTTTTTTAAAAGGAATATTTGCTGTCTTAGAGCTGCAAGTTATATAAAACCAATCTAGTTATCCCCCTTAATAAGGAGTTGACTACAGCATTCATATGTATAAAGGAACAACATCATCATCAAGAAGTTCTGCTGTGTTAGAACTTCCCCCATCAGTCTATTCACATCCATCAGGAATATTAATGGTCTGCTCCAGAAGTAACAACTTTCAACAGTTGAGGTTTTGCACATACATATCTCTGTGAAAACCCTTGAAACCAGTATACACAGCAGGCAAAATAAAAAGTAAAAAAAGAACATATTGAAAAGTACATGTTGAAAGAAAAAGTACTGGATTATTTCTTTCAAATGATGAATAGAATGTTGTACTTCATTGAAAAATATCTGCATTTGGATAGTCTCTTATTTCCTTTTTCAGGGCTAGGCATGTTATTTTCTCAAGTGCTGAGATGTTTTGTTTCAATTATCATGAGCCATAATCCTAAAATATAAACTTTCTCCCCAAGTAATATATGCTACACTGAAAACTTACCTGTCATCAATTTCATAACAATAGGGAAACGAAAGGCTTCCTGTGTGTTTTGTTCTCAGATGTCAAACTGAATCCATGAGAAAGCAGAAGGGAGGACTTCAGATAAAGAGTATTCACCATTAATGTGCATACATGAATCTGGATTATGTTCTAGTAGTGTGTGGCCAGCATTCCTCCAGAACAGATTTCATCAGCTTACTGAAGAAACAGCTTTTGGTAAAGAACAGAGTCATCTGGAAAACTTAGGTCAGTATGGATGCAATTTCCCAGGGGCCTTCTCACCACAAGGGCTCCTTAACAGGAATCAAAGTTCAGTTCAAGTTCAGGTCCTGTTACACAAAGCACTTCAAGAGATTGGTTTAAGTTATCTGATAAGGGAATTACCTACCTATCCCAAACCACCTTTGCCATGATGTTGTATCCTCAGCTCAGCAAGAAACTGTTACCAGGGCCACAGACTCAAATTCCACCTTGGCAGCTTTTTAACTGATGTCTCACATCTAAATGTAACACCTACTGGACTTGAATTTACAGCACGTTCATACTAAAATAGAAAAATATAAAAAAAAAACCACCTGAAAACACACAAAGGTATTTATATCATAGAATGTGGAAAATTACTTAAAATAAAAAGCAACTATCTGGAAGATGCTCAAATACTACAAATTATGTAAAACCATGTAGATTTTGTGTTAGAATGATCTTCAAATTTCTTTGTAAGAGATTTGTTTTCCTGACCCCTTTTTCTTATTTCATGGAAAGGCTCGATAACAAAGTAAAAACAAATCTTTTAAGCAGATATGTTTTAGTGTTCTGATTAACATTCATATTTGCTGTGAACCAAATCAAACTTATCTGGGAAAGGAACTTACACTGCAGTAACTTGAGGATACTTTAACAGATCTTTCCACTTAATAAATTAATTTTTAAAAATGATATCTAATATTGCATTCATTAAGTTGAATTTCAGGTTTTCATATGATCCTTCAGTTGCCTTAATTCCTATTGTATTCTTCGCAACAGCTTGAGCCTGTCACACCAATTCTTCAGCAAAGCCAGCAGTTCAAGCACACTTTTCCTTCACATCTCATCTTTGTATATATTCTAGTGTTTTCTTATCTTGTGGTTCAGTCCTAGGTAAAATTTGGGTTTGAAAGAATCAAAGGCTACTAGAATTTTTTAGGTTTTTGCAGCTACAAATCCTGTAGTTTTCTGGATTCCAAAGTCCTTAGTGTGAAGGCACGAATCAAGGAGGGTCTTTTGTTTGGTATCCTTCTTTGGTTCTAACTCCTATGTTGGAAATCCTTACTGAATTTAGTGCAGCTAAACCTATTCTCCAGCCTTTACAAATATAGGCACACCTTCTGCTACAGAAAAAAAAACTGCTAAAAGAGTGGTTTCATTCAATAAACATTGCTCCATTTGGAGATTATGAAATGTGGAATGCCTCCAAAAATCTGCTGTAAGTCCATGGGCATGCAGTGGCTGTGTTTGAAAATGTTGGTCTTAATTTTTGTTTGCATCCATAGCCCTTTCAGATCTGTTCTTTCATCTGCTGGAAACACAGCATGTAAACCAAATTCTGGCACTTGCTAACTGTGCTGAAGGACAGCAGATCTGCTCTGCCTCAGCCCCTCGTTGCATGTTCCAGAACTGCCTGGCAAGTTGCAGACGAATCTTAGGTGGTGATGGAGAATACCTGGGAGCAGATGTCCCTCCAGTGAGAAAGACAAAGGGATAGATGAACTCCAGCCCTGCTCACCTTCACTTATTGCCACGTTTGACACAATTTATACTCCAGGATTTTCAAGAAAGATCACAGCTGCTTTTGATTTCTCAATGGGAGGGTAGGTCTCAAAGTCCTGGATAGAATCCAAATGGAGATGATACGAGCTATTACAAAATTAATGTCCCCTGCTGGAGTGGCAAGTTTGTTTAGTATACTTTCCTGTACAGAGACATATTTCTGCAAAACAGACCTTGGAAGACAACATTTGTGATCTAAAAACCAGGAAGGCAGGGCAAAGGGAAGATAGGAAGGCATTTGGTACAAAGAGGGAGGAGCTGGCAGTGGGGGCTGCAGAGGATTCCAGCCCCTCCAGCAGACCCCCTGCAGGGCACAGCCGAGCCCAGCAGCTGGTACCTGTTCATTTTATCCAGGTTTGCTCTAATATTGATGGAGGCAGAAGAATCCTGACTCATCACTACTATTAAGCATGATGTGGTGCATCAAAGATGTAAGGAGTTGTCACAACATCTGAAAGCTGTTCTCAGTATCATCAAGACAAAACCAATATAAACCCCTCAGCCTGTTGATATAGTGAACTTCTGTCTGCTGGGCACCTGATCCTCATTGTGCTCAGTATCTCACAGGATCACATCAACCTAAAACAGAAGTGGAAACATTGACTGTGTCCAAATGCTGAATATTTTTGTGCACTGTGCAGTCAGTAATTTACTCTACACACTTTGCTTAGCCAAGGCCTTTGCCAGACAACCAAGAATATTATTTCTGTCCAATTGAGCAAGTATCACTTGCAATTCATTCTTGATTAAAAATCTGAACTGAGGATCACAAACCTGTTTCCATAAAAATTCATGTAAAAAGCATAATCTCCAATCAGGATTAAATTGTACAGCCCTGATTTGCACCTGTCAGTTTACATTTCTTTTAATTTAGGGATTATGTTGCCTGCAAGTTTGTACCCACATACAAAGTAGAAGAGAAACAGGCATAACTGATAATTCATCTTTGGTTCTCAACACATTTTTTTTTTAAAGCAAACATCACTTCACTTGCAGTAGCATATAATAGCAAGTCATTCTTTTAAGGAGAAACAATATATTTAATTGGACTTACTGTAGCCACTGAATAATAGATATATTTTCAAGCACAAAATCACTTCACTGGAAGTGCCCTAAATATTCATCTCTTTTCCACAACTATTTCACTAGTAACAGAGGTAAGATGATAGCTTTCCCTAAAAACTCACCCTCACATTTAATCTGAGATTTTATTTAATGTTCAATATCCTAGTGGACAGTAGCAACCCCACAGCTGCTGCAGAGCAAAACACCACTCCTTTCACCTAAGCCCTGCCCATTTTCACCTGCTGAGAATGCATCCCCATACCCTCTCCCTTAATTTTCATAGTGTAGCAAAGTGCAAACAGAGTGCAAATATTTCTGTATGCTTCATGGGATTTTCTGTTCCACTGAACAAACAAGTCAGTAAAGCCTGTGGCCATCCAAACACGAGGAACAGGCCCTGCAGTTGGAGAGCTGCCCCACATGTTGCAGGGTGGTGAGCTCCCTGGCTCAGGAGGGAATGGGACTCTCATCCACTCATCCATACATTTGAAAGCTATTTAAGTACATTTGTAATGTAATGTAGTTTGTAATTAAAATTAAAATAGGAAAACAGTTAATAAAACACTTTATGGAAATGGGCTGTTTAGTCATAAACTACCTCATGCTGAAAAGGCACATAGGAGTAATTTCCATTCAGATAAAACAGGAGAGTGTTTCTATCCCAAACACACAATATTCATTTACTGCAGTCACACATATGCCACAAGCAAGGAAAATAATACAATATTGGAAAATTTGCAAAGTGTTTCAAAATAATAAGAATTTAGCCTCTAAAAGGAGTTTACTTGTTTCAACCAGATGCTACAAATTAAATGCAGCCTTACAAAAGAAGATTAATGCTGTCCAAGTATTCAATGCTTTTCGAGGTATGGAGGTCACAAAAACCTCCCAACAATTTACAGCACTTTCCTGCACTTCTGCAACAAGAACTTAAAAAACTTGGGATCATAAACCTTGGTTTTGGGTTAGAAGAGACCTTTAGAGATCATCTAGTGCAACCTCTCTGCTAGCAGAGACATCATTCACCAAGCCAGGTTTCTCAGTCATATCCAACATGACCTTGAATACTTCCAGTGAGGGGCATCCACAACTTCTCTGGGCAAACCTTTGCCAGTGCCTCACCACCTTCATCATTAAAAAAATATCTTCCTCATGTCCAATCTAAGCCTACTCTCTTTCAGTTTAATACCACTGCCCCATGTGCTGTCACTACAGGCCCGTATAAAAAGTCTCTGTCTTGCTCATAAGCTCCCTTCAGGAAGTGGAAGGATGATATATGCTCTCCCTAGAACCTTCTAGCAGCCCTCTAGTAGCACCTCACAAGAGTGAAGCAGAGGTGGGAAAATCCTCTCTCAGCTCTTATCACACCTCTCTTTATGCAGCCCAGGAATGGATTTGCTTTCTGGGCTGCAAGTGCTTAGCACTGATTAATGTTCAATTTTTCTTCCACCAATATCCCTAAAGTGTTTCTCATCAGGGCTGCTCTCAGTTTGATCACCCCTAGTCCGTATTGATACCAGGGATTACCCAAGCCAGGTGCAGGATCTTGCACTTTGCCTTGTTTTCCTTAATGAGGTTCACACTGGCTCACCTCTCAAGGCTACCAGGTCCCTCTGGATGTCATCCCTTCCCTCCAGCATACTGCACCAGCCAACTTGGTGTCAGCCACAAAATTAGCAGAATGTTTCCCATTTGATTGTGTCTTGTAAGTGAAAACAGCAAGTTGAACTTCCAAAACTTATTCAATTCAACTCATTTTACCATGCTAATAAATATTTCTATTAACATTAAATACATGGGCAGGGCATGCAATATATATAAATATGATCTACTTCAGACCTCTGTGGGTTGAGACAACTTCTACTTATTCTTTGTAGGCTGGATTCTGCAGGTTGCTTTAGTTTGGCACAAATGCCATCAGTCCAGAGCATTTTAAAATAGAAGATAACCCAAAGCACAGTAAAAGCTCTGCTCAATAAGAGCATCTCTCAGCTGACAGCAGCGGTACATAGACCCTGCATCAGAAAGAGCTGTTTTCCTAAAATTAGAGCTACAAAGGATAAAAGGTAGTGGGATAATAATGAAAAATGTCTCTCTGATCTTATTTTATCTCTTTTAGATGTCTGGAGAAAAGTGTAATAATCTAAAATAGTAAAATCTTTTCTATCTTGATTATTACAGACAATTACTAGATCCATGTGTAGTCAGTGTGCTATGCTTTCATTTGACAGTTCAAACCAGAAACAATTCAGGAATAAGCTCCATTTAGTAGCTGCAGAGAGTATGCTTTCCTTTTCCAGCTTTGAAAGCAAATGCAAATTATAATTTTATTCACTGCTCTTCAAGCCATGTGACTTCTGTCAAAGGTGTAGGGCTTGGTCTAATTCTGCTGGGCCCAATGGAAGTTTTTTTCTACTAACTTGCTTTAACATGAATCGGACAACAGGAATTCACTGGACCTCGGGCACAACTATCACTTTTTGAATTTATTGGTTAAGACTATGACACAAATCCACAGAGCCCCAAAATTACATTGGGTAGTAAGAAAAGAATCCTAAAAAGGTATTTATTATAAAATTTAGACTAGCTATATGTTACATTGACTAAGCTGCTGCCCTTGGAAGAGTCTAAACAAAAAAGCCTGCAAAGAGATTTAAGGAACTTATCTGTGTATAAAGAGGGCAAAGTCACACCAATAAATGAGAAAGAGATAATGAGGTCTTTGCAAAGCTCTCTGTTGTTGACTTAAACTGCAGTCCAGTGAATGCCAGAAGGGAATATGAATTTTCACTGAAAAAAGCCAACCTCAAAACAAACAAAAATACCCCTAAAACACCCCCCTAAAAACTAGACCTTTATTTGCTATTAAAACAAGCACAAGATGGTGAAAGTGAACTGAGTCTTATGACTGTAATTTGTTACCCAGTCGCTAAGCTAATATCTGAGCCTCAGCATCTGCTGACTGCTCACAAAAATATTCTATTTAGCAGCAGTTTTGCTGATACTGTATAACAGATTTGCTGTATTTTCTCCTCCTTTTCCCTTTATTGCAATAGATATTTATACAGAAATAGGATGCTTGTTTCTGAGGAGTTCATCTGTGCCTTCTGGAATTTCCACCCCTGTTATCACAAAAAGATGATCAAGACCTGACATGGAGCACCAGTTGAGAGAGAGCTGACAAACCCTGCTGAAGCAAAAGGTCTGGCTGGTGATTCAGAACAGAATATTCTCTCAGGAGGACTCACAGACCAAGGCTTCTGGACACTGACCTATATTTGCCATAGAATTGCTAACAAATTTGTCATCTTAACTTGTGCATATGTGCTGGTGCACACACACATATTCTCTAGTTCATACATGTACTGCATTTTGTTACTATTACTTCTTCTTGTAACTAATAAAAAAAAAAAAAAAACCAAGGAACACTTTGACTTATTTATGTTGTCATCAGTCCTCCCACAGAGGAAAAGGCTACTCAGATCTTGGTCATGGATTTTCCCATGTCCATTGCATCGAGCACCCATCCAACCACCCATCTTTTCACCACCTTAAATTATTATTATTACACTGCCATAATTTGTCACGGTGTAGAAATTCATACCTGGTTTTAAAAGCTGATGAAGGTACTATCAAAGTAGGTGAACACTCCCTAAACAAATTCAGATACATATGTTAAAATAAAGAGACATGCCTGTCTTTGATTTTCACTGGGAAAGTGAACCAAGGCAATACAGTGAGGATACCCTCAACCCAGAGTAAAAACACTCTCAGCAGAAATTCTGCTGTTACTAAATTCAATTTCAAAATTGTCCCATGACATAGGCCCCTGGGAGAGATTTTGCTATAAAAAATGCTCAGTTCTGGTTCTCAGACAGGAGGGACTGGCTCACTGAACATCCCAAAGTAGTTAGATTAAGGATAGCATCTGGGTTACCGATGAAAACAATGTCTAATTTTAAAAACCTGCCAAAATCAAAAGCTCCCACTGATGTCTCATTTTCTAAAGACTGTAGTGATTCATCATAGATCTTTGCTTTTTCAAGTTCAAAACCCCCTGCAGTCACTCCTTAGGAGGAGAACCTGGTTGCTTAAAACTTAAAGGAAATGAGGGAGCTGTGAAATTAATAAAAATATGAAGGAAACCACTGGAAACCCAAATACACTGAATGCCCAAAGGTTTCTCAATTTAACTGAAATTGAGAAAAATAAACTGCTTTTTTTTTTCCTTTTTTCTTTTTTTTTTTCATTTTCCCTAAGAGAAAAAAAAAAAGCTGTTTAGGAAGAACCTTTCTGGGACAGACTGCAAACTCCATTTGTTATTCCACTTCATCCAAGGAGCTGAAACCCACTAAATACACTGCAAGCTGAGGAAGAGCACAGCCCAGCAAAAAGCGCTGTTCAAGAAAATCTCATCCTATGCAACTGCAATTCAACAACAACTCAGAAGACCCTTTTCTCCCCAGTGGAGAACAGTGTGTCTTTTCCAAAGGGAGCTGGAGAGACTCCAGAAGTTCTCATCCCTTCTTGCATATCAAAAACCTTTGGAGGGCACAGACTCCAAGAGGGGATCATTTGGGCATGGAGAGTAACAATTGACTTCTCCAGCAGCACCCCACGGCCCTTAGAGGAGGCCAGCACATTCTAGCTGGGTAAAAAATGGTAGAGCACAGGTTAGTCAGGCTTTTCAAATTGCACCATAGCATTTCTGCCTTCTTCCTTCAGTAAAAATTGTTTATGGTCTTTTTCCTAACAGACCACTAGTAAAGAGGAAAATTCTGTTTCTGGGAAGCCTTGGCTGTCCAATTATATAGCAAAGGCCTTGGGATGAAGTAAGTGAACTGAGATCGTTTATGTTGTTTAATTAAACTGGCTGGAAAAACAGAGCTCTGCTGCTGACCCTGCTGCTCAGTGACTCAGACGGGGTTACAGCTCATCCTATCTTTGCATTTTAACAGCTTTTACCAATCACCTCTCCCACATCTCAGTAAAGTTGATGGAAATTCACACAACTAAGACACAAAACATTTCAACAGTATAATTCTCAGTATCACATTCTTTCCTCCTGCTGACTTGTGGGAAAATAATGAAAATCTAGCTTGAGATCTAAAGTTACATAAATGTGGAGTGGAGGCCTGATTGCTGGGATTCAAAGAGGGGCATGACCCTTATAGAGATCATCATAAGCTTATTCTGAGAAGTGAGGGATATTGTGGTATAGCTCTGACACATCTGATGACAATTCAGAGCCACCAGAGATTCTGACTCAGTTCTCACCACAACTGTCACGCCTGGATGGCATCCAGCAAAACAGATTAGCACTTGAAAACTAGTTGCTGGAGATGTAGGTGGGTAGCAGATCACAGTTGCCACCTCAGATGAAACTTCATCTTTGGAAAAGAATTAGTAATTTTGTAACTATCTCCAAATTACATTTGCATGTGTCCCAAGTGCAAACAATACTGCATACTGGACCTGCCATATGAAAACTGTGCAACTTCTTTGCTAGCACTCTGTCATGAATGCACCAACACAGTCTAGAATTAAGCAACAGGAGCTGCAGGCCAGGGTTGTACCAAACAACCAGACACTGTCTGTCCATCTGCCTAAGACATGATCGCTCTCAGAAGGCCTGACAGCTCTGATTTCCAAGGAAAACATAAGAAAAGGCGTGGGTGACTTAATAACTGTGACTTTTCCTTCTGAGTAATGGTCCAAGTCAGTGGTTCTTTCAAAAAGAAGAATCTTTCCATTGATGTCAACAGAAGTTGACCATCATGCCCTGAGAGATGGTGCAACTTCTTGGTCTCTGTGACTACATTGGTTTTCAGAAACAGCCCGGTTTCCTTTTTGGTAAGTCTTGACTAACAAACTGTTGCTGATGCTGTTTGCCATGGCTGCTGAGAAGGGGACCAGCCCTCACTGCAGGTCTCTACAAATTTTGTAAACCAGCTGATTTCTGTTTAATGATGCAGTCATAGCCAAGGACATGGAGGCAAACACTGCACAGCAATTCAAGGAAAGGAGGTCATGGAAAGAAACTAGAGCTGTAAAAACAATGAAAAGAAAGTACAGGAAAGTGGTTGCAAATAACAGAGTTGATTGATGAAGTCGCTTTAAGTGAAGATGCAGCTTAGCGTCAGACCTGTCCATTACTAAAGCCACAAGATGTTTTTACATAAACCTGGTAATCAAAGGCTACAACAAAGTTAGATTTTCTGACTCAGATTTTACACCACACTTTGCATCCCCCTCCCATACCCCATCTGCCTCTCTTTTCTCCCACAAAAGAGTATTCCTGTCCAAATTGCTTACTAGGAATAATTCTGGGCCATAACACGCCTGGGTCGTGTCAGAGCACTACTGAGACACATGTTGGTTACTAGTGACCAAAATCATGACCAAAATCATGCCTGAGAGCACACTGGCAGTCAAATGATCAAAGGACAATGCCTTAATCTCTACCCCAGGACTCCCTTTACCTGCTCATAAGTAGGGAAAAAAGCGGGGGGAAAAGCCTTGTGAAACCAAGTGCTCCTTACTTGTCATCATTAGGTGTGAAACTGTACTGCTGTCTGCTCTTCAGGAGGTTTCCATTTTCACCTCAGCTTTGGCTTGAGGCACCAGTTCACTCATTCTGAAGCTGTTTTAATGTGAAATGAGATTATTAAAACCAAGCAGCATGTTCACACCTTTAAAAATTCACTAAATAAAATAATAATCCACTCTCACATACCCAGTAAGGAAGAATCACATAAAAAATGTGGACTTGGCCAAAAGACCCCCTGGGGACACAAATTAAGGCTGGGCTCCTACATCTCAGAAGCTGTGCAGCCAGGAACAGTGTGGTTACATCCACAACTCTAAGCTTGCTAGAACCAGTCTTTAGCCAGCTGATTGAGATATATGAGGAAAAAACACAGATAGCAGACTGCTAGAAATTATATACATTATCTTATAACAACAAGTTCTGGTTTGAATTTTTAGCTTTGAGTATTTCTGTGGGAATAACAAGGAAAGGCAAGCATTGTGAAGACATAACAGCACTGGAGTTCCCATTTCCATAGCACTTTATAAAAGCTGTGATTCTATATGGTCACTTTTTGAAAACAGTTTTAAATGAAAGGAAAGTTTCCAAAGCAAATATAGTGGCCATGTTCCAAGCAGAGGAAGCAAGGAGATTTCAAGGTACATTTCAAATTTACAACTCTACACTAAATTTTGGCACAACTTAGAACTGCTTTTTCACTGGGATCATCATCTTGGAGATTCCTTAGTTGTTGGTTTGACTTTCTCTCATGTGATTCTCAAGTCCCCTCTTGACACAATAATTTTACCTTTCTGTTTCTTGGAATCAGCTCTGAAGAGCATATGTTTGTTATAGAAAATGACAACCTGAATGACCTGAAATGACTTGAAACTTGACAATTTTGGGAAAAAAATTAAAGACTAGTGTCAAGATCAAGTGAACTTTCAGGACAGAAGGAGATTCCTGCTACTTTACATGACTTACCATGAACTGCTGCTTCCACATTGTTTGGATGTTGGCATTTGTTCAGCTGAGTTTGATCTCTTATCACAGCTGGCTATCAGCCTGCTGCAGCTGCTCCTTCTTGACCTTTTGCTTGAAGTATATTTTCTCCCCAAAATCTCTTAGGATGCACAGGGCTGGGCAGCACTTCCCTGGGGATGACAAATGTCATTGGCAGGGCCTTTAATACCTGCAGGAAGGCTCCTTCCTAGTATTATGTACATTAGGAGGAACAGAGTTCCACACAGGAGAGCAAGAGAAGTGAAGAGGAAAATATCTACCATTTCAGGTTGCAGCTCTCTCATCTATAAAACTGAGAGGCAAGCAACAACTGGAGAAACCTCGAAAGCAGCTACTAGAAAATGACAAGGGAGAAAGATGATGCTGACACAGGGCCTATGGGAATGCAGTATTTCCCAACAAATAATTAATTAACAACAACCTAATACGGTGGAGGGGAGAGAAATTTGGACTGAAATACTACTGAGAAGGTCTCTCTTTTTTCCTTCTCCTCTTTCTGTCTGTCTCTTCACTCTCTGCATCCTAAGAAGGCTTTTCTCTGCCAGGTGACTGCAGAGTAGCTCACAGTTGATGCCTTCAGAAAAGAGAGATTTTTACTATAACTCAGATCTTTGGTCTTAATTATACTACCAAGGATTTGGGCATGAGCACCAGAGAACACACTTACATGCACACTTTGGCATTTTGTAACAGAATCTCAGTTAAACAGTGAACAAATGTCAAGTGTTAAATAATCCCTCCATTTCAAAAGGAAAAATTGCTGTGAGCAGTTGCAACCTCTTACAGCAGAATTAGTTAGGTGTTGAAGAGCTCCTATCCAAATGGCACAATCACTCAAGAAAGGAGCTGTATGTCCCAGTCACATCTCCACCAGGAAGGCCAAGAGCAGATCCACTACAAACTGCAGGGACAGGGTGGGGCTGCAGTGGGCTCAGCCAAAACACTGCTGCCACAGACTGTTCAGTAGCTGTGGGGCTACGGACTTATATCCTGACCAGATATCCTGGTTAGCCAAGGAAATCCAAGAAGTCCAGATGGGGACATGGGTGACACAGACATAGCTGTGGCACAGCTTAGGGGAGGGTGAGCCTGGTAGTCCCAGAAAAAATGCACCTTCAGAGGAAGAGGGGGTATCTGCTGATAACATCCTCATATCACATCACTCCCCAACCCTTTAATGGTGCCCATTCAGAGCTTCACAGCTTTTGGGGAAGAATCCTGAATGTTCTCTGTTTGCATTTTTTATTATTAAACAAGATATTATTCATATGTTTTGAAAAGCTAACACACACTCCAGCCCAGGCCATCAAACAGCAAAATTAGATGATGTCGAGCTTTGAACTCATATTAGGGATACACACCTTCATTGATACTCATAGCTGGGAAGGCAGATGCTGTCATACATGTGCCCTCAAGATGCTTCTGCAGAAAACTTAAATGCAAGCATCACAGTTTGTACATTTTTTTTGCCTCCTTCTTTCCAAGCCCAGTCAGATACCACATTAGTAGAAGAAAATTATTTAATTCTACAAAATTTTTATTGGGTTGCAGGGAAGTCCAGGCAGCAATGTAGATATATTTAACTTCTATTCATCCAGTTATCACTATTCTGTTCTTGCTGCTGAGGTACTCCTCTAAATATTAGGTAGCTGATGAATTTGTACCTTTTTAGTGACACCAACAGATTGAAGACTTGTAGATTTGAATTCACTGTCATTTTGTTTTCTCATATCTTTCTCATAGCTTTTGCAATTGCTTAATATTACTCAAAATATTCAGTGAGAGAAGGGGCCAGTTTTGGGGGGGAAGAAAATGTAGGGGTGAGTTACATATATTCATCAAGGCTTCGTTTCTGAGCATTCTGTCTGTAATTCAGCAAGACAGCTAAGAACATTGCAACACAGCAATATGAGGGCACATATATGCTTAGAATTAGCTGCAGACATAAAAAGCTTCCAGAGCTGGAACACATAGTGAGTGTTCCACTCTAAGTCCACTAAACAATGAAATTCAGGAAGTGAAAATGCATTTTGTAGTTCATTTTCTGTCAGAATTCCAGGAGCAAAAGCAAAGAATAACTGTGGGAAAGATCAAGTGCTTAAAAGCCTCTTCAGAAAGGCTATTTAGTTCTTAAAGAAAAATATACATTTAAAAATCCCCCTAATGCCAACATTTCACAATACACATCTCTCAATCATTTGCAGTAAATAAATTGTTCTGAAAGGCTCAAAGAATCACATGACTGTGAGACTGGGAGGAAAAGGCATTTATATGTTTATACAAAAAAAATGCAGTTTATTGTATATCTTGGGACCACATCCTTGGCTTTATTCAATTCCAAGCTTTTTAAAGTACAGTGTATGGAAAAACTAGAGATATGGTTTATCAAAATTCATATATCTTAGCAAGCTGGACACAGGTCTTAGAGATGTAAGAGAACCATAATTCAAAGTAAAGAGAAGAGCTGAAAAATGCTGTTTGAAAATTATGCACTTTTTATACCATATATAGCTATAGTGGAGTCCTAGTTAATTAGCAAAACTACCTAAAAAATTAAAAACCAAACCAATAAACTTCACCTTAGAAAACAGCAAAAGAATTTTTTTTTAATAATATATTTGAAGATATCCAGCCTGCTACACAAAGTTAAATTTTCAGAGCAGTAAAATCACAGAGAGGGTGTTACTTTAAAGAATTTCTACAGGAAATTCAAAGCAGAATACCTCAAAGAATACTATGAGTTTCCTGGCATTTGCTTGGCTGGTGCCAACAAGAAAGCTTAGGAATGCCACTATTCCAGGAGAACTGGCTAGAAAGCATCTCATTTTTCCAAGGCATTAAATCCTCTCCAGCATAACAGATAAGGACAGGTCTTTCTCTTGACATGCAGACCTATATATTCTTATCCAAGTGGTGAGCTGGAAATCTCAAGACATCTGTTTACTCTAGGCCAAGAGTCTATAAAATTCCAAGAAATCTCTCTGGAGCTTACCTCAGAAACAGAATACCAAAACAGAACAAAGAAAATAATTAGGAATTTGCTTTGCCAACAAATACAACATCTCTTTATTCTGCAGCTAACACAGCCTCCCTTCCTATTGGCAGCATGCACAGAGTGAGACAATATGAACAATATGAAGGATTTAGGATAAATTTTGATTTTTGTCCTTTGATTAAACAATGCTTGACTCCCTTTCTGAAACCAAACAAATCAGATCTAGTGGCAATGACCATGGGGAAATTTTGTTAAACTCCCAGCTCCCTTTTTTTAAAAAAATACTGAATGCGCAAGATGATAACATCACAAAAAGCCTCAAAAGCAAGCTAGAAAAAAAATGAAACTTTCCTCTTATGAAGATGAACACCATCTTGACTCCTTTAAGTTGCCCACACTCATTTCCCTACTTATTTCTTCCTCTTCTTATTTCCTAGTGTAATTTGGATTTTATGTAGTTTATTAACAATAACAAGAAATATGCTCGAAAGGTTTGCAAACAAAAACTCCCTGGGACTTTGGTCTGAGTTTTGATCTCTCTCAACTCCACCATCATGCTCAAACAATTCATCCATCATGGCTTGAATCATACATGGACAGAAAAATGGGATTGCAAGAGCTCACGAAAGTAAGAGGAGAAAAGCAAAACGGTTGACAGACAAACCCTGGACTGAAAGAGTTAGCTGGAAAGAAAAGGCAAAGGTAAACACTATCCATCAGGCCTTCTCAATAAATCAGAGCTCTTCTTGTCACACAGTGGTTTCACCCATCTGAGCTAAATGCACAAAATGCACAAATTTAACTGTCTTCAAAGTTGTATGGCAATTGGCTTTGTGGTATCTGTGCTACTTACTGCTGGTAATCTATGCTCCATTACAAGATCCTGAGAGGAGATATTCCCATTCTGGAAAAAACAGGCATAAGCACCAACAATGCTGAGGGTAAAAGGAATTTGTTTCTAGTTCCAGAGGAGCCAAAGCACTGCAATCCCCATCTTGGGTATAAGAGAAATAGTCAGTTTTGAAGCATACCTCAAATTCCCATAGGAAACCAGAGAGTAGAGCAAAGAATTAAATTCAATTGAATAAATTGAAATAAATATCAATTAAATAAATTTCATTCATGTCTCAGGTCAGCTCCATCTAACCAGCATGTCTTGTTTCCTTGAGTTCAAAAACCAGCTTGATTATACTACAAAATCTGCCAGAGAAGCCCTTCATTCTATTTGCAGTATCCACACAGTGGATGGGATACATTTGACTAAAAAAATTCTCAATCAACCTCAACTCAAACAACTCTCATGAAGATAAGACAGTCTTCAGAATCTATCCAAATAAAATTGAGCCCCAAAGAGTTGATTCTGGGATCATTGATTTTATCCTCAGTAAAATCTGGTTTTGGCTTTAGATGAAATTATTTCATCTGAACACTCATCTAAACACCTGCACTGATATTCCAGAAGCCTGTGAACAAGATTATTTTATGGAGTTCAGTAGCAAACAGTGCAGCACTGTGGGTGCCACGGGAGAGGCAATCCCAGCTCAGCACACACCTAAGGTTACACACATGGATAGAACTGTTGAAATTAGTGGCTTTATGTGAGTATTTATATATTTAACTTGCAAGTGGGTGTAGGCCAGAGCAAGAACAAACAGTGAAATCTTGATATGTTGTAATCACCAAAGGTCCCACTGAAGTCAGTGCTGTAAAGATGCCATCTGTGGCAGCAAGAATTACACCCAGCAATTCCTGCAGAATTGGCATGCTCTCCTCAGTGCTGCTATTCTGGTCTGTCCCAGTAGTACTGAGCACATGCGTTTGTTTCATTACTTACCTTCTTTTCCTATTTTTGCCCCCAGTAAAATAACAGATTTGAGACACATAATTTGCATTATTGCACACTCAAGGATTTTCTGGCATTCAGAAGAAAGTCATGCAATCTATATACATTGCACACCCAGGGATTTTCTGGAGTTCTGAAGAAAGTCATGCAATCTATAATGAAAAACTCTTTCATTCTGTACATGGTGTTACCTTACGTTTGCCATGAGATTCTAGAATGCATTTGAATAGTTACAGTGACTCAGATGCTCTCTGTTACCTAGCTAGGCCAGCACCCTGTAAGAGGGGAGATCTCCCAGAATGTGTGCAATGATGCCACCTGCCTCCCTGCCCTCCCTGCCCTCTGATAACTGACAAACACCTTAAGTGTGTCTCCATTTTAATAGACAGGAGACAGAAGAACTTTTTAGAAAAGTTTCACCTAGTATGGCAGAAATTGATAGAAAGCACATCAGGTCCATCAAGTCCAAGAGAGACTCTTCAGCATATAGGGTTCTTTTCTTATTTATTCCCTGTATAACAATTTTTTGGTGTCACAGGTTCAATTTCAGAATCTAGTGAGGCTCCAATACGTGCTGGGCAAGGCACTCTTGTATCTTAAGGCTCAACAGTCTCAAAAATCTTGTAGTGGTACATTTGTTAATAAACACAATTGTGAAAGCCCAAGGATTTCCTTTTGTGCCAAAAGGATTCAGATGTCTTGTCCACAGCCTTGGGAACACACACAGCAACAAGGGTGTCTGGGTAGCCCATATTTTGCATCTAGGGACATCCCTACAGATATTTGGCTTAAACTGCATTCCAGGCACTGACTGCATGGCCAAGGAAAACAAAGCTTCAGAGAGCTATTGTTCCTTGTTCACTTGATTTATTTCAAAGTATGCATACATGCATACAAAACTCCGCAGATAGCTCCAACCATATATCTGTTCATCTGTGGTCAAGCAAAAAAAAAGACAAGATCCCTACAGTGCAGACAGCACAGACAAGCATCACATGACATTTTTCCACTGGAGCAACCGTCATCATCCACCACAAGCAAAAAATGGTGATGCCAAAAGCATCACACAGATGCAACATTCCAAGTAGCCTCATAATCTTCTAAACTTAAACATTTTCTAATAAGGAAGAAAAATTTATTCCATTGTCAGTCTCAATCATTGACTTGAAAAGAATATAATAGTCCAGGAACAAAAAATCAGCAGCAGCTACTAATGACTCACAGCAGCTAACCAGTCTAAAACTTAAAGCCCTGTGTTTGGGTGCTTGTAATTTTCTGCCAATTCCTGCTTTCCAATTAAAAAATATTGTCCATGGTGTGCAGGAGATGCATAGTGTCAAGGCCCACATGCAAGCATAGAATCATAGAACAGATTAGGTTGGAAGGGATCTTAAAGATCATCTACTTCCAAACCCTCTGCTGTGGGCAGCGACACCTTTTGCTAGATCAAGTCTCTCAAAACCCCATCCAACCTGGCCCTGAACACTTCCAGGGATGGAGCATCTCACACTCATTCCTGCCATTGTTAAACATTTCAGCAACCATTTCCTCTCTAATTTGTTGCCTTCCATAGAGGAATAGGAATCCTCAGAGTAGCATAAACCACCTTACACAGCGCTAGGATATGTGTGCAACTGTAAACACAAGGTGAGAAGTACAAAAAGTGGTAGCAGTGCTAAACATGTAAAAGCAACACATCTGCAACTCATGTGGAAACACCATCCCAGTACAGGCTGAGTTGTCCTCCCTGCTCCCATTGCTCTTCTGTGGGAGCCAGAGGTCTCAGAGAGAACACAACAGAGCCTCTCATAGTCTGCATTGTTCAACCCATTTCTCCTCTCTGGATTTACTTCCTCTTTACTCTACTGATAGCTGTTTTGACACAAAGTAGTATTTCACCTCAAACTCCTTCTCAGTGCTTCAGCGGCCAAAGCGTGGTGGTGGATCAATATAAATCAATGGAGATAAGCTGAGACTTGCTAAGAGCTACGGCTGACATCTGTACCCTCAACAGCTTAACAATTCACACATAAACAATAGCCACATTTCCTGGTTTTATGTTTTCATAAGTTAATGAAAAGAGATAGGTTTCCCATGAGAGGTGCTGAAGCTCCACACAACATTATTTACCCTTCTTTCAAAAGCACAATCGTCGCCAACGGAAATTACTCAGAATGCAGTAAAACATGTTTTTCTAACAAAATTAAGTCCAAATCCTGCTTCCTGGACCAACATGAACTTTCCAACAGAGGACAATAAAGCTACCTCTCAGACCAGGAAAATCATTATTTGGGCCTTTTTCTGAACCATCCAAGAGCGGTAAATAAATATGTAGAGACAAACATTTCACCTCATTATGCTTTGGTTTATGGGGAACTGGGGTGGTGCATGCACAGGAAGATTCTTTAATGATCTCAGGTTGATACTGAACAGACCATGCTGAAAAGCTTTTTCTGATTCACTAATCCAAATCAAATAGTGATGTTACAAATATATTTCAACAAAAACACCCCATCTCTGTCAATTCAAAAGAATTAGCTATAGATCAAACTAACTTAGATATGCCATTAAAAAAAAAAAAATTAGAAATCTATTATTCTTTCCAGTATGTTTTTAAACTGTACAAAGAGGGGGTTTTGTAGCTTATACAGGCAAAAGAGAATTTTTATTTCTAATCTGTCTGCCTTTATACTGTGAAGATTTTTTTGAACTTTATCATTTTAGGTCTGCACTAGAAATTTTTAACAATTTTTGTACTACAGGGTCTGAGTGGGATGATCTATTTCTTTCTTAAGTGGCAAAATTATAATGGTTTTTCAATTCTTCCACGAGAAGGAAAGTACTTTAGTAAAATATTCTTTTGTGTATACTTGCAATGCCATGAATTTCTGCAGGCAAAATTTTTCTGTTATGTGATCATAAACTATGTTTACCTTAGATGAATTCAGCAGAGAATTAGAGACAAATATTAGAGACAAATATTTTCTAATGAGACAAAAGCTTTTCTTACAAATGAATGGTGGCACTGTTTTCAAACAGAAATTTATTTCTGTTCAAATGGGCTCTTTATAGAGCATTTTCCCATATTATGATTGCAGATATTTGATCCCAGCAAGCAATAAAAAACTAAGTATATTTATTTCTTCTCATGTATCTTTAAAAAAAAGACAGAGTTTTACATTACTCATTTTTTAAAGTTTAAAATCCTAAACAACCAAAATTATAGGCAGACTCTGACAGTAATAACATGGAGGGCCAGGAGTGACTAGTTTTTTCCCCTGCACAAATATTATTTTTCTTGTTTAAAAGTAAAAAAACAATAGCCAGGTATGGTTGCTGGATATTTAATAGACAATTATTATTATTCTTCAGAAAAGAACCCCAACATAATAAACAAACACATCTCAATAAGAAGTGTTTCACACCAAGGTCATTGCCTGATGTCCCAGACTCTCGGGCACCAAAGCCCACTGCCACCAGCAGACCTGGGAAGGCAGAGCAAACAGAGCTTTTGTACCACAATAAAAGCTGATGACTAAACAAAAATGCTGTGTGATTTTTTTCACAGGCCAAATGAAGTGTTTTATGAAGATGACAACTCTGACCTGGATTTCTACCCTCCAAATTTTTTGACTTGTGTTTTAAAAGTATGCACCCAGATGCAGATGGATGCAACAGGTGAGTCTACTTAAATAAATGCCCACAAGCATTTCTGAAATTACTAACTTTTGAAAATTCCAGAGAAAATATAATTCTTCAAAAGTTATGGCCTCTATTTGACTCACAGTTTCACTAAGTCTGTTCAGCCAGCAATCATGGTGGCAAACAAATTCTTGCTCTCTGCAGGAAACTTGCAGTGAGCCCTGATGGGGTTTCTCGTTACCACAAAGCATTTTTGACGCAACGGGTAAAATTTTTCAAGCATCAACACGGCGCACTGTGTGTTCAAGTTTTCAGAGGGTTTTGTGCTGAATGTGGGCTGAAATGGTGCTGCAGAGTTCTCTACCCATGCACATGTACTGTACAGCAGCACCCTGGCCCAGCCACCATCCCAGCTGCACTTGAAAGGCTCAAAGACTGTCATAGCCCTGAGTGCTTTGATAAGCAACTCAGCTGCTCCTCCTTTGCCATGGAACCTTTTGCAGTTTAAAAACTAAAACAAAATAATAAATAAATAAAAAGAAAAACAGTAATTGTTTAACTTAGAGTAACTCTGAAGCTCTAAGGTGACCTGACCTACTCCTATTCCTTCCAGAGCCAAGCAGCCCAAAAGCACAAGGATTTAAAACCAGGAAAAAGAGTTAATGCATGCAAACAAAGCTGCTGAAAAAGCCTGCTTGCTATAGGTTGAGTAGCCCCTCTGTATTCCTTCAGCAGTTACCCACATGGACCCCACCTAGCAGTTATTGTAATGCCTAATTAGCCCTTGCAGGGTTCCTTAAACATGATCTTTTGAAATGGGCACCCAATCCACAGGGAACGCCAGGCCACACGGGAAGCATTCAAAATATGGACCAAGACCCACACAAGAACTTTAGAAATTTCAGAAATTCAGTTGTTTATCAAACCAATCAACTGATACTCTACAAAGGACACATTTTTAATGTGTTTGTTTTGCCTGATGAGTTCAATTTGCTATGATGTTCTGAAAATCTAGAAAACATCCATTTCAGAGCCATCCAACCTCCAAAATGGAGCCCCTCTTCACTTTTAATTGGATGTCTTCCTGTGCCACAGCCTCTCACTGCTGGTGTGTCTTCAGATAGAAAGGTTTTAGGTCTTGAGTACTGACAGGAAGACCAGGTGGTGGAAGAAAGCCTATCCCCCTTATTTGAAACAAAACATTTTAAAGAACTTCCCTTTTACTAAAGAGGTTATTTAAAACACAGACCTAGGTCTAAATTTAAAATATATGATATTGAAATAATCTTGACAACATCATGATCAGAAGAAAGTTCACATAAATGAGAAGAAATGTACTAATTAGTGAACACAGCTGTAAAAACTGACATGCTGCATATCACAGTTGCATTGAATGGCAACGTGATCTAATTTAAGAATAAAACCAGCATGAGTCTTCCAGGTTTGAGGTCCCAGGTGAGAGTTTGAATATCTTCTATGACAAATAGCCTGTAACAACTCCAGAAATTGTGTTTATATAATTTTCAAACAATGAGCTTGGGGGTTTTAAATGTTCTCTATTTTACTGCACAGACTTGCTAAAAATGTTAGAAGAATACAGAGGTAGATAAAAATAAGGACAGATTTAAAACAGTAAGAGTGAATAATTAGGATCTACTTACTAAAAGAAAATATATCCACATTACAGAAAGAGTCCAATAAACCAAACCATTTACTCCTTGAAAGAGAATTTTACTATCTCAATGGTGCTAACCTTTCAATGCCCAGTTACTTTGTCAAAATTTCAAGTAGGAGAATTACTGGTGTGCTCAGGCTGTCTTCAGATTTCCTAGTATTTTCTCATTAATGTTAATATGCCATTAGAACAGTCTGCACTTGAATTAGTGACTCATAATATTAGACATAGTCCTAAGGCAATCAAAAGAGTCACAAATATCTCATAGCACACTTCAGTAGCAGCACTCTGTAAAATATCCTTTGCATCTGAAATTCATCACTTCCTCAGCAATTGCATAAAAATGGTAACTTTAGAGATGCCTGCAGCAATGCAGGCAGAACACAAGCCCTTCTTCCACAAGTTACTTCCCAGTGCTGTTATTGGCATTTAGCAGTGGAGCTGGCTGGTAGTGAGCAGAGCCCTGACATATTGTCATGTTGCATCAGTCCCCGCTGATACAAACTGATGAATAACATAGGATAAAGCCAGAACTTCTGCAGAGAATGGCAAAACATCAAAATGACAGCGAGGTCATTACTGAGTGATACTCATTTTATAGTGTGTTTTACTTAATATCACTGACAGTGAGTAGTTATTTTAAATGCAATAAAAGTAACTGCTTCTTGGTGGCAACTGAATATGAGACATTGTAGGAATCCAGGCTTATGAAAAAGGAATCAAACAACCACGTTTAAGACACCTTTGATGGAAGATGCAAAATTTAAAAATACCTTTGATGGAGGAAGAGGAATGCAGATATATCTCCAGTTCCACATGACACTAACAAGTATTGAGCACTTGAATCAGTATGGAAAGGAGATCACAGAATGTTATGTGTACATCTGCCAGTTGCCCAGCTTTCCCCAGGGTCTAGCAGTTTTTGTTTATATGGAAATGATTTTTTTCCTTCAGTGCAGATTCCATTAGTGTTATTAACAGTAGTGTTGATCTGTAATCATTGCACACATTCACCCAACTGCAAAGCACCTACTTTGTGTACACACAGAGACTTCCCCACACAGCATCAAATCTGATAAGGAAATAAAAGAGATCTTTAAATTGCCTGTGCCTTAGGAAGAGTTCAAAGTAATCTAGAAGACATGAGTTGTGCAGGAAAAATTGAAGAACAGAATAATAATTCTAATTACAAAATGGAGATTATCCTCAAATGTTTCAATTTCAATGGGTAATTAACTGAGATAATGGTTGCAAATACATATTCTGAAGTGTTTTTACCTTTCATGTTTAAGTAAGGCTAATATCCTTAAGGAAGAAATGTCCTCAAAGCATGCTTACCATATTAACCCAGTCTTCCCCACACAATGTGTAGTTCTTCTGGCTTAACTCTTCAAGCAATAGATCTCCTACAGTGATTTTTCTTGCTGGTTTTCTGCTGCATGATCTTCAGCAAGATTAATCTGTCTCCAAAGCTGGCAGTGCTCTCCCAGTACTCATTTGCATCGAGTTTTGTAGTGAAGAAATAAAGTTTTGCCACATAGCTTACTTGAACATTAGTTTTCCATCAGTAATTTGACAAAACACTGACAATAAACTATGGTTAAGAAATAAAAAAAAAAAAAAAAAAAAACAGTTTGTGAACACAACTGCCTTAGGTATGCATGGCCCAGTTTATGGATTTTTTTTCCCAAATGCACCTTTTAATAAACACCAACAAAACTGACTGGTAGGATATCACCTTTTTTATGTTAGTAGGATAGCTAGACTGGAAACTGCACATCTCATCTCAGCAGCCCAGGGGAACCAACCCTGCCTTCAGACCTGCCCCTTATCCGTGGGATATTTTCTTATTCTGTTATTTTCTTGTTCAGAATTACAGCTTTGTTTAAGTCAATATGATGTGAAATGTTCCAGAAATTTGACTGTATCTTCAGACCTGAACTTGGTTACTCCTGCTCACAGCTACTGATGAGGGCACTAGGTACATTCTAGGTTACCTGAGATGTACCAATGACAAATCCATTATTTCCTGGAAAGTTTCCCACCCACTCCACACTTCTGAGAAACAGAGTCATCAGCAGGCACAGAAAGGTTGCTGCCCGCCTTGAGTTCACAGCTGGGGACTAACTGGCATAAAGGTAATCTGAAGATACTGTCACTGCCTTTGGCAGCAAAAGTGAGGAGCATTCCTCCCCCAGACACTCAAGCTGCCCCACATGCTCTTTATGGTAAACTGAGTGGCTGTAAGCCCTAGCCATGCACCAGCCAGAGAGTAGCTGAGCAGGGAAAGAGTCATAACATGCTTTGGCTTCCAGCTGCTCCCCTACAGGCTGACATTTCTTAAGTAGGTATACATTTTGTGAAATAATACCCTTAGGTGCTCAGCAGAAAAGGAGGTTGTTTTCCAGATCAACCACCATCAGTCCCTGTACACAACCACAAAATTGCTGTAAGCCTCACTGTTTCACACGACTGCCTCAGACTTGGTAAAAACTCTTGTAATATTAAAAATTAAGATCTTAAACATACCTGCTGGGAGATTGGAGGTGTGAAATACGCAACACAGCAAGCAAGAAAGTAGAAAGGAAGGACTTTTAAAAATTGCATTGTATTTTGTCTCTAAAACACATTTCTGGAAGCACAACAAGGAAGAAACATTTACTGTAATGGTGAGATTACAAGAAATTGTAAGAGAAAAGGCATCACATAGGAAGGTGGCAGGGCAAAAATATAGGAGGAAGGAAAATGAGAAAATACAGCAAGAATTCAGACTGAAAGAAACAGTCAGAAATTTTTATTCTAGAGGAAACATTCATGGTCAGGCTAAAGTAGAAATAGGTTTGAAATGTATTTAGGATGTGTTCACCCACAACAATCAAAACCATGCCAGCTTTCTTTCCAACAGTTCCTGATGCTAGCACACAGAGCCTTACCCCTGCACAAGGCTTCTACAGCCACCCACATCTTGACCGCTAGACTGTCTGAGACCTTTCCTTTGATGATTTAGAGGGTATGACCATGAATTAAGGCTGCACCTTTTACCAGTGGTCAGGTGTTAACTGAGGTAGTGGCTTTTGAGGTGCTCGTGTGTGTGTGTGTGTGTGGGGGGGGGGGGGATAATGAGGAAAAGTACAGCTGCTGGGTCTTGCTCTGGGCTGTCTTGTCTGAGCCAGTTTCTATTGCAGTTTTCAGACCAAGAACTCACTGTTTGTTCGTGGTCTGTGGAAACCTAACTTGTGAAAGGCTTTTTGGCTCTCCTCCTCATTTCCACTAGCTAAATTGCCATAAAAAGTAGTCATGTTATGCAGGGATTTTCACCTTTGGCATTTCTGAGATGTCTAGCTTTCTTGTTTTTCACATTCCTGCCTGTGTCAGCAAGTGGTGTGGCTTCAGGAAACAATCTATGTAGTCATGATTAGCAGAGAAAAAGTTCTATGGAGCTGTGAACTGTGAGGCCAAGAAGCAAGGGTGATCCACTTGCTGGTTTGAAGAAGTCCAAGAGAAAGGGAAATTAAAAGAAAACCCTGATTTCTCAGCTCTACTGGTATGTGTCAGTGGTGCTGGCACAGAGAGATTCAAACCCTCCAGAGACTCCTGCCCTGGCATCAGCCTCAGAATCTTCTTTACCTCCAAATTCACAACTAAGCCTCACTGGTAGAGGCTCCTGATTCAGATGTCCACTAAATCTCCTCTCAAGGACAGGAGGCACAAAAGCTATGACTGGACATCAGGGAAAACCATATCTTGTAACCATTCTTCACAAATATCTTCATCGCTTAACTTAGAATCTAAATAAACTTTTCCAGAGTTGTCAGTGGGTACCACTCTCACAATAAGGGGGAAACAAAGATCTACAAAGTTCAGACACAGGAGATGTTCTTAAAGATAAGTTGCAAGTTCATCTGTAGTGAAGGTAAATGGAGTGAAGGGACAAGAGGTCTGAAGGCAGAAAGGAAGTTTCCTCAAGGTAAAGAAGATGTTTTTAAAGTATATTTTGCTTTTCATTCAAAACTGATTTGTTTTGTGCATGCCTTATCCATAGAGCAACACAACATTCCACTGCCCTATCAGACTTTGAAACATCCTCTTTTATTGCAAAGTGAGTGTCCCCTCATCACCTTGAGATCAAGCACAAGTGGATTGCACTGCTCTGGGCTGATACTAATGGCACATATGGTAAAATCTGAGCCTATGCACTAAATTCATGTGCTACACACGATCTCTCTGTCTCACAATGGGGTCTAGCCCAAGTAGTGTCAAACTGGAACAGTGCATTTCTCTGAGTGCCCCATTCAACAATGTTCTTGCTTTTCTCAAGAAATGTCAATTTTTTTCCTTCACTTAGACTTCATTTTTGAACCGTTTTAGTGACACTCAAAAGAGGGGGCAGGGAAATAAAATAAAATCCGCCAGGCCACAGTTACTTAGACTGAGTTCACTATAACTACTAGTGAGTAGAAAAAACCTTGGGAAACCATCACCACAAGAAATGCACATAATCTAAAAATATTGTAGGACAGTTTGATTTGGTCTTGATCACTGTTTCTCTTTTACTGTTTGGGTTTTTTTCAGTAAAAGGTCACTAGCAAGTCAGCTATTATGTATAAACTCTAAGTGATCTTGTGATTGCTTACCAAAACAGTCTCATGCCCTCTGTTTTACTCAGGTGAAAAGAATATTAAGTTTGAGCAACTAAGGGGGCTGGGGACACTACATGAAGAGGATCAGGTCTAAAGAGACTATGTAGTTACTACAAATAGTGAAAATGAATCAGATTAAATCAGGCACTTGTGTCAACCTGATTTACTTGTTCATGCACACTTGCACATCCATACTTGCTATTGTACTTCTCCAATGAAAATCAGGCACTTATGTGCTCTATTTCTCCTTCTGATTGCCAAGAAAAAAGCATCTGGCTCTTGCTTCAATTACTGAACTTTCCAAATCACAGTTATCCTTTTTTAGGAACATAATGGGGTTTTTAAAAAAGCATGTTTTATGCAAATTCACACAGGCATAGTAGAATTAGTACATGATTTTCATTGAGACAATACCAAATTCTAACTACTTTGCATGGCCCTTTAAGTACATAGATGCATATTAAAAGCCACTTCCAGAAATAAACTGAAATAATTAAAATAATTTCTGACTATGTTTAAAGAAAATTCATTTCCAAGCAGGAAAATTTGATAGTCATGTCTTGCCATCCAGCCATGGCACATGAGATTTATGTTTTGATGTCTATTAGCTCTGTAATTGTTTTCCCTCCAAGCATTCATTTCTGGAGATTTGGTAGCTCTCTGGGGTTGTGATTAATTACTCTAAAATAATTTGTCCTGAAAAAATTGCTAGTGTTCTTAATAAGTGGCAAGTCTGAATGCTTACCTGCATGATTCATGAACATCAAACTAATCACAGCTCGTCACTAAAAATACTAAAAGTTCATTGCAGTAATTACAGCCTTTAATGCAGAACTTTTCATATAACTGCCTCTATATAAAGGTCTCAGTTTCATGCAGATGTAGCAAGTGGCAGAAAGTGCTCCCTTTTTGGAGAGTACTGATTATGATTTCAGGTGAACTACTCTGCAGGAGGCTATCTGCACCAGAAATGTCTTGGATGGGAACCCAGATCACCTTACCCTAAATTGGGATTAATTACACCTGCCTTCATACAGCCTATTCTTGAAGACATGAGTGATTAAGACTGCCTAGGGAAGTCATGGCAAAGCTTCATCACACTTGTTATGATGAAGGATTTTTCAAGTGTTTAAACTGAGTCCTCAGCGTAATGGTCCAGCTGTGTGATATATTTTTATTTCTTTGTAAGATCCACTACTATTCTTTTCTTGAGGATAAACAACTTTATTTTTGCCAGACCTTCCTCAGTGGTGGTATCTTCTACATGTGAAACAACCTTTCAGAGGAAATGTGTTCACCTCATCCAGAAACCTGCAGAGAGAAGCAAGTCCAGCCCACTTTTACAGGCATCTCTTTACTGCAGAGACTGAGCAGGAGGTGCTCCAAAAGCCCACTGTGACCTCTAAATGCAACAGGCAGCCTCTGTGTGTGCAGCTAATACATAACTCTGCATATTGGTGTAAAATCATACATTTAGGGGCAAAAATGAAAGCCACATGTGAGAATGAGAGACTGACTGAGGAAACAGTGATGATGAGAAAGTTGGGATGATGACATGGACATAAACACTGAGTATGAGGTTGAAGGGTTGCTGGGATTTTTGTACATGTCAACAAATCAGATAAGAAAAGCAGGGAAACTATATCTCTCAGCATTTGCTTATACTGCAACATCTCTGGAGTGCTGTAGCAAATCACAGCACACAGATATTCACATTTCAAAGAAGACTTCAAGAAGAAAAGAATAAAATATCCAGAAATGTTCAGTCAATAGCTGTTAAATAACTAAAAGATGAAACTCATTCTAGGAATCTAGCACATTTAGTTCACAAAGTTACTTAGTTACATCCTCTGGGATTATAAATACATTGAGGCCCCACACACAAAAGAAATGATTGGAAGCTGAAGCTAAGATTCAGAGATAAGCAAGATTCAAACTCAACCCACAAGTGTAAAACTGTTCAGAGTGTTTTACTGGACCTGTGGATCTGTCAGTTGCCTTTTGAATAGTAGGCTCTGTGCATTAAATGTCAAGGACTTGCACTTACATCAGGATTTGATTAAGTTAATGTTGCAATCTCAAAACTGGCTTGTTTCGAAATTCTTAATTCACAGGGTTATTGTCAGTCTTCAATTTTAATATAAAGTGGTTTCCTTTGTTCAGAACAGAAAAGGAAGGTAAGAGTATGAAATTAGAGATTGGAAGAGCCACTGGTCTCGTAGTAAAGCACACAAGGAGAGACAAATCAGCAGAGACTTTCCCTTGCACTGTCCATCTCTGCCCATGGCACAACCAGACAGAAATGTTCCTGAGACAGAAATGTACTGCTGAGCTTCTCCCAGCAAGCTAGACACATGCTTCTCACAAAAACCTGCATTAGATAAACCTAAATAAAGGAGACATGCTTGGTACTGGAGATTTTCTGCTGGAAGTAACTGAAACACTTTTATTTTCCTGGTCTGGCAGAGTCCCTCTATTGATTTACCTTATCTTACTCAAGTCTTATTGACTTCTCTGAATCTGATTTCACAGATATTTAATTAAGCTTCTTAAAACACTAGCATCAACTGTTGAAAACTCACATATGAGATAGTACATTGAAGGATATCAGATAAGGGGAAATCCCAGGTGTATATAAAAAGGTTTTACTGTCCAAATGTGCTGGCTAACAATTACAACACACTGTGGGAACAGAAAACTGTAACCAGAGATGTGTCTGACCACAGTTTTACAGGCCCCTGTAGAAGCGCAGAAAAGATTGTAAACTTCAATCCCATTTCTAAACTGTATTGGCTTAATATGGGCTAAAAAAGACAATTGTTTGCATCTGGAAATAATAAGAAGGCTAGGAAAAAAAAGAGTGTGACTGTGGCTCCCTGGTGAAGCAAAGTTGGATGTAGATTCAGACTGCAGAAATAGACATGAAATCAGATGTTAGAGTATTGCAAAGAAATGCACAAGTGAAATACAACCAATGAGAATCTGTTAGTAGATCAGATTCTTGTTTACAAGCAGGTGAACTTAAAAGGGCTTTCCCTAGGTAAAGAGAGGTACCATGCAATTAGAGTAAGAAGCGAGAAAGATTGGGAGCAGGAAGCTAAGTACAGTAGACCAAGGAGCAGCAATTAAAAACTGGTGCAACACAATGCCAGGGCATTTAAATGAAACAGAATATTGTAGGGGGTGAGGGAGAGGAATCCTGGGAACATTCCAAAAGCAGTTTAAAGCTGTAGAAAAATGGCATGTGTGAAAGACATTTTGAACAGGGTTATCAAGATGTTGAAGGAACCCCACAATAATATTTTGTCAAGCTAAAAAAAAAGTTATAGGTTTTTGTAACTACCCAGTTTCCAGAAATGAACAGATGGCACTAGTAACAGAAAAGGAAACAGCAACAGCTGAAATGAAAGCACAGAAAGATGCAAACTCTAGCAAACAGGGGATACTTACACAGACCTGAGAAACAAGCTTGTACACAAACAAGAACACTGAAGAGAAAGGGGCAGGCAAGTGACACGGAAAATAAACCAGCACGCAGTCAATAGCAAATGTACAAGATACAGAAAAGATAAAATTAGGAAAGCGGTGATGTCATGTTGAAAACTTAATGGAAAAAAAATCTTATGCATGGAATCACCATGTCAGGGGTTTCAGGAGCAAATTCAACTGCTGATAACTTTGAGATTTCTCACAGGTGACATTAATGAAACACAATAAGTAAAAAGTACATAAGTAAAAAGGGGTTAGTCATACCCCTCAAAAAAAACCAACCAAACAAAAAAAACCAAAAACAAAACCCCTACCAAACAAACAAAAAAAAAAAACAGCAGTGAATGAACAGGAAAACCGAAACCAAAGAGAAAATCGACACTTTTTTTTTTTTTTTTCCCATGCTAAAGTCTGTACTAAATAGTGCAAATTAAACCTATAATAACATGAGTCTGGGTACTTTATTATAAACAACACTTAGACTCATGAAAAGGGGAAAATATTGAAATTTCACATAGGTAAGAAAAGCCAGAGCTTCTGAATAAAAAAATGTATATGGTAACTAAACCTGAGACATACACTAAAACTAAGACATAGAAAAAAAAAATTTGAATAAATCCAGGTTATTTATGATTCAGATACAGTATATAAGTGGCACATTTTCTATCACTGACTCCAAAGAGGTAAAACTACTACTACATTATCAGAGCAATAATCTAGGATATAAAACTACCTAATATTTTCTCACAAGCCTCCAAGTACATTTGCCACCTGAGACAACAAATGGAGTAAGCTTCTACAGGATACTGTCTCAGCACACTGAAGCTGGAGTGTTGATGGGAGCTGGAAGCCAGCTACCACATCCTGAAAAATAAAACATGAATGAAGAGGCAATCAGCATATAGCATGAGATCAGACAGGCAGAGCAGAAATACCACTCCAGGAAAAGGCAGTGAGCTGCTGGATTGCACATAAGCTTCCTTATCAAGAGATGGTCAAGAAATACATGGAAAGAGCATCTTGAAAGAAATATCTTCTTGAAAAAACCAGCCACAACTTTTAAGTGTAGGTAAAAACTAGTAGCAAAGGATATTAGAGGATAATAGCCAATGAGTAGAGGCGGGGGGTCTTCTGGGTTTGGGGGTTTTTTTCCCTTTTCCATTTAGTTGATTTCTTGGTTGTAGGAATTTTGAGGTGTACTTTTTCATTCTGTTTCATTTTTAATGAAAAATATCACAATCCAAACAGGTATTTCACTAAAGGGACTGAGAGGTAGACAGCTAATTGCTGAGACAATGGCCTTGCTATGTGAAAACACAGAAACTGAACAAGAACCTCACAATCGAACAGAAAACATCACCATCTCAGCTAATGGTAAATTTTAAGTCAGAGAAAAGCTGAACCAGGTTGAAAGTACCACTTAAAAGATGAGTAGATCACCGAAAAAAAAAAGGGTTGTCAAAAGTCTGAGCCACTGTCAGTGGGAAAGCTGTTTCTGAAAAGTCAGAATTGCCAAATTCAGCCCACGACATGGTCATGGTACTTGCAGAAGTCAAAAGCCAAAGAGATAATGACAGCTCATAGAACTAGCAGCAGGGTTTAGACTTTAGAGTTACTAGTTCCAGAGAAATTTTTACAGGTAAAAAAAAAAAAAAAGGAAAAGGGGAAAAAATAAAAAAGGAAAAAAGAAAGCAGAGAAAAGAAAACAGAAGAAGAAAAGAGAAAAACAGAAGTATTTTTTGAGGAAGAAGCTGTGTGGGGCTGAGTTGGTGGCCAGGATTAAACCATAACTCATGTATAAACAAGTCAGCTAATCTGCCCTAACAGGTGCTTTGATTTTTAAATGTACATCTCAAACAAATATGACAGAGGGAAAGTGATGCAGTCTCCCTGAACAGGCCACTATAATCTTACATAAAGAAACTAAAAACAACTTTCAGGACTTTTTATTTGGTGAGGACAACACATGTGAAAGAAGAAGTAGGACCAGGACACTACAGTCTTGCGTCTCACTCCTATCTCACACAAAACAGGAGGGAACCAAAAGAGTCTCTGTGACAATTTATCTGCTTGAAACTGTTTTAGCCACAGGGAATGAAGGGAATTTTGCCTGAAATTTACTGAGCTTATTAGGAAGCATTTCCTACCACGGAAGTGAATATGTGAAGGTGCATGAGAAAGAAACCGGTTCCTGATTTCAGTCAGCTCTCCGTCCCCAACCTTCACTGTGTACATGCCTGTACCTCCATAGCACTGTCTAGAAGTTACTGTAACCTCCATGGCATGTGTCAAGAGCGTAAGATGGTTTAATGAGAAAATAATCCTTGGTTTTTTTTCTTTTAAAGGAAGCTTTCTGGTACTATATAGTTAGTACTTGCCGTGAAATACCATCATAAAACCGTAAAACAGCCCTTGGTAATGTTACTACTCAAGACCATGTTTCAGTTAGTTTAACGCATTACACATTAAAGTAAATACAACCTGGTTTGGGTTTTTTTCCTCCCTTTCAGCATGATCCAAAATATGTTAAACTGATAGAAGAAGGCCAGGAGTGTTGCAAAGGCTGAGGCTCTCTATACATTGCCTCTACAGCCACAGCTGCACCACCACACAAGAGCACATGAAGAAGCAGCCATACTTTCTGGAGATATTCAAGGCACAGATACTTTTGGGAAAATGTGGCTGGGAAACTGGTGTCTGATAAAGTCTGGGAAGCCACAAAGGAAATACTCTATAAGTACAGTGCAACAAGACATTGGACTCTATGACATTTTCCAGTTCTTTCTCACAGTTGGACTTCACAAAATTAAGCCTTAGTTTTTCTCTCCATGAATTGCTCAGCAAGGTTAAAAGGGATCCAACATCCAGTAAGTGAAATAATTCATCATTATGCTGACAGCAGTAGAATCCAAACAAGATATTATTAAAAAAGTGAGCAAGAGTAAAATAACCAGTTCTTGAGTGTGTTGGATGTCAGCATATCGCTTCAGAGTCCAAGGCAGCATTAGAAACATCCAACTCTGAACACTTCTAATAAGTTAATTAAAGAAATATTACATTCCTATTCATAAAATCTTCCTTCTTCCAGAACAGACATGGATTGATTTTCTTAATAAACAAAATATCATCAACTTGTATTCTATGATAAATCTTTCAAATTGACATGTGTTTGTACTTTCCTGCTCTACCCGCTGCAACTCCTCCAGCTGCTATGAGCTATTAGCAATATTTCAAGAATGAAAACATGGAACTGTTCTTGTTTCTTCCCAAATGCCAGAACTGAAAAAAATGAAATGGAAAGTGACATTTTCAACAGTTTTTACCTGATCCCATCATCCTTGCTGAAAATACATGTCCAAATAATACTGCACAGCAGTCTACTCCTACTTGAGTTAACCTAATTCTTTCTTTGACTGAAGCAGGAAGAGACCCTTCATATGCCAGTCCACAATCCCTAAACATACTAAATGTCTCTATACTTCTCATTTCTCATCTAACTTCACTTGGGGTAGGGGTGGGTGATGGATGGAGCAATGGATATGACAAAAAACCCAAAACCAGCTCCAACAGGCCATGAACCAACACAAAAAACCCAATCACATAACCCAAAGAAATCCTGAACAATACATCATAGTTCGATTGATATCTGCTCATGATAAGCAGTCAACAATTGCTTGCAGGGCCATATTAAAGAGCAGAATGTGTAAGTTTGTTATTTCCACACAGCCACATGCCTACAGTTGGGCCAGGTCACCATTCTTTCATGCAAAAAGCCTTGTGAAGCAGTAGTCTAAACCAGACAGGTTTACAGAGAACTATTTTACAAAAACATTTCATTTTTCAAAATATTCTTCAGCTTTGTGCCCAGAGATACAAAGCTAAAGCAAAGAGTCCTTCAGGAGGACCCAGTAAGACTAAGACAAAAATAAAAAAGCACCAATGAGTATAAATGTGATAAGGCAAAGAATTGATTTTCAGTCCACTACATTGCTTCTTTCAAAGGCATCCACAACAATCCTTGCATTGGCTACACGGGGAGATAAGGCTCCTGTGCTTTCCTCGCCTGAAAACAGTTGATGCAAAAACTCTCTTTTCAGAGTTCCTTATCTCCAATATACCCATCTTACCATAGTACCAGTAAGAAGTTTTATCCAAAGTAGATTGCCTGCAATAGTTGATAAATTCATTTCCTTTCCTATTTAACAACTAAGCTTTAAGATCTTGCTGGACTTTCATATTTCTGTCCCTGCAGTAAAGTTTCTGAGAATCTGGTCAAGACTTAGCTGCAACAATAGAATCACAATAATAGCAATAAATTTTATTATAGTTTTAGACAATTATTGACATGGTAATCTGCTTTAAACTATTGATTAAGGATAATTCTGACCATGCTGACACTTCCTGTCAACAACTCCTTTAAGTAAAGCTGAGAAAGACACAAATGCGGATGTGGGAGAAGGTGGTAAACAGAGAAATCTCCTTTCCCACTAATGAAACAACTGAAACAAGTAAACAAAGATACCATCAGTAAGTGAACTCTGACAGCTTTTTTCACCTAACATCTCAGTAACATAGAAACTGGAGACAGGTAGGTGGTGAGGCCTAAGATGAATACAGCCAGAAAAGATCTCTTTCACCCATCAGTAATGTCGCATCAAAACCAAAGGGAAGGAAAAGGCAAGAGGGTTCACACCCTAAATGGAGAGAAATGGAAACACTCCTGAGCAATTGAAAAGGAGACAGTGGTACTCAGACTAATGGTATTGGTTATATTCTACTTACCTCTTCTCCTGGGTCACAGAATATCCAGAGTTGGAAGTGACTCACAAGGATCCTCAAATCAAACTCGTCAATGGCTGATACAAACCCACAACCTTGGTGCTAATAGCACCATGCTCTAACCCACTGAGTTAATCTCAGCAGTCAAATGGTGTTTGTCTCCAAATTTAGGGCCATCCCACTTCAAAGATCCCACTGTTTGAATGAGGCCCTTGGGCAGTCAAAAGGGAAAGCTTGTCCCCTAAATATTCCTAGACAGTACAAAGGCATGGACATTCAATTTTCCCTTGGTGAGATAACTAGTCTGCCAAAAGAGAACCCCAGGTTACAGATGTAGCTGCTGTGATTTCCAGCACTGTGTGACAGAAAGGTGGTAGAAGTCAGCCTTATGCTGACCTCTGCAAAACAGGACAAGAGAAAGAGGCTGGAGGCCTCAATTCTTGTTTTGACACAAACAAAAGCATTATTTATTATCCAGCCAACAATAAAAATTAAATTTAAAAATCAAATAATAATTCCCACAAAAGTCACAGCAGCATTCGACACACTTGGAAACAAAGGCCAAATGAGAGGTTCACCTTGAGGTTCCCAGATGATGGGGCAGAGTGCACTGTCGGCACACATGACACCAAACTGGGTGATACACCAGAGGGTGTTCTGCCATCCAGAGGGACCTCTACAGGCTGAAGAAATGGGCTGACAGCCCTCATGAATAACACAGTACTACACAAACAGCTACATAAAAAAAATTCATTATCATTATTATGCCGTAGAGGGGAAAATATTTTGTCGTCATATGATCAAAAGCAAAGAAACAATAAAAAGTCATTGTAACTTGCTCTTCTAACTCCTTTTTGTGCTCAGCCCAAGTTGTTTCAAGTGCATCTCAGCAGTTGGGGGTAGATACTGAAATCTGTGAAGGCCTACTGCACAGGCACAGAAACACCCAAGCATTCTGCAAGGTGTTAAAGTGCTAGTAAAGATTTTCTGTGGGATCTTGCAACATCTTGAAAAAAAGATTTCGTGCTCTAACAGAAGTTTGCACCAGGTCTGCAAACTTTTACGTTTATTTTTCAATGGGCTTAAAATCTCTGTTGCCATTTGCCACTACAACTGCATATCACATAAGACAGAAGAAAGCAGAAAAAAAATGTTTATAAAGCTCTGGTGAGAATGGACTATACTCAGGTTTGGAGCTGCCCTTTGATACACTGAGTGTGCTTCTTGGCTAATTTCTTTGCCTCAGTCCCTTAAGAATCAGCAGACACCTCCTGTACTTAAGACTGAAAGCATCACCACTTTCAGAAGAAAATTATGGAAAAAATTCACAGTGACAGAGACATTTTGGAATACTCAGCACTGCAGCCACTGTGTCAAGTCTGTGGCCACTACAGTCACCAGGAGAAAGGCACATTTGAGAACCAGCACATACTTAGAATGCCTCTGATATGGCTAGTTTTCTTCTTCTGCGTTTTCATAAAGCCTTTTCAGTACTCAGTGTAAATCTTACTCTATGTAGCTCCTTTCAGGGGGATTTTTTTAAATCTTCACCCCTTAGTGAACTAAATTTTTTGTCATCACAGACCTGTTTGTGGTCCAAGTTACATAAGGCTTGAAAGCACAACCCAGGAGAAATTAAATTCATCTTCAAAACTACATCAACTTGAACATTACTTAAATTAAGGCGGTCATTTTGGGCTCTGTACAACATGGCTTAATGACTGCTATGCAGGCAAGACTTTTATATAGAAACATTAGTAATATTAGGAATATTTATACTAAGTCCACTCCATTAAATAACCAAAACATTTCACACACATGTGTGGCCATTGCCACTTCATGGTGAAAGCCTTATAGCTCCTGCTGCAACTGGTGCATTTCTAATACATCCAACAGCACTTCACAAAGCAAGCTTGCAGTGCACAGTAACACATAATCCTTTCCATTTCCTTGTCCACCAAAGATGTATCAATACCAGACCTTCAGTTGTTATTGCTCATTCTGAAGCTGCAAAGGAGCAGAGAGAAAAGGACTAAGTAAAACCTGAGTTTATTGTTTCTAGGAAAGAAGACGTTGAAAACTGAAAGACAAGAACGAATAAAAGGTAGCCCCCAAAAAATTGCAGCTTGCAACTTACAGTGGGTTTTCAGCCAAATTCCAACCAAATTCTCATTCTTTATGCCATCAGTAAAAAGAGAGGGTGCCCTGGGAGTGGAATTTCCACCTCTTTTTGTGGTGCAAGCCTGTTCTAGCAGCACATGCACTTGTTTCATAGAGAGGGTCAGAGAAAGAGAGGAACAAGTTTTGGTTGAAAGGCATTCAGTGTTTCAGCATTTAGCCTATATAGCTGATTCCAGAGGAGCTACAGGCTCCCCATGGGACAGGAAAAGAAGGAGAAACTTCCAGATTCTCCTTCAGGACATGACCATAAATGTACTGCTTAGCCTTAGACTAAGCAGCTTCCTACTTGCATGCTGACAGCCACCACCTAGAAGTTGGATAACAGTCCACAGTTAGTGTGCCTCACAAATACAGTGAGACGTAATTGTTAACATTTGCAAGGCACATAGATAAAGTTCAGATGAAAAGGTTCACCACCACTGAGTACACAGAGATGGAGGGAAGAGATAACACATTACCTGTATTTGTTGAATGGTGCAATATAATTCAATTCTACAACCATAAGCAAATACAGCTATGCAAACGTGCATGCACACACATTCTCCTTTATCCCACGAGCTATTAGCTATTTGTGTAACACAAAGATGTGATCCTGGAAACCCTGCTGCACTCACAGCCCAATTCCATCTTTGCAGTATGCATGAACATGGGCAGTGTGTCTTGTAAACATCTTAAAATACACATAGTGGGAAAAAAACTTAGATTCTGCACATTTTTCCCTCCAATTGCAATAGAGGCAGTATAGAGAAGGCCAGGTGAACAAAAATATCTGTATGTGTGTATAAGGAAATCAGAAAAGAACTTTAATACATCCTTTATACCTTTTTCTTTTTTGCTAACATATCAGTTGTTCCCAGCGTTGTGTCACCAAATGTCATGAGCACAGCTCTCATCACCAAGTGCTGTGTTGCCATCTATGACATCTGCAGAAATGGTGGCGTCCTCTTCAGAACAAATCTGTGACAGTAGATAAAAAATTGGCCTAGAAGCTGTCACACTGAAGGCAGTCACAGCTGATGAATCATGAAGACTGCAGAGAGATGAGCAGGAGGTAGGAGCAAGCAGCTTTTATTACCTGCACAGCTCTCATGACCTCTTCACCTACTGTCCAGGGGCTGTAGCCGTGCTCACGCAGTAGGTACAGTGGCTGTGCTCAAAGCAAAGGGCACCTGGCACCCTCCCAGCCATGTAACCTGAAGCACAGGCAGCTATTTCCTTGTAGTCAGAGTCCACTGCCTGGCAAACACACGTGACATTCCTACAGAATTACAAGATGGTGAAATGACTACGTGAAGAAGAAAGACCCTTCTTATTTTGACTGGGTATTTCCAGTAAAAAGCATTCTCCAAGACAAGCCACACAAAGAAAATGCCTTGGCACAAAGCCAATGCTTTTGACAGACTCATGGTGTGTCCATGAAAACGTGAACCAAAGAATTTTCCTCCTCCTTTGCAAAGGTTGAGACATACAAATTCAGGCACCTTCACATGCTCTGAATGGTGCTGCGGAGACCCAGCCCAGGCAGACACCAGAACCTGGTGAGAACTCCCCTGCACAGTCCTCAGAAGCCACTCCAGGATGGTCACACTCCCCTCACTTGACTGCCCAAGTCTTCACTGTCTGTGAACATGGCTCAGTCACAAATCACCCAAGGTCCAGTTTCATGTTTCAGGTCTGAGCTGAAATTTATATATTGTAATAGAAACAGAACTGTAAGCATTTCAGTCACTTAAATCACAGGAAATAAAACATACTTTAAGTAACACCTTGATAAACCAGAGTGCATTCCTCAAGGCTAATCTAAAGAGTAGACTTTCAACTATTACTATTACCTCCTGCCAGTCCTTATCTAAAGCCATTGCAAAAGTTTCCTCTTTTCTCATGTTAGTCAGGCACCACAAAATAAGGGGATAAAAGACAGGTCATGCTAAAGAAATAGTATTCTATGTGAGAAATAAAAACAAGAGAAAAACACAAGAAATCGAGACAGAGAATGAAAGAGGAACAGAAATAGAGAAAGAGAAATACAGAAAGAAAAACAAAACCTGAAAAACAGACAACAGAAAGAGAAAAACCGAAGAACAGAAAAAGAGGGGGGAAAAAAGAAAAACAGGAAAGAGAACAGAAAGCAGAATTGTTGCTAGAACAACAGATACCTCACCTGAGGAGTATCTTAATCTCCAGCACATTCTTCACAATGGAAGTCCCTTTCCTCCAGGCAAAGCCTGCAAGAGCTCCTAGTGCTGAAAGACTAGTGTAATAAGAGTCCATGAAGATATCTGAGACCTGCTATAAAAATGGCTTTTTTTTTTTTTGGTGCCATGATACACACTGTAGTTCAGGAAGAATTTTACTGGAAAGCAAAAACTTTCTAGGTAGAGTTTGTGTTAGACACCACTCTCTCTTACAACAAAAATCTCACACAAGCCATTAGAGGGACTCCCTAAACTCACAAGAGCTTCTCTGCTGCAACATTGCCCAAACCTTTTCATTTCAAGCATACATTGTGTGTGTGTGTGAATTTGTTTGCCTTCTACAATTAATGAAGCTTTTTCTCAAGGTTAGACACCTGAAACACTTCAAAAAATAGTCCCTTCCCTCTTGGCATTTCTCAGGTATGCCACAGCTAGAGCCTTGACAGGAGGGATTCATTTTGTGTGCCTCAGCATCTCACTTGACCACTTTCCAGCACACAGGCAATAGAGAGAAAACCTTTACCTTCAGTTTAAGAAGCAGGCACTTTAGTGGAGTTTTACAAACTTTTCTTGGAGTAAAAATGGATGGAATACATTCTGAGATCATTTGATATCTTAATTGACAGCGCCAGTTACTACAAAGTGTCTCTGGTGACATCCTGCAAGTCAAGGATTAAGGGCTTAAATTACTTTATTCCAGTGTAAATCTTTTAACTTTATATTTAGAATATGGTCTAACAAACCAGTGTTCTGTTCTGACTTGTCTTTGCTTCAGAGCTAGCAATTCTTTGGGTAAGGAGGAGAGTTCAGGCTGTCAAGGGGCTGCAGAACATCATTTCAATTGCAGAATAATCAATGAACACAATCAAACATTTGAACACTGTTGAAAGAGCTCAGAGTATCTTTTTATATTATTAAAAAAAAAAAGAAGGACAGGCATGGGGATGAAAATTTTGAACATTTGAAGTTCAAAAGTGTTCATTTTAAAACATGCAGCTAAAATATCCTATTGTCACCTACAAATGATACTAACCATAGGGTGGGGGATGGAGAATTCAGTTAAAAAGCACACAGTAGGAAGGTATCATCAAGACTTATAACACAAGCTAAATTAGGAAATTTAGTAATTTTTTTTTGTCAGTGCTGAAAAGTTGCACAATCAGTCCTTATATGGAAATTCCATTCAACAGTACTGTCAGATTAGTCACCAAAACCAACTTCTATCCTTGAGGAACAAAAGTAGCAAAGATCCTACAATTGACTGAAGTCTCCCACTTTACTTACATTTTCATTTCAATGTACAATGCCGAAAAGTTATGCATTCCTCAAATGCCTTGACACAGTAACGGCAAGTCCTGAAGATAGAGCAGTATTATGACAATTTTAAATTGGTTTTTTTCCCTCCATTTGAAGGAGGAAAATTCACAAGTTTTACTTATCTCTCTATTTTTTAAGAAGTTACGGAAGTTGGGGATAAAGAAAGATGAAGGAGAAAAGACAAAATGCTTATTCAAGGAAACTGTTTCAGAGGATGGTTCATTTGTCTTTGAGATAAAACAAATACTTCACTAGAATCCTTTTGTTTAAGTTGTATTTCTTACACTAAATAGCTGCAATACATCTTTTTCAACTTATACATCTATATTTGAAATACTGTTTTTTACTGCAAGCTCTGATGTGCTGCATTATGTTCACTAGAACCTGGGAATTCCATCCTGTTTTGGCACAAGTTAAAGAAGTTAACAAGCCCAGAAATGACAAAATGTGATTAGACTGAATTTGTGTTTGTTGTAGCACAAAAAGTCTACAAAGTTGGGCATCTGAGCAAGAAAATTACAGTTTTCTGTGACACATTTTAGCCTTAACAAAGCAGTTCCACCACAGCAGTTTAGTGTTCTCAACTCCAGAAGAGTGGTACACTGATCATTCTTCACTTTTGTTTATAAATATTGCATATAACCAGTGATGATGCCCAAACAAAATGTGACAATAAAATCACAACTTGAAAGCAGTCAAGCTCTTTGGTGTGGTGGACACATCAATGAGAATGAGATTTTCAATGGCATCTTAAAAAAAAAAAAAAAAGCAAATTAGCAAATCTACAATAATTTTCTATTTGATAATAAATTAGGTCCCACCTGGAAAGGCCTACTGCTTCTATAGCTATTTCTCACACTACATAAGCTTTCTTTTAAAGCAGAGGATAGCTGCAGCAGGCCCTAAGGCCTTTTAGTGCATCAAATAAAGCCTTTCATTCAAGTATTACCATCAGTTTACTGAATGAGTTACCAGCAGTAATTAATTCAGTAATTAAAACCTACATCTTTCCTGGCCTGTGCAGCTTCAAAAAGTCTGCAGTTCTTGTTTCAGACACAAAAGAAATACGCATCAATTATTCTAGTTACCTAAACAATTGATTATATATAGACAGCACATAAAAGTACACTAACTTTGTATAAATCAAGATTTTATGGTTTATTGTGTTTTTTTACAATTTTTGTGGGGGATTTTTTTGGTGTAGCTTGACCTGAAATCATTAAAACATATCTACATCACTTTTTTCAAGATTCTTTTATCACACAGTGATCAATTTTTTACATTCATTTTCTGTAGATATCTCCATTCCAGTTTTCCAGGGTTCAAGAGTACTGACATTACTGAGGAAGTACAAGTTCAAATACACCTATGCAAACAAGACAAACTAGACAAAATATTGCAGATAAGACTACCTTTTTTTCTTTTTTTTATATCTATAAATTTGTTTCAACCAGGCACAGAGAACTTTGGAACACAATATTGAAAGCCATCTATGATAATCTTTGCAGCTCAGGTATTTGCAAATTTCCCAGTCAAGCACTCACCTCTACAGCTTCAACAACGTATATACTGATCTTTTATTTCCTCAGCACTTCAAGTGAATTGTCCCCAAACACAGTGGCTCTAAAACTCTAACCAGAGTTAGACTATGGATGGGCTAATTAAATGGCACCATGCTCTCTTGAGCTGTGTGCTTTACTTCCAAGACAGAGCTGGCTGCTCCAAGGCCGGGCTCACTCACAGCAGTGACAAACACGCACAGCTGAGCCGAGCGCAGGCAAGGGGCAGGCACAGAGGCACAGCCTGGGGTACAGCAGGGAAACGGGCTTGCCACAGCAACCAGAGAACCAGGACTTGCACTCGTAATTTAAGACAAACTGCATTGTCAAAGTGTACTTTTACATGAAGCTCAAGCACAAACTTTTTCCCAATATTCCCAATTTCCAAGAAAGATCTGAAGGATACATCCCCAAACTTTAAAGGTGTTTTAATTCTGCACATTCAATTCCACATTAAATCACAAAATAAACACTCGCTTTTCACCTGTTAATTTAACAAAAAACCCTTACAACTTAAGATTAGTAAATACATTCCCAATCTACAGCCTCAAATAACATTACTAATTATTGGTGTCATTAAAGAAATGCTGTCAAAACATACATACAATAGATACTGTGGGTAAAGGACACAGTGAACACATTATTTCATTCCCTCTAACAAATAACTAGTGATTATGGGCAGTGTTTTAATGCTGATGTTAAAAATTACATGATTCTTATTCTTCCAGTCCTATTTTACTTGTAAGAAGAATTACAATTTCAAAAGTGCACATACAGCTGTGAGAACTGTGGAAGGGAGGACTGTGAAGAGTACAAATTAGTGCTTGTTCCACATAGGTGCTGCTATAGGTCCCTGTGGAGCCCTTTCAACGGTCACAAATTCTTCAGGGTTGTCAAAAGCTTCATAGTGGACTAACAAGTCTTGAATAGCACATTCTTCAATCTGGAAGGAAAAAAAGTCAGCATCAGGTCTACATTTACACAACAGGCATGATTATGAACTAGTTATACTAATCCTGAATGCATCAGACCTCTTAATCAGGAAGGAGTAATAGATTATACGTTCATGAAGAAATCTTACGTTTTCAGGCCCTGCTCCTCATAGGAAACTCTGAGGCACCTTGGTATCTGCTGGAAAGGCAAGAGAGCTGGACACACTCTAAGATGCTTCCACATTGGTGAAAAATTCTTAACACAAATGCTGAAGGAGTTGATCAAGGGAGACCCTCTGATGGATCTCATACTCCTCAAAAAAACCAACTGGTCAGGTATGTGAAGGTTAAGGGCAGCCTTAGCCGCAATGACAATGAAATATTGGAGTTCAGGATCCTGAAAGCTCGGAACAAGAGAAATGACAAACAACTTAGGACTTCAGAAGAGAAGATTATGAAGGCATCTGCTTAGAAAAATTCATGGAATTTGGCCCCAGAATGAAGAAAGGTCCAGGACTGTTGGCTGATTTTAAAGACCATCTCCGCCAAGCTCAAGAACCCACCATGCCAATGAGTGTCCTAGCCAAGTAAGAATGGCAGGAGGACTGCACAGCTGAAAAGAAGAGCTCCTGACAAAATCCAAACAAAAAGGAAGCGCACAAGACATGGGAGCAGAAAAAAGTGACACAGAAGGAAAACAATGACATTGCTTGACAACACAGGACAAGAATTAAGAAAGTCAAAGTCCATCTGTGGTGAAATCTGGCAAGGAACATGAAGGGCAGCAAAACAGGCTTCTACTGCAGCAAAAAAAAGGTAACATGGATCCACTACTGAATGAAAGAGACATGGAAGAGGCTGGGGACCTTCATCTTGGTCTGAAGTCTCCAGCAATGCCAGGTCCTAGAGATCAGAGCCAGCCAAAATGACTGCAAGACCACTCTCAGAAAAAACTTTGAAAATTTGTTGCAATAAGGGTTGATTCCTGAGGACTAGGAATCAAGTGTCATTCCTACTTTCAAGAAGGGCAAGAGGTTCTGAGTGATCAAGTATTAACTAAGAGTTTAAGTGGGCAAACTTGAGAACAGACCTCATAAATGCAATGTGAGATGGACTGGCAGAACTGGTGATCTCAAAGGCTGTGACCAGTGGCACAAAATCCACCACACCAACACTGAGACTAAGGCCAATACTGTTTAACATCTTCATCAATTACCCACAGGAAGAGACACAGTGCACCCTCAGCAAAGTTGCAAGCAGTAGAGAATGAAAAGGAGTGGCTGATATACCAAATGGCTGTACTGCCACTCAGAGAGACCCCAACAATGCTGAAAAAATAGACTACAAGGAATCTCATGAAGTTCAAGAAAGGGAAACACAAAGTCCATCCCCTGGGAAGAAAAACCCCAGACACCAGTATACATTGGCAGCTGACAAGTTGGAAAGCAGACTAGCATAAAAGGACCTGGAGTCCTGGTGGACAATTTTGTGGGAGGATGGATTGTGAGAGAATAGAGATAGTGCTGAAGGCAATCTTGCTCCTGAGGAGTTGCAGCTGTACTAATTACCAAAGAGTAGGAACAGCCTTGCCTTTAATAGGTCAGAGCTGTGTCCAATAAGGATGGTCCAACAAGGATGGATGTTATAAAAGAGTGGGTCAGCTGATTGAGAGGAGAGTTGGAGTCAGTTGGCTGTGCTACAGTGAGGATTAAGGGTCAGGTGGTTGTGCTAGGGACAGTGAGGGTTAGTATGTCTGCTAGAGACAGAAAGGGTTAGGCAGCTGTGACAGAGACAGGTAGAAGTCAGCCAGCCACGTGGAAGAAAGAAAAGGAGTCAGCGTTACGAGGAGCTGCCCGTGAGAACTCACAGAGAAAAGGAATGGAAGTCTCACAGTAGGATAATAAACTAACGGTGACAGTCAGTTCCCATCCACCGTCGACTGGTGCCAAGCACCAACGTCAGCAATGGGTGGCCCATACGGGGATGAGTTCAGACACAATTTAGCCTTTTAGGCAGCAGTGCACTCATACTGCAAAGATGGGTGATGACCTCCTGTGCTCTGTGAGGGACAGCACTACCAGAGAAACGAGACAGATGACACTTTCCCTCTACCCAGCACTTCAAGTGAAGTGAAGACACACTTCAAGTACTGGGTCCACTTCTTGACCTCCCAGTACAAGAGAAACATGGATATAATGAACAGTCCAGTGACATGGCATAAAAATTATTAAGAGCCCAGTGCATCTGACACTGAGGAGATGCCGAGCACACTGTCCTTGTTTAACATGGATAAAAGAAGACTTAGGGTGATCTTATCAAAGGGTATAAATACCTGCTAGGAGAGAAGAAAGACAACTTACCTATGCTCTTCTAAGTGGTACCCAAAGACACGAGAAGAGGCAGTGGGTACAGATTGAAAAACAGAAAATTGCACTTAAAAATCTTTTTTGGTGTGAGGGTGGGCTCTGGAACAGGTTTTCTGGAGAGGCTGTTAGTGTTCATCCTTGCAGATAATCAAATGCTGCCTGGCTTTGAGAAACCTGCTCTGAGCAGGGGTTTGGATTAGACAATTTCCAGAGGTTCATTCCAAATTCAACCACTCTCTGATGCTGCAAATACATTTATCACGGACTCAGCCATTTTGAATTTAATAGAGGCCTACCTTATCAAACAGCAGTGAGACACTATTATTAATTTAAATTAAATATAATTATGTAAATGACATGTACTAATACGTAATTAATACTAATAACTGATCTCTGAAAGAGCCATTGGAAACTCCTTGTGTTACTTTAGAGCAGCAGTAACTTAGCACTTTACCTGGATCAACGCCAAAGGTTTTTCTCTGCTCCTGATAAGTGCAGCTTCTTGCTGGAGCTCTTCCTCTACAATAGCTGAGAACATGACAGGTGCTATCACAGGAGAGCTGGCTGGTGATGCTGATGACCAAGGACTACAAAAAAAAATAGAAAAACCAAACAATATTGTGAGGCAACATCAAGGTAAGCACAATACACAGTAAAAAAGTTCCAGAACCTAAGCCATGACCACACTTACTTATGACTCTCCAGCTGTGGAGAATCCAGGACATGGTTTTCCAGACCTGAGTTACTTCTAGTGTTGCACCTGGAGAGAGGTAGGAAAGGAGAGTAAAAATCAGTAAAAATGTAGGCAGAGCATTTTGCTACATCATTTTGTGAAATATAAAATTGCACTATGAAAATTACAAAAAATGTGTAGGATTTTTACAGAGGAAAGGTATTAGGATATAATGTGGAATTTGTTTTAAGTGTGATACTGAGACTGAAAAAGACACTAATTCTCATTTCCAACTACCAGACCCTAATGGAATTTCATCTTGGGCATATATTCTGGCATTTCCTAACATTTCAGGATTTGAAAAAAAGAGTTTAATTTCTGATTATTAAAAAAAGGCTCTTTAGCTTTTTTAAATGTAAATTAGTCAACTGAGTTATAGACTAACAGCACTGCCTATAAAAGTTTGCAATTAATATGAAAGAACAAAAAATTCAAGTTAAAAAGATAAAGATTCAATATAAAAAATTGAACTGTCCTGCATTCAAATTAAGTGTTTCATGCAGAAGAGCCAATGCTACAATCTCACTAGAGTAAACTATTTATGAGTGTAAACCCAGAAATTATGGACTTTCAGTACATTTCCTGTAACCACCTCTCACATTCACAAGAACAGCATAAAATTAACAGAATAGAAAAAAAAATATCTTGAATTATTTATATAGCTCCCAACAGGAAGATCTTTTATTCAGTTGCAAAATGTTAACCTCTCAACAAAAAAAAAAATTAATGTTTGCTACACTGTATTCAATTAAGAGACAAGTATATTTGTCAGAAAAATCCTACGCCAGTAGGAAGAGAGGGCCTTATTCTCATGATTTAATACCTATCTTTAACAGGACAGTTTTGCAATTTCTAGAACCTTAAAAAAGTGTTACACCATACTGAGACATGCTGGCAAACATTTTTTAAATTATTCTATGGCACTGCAAACAACTCTAAGGGTGTTGCTGTTTCAATAAATCACTCTCAATTTTCCTTAATGCTTTGGTAATCCTTTGTAAGTGACCACAAGCTCTTGGATAAAACAGGAAAAAAATCTATAGAAAGTTAAGAGAAATTCCAATAACTACCAAGTTCTCTGTCTGAAATATTTTCCCCAGAACACAATTCCAAGGATAACAAAAAACATGATTCCTACCACTAAGTAGTGAGGGCAAGATCTCAAAAAGTCTGAAATCTAATTCCCATCATCAAAAACAGATTTAAATTAATCATGTTGAGCTTTTTGTCACAAAACATATTTTTTCCCACAAAACAAACAATGCACATGCATCCTTATACTCAGTCTGAAAAATATGCACCGAGCAAACGGACTACGAGATGGGTGGCAAATGGTCTGGAAATGGATTAGCTGTACAAAGCCCAACTGGAAACCAAGTACTAGTGGAGGTCCTCAGGGACTGATACTGGAACCAATCCTGTTAAGCATCTTTGGTAGAACAGATAGAATAGAACAGACCCTCAGCAGGCCACAGCTGGCTGTGGAGAGGTTGAGGACGGCGTACATTCTGCATGCCAGGCTGCCTTTCAGAAGCCCTCAAGAGGCTGGAAAAATAGACAACTGAGAACCAATGAATTTCAAAGGCAAGTGCAAAGTCCTGTGTTTGGAAGAGAACAGCCCCTCGAGGCAGTACTGGCCAGGACTGACTGGCTAGAAAGCAGTGGAGAGAAAGCAGAACCTGCAGAGTCCTGGCTGACAAGTGGGAAGATGTTACCAGCCAGTGCCTCTGCCGCAGAGACAGCCAACTGCGTGCTGGGCTGTGCTAGCAATACTGTAGCAAGGCAGCCAGAGGAAGTGATTCCTCCCCTTTATGTTGTAGTTCTTTGTCTACATACAGAGTATCATTCTCAATTTTGGGCTCCACAATACAAGAAGGATGCTGTCAGGTTGGAACAGGATTTGGAAGGATGTGTTTTGTTAATCCTAAAGGGAGGCAGCAAAGGGGAGATATCAGTGCTGTCTTCAACTACTTAACTGCAAAACAGAGAAAAGATGAATCAAGAATCTTCTTAGAGGTGCACAGTGATAGATTAGAGGCAACATACACAAGAGGAAGATGGTAAATCCCAAATAGATAAAAGAAAAAATAAAAATACCATGCAGAGATGATTATCCACTGAAACATGTTGCCCAAAAAGTCTGGGGTATCTTCACACTTGGAAGCAGTCACAACTCAACCAGGCCCGGTCCTGAGTAACATGATCTAGTTTCACTTACTTTGAGCAGGAGACTAAACTACAGAACCAAAATTATTCTGTGATTTCAAAGCAGGGCACAATTTTTCAGCTGCATCCAGCTCTCAGGTCCTCAGCACAAAAAAGTACATGGACCTCACTGCAAGTCCAGAGGAGGCCACCAAGATGATCAGAGGTATGGAGCAACTCTCCATCCAGGGAAAAGCTAAGAGAATTGGTTTGTTCAGCCTGGAAAAGAGAAGGCTTCAGAGTGACTTAATTACTGCCTTCCAATATGTGAAGGGACCCTGCAAGAAAGATGTAGAGGGACTTTTTACAAGCACATGTAATTTCAGGACAAGGCTTCAAACTGAAAGAGTGCAGGTCTAGTTTAGATACTAGGAGGAACTTCTTCACTGTGAAGGTTGTGAGGCACTGGAACAGGTACCCCCAGGGAAGCTGTGGATGCCCCATCCCTGCAAGTGTTCAAGGCCAGGCTGGATGGAGCTCTGAGCAACCTGGTCTAGCTGGAGGTGTCCCTACTCCTAGCAGGAGGGTTGCAATGAGACAATCTCTAAGGTGCCTTGCAAACCAAACCATTCTATGATAAATTAGCTTCCAGCTTTTACTGCACTTAAAGATAATAACACTGAAAAGCAGAAAAGAGCCAAAGAAAAGGAAGATAAAGAGGAGATGAAGGCAGCCTTCTGTACTTTTATACTGATGTTATCTCTCTATTTTATCTCTTTTTCTTTTTGCTTTAATAATGCTCACCTTCCACCACATTGGACAGTACCTGATTTGACAGATACACTCTTCTTTCCATTCCCAATCCAAAGAACTCACAGCACTGCTATAAATGAACCCAACTGGATTGTTACATTTAAACTTGATGACTTCTATACAAACAAACAGGCCAAAAAAACCCCAAATGACAACAAAAAAATCACCTCAACAGGAATTTCCTAAAACTGGAATTAATAGTTCCAGCATCACAGCATACTCTAGTGATCAATTAAAAAGTAAGTAAATACCTATATCATCTCCCTCATTTAAAGCTAATGGGGCTTTAAAATGTAGGAAGAAATCCAGGTATTTTGAAGCTGTTTGTACATACGTACATCCGTGTTTCTTGCTAACAAGACGCTCAGTCCAGATATTAAATCAACTGCAGATATTTCAACATTCAAAATTAATTTCTCAGCTGGCATCAAAATGACTAAGAGAAATGGAATACACAGGAAATGTGAAGCTAGTATATACAGAAAATTGGAAAAAGAGCCACAAAAATATGGAACCTGGAAACCTGGAAGTCTTAGAAATTAAGACTGATGCAGACACATAAATGGTACTGCATGGAAATAAACCAGCCAAGTATAATCTGTACTGAACCAACCTGATTAACTCAGTTGGCTGAACTTGCCTTGACTCTTGTGCAGCCACCAAAATGTCCCAGCCCTCAGCTCCCTAGTGTTTCTTGAGTATTTGTTCATGACCTGCCAGGTCAGGTTTGGTGTCTCCCTGATCTAATAACTGCTCTCAGAAAAAGAACACAAAGCCTGGTCCCCTGCAGAACCCTCCTGGGTTTTGCTCTATCATTTGAGTCATGAGCTACATATTAGCTCATTATTAGCCATGACAGAACTAGGCCATTCCCACACAAAGCCGCAAATACTTGTTTCCACCAAGACACTTCACTGCTCCCTGGAGTAACACACTGAAGACAACTCAAGCTGCCACAACTAAGTTAAGTCATGTCAGGCCTATGTTTTTAGCTTGGACTGTGAGCTACACATGCACAGCACAACTCCCAAGGCTGAGGAGCCCCTGGAAACAACGCAGCCACATCCACATGCCCCAGCTCTTGGAATGATCTGCCTCTGGATTAAATGCAGTTCAAATCACCACAATTCATGACATGGTTTACCTAAAAAAAAAAAAAAATCTGTACTGCAAAAATTGGAAAGTGACAGTACATAGAAGAATGCTTATGTCACCATCCAAAATACCCTCATCCAAAATACCTCAGAGAGGTAAGAAAACTGTCAGTTTAATTAGTGCACAGTTTATCCAAAGGAGAAAGACAAAGCAGGAACATTAAGTCATGCAAGTATCTTCAGTGTCCCATCACCAAGTCTGATATCAACAGATAAGGATTGCTTATGCTCTACCCTTGTGTAATTTCCTTCCCTTAAAAAGGAAGGGGTAAGGGTGTAAATAATTAATCTTTACAGAAATAGCCTTTAAATGCCACAGGTAAAAATCAAGAGCCTGCTGTGACAAAACTGCACAGTCAAAAAACAAAATTACCTCAAACTACAAATTCCCCTTCTAAGTTTCAGATGGAGGAACTAGTCACCTAGGCTCTTTATACCTACTAGAAAAAAATAAGCATCTTCAGACACAATTCAAAAACAGATATTTGGAGGGGCCTTCTTTCCAAAGTGATGATAGTCAATTTAGCCATCTGCTAGGTTTCCACTAGCTTAATGTATCATCTTTCAGACATTTAATATATTATACCTGGATTCAGCTCAAATAGTCCACTTTGAAAGCATGCAGACATTTTGCACAGACGAGACAGGGCAATGCAAAAGGAAGAGATTGCAGAGCTGTTGTGGTAAAGCTAATAATAGCATCAAGTGCAAATTTTCTTATTACCAGCCCCAGGCATCTCCCATATGATGAAAAGTTTTATTATTGTCCTAGCAACAAAATGAACAATACCAGTTCTGCAGATTTGTATTTCATGTCCCCACACCTCCACTCACCACAGTAACTTCAGTTTTATCACTCTGTTCCTGAGGAATGCCTCCCCATCACACACACTCCAAATGCCTCCTACCTCTCCTCAGACACTATCCCACACACAATGTTCCTACATTTCTACCCTCATTTTATTCTTTATATAGCAGTAAAACATGTACTACTTCTGTCCTAGGGAAACACCAGTTTTTATACAAGCTGAACAACCAAGAGCAAGGCTCAGCAGAACATTCCTTTCCTCACAGAGGAGTCAGTTATTGGAGGACAACAGAACAGGAGTTCATAAGAAAAACAGCCAGATAATGACACAGCTTCTTGTGCACCAACAGCTCTGCAAACTTCTCCCTCAGCACAGCTGTGTGAACTTGAGTCAGATTGCTCTAAAGTTGTGTTGTAAAGAAGAGTTGTGTGAAGGATTACAGAAGCTCCCCCTCTTTACTCAAGAGCTTCATTTAAGCTCAGTCCCTCAGGGCTTCATTGAGCTCTGCTGCAGCTATGGCCAAGCATAGCTTTGCTGTTCCTGACCCTGACTTGATTTGCAGTCAACCTTGCCTGATCCCAATGAGCCTGTCTTGCTCACTGACTGTGGCTCATCCTGGTTCCTGCACAGAGCCTGCCCTGCTCACCTCCCTCTGGTACACTGGGGCTGCGCCTTTGCCAGGGAAGCCACCAGTCAGCCCGTTGTGCTGTCACACTAGGGCTCCCCACCATTAGGTCAGCTGGTCTGCAGTGCTTCCAGATAGTAGGTGGTAGAGTCTGTAAGATTTTCAGGCTCTCTGTTTTGTAAATATATTTGAAACGTCTAGCATTCAAAGTTACTGATGAATAGGGGGAAGAGATGCAGGTGGGTGGGCAGTTCAGTCATACAGACCTTCAAGAACCAGGCTGAGATTCTTTTTTCAGCTTAAAAGCAGTTATTTTAACTCAAAACAGCAATTCTATTGGAGGTAGCAAGAGGATACATGGCTAAAACATTTTGACCAAAGAGCAACATTGTCTAATAACTAGAGATATAATTCACATGTGCCGTATTTTTGTCCTTAGAACTGTAGCCCCACAGTAATTATAATACACAGACATAACCAGTGCATCAATGTTTCTGTAAGCCTGCTTAATCCATGATAAACTGCACTTAAACAATTAAGCCATCTTATAAGAAAACTAAGATTAGGAAATGCCAGAACTGTGTTTGAATTAGTTTAAAAACTAATATAAACTAGTTTTATCCACTCAATGATTACAAAGAAATACTTTTAGCAAAATGTTTCATGAATGCCATATCTGAATGCTCATGAATATCTGATTACTGCAGAAGTTAGAAAATACTGGTTTATCATGCTATACATAGATACATATGCAAACAAATTCAGATATGTTTTGTTTGGAGCCTGAAGTTTTTATATACATATCTATATATTTATATATATATAAACATGTATCCATCTATATGGATACATAAACTTTGAAACAAAGTATTAGCAGTAGCATTAAATTGCTTAAGTCTAAGTTTTCTATTCTTAAGAGTATTTCATTCATAAAATCTTATTAACAGAATCCTCAGAAGAATGTCCTTTTTAAATGACAATTTTATTCTTATTTCAGCAGAATTTAAGAGGTCATTGTGCTTCTTGTACAATGGTTGACCAATTAGAAAAAATGTATTCTTACCTTATGGTGTTTTGGACTGATGAATCCTCAGATCCTTTATATCCACATCTTTTAATACCAGTACCAGGTGAATTATTCACACTCATACATTTTTCTTCTTCCATCACAAGATCACGGAATGACTTTGGCAAAGCAGAATGTAATGAAGATGACCTTTTCAGAAACAAAAATAAAACAACACTAATGCATTTGACACTTGCATTTTCCAAATCCCATATTATTCTATGATTCAGATAGCAAAGAGGCCTTTCTACTTAAAGACACAAATAAAAATACATTTATTACTAAAAATACATTGTTACTTGGGTTTTGTATACCACCATTATCCTGCTAGACCTCATGTGTTAAAATAAGTCACTTTGGGTCATATCGATAAAGAAGAGGAAATTAATATCTATAAGAACAGAGGAAGACAGTAGTTTTGAAATAGCATGAAAATTGAAAAAAAAAAATGAAACCCCCACCCTGCCACCTATTTCCCACACCTCATCCTCTTATAAAGTCTTTTTTTTTTTCATAGATGTCTTATCTTAGATAAGCTGTACCTTTTCTAACAATGCTAGTCCTTGAAAAATATTTTCATAAATCACAATGCTCCATGTACTGTTGGTCTAACGCAGGCAGTTTACCACCATGAAAGTCAAGTATACCTGATTTTTATTTCCCAAGATACTGAGTTCCTCATACATGCTTGAGGCTCTAAAAATCCCTTAATCCACAGTGAAGTTCAATAAAACTGATATCATTCATTTTCTTTTACTTGTCCAAGCACAAGTTACTGAATTAGAGTCTGCATACTATCTTTCAAAAATAAACCAGTAAGAAAATAGAGCAATTTGGTATCTTAGGTATCATGAACACTTTCCAAACCTAAAACCTTTTTATTTACAGAATTCAAGGCAGTTACCATGAGTTCTTCTCTTACCTATCAAGGCTTTGGAATTAATTCTTCATAAACTCTACAGAGGTAAAACAAGCTTTTTATACAATGCCAATTGTTTGTGCAACTGCCATAGGAAGAGCAGCACCTCAAGTCAAAGACTTGAAAGCTGCATCTAGGTGGGACACAATTTAAGGTAACAAAGATGAATGAATTTTAAAAGCACAACATTTTATCTGAAATGTTACAACAAAAGCATCTAAAATCTATTTATAATGTCTGATGTTAGACCACCCTGGATCTTTTTCTTTTATTTAAATATTGGATAAGCAGCACAGAAGACATAGAAAGCAGAATGGGAACCTCCAGATACAGGGACTCGGAGTCATTTTGCACATCCTCTACTCCTACCACCAGCTGGCACACAGAAGTTCAGGCAAGTGTTTGACCAGAGCTCCCCTAAATCTTTTATACTGAATACGCATATGGTCCATGGGATCTTCTGTCACAGAAGCTGATTCTGCTAGTAACATTTTAATTAGCCTAGTTTGATTTGATCTACCCATTTCCATGAAAACTGTGTACTGCAATCAGATCCCCTTGGAACAGAGAGCAAAAAAAAAAAAAATTATCTGTGGCTTAAAATTATATGTTTGAAAAGTGGTACAAAATTTTCCTAACATGAAACAACTCTAAATTTCAGCTTGTCCTGTCTGATACATTGACATTTTTATCTAATTTTAAAAATTAGAAAAACTAATTTATACTTAAAAAAACAGTGGAGTATGGCTATGGTTCTCTAAGATGTAACTGCAATCCATCAAAGAATGGAGTTCCAAAACAGCTGCTGATGTTAAGTATAAACTGGAATACTGTCAACCCGACAACCTAGACATCAGGATATGCAATTGTTAATTCTCAAGAGAGACTTCAAATTTCTTCATGCCTCTGGTCTTGAAAAGCCATACTCTCCTGAGCTTGAAAAAGGCTTGAAACAAGTAAGCAACACTCACATTTCCTTCATCAAAGGGTTTAGAGAACTAATAAAGTCAACATGCAGTTAACTTTAGACATTTTTTTGAAGTATTACTAGAGCACTATTCTATTTTCTCCCTTCTAATTTTCAGTTTTCTTCAAAGGAAGAAACAAAGGTTCAGTTTCCCAAAAAACTGTGAAGCTAAAGGTTTCTCTTAGTGGAAAAGGTAGGGCATAGTGTATGACAGACGTTCAGTCAACCAAAAAAAGCCAGAAGGTCCCACACCCTTCTGGCAAGTGTGCTTCACCACATTCAGCATCCAAGTTGAATATCTGATTTCACTGGAACACAAGTTCTATGGCTTTGACTATATTGCAAGTGTGGAAAGCTCAATCGACTGCCAAATGCAGTCAATTAATAGTCCACTGTGAATTTACAGACTAACTCTGCAAATATAATATTAGAATAGATGAGTAATACAACCATTCTACCTTACACATAAAAATACTTTGAACAACTAGCAGGGGCAATCAAATAATTGACTGCTTGCCTAAAGCAGCTTGAAGTTTATTCAATAAATGTTTTCTTCCAGCAGTGAGGCCTAATTTTAAAATTTCATATAGCTCCCACTGGTTCTGTGCTTGAACTTTTGAGCTACCGGTATTTTCCAGATAGGCAGCCAGAGGAACGCAGGAGGAACGTGTGGAATCACGCACGGTGACCACATGAGTGTTAGATTGGATTCCATCCTCCTGAAATATACTCTAGCCTTTCCACCTAAGATGGTCTGTGTAACAGTAGGCCCAGCTCTTTCCAAAAACTGTTTAATCAGAACCTTAAGAGCACAATATACTTTTTGGAGACATTTATCGAGGGATATTCAAAAATCAGTCTTTATTTGCTTTTTAAAAGCAAGAAAGAATTCATATGCAGTTTGCAGTTTAAATAACACTCAATAAGGTAAAGAATTATCTATCAGAGAGTAGATGAATAGTATATGAATAAGTCAAACTACTCAGGCAGAACCTGCCTTTCTTAAACAAATGTTGGCTAGGCCTGACCACCTGGTTGTCCTGCACATGCCACGTTAAGGCACTAAGGATGATCTGCCCCATGAGCCTCCCTGGAGCTGAGGTCAGGCTGCCCGGCACATAGTTCCCCACATTCTCCTTCCAATCCTTCTTTAAATGGGTCTTATATTGGCTCATCTCCAGACACCAGGTCCCTCTCTATCTGACCAGGGCTGCTGGTAAATGATTTAAAGTGGCTCAGTGGTCACCTTCACCAGCTCCCTCGGTACCCTTGGGATGATCCCATCCAGCCCCACGGACCTGTGTGTGTCTAAGAGGTGTAGCACATCACTGACCATTTCCCCTTGGATTATGGGGGATTTATTCCAGCCCATGGGGCTGGGGACCTGGAGAATGACTCATTATTAAAGACTGAGGCAAAGAAGACTTTAGGTGCCTCAGACTTTGTCACTGCACCTGATAAAAGGATGGAGATTCTCCTTCACCTTCATTTTATTTATATAAACAATTTTGTCTTTAATTTTTAGAATTTTTATATGGCATTGTCCTCATGGATAATTACAACATCAGTAGTGAGATTACCAATAGTAGATAGAGTATTACTTTTTTTAATATAATAAAGGATAGAATGACTCAGTGTTTGCTGTGCTCATCAACATGTGATTCAACCGTCAATTTCTACTAGTAAATTTTAAGCCTCAGAGCTGTAGCACCTCAGCCCAGTGACACCTCCATTAGCTAAGGCAAATAATTAACCTGCTGCTTGACCTGCAAATCACCTGCATAAAGCAGGTAGCATGTCTTCAAAGCATTTGAGAGGACTAGTTTTAAGGACACAAATTCATCCACTCACTAGACTTCAGAAGATGAATCTTGCAAACCTTGTTTCTCTTTTTGTCAAGGTCTCAATTATTGTTCAGAGATCAGGAAGAGTCTGAATCCTTAAGTGCAAACCAACTCATTGTCTTTCCTCTTAAAAATAAAATTGTGGGCTTTGCCCAGTATTGTATCAGAACAAATTTAAGGGATTGGAGGAGTAAAGGAGACCCTAGATTTTAGTCTCAGGTGTACATGGATGAAAAGCAATTGAGAAGACAGAAAGCTTAAGAGTGACTGTGATGGGTATGCTGAAACCTTTGCCCTCACTGAGGTACAACCAAGTAAGCTACAGAGAGAGGAGACTGACAGTCCTTCTAGGGAAGCAGTACAAATGTAATCTGCAATAAAAGTCTAGACCTTCTTGAATAGGGAAAACAGGAGAAATGGCCACATTCACTTAAATGTACTTGAAATGAACATTTATTTCATGCTTAGAGCATGCAAATAGGTATTAATCCTGTGATAATCAAACCCATTAAATATACATAATTTGAAACTTCTACATGTTTTGTTTATGCTTTTATCCAATACCAACAGTATAGGTGAAGAACAAAGCATGACTTGGGCTAGCACCTTATTACATTTGTTATAAACCTAATTCACTGAACAGATGATAAACTATTTTTGTGTTTGATACTATGATATTAATGCAAACCCTTAAATTGTATGTGATCAGCATTCAAAGTAATTTTAAACCCCTATGCATTTTTCTACCATAAAAACTTTTAGAAGCATCCAAAGCTCCCTCCAGCTCCGAGACCTAGATAATTTTGTTATCCCAAATTTGGGTCAATTTTGCTCTAGTCCGAAGTCATTCCAGACCTTCCCCCAGGAAGGGCTAACATTTTTCTTTGGTTTTGACAGAGAAAAAACACCATTCCTAATGGTTTTCAATAACCTCTTCCTAGGTAAGTTTCAGAGCTAGTTCTCAATCTTCTTCTTCTATGATTTACTTGGACACCATCTGCAAATACAACATCGTACAAAGGAAAGCACCAGATGGGATGCAGACTTCTGACTCAGAGCAAACTTTCAAAGAACTGTTAAACTGCAACCACTGCATTTCCCTACCCCCTTTGAATTTCTAGATCACTTCCAAATGTAGATACAAATAATTCAGTCTGCCTATTCAATGTAAAAACTCTCCAAAGAAAAAGAATTGATATTTGATTTATAACATACCATGCATTCCCTAGTTTTGCAACTTTTGTGGGTGGAGGTGGTGCAGTTACTGCAGTGGTAGGCTCCAGGCTGCTAGCTACTGCTCCATTATCTTTTGCTGCCAGGGCAATCATTTTCCTTTGCTTCTGAGAAAGCTTGATTCCATGAGACATAATTCGGCTGTGAATGGACATTGCAAAGAAAGAAGCTATAAGATCCATGTCCTTTGAGATGACTCACCTTTAATCCTGCAAATTTAACTGAGAAATAACTTATTTCCTAAACAAATATACTTTGCTTAGAGTGCCAAAAGGCAAGGGCTGGGGGCAAGGGCTTAGATGGCTTAGATAGCATTAATAAGGATCAATTAATATCAAGAGTGACAGGAAGAACATAGAAATATTCTTCACATAAATGTCCATAAATGAAAAGATGCAGAGTAGGAATCAAGTCACCAAAAGAGGACTACCACCAGATGAAGACTATTTTCTAATCTCGTGATTTTTTAGAAATTGTCAAGCTTAGCTCCCTTAAATCAAAAATATTCATACGTTAAAAAAATGTATACAACAGCATAGAGCCGTTCCTTGTATCTGTAATAATTCTCTTTTCTAAGCTATTTGGATTCTTCAGTCTTGGCTGTTTTGTTTGCAGTTTCTGAATCTATCCATCAAGCAAGCCTTTACCAGGTTCCAGGAGTACTGTCCCAACTCCCCTTTATAGGAAAGCCACACCTCAAAGGTCATGAGAGTTAACTCCTGTTCTCTTCTGTATGTTGCCACTTAAGCAACGCTAGCTTTAATATACTGCCTTGTAAAAAAGCACATTTATCTCCTTGTGTCTTTTGGGATGCTTCTACAAGAAGGAACCACACTTGCTTCTGTCTGAAGAATTATCAACATCAAGACATGAGTTCTGGGAGAGGTCAGAGAATGCATGACAAGAAATGAACTTCTCAAATTCAGTTTTCATGCACAAGTAATTTCCAAAGTCCTATGGACAAGAATTAATTCTTTTTGGTTGTAAACAGAAAGGCTCAGCAGGACAGACCACTTATTTAAGACACTAGCTCACTCGCTCTTCTGTGGTAGTTGACAAAACAAGACTAGAGTAAAATAAAGGGATACATTTTGTATGCTCAAAGAAAAACAACATAATGAAGTAAACAAAGCTGTTCAAAACCAAAAAGGACAACCTTTATCTTGCTTTTTTTAAACTGAATGGCCTAAACCACTAAGTAAATTCATAACAACTTTGGCCTATCACACTTTTTTTTATAGATTTTGGTTTTTTACCAACCTTGAATTTGCCTTTGGCATGGTTCCACATTTCTGCATATTTTCTTCAATTTCCATGATGGTTCTCAGATCCATAGCAGGAGGGCTGGCAGGGCTATATGAAAAATAAAAAGTTACCTTACAAAGCACTGATTTTTACTTACAATCCACAGTTCCAGCCTTCACTGAAATCCTCTAAATCATACATACAACTGGTAACTGGTTGTATAATTTATGTCTGTTTCCTCAATTATGGCAAACCTCAAATAAAATGTTTTTGACAAAACTTTTATAAATATATACATATTTAAGAGCACACTATAAAAATACTTTCAAGACTCATTATAGTAAGAAACAAAGATGTGAACTATGATTATTTTAAAAAAATAGAACTCTAAAAAGATTAGATATCTAAAGCTATGATTACTTAAAAAAAATTAGCTAAATAAGAATACTTATTTAGTAGTCAAATGCTCATGCTAAGTTATAGAAAGGCACTGCTTGCAGCTCTGAAGGTTGAATTAGATCTCTCTTTTAAGTGAAGGATTAAAATTATTTTACATGATAAACAAAACAGTTTTTGCAGTCAGAGGGCTACACAAACATCAGTAACGCTCTCAAACTTCATCTATCAGTCTCTTTTTCATATATGACTTAATTTTAAACTTCCACTGAAATAACCATTAATTAAATCTACACATTCCTAAGCTTTACAAAAAACATAAATAAGATGTAAATATAAATTAAAATGTGTGTACTTAAAGACATCTGTAATTACAACTCGATTCAAGGACAGGCTTTGGAATAAAACACAAGCAGCACTTCCTCCATCTCTCCTTACAGATAAAAAACAATACTCAATTTTTTATTATTGTACCAGTTAAATTTGTGGTGTTGATTTCTACAGCCAGTCTAAGCCTAAAGGCCGAAAAAAATCTCAAAGTACAGCAGAGCTTCTAAAGGCTTCAAGCATGGTACAGTTCCACAAAAAACTCTCCAGTATTTTACACAGTATTAACAAAGTAGGTGTTAGAAAAGTACAGAGTAGAAGCAATTAAAAAAATAAGAATAATATATATAGAATTGCTTTTCGCAATGAATAATTACAAAATGTTGTCCTTTTATTAAATTACCAAGATCTTGAGTTCACGTGTCAAGTAATGTATGATCACTTTAAAGAGCAGATAGTTTTTTAGTCTGAATAGAACATTATTAGCTTTCACTACCAAGTGTAAAACAGTGACTTTAAGTATTACTGCACCTGAAACTGGTTGCTACCCAATTGGGAGAGATTGCAGAGTTGTGTCTGGCACTGGGAATGGACTGTGGAACAGACTGCGTCAATGCTGATGCTCCCTTGCATGACTTCATCTCCTTGTTAGGGTGAGAGGGTTTCACACCCTGACTGCATACTTTGTCCTTCACCTAAAGATCAGGCAGAAAATTGTTGAATAAATATTTCAAGCACCAGATTTTATTTTCTTAATCAAATAAACAACAACTCTTCAAAGCTGTCTACTCGATTGTAAGTACAACAGGTTCACAGAAAGACTCTAAAATACAAACTCTGTTTTGATGGACTAATTAAACACAAACAAAAAACTTGCTAAGAGGAAATCCAACCTCAGTCCTCTCTGGATGAAATCCTTTTGTGAAGTCAGGGGACTGCAAGTCTCTGGGACTACCCACTCCTGCGTAACTACCTTCAGAGTCAGATGTTAAGAGTTCTGGAAGTGAGTCTACTGAGTTAGCTTTATCCAGTTTTACTGAGCCTAGAAATAAGAAAAAACTATTAAATCATGAAAGCCAGACTAAACAATGCTTAACAAACACAAAAATTATTCACACCATATGATGAATAATAAAGCAACCAGAAGTTTATCTAGTCCAGAATACTAGCCAGTGGTAAGTATAAGCAAATTGTTTGCTATCCTAAATATTTTATCAGAATGACATTACTTGCAGTTTTCTTCCTCTGTCTCACAATATACAAATAACAACACTTTTCCCCTTCATTCTTCTACCATCTTCTCAGTAAAAAGTGGATAATTTATTCCTTGTTTCCGGAAAAAAAAACCCACAACGCACTAACAGAAATGTTCCATTTATTAAAACCACGTAAGAAAATGTGCATTATATTTATTTGATAAAATACATGCTTTTGTCTGAACTTTGGATATGATGACAAGCACTCTTTCAAAAACAACCTTAATCTTAAGAATTCACTATTTAAATTCAACTATAATGTTCACAAGAAAAGAAATACTAAGATTTCCTTCTTGAAATATAGAAATTGCATTGTATGTCACACTTTATGTTCTGTTTTTATACCTGAAAGGAATCTCTTTCCCACTGACCTGTAGAGGCTGGACTCTGAATAATATCTGACAGGTTATATCCTCCAGAGCTGTCAGACCGTTTCCTTGGCTTCTTTTTTGCCTTAGTTTTTGCTTTTTTGAAAAGGGCTTCCCTAATAGGAAAAAAACAAAACAAAAAACCCACAGAATGCATTAAAACCCAAGAAACTGAGCTTCAGAACTACCTATGTCAATGTCACATTTTTCAGTCAGCAGCAGCAGTTATGCTTCAAGTGGTAGTACCTGATCTCAGCAGCTGGCACTAGCTACCTGCTCCTGCTCTGCTTATGCACTGGTACAACCACTTCATAAATGATTCTGGGGGAAAAGAAGAATCCAGGAAGAAAAGAAAAAAAATTCTTTCCAATCTAGATCTAGCCTCTGGACCATTATACTGCACACAGACTTCTGCTGAGACAGTGGAAGACAGAGCTGCTGCACAGGCTGGCACTGCCACCTAGATTAAACCTGCTACAAATCACAGCAACTGACATAAAGCAAATTACAGACAACTCACCACTTTTTTCTCTCTTGCTTTGTCCTAAATTACTGAAGCTCAATAAATGCCACAGTTGGTGTCATTTTTCCCCAACATAAACACTGCCATTATGATAATACTAATTTTACAATAAAGCAGATACAGGGTGATGTTGCCCAAATTTAATGTATTCCTGTATATGCTATTAAGCAAGAGTGAAATTAAACAAATGACATGCAGCTACAGTGCAATATTTCAAAGCTTCTTTAAGCAGCTTTTTGTTAAGTAACTACATAACTACTTAATCACTCCTGCAGCACTACCTTACATTACTTGGAGAGTCTATTTTTTAATCCTTAAACTACCCAATTCCCTAGAAGCTACCACCCAGCCTTGAAAAACACTAAAAGGTTTGCAGTTGAATACAAAATAGCATCTCAGTTTCCTTGATCTACTAGCTCTTACCTATACTAGTTTATTTAGTGCAACTTTTCCTGACACAAGTGCTCAGAGCAGTACACAATACTGAAGGTGAGGTTTCTTCTGCAGGCTGACATCCCACTTTTTGGAAGCTGTTACCAAGCCATCCTATCATATTACAAAGCTCTGTATTTCACTTGACAATTTTGTTAATATCAGGAAATTTAGATTATGACAATTTTTCAAACAGATCTATACTACATTCACTAGTCTGTTTTTTCTCTTTTGATCGCTCCTAATTAAGTGAAGTACAATGAACTGCACAGTTGGCCTCACACATATACAGATACTCTCATCACATGCACAAGCCCTAGACATTGCTATGAATGCTCATTTTGCAACCTTTACTTACATGCCACTTACAAATTGAAAGTGCTCTACTGCAGTTTTGCAACATTTTCAAAGTCTTAAGGAAACTGAGAATGGTCTTTGAAATCTCATTTCTTAATCTTTCAATTCTGAACTTAAATGAAGTCAGACACCAATGCAAATGGGGATTAATGCCACACACAGTTTATCTTGTCAAAAATATTGATGAAAAACAAATACTTACTGATAATTTTGTTCCGTATTCATTTTTTATCTTGTTAAAAATATTGATGAAAAACAAATACTTACTGAGAATTTTGTTCTGTATTCATTTCTTCTCTTAAAAATACAAAGTTCTCTCCATCTTCAGGCTCAAAAGAACTTATGTCAGGTCCATCTGGATATGGAGTAATTACTCTTCTGACCATAGCTGGAATCTGCAGTTGTAAAAGTTGTTCCATTAAGTTTCACTGAAGTTGTATGCTACCAAATATATGTAAGAGGGCCAAAATGGTTCATCATTTAAAACACTTTCACAGATCACGTAATTAAGTACTCAACAAGCTTATAAACTTCAGTTATATCTTTAAGCAAAACTGGAGAAGTATCTTAAGTGACAGAGTCTAAATGCCTATGTTTCATCTATTGTTAACTTATGGCAAAAAAAAGAGCTTAAAGATTTTGCAAATATTTATCTTTTATAGTAAAAGAATACTGGATTATAATGTGTCTTGGCTTTCACCATTGCACTACAGTTCAATTTTCACATTCTTCTTCTTACTGTTAACATCATATAGATCTTAACATCTTTACGATCACCCCGAACTTTTCCGTTTTCTCCTTTCTTCTAATTAAGGGATGCTCTTTTCCATAGGTTTTGCTTACACTGTTCCATGCAACAATTGCTAATTACAGAACATTAATATGTTTAATGTGTATAACTAATTAATTTAAAAGACACAACACTGTTGCAGCAGTAGCTAGTGAATAATGAAACATGAACTCCTTGAGCATGATAATAGAAGCAGACAACTTTATCTATTCTCATTTTATACCTAATCAGCATACACTCAAGTTGTACAACTTACCATTTTCCTGTAATAAACAGAAAGATCCTTCACAACTTCATCACTTAAGACATCCAGAGTCCTAAAAAAAAATTATTCTTAAATACCAAATTAATCTTAGCAGCTTATAAAACATCACATTAATGAAAAATTCAAATGAACATTTTGGATAAATCTCACCTACAGGTATTATCACCTATTCATGCTGGTCAGAGTCTAAAGGAAGACACTGAATACAAAATAAAAACTAACCTTTGTTGTAGGGCAGGATTAAATACACAAGTTTCCCACCTACCTTTACCTAAGGTCACAGCCAAAACAGACCTACATAGTTAAGCTAACAAGAACTGGTCATTGTTTTACCTATTTCTGCATACTGTCCTCCTGACATGTATCTAAATACTCAAAATCTATGTAAATTCTCAAAAAAGCTCAAACACAACACACAACATAGACATTTATGCCAATTAACAATACTACAGCAACAAACTTGACTCAACAGAACTGTTCTTGTCCATGTGAGCAGTTCTCATTGCAAAAAGCTGTCAGGACTTAGTTCTGTCTCAGGTTTCTCAAATTAAAATCTTTCTACCCAATACTAACATTTTCAGATTTTCACTAAAATTTAGATAGATTCTTAACTGTAGTAAGAATATTGCATGTAGGCTTAAGAGAAAACAAGTCTGAATTCCAAATAATATTTAAGGCAACATTACTAGATTTTTACTCTTCTCTCCAAAAAGGTTAGAATGTTTATACTTTATAGAGAGGTGAAGAGGGCAATTGCTAGTATGAATGAACTTCTGTATCTGGGATGCAAGTGAAGCCTCTGTGTGATGTGGCAATGAAATGCTGGCATTCTGAACTGTTTCACATCTCTAAGAACTTCTGTAAGTGTAAAGAAGTCTGACAAAAAGGACAGAGAGAACTCACAATAAAGATTTTTTTGGTTGGGTTTTTTTTTTGTGTTTTTCTTAAGGTTTTGCTAGAAAAGAACTTAAATCAGTGCTGATAGGGTTTACTCTGAGAAGATGATATGTACTGAGGAAGCAACTTGATGGCCTGTCCAAAAGCATCAAGAGAAGGAAGGCCAGAGCACACCTTCAGCTTCTCAGAACTTTAGAACCACTGTGGAAAGTAAGGATAATAAATAAATTTGTTCATCTCTCACTGCAGACATTTAAACAAAAAGACTACCAGAGGGCAGGCCCATCCTCTTTGGAAAATGAAGCAGCTATTTAATACACCTACCTAATAAAACAAATCAAAAATGTATTGTTAACAACCACATTTAAAAAAAACCCCACCCAAACAAACAATCCTAAAACAAACAAAAAATCCCTGCAATAATCCCCATCCCCCAGAAAAACAACCTCCAAATGGAGGGACAAGAAAAGCCCCACAGCAGTTTTATGCATCTTCAAAAGTATTTTTAAAACCCTGAAAAAGACTAGACCTAATGTTAAAGCCCAGAGAGGCTCTTCATGCCAGACTGTAACATACAAGTTTTGTACTATAGAACTGGTACAGTACGTACAGATATTTAACTAGCTTCTCTCTCCCTAACTGACAAAAATGAGCCTATCTTTAAATTAGAAGCATTCAGCTGCATTTTAACATTAAGCTGTCCATATTAGTTATTCCAATCCTTTTACTTTTTTGGGATATTTAAATTTTACAACTAATACATGAACACATTTGCACTCCTGCTTACCTTGCTTCAAGCAAAGCTGCCATATTGAGTCCTATGAACTGCAAACAGGACAATTTTAGCTGTTCAGCACTATACATTGCTGAGAACTCCAACAGCTCAGCAGCATTCTTTAAAGTCACTACAGAAACAAAACATAACAAACTAAATTAGATAATTTGCTGTAGTATCAAGCAGCCATTTTAACACTCATTGTGCAGCATGATCTAGTTATTGAAATGTATCATATACTACCCCATTCCTAGAAAAAATGTTAACATTCAAATGGCCATAAACTATAGGAAGCTCCATGTAACTTTGTAGCATCTTGTAATGCAATGGCTGCTTCACAAAATAAAGAGCCCTACCTACAAACAGATCAGTTTCAAAATATTAAAACCCAGCAGTCCGAAACAAAAAGGAAAGATAAAAATAGCAAGTTTCTTAAATAGCATAAACAGTTGTTAAACTTCCAAATGTTCCAATTTAGTATAGAGAAAGAAAAAATAAGAAGAGTGAAAGAGGAGAGAGGGAACACTAAATACAAGGACAGAAATAGAAACATAATTCATTTTATCATATTTTAAAGAAAAGAAATTTCAATTCAATTAAATGAAGATTCCATTTGGGTTAGTTTTTTGGGGTTTTTTACTTTTTTTTTTTTAATTAAAGAGCATGAGAGAAAGATGACGCAAAAGGAATGGAAGATCATGCTAACCTAGAATATTGCTCTGACTAAAGCAGCAATTATTAGCAGACATGCAACGAACATCAAAATGTAATCACCTGAAAGGAACATACACAAGTTCTTTGCTGCAAAAGGCAAGAAGATCTAAAAATACCATTTCTTGCTCTCTAACCCTTTACAGTACATGTGGAAGGACTCACATTTTTCTGCAATGGCTACTTCACAGATTTCTTTGAGTCTGGATATGAGAAGCTGGTCTGCTACCACAAGAACGTTACATATGAACTCCACATTTTGAGAATCTGGAAAACAAAGCATCATGTAAACACCAGGGGCAAATCAAAAGCAACTATAAAACATACAGCTTCAATGAGATTTTACCAAAGCACAAATGTAATGGCTTCACAAATTTTGATGGGATTTTCACAGCACAAGAAATAGTTTAGAAGAGCACCAAGAGTCCACTTTTTGAAGCAAAAAAAAAAGGAGGGAAAAGGAAAACTGCAGTTTGACTAACTAAAGAAAAGGTAAAACATGGCCTGGAATACTGCTATTCCCTCAACTCTAAAGAAAGAGTCAAAAAAATTTTTTTTTTTTTAATGTAAACTCCAACACAAGCACATTAAGTTCTGAATTTCTATTTTAAAAATAGAAAAATTCCAAGAGCTACAGTTGAAAATATACTAATGGCACCTTTTATGGCAAGAGCTTCATCTGTATACAAGTAATCCACAATTATCTGCAGTATGTCAGAATGGATGGGCATTTCCAGAGCTGAACAGGTAGCCTAAAAGGCAGAAGTATTTAAAGAAAAAAAAAAGAAGAAACAGAAAGATTAACTACTTGGAATAAAATAGAAAATTAGGACAGTACCTATATTAAGAAAATAACTCAGATTGAAGGTCACATTTTCAAAGTTAAACAATTACTTAAGCATTTGTACAAAATCTGTTCAAACTTCTGAATAAATACCCATGAAACAGTTTCATGTTTGATCACTTTGATCATCGACTCTAACAATCCTCCTTGACTATATTACTTTACCAACAATCGCCTAGAAGTACAACTACAGGAACCCTCTATGCAAGTACTGAACTGCTTTCCTTTCAAGGTCAAAAGAGATGATGAAATCACAAGTTCCCAAATAACAATAATACTGAAGTAGTCACTACTGTTAATGCCTCTGAAAACAAGGCCCTCATCAAGCCCTCCATTTGAAGAACCATCCAAACCATTAAGGTAAAGCTTCCGTAAGAGCAAACATTTGCAACTAAACCATGCAAATGTCACTATTTGTGTTCATCACTGCTTAACAACTTAAGTTTACTTCAGGTGGCACCCAAGTAAAGCTTCATACTGAAATATTTACTTTGCTTTAGAGCATGCTACTGGTACTGACATATAACAGTTAAAAACCTCTCACAGACATTACAATTTTTAGATAACATCTACAGCCCTTGCTTCACAAAATATTTACTTATTAATTTAAGTTGATTTAGGTTTACTAACAAAGTAATAGGGAACTATATACTAATATACAAAACCATTACACAAAGGGACACTCAACACTTTAAAAAACCCCTTAAATCAATCACTGGTCTCACAGTGTTTCAAATATGTTTTTTGAGAGATGACTTAGGAAAAGGCAGCACAGTAAGGTGGAGGTTGGGTGAAGTTCTGTTTCACAGCAGAACAGAACTGCCAGTACTTCACTTAAGTACTTACTGTTCTTAATGTATTGCTGGAAAGCTAAGAAATTTGAGAAACTCCTGCACACTGCTTTAGTTTTCAGTCTCAGAAAAATACTTCTCCACTTAGACCATTCCTCTCTTTCCATAAACGTTACCAATAGTGCTCAGGTAGTTAAACAGAGATATTTTGTCAAATTACAATGTCCAGGAACCACCAGGGCATTGACACACAGCTGGCAAATAGGAACCAAGACAAATTAAAGATCTACACCTTTTGAAACAGTAGTTGGTGACTAAGTAGAATAGTCCCTGATATCTTCCATTTCATTTAACAGCAAAAGTCAGCTGGAGTTCTACACACTGACCCTTGATCCTGCTCTCTCTTGCACTCAGTACATATGACATAAACTCCATACTATGTAAATTGTACCATTTTCTACAGAAAGAAAATGAAAATTCATCCAAAGCAGTATCCCATAAGAACAGTCCAGTCAGTGTTTTTTTATAAAGCCATGAACTAGTTCAAACTAAACCCCTAAAACAAAAGCAGCAATTTCCTTTGACATAGAGTATTTATTATTCTCAATTAAGACATAATCTCAATAGTACAAACACAGAGTAACCAAAAATGTGGCTTGTGGGGTTTTTTCCTTGCAAACAGAATCAAAGAATCCAACCCTTCTTTAGCCCTAGTATTTATTATAGGAAAACTGAAAAGCTGTCACTTATTTGATGCAAAATAAAATGTACCATCACACATGGTTTTGGCAAACTTACCTCAATCCATGAGCTGCTTAACATGCTGTGAAAATAATCTGTAAAGAAAGGCATTTCAGTTCAAGATGCAATAAAATGACAGTTAAAAAAGACAATATAACTTATGTTACATAAATATATATAAAAATACACACACATACCAAGTCTTGCACAAAGTACACATTTATGACACGGGAACTCCTTTCCATCTAAAGATTTCAGGGTCACATCGTAGAGGTATGAACTAGAAGATATTTAATAGCATCAGAACTGTGACTATTTAGAAGAGCTACAAGTTGTAAACTGTACAATTAAATGCTACCTTTAGCAAATTAGGATTTATCCTTTGAAATAACACACACCTGAACTGTAATAATACCACAGAACATAAACCCAAAAGAACAGGCACAATGCTTTCCAGAACTTCTTTGTCCAAAGTCAAGCTTCAAAAATTCCATCTGAAATACTTCCTTCAAAACTCAGTCAATTACTGTTTCAAAAAAGCTATGATTAAACAAATTAATTAATTATTTAGTCAATTAAATGGTCTATGTTTAGTTAACTATTTCTTCAATATCAGGAGGTACCACAGGCCTTGATGATGCATTTTAAGAATGAACCCAAATTCTGTGAAACCAATTACTTTCATGCAATGCTGCTTCTCCTACCTAGACAGACTATTCAGGACTTCGGGTAAAAGTAACTCAATCACATCAATGGAATTAGAAAACAAACATCACTTTGCTAAAAGCAAATTCGAAAACATACTATGCATTTGCTTATTTCCAATCCATGTAGTCTTATTGCTACAGAAAGCAGATTTACAGAAGTCAATTACCCATACCATTTCTCCTGGCATTAGCATTCTATGACACAGTTAATCCACAGAATACACTAAGGTACAGTAAAAAGAATCAAAGATATACCACACATAATCTATTCCCAATTACTAATTTACAGATCAAGTCTATAAATATCTACAGAGAACTTCCAAACCTGAGTTACTATGATAGAGACAATTGCATACCAGAAATTAAAATGCAGCTGTATCAACCTTAGTCCCTACTTAACATGTAAAGAGATGACATAAGAGGAGGCAGTTGGGTAGGGGAAACTTGATTTTAAAAAGTTACCATTTCTTCTGATTCAACTTTGGTTTGTTCCCATTCTTCTTGTTGACAACGTTAATTTTTCCATTTTCTAACCTGACTCCATCCAACCTGCAAATTATTAACATTAAAAATAAGCAATACAAATAGTATACAGTTCAAACCATTAAAAACAGTTTTACACAGTAACAGTACTTCAGTGGGCTCATATTGTGAATATGAAAATTAATCATCATACAAAAATAGAAGCCACTCGTTACTTGAAAAGTTTTCAAGGCAAATGTAAAATGCAACTGACATTCTTTCCTCACCTTAGATATGCATTTCATCTTAGATGAAACCTATACTGTAGAGTTACTGCCTACTATTGTACTGTAAATATTCAATTAAAATTTGAATTAAGAGTTCAATACTACAGGGTCAAAAACCAAGAAGTTAAATACATATCAGTACCAATCAATAAACACTGATTGATTGAGCGAAGACAGTGGTTAGGAAGAGATAAGAATTTCAGCATAGGCTTTTTTAGCATCCTAATTCATCAGGGAGGCTTGTGAATGGGATGGTAAAGACACAGGAGTGCTGCTGGTGGATTACACAGCAATACACCTTTAAAGACAAAGTACCACAGAAACGTTACTCAGGAACTTGGTTTTAGCAGCAGCCTCACATCTTGGCTCTGCATGCAAGAAGTACAGTAAGAAAACTGTCCTGAAAAAACTCTTTTGAAAGGAAAAATACAGGGGAAAAAGCCCAAACTGATTAATGCAGTTCTAAAGAGACAATTGATCTAAATTCCGTTTGTTTCAGTATATAAAATTAAAATTACATCATTTGAACAAGAATTAAAATTTGCTTTGTGCTGTTTTATACTAAACATGTTTGCTGTCTTGTGAAAAACTGCTAGACTACAGACCACAATATAAAAATTATACAGTCCAGAATTCAGTTACATCAGCTATCTCTAACATAATCAGTATTGATGTTTTATGGCAGTCTTTCTGGAAAGTCAGATGATTTATACCAGATATCAAATCCCATAGAGCTCATGTCTTAGAGGATATTGTCATAGTTTAACTCATCTGGCTAAAGACCACACAGTCCCTTCCTCACTCATTCTGCCCTCACCACCCACCAGTGGGATAGGGGAGAAAATTGGGGAAAAAATTAATGGATTGAATAGACAGTTTTGATAGGGCAGAAAAAGAATGGAAAATAGTAATAATGCTAACAGAATGAGCAGATAGAAAACAAGTGATGCCCAAACAATGATGGAATAGCTCACCACCCACCAACCTGAAACTCCTATATGTACCGGAAATAAGCTCTGTCAGTTCATAAGTAGCATTCCCTCATCATCTCCCCCTAGTTTCTATTCAAACATCAGTGTTTTAATTCCCACTATTGTCATAATAACTAAACTTAGATCAGCTACATAAAAAAGAACTCCATGGAGAGTTCATCAAAATATAAATGTATTTCCTTTCACCTACCTTCCACTTAAATTGCTGAGCCCAAACTTCTTTGCTGCACTTTGCAACATTTTAATGAGATTAGGTTCATCACCAGCTTTGCCTTTTTTAGATTTGCTCTTCTGTTTTTCATTTATAACTTGCACTTGATTATTTCTATAAATCTCAAATGCAGACTTTCCATTGACGTTTTCATCAAAGCTCATTTTGCTGAGATTAGAAATTAAAGTATCTTGATATTCATCTGATTTTTCTTTATATGAGATTTTTGGCTTGTAACCATGAGTCAAAAGATCACAAGTATCAGTGTATATGAACTGCAGAAGGTATGCAAACAAATCTGGATGGACCTTCTCAATTACATAGAGATCACATCCAACAGCATCTTCATCTTTACGGTAGATGTCTGGAGTGTCTAGCTGGTTGTCACTGGAAACAAAGAGCTTCTTGAAGAAGTCGGAGCGTACAGCCAAGATGTATTTGTGCACAGGGTACATTCTTGTACCGATCTGAAAAGTCACATCATGGATGCTGTCCATTTCATCTGTTTCATCTAACAGTTTGCCGAAATCCATTCCAAAACTAGACAGTGACACACTTGGAATTTCATAGAGACTAGAACAAAATTAAATCCATAATCAAACACTATTTAAACCCTTCATCACATTTTAATGAAATGTTTAATGAAGAGGAAAATTATGTTTCCATTTTGTTTCTTTTCTTACATTGTTGCACTGTTCAAAATTCCTTGTCCTGTTCTTTACAAAAATAACTAATAATATGGTATTTTTATAATTAAACTACATCAATAACACTTGTCTAGCTTCAGTATATTTACAGTATATAGTATTTTGCCTTTGTACTGTACCACTATTATCAGAACTATCTTATCTTCATCTCATTTTTCCAACATGAAAACATAGAAATACTTGTTGTATTTCATATTACAAACTAAAGCAATATGGGAAAAAAACTAATGTTCAGCTATTTATCACAAATGTTGGAATCTATTATGAGAGCATAAGAAATATAGTCCAGTATTCTATTTATTTATTTTGCTCTATACATTTATTTCCAAACAAAGAAAAATTCACTTGTCACTTTTATTTAAAAGTTGATTACTGGCAATTACTGAAAGGGTGAATTTCTACAGTATTTAGAACTCAGAGTGTGTTATGAAATACCTGGCAAATGCTTGCCTTAAACACTTAAGATAAAACATCAATACTGTCTATTATTATGCAAATACATAAGCTTAGGCCTTTAGATAACTTCAACGTAATTACTAACAAAGTACCATCCTCTAGCAGTATGGATAACTGTATTTACTGTAACTTCTGTATGAGCCAAAAAACAGGAAAATAATTATTCAATCTCAATCACACACAAAAAAAAGTTACAGCTGCTGTCATCTTAAATATACCTGGTTTTAGGATCTGACTGTAATACAGCAAAATTGCAGCCACTAGGATCAGTGGCAATACTGACAGCTCGGTGGACAAAAGTCAGCTTCTGAAGTCGAATTCTTTCATACACACTGGTTGTATCATGTTCACAAGACACATCACATGAAGGATGCTGAAGGCTTGATACAGGTTCTGTTAAAACAAAAAAAAAATGAATACACATCACATCCTGTTAATTAAAATACAACTAATACAACAAAAAGGCAAGACTATGACTTCTGTATGTCCATTGATGGAGTAATTGAATAACACTAAGCCATGCTGAAGATTTCAGGCTTGCTTATTTACAGAATATATAGGAGGAGATCTGGCAATTTCACTGAAAATCTTGTTCTGTACAAGACAGGTATGTTCCTTAGAAAAACAAACCATCAGGACCTACTTCCAGTAATATAAGCCAATAAGGTGGAAGTTGCTCTGGACCTTGAATTGTGCCCAGATAAGGGACTAGGAAACAGACTTAGCAGTGCAAGCAAGTACATGCTCCTTCTCTTGCTCAACACCAATTCTCTTCAGACTCATCATCTAATATGTGACAAGATTATTACACTAGACCATATTGCTACTATTGCTCTTCAGAAGTACTTTTCTTCCCAAAAAATCTCCACCTAAAGATAAACTGAAGGCTGCAAAGTCAAACTTTGTATTACTGAGGAAAGAGTACAGTAGCAGTCAATGCTAAAAACTGTCAGTCACAGAGGAAAGAACTTGCCACATAATACTGTTAGAGATTGTAAAGATTCAATTAAACTTTTTTACTGATTCAGAAGTACTTAAAAAACACTAAGAAATCACAGCTAACCTTTCTTTTCTGAGTTTTTTTTCCCTTCTTCCAGCCACTTCCCTGTAAATGCTTCACCATCACGTGTGACAAACATTATTTCATTCCCATTCAAGGCAACATCAGACATGAAGACTTGCCGGCCATACACCCAACGACACTGCTTCATGGAGTTGTTAGATGACTTCCAACAAAACACCTATATCAAATTTTTAAGGAAAGGGAAAATCTTCATATAATTTAAAAGCAGTTACATATTACACACTACTTTTTTAAACACAAGAACATGCCATCTCAAAATAGCATATAAAAGGAGAAAGACATTCTTCAAAATTTTAGGATAAAGTGTTATGAGCATCTCTTAGAGAGAATCCATGAGTAAAACAGGGAAAATCTATCATGATATCAAGATACATTTGCTCATGAAGAGCATCTGAAAAGCTTCTCCAAATACTGAAATATCTTCACAGCAGTCATATATAGGACAGGTTTTACAGGCATCTTGACAAGGAGAATAAAAGGTGTCAAGTCAAGAAACAAGTTTCATTTAGTTCTTAATTTATAGATTTTTCCAACTGGTTTGCTAATAAATCAGACAAATTCAAAGCTAGCACACTGGAAATTTTAACCACTTCCTGTTAATCGTTTGACAAAAATCTCAAATTTCTCTGTACCAGTCTAGGTTTGGAATGGAGATCATGGCCAAGCACAAACATCAAAATCCTCAGTAATACGAAGCACTGCATGCACAGCAAGACCCCAACAAAGTACACTGTACATATCTGAAAGACAGGCCCAAACAAGGCAAAGCTTGAATGTGGCATTAGCAGTGCTAAAGTCAGGCCCTCATTTTCTCCCACTGAAGGATTTGCACAGGTCTGTTAGCATCCACATAAGGAGGGGACAGAAGAACTTGAGTAACCTATTTAATTTCAACTGCCTTGAGCCCTAAGAATCACAGAAAGGTTGAAATTGAAATGGATCTCTGGAGGTTGTCTAGTCCAGCCCTCTGCTCAAGTAGGACTACCCAAAGCCAGCTGCCCAGGAACATGTCCAGACAGCTTTTGAGTATTTCCAAGGATAGTGATTTCATAGCCGTAACCAGCAACCTGTGGCAGTGCTGGACCACCCTCAGTACTTCCCGATATTCAGATAGAGCCTGCTCTGTTTCAGTTTGTGTCCACTGCCTCTGGTACTAGCTCTGGGCACCACTGAAAATAGCCTGGCTCTATCTGCTTCACATCTTCTCTTCAAGTATGTACATACAAGTGACTTTCTATTTTCTATGTATATACTTGTGATTTTTATTTTCTAGGCTAAACAGTACTCCCTTCAAAAAAGGGCAAACAAGCCAAACCAGAAAGCACTGATTCAGTAAACCCAACTGTTAAAATCCCATCCCTCTCCTCATTAAATAATTTATAATGCCTGAAAGCACTGAAGATCCCAGTACTTGTCAGTATTCAACATGGAAAGATATGAAATGCACACAGACATTTTTCCTCTGATGCAGGAAGATCAAGTAATTTCTTACTATTAAAGCAGCGTCCCAAAGATGTTGAAGGGGCACTACCAATACTACAGATGCTAAAGCCTACACCTCACATGATCAAATACTGAACTGAAAGTTTATAATCTTTGAGACAACTAATAACCTAATGAAAAGATAAGATCATCTCAAAACATAGCTCAGCCAAATGCAAGGAAAGAAAAGGAAATAACCACATTGCTCCTTATTTTGATACACAAGCACTTTTTTCAACATTCTTTAAGCTTCTTTGTAAACACCACTAGATGGCAGTGAAGGTTGAGATCTCTCAGCGAGCAGATCGAAAAAAGGGATTTAGTAGGGCCCTGTAAACCAGCACTTAAAAAAAGAGGGAAGAAAAAAAATAAATTCACCATGGCATTCGAATTCTAAGACAAAAGAGCATCTACACATATATTAAATGATCCACCAGATTTAGGTGCAACATTTTGACCATGAAACAGTCGTGTTTTAACAAAGGCTCTAAAACTTCAAGTCCAGAGACTACTTTGAAAGGTGAAAATGTGCCTGGCATCTGGCATAGGTGGAATGAAGAGATGGGAAGGAAAAAAAAAAAAAACACCAACAAAAAGAACCTAAACCACATGCACTATACAACCACTAATGTGTATGCAAAAACAAAGTCTACACCTTCACTGAAAAGCCATTAAAAGTCCATAGATTGAAAAATAAATTACTGTACATTACTTTTGTAATCCTCACATGGCCCTAATATAAAAAAACCACCAGCAAGCAGCTCTACAGAAACAAATTGACTGGGGAACAATAAGCTTTTTCAAGTATATTAATGGCAATAGGCAGTGTAAGAGTTAACATCAGCCCATTACAGGGTGAGGATGGTCACTTCACAAACAGGGGACAAAAAAAAGGCACAGGTGTTTAACACATTCTTTGCCTCTGTCTTCAATAATGGAGTCTCAGTGCCCTGATTTGAAGGACCATGACTGTGAGAATGACCAACTCCCAGTCAACCCTGAAACTCTGTGGGATCTGCTGCTCCAGCTGGATCCCTCTAAAGCTATGGGGTCTAGGTGGGATTCATCTGAGAATCCTCAAATAGCTGGCTGATGTGATCCCAAAGCCTCCCCCCTTCATGAATTTTGAGCAGTCTTGGAAATCCAGAGAGGTCCCAGCTTCTGATGAACACTGTCCTAGTTTTCAAGAAAGGCAAGAAAAGAGAACCCCTCACTATACATACAGTCCTTTCAGTCCCACTTCAGTGCCTGGTAAAGTTGTGGATAGGATTATTCTGGGAGGTGTTGAAAAACACCTGAAAGACAACACAGTTATTGGTCACAGCCAGCATGGCTTCATGAGGGGAAAGTCCTGCTTATCAAACCTGATTCCCTTTGATGATAAGGAAACCCACCTAGCTGACCAAGGGAAGCCAGTTGATGTAATCTTTTTGGATTTCAGCTCAGCTTTTGATACTGCTTCTCACAGGATCCTTCTGGACAAAATGTCCAGCACACGGCTGGATAAACACACCATGGGATGGGTGAGCAACTGGCCCACGAACTGGGCACAAAGGGTTACAGTGAATGGGGTGACATCAGACTGGTGACCTGTCACTTACTGGGGAATGTTCCACAGGGCTCCTCAGCCCTATGATCTTCAACATCTTCATAAGTGATTTGGAGACAGGACTGGAAGAGATACTGAGCAAGTTCACAGATGATACAAAACTGGGAGGAGCTGCTGACTCCCGCCAGGGCAGGGAGGCACTGCAGAGACCCTGACAACTGAAAGGCTGGGCAACCACCAACCGCCTGAAGTTCAACAAGGGAAAGTGCCAGATTCTGCTCCTGGAGAAGGGCAACCCTGGATGTATGGAGAGACTGGGGAAAGAGATGCTGGAAAGCAGCACATGGGAGTCCTGGTCAGTGGCAAGTTGAACATGAGTCAGCAGTGCCCTGGCGCCAGGAGCCCCAACCCTGTCCTGGGGAGCATCAGGCACAGCATCACCAGCTGGGCGAGGGAGGGAATTGTGCTACTCTGCCCAGCTCTGGGGCAGCCTCACCTCGAGTGATGGGGGCAGTTTTTGGCACCACAATCTAAGAAGACATTAAAGTATTAGAGAGTGTCCAAGGAGGGCAATAAAGATGCTGAAGGCCCTTGAAGGGAAGCTGTGTGAGGAGCGGCTGAGGGCACTTGGTCTGTTCAGCCTGGAGGAAACTGAAGGGGATAACTCATTGCAGTTACAACTTCTTCCTGAGGGGACAAGAAAGGGCAAGCACTGATCTCTTCTTTGTGGTGACCAGTGACAAAACCTGAGGGAATGGCCTGAAGTTGTGTCAGGGGATGTTTACTGCAAAAAGATTCTTCACCCAGAGGGCACTGGAAAAGGCTCCCCTGGGAAGGGGTCATAGCACCAACCATGACAGAGTTCAAGAAGCGTTTGGACAATGCTCTCAGGCACCTCATGTGACTTTTGGGAATGGTCCTGTTTAGGGGCACGAGCTACACCTGGTGATCCTTGTGGGTCCCTTCTAACCAAGCATATTATATGATTCTGTGAAATTCCTTATTTTCTATGCATGATTTTGTCCTAGATTACATTTAAAGTTTGATTATCACTATGCAACCTGCTATATAATTGTAATTATGAAAACTTACCCTTCCAGCTTCATCCAGTGCCAGAATGCAAGTCTTTTGACCCCCATTTTCTTTAAGATGCTGGGTATCTACTTTATATTCCAAATATCCCCCATTGACAAGAACTTTTTTAAGGTTCAGCTGTCTGAAAGAACACAAGTTAAATTAGTATCTCCCTATTGTGTACTTAATGTTGGTTCTATGACAGTTACCTTTTTCTTTTACACAAGCAGTAAAAAAATAAAATTGAGGCAGTGACACTGAAAAATTACTTATGTTTAGTTTCATCCTACCGGTACTATTAACATAGTTGGTAATATTACAGCAGACTATAACTTTTGTTTGTTTTTAAGTATATCACATTGTATATCTAAGTTATTCACAAAATTCCATGAGTGAAAAATCAGTAGATGTAGCTTTGATTTCATCATTAACAAAAAATTTATTCAGCTGTCTGTATTAAAACATCTATCCTATCCCAACAAGTCATTTCTCAGGGGTTTGCTAGGTCTTGGTTTTTAGCTGATCAAAACCATACATGTTACCTTTTCTCAGATGCTTAGTATAAGAGCACAGGACACAGCATTAAGATTCTACAAGTGTCAAAACCTTCACTTACAACCATGTAGAAATTAAGTATAAGGCAATCATTAAGCTATAATATATCGATATATACTGTTAGAATTTGAAGTGAAGCTGAAAAGCTAGGGAAGAGTTATGTGGGCAAAATCAAATCTAAAAAAATCTGTTCTAATCTGCCATTGCAGACTAAGTAAAAGAGAACAGAATTAAGTATTTCCCTAATATCATGAGTCACGAATTCAGTTTCTTCAACAGGTTTTACATCCTGGTTTTAGCTTATGGACCAGATGATTTTACAACATCCTCCTTGCAACCTAAATTATTCTTTATAATATACTATATCTACACATTAATTAGCAAATTCAGACCCCAAATAACAGATTCAAAATCATGACAACATAAATAAACAGAATAGCAGATCTTCAATGTCTCTACCAAGATGCACTTAGACAAACTCAAGGTGACAGAGGAAGAAGAATACCAGTTTCAATGTTTTTAAACTTATAGCCCAAAATATTTCTTTTTAACGTGTTTTTTAAAATATCTTTGATAAACAGCAAGTGGCACCTTAGCCTCTTGTAAAAAAAGCCTCAAAAAACAAGTGAAGAAACAAACAAAATTGATAGCCGTAGTTCTTATCAAAGAACTACAAATGAAGAAAACACAGGGCACATTGTATTTCCTGTACTTTATGCACAAAAATCTTTAAAATAGCTTGCAAGTATACAACTACAGTGAAATCTTCCCCTATTGTTCTTCATGACAAATTAGAAAAGTAACACATACTTGGAAGCTATCTTTTTGCACTGATAGTCTGCAAGCAAATAAATATCTCCTCTTTCAGAAACACATACTGTAGCGCCATCACTTGCAGAGACCAGGGACACAGAGATGTCTTTATGGTGTAGAGCAGAGACTTGGCGAGGTCCAGTTACACATTTTTCTCCATTAGGATCCAGCAGATAACCTAGAAAATATAACACACCCAAAAAATTCTTTGCCATTCCACACATTGTTCACTTAAAGGATACTTTATGACACTACTTTGAAGACCCTTTAAATTCCAAAAGATTTTTTAGGTAGTTGGATAATTTGTCTTCAAAATATTTAGATGAGACCGACCAGACCTACTTGTTAGCTCACTACAAACACCTGAAAACCAAGACCTGATACATAAAAATCAAGTAAGGAATATTTGACAGGGTAGTTATTTAACATGGTGCTACAGCTTTGATTCCAAAAAAAAGAATATTTATTTCACCATATGAAAATTCAATACAGTAGAAATACCATAACACTTGCAAAAACTACAGATTATTTCAGACACAGGAATAAAAAAAAATAAGCTTGTCAAAAAATTTACTGTAACTGCAGGTAAGCATGAAGGCAGCAGTTACATGACACAGAAAAGGTTGGACCTGTAATGCAAGATCTCTGAAAACATTAAAATAAAAAAAATTCCAGGTCATTGCTGCTCTGTTCCTACAAGAAGCCTAACATCAGGAATCTCATATATGCCATAACCCTGTTTTGTGTGCAGGGCACTTATGCCTGCACCACAGAGCGCAACAGGGTACAGATACTGAGAAACAAGCAGCAGAGCTGCTCCTACAGCCAGAAGCAGCCCTGCCACAGGATAATGTAGGGCTATGCACAAACATCTTATGGGGGGCAGGGTTTACCACCACAGGTGTACCATGGTGCTCAACTGACACAGATAATATCACTTAAGATTCAATTACTGTCTCTCTATGATACTGCACTGGACAACATGCTAGACAGAATAATCCAAACAACACGAACAACCACAAAAAAGCTTACATGAATGGATGCATATTAAAAAAAGGCAAAAACAAACAAGAAGATACTCATTAGTAAGGTATTTCTCTGACAAAGACAAGTTTTTTTATATCCCTTTGACACCTTAACATAGAAACACAAAAACAGCTGTAACCTGAGGCCAGAGCTGATGCAGATTAACTCTAATTACCAGAGATACCTAACAATTTTGTTTGCACATAGACCCAAAACTGCAAAAATGCAAACCTAAACCAATATAGCAATACCTGTTTATTAGAAAAGATAAAAGCAATTTAAATGTCCCATTCATAAAACAAATCAAGTTCACTAGTTGGTAATATATTTTTAAAAGGTTTTTTCTTGACTTCAGAATAAGACAAAGTTAACTGAAGATTCTGGTAATGGTATTGCTGGAAAAAAATCTAGATATAGGCTATTTCACTTTAAAAAGTTAGTATGGAAAAAGTTATCAGTAGCATGTTTACAGTGCTTGATGAAAGAAGGACATAGGCAGGAGAGCTGAAGGCTAGTTTTTAATTTATTAAAGGCAGTGCCAGCCAGATTGCTGGAAGGAGACAAGCTTGCCTTGGAGTAATTTCCAGCACAGCAACATTCTGTTCCCTCAAAGTCCCCAGAAGCAGGACCACACAAGATACATGGAAAGTAAAAGTTAAAGAGTTCAAATGAGAGCTAAATCTGACAAGCTCCTATTATCACAAAATGTGAAAGTAACTGGCAGGAATGAAAAATAATCTTCAAAAGAAGTGTGAAGGGATGATGTCATCAGATTGGTTAAAAAAAAAGAACAGAAGAGAGAGAAAAAGCTTCACCCAGGCTTCTGTTCTCAGAAGCAGATGACAGGTTAAGCATGAACAACATCTTTCAATGGCTGGGTTTTACTTTCAGAATGCTTCTACCTTACCTAGTTGGCCGCCATTCAGCCCCATGGTATACACTGCTTCCTTAGTCCATAGCACAGTATGGAATCTGCCTGCAGCCACTCCAATCACCATTCTACCTTTCAGGTTTTTTGCCTGAACCTAAGCACAAATCCAAAGTACATCTTAATATTAAGTAGCAACAGGTGAATTTCACATGTACAAACTTCTGACAACATTAAATTCCTAAAGTCATTAAGAGTGAAGCACTGATATCAATCCACATACAGCCTAATAAATCAGGTTATTCCAGAAGTTTGTCAAGTGGGGCATTATTGCACTAATGACAAAAATAATTAAACTTTTTGTAATATCTAATCAGAACTGGAATCCAGTCTCCTTAGGCTGTCTTCACATGTAAGCTGTTGAACAAGACTGAACAGGACATGTATAGCACAGCCACAGAAGACTCAGGTGCTGCAAAATGTCAGCTAGAAGTTCAAACTTGCAAGTCCTAATGGCCTAAACACACTGCAGAACACTACACTACTAATTCCACACTTCACATTTAATTTAACTTTTCCAGGTTAAGATGATAAAATCTAAGGAAGTACTGTGGATACAGAGCTGTCATTACACTACTGAAGAACACATGGTACCCCAAAACACTATCCTGTTGCATTTTGGCCAATCATTCTTTTTTACTTTCACAACACTGATAGTGGCATGTTGTTCTACTTCAAATGAAGTTAAAGCTTCTTTACTTACAAAAAAAAAAAAAATTAGAGATTATGCATAGAAATATAGTTAAGCTGCTGATGCCCATACACCCTCTTCCCTGTCACTACTCTTCCCAAAGCACTGACTTCAGTGCTTCCAGCAAAGGATGTAATGCTCAAAACCTGAAAGCCATCATCCAATGATCCAAAAGGAGTTAAGAGCATGATTCTCAAGTGATATATACCTGTTAATACTTCAGCTACAGAACAATTTGGGGAAGAGGGAAGAAAAGGATTTTGGCAGTCATACCCTGTATCATACTTTGCACTACGAATTTTGGTGTTGTTCAAGTTACAAACTAAGACATTTATCACAACACAGTTAAGATCTGAGATGTCTGATAACACAGAATCAAGATTTATCTGAACTCACATTAAATTTTGTGATTCTAAAAAGGTTACGGGTTATTTTTATAATCTTCACATTTTATTTTCTGCTAAGAAAAACCAAAACAGCAACACCAAACAATTAAGCTTTGACTTTTACCTGTCTTGGAACACTGCAATTAGAAGGAGGAGGAAGAATACCCAACTGATGGAAAGTATTCAAACCAAATGTGTAAACATATCCATCTTCTGTTAGAACAACAGTATGATCCTTAGCTGCAGCTATCTGGGAGCACTGATGACCAGTTAAGCCTTCCACAAGTCTTGGAACCTGAATCAGGAAAAAAAAAAAGTTGATATAAAAGCATATTGTTTTATTATTAACCAGCGGCCATCTAGGAAACTAAAGTTACACCAAAGACAGTCATGATCAAATATTGAAACAAAGATAAAATGCATTTGAACATGCAATACACTCATTAACATAACAAACACGCCCAGTGCTGTAACATTAATTACTGTCATTTGAAATGCTATCAGAGAAGTGTCCTTTTCTATCACAGGAGATCAATTTTAAACCACCTGTTCTGAAATTAGATTGGAAACTACATCTTCAGGACAGCTGAACAAATATTAACTATCACGTGGTATTTTAAATACCACAAACACTAAAGCTATCTCCCTCCAACACAGGATAATCCCAATGAAATTTCACAGAATAAGAAAGCAGTTCTGTATCTTTGAGTCTTCATGCACTCTAAAACAACTTCTCCTTTATTCAACAACATAACATCACAATTTCAAAAAAATCCTAATTTAACAGAATTACTTTCTTTAAAAAGAGAAAATTTGAGCTCCAGTCTCCACTACAGCATTCAGCAACAGAATATCTATTTCTACCAGATACTCGACATTAGAAATTTTAAAAAATTACTGTGCTGCAAGATAAATGCACATTACAAGGTAGGGTAAGATGCTTAAGTCTAAGAACTGTATTGCCATAATATCTTAGTCTTCTCAAATTTTAGTTTTGTGCATTGCAACAATGTACTATTCAAATGAAAACGACCAGTGCCTTTTTACTTAAGTTGCGTAAGTCTAGTAGAAAGCAACCCTACCATCCCTCCTCCTGCCACTACAGCTTCCTGGTACTGTACTGCTGTTTCTCTGCCAAAAAACATTTGCTTCCACTTATCTAGCATCAGCTGGCCTTTAAATCAACTGAGCCATAGCACAAGTTTGACCACAGCATCTAGCTATCTGAAGTTAAACTATAATTAAATGCACATTCCTCTATTCTCTGCCACTTCAGTATTAGCACTGGAGAAGTTTTTCTGTTACTTGGTGGGAAGCAAGGAGTTTGGTTTAAAATGAATGGCAAACTCATTTTGAAAGGACACTAACAGAAACTCTAATTCACTTTTTAGACTTGCTGCTAGAAATAAAAGAAACATCATACTAGAGTACAAGAAGTAACACAAGACAGCATACTAAGCATGTTTGTTCATCACCATGACCCAAGCGCCCTCCTTGTCCATGTCCACATGTATACACTTGGCCTTTGTGGGAAAGGAACACAGAGTGGAACTTGCAGAGTACCACCTGAAAAAAAAAAAAATGGATGGGGAGGAGGCAACATAGGACAGATTAATTTTTCTGGATAATCTGAAAACACTTGCCATAAGTACTTCATGAAGTAGTTCTGCTTTAAAGATATATTCGTGAAAATACAAGTAAGATAGTGGTATTAAATCACAGGACACATAAAACACTTGCTTTATACATACTATGTATGTACTGCCTTAAGCTATTTGAAGAGATCAGCAGTTTCAGTTTATTAAAGTAAGATCAAGCATGGCCTCATAGGCTAACAGAAACTCAAAAGACTGAGTTTTAAGGTCTACAATGCTACCCTCAGAAATGCCAAAGAAAACATGTTAAGACTGCAGCACAGATTGTCTGCCCTGAAATTTTGCTCAAATTGTACTTCAAACTTTCCAATATTCTCAAAGTGAAGTCACAAGAAGTTATGGGAGATGTGTGCTTAACAGTATATGCTGCTTTGAACACAAGATGAATTTTAATTCAACATATACCAAGCCTATTTATTATTCTACTTCAGTTCAGTACTGGAATCACACAGTTACAAAAGTTACAGAAGTAACATGTTTCTGAATGTATTTAATGATATACAAACCATATATCCAAAGCAAATAGTATGAAACCCCCTGTTCTCCCCACCAAAACAGAAAACCACAATTTCAGTAATGGTGGTTGGGGTTGCAGGGAGGTAAGGAGGTGGGCAGAGAGGGGAAGGCACCAGGAACTGTTTTGTCCATGGAAATCTTCAACACTTGATAACTCCTTTGTTACTTTTTCCCCCTTACTTACTTCTCACCAAGAAACATGCCTATGTAATATATTAAGAATACCTGTTTAATATACACGCCATTACGAGGAAAAAGGTCCACCAGTTCAGGATGATGTCTACCCTGCTGACCACCATGACCCAAGGTAAAATTTATATTGCTTCCCCAGGTGTAGACTTCCATGGGATCTGTAATGAAATAGATCCTCTCTGAAGCTTAAATTTATCAGTATTGTGCACATTGATATCAAAAAAACAACTGCTATTTCTATCAAAAATTGAAGAGGGATTTTTTTTTTTTACCTAAAACTGAACTTTAAAACATTTAATAGTATAAGAAGCAAGATACCATGAAAAAATATTCCAATAATACTGTACAGATGATCAACATTAGCATCAGACATCTCACAATTTATGAAGTCCCAATTAGAAACAAAAAATATTGTATACACTGGTACATACATTAATAGATTGTTGAAACAGATCTCATTCAAAACACAAATTAGACTATTTTATTTCTTACCAGTTTTCTTGAACACCACATGGATAGGCCTATCTTTCATCACAAGATCCAGGGCTGATAAGCCTTCTTTATCCTGAATATACAGACTAACACCATGCTGAAAGAGGAGAGGAGAAGAATTGAAGTTAATTTTAACTGCACAGCTTGATGTAAACCGGGCAGACCTTTAAGGAGCAAAACATATCTTTAATTGAAGTTTCAGATTGATAAAAGAAAATCTTCAGATTCAAGTAAACTGTAAGCAATTAAAAAACATTGCAAATCTGATCTGCCATATATACATCTTGTTGATATACTAACATAGATTTTATTGTCTCAGCCCTGACTGTGTAATAATCTGTAACCAGCAAAACACAGAGGAAACAGATGTGAAGATAAAGCACTGACATCTAGAAATGGCAAGGATTCACCAAGAATGAATTTACCAGCTTCAAAGGATGCATTTTCTTAGACTGGCATTCTACAGAATCAGTTTTTACAATCTAGACAAGTGACAAAATTTAAAAAAAAAAATACTATTACTTTAAAAATAAGCAAGGAACAGAGTTTCACAGCTGGTGAGAAAAGGCAAGGAGGACACAAACAGCCAGGAAAGAGAGCACTAGGGAAGGTTCAGAGGTACAAAGCTTGTACAGGTCATTTTTTCAGAACTTAGAGAAATAGATAATCTCTGTAAAGAGTACTGCTACAGCAGCATTGATTTTAGGAAGGAAGTCAAGTGTCATCAATCACTTCCCAAAAGGGAAGAACTCCAGATGTCTTCAAACAGAACCTAATGGCCAACACAGCTGTACCTGTGTACCTGAGGTCATGGCTAATACAAAGGAAACCTTAGAAAACCTCACACTTAAGAGGTAAAAACATGAAATACAACTTTATCTGGAAAAACATTCCCCAGAAGAAAAACAGCATACATTCTCCAAATTATAAAGACAACCCTAGTGCAACAGGGCTGGGATTAATTCACCATATGACAGAAAAAACTGACCTATTTTTATGACTTAACAGATAGCTGGATATTCTTCATTCTTGGAAGTTGTTTAAAATATTTAGAGGCAGACAGAGGCTGCAGGGATATTCACATGGTCTGAATTTGTGAAAACAAACTCCAGTTACTTGCTGAGTGGCAAATCTTGTAGATATTAGATTAGATACAGTCTGAGAATAAGCCAAGACTGCCTCCAGCCCACAGCAGAAGTCTGCCATCCACACTAGTTTAGGAACCCAGGGGCTGATTCTGGAGCTAGTACTGGTTAACATTCTGACTAACAGCCTGGATTATAGGCTAGAGTGCTGCTCCCTCAGCAAGGGTGATGACAGGAGACCAGGAGGAGTGGCTGATAAGTAAGAGGGTTGTGCTGACATTCAAAGGGACTTTGACAGGCTGGAGCAACAGGCTGAGAGGAGCAACATAAAGTTCAACGTAGGGAAATGCAAATCCTGCCCCTGGGGAGGAACAATCTGGTGAACTGGTACAGCTGGAGGCTGAGTGACTAGAAAGCACCTTAGTAGAAAAGGACTTAGGGCTTCTTGTAGACCACCAGATGACCACAAGCCAGCAAACTCAGAGTTAAGAATGGTGAAAGCATCCAGGGCTGCAGGTGGGAGTGCTGCCAGCAAGCATTACTCAGCACTGGGAAGCCACAGCTGGAGTGCTGGGTTCAGGTCTGGACTCCCAGACAGATAAGGACATACAGGAGCAAGCTCAGCTAAAGACCATGAAAATAATGACTGGGGCATCTGACATTCAAAGAGAAGCTGAGAGAGTTGGGATGCCTAGCCTTGAGAAGGTTTGGGATGGGGGAAGGGGACAGCATGTCTTATCATACATAATAAATACCTAATTGGAGGTAAGAGGTAGGGATCACAATGATATCCAGTGACAGAAAAAGTGGCAATGGGCACAAACTAACATATAAGAAATCCTGTTTAAATCTAAAACACATTTTTACTGAACTGATAGTAACACACTTGAACAGAGATGTCTGATGCTCTTCTCAAAATCCAACTGGACACAGTCCAGGGCAACCTGCTCTAGCTGACCTTGCCTGAGCATGGGGGCAAGACTGGGCAACCTTCAGAGATCTCCTTCTATCTCACCTATTTCATGATTCTATTCTATAATCAGTTTCTGTTGTTGCTGTAATACCTTAAGAACATACCCTCTTTATAACACAGTACAGCAGACAGACTCCAGTTAAAGAACTGGAAGAGAGATCACCCTGCATGAGCTGTTTCGTTTTCTTTCTTAGAAGAATATCAGTAGAGCTGGCTAGCAAAAAAATCTTATTCACTTATGTAACTGACAGAAAAGTAAAAGACATTGGGGAAAACCTGTACAGGCCTCCTGTAAGCAAATATCAAAGATACAGCTAGACACATAGGCACTAGAGGACTGAATACTTTTTCATATATCATGTACAGAATTTCCAGTTTTCTAGAGAATGGAATCATACGTACAATGCTTATAAAAACTTTTTTCAAGTTTACTGAAAAATTCCCCACTCTGTAAGGCAAAAGCACACGAAATAAGTATCAGACCCAAACAGATCCACCATCTCTCTGTTTAAAGGCTAGCAGAAAGCAGAGAGTTACGTCTACAAATGGCTAGTCACTGTAATTTTAAAAGACTGCATTCAAAATGGAAAATTCTCTGTCTTAAAAGGTTTGTTTTTAAATAACCTTGAACTACAAATATTTCATTTTCTCACACAGTTAAAGAGACTCTGAATATCTCAAACATCTCTTGCCTTTGCTGTACTTGCAAAAGGAGGAACAGAAGGAAGATCAATTAAAAATATATACAATTTGCTAATTGGATGGGAAGAAACAGCAGTTGTAAGAAAGGAATAAGGAGGACTGGAGGACTCAGCAAAAGCCCTGGTTTAAAATACTAATGAAATGGAGAGTCACTTAATAGAATACTCCACATCTCGAATTATCTCTTAAATATAGGATTAATTTCTAATTATAACTCCATTTAATTTTCCCTTATTTTATGTTCTCTAACATCAATTGATAAAATTACTGCAGATCTATTTTCAGAGTATCTTTGATCTGACCACTCTCTATTTTTAAGATCCTGAGCCTGATATCATCTACACAAACAAGTCTTCAAGGAAGTCCACAATTAATCAGAGATGCTTTCTCAGTGCTGATTTCTGCATGGGCAAAGGCAGAAATCTGTATGAACAGAGACAACCTTCAAGTAAATCAATGCACTGCAATCTAAACACAGTATTAAGACAAGCTTCAGAAGGCTTCCAGTCAAGTTTAAAAACGCACTTTTACATAAGCAATACAACTCTAAAAATTGCAGATGCCAAGGAAAATTACAGTCGCAAATCACTCACCTTCAGTAATGACAAAACACAATCAATGTATCCATAAAATATACTTCTGTGCAAAGCTGTCCATCCAGACTCTTTGTCTTTTGCCAAGAGATCCACTCCTTTGGTCTCAGCCAACCAGTCCAGCACACCTTTTTTGCCACAAGACGAAGCGAGATGTATAACGTTCCTACCAAAGGCATCTTTGATAGTTGCAGCATTGTAGCAGTAAGAAGAGAGAAAGGCCTTGATCTGGCCTTCACTTCCTCTGGTAACTACAGAAATAACATCCAAAGCATGCTGTAGAGATCGACACTTTGAAGTGCACTCTGGCATGTAAGAATTCATCTTCAGTTCTAAATCTGCTCTTCTCCTTAAGGGGAACAACCCTTAAGTGTATCAAGGCACTCCAATTCAGTACACAACACACTGCCTTAGAAAAATTGTAATTCCAAGGATGTAAATCCAAGTTTATTGAGCTGCCATCAGAAATCTTTGTACTGTTATGTTTGGCACTTGATCCAAATAAATATTTATAAATATATATTTTTAGAAGTCTTATTTCACCATCTTATATAACAAATAATCTTGTCCATAGACACTTCCAAAAGTGAACTACCTCTAGTGTGCAGAGGGGGATACCCCCTCCACACTACTTTATTCTTCTAGAACTCCATAATTGCAGGGGAGACCTGAAAGAGAGCAAACCAGAACAGATTAGCAAACAAACACACTTTTGCCCTGCAACTGTACTGATTTAACTGCATATCAAACTAGCAAGTACAGGAAAAGACAATGTGACAAGGGCTGATTGACCTGCCCCATGCCATCAGAGCTTATACTCAGACATTCAATCAGATTAAAAAAGCATTACTCCCTTCCCCACCCCAGCCTCCAAAGGCACCTCCTATCTTTTATTGACATAAAGTGTTTAGGTCACAAAGTAAACTAGATCCAAAAAAGTTTGCTTTCCCACCCTCAGGGTCCTCAGGATCCTGACTCTTTAGTGTCTAATAGCATCATTACTTTGTGATCAGAAAGCAAAACTGAACTAAAGACTGGGTTGGGGGGAAGCCATCCACCAAAAAATCCCCTCAGCTGTTGAGTACACCATGGCTAACAGAGGCATTGTTAGTAACACAGCAGAAGGAAAGAGAGACCACCGATCTTCACAGCCACTGCAATAAAAGAATTGTGTCCCATTTTCTCCTCCCTGGCCTGAATGCCTACCCATATCTCTAGAAATTTTAATCTGCAGAATCAATAGAAAGGCTCCTCTCCACCACTCCCAGAGTTGCTCACAAAGGTGGATCAGAGGATGGCATCGAAGCAAATAAAAGCAGCTTGTACAAGAGACATGAATTCTGGCACTCATACAGGGTTAAGGTCTAAAGTTCCTGAAACAGGTAAGAAGAAATAAAGGTCTAAGTTGTTAGGGGTAAGGGAGAAAGAAGATAAAGAAAAAGGAAGCAAAAATAAGTCTTCTTCATGAAAATATAGTCACAGTCTGGGGCATACAGCACTTCTGCTTAGCTGTGCATACTTTAGCATATACATCTCTCTCTGGCATCCCTTTTCTCAAAAGTAAAGGAGGCTGACAGAAGAATTCACCAAGCCTATGAAATATCTGCAGTTATAGTCAGAAGTGTCACAAGAAGTGCAGACTGCAGTATAAAAATCACATATAAACCCAGAAAACAGAAAAGGTGAACTACATACATCACTAATTAAGTATGAACTATTAAGACCCCCCAAAAAAATCACACTTCAGTCTTCCAGATATAAGTTTCAAATTGAGTGAAACAATATCCAGTTCATGTTTTTGTTTGCTGTGCAAAATGTAATTCAAAGTTGTTCTACCCACAATTAAAATATTCCAAGAGAAGCTGAGCAATGCCATCCTCAGAACTAAAAAAATAAAACTGAAAATGTTAACAAACCTTCAGAGTGGGAAATGAGTGGGATAGGACAGGGACACACACCAAAAAAAAAACCAATAAAACACAAAACTCCCCCAATCCTACTCAGCTTAGCAGTTGCAGTCATTATAAATCTTCACATCCTACTCCTTGACCACAACCTCATCAAAAAGGTTGAACATAGCTTCCATTGCTTTTTAGCCACTGAATGTATAACCACATTTTCTTAGTATCTTTATTTGCAAAGACATATCAGAAAAATATGATTTTGTTTGGAAAAGAGAAATCCCAGTCCTCCTCGTATTTTAAGAATCAAGATTTCCATAAAGCTACAAGCAATCAGCTTAAAGCAAACATTAGCAATAGAATCTAAACTTTCAAGGAAAAAAAAACATCTAATCCAAAGTATTCATTTAAATATCTCATAACAAAGCCTCTGACAATTAATTTTCCACCTCATTCAGAAGGGTTACAATACTCAGAATGCAAATCTTTGGACCAGAAGTTGTTCAATGTATACCTTCAAAACAAGTTCAAAGAGCAGCAAATGAAAAAAGAAAAAAAAAATTCATTTTTATTCACTACAGTTTAGTCCCTCATCCCTGACCAGGGGCAGCACCAGGAAATCTTTACAAGACTAGAACTGACCACAACTGTTCAGCTTAGATTTGTCACAGCAAGCTTCAGTTCACTCTACAGGCCATTTTCCAAACAACATACAAACTTCCGCAGTAATACAAGAAATTTATCGTATATATGTGTGGACTTTTGTTCTCTGACCTTCTCAAGCCTCAGATTATAAGGAGAAGTAAATCACTGTAACAGGTTTGGAAAAAAGCTCTGATTTCAAGAATACAACCCGACTTGTTGCTTCAATGAATCAAAGTGTGGTAGGTAATTATTAGCACATTCAGACTGCCAGCACATCAAACACCTTTCTAAAACTAATAATTAAACACAAAACACCCTCAAAAAAAAAAATATACCAAAAAACCCAAACATTTCAAGATCTACAGGAAAATATTTATCACATTTCACCAATATGACACTAGGCAATAGAATTATATTTTGGAAGAAGTAAAAATTTTATGCATGCCTTGTAAAGCACATTTTAAATATAGCTCATTGTTTCAACATTACTATTGTTGTTACACAGGAAAATAAAGGTAAAGATAACAAGAACATTGAGAAAAATCAATCAGGGGAGACATAAGGTTGACTAATCTGTTAAACTGGTATGAAATGGCACCACCACCCAAGAAAGCAGTCCTGCTGTCCCCTGTGTCATACCATCCTTTGTGCAAATCCACACCTAAGGCACTGAATTGCATAAGAAAATGATCCAGAAGAAAGCTAATCCTGAGACTTGTGCCATTACAAGGAAAGAACAAAGAGGACAGACAAAAACTTGAAGGCACCTGAGCTCCAGCCTATCAAACACTAAAATAATGTGAATAACAAAGTAAATATTAAAAGAATAAAAAGTCTGCTAGTAAACAGAAATATAAGCTTGCCTATCACACACTAACTCCATCACAGTGACATTTACTTTAGCTATGTGAAACAGGACTCTGCTGTATTATTTCTTTATAAGCCATTCCAACCCAGCCTTTCTTTACTGTAAACATTACAAAACTAAATACTGTATTAGTATATTGATATATATACCTTGATCTCAAGACAGAAGGCTGTAGATCAAGTTTTAACTTAAGGCTGTCACACTGGCAACAAACACTGTCACATTATAACAAAATCTGAAAAAGGGTGATCATCAGATCTGACTGTTACAAAAAGGAAGTTCTTAAGAGAAACCTTAAAACTTTCAAATTGTGAATTAAAGCTCAGGTTAGTGTGAAAGCATTTTCACTATTAAATGCTTTCTTTTAGTATACAGAGTATACTAAAAGAAACACAGTTGAACAGTGAGCACCTAAAATATGCACAAAACAGGAAGCACCAGCATTTTTTAAATTTTGAATTAAGATGATCTAGAACATGGTGCCATTTTGATTATGTGTCTCCACTTTTATTTGCAGATATTTCTGTAGGCTTCTCAGCATGAATCACAATCATGTTATAATACCAGTGTCTTCTTAATGTTGTAATTAAATTACAATTTAATGATGTAATTAAAAGACATAGAAAGCTAAATAAGACTATAATATTTTAACACTTTTATGATACAGTAGGCATATTTGGAATTCAAATTATTTTTAAAAACTGATTCCTAATAAACATTATAGAAAAAAAAATCACAAAAAAAATGAAGGAATTAGAGCAGTGTTCAGAGTATCCCAAAGGTATTTTATTTCAGCAGCAAGTGGTGAAATGAGCTCAGAGACATGAACTATTTATTATACATGTTCACAGCCCAGGAAAATGTATAAGATTGGAACCAATTTGGAAGCAATTCTTTAGTAGCAAGAAAGTGTTTGTGGTATCTTGCCTCCTGCAAGTGGGTAGGTAGGGCTGTCTTACTCAGCTCTCCCCCTCAGAGAAGGCAAAGCACCACTGCACCAGAGCTGTCAGACACCCTCCGCAAAGGAGTGTGGCAGATGCATCATCTGACCCTATGGAGGCAGAACTCCTACAGCTGAAAAGGCAGATTTGTACCTACTGTGCTTCTCCCAAAAATCTGTTTCTCTCAGTAAGTCACTACAAAAATCAAAGCTGTCACACCTCTCCTGAGTATGAAGTGAACAAAGATTCTACAAATACCTTAGTGACTAAGGATGATGGTGATAGATTTTATTTCCTGCAAACAGCAGACATGAAATCTCAACATTTGGGAAAAGCGAACAGAGTTGGCAGAAGCCTCCCACTGTGAAGTTCCAGAAACCCCTCTCTGTGTATCATAGTTGTTATCAATGCATTCCCAATTTCCTCTTTTTCCAGAAAATATTTCCACAGAGGTTGTGTGCTCTCGGCTCAGAGATACAAGGAAACAACAACCAACCCTCACCTCATGGGTGGCAGTGTCAATGTATGTTTCTAGCATCCAGTCTGATTTGATACTAGAACTGCCATCTGTGGCCCTTCTGATTCTTCCTGATGAACGCCTACACTCAGGTATTAGAGCTACAAAAACTTGGCTAACATGGATGTGGATATACTACCAAGACAGTGGCTGGTAGCCACCTGTTGTGCCTTTTTTCATTTAATACAGACAATGGCCTTACATGGAAGTGAAAGAGAACACAGAAGAGATTCAGCTACTCAATATTCAGTGCCACTCAAAGACAGATTGCTGGGTTTGCATCTTCAATGCACACTGCATTGAAGTAACTCAACTGTCAAATTAGTTACATGGCCCTGAAACCCATCTTTGGGCTGCTTTACTAAAAACTTACTTCTCAACACCTTAAAATTGCCATAACTTCATTCCATTCACTGCTTTTTTGTCAGAGTTTATTAATTTATTTTTTCAGTGTTACTGATTTTACTAAATACCAGTGACATCTAAAATGCACATGGTGAAAAATTACCTAGCCCCCCCATAATTTGGCTCTCCCAAAACAGAACTAAGCAATGGTTTCTATTTTTCATATAAAAGAAGCATAGAGCTTTCCTTGTCAATCCTAACACCCTTCCTTTAAAATTTAAAAAAAAAAAAAAAAAGTAAAAATAATAGTTTTTCTGAAGGTACTAAATTAATTTTCTTTTCCTTTCCATAGTAAGTAGCTAAGTGAAGTGAGACTGGCAACACCACACATTTCAGGAAGGTTAAGTCTATCCTAATAAGGGTATAGCAATACCTTAAATATTTCCAGTGTGGAATGGAAGGGGGTTGTTTTTTAAACAAGCATGCTGACATTTCTCCATGTTGGTCCATTTGCATTTGTTTCATAACACCACAAAAGACCAGTAACCATAACAGCACGGAAGTCCTTAAAATATTTGTACCTAAAGCAAACTTCACTACACAGACTACTTGAATAGTAAACTAATAAAAAACAGCTTACAGAAATAATGCCATGGGAATTTGCCATCATGTTACTACTTTTCCAGGACTTTCTGTTGACTGTATTCTTACCTAAAGGCAACTTTCACTAATACATATTAAAGTAACAGTTTAGAATCTGACAAATTGACTAGAAAATTGAGGCTAGGTAGTAATACAACAGCCTTAGCACTGGCATTAAGCAAGATATCCTCAAGGAAACACGGATGAATTCCTAGACAAACAAAGCAAGTATACCTTTCAGGTACAGGTAGCACATTGTCCTAGCCTTTAAAGAACAGTTAGACTATTAATTCCTGCTCAGACTACATATCCACAGATAGTTTCAGAATAGTTCACAGTCACATAGTCACAGACAGTGTTCAGAAATTCCTTGTACATTTGTTGAAGAATGGGCAAAAATCTACACTTTCCAACCCCTTGAACACAAAATGTTCAAGGGGTTGGAAAATAATTGAATGCACAAGGAAAAACAGGTAAATCTAAGCTATGCAGCAGCTAAGAATTATTTAGCACCCTGAAATTCCCTCAGAGAGACCTTTAAAAAAGCAGCTTCTTCTTGACTATATAATAGGAGCATTGAGACACAAAAAACAAGGGTTCTGCTCTCCTCGATGCAGAAAATATCAGAGTCCTGCTTCTAGTTCAGACAGCAAGTTTTAAGAGCAGCAAATAAGTAGAGAATAACTTGGAAAGAGCCACTAGGATTCAGAATGTTTATAGAACAACCCCTGAGTACAAGCAAATTGGATCTCTTTTCTCTTCCTGTGGCTGTGGCTTCAGCAGACCACCCAGAGCCTTTGAATAAGGCATCTGTTACACAAAGAAGAAACATCGAAACTCCAGTCCCTTTTACTCCTGACAGTGGACAAATTTCATAAAAGATTCAGATCATATGTCAGGAAGGATTTTCAAATGACAAATTTGAAAATCCTTCCTGACACATAATCTGAACATGAGGCACATGAGGCTCTCAAAACAGACTAGACAACAAGCAAACCACTCAAGTTATAAATAAATGTGACCTGTCCAGAGGTAAAGCCACAAAGGAAAACCAACTTGCTTTGAAAGACACCACATTCCACCATGCCCACTGTGTCCCCTGGGCCACAGCAGATCCAAGCTGCTTCATTTACTGGGATGGGGCCTCCATGCCACCACTTAGCACAGGTACACCCCAGCACAAATGACCTTTAGAGGTTCTCTCCAGATTTTTCTGTAACTTCCTCCTTCAACAACAACAGCATAATCCTTATCAGAATGAGACATTCAGCAATCCAACAACCCTAATTCAGTTGCTCCTAGCTGAGCTAAGCAGCACTGTCAATTAAAGGCTGACACATCTGTCAAAAAAAGACCAAAGTACCACTGGTAGCTAAATTCAGCTGCAAACGTCAGAGCACATCTATTAGTTGGGAATCATTGTACATAAACAGTAAACTGTGAAATACTGTGCTGCACTTATCTAGAAATACTCAGGACTTCCCATGTTTAATAACTTAATACTGTTTAAAAACATTAAAACAAAGTGCTATAGGCAAAAGTACAGTGAGTGCAACTACAGTCACTTCCACAATCCATCAAGACCTTGTTATAGGCTTTACTGAAACAGATAATGCTGAAGGGAAGTTAAACACAACAAACCACAAGTGTGCACTAGAACTTCACCCCACTTCAAAATATGTCCGAAAAATCATCAAGGACTTTTCCATCTTAGGAAAAAGTGACGTTTTTTATTTAACTGTGAACTTCTGGTACAGTTTTATTGTAGACAACCCACACCAGATGCTGGTGGGCGATTACTGTTTTTGGTAAACCACAAACTGTGACCATTTTCCACAAAGACAGACAACTACACTGACCACATACCCAAAAAAATAAACAGTTGCATTTCGCCTAGGAAGACTGCATGGATGTATCCCTTAAAGATAACTACAAGACCGCGGCTCTCCACTCTTACGGTGCTGGTCTAACTTAGCAGCACTGTGAGCTGCTACAAAAACAGGCAAGTATCACCAAGAAGGAGAAACACGCCAGGCTTTCCCTGAATCCACAGCTAAGGAAACCTGGCAAGAAGCTCATGTCAGAGTCAGGGAGGGGGAAGGTCTGAAGTGCTTCAAGGAGCCAGGGGCAGGCAGAGGGGCAGGGGGCCATTCTGACTGCCACTACACGCGTCCACATAGCCGAGGGGCGAAGAGAGACACAAGAGACCTATTGACACAGGCGACCGAGCCACGAAGCCGGTCTCCTCCCATCCTACGTGGCCGGCTGCCCTTCAGCCTCCTTGGCTGCCTTGCCCGGAGCTCTCCCCATTCCTTCAGCCGCCCACCGCCGCCGTCCCGACCCCTCCGGCAGGACCCGTCCCCGAGCGGCTCCCCCGCCGGCCGCCCGCCCCTCACCAGTCGCTAGATGAATGGACTCGGGCGGGCAGGGCGGGACGCGCGCTGGGCAGCGCGGGGGCTCATCCTCAGTGACTCCGGGGCAGGGCCAGGCTAAGGCGCAGCCGCTACCGCGACAGCTCCGCCGGCGACAGCGGCGGCGACAGCGACAGGCGGGGCCGGCGGCTCGGCGGGGCGCACCGACAGCGGCCGACGCACCCACCAAGAAGCGGAACGCCGATTGGCCGCGGCGCCGCCGCACGTCGCGCGCCGATTGGCTGTGGCTGCCGGCTCGGCCCCGCCCCTCGCGGCCGAGCCCGGATTGACTGACAGGTGGGGTCAGGGGGGGAGCGGGGCCTGGGCGGGGCGCGGTGCCGCAGGGGTTAAACCGGGATGGGCGGCGGCGTGTGGGGATCGCTCCCTGTGCCGGGCAGGGAAGGGACTGGAGTGATCGGGGAGCAGGGAAGGGAAAGGGCAGCAGCTGAGCGGCCTCCTGCTGGCAGGCTTGGCAGGAGAAACAGCGTGCCTTGCTGCGAAGTAGGCGGATGAGTGTCTGGTCAGGTCATGCCTCCCTCCTGGAGGGCTCAACAGCAAATAAATACCCAACCTAGAGATCCCCTCAAAGTAATGGAGAGAAAGCGCGTAGAAGGCTATGCCGATTCAGCCTGTGTTAAGCCACAGCAGTTTCTCTCTCTGACAGAAGAAGTGGTCCAATGTATGGGATACAGCTTGATTTTTTGTGAGGCTTTTGACACCATCTCGGGACAGTCTCGTAAGCAAACCTGGTGTGTGCGCAAGGATTTGCACACCTGCTCTTGTGACTCCTGCCAGGCACTCCGTGAGGGCTCAGTTCTTCTTGGTGGATGTGAAAAATGCATATTTTATGATTGGCTTTTTGCAAATATTAGAATGAATATTATATGTTTAATGTTAGAAAGTTATGCTGTATTAATTCTCTTAAGTAGTGTATTAAATATATTTCCAGGTTATAACATAATGTTAAAATAGAAACTATGCAGTGTAAGATATTTTTTACTAGCTCAAGGAAAGGGGTAAGATAAATCAAGAAACTGCATCAACTGCGCAGAGGTAACAGCAACACAAAACCTGAGGAGGTTTCCTCTTATCGGAAAAGACAAACATTCTTCCACCTTCTCTGTTTTTATGGAACCACCAGGATTAAGGGGAAGAAGTTGACATAAACCAGAAAAATTCTTACTTTGCAATAAATTTATGCATCATGTATGAGGTATATGAATATGCAACAGGCTATTGCTTTTTAGGGTTATTCCTTTGTTCAGAAGGCATGTTTTTGGCATCTTAGTGCCTAAAAACATCCGGATGTCCTTAATTATTTGTTTTTTATTGTCTTGTAGTGTCCTAATCCTCATTGTCCAAATTTTATTACTCTAATTTTATTGCTTTTTTTTTTATAACTAGTTTATTACTAATAAACTTTTAAGATTTTAAAAAACAAGTGATTGGTGTTTTTCACAGTGGATGTCTTAGGTGATGCAATAGGTGGCACAGATTACAAATTAATCTGGGACAGGATTAACGTGTACTGTTTAAGGGCAGGAAGCTGAACTCAAGACAAGCTTGAGTTGGGTTGTCAGCTCAACAATGTAAAATACAGAGTAAAACAAACACATATCACCTTTAAAAAAAAAGAAATGTATGGTTTTTTTCCCAAGAAATATACTAATAATGTATTGACATTAGTGTAATGGACTCCTATGTGTTTTTTAAAGCCACAGTATTATCCCATGCAGTGTAAGCATTGTGACCTTAAAACAATCTAGCTATCTTTAGATCCACAAAACAGTTGAAAAAAAGTTATGCATGTTCTTCAGCATGTTCTTCAGCAGCAGTTCGATTTGGGAAAGATTCAGTATGAATTGTATTTAGGTGAATCTCAAGCATTTTTACCTGTGCCATCTGACTCAGTTAATGTGAACTATAAAATATGCTCTCTGATTTTCTCTGTATAAACGTTTAGTTTGCCAGCAGCCATTCACTATTGTAACCAAAACTGCAAGCTACATGAAATTTATTTATGCATTATTTTCCCAGTGACAGTTTCTTAGTGTTTCAGTTACAAATAAAGGTCAGAGGTGGCTGTGCCCCAAGTCTGCTGCCAGCTGGCCTAAGGACAGAGATGACCATGTGGGGAGATGAGGAGATCCAAATACAGCTGAAGTCAGTTGTAAGCAACGCTTTGTTGCATAATAACAAATTCAAGTGAATAGCCTGGACTGATTCTGGAGCAGCAAAGAGCGTGATGGAGAGATGAAGAGGCTTGAGATAGAATAATGTCTAAAATTCTATATGAAAAAGATAGTTTCTAGAAGCTGGACTGCCCCTCACATCTTTCATAATAAATACTACTGTAAAGAATAGAAAAGTACAGCAAACAACACAGAAAAGTGGGAAAATAACAGTCATGAATAGGACCTCATAGAGTCCAAATCAGACAAAATCTTGACAGAATAACCAAAGGCTTTTAGCAATCATTTTCTATGCAAGAGTTTTATCTTTGCAGGACTTTTAATATATTCATGGAAAAATAAGATGTTAACTGCTTTCCATGTTTTTTATTGTTTAGGTTTTTATAATTGACCCCAGTTTACAGGTCAGTAATAAAAATTCCTGCTATCTTGTACTGCCTCTGCAAAAGCAGCAGCAAATTAGTGAACACCATTCACAGAACTAGGATGCTACACTTGATTTGCAGAGCTATGTTGAGGTGCTAAAGTAATATTGAAAAACAAAAGTAGCTCAAACAGGGTAACTTGAGCCTCTGTTTTAATTACTTGTTTCGGTTTGGGTTTTTCTACTGTGGAAAATTACAACACTGTTGCAAAAAAAATACACTATTTTGAGTCTTTCAGAAAAAAATACAGATGTGGAGATGAAAAGCCAGCAACAAATCACTGAAGAGTATTTTTAATTGGGTAGTCCAACAGCCAGGTTTGCACGTTCCTGACACACGTACCCTGTGCCTGTCAATAAAGAACAGTTCTTCTGGCTTTTTTCAGTCTGTGATGAAAAGATCTGAATTATCAGAAATAAACAAGTAATTATAGGAAAAAATATGTCTTTAACTGCTGTTGTTACTTTTTATAGAAGCTCTAAACTTTAATCCATAAAAAGGAAGGAAGAGCAACACTTAAAAAGGAAAACCAGTATACTTAGCCATCTTCAGAATTTGAGGAGGAACATCAATTTTGAGCAACTTAACTAGTCTACAGAGTGTATTTTTGTCTTAATATGCTTCTCAGTTCATTGACTGTTGAAGAATTATGAATTAGCTGTGCTCTAAATGTGTGTACTTATTTAAGGTTAGGGAAGATAAATCTAGGCTATAGGAAGGACATTACCACATTAGGCAGCATTCTAGTGACCTATTAATCTTATCCATCCGTCCATCCATCCATCCATTGTAGTCTGCACCAGACTTAGGCTACTGGAGGAATTAGAGGAGGAAATGTAAGTGACAGAAAGAAAAAAAAAGGACTTTGTGTTTTATTCTTTCTGAAATTGATCCTGAATGTTGTGGAAAAAATAGTGTTTCTTTTTTAAGTAATCAAAAAGTTCAATCTATATATCAAAAATAAAAATAATTATTTTTTGCCTTTTTGTCTATGCTAAATGTCAAGTGACAGATTGCTGCCTTCATATATCTCTTAATGTGCCTTAGCTGGCCTAATTATTTCCAGTGTCCTCTGTAACCTTGAGTAATAACTGTTATTGGCAGCAGTAATAATCTGCTGAAGAAAATATTAATCAGGTTTAACTTCTGCTACTAAAAGTGTTTCTCATAATCCTTCTCTTTAATGAACTTAAAAAAAGAAGGGTATAAAATGCTAGAAAATTTGTATTACAGAATTAATAAAGCAAAATCCAATGTAACGCCTCTTAGAAGGGAAAGCTTGCAAAAATAATTATCTCCAAATTTCCTAAAACTATGTGCATCTTGCTTTAACAAATCTTATCCTATTACTCAGACAGGGTCATTAAATTCCTGGTGTATAAGAGTCTAAGAAAAGTGTGGAGAAGTCCAAGGATCAAACAGCGTGGAAATGACAGTGGTGATGGATATGGGCTTCCCAAACTGATCCATCTACTTGAGAGTTCCCCTGTGAAGTAGGAAATAGAGATGTGATGAGTATCCAGGAGCTTTCTCTCAGCAAACCATGGCTCCAGAAAAGCAAGTTCTTCATCTTGCATGGCTGGAACACTTCCATGTAGCTGTGCCATGTCAGAAACTCCAACATCTCCTCATTAGCTTGCAAGATTTCCAGCTTGTCTAATTAGACTTTGGGAGCCTCTCTTATGCCCAAGGTATATTTTCTGGTATTGCAGTATTCCAGAGACACAGAAAGGACAGTTTGTTATCAGTGATATGAGGCATGTGTGGTGACAATGCATTGTCCCCTGTTTTTTCAGAATTCCCATATCTTTAAAAAACATTTTGTAAAATCCTGTGACAAATAGCCTAACATACATGAAACAAAAATTATATTGGCATCCCACAGGTACTAAAAGAACTTTTGTGTGACCTGGTAAAGGGACAGTTATTAGAATGTAATCTTCAATAAAAATGGAGACTACAGTACATGTAAAGTTATTGCAGTATTATCTGTTGTGATGTGAAATATTTTTCAGAAGAGCATGATTTTAAACAAAGTGGTAGTTGGTTTTTTTTTTTTATTCTGGGGGAAGTTTATTGTACAAGTGCAGAAAAAAATTCAATTTGTGGCCTGTCATTCCTGCATCACCCTTATCTTCCTGAATAGAAGGAGCAAGGGTGCAGATTATTTCAAAGCATCAACCTTCTGTGGACAGGAGAGATGGATGAAAAGACAAGAGAATCGAGGACATTCTCTTGGGCTTCATGTTGACTTTCCAGTGCAAATCTCAGAGTCTACAGCTATGGCAAATAACACTGCTGGTCTTTGGCAGTCTCACAGAGAGAGGAGAGGAAAGATCATGGTGGCTAAGAGAAAAAGAAAATCTGTTTCTCTCTTCTGAACCTGCGGGAACAGAGAGAAACTGCCTTTTTTGCCTTATTCTGATGACAGGGAAAAAGATTTTTTTTAACTTTTTGTAAAGACTAGGTAAATATCCTGGTTATGACATAGCTATTTTTTTTTTTCTGTCAATTTCATGCCCAGATGTAGTTATGTTGGTGCTATCCCTGAAAAAGGCATCTGACCCCCTCTCTTGCATTGAGCCCAAGGTATAGTGGCCATGCTGGCAGTAGGAAGTTGCTGCGCTCAGTTTGGGTGGCAGAGGGAGACTGGAATTGCCTTGCACCACTCGTGTCCATCCCTGTAGCAACTCACCACTGTTGTAGAAGGTGTTGGTTCCCAGTAGCACTGCATTAAATAGTATGTTGGCAAAGATGGCACGGCACTCCTTCCATCACCTTCAGACAGGTCTCCTCTGGCCTTACCTTACTTCTTTTTAGGTCTTTAGTCATAAAATGCTCTCTTGATATCAGAATGTTTGTTAGATAAAAGAACAATTTCAAGAGAATAAAATCTCCACAGCTACTAGAGACACACCTTTGCACTTACCTTGCAGTGCCATCTACAGTCCAAAAAGTCTTGTGACGCTCAGATGACACCTCGGTGTTGTTCAGTTAGCAGGCAACTCTGCAACAAAAACTGGCACCGCAGTTTTCTTTGCAAGTTTAGCTTGTGGAGTGCAGGCTCGGAACTCGAGGCATTTCTCTTGACCTAGTTTCATCTGTGCCAGTGGCTTGCTAAATATTGCATCAGGCGGTGGGAAGAATATTCATCCTTCCTCACTTTCACCACGGTCTGTCTCCATGTACAATCTAAATAAGCACTTCTATTGGTACTGCTAAAAACAGGAACTTAACTTCTCTGTTTTAAGTTGTCCCTTGTATGAAGCTGTTTGTGATCACTGACTCCCCAGCAAAACAGAATCAGAGTGGCCTGGGTTGGAAGGAACCATAAAGGTCATCTCATTCCAATCTCCTGTCATGAGCAGGGACACCTTCCACTAGACCCAATTGCTCAGAGCCCATCCAACCTGGCCTCGAACAATTCCAGGGATGGGACATCCACAACTTCTCTGGGCAACCTGTTCCAGGGCCTCTTCACACTCTCATAAATTATTTCTTCCTATTGTCTAATAGCAAGAAATCTATCGACTCTCAGGTTGAAGCCATTCCCCCTTGTCCTGTCACTATATGCCCTTGTAAATAGTCTCTCTCCTTCTTTCTTGCAGGCTCCCTTTAGGTACTGGAGGGAAATAGAAGGTGGGATGCAATAGGACTCTCTTAAATGGATTGAAACTTATGAATGAAAGGCTGTATAAGAAACAGTAAATATTTCAATACCTAAAATTTGAGATTCAGTTTTGTTTTAGTGTGTAATGAAAGTGCAAATGAAGATATAAGTAAAACTATAAAAGGGGTAATTAGAGCCTCCTATTTCCACAATTTTTAAAATATACAGAATCATAGGCTAGTATGGGTTGTAAACCTTAAACATCATCTCATTGCAGCCCTTGACCAAACACTTCCAGGGATGAGGCATTTACAGCTTTTCTGAGTGACCTGTTCCAGTGCCTCACTGCCCTCACAGTGAAACCTTTCTTCCTAATACCCAATCTAAACCTACTCTCTTTTAGTTTGAAACCATTAGACTTTGTCCTATCACTCCCTTATGACCACTTTGCACCTTTCTCATAGGCCTCTTTAGGTACTGCAAGGCTACTATAAGGTCTTTTTGGAGCTTTCTCTTCTCCAGGCTGAACAGCCCAAACTCTCTCAGGTTGTGAACATAGGAGAGGTGCCACAGGTCTCGAATTGTCTTCATGGCCCTCTGGACTCACTCCAAGAGGTCCAACATATGCCAAATTGCAGGGAAACTAAAAATGTTCATTTTTCTTCTCAGATAGCCTACCCAGCTATCATTTAGGCCCACTGTAAATAGATCGTACATAAATACATTGTATTTCAGACAGAAAACATATTGAATTTTTTTTCAATTAACACCTTTAAGAAATTTTTTGATTTATAGTTTTCAACATTAAACGTAGCAACTTTAATATAATTGTTTGAGTTTCTGCTAAGAATTCCAATAGCAGAAGTTAAGCATTTCTGCCATTATAATGAGCATAAATGGAAATTATAAACTCTATTATTTGCTCTGGTTTCACAAACAGGATGCACAAGATTTGATGGATTTCATACACCATGCTGATTTCTAAGTTTTAATAAAGTAATCCCAAGTTTGATGTAATTGTTTCTGATTAGTTTTTAATTTTGTTTATTTCCAGGTAGGAAATAACTTTCTGTCTCCTCTTCTAGCATTGATTATGCAGTGTGAACATCCAGTAAAACCCTGCAGGTACAAAGGAGTGTTTTAGTAGTACTGTAGCCCAAAAGATCATTAATGTCTCTGAGACAGCATGGATTGAACAACAATACTACAAAAAAAAAAAAAAAAAAAAAAAAAAAAAAACGCATTTCTCTCCTGCTTTCCTTCCCAAATGAACAGTAAATTCAACTACCTGGCTCTATGCCCTGGAACTAAGACCTCAAAAAATGGGAGTCCAAATACAATTGTAGTGTATCTCACTGCACTCATACCTGTATCTCATTTTTGTTAAAGTTTGCTCTCAAGAATCAAGCCAGCTCCTATCCTTACATTCATTCTAAACTCTTCAGTGCTGGGCAGTCGAGGATTACATATAGATAACATCACTGTAGATAATCATGGCTGTCTGTAGGATATGTCTCTCTCTTCTTGTGACTGGGAAGGTACATCTCATGTCCCAGACTGTGACTCAAGGTGAGGATCCACATCTTCATGACAGTACGCTGGAGTTTTGCAAAGTAGTGGACACACCGTATCCACTACAGTAGCACAAACATGAGTCAAGTGAAGCTATTTAGAAAGAAAACAAATGGGTTTTTTCCTCCTTTTCTTTTAATGTACCCAAGTTGTTAAATAGTTTTGTTAGCTCTGCTGGGAGATTCTTCTGCGGTTCCCCAGCACAAATTCGTAGACCTTATGCTCTTGTAGTTTGACTTGCTGTGTCAGACTAGCTTAAATACTTTCTTAGAAGATACCAATCTCCCTTTAAGCTTTCATTACACAGGAAATCTTTTCAAATGTGCAAAGGGCAAATCTTTTCTAGCAACTGAACTAAAGGCATGGACCTCTTCCCCCAGAACAACATCATCTCCCGTGCAAACTGCTGGATATACTCGTCATCTATTCTGGTTGGAAGAAGCCTTCAAGTCACCGGCAGGGAGAGCTCCCAAGGTACAAATCCGTGGACCAAACAGTCAGTGTGAAGAAGAGGTTGCAGCTCTCTCAAGGGCATCGCACGTATTATGCCACTAGATGCCACTGTCGAGACACGTTTGGTCTTTGATCCCGCTTATCCAAAAATAAATTAAAAGAATGGCAAGATATATTTCTAAGCAGTATTTTGGAGAGCCTTATTCTTAAAACGGGAGGGGAAAATACTGTCTAAGAAACTAAAATTTCTAGCGAAAATGGTATACTTTCCTGAAGTAGAACCAGGGGAGCATATTTTCAGACTACTGCAAGTGAATGAGTTCATGTTGTATTTAGTTGTTTAAATAGTTATGGTACTATTTACAGACAGAATGAAATTCCATCAGCTACTTGCAAGCCTACTCAAACATTACAGAATCAAAACCAGGGAGAGAAATTGGCATGTGAAATTTCTATTTCATTTGGCCAAGAAAAAACTGTTAGTTCTTCTCATTAGTTTTGCCAGTCCTCTTATCTGGGAATATATATGCTTTCCTCACTGATCTGAAAAACTTCTATTCTTTCTCATGTGAAAGACACCTAATAACCAACAGCCAAGAGAAAAAGAAAGGCACTGATAAGCTGGACCATTCTTTCACCTTCTTTATCCAAAAATGAAGAAAATAAGAGGTTTCTCATTACTCTGAAGGTATAATATGCAGTAGGAGGACTCCATCCAGCTATTTGATTGGGACTAAAGCAAACTTGCAATCCTATTGCTAGATCTTGAAAACAGAAGTTATTCCTTAATCATGTGCAGTTCTCCTGACCCAGAATGTGTTCACATGGTCCCACATTTATTTGGTTTTGTAGTTACCTGAAAAGCTATCCTTGCGCTAAATATTTTTTAACTCCTGCCCAATGTACTTGCAGCAGGAGGACCATTTCCAGGCTTGGATAGGCTAGCAGAACAGGGAGACTGACCTGAAGCATCAACTGAGAAAGAGTGACACTCTGTAGTAATTCTGATTCTGTTATGATCAAACATGGAACTGTTTTAATTTGACATCATTTGGAAGTGAAATAAAAAGACTTGTGCTCAGAGTCTATAAGTGGCAATTCAGTGAATGTTCAGTACTTTGAAAAATGAATTAAAACCTGTAGTATTTGAAATTCAAAATTATGTTAAAAATGCAAAAACATTCATTCATTCATTCTTCATTTTAAAAAGAATATTTTACCATGCATACATCTTCCCTAGCTGTTTCTGCTTAAGAGTTTGGTCAGCAGTAAACTGCTTGCAGAACATGTGGCTGGTACTTCTTGAAAAACAGCCTTATCAGCTTGATGCTTGCTGCTTTTAATTTATTTTTTTTTTTAACAGAATAAACTTTTCAGGGCAGATTATGTAGAGGATTTGATTAAGTTTTTACTAAGCCAGTAAGTATCATCTCATATCAGTGAAGATAATGTAGTCCCACATCATTAGATCTACACTGAAGTGATCTGGATTTCAAAAGTACTCCTCTTTTTAATCCAAATTAGACCAAATCTAGTTTTCAGCAGAGCCTCACAAACCTGCTTGAGCCCAACAGAACAGCAGAGACATGATAATAAATGTGTAGGACAGAGGACAGGATGGAGAGGCAGGAATCTTGTGGGCCAGCTATGCAAAAAGGAAGAAAATGTGGAATACACCACCTTCTGTTACACAGCTCACAGCACAATTCTATCAGCTTTCTTTTCAGCAATAACACTGGAATAATAGCATAATACTGCCCAGACTGCAAATGGATGTTTTAGCAGAGGTATGTAACGTTTCCAAGGTGTGTGGGAAAATACTTCAAAATCACTGTGAAGCTCCAGGTTGGCTCACCATACTAGTTCTGTTTCAGCCTTTCACATAATAATGAGAGTGTAAATGGGACTGACAAGAGTACAGACTCCTTGTCCCGCTAAATAGTACATGAAAAGATTACATAAAAAAAATTCACAGATTAAAATGGATTTTCAAAAGGAAGAAGGACTGGAAGCAACTCCCAGCTATAGCTGCTGGGTATCAGTTTACTCAACAATTACCTGGTTAAGAAAACCCCAAGGGCCTGCCCTGCTGGCTGGCTGTGGTGATGGGATCCCGGGCTATGAGACCTTAGGAGCCTCAGTCTCTTGCCTCGACAGTCCCCAGCCCCACTGTGTCCTGACATTTGCTTTATCTTGAGGAAACTGCTCATTTCTCTCTGAACATACCCATTTGTATTTCAGGTATTCTTCCTTGCTCTATCAGCTCTACTTTTATAGAAAAAAAATAGAAAGAAAGAAACAAAGATCATTTTTCATGCCAAAGCTCATTAAGCAGACTTGGTTCAGCTCCCAAGCTAAAAGAAAAGGCAAAAAAAGCAATGAAGGAGCCTATTTTCCCCTATAATTCAATATCATCCTTAAAGAAACAACGTGTGAAAAATAATTTTTGTCTGTCTTTTAATCACCTTAGTAAAGAGTTTGTAGCAATGTCTTTGTCATATGTTTTGGCCCAGCTATAAGGCAGCACAACGAAATCTTTATGATCTTCTTACCAATGAAGACATGTTTTATACTATGTGGCATTATGCTATCCTTTCACCAAAGCACAGAAAAACAAGGCTGGAGAAAAGATACTGAGAGGTGGTATTCTGACGTAAGAAGCCCATTAAGAAATTTTTAAGTGACTGGTATTGCACATCTGTGAAAGGGATGAGACACAAAACAATTTCTGCAGTAAACAGGCCTAAATAGAAGGGATTTAATGATATCCTGTAGCCAGTGTGATGATTCACTGGTTACTCTGTAAGGACATTGCTGTTACAAGCCCTCCTCTGGGTCCTTTTCTTTCTGCAGCCTGCTTTTATATGACTTAAAGCTTTATATTCAGTCTTTTTCAGCCTGAAAGATTACAGCCAGATTTTTCTCAACTCTGCCCAACAAAGAGCTCTGTATTACCAGTACAGGCACTACCCTTGCACAGCAGCATTTGCCATGTCTCACACATAGCCAAACACCAAAAACCAGCATAGCTTTATGCAAAGAACAAGCTGAGGGGGAAGAAAATACAGAAAACTTCTTCTATAAAAGCAGCTTCTGAAAACTAAGAAGCTTAATTTGTCTGCTGCAGTCTTTAAAGGAGTACCTCCCTTTAACTGCTAGTAAATCTCTGATCTGGGACTCAGCTGCTCATCGCATAAAAATGGCATATGTCGCTGAACCTTCAGATGCCTCAGCACCTACAGATATTTTAAACCCATAAGCACTCACAAAAAGTTGTGTCCAGATGGCATAAGACTTAAACATAATTTCTCTTTCTCCTTGGGACTTGATTATCTCCTGCCTTGCTCTTTAAATTGCTTTCACTGGTTGTATCCTCTAATTTATGTCTCTGTAAAGCATTGTCATTTTGGTAAGGTGAACTATACACACACCTGTAAGTGGCTGCATAGGATATAAAGTAGCAGAAGATTAGGTCTGTGGTTCCAATCTGCCCTGCAGAAGGGAAAAACAATCTAGAGATGAAAAGACAATAGGAATTACCAGCTGCTAGGACAAAAGATAAACAAAACCATTAGTATCGCATCAGTCAAGAAAGCAGAAAAAAAATTCCAGTGTGACCTCACGCACTTCATCTCGAATTGCTTTTCTCAGATCCTAAAATGTAGCTAGCTATGTAATGAAAGAAAGTCCATTCGAATGTTTTAAGGAGTTTTTCCTGAAAGCATATGAACAAATGTCATCCTGTTACTTTCAACAGAGTGCTCAGTCACTCTAGCAAACAGCAGTAATTCATTCTATTGCACACTTACCTGGCACAGCAGGTACAGCAATGCCTACAACAATATAGCTGAAGTGCTAGGCATTTGCCTCACGCACCTGAAAAGCTGGTGGGGAGGTAATTTCTTGTCTTAGTGCAAGAGAGAATGCTACCAGTGCATCTCTCATGCTGTGAGAGGAGTACTGAAAATGTTAATGCCTCTCAACGAGGAAACCAGGCTATCAACAGCTGCCTGTTGTGCCCCTTGCACGAGGAGAGAGGAAAGCATTCCTTTGTCTCCTGGGGCACATGACAGCCTCCCCATAAAACTACAGCTGCTGGAAAAAGTTCAGGTTTGTGACTCTGTAATCTATCTAATTGGTCCTTTTTTACCATGTCTGTAGTGCTGTACATGCAGCAGTAGACATTTATAGTGTCTGTGCATAGCTCAGACTTACATATATGCAGCTTATAGAATAATAATATATACCAGTGCTAGTCAGACTTTCTACATACTGCTAAGCAAACGGAGCTGACTCAAAGCACTACAGACATGACCCCTTTCACAAGCCATTTTACCTCTGAATACTTTTGTTTCCCATTAGATCCATCCCCCTTGCCAAATTATATCAACATTTTAATTCTCTAAAGCAAGATAAACACATAAATCCCAATTCTCCTTATGAAGGACTTAGATAAAAAATTTTTAAAAGGGGAGAAAAAAGCCTGCACAAGTTTGTAAGAGTCCACTTGTTCAAAATGTAAGCTTTGAAACTGTCCTGTGAGAAATGATGATACTAAAAAAATTTGATTCATCTGAGTTCATAAATCTGATGATTACTGTGAAACATTAACACTAAATAGATCTGCTACACTGTCTAGAGGCCACTCATTATGGTGAGTTAAAGAAAAGTATTGGACATCTCTGGGATGCTCTACACATTGCCACAGAAGCTTTTTAACACCTGTAGGGCTACTTTGTCCAGAAGGAGAGTCTTTGTCCATCAGAGAGCCATGGAAGCTGTAGATACATTTTGGATACCAAAGTACCAAAAAAGAACATAATCATTATAAAAATGGTGTGTGATCTAAGAGATGCAATCTAGAGAATAACTTTAACCAGGATCCCAGAAAAGTCCAGAAATGGAAGTGAGAAACTAGTAAGGAAGATGAATGGGTTACAAGAGCTCAGCACTGACTCTGCTTGAATGGAATAAGTGCCTTCCAGAGGAAAAATGCAGGATGGTTTATTTTTAAAAAAACAGTACCTGTAATCCTGTTTTTATAAATTAAAATTATCTCAAGGTGTTGAAAAATAAGCACTGCCTTATTCTAAGGATCTTGGAATATTTTTATTACTCTTACACTGAATAACAGGCAAGTAGAAATATTTCAGTTGATACAAATGCTAGTACAGGGCTGATTTTCTTTCTATCTCTGTATAGACAGTGCCCAGTTTGGAGTGTAGCTTTCTTCCTGGGACTCGGCTAGGAATAGGAATGTAACATATGGAGCTGTTTGTAGAATCAGCATTGAAACTTAGTCAAGCAGCTTCTGTAATTTTAAATTTGTTCTGACCCAGCAAAGTTATTACCATTCTATAATTAAGTTTATCGTCACTGCAATAGGAACCACATCTGAGGTTGAAGAAATGTTAATTTAGCAAAAATTAACATGATAAAAACTGCCTCATCAAAAATGGAAAATGCTCAAAGATGTTAACTTTTCAAAAAGAAACAGTAAACAAGTCATCTAAGCTGTTGAAAAATAATGTTTTTACCTATTTCCACATTATTGTGATTTTACGAAGACTATTTCATAAAAAAAATTATATATTCTATAATGCACTTAGCATTGCACCCAAAATATTTCTGCCCATTTCAATAAAGGCAGACTTTTACTTCAGCTCCATGTAATGCATCTCTGGGATTCTTAAGCTGCCAGGTGCTTTATATAATATTCTTATGGAAAAAGAAATATACTCTGTTCTTATAAAAATAGCAGGTCTCATCATATTAACACAGTCAAAGCAATCTCATATGCAAAAGAAATGAAAATAGCTACAGCAGGTCGATAAGGAGAAACCAGTATAGGAAACAAAAGAAGCCAACATAAGTGATGAATTTTGAATTTTGAATAAAATGAAAAGTTCTGATTAACTTTAAATTTACAGAGTCTGAATGGCTCATTGATTGCCAATGCTCTCTGACAGCATGTGCAACAGTCCAACATAACTTATTGACACAAAAAACCATTCCCATATTACACAACATGACCAATTTCAGGAGAGCAAATGTCACTGCCAGAGAGGAAATGGCTAGTAAAAAAAAAAGATTCTGTGTAATGGCTGAGGTTACAGCCTAAGAAAGGCACATGCAAAGGCTTTCTCCTACGAATATCCCCTCTTCCCCACGGGCTGGAGTTATATACATGGGTCCATGCTTATTTACAGAGGCAGCATAGATCCATGAGAAAGTGGTTTTGTACTAATCCAAAAATATAAACAGGCCTGAGTGTATAAATATGAGACGTTAGATTCCAGAGCCAGAAATGATTTATTATTGCAGGTAAACAAGACAACCACAGAGATACAGAATGTCACTTGTAGCCTTAACAAACTAAAAGTACTCCTATCAAAATTCACTTAATATCTCAGCTTAAAAAAGTCCCAGTCTTTAGCAAATATAATTTATATAAAAAAATATCATTTGTTCAAATCTAGAACAAGTTTTGACATAAGGTTAGTTTTTTAATTAATTGAATGAAAAACTAGTTCTCTTCCCCATCCAACTAAAGACTTTTCTTACGTACAATTAGCACATGCCTTGACAAATTTAGTTCTCTTTTATTTTGAAGCTCGACATTTCGCCTTTTTACACACTCAGTATTGCTTTTTACAAATTAACTTTATTTTTAGATTAAATAATTACAGCACTTTTTATTTTCTTTCAAGAAGCTACCATCAAAAAGTAATTATGGGATCCATTCTCCCCATTCATGTTTCACTATTAAAGAATTGCCTGAACAATTAATAAACCTTCTTTAAGATTATATTTGGCAAGGTAAGACTTGAGATTTAATAAGCATATATATAATGTTTTTCCTTATAGACTGAGTAGAAAAATTTAATCATTAACAAAAATTGCTAATTGTATTTTTCCCAATTCCCAAGGGAGATATTTTGATATTATACCTAGAAACTTTATTTTTTGAGTAGTGCTGTTCTAATTATCAGGAGCCTGCAAACAGTATATATTTACCTTGTAGAAACACCAACTGTGAATATTGTGGAGAAGAATATCTCTGTAGCAAGGAAATAGTTAGAAGCACTAAAAAGTGCCCTGACTTGACAATTTAGTTACTTAAATGAATGAAATGCCTGGAACCACAACAAGGTTAGGATTTGCTAAAGTGCTGGTTTTTTTCTGAATGAAACAATTCATCGTCAGACAGAATCTGAATTCACATGCTGATGGATTATTCATTAGCTTACTATAAATTAATCTGAAGAAAACCAACAAAGGACTTAAACTGAGGAAGAAATTAGTTAAAATTCTTTTTAAATACCTGAAAAATATTTGAGATAGCAAAATTATTGTTCTAGCCTTCACAGGTAGTATTGCCAGTGTAAATGACAACAATAAAACCTGGGAATTACTGCATCCTATCCAAACTGGGACACAATTTAATTCTGACCCTGCAATTTAAGTAATTTTTTAATCAGATAAAAACATTTCTACAGAGCTTCTACTCCCATTAAAAACATCTGCAGAGTGTCACATTACCTGTGGCTTTCAAAACTTTACATCATCTGTCTCATATACATCTTGGTTAAAATGTTGGTCCTAGTATTTTGTGATAGCTTTTCAAGTATTTTTTCCCTTTCTACTTACACAGGCTCATTTTCTACACTCGCCAACACTTTTAAAAAATAACCACATATAGTTAGTTTTCCATTGGGTGGCTCCACTGGATTCAAGGTATGCTAAAATACTGTTTCCTGAAGGAAGAGTAATAATAATACAGGATTTGGAAACAGATCTAGCCAGCAGTAGATGTCCTAGCAGCATTAAATGAAATCTTATCCAAGGCCAGTCTTTTTTTCTCTCATATTTTTCCAGCAATTGACTTTGCCTTTGTTCTTACACGGCTCTGAACTGTGACTTGGCAACATGAATTTGGCAAAGTGAAGGCATTTTTCAAACTGATACTAAATGATGGACAAAATGCCAACTGACTAGAGATTTAGCATTCATGGCATGTAGAAAATCTACCACTACTATATCTAAGCAATAAATTATGATCTTCTTAATTCTTTTTCAGTTTCATTCAAAAACACAGTAAAGAACAAAAGAATTTACCCTGTCCTTTTTGGGTTCCCCTACCACCTTGCCTGGCTCTGTTTTCTGGATTGCAGCAGTTCTGTAGAGGTATGTGAGTTAGCAGTTTGTCTAAGCATGTCTGAAAGAACATGTTGACTGAAAGGAATAAATAAAATACTGAAAGTACTAAAAAAGGGAGAAAACTTTTCTGTCACTGTAGAATGGTAAATTTAAAGGAAAAAAAAGTTTTACTTGCAGCCCAAAAATACCAAGGTGTTCTGCAGCTCCCATTCATTTGAATAGGAATATATAAATGCAATAAGTCATGCCCTTGCAGTTTTGCAAATATGAAACACTTTCTTTTTCACATTAAAATTACAATTAAATGCTGAATCAATTCAAGAAAGCTCTCGTAGCTTAGTACAATTTAGTCCATCTTAAATGCAGCCACGACCTCCATGCCCAGTGTGATCAATTGTCAGTTATAGTAAACAACTACCATCAGCAACAACTAAATGGGAAACAATAAAGCATATACAGCACTGAAAACTTCAGTGCAATTTTTTTTTCGTGTGACCTAAAGATGATTTAACTGTCTTAACAACTGCTTCCCAGCCCTTTTCCCCAGCAGCACATTAATTTTCAAGTTTCATGTTTATATACTTGGTATTAGCATCCTGAACTTCAGAATATTTTAACCTCATCATAAAAGAAACAACTCTTGCTATCCTGGATCTAATTTCATGTCCTAAATCTCTTCAAGAAGGAAATTCTCAGTAAGAACACCTTTGATATGTTATCCTGCATCGCCTCCATTCCAGGCTGCGACACTGCCATCTTTTCCCCGCTCTTCTGTGTTTCTAGCGATACATTTCTTCCACTTAGGGAAACCTCTCTATCTGTGTGTCCATAATGCCTTGAGGTTATACACAACAGGAAGCTGATTTTATCCAATTACTTATTTTACTTTGACCTTTTGTGGGTATGAATTGTAGAAAAAATAATATGGGGACTGAGAGTCTTAATCTGTGCTGTGGGCTGTGGCTGTTCAGTCCCAAATGTGAGTCAGAGCAGTCTCAGTTAGTTTCTGCTGCCCTCAATATTCATGCAACAAATTGCAGGTATATACGGTTCACTCTCAAACTAGTACTCTTTCCAAAATGTTCTGTGTCCTTGCCCCATTTTCTCTAGAGGCCGTCTGCACCCAGAGAAGGGAAAGAGCTTCAGAAAGCCATTTTATGCCCTATGGGGCATTTTTGCTCTGAATATGACATAGGGAGGCCCTAATGAAACAAAGAAACGATCCAACAAATTTTTCTGAAGGACTTTGCAGGATGCATATTGTGCAAGTGCATTTCCAACAGTTTATTCAATAATATCAAGCATACACAATGGTTCTGAAGTGTATTACAAATACACGGAAATCTAAAATTAATGTGTTTAACGTTATATTATCTACTGAATTTTAAAGGCAGGAAATCTAGAATTTCTTAATAAATATTTTAATAGACATAGTCAGATGGCTAGAGAAAGTCATTACTACAATTGGTTAAAAATAGAATCTCTCCCAGAAAAATGTTCAAATACTTTTTCTTGTCACTTGTTAATAGTATTGTATGGAAAGATGGATCAGAAATACATCTAAAACGTCAAATGTTTTTTGTTTCTCCTTATGTTCAATACCTACAAATTTAGATATTTTCAAATTTTGTCCCCTTTATTGTCATCTCTCTCTCTCTCTCTCTCTGTTTTGCCACAGAATGTAAACAGACTAATTAAGACCACTGTTTCACTTCCATTTTTCCCATTCTTCTGACTTCCCATGATTGAAATCTTTCAGAGCTAGAAAATGAAAAGGGATGGTGTAAACTTGTAACTATTTTACTTTTTTTAAAAAAAAACTTCAAATATTAAGGATGCATGATTTTGTTTTTGAACTTCAGGTTGAAAAAGAAGAATATTTCAACAGAGAATCTTTTCATTGTAAAAATCTTCAAGTGAAAAGAATTGGCTAACAGTACTTATGTTCATAGTTCTGAAGATTTTTAAGCTCTGATTCAAAAGTCCCTCAGCCACAAATGAATGGAGTTTGGGAAAAAAATATTGAAGAGGTCATGTTTGTCTTCCTTCAGCAATGTGTGTTGGCCACAATAAGAAACAATATGCTGGACTAGGCAGACTTCTGCTTCAATGCCATAGCAAGAGTTTGGCTTTTTTTCTCTGTAACTGAAATTCTTTCCAGTTTACATTCAGAAATAAGAAACCTAACGGGGTAGACCTCAAATGTTATACAACACTGAGCTGATAATTATAACAGACTTTGTAATGTAAAATATATTGTATTACCCATAAAAGATACTAAAATAGTTCAGCCCAGTGACATTAACTTTCCATGGCTAGTTGGTGATGACATGCATCATGCTTCACTATTACAATTAATCATTAAAGCTAGCATATTTTTAAGCATGCAAATTTAGCCAAAGAAAGCTGAGGTCTTTTGATCCGGACTTTAATTTTATTGGAAAAAGAATGCCAGAACAGACTACAATTATATGTTCTACATATAATTGCAGAAAATCTTGTGATTCTTGGCTGCAGCATCATGAAAACAGAGAAGGAAAAATTTAAGAATGCATTCCTTAAAAACAGTCAATTACCACATTAGTTCCCTTTTACCTCTTCATCTGTAACCATAGTGGACTGACCGATAGATACAGAACTTCCAAGGTACATAAAGATTGGACTCTAGTGAGAGGTTCTTGGATTGAAGTAATAGCAAAAAATAGTGTTCATAGACATGAACTGATGGAATGAGATTCCCAAAATTACAAGAAGTCAGGGAATAAAAAGAGTTGCCTTTCATACAGATAGATTCACATATACCCACCAGCCACTGTGATATTTGATACTCTTTTCAGGCATGACAGACATATAATACATACATCTATATGTATTAGAGTCATGTCTTCACCAGTTCATTCAGCTGATTGTAGCACAGGGAATTTACTATGAATTCTGAAGTACTTTCTTTAACAAGGTACAGTAAGCTACCACTAATACAGTGTACTAAGGGCAGAATTCTACAGCGTAGGCAAGTTTACTTTTTATACTGAGCTTTCATTTTTATTTCCTGAATATCATCCTATCACCCCTACCCACCTTGAAGTACTACAACTAGCTCCCCTCTTCATTCAGTTTTAGCCCGTTTTGAAACAGAGGTATCTTTTGTAGCCTTTTTCCTTGGGCAAGTCTTTGCCTAAACTTTTAAAATTTATTTTAGTCTTTCCATATAAGTCAGCATACATCTAGCCTCCGAATCACTTTCTTTCTCTTTCTTCCTTTCTTCCTTTCTTTCTTTCTTTTTCTTTCTTTCTTTCTCTCTCTCTTTCTCTCTTTCTCTCTTTGTTCTCTATTTCTTATCATTTTTTTCCAGTCATAGGATGCCAGAACGGAATGCAGAGTTTCAGGTGTAGTCATCAATGCTAAAGGGTCAGGAAGCTATCATCTTTCTCCTTTGTTGACAGAATATGCCACCTCCACAAAATAAAATTACTGTATCCCTTGTTCCTCCAACCCTCTTCAAATCTCTGAGAATGCATTCCTTTCAAAACATTTCAGATGTAGTAACCCAGAAAGATGCAAAGTCTTGAGCTAAAGCTGGAGAAGGATGGGAAGGCAAAGCAAAACAGGAAGAGTTCAGTGGAAGAGGATTCTATAAACCTGCATGTGTCAAGGTGGTCAAATGCAGGTAACAATTGATCAACAATCATAAAGGAAAAGAAGCAGGGGACTAATTCACCAAACTTTTTAATATTGTGTTCTCTACTTGTGAAGGAGAATTCTACCCAGGCAGAGAGGTTGCATTTTAAGTCTGCTTTGTCAGATCGTAAACAATGACACAATGTGTAAGACAGGGGATAATCAAACTCCATATGTTCTCAAATCTGCTGAGCTTTTTATATGCCTTTCTTTGGTTGGGTTGTTTTTTGTTTTTTTCTTTAATGGGGAATTCGTAAAATTCAACTCTTCCCTACAAAGACTTCCATTTTCAACAGATGAAAATGTTTTCATGAAAAAGACTTTCCATGGAAATACTCCCAACTTGCTGTGTCCTCTGTGGTTAGAGCTCCCACAGCCCTGAGTGCAAGGGCAAACCAGGAAACACCCTTGGCACCATGAGCAGCTGCAAAACCTTGGCACAGCGCTGCCTGCAGAGTGAGGACTGAGTGGGACTGTCGAGAGAAGTGTGAGGAACACATTGGCCCAAATTCCCTGCAGATCTGGGTTTCTGCTTTTCAGAGACGAAGAGGAAAGCAGTATATTTTAGCTCTCCCTTCCTTTCTCCACTATAGCTCAGGGACTGCTCCAACTCCTTTAGGAGTCCTCTAGAAAGCACGAGCAAATGTGAACTGGAACCCAGCACCTCAATACAACATGGTACCTTCTTTACACACGTAATGAAGACAATATTGCCAGTTGGCCAAAAAACAGGATTTTGCGTACAGCATCAGCTGGGAGTGACTGTGTGTAGCAAGGCAGGCCACCATGGCCCAGAGCACTGCTAGTCCAACAAATAATCTGCTCAGCCAATTTCCCAGGTTTGCCTTCAGACATCTAGATTGACACCCCAAGAGGACACAAATACACAAGATTTCCAGCTGAAGCCTACTCATATCATCCACCCTGCATTGTGAATCAGAGTAATAAGGAGTAATCAAAAAGCATGTCATTCAAGAAGGACTAAAATCAGAAGGCTTATTTTGTAGAAGGAAGAGTTTTACTCCTGTAGTGATTTACTCTAAGTAGAATTTATTTGGAAAATAGCCTAGGTCTAAGACTAAACTTGCATACTTAAAATTACAATAATGAAAAAGAAATTACCATTTTAAAATCCATATAGGAGTTCATCAAAGACAGCTTTAAAGTCATGCATTGTTCCTGAGCAAAGAAAGAGTAAAAGCATGATTAAAAATTTAGCCTGACCTGTTTAAGCATGTTAAATTCTCAGTTATATTGTGATGAACTTGTAAGCAGTTATTCAGCTTGGCTCATGTTGCAGATACTCTGCATGTCAGAACATGTCGAACTGGAGTATGGGCAGAGGGATAAGCACACAGTGCGCATCTAGAATACAGCAAGTCCTCTTCCCCAGTCTTTTTTCCGAGTACATTCCTGACTCCAGGTCTGGTAGTTGGTTTTGCTGGAGGAAGTCACCATTGCTTCTTTCTCATTTGAATAAAAGGTTTTAACAATAAAACACTACTGGGAAAGCTGAGGACCATCTAAAGAGTCCATCGTCAGTTTCAGCAGTTTTCAGCGTTGCTTACATTCAGATGGGGGCACTCTCTTCTGTGGTCCCCTCTATTCCCAGCTAAGCATGCAGGAGTCTCCAGAAATTAAAACAGTGCACTGACACCCAATTAACATATTTAAAGACCCTCAGAAAAGGTTATTTTGGGTTAAAATATTTTTTTCTGTTAGTTCTGGCAAACTTTAATATGTTTACACACTATTGAAAATCAGCATTCTCTGTATTAAATTAACATTCATTTTTTCAATATAAAAAAATTGGAAAGCATACAAGAAAATGCAAATATAGATTCCTTGAAGATTGTCTGCTGTACAACTTCAATCAAAAACTATCACCTGAATTTAAGTGAACCTATAAAGAAAACTGGAGCCTGAATATTTATGGCTGTGAATATGTGAATGCTGAATAAAATTCAAACAAGAATTTGAGGCAACATTTAGTTACCTAAGTAGTTTTATGACACAATCTTAAGGATTCTGATGGTGTTTGTTCAAAGGAAGCCAGTCCTCAAGGGAAACAAGGGTCCATTGGAGGACCTGTTGGATCTCTCTGTGTGAGGAAGCAGACGGAACTTGCAGCTTGTTCTTCCACTTTGTGGGAAGATATTTTGGGTAGAAGAAAAGAATTCTGGTCTATGTGCAATTGCTCACTTGGTTTATTATCTTTAGCACATTATAAATACCCTTCCAAAGTCACTTCCTATGAAGTGCTAAATACCTTCATGCAATGTTGAGGCAATGTAGAGACATTTCACAGATGAAACAAAAATCTCCCTGTTGATAAATAACATTTTAAAAAAATATCACTAGTGCACGGAGTCCTACCCCAAGTTATTCCAACTCCTTGGACATCAGCTGTAGTCAGGCCACTCAGAAAAGGTATTCAGCATTGTTTAGTATCTGTCCAAGTGGGCATTGAGAAGATTATTTAGAATGGGATCTATCTCAATGAGCTTAATTAACAGCCTTAAATTTCAATATCTAAAATAATCTTTCAGATTTTCCTAGGGACAGAAGCATCTACAAATTATACTTTATTCCTTTCTAAGATGAGAGCCTTAAAAGGGGAATAGCGAGACCAAAATGGTCAAATAATGCAGTTACCAGAGATTGTCCCCATGACTCTCTGCAGCCCCTTAGGTAGGTTTTCATATTGTGGAAGGTGAATTACTGGAGTACTGAGTTTCAAAAGCAAGCAGATCTCATCACTGTCACATGAAGCAAGCTTCAGATGTTTCCTTCGTTATTCCAATGACCAGCATGTCATCCGGCCTCAGCCTGGAGCAGCAGACTCAAGCATTGTCTCAACCCTCACGCTCTTTAACATGAGCTTCTCAGTCAACCCCTGGAAATACCAGCCACAGGAACAGTTTCCTAATGGTGAATTAACTTCCAGATTGCATCCTTTAGCCATGACAATATATTTTTTAATCCTGTTCTTCAACCCAGGCAGAAGTTTTGCATATCCTTTATGCAAAAACTATGAGATGAGATTCTATGGGCTGTGCAATGCAAATTCATAAATCAATCAATCATAATAGCCAAAACTGACCTGAAAACACATGCAGTTGAGGTTTTTTCATTTTCCTAGTATATATTACAAACACATCCAGGAAACCCACTTAGTATAGATGAAATCATCAGAAAATACCGTTGTTTTTTTTTTTTTTTCAGAGTATGCCTCTAAGAAAAGTTGTTTTATTTAAACAAGAAGAAAAAAAATCAGATTACAAGTGTTTTTCTTCCTCTTGCAAGCTTAAGCAGGTTTAGCAGGTACAATTTACTGCTGGAATAATAGGAAAGAATAGGAAAATACTTGTTATCTATTATTTGCATTACTGCAGTACATTCAAGCACCTGTCAGTGAGCACTTCACTGAGATGGAAAGAAACTATGTCCCCTGCCCAAAGAGCTAACCTGCTGTGAAGGACAAGAGGCACAGTCCCATCTAGACAGTCAGGAAGAGCCCAAACTGCTAGGAAAACTGGTCAGGACAATGAGCAGATCAGTGTAATTGCTCTTAATTTTATTATTTAATTCAAAATGACATTGTATCTAAATATTTTATAAAAGGTGGTTATGGTTATGCTGATTTAGGCTTTTTTGTATGATTTATTTTTGATAATATATTCAGTTACCTATTTTTAAAGGCCATCTCCTTATGGAAACTATTTATTGGTCACTGAATTTTACTGTTGTCTAGTTGGACAGTTTGGGGGCAGGGGTATTTAACTTTTTCAAAGAATTTTCATAGATTAGGAGAACAAATTGCAGGATATCTTTACTTATCTATTTTTCCTGAGCACTATACTAAGAGGCATGTCAACAACATCTCAACCAGCTAAAATTCCTGCAATGTAGTGCCACTGTTTTTCTCACCCAACATCAAAGCAATAACTTCCCAAAGTTCTGGAACTGCTTGTGAGTCCAAGATCTCATTTGTATCACTATTACTTCAGCCACTGCATATTTTTTTTCTCCATAATCTTCATGTCAAGAGCGTGTTGCTTTTTCAGCTGGACAGCCCTTGCCTGTCACCCCAGCCCCAGACTTTGCTGCACTGTAACACCCACTGTCAGGCTAGAGAGAGGAGAACAATCCTACAGAAACTGGTGTTTTAAATCACTATTCTCCAGATTCTGGGGCTGATTTTATCAATACTTCATACTGGATTCATCTCTTCATTTCCCTTATGGCTTTTGGCAGCTCTGAGATTCCTGCTGACTCTACCAAAAAAAAAAAAGGAACATAGTTTATCAGGAGAGCAGAATGTAACTCTGACATACGAGGAGAAGGAAATCTTGCGTAGGCAGTGAACAGAAGGATAAGGAAAGCCCAAAAGAGTCATAGCCCCAAAACTTTCTTTTCACGTTGCTGAAACTGTTAATTTGTATATGCTGGTGGATCTTTTGTGTCAATTAGGTGTTATTTAATGATCTAAATCACTTTCTAGGGACCAGTGGCCAAATAGAGCCCGCACGGCAACTCACGCCATTCACGAGTTCCTCAAATACACCCTCTGTAGGGTAAGGTAAGGGAGTTACTCGGTTGCAAACCAGACTTTGTTACACCCGGGTTGTTCAGCCCTGCCAGGACGGTTCTGGGACAATCGCAGCGACCGAAGCTGGTAAACGTTTTACACGCAGACAGGTACTTAACAGGCTTTTCCTCACCATAATAAAGTTTAAATCTCAGTCTTGAGCTGTGGATTTGCAGGTCCATTTATTTTCTTAAAAATCACTATTATTATATATTTTAGGACCTCTAAAGTTCCCGGTGGTTTTAAGTGTAGTTTTGGTGTTAATTTGGTTTGGGATTTTTTTTTTTTTTTTTTTTTTTTCTTTTCTCTAGCTTTGGAGCTCACTCGGTGTATTTTGTGGCTGCTGTAGTTCCCTCCTCTCCCGAAACACGATCCCTGGGTAGGCGGGTGGGGGCAGCGGCCGCCAGCAGCCGGCACGGCACCCCCGCGCTCGAAACTCGCCGGGATTCCCCATCCTGCCGCTGGTCTGAGCGCGCCCATCGTGGAAACCGCGGGGAGCGGCGCCCAGCAGCCGCGGCGGGGCAGGCACAAGTACGGCGCTGCGAGGCGGGGAGCGGAGCGCGGGGCTCTCCCTTCGAGAGCCGGGCGGGACCCGCTCCGCGCCCGGGGAGCCGAGCTGGAGCCCGGCATGGCGCGGCTCCACATGGCGCAGCCCCGCTCGGCGGCAAGGTGAGTCTCCGGCAGCACCACCTGGGCCGGGGGACGAGGGGGCCGGGACGCCGAGCAGACCCTCCCGCGGGCTCCCGGGCGAGGCAGCCGAGCCGCGGCGGCCGAGCTGGAGCGCGGGGGCGGCGGGCGGGAGCCGGGCGGGGCGCGGGCGGCGGCTCCCCCTGGCCGGGCGGCGCTTGGTTTCTCCTGCCAGCGGAGGCAGGGCCAGGCGCGGCGAGGGTGGGCGCGGAGTTGGCGGCAGGGCTGGGGGCAGTCGGCGGCGAACTGCGGCGGAGTTTGTTCTGTACGAGGGGTGGGAGGTGAGGGACGGGGTCCGGGACCGGGCTGGGCTCCGCTGCGGGTTTTGGGGGCGGGAGTTTGTAGCGGCCGCGGCGCAGAGCGGAGGGGAAGAGCCCCGGGGCAGGTGGGAAGCCGCGGGACACGGTGGGCGGTGGCGGATCAGACCCTCCTCTTCCTCTCCGTGCTACGCCCGTGGAGTCGACGGGCGGGTGGGAAGGTGGCCGCGTGAGCTGGAAGTAGGCGAAAACTTGTTCCTCAGCGTGTTCTCCCGCTCTGCCGCGGGGCCGGGGCCACCCGGGAGAGCCGCGTATCGGGGGTCGGGGACGAGACGCGGGTCGAGGGAGGGCGGGTGGGCGCGGGCAAGAGGAGCCGTGCCGCCCCGCCGCTGCTGCCGTCTCCCTTTCCTTCCTTGCCGCAGGTCTCGCTGCGGGAAGCGGAGCGGAGCCAGCCCCCGAGGGGAAACGCCTGCCCCCGAAGAAAGGGCTGCCCGGAGCCGGCCCCCGCCTCGCCGCGCCGTCCGCAGCCGGAGGCGCCCGGAGGGAAAAGTTGCGTGCGGGGCCGGGCCGGGAGCGATGCCGGGGCGCGGCGCGCTCTGCCTGGGGCTGCTGCTGCCCGTCCTGCTGCGCTGCGGCTCGGCGCAGCCCGGCGGCTGCCCGGCCCTCTGCGAGTGCTCGGAGCCGGCCAGGACGGTGAAGTGCGTGAACAGGAACCTGACGGCGGTGCCCCCCGACCTGCCGCCCTACGTGCGCAGCCTCTTCATCACCGGCAACCCCCTGACTGACCTGCCGGCCGGCGCCTTCCCCGCCCAGCGCCTGCCCGACCTCGCTTCCCTCAACCTCAGCGGCAACCACCTGCGGACCGTGGAGGCCGGCTCCCTCGCCCTGCCCGCCCTGCGGCAGCTGGACCTCAGCGGCAACGCGCTGGCCTCCTTCAGCCCGCAGGCCTTCGGGGAGGGCGGCAGCCCGCTGGAGGAGCTGGCCCTGCGCGGGGCCCTGCGCAACCACAGCGTCCTGCTCAGCCTGGCCGCCCTGCTGCAGTCCGGGGCCCTGCGCAACCTCAGCCGCCTGGAGCTGGCCGACAACGAGCTGCTGCTGCTGCCCGCCGGCATGTTCACTGCCCTGCCGGCCCTGCGGCAGCTCGACCTCAGCAACAACTCCCTGGTGGGCCTGCGAAATGTCTCTTTTCAGGGACTGGGCCAGCTGCAGAGCCTCAACCTCAGCGACAACTCCCTGGGTGTGCTGTGGAACAACACCCTGGCCCAGTTCCGCAGCCTGCCCGCGCTCCGGCACATCGTCCTGCGCCACAACACCTGGGTCTGTGACTGTGCCATCGAGGACCTGGTGACCTGGCTTAAAGAGAGCGACCAGGTGGAGGGCAAAGAAGCCCTTACCTGTGCCTCCCCCGAGAAGATGCTGGGCAAAGCCCTGCTGAAGATCAATGGCTCGGACCTGAACTGCTCTGTGCCCGTAGACCTGCCTTCCCAGCTACAGACTTCATACGTCTTCCTGGGGATAGTTTTGGCTCTCATTGGGGCCATATTCCTCCTAGTTTTGTACTTGAACCGAAAAGGAATCAAAAAGTGGATGCACAACATCAGAGATGCCTGTAGGGATCACATGGAGGGCTACCACTACAGATATGAGATCAATGCAGACCCCAGGTTAACAAACCTCAGCTCCAACTCGGATGTCTGACAAAATGCCCTGGATGCAGGGCAGTGCAAAGTACCTATGCATGAAAAGTAGACCTATGCTTTACCCTTGTGCTTGCTTCCATCTCCCCTGAAAAGTCTCAGACATGCTTGTAACTTGAGGGGGATATGCTTCCCTGTGATGTCAAGTTAATTTTTGTTTTGAGACATTGGGCTGCTGAGCATGGCGTTCAGCTGTGTGTAGGAAACAAGCTGCTACTTTTTTTCCTCCTTACCTGTCTGCACTTGTGGGAATTTTTTTTTCAAGGTGTCAAAAGGAAAAAGGATTCTTTATGATGATCCAAAGCCACCAGAGTTTATAAACGTTTACTGATGCAGACGCCATCCAACAAAAGCTGCCTCAACTTTTTGGGAAAAAAAATGTTATGTTCCTCTGTGCCAGTTTTGATCTTGTATATCTGAATTGAGATGCGATGATTACATTTCATAGACTATCTTGAGATTTTAAAAACCAAAAAAACTCGTTTTAACAGCTCTTCAGAAGGAAATCAAATAGCAAGCATGCACAAATACAGTATAGTTTTACATGTTAGGACATATATGATCTCAGTAAGTCTCTTACTATTTTTTAGTTATTTTTGATTGCAGTTTACGTGACTTGACAGAATTTTTTATACAAACTGCATCTAAACTCCATCTAAACTCAGTCTGAACTGTTAAATTCAATAAACAGTCTTACAAGAACTGTCGTGTTTGCTGTTCAATGAGAAAAGTATGGACATCTAAGAATGTGAATAGTCTCTGAAGTAATAGCCCTGCAGTAGAAATATGAATAAAAGTTTATACGAATGTGTAGCTTAGAGCCATAAATGTTAGACAATTTTGTGATACGTGCTAGGAGAATTACACCGAGCTTAATTACACTGAGATTAAGCGACAGGAGCAGTTTCACTTGGCACAAACCCCTCAGACTGCTCTCTGAAAGCACCTGCATAATGTCAAGACAGATGCTAGGGTCTACTTTCCTGGGAAGGTACAAACTAATAGAATTTTCATAAGGTCTTCTCTACCAAATTAAAAAAAAAAAAAAACAATCAAATTAAATTGTGGAGTACGTAAGTTAAAGAAAATTTTACTTGAATGGAATGGCTTATTATAAAAAACCATACTTATGTGTCCTGAACTAAATTAAATGCAGCTCAATCGTGCGATCAGGAAGCTCTAAGCTTGTGCATCACTACAGCATTTATTAGATTGCTGTTTCCTATTTAAGGTCTTGGTACCTGTGAAGTTCTGTAGTGATCTACATCCAGTAACTTGATGGAACTTTACATTTACCTTAATGCATTTAACAGGTGCACTTCAGTATGATAACTTCAGTTGCTTGCTACTTGCTTGGGAATGCATTTTCTTGTAAATAGATAGAGCATGCAAAAGAACCCTTCAGAATGCCTAATTTAAGATGCAACTCTGACCACATATAGAAAGGTTAGCAAGAACCTTGCTGTGGCTGCCAATAATTATTGCACTTTTTCTAATATATTTATGGTTTCTTAATGAGAAAAAAATACACCAGCTGTAAAAGTGTGATGTGACTTGATATATATCAATTCATCTGTGGAGCTTTTTCCATGGTCACTGTTACTTGAAGCTCTTGAGCATCTCTCAAATTTTACAAAATGCTGGCTAATTCTTTTTGCTCTCAAAAGTGACAGTTTTCTCATAGATGTATACATATGGTAAGAGCTCAAATATAAAATAGTGTTTAAAGTATAGGAAGAAATATAATCTATTTTGGGCATCAGTATTGTTCAAAAGTGTTTTTCATCTTGCGACTTCAGACAAAGCAAGTAGCACAACTTGCTTTTGATTCGTTTTCTATTGCTTTAAATTGGATTTGTTTAACAGCAGTGATTTTTTTTAATGTACTTATGGGCATTTACCCTTAAAAGTAAAAAAAGAATGAATATTCAGTACAACTATTGTTTTGTAAATCAATATATTTGCAATTAATGTGAAATAAGTGATAGCATATTTCTCCTGCTGTAATTCAAATGTACGAGCAATATCTGGTCAATGGCATATGAATTAAATTTGTGGATTCTTATAAAGCAGGCTGCTCATCCGAATATTAACTGCCCACACTCCACACTTAAGCATAGTGTGAAAACCCCTGTGTCAAGAACTATTACTGTTGCCACTATGCAAACCCTTCATACTTGGTATACATCAGATAGGTTATGTAAGAAGCTGGAATTTACAGTAGCTACGCAGTGTGCTTTGTTGTATCCGTTATTCTGGAGATTATCAATTTACACTTACCTGTACAGTGCCAAGAGGAGTAGAGCATCATCCTTGCTTAGGATGCTCCTGTAATATAATAGATAAAATATGTGCAAATCAAGCCATTTCTTGGGCAATTTCCTGAGTTTTGTTAACAGATACTTTAAAGTAACTACAGTAAAAGCAATTATCCGTGATGTGTTAATTTATCAGCCGTGCATTTGTAGAGCTGTGTAAGGACAGGCAACGACTTTAATTTCAGTCTCTCACCAATGGAGCAAGTATTCATATAGTGGGCAAGTGTAACTGTTGTTACTGTTACTACACATATTATTCTAAAGATTATTATTACTATTATTTTTGTATCTTAGTCAATGTAATAGAAAATTATTAGAGATCTCGTGACCACTACTTTAAAATATTTTTTGTCATTTGCTTACTTTGTGTATTTATTAGGCTGTAACATTTAGCATGTGTCAGTGTTGTGTTGGATGATGTTCCCCTACAGTGTCTGACCAACAGTGAATGCTTTGGTGTTTTGTACAATGCATTATTTGATCTTAAATTCTCTTCCATAAACAGTTCTTGAAATTTGTTTTACTTTTCTTTTACAAAATAATTAACAGTGGTACTCAGAAGACACATAAAAGTAGCTCCCACACTACTACAGAATATGGTTAAAAAACTAAACACTTTTAAAAAAATCATTTCAACGTTCTTCTGAAGCACATATTATAATCCTACTCTGCTTTGATACCTGAGATTCCAATTGACTACTTCCAACTGGCTATTTCCAAAGCAGCTTGTTCATTCATTCTTTGGTAAAACACACGTAGTTCTAAGTGCCTCTAAAATGTGTTTTGTGTACATAAATCCTCTAAGTTCTGTGTGACATAGTTGTCACCGAAAAACATCCAGACTAAAGTAGTGGGTAAATCTTCATGAAAGGCTGCACAGCTAAGAAGCAGAAAGGATCATTTTTCCAAGGTTTAGCTGCTTTGTGAAAGGTAGTTTTAGTTGTAATAATCTTATAAATTTGTTAGAAAAATAGCACAAGGAATTGACAAGGTTTTAATGTATTTTATTAAAACACTTTGGATAAGTGATGTTGCCAGGTAAAAAAATTCCCCAAATCCTCCATTAACCAAGGTAGCTTTAAATTAGATCATTTTTATTTTACTAGATAATTTTTATTTTGCCAAGGCATAATATTACCAGTAATTCTGACATCCAGAAAATGGTTTGAAGTTTTGCAACAACTGCTTTAAATCTTTTCATTGTGGGTAATTTACTTTTTAAGCACTGGTGACAGTCCCCAGTGACATGGCAGCAAGCGGAGCAGTCTGTTCAGACCCACATTCTGTTGTTGACTGAGATGTCACTGAAAACAGGCATGGCAAATTATTCAAAATATGACTGCACTAGGTTCCCAACTCTCATTATTCTTCAAGCATTTTCCCTGTGGTATACTCGTCTTTCTGCATCTGCATAATTTCCTTTTTGCCTCATTTTCTCAAAAAATCCATTAAAAAGTGTATCATGAATCTGCACAGGTAGAGAAATCAGTCTGACTGCACCAATATTTTGAGGTTTAGCATCTTTATTTCTCTTTAAGCCTTAATGTGGAAAAGAGCCTTTGTCAAAGTGGACAGAATGAAAATTTGATACACACTTTTTCTTTCTCTTTAGCAGCTGAATGTTCAAGAAGAACCATTCATTCTCAGCATATGATGAAGGAAAATAGCATTTGGTAAGAAAAATGTTTTGGTTTCAAGCTTCTAAATGACATTTATGTTCTATGAGAGAAAGTGGAAGGAAGAAACTTGTAAAGGAAACAGAGGCTTGTAAAAGAAACCCGTCTTCATAATGGGTCAGCACTGGAAGTCACAATGCTATGGCAGGAACAATTCCTGATTGAATCTGTCCATTATGTTCTGTTCATTTTTATAGGTTCAGCTCTAATTTCTTCCTGTTGCTATAAATAGAAACATTTTGTTAACAAGTGGCATCCCATCTTGCAATATTTGCAGGGCAGGTGTTTCCACTGTGAGTTTTTTTGTGGAATATAATAGAAGATTGAATTTAATGCAGTGCCTGCTGATTTAATAATGACCAGATCAGGCTTATAACTTAATAATCCTTTCTTTTTTTGCAAATGTGCTGCTTACAAGGGGAAAAGACCTTGGCTTGTAATCAAACAATAAAAACCCAATAAAAAAAAAAAACAGGGGAGATAGAAAGCAGAACATTTGGAGAGTGCAGCATTTATCAGATACTTCACTCAGAAAAGAGACAAACCACGTGGGAGCTGAGGGTCCTTTGGTGATACAGAAGTGTAGTCTGTTACCTTCCCAAGTCAATACAGCAGTAGCAGAAAAGTGATGCTTTATACCGACACAATAAACCTAACAGCCCTTCTCTCCCACGTTGAAAAAAGCCCTACCGAGCCTTCAGAAGGAAGAATACAGGTTTGCAGTGTAACTATGTCCTTAAAAAGGACTTTCACTTTCTCAACTGTGTTACAATTTATGTGTTGTCACATCCTTGGAAAACCTTGCTGTGCCAGAAGTCATCTGTTGCGTAGGCAAAGCTTGAAATCAGTCTTTGCATTCCCAATGTTAGCCTAAATAGAAAAAGCAAACTATTAAGGAAATTAAACCAGTACTTTAGACAGCATATCTGTGGTATAGTTAATAATTTAATATTTGCAATTAGTTACATATTTCAAAGTATTCACTAGATAGCTTTTCCTATCTGATGATAGACTAACAGAATAACAGATTTGTGTTTCTAGTAATTATGCATGAAAGCATCTGAATAAATTAGCAATATTTCAGTACATACGGTGATGAAAATGCTAAAAATCTTGTGTTCTAGAATGTTTCACTGTTACAGAAATTTTAGATGTGCAAGAAACAGCTGTAACTTTTTCTGATTGAAGTTTGGTTTCCTAATTAAAAAATATTCTTGAGGAAAACCCCAATAAAATATTTACTAGATTGCTTATAAATGTTATATTTTAATTCTGTTTATTTTATTACTATAAATCCTTACAGATACTGAGGTCTTTACTGAAAGTGTAGTTGTATTCCTTTTAGCCCAAATTGATGGTTGGGCTATGAATTTGCATGGTAGAATAGTAAAAAGCAAGGTTTATAGCTGGCCTGATTTATTTACTTAGAAAGAAATTTGGCCAGTAAATATAAGAGATTGTGTTTCAGTTGTTCTTGTTATTTCAGACCTAATTTGGTAGCTTTTTTGGTTATAATATAAGTGGTATTAATTTTCAAGCTAGGTGCCAATTCTAAATTTAACAGTAATGTATTTTCATCTTTTTCATTACCAGGTCAGACTGTGTTTTAAAGTCTCCAAATACATATTTACATAGTGAAATATAAAGGCACTGTTATTACTGATGGAACTATTAAGTAAAAATGCTGCTGAAACAGAGAAAACAGGTGAAAACCAGAGGGGTACAAAAAAGCATTCAGTTGACAAACTCATTCCTGCAACTTCTTTTAATGAAATTCTTTTATATTCCAACCTCATGGAAATCAAAGGGAAGAATGGCAGTTTATCTTCTCATAAATAGCTAATACAGATGTCCAAAATTTTGTTAGGTAGGAACAATTTTTTGGGATTGTCCCAGGAACATAGCTGATAACTTAGTTTTGTGTCTAACTTGTTTGCCATTACTGTTTTTTTCTCATTCTTAGAACAGCTAACAGAGAAGGATATTTGGCTTTACACATGGTAGATTGATCTGTCCTAAGTTTTGTCACAGAACTGAACTGTCTTAGTATCTGGCTGCAGTCTGCTTCAGGTATTCCATTGTTCCAGTAGAATTTCCCTTCTGTGCCATAGCCCAAGGTAGCTTTGTGTGATGTCATGGGCATGTATGCAATAAATTTATACAACATGTGTAGATTTGACTCCTTTGTCAAATGGACATTATCAAAAGTCAAATAGACATTTCAACATAATTCACTGTATATTTCATCAAGTACTGGTAGTGAAATAGCAAAATAAGAAAAAATAACATTTACTGCCAGAATGCTGTACGCAATCGCGAAGTGACACTACATTAGAGCATTTGAGTAATTTAAGCTGCTTCTGAAGATGGAAAAAGAAAAAGAAGAAACTATTGCATTAAGAGTTTTATTCTTCAGGTAGGTGTCTTCATTAATTCTCATTAATAGCTCATGAACAAGCAATAACTGAATCCTACAGATAGTTACACATTTAAATATATTTCAGTCAGGGGTTTTACCCCACTGATTTTCTAGTTCCATCTTTGCAGAGGTGGGTGCTTTAGTTAGCCTGGAAGGGACTAAGATCTCTTGAACATCAGGAGACAAGAATTTTTATTTTATGTGTACACAGAAGCATTTTGCATACACACACATACATGTGTAAATATATTTATATAATGCAAAACTAGAGGGGACAGAAGAGGAGTAGAATCCAAGGCACACCATCTCTCCTCTCCAACATTCTGTTGGCTAGCATAGGATTTTTTTTTTTTTTTTTTCACAGATTGGAATGGGGACCTAAATGCCTAAAGGGAGTGTCTATGCCTCTGAGAAGCACATAAGGCATGATTCATATTGCTGCACAACTAGTGTGACCATTAGCAGCAAGTTAACAAAAACTGATGCTGAGTGGTCAAGATTTTGCAAAGTCTGGGGTTCTGCTCTCAAAGTAGCTTAAAGGGGCTTAATTTTCAAACATTCTTGAACACCATTTGGAAAATTACACTTTTTTTCTTTTTAAGGTATTGAACAAAATGCAGAAAAAAACAATTTTCAATGTGAAAAGGTGTGTGTCTGGTATACACTTGAGAGAAAATATAAATACTTGTAAGAATTCTTGAAATTCCCCAGTCTTGGCTCTCTGTAATTTCTCAAATTGAGATCTCTGTAACACCACCTACCAGAATCTCTTTCCTCTTCTCTAGTTTATTCAATCATCCCTAATCCAGATTACTTTTATCCTTCACCTTTTGACCAAACTTGATTACTTCACATTGGTAAGCAAAGGTAGAATTCCTTTGAATTTGAAACAAGTAATGCATAAAATCAAATACTCAATAATTATGCAGATTATTATTAGGGTTGTATTTGCTGCCAGTCTTTTATTCAGGTTTTCCCTTTTGCTGTTTGTCTCTTTATGTTTAGCTTTTCAGCATACTAAAAAGTTCTGTGGTAGCCCAGAGGAACTCTCTGATTACAATTCCAGTAACGAACAAGGAGATGTTATTCTGAGATGATAGTCTTGAAAAAAACTTGCAGAAACAGTGCTTGAACTTTTCTGACAGGATAGTAAAATGTCACTGAAAATAGTTCTGCTAACATATTCTTCATTTGTCAGAAACGCTACATGTGCAGAAAGGGCTGGGATGCTGAATTTGTTATACTGATGTGATGCTGTTTAACGAGCCCGTGAGGTTTCTGATACAATAGCTTGTGGTACCTCTGCTCCGATTTCTCCTCCCTACAGCTCCACACACACACTGATCTGCTCGAATAGGACCCAGATGAGTTTAGGTCATGCATTCAGCAGTTTGTGGTAATTTGTTTGTATTATTAATCATATGTGAAGTCCCTTTATTTTCAAGCGTATAAAGAAATATATTCTAGTACTTGTAATTTTTAACATAGGAAAAACTAGCTGGCATATGCCTGGTTTCATAACTTATCCGTAAATACAAAAAAAAATACTCTGAATTTGAGTTTGTGAGGAACAGATGTCTTTCAGCAAGCTTGAGTGTAAATTCAGCAGGATTTCCAATTTAATCCAGGAAATGATGACACGGAAATTTATTGCAAGCAGAGAAATAACTCGTTCTTCATCTCAGTTATGCGGACTATGCCTTTTTCACAAAGCAGTGCAAGGTGTTTTTTTTTCTCCTAGGTTTCCAGGGAGACAATCGCAATCCAGTAGGGGTTACTGTTGTTCTTAATAAAGCTCTCTAGATTTTGTAGTTTTAGCAATTTTTCTGATCAAAATCACAGAGATAGGAGATAGGATTTGATAAATGACACTGAGTAATGTGAATTGAAGTGACCTATTTCAAACACACACAGATGATGCAGTGGTGCACCAGCTTAGAGTGATGGTACTAGTACTCTCACCAGCTAGAATCATTTTAACTGGCAGGAAAGGACTCAAAACTGAGTATTAGTCACTGTAGAGAGCTATACAAACTATGCTTAGCATTTAGCAGTTGATGTGGAATATAGTATATCCAAAAGGTTTCTTATATAGGTGTGAAGGACCATATCCAATTCTAGGATTTTTTGTATACAAGTTATATACTAATTCACAACCTGCATGTCTGCCCTGTGGTTTAGAAGGAAAATTGAAGTAAACAAGAACTGGTTGATGTAAATCAAATTAATAGACAAAAATCTCATCTCTCAAAATAATTAAAGTTAGTGATCTTATTGTTGATGAGAAATCAAGAAATGTTGGTCACAGAAATATATTTGCCTCACATATTTATTTATTGTTATACATTCAGCTAGAAAGCACATAAATTTACAGAGGGTATATTCAGTACAAGGAGATCAATGGATAGTACATCAGTGCTACTAAGATTCCTCCCAGTTTTATTTTCCATTACTCTGCCATGTGAAAGGAAGAATTAGAAAGGGAAAACCTTCAGCATAACAAAGTGTTTAAGAAGAGAAGATGGTAGAGCCAAAAATCTCCTGTAATGACTGTCCTTTTAATACTTACTGAAGAAGGATTTGAAGCAATAGTGATGCAGTAGTAGAAGATAGTATGGTTTCTTTCATAAGTTTAAGGTTATTTTGGTTTATTCAGGGTTTTGTGTTGATGCCAGAACTAATTCATGCATTAACATTTAATCTAGGTCACCAGAAAGTACCAGTGCCAGAATGTGCTATACATTTTTTCCCATAGTTTTTACACAGCACTCTGTGCCTTCCAGTAATGCATGAAGTGCTTGTTTTCTCCTTCCCTCCCAAGGGAAACGTGTACACTGGCTGAGGGATACTGTATGCATTCTCTTGCCTTATGTTTCTGAGAGAAGGCATAAGCAAGGTAAAGCATCTTGCACTTAAAGGTGGATTTGCTTTATGATATTCCCTAATTCCCGGATGAGTAAGTTCCTTTGCAAAGCCTGCTGCTTGGAGAAAGTTTTGTCTTCCATGCAATAAGCCTTTTGTCTGCTTTAGAAGAAAATGTTAGGGACATTCTTCTCCTCTTTAATTTAGTCCTAGAAGTTCATCTTTGCAAAGGAATATGAGAAATACTCTTAAAATTATGTTTTGCATCAGGAACTAGAAGGTCAGTTGTGCATAAATTCAGTACCATGATGAAATCCACAGGAAAATGATTGCTTAGAAACAGTGAAAAAATAAGTAAAGATCCTACCAATTAAATAAGTTTTTAAAGTATGTAATAATAAATAAACTCCCTCCCTAAGGATCCTGCAAAGCTCTCAAATGTGGGCATCATAGTACCCTGTGAACTCTCCCCTTCCCTTTCTCTCTGCCCTCTTCTTTCTCTTTTTTTCTCCTCTCTTCTCTCTCTCCTCTCCTGTAGCTTGTATTGTTCTGAGCAGTGTCCAACCATCCAGCTAAGAGGACATTAATGTCATCCTCTTACCTTCCTGATAAACAATATTTGCAGCTCATAGTTAGTTTTAATGTCTTGTCTACATCAGCCAAAATTTAGCATGTGCTGATCTGAGCTTTGCAGTTGAGTGAAGAATACAAGGTAAATTGGTAACGCACATGCAACTTAGTTAGCTTGTAAATTGCTCTTACTGGCTTAAAAGGATGAGGGGAAACATGTCCATACCATTTTACTCTTCATATCTTCACCTCATAATGACACAAATAATAAAATACATTTTTTGCATTTTCAATATTTTTATGTACATACATTTTTATATATGTATATGCACATTTACATAGTACATTTTAGAATTCTTGCATATTTTATATTTACAAAAACACATGTTTCTTATATACAGGCCATGCTATTCTTGCTGGAAAACAATATTTCAGTTTTTTCTCATGTGTGGTCTTTTGCAAGTAAAGCTAATTGAAATTAATGCTATTTATATTTTGTTCACTTTTTTAGATAAAAGAAATAGAGTCTACTAGTTTAGAACTAATTATTGCAGTAAGCTTTGCAATAAACACTTTTGATAACAGGAATGATGGTTCAGGCTAGCATGGCAATTTTTAGCATCTATTAAGTCTTCTGAGTAGCTTAGAATTCTGTAACTTGTAAAACAGTCAAACAGAAGCCTATCCTGGGTGAATAGTTTAGCACAAAATACTCCCTTGACTTCACTTTGTTTTTATTGCTCCTTCAGCATGAGGATGCTGCCAATATTTTGACACTTTTTTCTCCTTAAAATCTGCATCTTTTTGACGGTATGCCTTCAGAAAAAAAAGAGCAAGGGACCGGGATATTCTTGAATTTTCTTGTCAAAACACCGACAGGATAATTACCAAGAGATGATGCAATTTGTCAGCGGGAGAGTGGGTGTTTGTGCATTGTGAGAGAGTGTCAGTATGGCAGGTACATTGTGCAGGTGTCACATCCTGCTTCTCTAACGTGAAAGGGTCTCCAAATGCGGTAGGAGAGCGAAGGCACTTCTGTGAAAGGTGGTGTAAGATCCAGTGTTGCTTTTGTCCTGGACTGCCCATTTTCTGGGCTCTAAAGGAGAGAGGTCTTCCCATTAGAGCAACAGCTCACAGGTCTCCAGACCCATTGCAGAGAAGGAGGTTGTGTGGGGCATCACGCAACAGGCCTTGGTCTTCTTGCATCTGGTCTCGCTACACTGCCAGTAATCATTTTGTGGCCAGTTATCCTGGCTTGGTGGCTGTTTTGTACTGGCAAAGAGACATAAACCAAACTGATTACAGAGGAGGACTAGACCTCCATCCTTACTCCAAAGTCACAAAAATGTATGATCTGCAGTGTGACCTGGGGCATTCCGAAAAGGAGAAAAGGAGCTTCAAGGGTAATTCCTCAAGCTCTGGGGATAAATTGTTCTTTATAATAATAGATAATTTAGATTTGCTTGGGGAGGCAGAGTTCCAGCAGTGACAGGAAAAGTATTCTAAGGTGTAATTTGTGCTAGGTACTCGGGCAGCTCTCTTTGGCCCATCAGTTGCCAGTTTCCTATTAGCACAAAGTAGTAACAGAGAGGGCTGCCTTTGAAAAAGAGAGGGAAAAGACAGGGTTGACCTGTCTTTCATTTGAAACTTTATTTTTACTAGTGGAGAATACAAAGCAGAACTTGTATTCTGCTAGTGCAAAAATGAGGAGTTTGTGGAGGTCAAATTTATGACTCAACAATAAAGTATTTTAAAGAGGAATAGGTAAGTGTTCTGCCTACATTAGGAGCAATATTTTTAGAAACATGCCATCAGAGAATCATAGATTCTAAGACCTATGATTGGAAAAGACCTCCAAGGTCATTGAGTCCAGCTTTTGACCAAACACCACCATGCTAACTAAACCATAGCACTGAGTCCCATGTCCAGTTATATCCTGAATACTTCCAGGGATGGTGACTCTACAGCTTCCCTGGGCAGTGCGTTCCAATTCTTGACAACACTTGCAGTGAAGAAATTCTTTCTCATGTCCAACCTGAATCTGCCCTAGTGTGGCTTGAGGCCATTTCCTCTTGTCCTATTACTGGTTGCCTGGGAGAAGACACTGACCTCCAGCTGACTGCACCCTCCTTTCAGAGGGTTAAACAGAATGATAAGGTCACCCATGAACCTTCTGTTCTCCAGACTAAACAAATGCAGCTCCCTCAGCCACTCCTCATAGGATGTGCACTCCAGACCCTTCTCCAGCTCTGTTGCCCTTCTCTGAACTCCAGCACCTCCATGTCCTTCTTGTAGTAAAGGAGCTCAAAGTGAACTCAGGACTCAGGGTGTGGCATCACCACTGCTGAGTACAGGAGGACAATCACTGCCCTGGTCCTGCTGGCCACACTATTGCTGATACAGACCAGGATGCCATTGGCCTTCTTGGCCACCTGGCGACATTTTTTTGGTGAACTTTTTGGAGGAGGGAGTACTCTGTTCTGTGTTTCCACATTGCCTGGTACACTGGGTCACTACTCTGTCAGGAGCATCCAAATGCTACAAATGGTAGTGCTTTGTGTATGAGAATTCTAGCTATGACAATACAGAACTCTTTGCAAGAGAATTTTCTCTGCCAGAGAGACTGCCTCTTTTAAGGCTACAGCAACAACAGCAGAAAGATGCCTTCTTTTTTGCCATAACAATTCCTTAAAAGAATATTGAAAAATTAACACAGGAGATTCTCTTATACAAAAATAATTGAAAAGGGATATCCTATTTAGTGAACAAGAATTAGGTTGTAAAAAGACTGCAGTGAAAGAGGATGAAATAATCTCAGATTATTTAGATTTTACCAGGAGCAGGTTTTCTATTGGAATCCATGCTGCTGTGGATATCATCAGTGCCTGCCCGGGGCTCCTTGTCAAAGCCCAGCCAGTCCGTGCCATCTTTTATGGGGACAGCCAGGTGTGCCCAGTCCGTCAGCACAGCACCTGTCGTCATAGCAAATTCCCTGTGGAGGAAGACAGCTGTGAATCCTATAATGAGCTTTCTTTTAATAAATAAATTGATAAAAAGGTCTGTGCAAGAGAATTTGCAGAAACCTCTGAGGGATGCTCTGGCCCAGTCAGTTGTAAGGACTGTGGCTAGTTTGCTTTGAAGTGTTTGTATCAAAGTAACGTAAACACTGCGCTGCTTCTCTTTCATTTATTTTCTTTCACATGCTTCCAAATGTGCTAATTTTATGCAAAGATGTCTGTTAGCTGTAACAAATATTTATCCTCTGCTGGAACTGAACTCTTTTGAGTGCACAGCAGCCCTTGTAAGCAGGCATTTGAGGAAGGCAGGTGCTCAGCTGCTCCATTCCTCTGTTTTTTTCCACCTGGCCACCTTACAATACCCTTCTCAAAAGAGCTGAACTTCCCAAGGTCTGAATCTGTGTATGGAGCTGTAATTAATCAGCTTCACTGGGAGCTGCATGTGTAGTATCTGAAAGTAGCTGAGAGCTTAGAAATGTCTATCCAGTACTTCAAGCAGGTGATTTCTCTGAGCAAATTATTTATATTCCTGGCCAGCAAAATAAGCATGTCCTGAACTTCTGAGCAACTCATTCACAAAGTAATGCATTGTTTTTACAAGGAAAAGAGCCTTAACACACTGCAGCAGGAGGTAGAGGATAGTTTTCTCAAGTGTTTTGTGTCTTGTAAATTTTGATTCCACTCCGAAGCAAAACAAGTAGATGTACTTTCTTTGGACACTGTGCCTCCAGTTCCTTGAAATAGCTCCGCTACATTCTGTTCTGATCATGTTGCATCAATGACGATTTTTAATTCATGAGTGGAGAGAAAGGCTTGGAGAGACAGCTGATTGACTTACATCTGTTCTGAGAGCAGATTGTGATTTGTCTCAAAATTTTTCTAACTCATCTCTAGAAAAGATGTTTAATACAAAGAGCTGCTAAACCAAATAATTATTACTTTATTAGTAAAATGAGACTAGTACTCTTCTCTTATGATGTGATTTATGTCAAATTTTTAGACTTTTATATCACTCAAAGGCCCTGGATAAGCCCAAGATTTATCTTGTAAATAAATACCCTTAAAAACCCTTCAATATCCTTAAAAAGTCCATCACCAAAGCTAATATGATTTGCTCATCAAATTATGACAAAAATTTGCTTTACATATATATTTCACATTTATATGCCAGATATATGTAATTATACATTCAGCCCTTTAGGAAAGACTGAAATAGTTCTAGGACATTGTGACTTAAAGAACATGTAATGCAGTTTGCAGTTATTTTACCTGTTGGCTCAGGAAACAGGCCAACTAATTCAAGCAACTATGAGCCCCTGCTTGCCAAGCTGTTCCCTTGGGCAATTCCTTCCTGTAACTGGAGTTTTCCCCCAGATTTGCTCCTATAGACACATCCTTTTGCTGTCTTTTGCAGGAAGTGGCTGAACAATTAAGCAGGAGGTCTGTGGCACAGGATCTTGTAGGGCAGGGGCGAAAGGGGAAAGGTTGGAGAATGCTCACAGGTTTCTAAGGTCATGGAGACATCAGCTTCCTAAATGTCTGAAGCCAAATAACTTTGCCTGGTCCCTGTGCAGATTTGCCAGTTAAAACCATGAAGTGAGATAGTGATTGCATTGTGATGGTATGTAGTCACAGTATGGCTCTTTGCGCCCTCCATAGCTTGGAAAGACAAGAATTGTCCCTTCTGGAAGGTACCTTTCAGGTAAGAACTTTCCTTCTTCCTCATGCAGAGAGGGAGGTGTTTGGTTCAGTCCAATAGTCCAGTGAGCTCCTAGATCATACACTCCATAGCTTCCTGTCAGCTGAGACCTCTCCAGATTTCCAAGACAGCTCAGAAATCATTGAGAGGGCCTTTAGGATGACATCAGCCATCTCTTTGAAGATTATTGGATGAATCCTATAGATTTGCAGGGATCTATCTGGGGCAGCAGATCCCACACAGTTTCAGGGTCAGCTGTTAGTTGATCATTCTTGCAGCCGTGAACCTCCAGCTCAGGGCACTGAGAGCCTCTTGGTCCATCATCCATGTTGAGGAGAGAGGCAAAGAATGCATTAAACACCTGTGCCTTGTCTGTGTCTGGGTTTGTGGGGTGACCATCCTCACCCTGTAATGAGCTGATGTTATTTTTACACTGCCTGTTGCCATTAATATATTTGAAAAATCTCTTTTATTTTCCCCTACAGCTCTGGCCAGCTTCAACTCCAGTTGAGCTTTGGCAATCAGCACAATTTTCAGTATAGTTATTTAGTAGTTCTAAAGTTGGCCTTCTTCATTAAAATGATCACACCAGTTCTACATTGTTTATGTATAAAAGATGTTTTATGAAGCAGTGAAACAGTAATTCATGCTGTAAAATACAGTTCATTAAAATGCGTTATCATTGTTTTTCACTGGTAGTATTTGCAAAGTAATTATTAAAGGAAACTGTAAAAGCTACATTTTTATTTATATAATATGAAACTATTATTAATCATATATATGTTTTATTTTAGACAAAGTTTGTTCATTAAATCTAACCTTAGTAAAGAAATTATACTGGGATGGAGAAATTTATCGCATTTCACTTTTCATCAAAAAGAGCTGCCTATAGTCTGGTGACCTAAGCTTGTTTACACTAGTCACAGCTCAATGTTTAATGCAGTAATACAAACACAATATGTAGTTCCACAACTCCTTTTGAGCTCTGGCATAATTAGCTTCCATTAATTAGTAAATGAATTAGCTTTCATTAATACCTCACCTCTACAGTTACAAAGGTCACCTTCAGCTCAGAGAGAGGAGTTTCTGGTTGTAATTCTAAGAGATGAAACCTGTCCTCATTAATAGCTGTAGATGTTAATTCTGAAGTATCAAATCACTTTTTACATGTGGCTTTCCAAGCAGTGGAAGTTCTCCTTACAATGATCACAGCTGCATCCATGATACATTTGAGGCCATTCTGTTCCTTATGGACTGTCATGGGTTGCAAATATGGCCAAAATCTGTGCTAGCCCTATACAGTGTAATTGTTTGTAGGTTTTTTGACAATAAAAATATCAGCATAGAGACTAACGTGGCAGGAGTGAGAGGGAACAGGGTCTGGAGGTTATGCTGCACAATTAGGTCTCACATGAGGTGGAAAGCTGCCTACTGGGATCACATGGAGACATGGCAGTCCTGGGCTTTCCAGATGGAATTTTCAGGCAGACACATGAGTTGACTTCTTTGCTACACATGCCTCCAGTTGCATGGTAGGCAAGTACGTACTTATAGGCTCACTCAGAACTCTGTAGGCTCACTCAGAATTCTCTTTTTGCTCAAGGAAGAGCTATGGTGTCACTCTCAGTATAGCTAGAGGTAAAACATTAAAATTAACTAGAAAAAAATAAAAGATTTTTTAAAAAAAATCTTTTTCTTTTAATGCCTGATCAATGCCTAATGTCCTCGGCCATTTTGATGAAAAACCACTAGGATTTTTGTGGCTGTAGAGAGAGGGTCAATGATGGATCTTCAAGGAGAAGAGGAGGTTCACATATTTATGAATTTTTTTTCTTCTAAAAATAAAATAACCATAGAAAAATACCCCTTAAGATGGAAATGGGAGCCCTCTGTAAAGGCTCTTCATGCTGATCAGCAGTGATGAGATGCAGAAAAATACCAGTGACAGAAAGAGCGCTTCATTTGCCAGTATAATTATCTCCAAGAGAGGTGTTCATGCAGCCAAAGATATTACTCTGTTTGCCACTCATTACTGGTGGTTAGTGTAAGGGATGTCATGATCATGCAGGTAAATGAGGAAGCAGGTAACTAACCTACAGCACTTTGATGGTTGCCTATTGAACACTTGGCCTCCTGGGGAAGTAGCATAATACCCTGAGATGCAATATAAAACATTTATAGACTCCCTTTTAAAAGGCTTCCAGAGGGGAAGGTTCAACTTTTCCATTTTGTTGCAGTGTTTTGCTGGAAGAAATACACTGTGAAGAAAGGGGCAAGCAGAGAAAGTTAGCAGTAATTATCATGCTTTAAGGCTCTTTTGTTAGCAACTTCCTTGGTCGTTTCTACAAACTAAAATATTTCAAAGCAATAATATACACAGAAACAATAATTCCCGTTTAAAACAGGGAATGCTATGTTAAGATGCTCTGTTAAAAATGTTTTTCAAACTTCATGATATACAGCCATCTCTGAGTTTCAAATGGAGTATTGCAACTACCAGACAAAACCTCATGTTTCAAGTGTAGAGCCTACTGACATATTCTAACAAGCATTTAGAATATCTGATATACCTTAATGGTGAGAAAAACAAGAACTTCATTTATTTGCCAGCAAATTCTGTACTTGAACAGTTAAATAACATATACAGTGCATGATTTTCCTCACTTGGTATAGTATGGTCTGTGACACGTGACAGGATATTCACTTTATTTAACTTCATTAGGAAAAGTTAATCAAATCTAGTAACATGGTGTAAAAGTAAAAAATAGCCTAATAGAAAACCAAGTTATTTACATTTAGTTCCATGTCATAATCCAGCCTCCTGAGGAAAGAATTTTAAAACCTGTCCAAGTTTATGCTGAATTTTACCATCTGAAGATGGTAAACCATGTATTTAAAATGAACAGTTTTGAAAGAGAAATACCATTTTAATTGCATTTTAATCCACCCACAGAGATGCTGCATTTTATTTATTTGATTAGCTGAAGGCCATTCCTCTTGTATACTCAGAAATGCAAATTTTTGACTTTCATCAGGCAATTTCACTTAGGCAAGTCAAGTATGTAGAAACATACATCGAATAGAGCAAAATTCAAAAAAATCCTTTCCCTGCCTCCAGCATGTGCTCATTCTTTCTGATAAGTTATCATTACTCTGAGCCATGTTTGCACATCCTACCTCCTCAGGGAGAAGAAGGGTCACAACAAGGACATGTTCTAAGTGCCACTTGTCTCCATTTCTAACCAGAAATCATTTTTAATGAGCACATTCACTTGTTTCAGGGCAATGCCCACCAAATCGCATCCCTCTTAGCCAGAACACATGGGAGTCTTTAGCAAGGGTGTGTGCCTTGTGAGCAGACCCAAAAGAAGCCTGCAAAATGAGGTCTGCAAAAGATCCCATAATAAATTGCTAGCTGAAGTGAGTCGCATTTGAAAAATGAGCTGGTGTGCTTCATTATTCTGCTTGCAGCATTTGTATGGGAAATTTCAGTAAACTAGACTGTAAAAATTTATGACCAGTTTGAATGTGGACAAAAATAGTGAGTTTATGTGTTTCCTGATGCAGATGGTGATGGACAGTAAGAGCATATAGTACTCCCAAGTACAGAAACCCACAGAGCTTTATTTAATGTGACCTCTCACTGTGCCCCTACACATTTCTAACAAGGCAGCAGCATTGGCTGGTACACTGCACAGTGAACTGCTTCAGCTTAAAAAATAGCATAGAGGGTATTTCTTATATGAATGAATATTAACTATGGTACTAGGTGCTGCAGGGAGTTGAACTTAGAAAAGAATTTAAGTTGGAAAAATTTAAGTTAGTTTTGTTGAGAAAACTCAACAAAGATTTAGGAAGATTTAACTCTGCACTCCCTATGCTGTTGGCTGGAGGCCCACAGTTCCCCATCCACCCTGTACTTCTATGTCCTTTTATACCTAAAACTGACCTTTAAGTTCCTCCACAAGTTTGTAGAACTCAGCATAGGGTTGGACCGGACAACACAACAGTGTGAATCCTTGACCCCTGTCCAGGGGAGCCCTGCTGCCAGTGACGCAGTGAGGATGGACTGTTGCTGGTGCAACGGCAGGAGATTTCCTGTACAATATTAGTCTCACTCTTTTGGGACCAGACAGACTCAATTAGCCCTTTAGCATGTATTAGCCCTTTAGCATGTATTTTCCCATTTATGTCCTCTAACTCTTCTATACTCATCACCGGAGTGAGGTGAGTCTGCTGCTGCAGCATAAAACACATACATTGTGTTTTCTAAGAAAAAATGGGGGGAAAAAAAGTATTTCATCTTTCGTGAAAAGTCACATAAGTTTTACTATTGCCATTTACTATTAGGCCAATGCAGTAGTTTTCAAAGTAAAGAATAAACCTTCCTACCTGATGACATTGCTCATTTCCCTCCAGTGACAGAAATTTTTGTGGAAAGATTTGCTGGTGACTGAGCAGGACATGATACAGGAAAGCCATATTTTAGGTAGTGCTTCTGCTCCATCTCAGACTAAATAAATCTAGCAGAGATGCATACAAACATATATCCTGCCCATGCTTCTAACTGAAGTAATGGACTTTGGAGACCTTACATCTCTTCTTCAGAGTCTCTAAACTCAGTAATTTTCAATGAAAAGTGTCATGGCAGTAGAGAAATTTGAGAGCAACTTAGGGCAGCCCTGGGCCTTGCTTACTGCTTTTCTGTTAGGTGATGGGTTCCCTTCCACTGGTTATTTTGAACGTATTTTCATATGAATCCATTTTATATAAGATAAAGTACTATATTCCTCAAAAGAACTCGTAAGAGTAGCAAAGCTAGTTTTGTTTGATACTGGTGTGAGATGAATCACAGACTCAGAATCACAATGAGAAATGTATTGCTACCTGGTAATTGTTCACTCTCTTCTCACTTAGTCTGAGGACAATCTAGTTACTCTGTTCCTTTGGTTTTATGAACAGCGTATCAATCAAAGACGAACTAAATAAAATATCAAAGAAAAGGTAAAGCAGCCGTGGGGTAAAAGTTACAATATGACTAATACAGGTTGGGAAAAGCCAAAGTAAAAGAAAAATGCCATTGCTGGGAATTCAATAATATGGATTTAAAACTTGATCCTTCTAAATTTGAAGATATTATTGCATATGCAATAATTTTCTATAATCTTTAAATGATTAATATATTAAGTTTTAGGGTGGAGATGTTAAAGGAGAGTAGATCTGAGACAGTTCTTTGGGGTGCTCTGGGAATTTGAGAGAGAGCTTCTGAACTCCTCTGGGAGCCTAATGCTCTGTAATAAATGTAATCCCTGAATTATTAATCAAAAGATCGTATACTCTCATAAATTATAAGCAACAGCTGGGGAAGTGACTGGAAGACTATTTCCTAGGACACCAGAAGAGTGATGCTCAGAATTTCATTGTTTGAACTGAGATAAACATAGCTCCTCTGATTCAGTAGCCTTAGAACAATTTACTCAACTCCAAGTACTTTTCTACACTCAGGCTGAATCCTCTATACCCATGCTCAGAGATGGACAAAGGGTAGCAAATACCACCCGGTCTAATTTTTTAGCCAAAGAGTGACATTTGGAAAAAGCAGCCCTCTCCACGGTGCTGAGAGGCATTGCACTGAGGCAAGGCACAGCTAACAGGCCATGCCAAGCAGGGCAGTGCTTCCCAGCAGGTTCCTGCAATGCTGCTGCAGATGGTCGGGGTGTGAGCCATCAGCCCAGCAGGGCAAGCTCCTGGGGGGCCTTGCCAGAGCACCTGCAGGAAGGCAGCAAGGGCCAGGAACCACTGCTTTGCCCAGATCTGCTGATGGGTAGGGTGTTATCCAAAGGGAAGCAATGACTTCCAACTTTGATACTTGTTATTCACTTACGTTTTCTCTCCTTTGAGCACTCTCCAGCTGTAACCGAGAAATATCTATCAAGAAATTGCTACCTTCAGAGATGGGGGCCTGGCTGCCATGTTAAGGAAAAACTGAATCTACTGCCTCTTTCTGCAGGTATTGAGAAATGCCTAAAATCATTACTGTGGTCCTGATAAACATTTTAGCATCTTACTTGTGTTTCAAAGACAGGAATAGGAGAACTAGAGCTTGTACTGATATGCAAAAAAAAAACAAACAAAAAAGAAGTGTGGAATAATAGAAACCAGAACAGTCTCCAGAAGGTAGGAAGATAGTGATTTTTACTTGACTTGTGATTGTGCAGAGGGATAAGGTGTTGTTGCTTCTGAAATCTGAAGAAACAGAGCAGAGAGATCAGAACAGACATGCCAAATTACAGTACCCTTATGAGAAACTGCACACATTGTTGGAGATGTGCATTACTAATCTCTTACAGCAAGCAAGTAGAGGGAAAGAGGTGACCAAAGGCAGCAAACCTTGATGATGCTCTCTAGAAAATAACTGGCTTCTAAATAACTATTTTTCTAAATACTAGAAGAAATGTATAACAGGAAGGAATGATGAGCTGATTAGTTACTTACCTGATTAATTATTTTAGTAATAAACAGCCTTATGTAGATTATTCTGAAAATCCAGCACAACTGCCTAGAAATTTCCCATTGTCAGCTAAAAATTGAAAAGGCAGTTTCTACTCTATTTATATCAATCTTTTTGAAATAATTTTGCCTGCCTCTCTATGCAGACAGAGAAGGGAGGTGAGACCTAATATTTCTTCAAATCACTTGTGTTGTCTTTTTTGTGCTCTGGCTGTTTTATTCTTCCCATCATATCAACAGGGTTGGACACCTTCAGAGGATAGATCTGAGGATCTGAATTGTTTCTCTGTGTGACTACTTGCCCACTGCTAAAGATTTTTGTCCAAGAGAGCAGTGCTTGTTCTCAGGCCAAAATGGTTCAGGGTGGGTGGTGTCCTGAATGTTTGGGTCTGACTGCTGCTAGAACAGAGAGACCACACTGCTCTGCCCAGCTATTTCACCAAGTCTTCCCTGGGTGCCCTGCTAGCACTGAGTCCTAACAGCTGCTTTTCAATGGAGAACACCTGAAATATGGCAACACCAAGTCCTGTGATCACCAGTCCAAGCATAAGCTGTAGGTTCAAGTCCTGACCATCTGTTTATTAATCAGGGAAGCAGACAGATGCAGTGACCAGTAATTTCTCTCTGTATATAATGCAGTAGCAGGAGAAGAGCTGAGGAGGAAGCAGCTGCTGCCCATTTCTCAGACCGCTGTTTTGGAGAGCACTGCAGTACCCAGATTTTTTAATACAGCCTTACTGCAAACATGCATCTCTTCATCATGCAGCTTTTTAAATACAGCCTTACTGCAAACAGGCATCTCTTCATCATGTAAATGGAAAATAGTGCTTGGTGTACAGCCCCCTCATAAAAACAAACTGCTTATGCCTGTGGCTATAAATATATACACACAGAGAATTCTCTGTATCTCTTTATCTATAGATATAGTTATGCATCTCTGGAATTGAATTTTCCATACTTCTGTCCTGTCTGATTGTCCTTTGGTCCCCACACTATGATGATTTCCACATCAACAGATTCCCAGTGCTTACTGGGATGAAGTAAAAGACTATCATGCATTAATGGACCCAAGCTTGGTGTGATTTATACACAAATGCTCTGGCCTGAATTAGACTGTGGAATTAAATTGTCTGTTCATGGGTTTTCTTTTTGAGAGAGCTAACTTTGATTCAGAAATTAGCTCAAAATTAAAAGAAAAATGCAAACCCCAAAATCCTAGTTTATATGTAGTGTTCTGCAGGCATCCAGGAATGAACTGAGGAGCTAAGTGATTTGACAGCTCAGCATTCCTCACATGCCTCTCCATCTTCAGCCCACTTTGAAGGAGAGAGGGCCCTCAGAGTGACTGAGGAGGGCAGGTTTGGGGAGTAGAAACCCCAATTACAGCAGCTTCCCAATCTGAATCAGAGTTTGTTTCAGTGCTTCACAAACAACACACACGTGACATACTCTAAAAATAATCAGTGGTCTCAGGGAGGCATGGAAGACAGAAAGGCAAGCCTTGAGTTCTTCGATGTTTAAAAGCAGCACAGGTTTGCTCTGCTTCTGGCAGGGGAGGAAGGAGAAATTTCTCTATCTAATGGTACTCCTGCTGTTCCTTGTAGGACAATTCCTCCTGAGTAGGAATTCAAAATACAGAGGCATAATTCTCAATTCTTTACACTGTGCGAAGGAGCAGTACTTCTGGTACAAAATCACAAAGTGCACTGTCCCAGAGCAGCAGACATCCATACCATGTCCCAGGATATACTGACTCTCGTTCCAGTGTACAGTAGAGAGTATGAACAGCTCAAGAGGTTCAGAGAGGTTTGGAAAAGGATACAAAGCCCCTCAAAGGCCATGAAAGTGCAGACATGAGTTGGCCTGGTGCCATGGCTGAGTACTCTGCCCAGGCTTTCCCAGTAATTGTGTGCAAACCCCATCATGCTGGATGTTCAGCATTTCCATCCAGAGCTCAGTGCCTCAGCCATGCTCCAGCCTCTGCCTGCTGCAGAAGAGGTGGGAGTTAACCCAGGCTGGGGCTGAGTCCTGTGCCTGAAGCCACATTCTAGGAAGGAGGGTGTGCTGGTGGTATGAAGCTACATTTTTCTCCACAGGCATTTTTTTGAGTCAGGCATGTGACCTCCAAAAAGTGGAGGGGCTCTCCTTCCTGTTTTCTTATCAGGCAGGTCTGGTGCTCAGTAGGTAAGCTGTTTTCAAAAATAACTGTGAAGCTCTTCACTTTCCTCCTGCAGTCAAGCAAGGAGGCAGTTATTTAGTTCTGCTTCTAGGGCAAGGGGTTTTGGATCCTTCTCTGTATTCCTAAATTAGATAAAGTAGAAATTTTGACTGCTTCAAACCATTTTCTTCTTTCTCACAGCCAGTAAGAAAGAGATTTTTTCCCCTTCTCCAATGTTCCTCTGTGTTTGTGGCTGCTTAAGTCCCAGGTTACACTCTTCCAAACACACAAGAGGAAGAAAAATCACCCTCCTAAAGAAATTTCCCACTTTGCACCAGAAAGACAATATTTTAGCATCAAGCTATGCAACATCTTCTTAAGTTTAATTAATCAAATTATTCACAAAAGCAAAAAGTGTATGGTCTTTCTTTCCTTCTTCTTAGGAAAAAAATGCATCAATTTAATTGCAAAAGCAAATACAAGAATAAAAACTAACAAAAAATATTGTTCTAAAGCAGAATAGCATTCACATTTAAATATAGGAAATATTCAATTGCCTTCTTTTATTTGACCAAAAAAAAAGGTATCCATCTGTTATTTTGTTTATTTTTTAATGTAATAGCTACTTTCAAAGATGTGAGGTAATGTCCATCAATAATTCACTTTCAATGGCTATAGTATTTAAAGATAATCACCCACTGGGCCATTTATTAGCCCTGACAGAGTGAACATAGTGTCAGATATCACTGAAAGGCCTGGAGGATTAAGGCACCAACCCTTCAAACTCTCACATGCTTGCCAGTCAAACTAGTCTCCAGGACATAGTTAAACCAGGTCATAACCCTTTGCTTGAAGTAAATGCATTTAAGTCTGTTCATGCTTTGGATCATTGCCTTTCTGCCTGCAGGGAAAGTATAAGGGTTAGTTCAGCACTGGTAGAAGAATTTTATATAAATGTAATATACCTTTTTATTTATATATATATATATATATATATATATATATATATATATCATATAACAGATACAGTCTGTATCATTTGTCTATAAAACTAATTATATATTCTATAAAATATTGTAAAAACTAGAAGTAAAAAAAGAATTTCAGACTGGTTGACTCTTTCAGTGAGGTTAGGAATTCAGTAAGCAGACACCTCTCAGGAATTACTTTAAATCCTTTAGTTATGTACAAGAAAGAAAAAAACTTTGCCTTCAGATTCTTGAATCATATTTGCTTATATAAAGACACTCAACTGGATTTCTGGTTTAGAGAGTGCCATAAAATCAGATCGTGCTGCTATAGCATCAGGATGCATTTTATTCTTGTAATAGCTATGAGGTCCCTGATTTTCTCTGCATCCAAGGAAATAAAAAAACCCAACTCACTAATATTGTTTTTTCCCTAACTTAACGTCTTGTCATATTGGGCTAACTGGTAATATATTATTATTAGAAGCAATGATGCTAAAGGAGGAGAAAAATGAAAGACTGAATATTAAATCTGATTCACATGTCCAGGTCAATGTTGCTGCCTCGTGTAGCAAATACTCTTTATTGGCAGTACCCACCCCTTTCTCTAATTTGCCATATCGAACCACACACTGGTTGACAAGTGTACATTAGTCTCATTTAGCATTCCTTCTCCTGGAACAGTGAACAGGACAATAACTGGGTTGGGCTGTGTTTGGAGAGGAGTCCCATTACTGCCCATGCTTGGCCAATGACAATCGTTCCCAACCCAGTGCCCAAGCTCTCCATGGCCAACACCCCAGCCAGGAGGAGGAGGAGGCTGTCACTCATCTCCTTCCCAGCTGGTGCTGCCCCACTGTGCCCTGCAGAGCCATCTCCCAGCCACCTTTGCTGCAGCATGGCTTTATCTTCCCTTTGCAGCCGCCGGCTCCCTGCTTCCTGGAGGGCAAGAAGTTCCTGCCAGAAGCACAAAAACCATTTTATTGCCACATCAGTGTAATGAACTGCTGGAATAGAGCCACGGAAACTTCTTCTAAATGGAAAATTAAACTTTTTTTGAGCAAACTGGGGAAAACTAGGTATGTACTTTGCTGCAGCAGTGTGTATGGAGCTAACTGTGACCCATAGTGATTCACTGTGTGAGTAAAACAAGGCTGAATGCTTCTAGCCCAGTCTCAAAGAGGCTGGGCTTTTCTTGCTTAGATCATACTTATCTTAAACTCATCCATTCAATTATTAAAATGTTCCTACTTTGACCCAGAAAATCCCTTCTGCCCTGGAAGTAAAATCTCAGTATGTTTTTCTTCTTGCCAATTTTCACACTCTTCCCAGACTAAAGATTTTTCTTTTTTCAATAGATATAATTTACACATATCTTAGAGCCACAACTTCTCATTTACAATAAGCATTTATTTCATCCTTTTCTAAAATACAGAATCTGAAAGAAAACATAGGTAGTATCTAATATTCGGGAAAAATTGAAAAGAAAGAAATGGAACATTTGTTCTCATAAATATTTTTGTAGAAAGCCCATGAAGTCAGATTATGACAGAATGTCCAGTATTGTGAACTAATAAAATCCATCGCATTACCACATGAGTGTTGCTAAAGGCAATTAGTGTGCTGGATACCTTCTTATATTTTAAATAAGTGAGCTTACTAATTAAATATCGAGAAATTTTTGAGCACTGTAACTAATTTGAGTGTAATTGTTTCACCATCAAGACCAAATTTACATTAAAATTCAGTGAAAAAAAATGCTGAAAATTAGTACAAATTCTAAGTTTTTACCAGGAAAGCTAAAGCAGCAGTCAGTTCTATCTAGTTCTATAAAGTGGTGTATCCATGTGTTGCAGCACTTCAGAGGTCCTGTTCCCAGAGGCTGACTCCCAGGTGGACTCTCTTCTGTCTAACAATGCAGCTGAGCATTTCAGCCTTTTCAGCACTGAAGGAATTAATCTGGGTGTTTCACAGGGGAAAACGGAGCCAGGGAGAATTAGTTTACAGGCCTGTTACACCTTTGAGATTTCTGCTATTTTGGTCAAATACAGCTGAAATTAGCTGACAAATGAGCAATTGTAAAGCAAGACCTGAAAAACAGATCACATAAGCCCAACTTCTTTTGGAAAGTAGACTATAGAGGCAGAATGGACCAATGCATTTCTTTGCATCTCCTGTACACTGAGAAAAGCAAACTCACACTAACAAATAAATCTACAAAAAAACCAGCTAGTATATTTAATAGAGGGTTTCAGGAAAAAAAAACATACTCAAATTATGTAAAATTTGTAAAAAATGTCCTCCCTTACTGTCACTCTTCAACCACAGGGTTTTAACCAAATGGTATTGTTTTCAATAACAGAAAGAGAGTTTTTTAGGACAGAAGAGGAAATTCTTCAATGAAGGCAAAATTTGAAAGGCCGAGATGCTGCTACTCTGCTTCTATGTCAGAAGGAAAGACTTCAGTAGAAAAACAGTTGGTTACATTTATCTTTGGTACAGCTCTCAGATAATTTCATCAAGCTAAAAAGAGTGATATCTATCACCTAGGAATGTTTTCTATTTTTGGTGAAAGTGCAGAATACAGAGGGATTTGCTGTCTCTGCCTCTGGGTTTCCATTCTGGGCCCAATTTATCCACCAGTATAAAGCCATGCCTAGTTGTGCCCCATGTCAGTTGTGCTTCCAAGTGTTTTGCTGAGATTGGACCTGTTTCAATTTTTGGTTAGGTGCCCATTGTGCCAGTAGTAGACAGAGAATGAATATGTAGACTTAACAGCTGTTTCCAAACATTTCCAAATTTGTAGCTTGGTTCACACATCGAGCCATTGTCAGATTGCTGTGCTGAGCAGAATCAGTACAGCATGCTTTAAATATCTAGACTGAGACAACTACAGAAAGTGATTAGCAAATGGCATGAAGCAGATGTACAGTAGCTATAGAAACCACAGCTTACACAAAGCAAATAAGCTTGGACCATTACCTACAATTTGGTTCACGTTCTTTCAACTGAACCATAACATCTCTTGTAAGGAATCTTGTGGGGTGGGCTGAGAAAATATGTTAAACGCAAATATTGCTGAACAAAGAATAAAGCCATTTCAAACTTAATGGTGCTACAAGGGTATTTAAATGTACCAATAAAGAAAGTAATGAGGGATGCTGTCAGTGCCAAAGAAAAACACTAGAGAAAATCAGCTACAGCAACCTGCCTGTGGAGCAGCACACATCACACCACACTGCAACAGCAAGACAGCATCATAATAGCTTTCAGCATAAATTAAAAAAAAAAAACAACCTCAAACCATTAAAAAGTTTGGCACTATTTTTATTACTTGATGGTGTACAATATCACCCCTGGAGATTGTAGGTTTTCTCAAAAAAATGGGACTCTTTCTTCAAGTGAAGGTTTGAAATGAATATTGGATTGTAGCTGACAGTAGTGACCACAACCTTCTTTGCCTCCTTCAGGGCCTCCAAGGGTACATCAAGAAAATATAAGTCTTGTTTAAAGCAAGAAAAGTTAAAAAAAAAACAAAACAGAAAGAGTGTCAGAGAAGGAAATGTAGAAACAGACATCAGAAATAGTGAGGTATATATATTTCTATCCTAAGGCACAAATTAAATTATTACTGCTCACCCCTTTGGTTTCTTTTGCTTTAATTGTAGATCCTAAGTGCTGATGCCCTGGAGAGCACTCTGATGTCAGAAAGACAAGAACTGCTGCCCAAACTGGCGTGTCATTCCCTGTTTGCCTGCTCTTCTTGTGGAACTCCTGGTTGCTGGCGCTCCACTGCACTAGGTGATACACAAATATAAGAGATGATCCTTGACCTTGAACTGTTGCGGTTTGAATAGACAAGAAAAAAGGACTGCAGAAAGGAAGGGCTGTTGAGCATGTTTTACAGGCAAAAAGCTGAGATACAGGGAGATAATTCTTCAAGATACAGAACTGCAAGTGCACTTAAGGAAGTATTCCTGCCCTTTCTCATTCCAGAAAATATGTCCTCAATCTGCCAGTAGCCCATGTACTGAAATTAAAAGAATCAGTATTTTCCATGTTTTGAGACAGGTAATTTCACAAGTATCCTGGGAACAGAGGTAGGAGTGACCACTCAGTATAATGCTCTGGCAGTCTGCAAAAGACAAAGAAAAGAAATAATCTCCTTCAAGGAGAATGGGCTTTTTTTTGTTGTTTCCTAAAATCACCCCCTGTAATAGCTGTTACCAGCCTATCTTTTTGTTCTTGGGGGTATTCTGCAATAACAATCTCCAGTGCTATCTAAAGATTTGATTGGTATGTAGAAAACCAGCATATGTCAATTTAGAAGCAAGACATGTAGGACATTTATTTTCCCAAAAGATTATTGATTAATATTCCTCAAATACCTCGTTCAATGCATTTAATGATATTTGTTCCATACATTATTCATTTCTCATTATTTTCGCATCTTACAGAAGAATTTTCCCCAAAAGTTTAAATAAAATATTCACTATTTAGTTCATTTCATTATTCATTAAACTCTTGCTTTCATTTTCTTTTTCATAAGCACAGTTCTTTAAAAACAAGTGCTTAAGCAGTAGATAAAGGGTGGTGATGTAACTGACATAATTTGGAAGTAAAGAAAAAATTCCCACAGTTTTAAGTTTTAGTATCTGGAAGGTAGAACTCAGAAGGGGAAAGACATGAGTTTCTCTGTGAACAAGTGTCAAGTTTGCAGTGGAAGGGAATGACTGAGAGTGCTCCCAGGGTTGTCACTAAAATGTAGCTTTCTTCCATGAAAGGAAGTTTTATTTGCCTCTCCCATAGAGCAGGACACATTGAACTATGCAGGCTTGATAATCCTTGTAAAATTATTTGGTATTGGTTTTGTACCAGTTTGTATTTATTTCTGGTGAGTGGCTGGAAAAGGTCATTTGTGCATTGGGAAGAAGCAGGAGGCATCTGAGCATAGCCTGCCACCAGAATTTAAAGAGATGATCCAGTCTATGCATGTGCTTGTAACGTCACAGCCATGATAATGGAAAAGCATATGTCTAATGGTTGTTGCTTTTTTTTCTTTCATTGATAGATACAGGAGTTAAAAATGGGGTAGATAAGCTAAGAAGAGGAAGGAAAGCTAATAGCTCATCCCATGTTTCCCATTCTGTAATAAGGTGTCATTTTTAGGACATCTTGTCTCTGATTAGCTGAATTTATACATTGAATAACTGACCTGCTGGGAATTTAACTAGCAAACTCCAAGTTTAAACTGCAGCTCTAAGCCCAATTTCCATGTTTTCCCAAGGGTGAGCTGTCAGCTCCTACTCATTGGCACTTTTTACATTAAAGGTGTTGCATTAGGCCTAATGCATCTTCTCTTCCAGGAACATGAGTAATTGGTGTTGACTTGAAAGTTCCACATAAAAATCTGTGGTAAAAAAATAGAGGGAAATGATGTTAAAAACAAACAGGATATTTCTAAAACTATATTTCACATTTTTTATTATGGAATATTGAAAATGTGCCAGGAGGCAAAACAATGTTCAGTGTTACCAGTCCATACAGGAATGAGAGGGTCATCCAGCCCCCCTGCTCAAGCAGGGTCACCTAGAACAGGTTTGTACAGGGCCACATGCAGTCAGGTTTTGGGTACATCCAAGGACAGAGACTCCACAATCCATCTAGACAAACCATTTCAGTGTCTTACCATCCTCACAGTAAAAAAACACTTTTCTTCTTACACTTAAATAGACTTCTCCATATTTCAGTTTGTGCTTGTTGTCTGTCGTGTCCCTGAGCACCACTGAAAAAAACCACCATTCTTAATGCCTCCCATGAGGTATTTATGCACAGTGTTAAGATTCCCTTGAGCCTTTTCTTCCCCACGCTGAACAGGCTCAGCTCTCTTAGCTTCTCTTTCTATGTCAGATGCTTCAGGCCCTTCACTGTCTTCATGGCCCTTCTTTGGCCTATCTCCAGTATGTCCATGCATCGTGCTGGGGAGCCCAGAACTGGACCCAGCTCTCCAGATGCGTCTCACTGTTGGAAATGCTTCTTCCCAAACAGGTTGACAAAGAGGGAAAACCATCCCAGTCACTTGAAGATGCTGTTGAGATGTGAGCCAAGAACTTCTAGGCCTGAGAGTTTCCTCTGCTTCATTCATAAGGAATGGCTTTAAGCTCCTGTTAGAGCTGTTTGTGTTCATGCAGGCTATTGTCACAGGTCTGCTGTATCCCAGATTAACAAATCCATCATTCTGTTTTCACTAATTCTTCTACAGTTATTTCAAGATTCTTTAAACTCACATTATTCTTCTCAGAAGAGCCATAAGCAGGTCCATTTACACCCTTTAAATTCCGTCTGACTTTGTAGAAGATTGCTGCCAGGTGATTCTTCCAACATTTGTGTTTTGCATCTATGTGGAAATGAGAGAGGACTAATGAGTTTCTATTCACTTGGGAGTAGAATATCTCAAATTTCAGCTATATCTGCTCTTTATGCCTTATTTTAGCCCCAAACTCAGCCACCAGAAGCTGCTGCAATCAAATTAACTTTTTTTCCTTAAATGCTTTAAATAAAGAGGATCAGATAGGCACTGAGAAACCTAGAATTGCTCAGTGTGTGCAAGATAGAAGACAACTCTCCAATTAAAAAAAAATCTGATTTTGTCTTGAGAGGATGTAATTTTCTCAGGAGAGCATCATCCAACATGCCAGCTTCTTTAGACATACTACCTATCATCACTAGTATGCAATACTTTTGTCCTCCTACCTGACATTGAGTCAGGCAGAGAAAAGAAGTGGTTAATGAGCAGAGAGAAACCAATTCTAGTATAAAATATTGCCTGTGAAAAAGAGTCAAATAAAAAGGGGGTATAAATTTTAATTTCCATGTCAATAGTTCTTTAAAAAATACAACCATGTAAAAATGTGGAAGTGAATATGAAATACCAAAAATAAATTAATTGGCTCCATGTAGTTTTATATGCCCATTATCCTGTGTAGGAAACTGGAAAGCTGGTATATTTATACACAGTGATAATTATTTCTTATCTGTTCAAATCCAAATTATGTTTAAATATGGATTTTCTAGGATCTACTTTATAATACCTTCCTCCAAAAGCCTCAGGGAATAGGGCACTTAATTAAGAGTGTTTTAGAACTGGACTTCAGAGTGATGTTCATTATGTTTACTTTAATACTTTAGCAATCATTTTACATGGAAATCTGCAAACACTGACCTACCAGAAAGGATGTCCACCATGAAAAGTTGTTCTTCATGTATGTAACCTCAGACCTTTCTTTGACTTCTTTGTCATTGTTTCCATTCCAAATACATTGAATAATATAGAAGCGATTATTAACTGTGCACAATTTTAGCAATTAATTTAGAGTCGATTTAAATGAGTTTATAAAGGGAATCAGAGATTCCTGTTGCCTCTATTTTTTTTTTTTAAGTAGAAGCTAGCAGTACTGCATATTTAACACTTGGTCTTATAAACTGTTCCATGGTGTAACCTTAGGACACACCGATGACAGTAACACAGACATGCAGGAAATATGCATGTAAAGAAAAAATAGATTTCATGTAACTCTACACTTAGCTTAGGCTTTTCAGACTTTAGAAGGAGAATTTGTTAATATTTTCCAGTTTATAAATGGTAGAAAAATGAAGTCCTGAAATCCATTTGAATATTTCTAGGAAATTCTAGTGGTAATCTATTGCTCAAAAAAAAATATCAAGAAAGTACTTGTCTGTGGAAGAAATATAATTTTTTCCTGGAAATACCAACATTCAATATGTCATCCTCATCTGCAGTTCACTTTGTTCTGCTTCTCACTAACTTGCATGTCTCGGATCAAAAAATTATGGTTTAAACACATCTGTAGGCCAGAAAAGTTAATCCAGTGTGTTCAGACCGGCTTTCCAGGGGAATGCAGCTTACATGATCTTGCTCTCTGTCCATCCATCTATCACATGACAACTACAAGCCCATCTGACAGAAAGGCAGGATGTCAATGACAAATCATTTCCTGCAAATTTCATGAAAGTCTGTGTCCAGGCAGATGAGAGAGATCTAAATAACATCCTGTGCTGAGAGAAAGGTTGCAGAGGGAGCCTAACCTGGTTAGAACAAATTCCTCACATGCACTGCGTGGCTCATGGGTCGGCACATGGGCTACTGGGACCCACACACAGCCCCTGGCCCAGCCATGGAGAAAGAGGAGCACAACCAAGACTTAGGGATATCATGGGCATGGGATGATGGGCCATTCAAGCCCAAAAGAAGAGGCAAAATGGAGATAATGCAAGAGAAGTTGGGCAATGATACAGGACAAAAGAGGACAACTGGTGGCTTATCATGGCAAGGAGTATGGAAGGTGCTGGGTTACCATTGGGAGGAAGTGAGGCAGTGGAGAAAACAAATTTCTGTGATGGTGTTTGTGTTAGTTTCATTGGTTCCAATGAAATTGTTTGCAATTTGTTTGCATGGAATAATAATGGAAATTACTCTTATATTTGCTGTTTTAATATGATATTCTTGAGCGTTTCACTGCAATAGAGGCAGAATGCAAAATCCAATATTGGATCTATTAGCATGAATTTTGCTGAAGGACTTGAAGGACTTAAAATGCTGAGACTGGAGTCAATATTAGATTCAAGCCTCTTGAGGGGAAGTAGAGCCATGTTTGAAAATGTATTTAATATGTTCTTTTTATTTATTTATTTTATTGTAGTTTCTCAATATTTTCTCTCACAGTTACTGTTAAAAAAAAACCAACAAAACAAAACCAAAACAAACAAAAAAACATCCAAACAATAAAATTACATTTAGTATTATATAGAAAAAGAAATGAGAATAAGGTCTGTAGATAGTGTATCATACTGGAACCTCAGTGAATGGGAAGATTTAATACTCCTATTAAAAACAGTAAATAAAGAGTGATTGAGTATATGAAGCCAAATAGCTTGTGTTCTGTTAAAGTATATCTTCCATCCAGGCATAATTTGAAGTTATCTAAAAATTAGGAATCTTCTACCAACACTGGTAATTTGTTTCTCATTGATTGCAAATAATGAATGTTCTTCATTTTTCATTTGTAAGTAAAAAGCTTGAGGTTACAGCCATTAGTTCTTTTTACCACAGAATTATAGAATCAGAGAATCATTTAGACTAGAAAAGACCTTCAAGATCATCAGGTCCAACTGTTACCCCAAAACTGACAAGTACACCACTAAACCATGTCCTTAAGGGTCCCATCTACACATCTGTTGAATAGCTCCAGAGATGACACCACTTCCCTAGCCAGTCTCTTGCAATGCCTGACCACCCTTTCAGGGGAGAATTTTTTTTTAATGTCTAATCTAAACCTGCCCTGTCACAATTTAAATAATTTCCTCTTGTCCTGTCTCTTGTTACCTGGCATAAGTCACCAGTCCTCACCTGGCCTCACCCTCCTTTTAAGCATTTTTGAGAGTATTAAGACCTTCTCTGAGTCTCCTTTTCTCCAGGCTAAACAACCCCCAGCTACCACAACCACTCCTCATGGGACTTGTGCTCCAGAGCCCTCACCAGCTTCGTTTCCCTTCTCTGGACTCACTCCAGCCCCCCAGTGTATTTCTTGTAGTGAGGGGCCCACAACTGGATACAGCACTCCAGGTGTGGCCTCAGCAGTGCCCAGTACAGTGGGACAATCACTGCCCTGGCCCTGGGGCCACACTAGTGCTGATACAGGCCAGGTGCCATTCTTGGCCACCTGGGCACACACTTCTCATATTCAGCCATGATCAGCCACCACCTCCAGGTCCTTTTCCTCTGGGCAGCTTTCTCAGCCTGTAGTATTCCAGGGAGTTGTTGTGACCTAAGGGCAGGACCCAGCTCTTGGCTTTGTTCAACCTCATGTAATTGCGCCCATCAATCCAGCCTGTCCAGATCCTTCTGTAGAGACATCCTGCCCTCCAGCAGATCAATGCTTGTGCCCACCTTGATTTCAACTGCAAACTGACAAAGGATGCCCTTGATCACCTCATCCAGATCATTGGTAAAGATATTAAACTGGGCTTGGCCCAACATTGAGCCCCGGGGAACACCACTTGTCACTGGATACCAGGTGGATGCAACTCCATTCACATCCACTCTGGGCTCAGCCAAACACAGGTGGTAAACACAGGCAGGCACCTGCTTATACCAGGGGCACTTATATGAATTATCTCACTGACTTCAGCACACATAAGTAAAGGTACTCTGCTGCAGAAGAACCCTCATTGACAGCAAAGGTGCAATTTCATCCTTGCTGATATTTGAAAAAGCTACAAATTCATCAGGCTTGAAATAGGATTGTATTCTGAAGTATTTTTAAGCACCTGTGTAGTAGAAAGTCTGTCAGCCTTTTCAACATGAAATTATTAACACTTGATAAGATCTAGTAGCTCACACAGTGTACACAGTGTCAAAATTACATGGCTGGCTAGTTGTTTTTTGGTCTGTTTTGGTATTTTCCATTCTGAGTTGCTCCAAAAGCAGTTGTCTTTCTATAAAACAAGAATGGGGACATTTAATTTCTTTCATTATGACAGACAAACTAATCCTCAGAATGTATTATTATGTTTAAAAAATATTTGATAACCACTGTGCTGTAGCTTAAATGAATCCTGTGCTATACATTGGTTTTGACTGTGCAATTCTCTTTTGTTTAGTATTTTTTAATTATTTTAAAAAGCATGGTTGTTTTTTTTTTTCTCTCTCTCCTTGAGATATAATTTGGTATCTGAAAAACTTGAACACTAGGTGATCTCAAAGTGACATCTCCTTGGCTGCTGGCAGCTCTCCTCTAGGTGGTCATCTCCACTCCTGCACTATGCCCTCTTGCTGCCCAGTGTCCAAAGTGTCCTTGAGCCTTAGCTCTAGTAATGCTGAGGCTATGGAGAGGCAATACCAAATGTACAGAATCTTAACACCTGACCAATGTGCAGCATTTAGATCCAATAAACACACTCCAGTCAGCACTAATAACATCACTCACAGCAACCACCAGTAGGGATCTTGGGCAGGTTCTGATGGAAGACATGTAGTTCCAGGGAAATAGCATAGCACAAGTCCTGCTCCTTTTTGTCATCTTCAGTCCTGATACTGGCTGCACTGGAGACAGTCCCAATAGGGGATGATCAACTGAGACCTTACCAATCTTCTTCCTGGCTGGATACTGAGGAGATTTCTTTTTCCTGTTCCTTTCCTTTCTCTCTTCTGTTTTTTTTATTTTTTCATTTTTTTTTTCCCAAGACTCGATTTGCACCTTTAAAATCAACATATTCCATCAGCTTCAGATGTTCCTAATCAATCAGTGTGCAGATGGACCAGCCTCAGCATCCTCTGTGCAGCTATTTCTCCCACTGTCTGTCTTTGATGGCAAATATAAGTGAATGCCAAGAGAAGAGTGTTACAACAGGTAAGTCCATAGCAATGACTCCCTGGAATACCTTCCTAGACCAAGTAACTTGTGATTTAGGAACTTTCGTGGTCCAGAAATTCTCAAGTTAAATGTTTGCATTTAGGAATCTGGTTGGAATTTTCTAACAGAAATGTTTCCCATGCTTTATAGACACATGCAACCTTTTAGCACCTCCAGCACACCTTGATGAGGATTTCCATCTCCTTCTGCACTGTGTATGTGGCTCCTTTCTAATTAATTTCAATTTTCTGGCAATTTTCTGGCTCTACCTAGTGCCCCTCATTCTTGTATTAGAAGGAACTATAAACAGTTTCCAGCCTTTTCCATGCCACTGCATGCTTCAGCATGAGCTCCTGAATGTTTTTTTGGTTTGGTTTTTTTTTCCCAGGCTGTAAAGTCCCAGTCATGTAAGGCTAGAGGTTCATGGCTCATGGAAGAAAGAGAGGAGTGGAAGACTTCTGATCAAGTCACACCATTGACGGGCACATTTCTGAAAGGCTGGGAAATTCCACAAACAGAAAAATGCTCAGTCTACCCCAGCACAATGCAGGACCATAAAAACCAGCATGATGAATGTCATACCACTATGCACAGCACAGTGAATAGCTGTACTGAGCTTTCAAGGGAGTGCACATGGTGGGATTTAAATGTCCATCATCTGCTTTCCCAACTTATTGAGGAACCCAGTTTAATTTCCAAGAATCAGGAACAAGGTAATATAAATTGCACTTGATTAGCAAAGACCTCAATAAGCACCCTCTTCTGGCTAAATATTCAGTGATTGCAAACAGTATTCTTCCAAATATATAAATTTCTCGTGTTTGGGTTGCAAGACAACCGCGAGTTCAAGGCCACTGGTGTGAGCATCTGCAGATCCAAATTTTTGATATGTATCTGTAAAAGAGACAGCATACACAGAATTCTCATCAGGATGAAGAGATCTTGCCTGGATAGGAATGGAAGATTGCCCATATCAGAAGACTTCTACTTGCACAAAACTCCAAATTGAAAAGTGTTTTATATTTTCATGTGTAGTCACACAAAGAACTCTAAACAAGCCAGAATCTCCAACAAGAGAGATAGATCTTCCCCTTGAAAAAGAAAACAGACACAGGGAAAAATTAATTATAAAGACACTGTAAAGTGTAATTTTTGTTATGGCATATTGGCTGAACAATAAAAGATCATTAACTTACATCATAATATCTCATAATTGCATCTCAGATATTGTAGGTATGGGACTTAAATAAAAAATGAATTAAAATGCCTTATACCAGCTCTTAAATCTATATTTCTGGTTTAATTAAAAAGAGGCATAATTTATCACCTTCAATGTGATGGCATGGAAATTAATTTTACAAACTCTAGTTATAAGTAGTTATGTTAAGTTTGTACCAATTTCATGAATAAAAATAGCATAAGCTGCATAGTGAGCTCTGCATACTGGCAAAAGAATAGAAATAGACAAAGAAACATTTACTGTCATTTTTTCTTGTCAAAGAAAAATGGATTGAAACCTTGTTTGAAGAAGGTCAACTTGGTGCTTTTCAGAACCAAGCCCTTACACTCCTGCCATGTTGATAGATATTTCAGTCAATGGGATTTACATGCTGAGGAGTAGCTGAATAAAAATACTCCCTCTTGGTCTAAATTGTGCAGTAAACAGATCCCAGGAGTACTCATGCATTTAAAAATTAGTGTTCTAGGCAGATCCCACAAGCAACAAGCAAATGTAATTTGTTTAGTTAAGATAATGCAGCACGAACTTTTGCTACATGATGGACTAATGCTTCCATGACCACTGTCTCAGATCCTTGGCTGGCTCTGATTTTCATTCTGAGTTATGTAACCATCAAAAAACCATATCATCCTACATGTCTTAACTGACATGCAACCCAGCTAGCACCAAGCTACAAATCAGCTTCTTTCTTGGTTTTTCCTTTGTGGGCTTCCCAAATGTAGTCAGACAGCTGGAGGACAAATGGCAAAACTGGAAGTATACTCCACTGTGAGTCATTGCTCAGGTAAGAGGTTTCTGCCTGGAATGAGCACCCAATAGTCACAAGCACCCTGTTTTTTCTGTTATGAGAGGGCTGAATGCAGAGCTGTTCACAGGCCCGAGGTTCTGTCCTTTCAATAAATGGAGGCTACAGCTGTTCAAGAACAGTGGACAAAACAAAAAAGCCATCACAAAAACCTGAGAGCCAACAGTTTATTTGAGCAATGGCTTAAGTCACTGAGATGCTTTTCTATGCATTTATAATGCTTTCATTACCATAATAACAATAAAACAATTCATTTTCTTCCTTTCATTTTGCTGTTATGATAGTCATTTATATAAAACAGGAGTTACATCAGCTGATTTCATATAAGATATGACCCCTGTTTAAAAACCCTGTTTAAAAATGTTACCTATATTGGGCAAGATCTGTAATTCAGAAATTATTGATCTCCAGAGGGTCAGAGCTCCCACTGCAACATTACTACACACAGAGAAACACAATCAAGCTATTTTCTGCAATAAGAAGCTGTACAGTATGGCAGATCAGCTCAACATGCATTAACTGAAACTCCCCAAGAACTCCTATAAACTTTTTGAGCCAGTACTGCATGCCCAGGTCTACACTTTCTGACTCTTGTGTAGGAAAAGTTTCCCTGCCAAGATTGGATACATGCCTAGTGAGAAAGGAAGGAGAAACTTTGTCTTGAAAATATATCTGAGCCCAGTGGAGGATCTCAGCACTGTCTCGCATACCATTCCCCTGGTTACCTAAGGACATCAGGCCCAGCTAAAAGCATCAAAAAAGCAGTCCACAAATTGTCTCTAAAATACCCCAAGAGAAACAGAATGGGAAGGTATTTCAAGTGAGTTGCCTTATAAGTCTCTCCTCTGCTCATTCTACTCAATATTTTCATTTATACAGGGCTAAGTGGTTAATGAGAAGTTATAGAGGTGACAAAAATTGTGGAAGAGCAGGAAAAATTCTGAAATGAACTGGTGATGTAGCTGTCCAGAATCAACAAGATTAATTTAGCCTGTCTTTGCTTCAAATGGATTGTGAAGGGTTTATTCCTGGCAAGCTATTACAGAACAAATCAATGGGGATAACAATCAGCTAGACAGCTGTGTGTTGGTGAAAGAGCTGGGTGTATAGGAGTCACAAAACTGGTATGGATACAGTAATCTAGCTCTGCAGAAGAAAGACAATACTCATTTTGGAAATCATTACAGAAATGGGGTGTGCTACAAGACAAAGACATTTCTTCTGTCACACGGAGTGCCAGTGAAAGGCTTCCTTGAGCATCCTGGCCTGTATTCTTGAACATAAGACAGAGAAAATGCAAGAAAATATAAGCAGTAAGAGCAGCAAGAGGTCTGAAAGAAAATCTGCAGAGGAAAGAAAAAAAGCTGTGGTAGTTCACTTTGCAGAGTGAGGACAGACAAGGAAATTAAAATCTTGCATCATTATAAAGGCTTTTACAAGTTCTTCTTGCTAACTTTATTCAGGGCAGATACTAGAGAGGACTTCTGAGTAGGGTAGAGAGAGGATAGCACGGTGACCACAGAAGACTATGAACTCTGCAGCAGTGCAGCATGCACAGGCTATGTCAATATCAGCAATTAGCAATACTAGAACATAGACATGGGCTCTCAGTCACCCTCCCTGGGAAACCATCAATTGTTCTGGGTCCATAAGCATTCCCTGTACAGGCCTGGTGTTCCCATGGGCCATGGACTATTCCCAAAATACAGGATTAATGGGAGCATTCTTGACAGCAAGATAGGAGAGCTTCAAAGTATATTTTCCTGGGCCATTTGGTCTCAGGGCCAGGTACTGGTTTAGTACTGCAGTCAACCAGTAGGAAGGCAAACCCACTTCCACAAAGGAGAGGTTAGGATTTACTGTAATATCTTATCTAGTCCTATATGAGTGCAGTTCTGTTTACTTACTACTGACCTCTGTTGGAAAAACTTTGGGCTACAGTACAATCCAAATTAGATCTATTTTCCAGAATCCTTATAAAGATGTAATGAGGCTGACCTTCATACAAAAGAAAAATCAGTCTAATATAAATCAAGTCCAGCATCTCAGCTGGAGATAAACAACTTTTATCAACCAGAAGGTGCAGAACTAGATTTATTGTTGTATGGCATCACACACAAGAGCAAGCCATACCAAACAATGCAAGGATATTTCCCTTCCATCATTTTGGAATTCAGAGGGGATAGAGGCTCCACACTGCATCACAGCTCCCAAAAATCAGCCTCTCAGCACCAGCTGTGGGCCCAACCTTATCATGCTTTCCAAACAAAGACAATGTCTATAACACAGTCACTGCTCCAGCTGTGCTGTGAGTGATGGCAACTTAGCTGCCATAGCAAGGAGCTCAGTGTGGGCTCCATCTGCATAAGCACATTGTTGCCCTGGATGGATTCCTGCTGTTTTGGGGGCACTTAACCTAATTCTGGCTCAGATAGGTCTTTGCTGCAACTCCAGTGTAGAAATGGCAGGTAAAAGAGGCACCTCCATTGGCCAGCTGAGCCACTGGAGACAATCCCTTTAATTCCTAGAGGGCTCTGTTTCTGAAGGCTCACCATCAAGAAATACCTTTTATACATACTCTGAGAAATATTTCAGCATGAAGTCAAGGTTTTATCAGGATATACTCCTCACTGTCACCACTTTTCCCTCACACACTGAAGTCCTACTTCATTTCTCCCACTACATCTTGTCATCCTATTTTTCTGGGATACAGTTAAAATAATGAGAATATGTAGTCACTGGGTGGCCTAGAAAGTGGAGGATAATGTTATGAATTTGTCCACTAATAATGAGCAAAAAAAAAAAAATTCTCACCTTGCTGTGAGAAAAGGAGCAAAATGCTAAGTGGCATTTGCCAGCCTATCAAAATGGGGAAATCTTGTGGAAAGTGCATATTTCCCTGCTGTGAATTTCTTGGCCCTGGTCCTTTCCATATTCATAGACAGACTCAGTTTAGGCACTTTCAGTTATCTAGTTTTATGGATGCAAAAAAGTACAGAGGAAAGCACTGACTTTAGAGGAGGTACAAAGAGATGATGAAGAGCCCCAAATTCTTGAAATCTATCAGTAGCAGGAGCCTAATAAAGGCAGATCAGTAAAATGTGCTTTCAGAACCCAAAATACAGTTTAAAAATAGAGGAGAAAATTTGAGATACTTGAAGTGTTGTAGCTTTAAAATAAATCTAGGTATTCAAACCTGCTTCTGAGGTGGAAGGTGACTTTGAGGAATGCTTGAAAGACCTCACCCACCGTAAAACCTCAGTCTATTCCCTTGTTGTAATCCCACAGCATTTGGTCTAAGTCACCTGAGAGGAAAAAAAAATATGGTGAGTGTATAATTTTTTTCCTATTCCTCCTAGGCAGTCTGCTGCATAGCTTGAAATCTGTATTTTTGTAGCAAATAATGATATAAACTGACCCCCTTGAGCCTAGCATATAGGTGGAATATTTAGTACACTGTACCTTTGAGTCATCAGACCCAGACCCCTGCTATCTCCAGCAATCACGCCACATAAACCACTTCATAAATCTATCTTGTTCCATATTAAGAATTTTGTGGATGGTTGCCCAATTTCTAAGACTTGTTAGGCTCTATCTGAAGAATGGAAACTTCCTTCAATCTTGCATTTAACATTTATTCACAGTGAGCTGTACCCTTTGGTTTCATGGCAGGGAACCATTTTCTTAGCTCTTCTGTACAGCACTAACCCACCACTCCAGACAGAATCAAAACAGCCTTTCCAGCCTCATGCAAACTTTGCTTTGCCAGAGGGAGCAATCCAAGCTCTTTCCAATCTCCTCCAGCACGACAGAAAGCCTCTGCCCCTCTGAGTGACCTTCCTCTGCACATATGGCAGCTGGAATCCACCTTTTTGTTGATTTGTTTGGGGTTTTATGTGTGGGCCTGTTTTGTTTTTAACTGTGTGTCCAAGGTTGCACTCAGTTTCCCACAGAGGTTGTAACAGGCTTCATACTTGCTAATTTGCAGCAAAAATATTGAAGCCAGTAGGTTTTAGCCTTGTTTTTCCTCATTGAGTATGATTCACCATCACATGTATGTTTCTTCTTTCCTCTCTAATGGCAAATCTCAGGTTTATAATGGTAGTTATTGCTGTAAGTTCCTATTAAATTTTCTCCCATTTCTGCAATTTCAATTTAAAGGCTCAGCCAAGTTCTTTATTTGATATTCAAATCCTCGTTTGCAGTGCTGGCACTGCTAACTTTTTCATTAGCAGCAGTTTTCCTTGCCACATGATTTTCTTTTCCTATTTAATTCACTGATGAAACCAGTAAATACTCAGAACTTCATCATATATGATATATTTTTAAATCCAAAATACAATGCTGTAATTTTTTGTTTAAAAAATTTATGCTAAAAAGCTGCAGAACAAGCCATCTTACATAAACTGTCTTTTTCTAATTTTCACTTGCCCCCATATCTGATTATTTTAATAAATATCTTGTTTACTGATACACACTGGGTTTCTGAATGAGAATAGCACATAAACCTTTGGAAAAAAGAAAAGGCAGAAAGTTCAGTATCTTCATAAACCTTTCTACCCTAGATTGATTTGGGAATATTTTTAGCCTCTGTATTGAACTGTTCAGTAGCATCAGAGTTACTGTTTTTTTGAGGTTTCATTTATAAATGTAGAACCAGGCATAGCCTTTATCATAAGGCTGCTACCTTAATAAAAAAATAAGTTGATGCTTGCTTGTGATCTGAGCTTTGCCTTGATGCCTGAGGTTAGGTACCTAGATTCACATGGAAATCCCTAAATAATGTGGCCTGAAGCACTGTATAACACCATTCACTGTTGATTTGACTATAGGTCCAAGTTATTAGGCTTGCTGTCCTTTTACAGGAGAGGAAGATTTCATTTTTATGAGAGCTGAAGATCACTAGTGTTTCCATGCTCAGTGCCTGCCTGCAAAACCTTTTATCGCTCTTCACTTTTCATTCTCTTTTGGAGATAGATTGGGCAAGAGAGAGACAGCTTTTTGCTGCCCAGTGCTATGAGACAGGTAGCCAGATACAGAATGTTCTGAGGTTGGATGATTCATGCACACTGAAGAGAAAAAGGCTAGAGACAGTGCACTGTCCTCAAAATTAACCCCCTAACAGCAAATCCCAAAATGGAGCAGAATGAGAAGCCTCTGCCTTCTCTAAGGTCATAAATGTTTTCCTGTTTAGTTTGAATTTGTTACAATATTGTACTTAATAGTGGAAACGTGCTAGGATTTGGCAGCTCCATATTTTGGAACACTTCCCTCCTCTGTCCCCAGAAAAACCTCTGAGATAAACTTTTTCAAGTAGGACTGTAAACATGGAGATCTTCCCCCATGAGATTAGCTTCCAGCCAAAGCAGAAGCTAGCCTGGGACTTCCCGACTAATGTGAAGCCTCCAGAAGTTTCCTGTGCTAATTTATTCCTTCTGTTTTAAGAAGTGTTTTAATATTGAGCTCAGCCAGAACCAGGTGGGTGGTAGAAAAAGCAAAGTGTTTTTTCCCCTCTCTTCTCCAAGGTTCTCTGAATCTGCTGACTAAAAAATTTATTGTGAAGTACTTTGGGTTTTACTATAAAGTAGAAACAGCAAAGTTCAGGAGCATGTAGAAAGCAAAAAAAAAAAAAAAAAAAAATTAACAGGTTTAATTTGGAATAAATTTTTACATGAACTATTGTGTTCTTTATCTGAAGAAGTATACAGGGGAAATCAATCTAAAATAAATCAAAAATAAAATAAATAAAATAAATAAATCAAAATAAATAAAATAAATCTAAAATAAATCAACCCCAGCATCTCAGCCTCAGATGTAGATAAACAACTTTTATCAACCAGAACTAGATTTAAATGACAGGAAAGGGAAGAGAGGTTGGAAGAAATACACAGTGAAACCCTGGAAGATTAGTTCTTTAAATTATAAAGAGACAAATGACTCTCAAATAAGGAGTCTCCACAGGCAAAATCCAAGTCCATATTTTACCTCCCTTGTTCTTGTTAGATTAAGCAAGTACTTGGGAGCAACTGGACAGCAAGCCAGTAGGAATCTCCTGGCAATTCACTGGAATAAGATCAGTCAGAAAGTTTTGGAGCTAAGTACCACAAAGCAGCTGAGTACTGCTGCACTGGGGCAGCACTGCATAATGGTGGGCACGTTGTGACAGCTGACACAAGGAGCAAGGACTGCTCTCCCAGGCACATTCATTCAGCAGAGCCCTGAGAAGTGGAAAAGCCTGAAGACCTCTGTGTGTTGCAGCCATATGAAGGACAAAAGGAAAAGAAAGACAAGAAACCTTACGTGCTGTTTCACATAATTATTGTCCTGCACAGGCTGCACTGAACCCACCACACCTAAGTCTCAGCATTTAAACAGAGCTAGGATATGAATAGTGAAGAGAAAGTTCTGTTTACCAGTAAAAAAAGTTCCCAAAATTATAAGCTCTCTGCAGTGTGGTTTGAAGTATATTTTGCAATATCTAACATGTCCAAACACTGACAATCTATTATCAGCTATGGGCAATGTTCTCAGGTTGTGCTGCTCAGAGCCTGTTTTCAGCAGCAAATCTCACCTCTGCTAGCTGCTTTCAGTGGTGTCTGCACTGAGAAGAATAAAAAGCTCTGCAGAGAAGCACTATTTTAGCTTTCTGCTATTCTCACCAGATTATCCTTTTTCAATCACAAATAAACAGCTTTATGAATCTTTTAACAAAAACTAACTTTACCAAAGAGGAAAATGTATACACAATGGAGATTATTTATACATGTGTGTGTTTGTTTTGGGGTTATTAATCTTTAATATTAGGATATATTATGGTTGACTAATAGACTAAAATTCAGCACATGTAACAGAAATAATTCTGTCTGTCAAAGGTATGAGCCTGTAAACTTAATTACAGAAATGTGTAGGTTTATGTAAGCAATAAAACCCTAACAAAACAAACAAAAACATGCAGAAAAGCCCAAAATTTCTCAGCAAAACCATGACATCAGATTTTCTCAGTGTGCATACCTGTGTACCACCTCTTTTTTGCTTTTATTCTGGCTGAATTCATAACTGCTTGCCTATAAAGTAATGCAAACTTCAAGGGAATTAGAACATCAGGATTCCATGGTTTTGTGACAAATTTGAAACTAAAAGCATCCTACCTGGTGCTTTTCTTTATTTTTTCCCTTCTTCCTGGTCTGCCAAAGTGTGAACAGCAATGCCATGTATTCAGTGCCTCTGCAATGCCTTCTTGGAAAGCCTCTCAGTGCCTTGGCCCCAGCACATGTTGCTCTTCCTTGGCTGTGACCTGTGTGATGCATCTCAACTTGGAGCCATGGCACTGCTCCCTCGGCACTGCTGGTGACAAAGCCCCTCTGCTTTGCAATCAGAGCTGATGTGCCAACACTGTCTCTAAAAAGCAAAGTATGTGCATCTCACATGATCTCCCTTCTCTTCCCACCTCTCCACTGCCTCTGGGGCTGGGCAAGGATTAGAGTTTGCTCATGTACCAGTGAAGCACCATATTGGAGGCACTGGGTCTTGGCTGAGCAGATGCGTTATGCTGTAGAACAAATATTTGGCAAGTGGTAGGTGTGCCTACCACTCAAAAACTGTGCTAACAGCTCTGGTTTCTTTACTGGGTAGTTGGGCTTGATGCTTTACTGTAAAAAACAGCACATCCGTTTATGTATGCTTTATGTATGCTATATAGTACATTGACCTATAAAAATCATACAACTTACTGGACATTCTCTGGGGATTCATTGTTTCACCAGGTGAATAGAATCTAATCCAGAATAAAAATTCAGGGAAAAGTGTGATTGCAAAGTCACATGGTCATGTGTCACCTTACAGGAGAGGTTTGGGCATGAGAGCAACTAAGACATATCAAGAGCTATTATAAATATTTATATAGTGTTGCAGAAATAACAGGTGTCTTATAATAGGCAAAGTGTGTCAAACAGGTAGAACTTCTGAAGAACTAATCTCCAAACAGTCTAAAACAGATCAACAATATCTCTGGAGATGGGATATGGCATCTGTTACCCTGAAGTGGAAGTAAGTGCATCAGGCACGATAAGTCAGTGTACTAGAATCCCATGTGTATCTTAGAAACTGACTGGATTTACCACGTATGTAGCTCAGCCAGAGCCTGCTGGAAAGACAAGTGTTGGATCCAGAGCACCAAGCTAGGAACAAGATCATCTTCATAAGATACAGGGTTATACCCATTTTCTGTTCAGCATTTTCCAGGTGAAGGTTTAATGCAGTTTTAGAGGCAGATAAACAAAGCATCTCTGAACCATGCTGGACACCTACCTCTCCTTAAACCCTCTTCTCTGTCCTTAGCTAAACTGAATTTAACGCATCCTTTCAATAAGACAATTTTCTAAGGAGATGTTAAGAGTTTAATAACTTTTTTTAAAGAAGGAAAATTATGAAAAATACCAACAGAACCAGCAGAAATGCTATTAAACATGAATTCATCAGCATGCTGACCTGTTGAAGGAAACCAACCCCAAGAAGAAGATACTTTGGAAACACATGGGTGATGGTACCCAGGAACTATTTTTTCCCTTATAATGTCATGGCAAGACATAGCAGGCATGTCTCAAATTAAGTTAAAAGCCTGTCAGGAATTTGTTAATGAAAGTTTTGATACGGCTTAAAGCTGACTGGAGCTCACCCACAAGTCTGGGAGGATTATCCTTTAATTTTTTTTTAAGTACAAAATTTAGCTAAAACTATTTAATTCCTTGATTTTTACCTATTTCACCTGCAGAGTGATTAAAACCAGCTTCTTTCATATATGCCATCAATACTGTTCAAGTGACAAACACTGCTGTGCTACTGCCCTGACATAATGTGCTGCTAACTGGGTACCTCTGCGTTACTGTCATACCTTGCTGCTCACCACCAGCAGAGTTACCTGAGCTAAAGCAGCTCTGTCTGATAGTAAATTTGTCTGTATTCTGGTATAATTTCAATTACATACAACTAGTTTATCATAGCCTCCTTACACTAGTGCAAAGTGACATTTACTGGTCATAATTTCTAGAGCTTAGAAGAAGTAACACTAACTACTTTAAATAGCAGTTGGGTCTCAATGCCCTAGAGACAACTGTAGAATCATAGAATACTTTATGTTGGAAGGGATCTTTACAGGTCATCCAGTCCAAACCTTCTGACCTTTACAGGTCATCTGGTCCAACTCCCCTGCAGGGATATATTCAGCTAGATCAGGTTTCTCAGATCCCCCATCCATCCTTGAATATTTCCAGGGATGGGGCATCCACCCCCTCTCTGGGTCATCTGTTCCAGTGTTTTTCCACCTAAGTTGTGAAAAAATTCTTCCTTATATCTAGTCTGAATCTACTCTCTTTTAATATAAAACCATAATCCCCTATCATATCACAACAGGCCCTGCTAAAAAAATCTGTCCCCATCTTTCTTATAGGACTCTTTAAATATTGAAAGGCCTCAATAGGTCTCCCTTTTGATGTATTTGCATAACAGACATACACCTTTTCCAGTAAAATTGGTTCAGCTATTTTACTTTCCCTGTGTTGAGTGCATCTTTCCAATCACTTTGTCACCAGGGTGAGTAGATGTGATGCTATCCAGCTTTTCCACTTCAGCTATCTCAAGGTTTCACCATGAAGTAAACAATGAGAATATCTAAGTGGAAAATCCGGATAGTTTATCTATTCACTCACCAGGGAGAGTCTCTTGCACGATGGACATAACCTGTATGAACTCAGCCAATGGTAATTTCATTACCAACACTTGTAAGAAGCTCATGAGAACACACTCCCTTTTTCACAAAACTTAGCTCTGGTATTTGTGAGTCATGGAGGAACTCTTCTTAGGCTACAGGTGGGACCTATCTCACTCAGGTCTCAAAAAGTTAGTTTGCAAACTCTCAGCTATTTTCACTGTTTCCCATTATAGGCAGCTGGGAGAAGCAAGCACATCCAGGGAGAAGTTAATCTCATCTGGAGGTAGTTAGTTAAAATAGGTCAGAGAGATTGTATGTGTGGGTTGCTCTTCAATGAATGTAGTGGAAGCCTAGAGCAATCAGTATAGAATTAGACAAGTAAACCTTAAATATCTCTACTAAGATGGGAACAAATTTGCCCAATATTTTCTGTCAACCATAAACAGCTGCTACAAAAGAAGTTGTGCTCTTGGTCATAGTTTCATGACTTGGCTTGTAAAACATGCCCTGCTCCAGGGTCTCCAATCTCCCCAGAGGCTCCTCATAGTGTTATGGTGTGTAAGTAGGTCAGCTCTCCTGCTAACGTTATACCACTCCAGTGATAAACCTTTTGTTTCTGCAAAAACAGTGTTTAAATGCTACTTCTCTAGCATCTGTTTGGCCATGATAGCAGGAGTATGACTTGCAGTATAATATTTGTCCTTTTTAAATAGATCCATTAATTTATTCCCTGTACAAGAAACCTTTGTACAGATTCACTGCTGGAAGAAAATAAGAGTTGTATAAAGGACAAATGCCTCTGCAAGGGCAGCTAGTTTTAATCCACTTGCTGTTCACGGTACCTATGTTTCTTTTCTGTTTTAGAGAATAGCATTATAGGAATACATCTATACTGTGAGGATTGATGCAACTTTTTGGTCTTATTTGTATAATATTTTCCCAAATGAGAACTGTGATTTTATGTTTGGTATATCAAATTAAGTAGAAAGATGAGACAGAAACAATTTCAAGTCATGGAAAATCAAAAAATAAATTGACACCCCTTTTTCTACCTACCTGCTCCACATATTTAGATATAGAAATCTTAATTATGGCTTTGTCTTTATGTACCATCCCTATTTGAAGATAGTGGTAAATGATATTATTGTAGCCAAGTATGAGAACTTGGTTAGTAAGATGATGGAGCTCTACTCAACAGATAAGAAGCAAGAATGTATAGCTTATCCTATAAGAAAAGCTTGATATTATTTTTATTAAACTTCTGTCTTATTTTCACCTTACAGTAGATTAGATCAGAAACATTTTCTTCTTTGCAAAATAATTTCTGAGAACAGGTACATTTTTTGATTACATCTTGAAACTTCTTTCAAAAGTCTCAGTCAAAGTTAGAAAAGCAAATCATTTATGGAAATATCTGTGAAATAGTTCAAGTCATTTTGAAAAGTTACATTTTCAAGATTGTTTTTCCTGAGTTAAATGGTAAGGGAGCACAGCTTGCTGCCTTCAGTTCAACAGGACCAGCTGGCCATTTTCTCTCCTATTAAGTGAATTGTGGGGATATTGCAAGCATGAAGACTGCACACAGCAGTTATCACCAGTTCCTTGCTGTGTGTCAGCATACATTTCTAGATTTCACCCCGTCAACAACATTCTTCCTTCGGGTTTGTTTTTTTTTAAGCTCAGATTTGAAAAGCCTGTGTTGATCTAGCAAAATTTGACAGCATTAACTAACTTGGAAACCTGAGCATCTTTAACAGTAACTTTAAAGTTAAATGGCACTATATTTTTTTGAAGTACATTATATTCAAGTTCTTAATTTTAAAAGAAAATGTTAATGTTTTTTCTTCATACGATAGTGTCAGTAAAATAGATTTTTAAATGTACTTAAGCAAATTCTCAATTTTTATCTGAGAATACAGATAATAGTCCAAACCAAGTAAATTGCATTTTCTAGCATGTTGAGGACCTACTAAGTAGGACATTCCAAGGCTGCTTAATATTTTGATTACAGTGATACCTTTATCAACAAGGACATTTTATAGTAGTATAGATGTTCACCTGACCTTGTCTGGTCCAACCCATGTCCAAGTTGTTTCTTGTGACTCTCCTCCCCTCTCTCTGTCCTGAGATAAGCCATGGTTTTAATTCCACATCGCCAAAGTCATCTTTCCAGGAGGTCTTTGGTCGAATACTTCACTTAACAACACTTGTAGCCATTGAACTTTCACATGAACACCAAAGCTAACACTGATATGAGATTTTCTTGGCAATACAGTACTCAAATCCATCAAAAGATACCTCCAAAGTTGTCCAAACACAAACCCATGCTGACTATTGTTCTAACTACCCCACAGTTTGCAGCATCCACCTTCCAGAGAAACCCTAATTCCAATAAAGATTTATTATTATTTTGTAATTAAAATATTTCTCTATACCAGAAAGTTTTTCAGATCTCTTCTGCACATGTCTTTAAATCATCCGAACCTTTCTCCACCTTCCCCGTCTGATCTTAGGCTCAAAATGATTTATGGTGTTATTCTGATGACAAATACTACAGCAATGAGCCAGGGCATGGATATTTTTCAAGCTGAAAACCAGGAAAGAATCATTAGATACATGATAAATCAATTATTTGAACAAAAACACAATCCTGAATTAAAAGAAAGAAACAGAAGAGAGTCAATCAATTTTAGTGACTGACAGAAGTAGGGTATAAGTACAAACTGTTTTTTTCTATTTTGTTTTCTTATGAGAATGCAATATGCTTAAGAAATGTGTCAGTATATTTCAGCTATATACTGTAGCAAACCATCATGCAGAAGAGGAACCAATCAGCAAACAGGAGATTGAAAGTAGCAGCTAGAGGACATATTCTCAATGTTTCAGACCAAATGAGATAGAAACTCATGTGAGTAACTGAACTGACCTAATATGGTATTTGTTGATATTTGAAGCAGCTATTGTCCAGTTTGACCAACATTCTTACCGCTCACAAAAGCTGATGTCTGTCTGAACAGGTACTTGGAGTATGGCTGGTCTTCATACAAATACTCTTCTTTACCCATGAACAACAGTAATGTTTATTTGTTACTCAGCATCTGCACTTCTGTTGAGACTGATCTGATTCCCTGATTGGAGGGAAAAAGCAAGTTCTGGATGATACAGGTGATCAGAGATGATGGTGAGGACACGGACTGTGTCACTAATCACGCGTCTTCTTTAGGAAATTGGCACAAGAAAAATTTCCTGTGCATGGAAATAGAATCATATTTTTCTATCTGTCATAAAATCTGTGATATAAAGTTATGTGAATAAAACAAAGGACAGAGGTTGAAGGATAAATCAATAACTCACACACATCACTCACTCACACACTGCTGTCTGTATAACACCAAGAGAGGGTTATATTGAATTTTCAAAGGCAACTGGGCTTCTTGCTTTCTGCAGCCAAGGTTAATGTTCCCTCTGGCAGGGCTTTTGGCCAGGATTGGATACTGAACTCTCAGTCCCATAAAGGACACTTCTATCACTTGAGCTGAAGGACTAACTTCTTCACTTATCAGTGATGATGACGGCAGGCACATTAACGGCTCAATCAGAAATTCAGTGCTGATTCTGGCTGGGGCAATTGAAGCTGACACTGCACCCAGCTGTTCTCCCCTCCCTCTATCACACCTTCCTGCTCCACTGCAACTGGGGGACAGGATAGACATCCAGAGTTCAGTTACCAGGGCTTACAGCCTCGTAGTTTAGAAGGGGCCACTGCTTTAGATGTTTCCGCTGAAGTACCAGATGAAACAGGACACCTGAGGCTCTGAGTGCATGTACCTACCCTTCTACCCCTGCTTAAAGAGGATTGCCTACTGTAATAGCTGATCTCCATCATGGCTTACTTTAGCAGGGAACATGTGATGTCCTCTGCTCTTATCTCCCTCTTGCTACTTTTGATTCCCCTGTAACTCCCCAGGGGTCATGGAATTAGGTGGAATAACCAACATCACTTCACACTAAACCAAAGTATACAAAAGGTGAGAAGACATAACAGTTGAGCAAAGGATGGCTGAAAGCTCCCAGTTTGGTACAGTCAGCCTCAAAACACATCTGTAATGTGGAATAGATATATTGATGCATCAAGCAAACATGAAATATTAATGCACCTGAAAAGAACAAATGACAACTGACAAGTAATGTAGCAAACAATGCTGGTAATTTCTGTGCCAGAAAGAATCTCAACCTGTAAAAGGCACATAGCAGGGTAAGAAATTGTGGAAAGTCTTCATAGGAGAAAACCTAAACCTGCTTGCCTTGCTTACCCTAGAAGAAGGAAGGCTGAGAGAACAGGCATCTGCTCCATATACCTGGTTGTAAACATCAAAGAGGCAGGAGGGGTGTCTAGGTGAAAGAACAAGGACAATCTGATCCCAAAGAAATGCAGCCTGAAAATTAAAAGATTGTTGCAAACTGCAAGCACTTTAGCAGTGTACTCAGTCTCCATACCTGATCCATCAGATGTTGTCACTTGTGCTATAGATATCCATGTGCACTGGGAACTGGAGGGAGTTCTACAGTCCAGAATCAACATGGTTGTCTTAAGGATTCTGGAAAGACTCCAGAGCTTATGATGGGTATTACCAATGCCATTTGACTGGGAGATACCTGTTCTTGTAAGGTCCTTTAAAGCCTCTTTTACAACCCTGCTTTTTGGCAAATGCTGTGTGCCAAATTTACACTGACCCAGCAGTTGGCCTCATAATATTTTCCAGAGCACTGAGCAGTTTAAGACTACGGTTAAGAACTAAGTGGTGGGGTGGCAAACTTAGCTCTGATATTATTGTGGAATTAGGATCCCCCAACAGGTATCAGCGTAATCACCCCAGATTGCCATCAATGGAAAAGAAACAAAATGTTGTGGGTGTACAGCTGCAATCATTTCACTTACTGTCATGCAAGAAATACAGGCAAGTGTCAAGTAACAAAGACATATGTGCCAAATTATGTTCTCTGTAGCACTTTGGTGACTTCAGTGGACAAGAGCAGGGTACAACAAAATAGTGTTTATTCCTGATTTTCATCTTGACTAAGTTATTTATAGCTACCAAAGGGGAATTTAAAATTCCCTCAGTCTGAGAAATTCCTCACCAACAGCATTTTGGAAAAGCCTTATAGTATTTTTAGTCATTTCTTTGTGAAGGATTTAATTCCAATTTTTAAGTTATCCCATGTATCTAGAGGTAGGAGCCACTTAGAATCTGTGCTCTGCAGCATTCACCTGTCATTTTAATGGCCTACTTTTCAAATGCAAAACTGAAAATTGAAAAGAGCTGAATTTTCTAGTAATAGGCTTAGTTTTCCCAAATGGTATTATGATATATAGATTTTTTTTAATGGAGTTAACAATACTGTACTGAGCACAGACATAGAAATTTACATTTCCATTTATAGAAAGATTTACCAAAAAACCCTAATTTCAGGAGGGAGATTGCTGTAATGAACTTGTAAGTAACTAAGATACGGTAGGCCAAAGAAATCATGCTCCAGAAGAGGCAAAACTGACTACTGAATCTAGTATACTGATAAACCACAATATTAATACATTGTGGTGACACATTAATATAATAGACAACATAAGAAAAAGACATCTGCTAAGTCCTAAGTTTCTGGTCTGTTTAAAAAGGCTCTTTGCAAAGATAACAAAATATGGCAGAAATACACTTATTTGAAAGCATTGTGTTTTGCAATATTGCTCCCCAAGGAAATTCTGTTTTGTTAATTTTGAGCTAGTCTCAGAGCCAGAAGGCCCAAGTTGTGCTGGTAACTCCACAACTGTCCTTGACAGGAAACTAATTTTGCTTCTCATGAATACTCTTTGTAAGCAGCCACCTTTCCTCCATCTTCAAAGAAAGGCTGCCACCCTTATTCCATGAGTATAGTCATCTTGATGTTTGCATGCATAATTGTTGGCTATTCTGAGACATTAGAAAGAAACAAGCAAATTGCTGCAGAATGAAAAGATAAATTAAAGAGTTAAATTTGCAATTTAAATGCTGCAGAATTAAAGATAAATGGCAGATCCATAAAACCAGGATTAACCCATAGCTGGATATTTTTGATATTGCTGTTATCCAGACAAAATGTTGTTCAATAAGCCTTCTACCTGAACACTAACTTGCAGGGCTGTTGAGTAAGAAAAGCAGTGAAAACTATTTGAAAATCTTAGTTAGGTACTGAATCTTTTAAAACTGCCCTTCTGGGCAGCTTGGTAATACTGTCAAGTTGCATTGTTCTTTTGCTTTAAAAGAAAAGTAGGAATTCAGAAGTAATCCCAGAACTGCAGGTGACTTTTTCAACTGGCACCTGCACTAAATACTAAATTCTTTTCAAGTCTCTTACCAGATGTAGAAAGGCAAGCAGCATCTCAGGAGAGAACATTTCTCCTGGCAAAAAAAAACCCAAAAAAACCCAAAAAAAAAACCCAAACAAACAAACAAAAAAAAAACCCCAAGAGTTTATTTTGTGGAATAAATTCTTTTAAGATGCATGTTCATGTCTCTTTTAGAAGCCTGTGGGTTCAGTATTACTGTTCAATGTACTGCAAGTCTCTGCATGATAGTTCCACACAATGAGTGCCAGTGAAATTAAAACTAGGTTCTGCTGTATCTGGTTTGAAAGTGAATATGATATGCATTTGCCACCCTTTAAAATTATTTCCTACTTATATTTGCCAGCATGTTTGTCATCATATTTCCTTTTTTGATCACAAAGGAACCCTTTGCTTCTCAGGGCTAGACCCTCAGCTGAGCTGGTCACTCAGCAGTACATATTGGCAAGTGCTGACATTTGAAGAGCCCCTGCTGGAACATTATTTGTCTAATAGAGGTGAAACCTAACACTTTGTACTTAGTGCTATAGTTCAGGATCCTTTCAATTATTTTAATCCCTATTTGTCAGGGCTTCTTTGGAAGCAGTTTGTTGTGTTTTCATCTCATCAGCACAGCTGCTATTTCCATCCTTGAATATATTCTGCAGCCCACCCCATTCTCCAATATCCTTCAGGCATTTCTTCTTTGCTTGGCTCAGCAAAAGGCTTGACCCCTTCTTCTCCCATCAGTCATTTCAGCAGTCCTCACTAGGTCCCTATTCCTCAGGCTATTCCTCTCCTCCTGAGGATCTTCCCTCAAAGCAGAGGATATTGAAACAACAGTGATGCTGTGTGCATGACCTCGTTTAAGATCTCTGCCCTCTGGGTTTTCCCCTCTGAAAAAGGATTCTCTCCTATTCTTTGAAGGTTAATTAATATTTGCACAGTTCTATGTCCTTAACTAGCACACTGAAGGGGCCAAGTAGTATCAAAAAGTGAGAATTCCAGCCCTGGTGAGGTAGAAAGTAAACATATGTTAGATCTTTTCCAGATATGAAACATTAAGTGTCTCTTTTGTCTAGTGAACCGAAGTGCCCTCTTAAAACTCCTGCTTTGCCTAGAAGAAAACCAGCTAGCAATTAAACTCCCCTTTATCCTTCTCCTCCCAGCAAGTTGGTAGGGCAGTAAGTGATTCTCAAGCCTGTCCCCATGTTGTGTGATGGCAGAGTGAACTCAACATCCAAGGAGCTGGGCCTGAAACTCCTGCTTGGAGCAAGAGCTGCACGTGAAACAGACTGAGGGTGGAGCAGAGGCAGCCTGGGCTGTACCCCACAGCACAAGCAGCTGCCCCAAGGAGACCAGCCAAACTGCACTCCCCTGCAATCCTTAACAGCAGAGAAATCTTGTGTTCCTCATGTTAGAGCCAACATACAGCACCTTCATTTACCTGATGCCTGTTTCTGCAGGTACCTGGCTTCAGCTCCCTGTTCAGCAGCCATCTAATCCTGTAGGCATCTGACATCTGCAAATGCAATATTAATTTTTATTGATGTTTACCTGTTTCTCCAAGCACTGCTGGAGTTCATACCAGAATTACTTCAGACTTCTTGTCTCTGGCAAAGGGACGAGGGAGAAGCCCCTCTCTAGCTCCATTCCTTGTCATTGGTGTCAGCATCCAAATCCATGGGCATTTGGAAGACTATATTTTTATAGGGCTTGCTACAGCACTACAGCCTGCTGTGAGGAAGTTACATCCCAAAAATAAACATGAGTTCAGACATGCCTCCTCTCTACACATTTCCTACTTACTGCCTTTGGCTCTCTGCTCTGAGCAGGCTGGCCGCTCTCCATCCCAGTATGAGCAGCCTTGTTCTCCCACTGAATTTCATCAAAACCCTGGACACCTGCATAGTGAAAAAGTGAAATGACACTGTGTTTCTGTGAGACGTGCTTGTGACTGAGCTAAAACATTTTCTGCTTCTGTTCTGGCACTCACACAGCCAGCCTGTATCACGCCCACAGCCCAGTTGGATAACTCACCTCTGGAGCCCCACGGTGCCTCAGAGGGGAGCTGGCTTAGAAGACCTCATGCTGTGGGAGCTCAGCACAGTCGTGCAGCTTTGTTCAGCCTGGTGCTTCCTTGTGAGCAGCAGGAGGAAACTGCAGACATGTTGTTAGTGCAGTGGCTGGCTGACTCCCACAGCCACTGAGCATCAAAGGATTTTTCCAAAGGAAGGCAGCACTGATGGTAGCAGTTGTGTTTGCTCAAATGCTTGGAGAAAACTGGCACCAATTTTGGACAGAAGCCCAGAGAGAATCTTTTTAATGAGTTGCAACTTGCAATATGTCTGATGTGTGGATGAAAGCACATCCTTTACAGGGAGTAATTGTTAACAATTTTTTTCCAAGAGAAGTGTCTGTTACAGTAGAGTTGGTCAAAAAACAGGACCTTCCAACTTCTGAGACTTTGAGCCTTATTATCAAGGGGGGATTTGCTCAAGTGCCTCCTCAAGAACTGAGGCACACCAGCCTATGATTCTCTCATGAATGATATTCAATCATCTCTGCCTTTCAGTTATAAACTTGGCTATTTTCCTGGAGTACTTCTCCTTCCTTCTCCCTCTCACATTTTCTAAATCCTCAATACAAACACGTTTAAGCAAACTTCATGCTTTAAAGGAAAGCAACTGGCTGCAAATCAACTGGTCACTGTGTGGCCAGCTCTGTGCCAAGCTGTCTGTCTGGCACAGTGTAAGGGCTTTGCATGATCCATTTTACTCCATGAAAGCTATCAGGTGGCTTTGGGACTTGCCAAGGCTGCTGCTTTGTACAAATTTGTGGCACTGATACTCACAGCTGGAGGTCACCAGCTCACAGGTTTAATGGGAATGCAGTGTCACAGCCTGGTCTTGGATGCGATCTTGCAGCAGGGATAGTCCCAAGGGATCTGGTCCCATGGTCAGGGTCAGTCATCCTGTTCTTGCCCTGGACCCACCTCTGTGCCTTGGAGTGCATAGGAAGTCTCTCAAACCATCCAAATACAGCCATGCTGGGACAGTTCTGTATAGTTTCTTTTATGGATGAAATAATAACATCGCATTATCTCCTCTAATTTTCAAGATTCTTGGATATAAATATCTGATGAAGAGCTTATTGCACAAGCTGCTCTTCTTTTACTGTTCTTTCCCAGTATGGTCTGCAAAAGTCCTTTCTGTGTACATTTTTTGGCAGTCATTACACAGTGTCAATCATCCTTACTACATATCTGTCTTGTCTTTCATTCTTCCACCTTCACCTGTGCCCCCAGGAGAGCTGGATGTATTTGACAGACAAGCAGGAGATCAGCACACAACAAAACAGCCATGCACTGCATAGAGACCACCTAAGAAAACAAGAGAATAAATTCACTTTCTCCTGTACTTTTGAACAAGAATTTGCCCAGAGCAAATGGCTGCCCATTTAGTTGCACTGCTGAGAATATGTACAACAGCTGTAATGGTTCCAGTCTTCCCCTGTTTTAGTAAGTGGGAACATCTATTTCTTGTTATAGTGATAATGATCTTAGCCCTTGACCAGGTTTATATTGAGTCATTTGCTAGTTTCTATTATTTGCATACAAATAGTGAAAAGCACCTGAATCAAAGATCACAGACAGTTCTCTTGAAAACAAAATTTTGTGTCTCTCCTGTCCTCTACAGCAGCTTTTCCTTGGATTTACCCTTTTCCCCTCAATCAGACATCTGCACTGTACATTTTTGAGCTCTTAGTAGTTACCCATATTCTAGTGTAACTAATCCAGAGACTTTTCTAATGGTAAACAATTATTTTCTTATCCTACACATGCACACACACATACAAGAGTATATATTGGAAACAATGACTATCCTGGTAGATTTGCAAATTTCATGGAAAAGCAGCTTATGAAGAAAAGAAAACAAAACAGACAAAGAAAACCAAAGCAAGACCTTGGTCTATAATATACTTTCATTTGTAAATCTTAAAGTCATTGGCTACTTTCCAACAATTCTGTTTGATAGAAAATTATCTGGCAAGAGTCTTTCTCTGAGTTACAACAGAGTCTGACCCTATTCACATATTAAAATTGATAACTAATGCTTTGCCTGTTTTATGGTGCTCTAGATAAATAATTTTCACCACTGAATGAAAATCATTCCTTGTGTGCATTCATACTTGACTTTGCGTGCAGAAACCTGAACCTGGTGGAGCTCTTCATATGGAAAAGAGTTCACAGTCTTTCATAGATTGGAATTAGTCTGCATGTACACAAAGACTCAGGCAGCTCCCACTTAAAAAAAAAAAAAAAAAAAGTACTTCTTTTTAGGCTACTTCATTTTCATTTGTTTAAACTTAGTGAGACTGGAAGAGGACACATTTATCTGGAAATCATCTTGCTGGCAATCTCTACTGTAAAGAAGAAAACCAGCATGATTTTCATTACATTTTGTTCCTTGTTGAACAGCAAAATCTGTTCCATGGACTTTGCTGCAGAAACCTGGTGGACACGTAATGCAGCACTGACCTCAATTTATATATTTTCCATTTCCACTTTTTTTTTCAGTGAAGCATGATCCATGTTTAACTGTGCTATTCATACAGTATCTTATTTGGAACTTTTTCTTCATGTTACCATGTACTGTAATCCATAGGTGGGTATGTGTAAGGAGTTTCATTGCAATACCTAGTGATGATACAAAGATTTTGTGACAAAGAGAGGTTTCTTTTGAATCAGCTGAGACATTTCTGATAATGAAATATAGCAGTGAAATCTTGTCCTTCTGTTTCCTAGGGCTGTGGGTTATGGCACATTGACATTCTTACGGAATTTTTAAATACCATGAAGTAGCTTTTTCCAGTCTCACATAAGAAACAGACACTACATTTTATGTTGTCATGTCATGTTCTGTCTGGATTTATGTTATATCCCCTTCCACTAATCTCTCTAAAGATCCCTGACTTTAACATCTGTATAATGATGTCAATGAGGAAACAACAAAATCAGAAAAAAAATATGTTACAGTCTCCATTCAGAAGGTGGGATGAATTTTAGGATATACTTGTCTCTGGTTTATTGAAAAACAAATTTGACTGGTAACATCTTCTTCATAGTCATGGGAGCAGAAATGCTCACTGAAGGAGGGGGCAGAGAAAAGTGTAACTAATATTTATTCCTGTAGTAAGGCATTCAGCTGGGTGAACTGAGCAGGAGCAGAAACTCCCATCCAGGGAGCTAGCAGCACCATCCACCTCTTAAAGTCATCCCAGACCACAAAACAACCTTCCTTGACCAGCTGAGCCCAAAGGAAGAAAACAGCTGGGCTTCTTCCTTCCTATGCTCCTGTGTCAAAGGCTCCTCTCAGTGTGCAGTGACTTTGCATCTTCATTTCTCCTGTGCTGGGATGGTCTGAAAAGCTGCCATGGCTCAGCAAAACCTGCTTGGTGTCAGCCTGGCAGGCACTCATGGCCAGCCTAGAGCCACACATGAGCTGTGATTTCACAGGAGCAGTCACTCTGCACAGGTTCCCGTTGCTCCTGTGTACCTACAGCTGGAGCAGCATATGGAGAACACCAGGGTAGACCTGATGGCCACACTCTCACCTGAAATCCCTGATCAATTTTTTCCAAGGAATCAATGTAATTTATAAATGTAAAAAAAATCGGGTTTTGTGGTCATGGAGAACAAGATGGGACAGCCAGAATTGTCCCTGAATTGCCTTATTTTTAATGAGTTTTCCCAACTCTGATTCTATCATCAAGTTTCTTTCTTGGTTGCAAGTTAATCTTATGTGATGAAGGCTGGACAAATTTGTGTTCCAGGACACCCAGCATCACCACCACCAAATCCTTTCCCATTGATAAAAAATCAACCAATATCAACTGAAAATATGAATATTTCATGAGAGAAATGTAGGTAGTATACTATACAGCATATTTAAAAATTTGTTTCTCTGCCTCCAAAAATATATTTGGAAATAAAACAGTGTTTTGCAAATATGCATAAGCACATCTTCTACTTTCAGGTCTAGGTAATTATTCAGGACTGAATACATATGATACAAGTACACAGAAAGGAAAACCAAGAAGAAATTTTTCAAATACATTTAAAATTTACTTTGCTGAGATACTGACACAACGAGACAGAAAATGTCAACATCTTGTCTTTTTAAATTAAGAACTTGATATTTATAGGCTTTAAACTTAAAAACGAAGTCACATTTTCAAACTTTCAGTTAAAAAATTCTTATGCTGACAAGTTAGTTAACACTGCAAAACTTTGCCAGATCAACACAAGCTTCTCAAATCTACTTCACCCTCCAAACACAAGGGAAGCAGTCAGAGATTGTGGGCAGAAAGAAAAATTTAGGAGGGAAAAATAATTTTCCAATATTAAAATCTCCTAATGTTGATAGGGAGATTATTGTTAAGTTTTGTAACAGTGGGAACTGTTGAAAGAGAACTTTTATGAAGGCTTTTTCTAGACAAAAATTAGACAAAGACTAATATTTGGCATGTCTCAAACAAAACGGGGTTATCGTACACAAGCATTAGGTAAACATCTCCTTTAAAATATCTTTTGAAGAAAAAAATCTTTATCTTTTCTTCCTGCAGCACCTCAGCTCTGATCATGTACAGAGCACAGAGCTGCTTTATATCAGGAAGGGAGAGGTTATGAATGATTATGTGGAATACTTGGAATTTTCCAGAACAGAAAGCTGTATGAGAATTATTAGAGGCTCCACAATTACTACAATAATTTCTGTTCTCACCCTACAGACTGAACTGCCAGGCTAAAATCATACAGATTTAAAGTTACAATTAAAATCAGAGGTTTATCTGTGCCATCTTTTTTATCATTTCAGAATGACATTGTTCCTCAGCTGGAAGGATTAGTTATTTCTAGTTTGTTTTTGTTTGTTTGTTTAAAAAAAAAAACATCTATGAGAGAAACAAGATGTGTCCTCCAATGTCTCTCATCCCTGTAGAACTGACCTTGCTGGTTCTACTCTATAAACAAGCACAACCAAGTAGATCTTTTGCAGCATATCAAAAAACTCCTGGCAGATAGTGAAGATGTTTGTATCCTTTATGCTAGTAAAGCCACACTATGGTCAGCCCCTGAGGTCTGTAGAAAAATGGTCGTTTCTCCTTGTTCTTTCCATGACTTTTGGCCTCTGCTTTATTTTTTTGTTTCACTTTGCATTTGTGCTCATTATCACAAGAAACCCCACTGACTGAAAAATTGTGTCAACAGGGTGTAGCCTGTTGTAGCGTCTGTTAACAAGCCAGGTTGTAAATACAATAAATGTGTTTACGCTCATAGCTGGTGTATATTATAAAAGAATTTCAATGTTTAACTTCTCAGCTGTATAATCTAATGCAAGAGCTGTTTTTACATGAAGGAATTGAAAGATAAATACTGTTTTTCTTTATTATTCATTTAAAAAAATGCTTTGCAGTGTAATTGAAGTTGGTGAAACAGAGCACAATCATTCAATTTATAAATATATCTCCATAAATTTCTTCAAATTTTGTCTAAATATTTAGAACATATATTCACCCCATTTAATCTAGTTGCAGTCTCCAGGAGGGGTGACATTTCCTTACGGGTCTAGCCCCGAGGTCCTAATTTCTTCCTCCCTTTCTAATGTCCTCCTACACCTTTCACCATTGAGTCATATCAAGGAAAATCTACAACTCACTTTCTTTTCCTCTTCTATGAGCACATTTTTCCTTACATATAGTCACTGCAGATTATCAAGTGGTACTGAGTGAAAACTTAAGAGTTCCTCACCTTGAAAGACTTTCTGCTGGGAAGAAATCACTCTTCTCCATCACAGTATCCAAGGATATGGAATGTGTCCTTTGAACAATTTCTGAGAAAGTGCCTTAGGTACCAATAGCAAAAAGACGGGTAAGCTGCAAAAATCATGGCAGCACTTTCAGATCTTTTTTATGAAATAATGCATGTCCATCTAAAGCTGACTTGTCACCATCTGTCTCTCTGATAGTGCTTTTCTACGTTTTTATACATGATATAAAGACTTGAATCAATAAAAAGACTCAGCTACTGAGGTACTTTAAAGCTGCTTTTTCTCTTCGTGTCTCTTGACACAACACTGGCACACAGCAATGAGAAAAGCACAGCATCTATCCCGTGTGACACAAATTGCACCTTTGCTGTCACAGGAGCTTCTGCTCCGCGTACATTATACATCGGCTTATGTAGGCTCAGCCCCGAGTTTGTGTGCATGTCTGGAGTCACCCCTGGCTCTCACAGTCTCCACCCTGGCTTGGGTTTCAGCCCTCCCTTAGAGACTGAACAGACACACCCGGCTGGAGCTGGCTCTGCCCCAGCCCTCAGCGAACTTCACAAGCTCCTCCATGCCTCAGACCACCAAATTCCCACTGGCATCCCTCTGCCCATTTCCATGGGTACCAACTCTGCAAATCTGCTCTCCCACTTCTAGCACTGATATTTTGACAATCTTCTGCCTATAACCCCTAGACGAGTGAAAGATTAATCAACAATAGGCATGATTTTGCAAATGGGGAAAAAAAAATCCAGGGAACTGAAATCAGGGGAGGGGAGGGGAAGGGAGGGGAGGGGAAGGGAGGGGAGGAGAGGGGAAGGGAGGGGAGGGGAAGGGAGGGGAGGAGAGGGGAGGGGAGGGGAGAGAGAAGAGAGAGAAGAGAGAAGCTGTATCCAGCCTGAAGAGCTCTTGCAAAGCCAGTAACCAGCTGTCATCTGGGGCTTGAGGAGACTGAGGTGTGAATGTGCTTCTACTCCAGGGTAGCAAGGATTGGTCGTGTTCCATACAACAAGGACCAGACCCTAGGACAGCCACAGGCAGCCTGACAAACCCTTCTGCTCATCTGTCTCTGGGCTCTTCAAGCCCTCTGCCCCCTGCTGTTTGCTCACAGCTGAGCAGACTCAGAGATGCAAGATGCATCACTTAGGTGTTTTCAGTGTTGAATTTCAGCCAAGAGGAATTCCAGGTGGTCCCAGACCAAACTGACTGGTGGCTGAATGGTTAAAAGTGTTACATTAAAGTCGTGGTGGCCTCTCTTCTGGATCTCTTTTTCATACCACATGAAATGGGTCGTTAGCAAATGTGGCCAGAGGAGAAGTCATACTCAAATACCTGCTCTAGCTTCCAGAGTGGAACCTGAACAGGCAGGAATTTCTTGAATCTCCCATCACTCTCTAAAGTCTAGAAATAGGTACAGCAGGGACATACCAGTAACAGGTCTTCTCATCAGCAGAGTCTGATCAGCATCTCTCCCTACCTCCATCTCTTGTTTGATGCTATTGTCTCCCACCTGAGTCTTTGGCAGCTTCACTCACAGCCAGGGCAAGGGTCAAATGGCCAGGCTGGGTGATTAGGGGCTCCATGACAGAAGATAGCTTCCTGTGAGCCTGGGGTATTCACACAGGGAGATGAGAGCTGGTGCTCTCCTCCACTAGTATCAACACCTGGTTGAGGCTTCTTCCACTCAGTCTTCCCATTTTAGCAATTAGTAAATTGGGCAGTGTACCTTAGTGGAGATAAACCCTGGTAGCCTCTGCATGCCCTGGAGCAGTGCTGTGAGGAGTGCCATGCTGAGCCCTGCAGGACTGCCTGGCCTTTGAGAGTGGCCAAGCTGGCAGTAGCACTGAGTGCTGCACATCAGCTCACCTGGGGGTAGCTTTATTCCTAGGCAGGATATAAAGATTAGGCAGTATATTCATATAAGGACACAGGAGAGCACAATAATGATGCAAGGCTGCAAAAAAAAAAAAAAAAAAATTAAAAATTTTAAAAGAAGACATTTTGACAAAATTAAAGACAGTTACAAAAAAGTAACAGCATTCCTTAGCTCTTCCAGTAACTTAGCTGTGGTGGGAGGCTCACTAATTGGTTTTATGGCTCACCCCAGGCAAACACCTCCCAGAAAGGCTTTTAGAGTAACAAATTTTTTTTTTTCTCATGTTAAGATGAATAGCAGATACGGAGCAGGTGCTCTGGGTAAGTTACCTCTTCCTTGTGTACAGGGTAACAAACCCCCCTCAGCTTTGCCTTCCTGCAGGTGTGCAAATCCTCGCTTGTGACAGTGCTCTGCAGCATTATGTGGTGCTAAGGCTGGGCATCTCACTCTTGAATTATTTTAATATACATTTTTTGTGTCTTTGAATTAACCAATTTCTGAGTTAAGTCCTTATAAACCAAGCTAACTACAAATTTCATTAATTAAATGCATCTTTTCATAACGTAACCAAACTCAGCCTACTCTTAACTACTAAACAAGTAGTTTAAGCACAGCAGTTATGAGTGATAAAACTGAGTTACAGAGTGTTGGAATTAGCTGGTATGTCTGCTGTTAGCTCTGGAGGAAACTTCACAGGCTGATTGTCTATGGCTTAAGAAACCATACGGACATCCAGGCTGCTTTACAAGTGGTTTGCATTTAGTGGGCAGGAGCAGAAAGGTTGTGAGGTGGTCACCAGAAAGGTCCTTGTGCTTTCCTACAGACACAACTGATGATGGTGCATCAGGCATAGATGCAGCAATTGTTTGTTTGTGCTGTGTTGACAGCAACCATTCCATCCCAGGAGGAGCAGGGAGAGCCAAAGACCCTGGGACTGCTGCTTTCTCCTGCTGCAGACCAGCAGCCAGGCCCCAGGCACTAAAGCCCTGCTTTTTCCATTGATGTGATACATCCAGAGCAGCCCACAGCAGCAAAGGAGCTGTTTGACAAAGCACAACTGCTCAAAAGGCTCATTTTCCCTAGCCACCCCATTACCAGCTTGGGAATCAAAGGATTTTGCTCCCCTCAGCAGCTGAGCAGGCCAGGTTTACACACAGCTTTCCCTTACCACTGTGTTTTAATCTCTGCTGCAGCAAAGCCCTCAAATGGGTCCTCAGTAGCTACTGTGCCTTATTCCCAGGGCTGCTCCTTCCTGCCATCATTCACTTTGATGTCCCAGCACACAGAAGTAGGAATTACTAGAAACCTTTGCATCAAATCCAGTGCCATCAGGAGCTTTCCATGTGTTTTAGAAAAACCCAGGCTGGTACAGAAAGTTCCTTGTTACAACAAACAAACAGGAGGGCCTGAGTGAGGGCAGTGCCTCTCCTGGCCATGAACCCATTTTGTGATGCCCTCAGACAGGAGAGCTAAAAGCCCACAGAGGCTGGCGACCCACTTGTTTTGTTTCTCTGGTTGCTGCAAGCAGCAGCAACAGTGTCAACTTTTCCTGCCACACAGGACTGCAGACCTACTTTCAAGTTTTACAAGGGTGATTCAGGGATCCAAAGGGGCAGGAGGGAGCAGAGGCAGCACTAGAAATGAAGCCTACTTCTATTTCTGCTTTCAAACTATTAGACCAAAGAGCAAAGCAGGGTCCAAATGACTTACATGGGAACGTAGTGAGATCTTGAAATCCATCATAAAAGGTTTTTTCATTGATATTTGACATTGATTTGTCAATAAGCAAGACCTTGCACATAGTGAAGGTGGCTGACATCTGCAGTGGAGGAGGTAGGAAGGAAAAAGGTTCAGAGTACAATTACACCTGTAATGAGATCATCCAGAAATGACAGAGAGGAGGATCGAGCTCATCAGCAGAAACTGGGACGTGCTCCCAAGCATGGAGCATAAACTGGGAACCTGGCTGCAAGAAGTCAGGTGTCAAGGACGGGGTGATACTTTTAGCACTTGACTTTTTCACTCTTAAAGCCACAAAAAAAGTAAACTTTATTACGCAGCAGCTGTGAGTGCTTTAAAAGTATCTGTGAAATCAAGAAGAAAAAACATGAAAAACTCCTCTGTAGATTTGCTTCCTCCAGCTCCCATATGGTGGGAGGACTATTCAAGGAGATCTTCCAGCTCTCTCCCATGATTATTCCATAATGTAAAATATGAATATTGTGTGGAGGAGGTTAGAGAAAGGATTTTCTTCTTTTTAGTATGTTTAAAACTTTTTTTTCCTGACAGTTGTTCTTTTATCTTAAAAAGAAAAAATAAGTTTACTGAATTATGCCAGGTGGCTAATTAAAAGAATTAAAAGCTGTTCTCGAGAAAATACAGACCCTTGCTAGCATATAGAACTTTTAAAACAATAACTTTTATAAAGAAAAACTTTGAAAACTTTTTTTAACAAGAAAGACAAACATTCAAAATTAATAAACTTATGTAGAGCTATCAAATTCCACAGGGACTCTCAGCTACCACTGGAAGGAGAAAAATTTGGCCTAGGATACAGCTACCTCCTCCCTTCCTTTGTTCCATTTCTGAGTTTTCATCCATTAAGGCTATTTGGAGTTTCATAACCAAACAGAAGGAACAAATCAAAACCCATATCCCTAAAAAAAAAATCTTCCCTCTACAGTGACAACAGGAGTTATGTAAGACACTTCAATAATATAACTCTTAAATGGGAGAATTGAACATGTCAGGCTGTAACCATAAGAAGAAGAAATAAGCAGTGTGAATTTAAAGATTTTTTCTGGAAGTGTCAGCAAATCAGAAAATTAAAACCACTCAGCTCATACCCATAAAGTTCAGAAATTGTCCCAGCACCAGTTCTCAGTCTGCAGGCAAGTGGTGACCACAGCTACTATTTAGCCACCAGCCATGAACTCCAGTAAAAAAGCTTTACAGACTATCTCCTACTGTTTTAATTTGGAAATATTTTCTGATTTGAAGTACAGAAAATATATTCAAACCAGTGTTCAGAAATCACAGTGCAGACTCTTTTTCATTTTCCCAATAAGGGTTCCTCTGGCATACTGTGGACTTGCAGAGTCCAGGTCCTGCCTCCCACCCTATTTTTACCTTTTTACAGGTATTTCCCTGATACAGTGAGACTTCCTGTGTCCTACAATCCAAAGTGAATTTCTTAGCCAGACTCTGAAAAGGGAAATCAGGCAGAAATTTCAGGTACGCAGGACAACCAATGCAATTTACATTTTCTGATCATCCTTATATAAAAAGAGGCTTGTGAGAAGTATTTCCAGCTGGCTTAAATAATTCCACCTCTGAAGTTGTATGTGCTGTTGCTCTGGGGTTTCATTCCCATTTTCTGGATTGGTTTAGTGAAAACAATAGTTCTCAATTGAAAGGACTATTTCATTGATGGAAACAATGTAGAATAACAGTTGGAAACAGCAAGAGCAAAAGAAAGACCAAAGCACTGCTTTTTGGCTCAGGGATTGGATCACACAAGGTAAATGCACTGTGTGTTTTGTGTTGCTCTTTTTAGTTGAGCCCATCTCCAAACAACAGCTGCTGCACAGCAAGTTATTGGTATTGAATCACTTTTTCATCTCATGGTCAGTAATAATTTTTCTAAAAAGGAAACAGGCCTCTTAATGCCCCTGGCTGCTCCTTGCAGGTGCTGCAGCCAGCACAGCACTGATGCCTTCCACCCACCTCTGCCTTCCAGCACTGGCTGTGCTGGGAGCTGCAGGTCCTCACACCTGCTTATGTGGCTTCTCCTCTGCCAACACTTTAAAAAATGGTGAAAGCAACATGATTTAAAATGCCAGTCCAGAACCATTGGCATCTGCTGGGCTTTCTTGTGGGAAGCAGGAAAAGCTCAGAGGTATTCCTCATGACCACCTTTCTGCAGTGCTGTGTACGTCCTCTCTGGGGGATTGTGGAACTGGGGAGGGTTTCACTGGCTTCAGGATTTTTGGGGGAGGCTGTGAAGTTCAGAGGCTTACACAAATCCATATAGGTCAAATAATTTAATAAAACTTGGGTGAAAGTATTGCATGGAAAATGAAACACACAGCATAACAAAACCATCCCCTCATCATGCAGACCTGGAGGGTGGGTATCCTTCTCTGACACCCACTGGCAGTCTGGCATTGCCACCAGAGACCAGCAGCAGGCATGAGCAGACAGTGGTTGCTGCCTGGTGCTGAGAGTTGTCCATTCTGCAGAACAGAAAGAAGGTGCCATAATTCCTGCTAACACAGAGTGAAGTATTCCAGTAATGACTCTGAAACAGAAATGCTGGTAAGGAGTGACTAGTATGCCTCAACATGCCCCTCTAATGACATTTCATTAGGCTACCTGAGCCCTCCTCACAGGGCTGTCAGGTCTTACACGGGACCTCTGGGAAAGCAATTGCCCTTCTGGTTCAGCCACTGGAAGTCAGACAGAAAAGCAAGGGCACCTCAAGTGATGCTAGACACGCATGTTCAGGAACCTCAGTCATTCCCAGAGGATCCAAAGGCATGCCCTTCATTTGCTGTATTGTTTGAGCAATGTTCTCTGTAGCAAAAATAGACACAAAGGACATGTAAAACAAAACCTTAAAGCTATTTAACTGCGAAGAACAATTTTCACCTGAGCACTATGTGGTTTCTGGAGTAGGCAAAAAGTCACCTACATTTCTCTCATTGTTAATATTCCCTTTTATTACTGTTAGTCTTTCCAGCTCTACAGGCTCCTCCTCTGGCTCTTGAGGCACTTTCAGGATAGTTAATCCTGTTCTCTTGCAGAACAGGTAGCTATAATCTTACTTGGCATGTGGGTTACCAGCGCCATTAAATGCAGTGCCATTATGTTATTGGGTAAAAACGACCGACCCCACCTGGCTACAACCTCCTTTCAGGAAGCTGTAGAGAACAGTAAGGTCTCTCTTGGGTCTCCTTTTCTCCAGGCTAAACAACCCCAGCTCCCATCACCAATTCCTCATGGGACTTGTGCTCTAGACCCTTCACCAGCTTTGTTGCCGTTCTCTGGACTCGTTACAGCTCCTCAACGTCCTTCTTGTAGTGAGGGGCTAAGAACTGGACACAAAATTCACAAATTCAAATCACAAAATTCACAAATTCAAATCACAAAATTCACAAATTCAAATCACAAAATTCAAAATTCACTGGTGTGGCCTCACCAGTGGGGAATGCAGGGGGATGATCACTCCTTGAGTCTTGCTGGACACACTTTTTCTGATACCATTCCATGTTAAAGGACTCTCATATGTCCCTTGCTACTCTGCCCTTCCATGAAACTTCTCTTTGTTCATTCCTTCCTGTACAAAGAGATTCAAAAATCCAAGCTCAACACTGTACTTTCATTTAATTTCTCTCTTCAGTAGACCCCTTTCTCCTCCTCCATTCTTGGATGACCTTCTGGACCCTGATAGTTTTCTTATGCAATATAGTTTCCACATATTTCTGCACAGTACCTAAGAATCTGTTTTGAACACAATATCCTTTCTATGAAGAGGGATTTCCCATCTCAAAACTTGTTCAGTCCTTTAGAGAGCTATGTGTATATATCTGCATGATCTGCAGGTGCAAAACCCTGGAAAGCTCCAGTCAAGCTTACATTGTATTCCTGGAGATTTCATGTGGTGGACTCAATGCTTTCACACTTCACTCAGTTCTTGGATTTCTGCAGTAAATATCCTCATTCCTCCTTTATTTTCGACCAAATACAGTATGTCTGAAACTGGGGTTTCACAGATTGGCAAGCTTTGTGGTTTTAATTTCTGCTTTTGAAAGATAGCAGTAGGTCCCAGCAGATTAATCTTTCCTTCTACTTTTTGAAATGTAAATAATTAATTAAATGTGATAAAAGCCTTCAGGTATTTGTGGATGGAAGAAGAAACGTCTGGTTCCCAAAACATGTGTCCAACAGATGGTGGCAAAAATGCACTACTCCTTTTGTATTTGAAAAACAGTTTTAAAATCCTCATTTTTCAAGAAATCAAACAAGAAACAAATTTTCTACTGTTGTAAAAAACGTACTATTAAAAAAAAATTATTCCAAAGTAGATCCTAATTAAGTTGCCAACCCTCTACTGTATTCAGCGCTCACAGCCTTTTTGAACTTTTTCTCAAACAGAGAAAAATTTCAAGTGATTATGAGTGATCACTTAAGCAATCACTTGCAAAGTGGTCCAAATGGTTATACAGTGTTAGCTGTAGAGGGTCTTTGCAGAGAACAATTAGATCTGCTGGCTCTTTCCTTGATGTAGTAGAACAAACTGTTTCATGATGGCATGCCTACATTCTCCAAAGAGGGTTTTTCACCTGGTTTTTGAACACTCTGCATACATACACATGTCCATGGCCAAATGCTTGTATGAAATACTTATGCACAAAACTAGTTCACAGTTCTTTGTTTCTTGTGTTAGCCTCTACAGTCAGCATTGCCCAGAAGTTGAGCCAAGTAAAATCCACCTGCAACTTGGAGAGCAATGCCAGTCATTGCACTGAAAGCCTCATCACTGCCATTCTCTGTGTCCTACTTACTGGCACAGAAAATAAATAGTGATGGTCAGATAGTCAGAAAAGCAGTGAGCACTCCCTGGAGCTCCCACTGGCCTTATGTAAAACCCTCCCATTCTTTATTGCCATTAAAGCTGATCTGCAGTATTCAGATATCCTATTTGGAGCTCTTTGGAGAGGATGTATTTCTCATTATTTATTTACTGAAAAAACAGAGAGGCCCCCTTCTCAGTGGGACCATATGCTGATCTGCTACCATCCTGCTGATCAGATGTATTCACATAAAATTCTCCCCAATGCAGTGCCCACTATGATCTCTCATAAAGCCTAAAGTTATTTCTAGCTTCAGAGCAAGCCCCTCTCCTGCTGTACTTGCCCAACTTACCCAAAGCATCTCAGTAAAGGTGATCTTCTACCTGGCTGAGCTAATTAAGTCATTACAGACTGGATAATCCAGGAAGGATGTGTAGCAAGTGTGCCCCTGCCACTGACAGGGGCAATTTTCTCACTAAAATTAGGCAGAGCTTCTGTAAAGGGAAGAGGTGGATGTACTTACAGCAAAAAGAGAACATGACACAGTATGACAGCTTTAGGCTGAACCACAGACAAGGGGATGTAAAGCACAGCTCCTGGGCTCAGTGGCATGCACTTTAACATAACTGTACAAAGGCAGCTGCATGCAAACATAAAAATATCCTTGCAAATGTATGCAAGGATTGTATGTATATCACGTAAAAGAGACTGGACACAAAACAGAGTTTATCTCTTGCATGCAAAATTTTCTCCTGAATCGGCCATTTAGTCACCACAAGCTCAAGTCTCTCCTCCCACCATTGCAAGGAAATGTGGAAAGGTTCCTTGCCTCCATTCTCCCCTCCTCACCTCACCTCATGGTTTCCATTTTATTCAAGCAGATTTTCAGGTTGAGTATCACCAGAAATACCTCCCTAATAGAAACACAGGAGACAAGCAGTTGTCATGGGAAAATGCTGGCTCCCTGCTGATAACTTTGTGGTGGCTCAGGCAATTCTCTCCTATTTCCACTGAGATGGAATGATAAAACACCTTTGTGCCAAAAGGGTTATGAACATGTGCAGTGGTTACAGTACTTGCTTCAACTTCCCTGAAGCTGTGCTATCAGTAGCACTTTTGGACCTCGTTTGTCCCACCCTTGTGGGTACTTCAGTTGCCAGTGATGGGAAGCCCAGACAGCACTGAAGGCAGGAAGAGCAGAGGAGAGGGAATGGAGGCTGCCCTTCTGAAAGCACCCAGGGGGTCATATCTGAATAAGAGGAGCAGCCAGGCAGAAATCACAGTGTTTCTGGCAGTGCCCTCTCCATTCTTCCACTGTCCTTTGAAAGACTGTGAATACAAGGGAAAGAAAGCACCTTGTTCCAGCTTTGTTTAATGCAAAACTGCAGATTGAATTCATTGTGTGTGTCTGATGAGAAAATGATGAAATAAACCTCAAGTCCTTTTTATTGGAAGTTTCTGCAATGCAGTGCATAAGTTATCCACACCTTTTACTGAACTGGTCCCTTAGAGGAAAGGCTGAATACTCATGAATGGCAAAAGAGAAAAGGGAGTGCTTTTAATTACAATATTCAAATATTTCTTTCAGTATCAACTCTTCCTCTAAAGATCCTGAAATGATCAACTGTTTGCTACTGCAGCGCACACAGCTGTGAACATTTTCCTAGGTAGCATGACTGGGGGTATATTTAAAACATAGACACAGCTAAGAGAATGTTGAAGCTGGAAATTTCCAAATGCATGCTTTTTCTTCCTCCCCCCTTTCTTTCTTGTCTGCCTGCATCACAAACAGCCTACTTTCCTGTTTGCCTAATGCGTCAGGGTGATGTCCTGTGAGGATTTTAGCTATTTCATCACTTTATACCTGTAGTTCAACAGCAACATTCCAAAGTCCTCAGGAGGCACTTTTCTCTCAGCATTATACATCCCCTTGATTGTCTATACATGGAAAGAGATCCATAACTGATGTAGTTGGTGTCACAAGATTCCACTGGCACAGCAGTCAGTACGGAATGCGGCACTAATTGCAAACAGCACCTATCTGCTCAAATTACTGTTGGAATGCTAACCTTGGGAAAAGATATTTTTATGCATAAGGTTTTCTGCAAAAGAAATATTACTGGAAGTGAAACAGCCAGGCTTTCAGTTATGAGAATGAGCTCTGCTTTCTCCCTTGTTACTGCTGCTTTCGTGAAGGAAGAAAATATATCTTCAGATCAATTTCCCACTGAGATTAATAAAAAAAAAACCAAAAAAGAAGTGGCCATGGTAATTCTGAAAAGAAAAAAAAAAATCTAGATCCTGTTATTTTGTAGAGACAGTGCTGTTTGTTTTAGAAAACAAAGAAATTTCCCAGATGACTTAAAGATACAAAATGTAATGTGAAAAATATTCTAATTTGCAGTACAGTGTTTTTAATGGGGTGTCTGCATTTTATGTGGCATAGCACACAGAAAACTTTTTAGGATACATAGAGAAGTATTTTTCAAACACATGTCACAAGGGATTGATTTTAGGATAGTTCTGTGCCACTTACTTTCCAAAAATATATATGGGTTTTGCAAGAGAGTCTGACTTTCAGGGTTGAGGATCCCTTGGCCACCCTGGGCAGCAGTTTGGGTTCAGGATGAGAAGGAGGTTTTATCACTTGCCAGAATTAATCTCAGCACAGAACAATTCCCCAGGAACAAAAAAACAGTGGAGAAGAGGACTTGTTTCAGGGATTTGGAGAGAGAAGACAGAGAAAAGATGCCAGTTGCATCCACTGGCAAAATAATTAGTACAAACCAATGATCTTGATGACCACAATGTGGTCCCATACCCATGGAAAATATTCCTTTCTCAGAGTAACCAGTCCCTTGTAACCTGAAGATTGCATAAGGTTTCTGCAGGAGAAAAATTGAAAAAAAAAAAAAAGAAAATAAAAAGAAAGATTAAATCAAAGAATTCTTACAACTAGTGAAATAATTTTCATAGTTTAATCCATCTTTCCATAATATCTTTATTTTAGAGACAAACACCATTTATTTCAGCAAACTTTTGATTAGGATTTACTTCTTCTCTCACAAAAAAAACCGAACTGTTTTCAAATCATACTGCTGACCAGAATAGCTCTTTATTTCTCAGCATGCCATTTCTATCATGGGTACATGTTTTCCCACTGCACTTGAGAACTATTCAGCATCAAAACTCATCATGAATTATACACTGAGATCTCACATACAAAATGTTCTCATGTTTACTTAATCTACTGTTAACTTCTCCAAAAGCCAATTACCTTTGATGTGGACAGACTCTTCAAAGCAATATGGTTCCTGTGCTCATTTTCCAAAAACAGGATATCAGTTAAATCTGGGGGTTTGTTCTCATCCCTCCTGAATTCCCTGAACTGCAGTTTTAAGTAACTGCTCATCTTTTGCTATGAGGACCAGTAGCAAAGTAAGTAAGGTGATGCACTGCGATGCCTAAGACATGTATTCATCTTGCTCCAGATTCATCCTAAAACCTGCTCCCTATTGTCCTGGCTTAAAATAGGTATATGGACAAAGGCACTGGGAAGTGAAAAGTAGCCAAATATGATGTAAACTTTTTATACTTATGCTCTAAAAATGATGATTGTTTAAAAAAGCATGAAAAGTCCACCAGTATCTTTAAGACAAAAGTATACTACGCACAAGGAAAAATCCCCAAAAACAAAAACAAACAAAAAACCCCAAAAACAAACAAACAAAAAAACCACATCTGGAAGCTGAAAGAAACCCCCTTTCCAAGATTCACAGAATAGTTAAGGTTAGAAGGGATCATTGGAGGTCATCTAGTCAAACCTCCCTGCTCAAGCAGGATCCCCTAGAGCATGCTACTCATGATTCTGTCCAAATGGCTTTGAATGTCTTTAGGGAAGGAGATACTCATAATGCATGTAAATGAAATAATGAGGTATTTTAATATCACTTCTATTCATTCACATGCTATTCATTACCTGGGAAATCTAGGTTGAAAATGAAACTTTAACATTCACACTCCTACAAGCAAAAAGCTGAGGCAGCAAAACTGAAGTTCAATTAGCAGTTACCTAGCAGCTCAATTAGCAATTCCCTTCAATGAGCTCCACCTGGGCTATTATAGCCCACTGGCTCTGGGATAGCTCAGCAGCAGCAGCTAGCTCAGTTATTTGGCTCTCTACTGTTATCATGAGAAATGGAAACAGTGCTAAAGTAATTATTCTTCAGGACACAAGAAAAATTAGTGTTTTGACTAATGAAATGTAGTAAGCGATGAAGCCTCCATTAAAATTATCAATTTTTTTTAATGTGTTGGATGATGAAGCATTAAGGTTTCTACAGTATTTGCTGATTTCAGCTCTTAGGAATACTGACCTTTTAAATCTCATTGTTCAAGTGACTGTATCCTAAATTGCTATTCTTGAGAGTTTTTCATAGGTTTAAATACAATGTTAGGGAAACAAATTCTTTCAATTTGACCCTCTGAAGAGCTAAGTGACAACAGTAACGCTGTAACTACTTCTGTTAGCATTTGCTGACTGGATTTTTGTTTTCTTTCTTTCTTTTTTTTTAATCGGGGAATAAAGTTAGATATGGGACTAATATTAATTTGTTCAAAGCAGCATAAGTATGATGTCCAAAGAAAGTATTATCAAAGCAGCTGGTCCACAGATAATCTGTAACTTTGAAAGCAGCTCTATTTGAGATGTTTCATATCTCCATCTGGTTTTCTCATTGTCAGAAAAACAACTGCATATAAATAAATCTTCAATGAATGATGCAGGAGGTTTTTTTTCTTTTGACAGACCAATATCCAGTCAGATTTTTTTTTTCATTTTTATGAATGATTCTGCATTTAACAGGCAGATAATTCTGAAGCAACTGTTTCAACCACCTCATGCAGAAGCCCTCACCAAAGTCCAATTTGATTTTGCCTGACTTAAGCCTATAAAGCTTCAGGTCACTGTTGTCACAGGCCCACAAGTCACCTGTCTCATTTTATGATTTTTCAGTATAGGAAACTAGCAGATTGAAAACATGTGGAAAAATGACCTTCCTCTTTTCCTCTTATTGAAAAGAAACATTGAAAATATTCTCCAATCCCAAATCTAAAATGTGTAGCAAAATGCATTTTTCCTCTAGCAAAGTGCAGCAAAGTCGGTCAAGAGTCAAAACAAAATTTATTTTGCCTAATTTTCCTTTCTGCCATCTCACTCTCTCTAGTTCTTTTCTCTGTCCTCAAGGACAGAGGCAAAATGCAAGGACAAAAGCTATAGAGCATCCTCTGACCTTACCTGAAGTTATTTCCCAAGTCACACAAGCACAATAGAGGATGCTGACCACTATCCAGTCAGGCTGGTGTGAATTTCTTTGTCCATGCTGGGACTGACACTGACCACTCGAGCCAACAATTAGGGAGCACATAACCTGGGAGACCATTCAGAGCTTGAGTGGGAAGATTTGCACTGGGAACATTTTCATTCTTCACGGAATACCATAGAAAAGCCCAGAGAGCAGCCACGATACAATGCCATGCACAGCCAGAAGACTCCTCCACTGCCTTGCCCAGGTGACAGAAATGGCACAGCTCTGCCAGAGCAGTGCTCTCAGCCAAAATACATGCCAGTGTTCACAGAGAGCGTCCCTCTGTGACACTTTTGTGAACAAGAGTGACCCTTGCTAAGCCAGTCCATGGTGACAGCTCAGAGTAGCTGACACAAGACAGAGTGAAAACTCTGCTAGGATTAAAAATGTAATAACAGTAACCATAGAGATATTTTCCACCTGTATTTCTCTGAGACAAGGTATTACAAGAATTTCTTATAGAATCAACAGCATGTGGTACCGTCTCCCAGGTGACAGAACCTCAGGAAGTGGTCTCAAATTTCACCAAAGGAGGTTTAGACTGGATATGAGGAAAAAACTTTTCATAGAAAGGGTTGTAAAGCATTGGAACAGACTGCCCAGGGTAGTGGTAGAGTCACCGTGCCTGGAAGCATTCAAAAAATGTGTGGATATGGTACTTGAGGACATGGCTTAATGGTAGTGGTAGAACATGGTAGTGGTGCTGGGTTGACAGTTGGATTCGACAAACATAGAGGAGTTTTCTACCCCTAACAGTTCTATGATTCCATAATAGCAGTGTCATGTCAGATAGAGTAAGGTTGGGTTAATTAGTAGATCAAAAGTAGCTGTCATTAGAGAAAGGCAGCACAATTAGCAGGGATGTTTTTATAAGCTCAAATTTGTTCAGAAACTCTTCTGATGGTATGAAAACCCAAATGATCACAAATCTGCTGCAACAACAACAGACCAAGGCCACCTCTTCCAAAACACTGGATTACCCTTCCTCCCCAGTCTGTTACCAGATTGCTGTGCACAGCTGTTTCAGCTTCATGTTTGAGTTTCTTTCTTCACTAAATATTTCACTGTTTCTCAGTGTAGCAATACATACTAGAGCTTCTTGGCATGGATTTTTCCTTCTGGGATCTGACTCTCTGGCCTCTTCTTGACCTAGTCACAGCAGGCACCCCAGATGCTTCCTTCCACCAAAGGTTTTCCAAAATCTGCTGCTCTAAAATCTCTTTCTAATATATTCTTTTCTACAAGCTGGACTTCATCCTTGTTCATCTGCATAGCTTCACTTAACACAGAGCTTGGCCCTTTTTTAGCCCAATTTACGTAGATAGCCAGTATTACACAGCCGTGGTCGTCAGAGATGACGCGTGGTGGGGAAGAGTCCAACTGGTCAGTGGCTTGGATCCAAAATCCTTGAGCTTCATCTCACCTATACTATATTTAATTGGTTCCATCTAATTTCTCTAGTATCTAATTTTACATCATTAACAGTCTCAAGGTCTTCACTATGTCAGTGGCTGTAGCAAAATAAACAGGAGTTTCAGGTTCTTTATTCTTTAATATCTGTGCTTTAGGCTAGAGCAAGGAGGCCACAATTAAATTACAGACCACAAGTGGCTGCACACCTGGGGTGTTTTTCTGTTCCAAAAGCTCACCATTACCCAGGCAGCTACTAAAAATTTGATCCTTGTCTTTACACAGTAGTACTTGACACATTGCATAGACCTACTATGGATTTAGTTGTAAAGACATTTCTAAAAGAAACAAAACCATACTGTGTCTATTGTACCCCCGAGCTGCATATGATAGCAACCAGAATCCCCTTCCACATAAATGTAGGGAGCTAAATTTTCCAGGGACTTTTGGGGGCGAGGAATTGACCATCATATCCTGATCTGATCTAGTTCTGTTTCACCTATGTGCAGGACTGTAGGAGAGGCATTAAAATATTTGCATTTATATGTGGTGTACATTTCAAACCGACTTATTCTTAAAGGCAGAGTACAGTATAATGTCAAATACCATAGGAATTTCCCCTCTCCCAAGACAGTATAGTTGCAAAGAGCTTAATCTCCTGCTAAGACAGGACTGCCCCACAATTTAGAGTGCAAATGGAGCCAACAGCAGTGGATTTCACTGCTGTAGTGTAATTCTCAGCTGGGTTTCTGGGCTGCCTTTTTAACTGAATGTTCATCAAGTCATTGGGTTAGTGCATGATAAGCAACCATCAGCAGAAGTAGCATAGCTGTCTGGAGAACTCCTGGACTGTATGGTAAGAGGTGATAAAAGCAGGACACCAGGATTGTGGCAGAGAGGTGTAAGTGTGAGCATGAAACACCTGTGAGCATTGACACAGTACTGCCTAAGCTGTCAACATGCAGTCACATTTAAGAAAGCACATTCTGAAACCTGAGGTTCAACCACTTGTAATTTTAACATTAAATGGAGGAGACATCTGATACTCATGAAACAGGAATGGCCACCACTGGCTGAGGTGCAGCAGGCAGAACTCAGACCTATGCTTGGAGAAATGTTTTGTTGATATTACCTGAGGTGCAAATGCCATTAGAGAGCAGTGACTGAGGCTGACCTGGTGCTAAGTGGATACAATTTTGTGTCTTCTGTAACCACAGAGATTTGTTTAATGACCCTGTGTGTGCTCCTTTCCCCATCACTCCTCCATCAATGGACTCCAGAAATATCTCTGCAATGAGCAAGGTTTGTCCTTTCAGTCCCAAGCCTGCTTGAATGTTATTGGTAAACATGAAGATACCATCCCCAGAGGTTTTCTTTGTTTATTTTTAATGGGCAAATAATACATTTAACTTGTTCTGTGAATCAGAAAAATTACTCCCTCCTACTATGGTAGAACGTATGCAGCATGGTATGACACTGTCCTTTTCATCCACACAGTCTCTTCTAGAAACTTTTCTGCTATTTCAAAACTCTGCTTTCATATTAATAACTCACCAGGTACTATGTAATCTCTACTTCACCTCTTTGCAATGTGATAATCATAATCTTTGATTTTACACGTGGAAGAACTTGAGGTAACGATGCCCTGTTCCCACTTTTTCCATACCATATTATCTTTATCACTTTCTTCCTTACACAAATCACACACAGAAAGATTAAAGTGACCACACCAAAGCAATTATAAAGCCCCCTGAAGCCTCTCTTGCCTTTTGTGGGGACACATTTTGCAGGGTCATTCATCTCAGCCTCTTCCACACGGAGCAGTGGCAGTATTTCAGGACATCAGCCCCTCTGAAGTGCATCAAAGATCACCTTGGTATGCAGGCTGCTCCTTGGCCAGCGAAAAGAGAAATCAGATGCGGGTTCTTTTATGCCTCACTGAAATGAAGTTTGCCAGACATCTTAATGAACAATCAATTTAGATGGAGTAAACTGTAATTTTTTCTCACCTTAATTTTTTATCAAAATGAGTGCCATGAAGCTTCTAAAAGCCATTTAAAAGTGATAAAGAGAGATTTTTGGTTACTAGTTTTAGAAGGATCATCATGATTTTACTAGTCTGCCTCACCTACTCTGTCAGGAACATTTATTTCCCCCTTGGCATTCTGATGCTGATGGCTTGATTTATGGGAAGATTTGCAATCGTGAAGGACTTGGGCATTCTTCCACTCCAGGAGTGAATGTTGGGTGCCATTTTCTGAGGTTGTCAGACCAGCCAAACCCTAGCCTAATGCTGCAGCTGCTGACCTCAGGGCCAGTAGCAGTGTTTCTCACCTCCAAACTGCCCTCCAAGGCTTCTTGGATTTACAAGCATGCATAGATTTTCTAGGACCTGCAACCCTAATTCTTCCATTCCACAAACTAAGAGCACTAAGGATTAATTTTGGGTTTTGCAAGCAAATTCGTTCTTTCACAAGGTGAGAAGGTAGAAGGAAAATGTCAGCTGTGAAGGAGGTGAATTTCTCAAAAAGGAGACACGTTGGTTATTTGTGAAACAGTGGGGACCTTGGTAGCTGTGAAAGTAACTCAGTCACATTTAAATGGCATTTCACATTCAGAAAATAGCTTTTCCTTAACCATGAGGAGTGATCATTCCATGACAGTGTTGAAATTGGTCAACAGTCTATAAATAGTCTCTCCTGTCACCTAAACCATATCTTCTTAGAGGATTAAAATAATTTAGTGTTTGGCACTCTCAGATTATACTCACAAACATTTATTTAATCTCTCCCTCTCCATATTCTCATTGTGTGAATGGAAAGACAAATGTAAGAACATTGAAAAATAATGTTTTGAGAACATGAATTTGGACTTGTGCCCTGTGTCACTTCAACTTCTCTGCCTCTAGATCACACATAAACTGTTCAGCTGCTCAATATATCATATCTAGCCTTAAAGTCTGGGCTCACTCTCCCCAGCCTCTAATAGACCCTGTGAGAAATACAAGCACAGCTTTACACTCTATCTCACTTGTTTCCAAAACCCAAGAAACTGTTGCAATAAAGAGAGAAGAAATGAGTTTAAAAGGAGAAAATAAATTGAATCTGTCAAACCAAATAGCAAGTGGGCTAGCTGGTTAGTTAAATAATTTTTATTGGCTTTTTCTAACTAATCTGCCTGCAGGATTTATTAGCCTTCTACTATATCCTCAAATAAAGCATCTGACTTTAGTTCCAGTTTATGCTTTAGCCATTAATAATTTTGTACATCCTAGAGAGCATTTATATTATTTATTAATTTTATCTAACCATAATTACAGTCATTGTGGCTGTTTAATGAAAAGTTACTCCAGGCCAAGTTTCTAGAATTCAAATTGCATTTCATCATTTTTACAGAGAGGACTTTTGGACTGCTTGGTTCCTTACCGAAGGGCTTCCTCCTGGCCAAAAAACCTTATGAAGAAGGGATAACTAGAATGGGTTGTGTCCTGGCTCCATGCAAAAGAGAAACACTGCTATGCCTTGTTATTCTATTAGCATGACTGTCAGAGTCACTCCAGCTTGCGTCGTTCAGGTTTGCACCAATGTCCACACACGATTCTCATCATGCCAGAACCACGGCAGACGAGAGAGGAGGCAGAAAGAAACTTTGCCCCTCTCACCTCTCTGGTTTCTGCAGTAACACTGAGATCAAAGCTTCTGTTTTCGAGGCAATAGATGCACTTGCAGCTCCATGGTCTATGGTAATGAGCCAACAAGTACATCCTTGCGCAGCCCACTTCTGGGTTGCTCCATGGCTGTGAAAATGAGAAGTTTGAGCTACATAAAAAGATGTCTTCTTTGCTTTGCTCATAGTTTTCCTATATGGATCTTGTCAGTTTGCTGAAGAGCAGACAGTATGTGACTCTCAATCTTCAAAATCATTCCTTCATACTGTAGTTTTGTCTTTTAAAAGTTATGAACAGCTGCTAACCTCCAGCCATTCAGGAGATGGCTCTGACTGAAATCTCTTCTGTTGTTCAGGAATCCTACACTTTATTACTTTGAAGCGGGAAGGAGGAAGTTTACTCCATTCGTGTATGCCACAGGAAAGGTTTCAGTGAGTCAACTCTGCAGTATAGAAATGGCACTGCTGCAGGCTACAGAGAAGGGACAAATCCATGTGGTACTTTGGCTCCTTCTCCTTTTTTTTTATAGAAACTTACAAGTTGGTTAGGCTGTTAGGAAAGAAATCTGACCCAGCTTATCTAAATGCAGAGAATCTTCTTCAAAGAAGATCCCAAGGCATTTGTATGTGGTCGGTTCAATATTTCCTGAATATATCTGAGAGAAAAATTTCAATAAAAATAGTATTAATCAGTATAAGGTAACCAGATAGCATTCAGACAAGATTATCTTACTCTATGTAAGTTAAATTAATATAATCATTTGCTGCTGGTGAACAAGCTGGCCTTAGGACCTTTGCCCATGTGAGGCCATAATGATTTCTTATTTTGCAGTCAGCTGAGTTTCTACTTGTTCCAGCTTTTTAACTTTAACCAATCCAGCATTAGCCTAAAGTCTTTCTACTGCTTCAGCTGTAAGTTGTTCTCTATATTGTGGCCCCAAGATAATTCTAATTACTCAGACATTTTCATGCATTAAGTCTTACAGAATGGATTAAGATTTAATTTTAATTTTAAATTTAGATCCTGAATTTCAAATTCAGTTCTACATCCCTAAAAGTCTGAACCTGATCACATCTTTCATCTGGTCTTCCCACCCACCAGTACTCTGCGGTGTGGAGAGATGATTGCTCAGCAGGGATGTGAAAACACTGCCTGCTGACAGACCTGCTCTGGGATCCCAGTGTTTCCACTCATAACTTCTCAGGGATCATGATGTTTCACCACAACACTAGATTTCATCACCTGAGGGCTTCTTCTGAGATACATAGAGAAGGCAGTCAGGCATTTAGCAGAGCTAAAAAAGACTTTGAACGTCATGGAGTGGAGTGTGCAGATTTAGACTTTGGAGAGGGACTGAGGTAACAAACAAGGCCAGGGAAAGAGAACAAGGAGATAAACAGACATCAAAAGGGAGCAAACTGCAATGCCTGACGTGGATGCCTGCAGACAGATGCACGATTTGTTGCTTGCTCAGACTCGTAAGTGAGGTCCATGGCGTGGGTACGAGGCCCTGGGGGTGAGCTCGGCAGTCCTGACACTGCTCCTGGAGCTGGCAGTGACACCAACTCTATCAGTGCAGGCTGTGCCACAGCCCAAACGTGCAGGACAGAGGTGAGATGGCAAAGCAAAGTGCAAATACTGAAGGGATTCCATGCAGGCAGTGACAGGCAGGGAGCAGCAAGCTGAGCTTTCCCATCCCAAATGCAGCTCTCTTTACAGGATGCTGCAGTCTGTCGTCTTCTACCCATGATGAAGCCAAAACCAGTTGATTCCAGAGCAGGCGAGCTCTCAGGGAAGGTGTACATGTCAACCCCTGCTACATGTCAGGCAGCATCAACACAAGCCCTGGAAACTTTTGCATCTTAAATTCACCCTATGCAGCAGATAGCCACCATCATAGGGTTGATGGCCCTCCACAGGTTCTCAGGGTTTGTGCACCCATCCATCAGAGTGGGCTCTGCTGGGTCAGACACAGCCACAGGCCAGGGAAATGGCAGGGAAGAGCAAGAGAGGTAGGGTGGGAAAATAAATTATTTGAAGGAAAGTATGTGTTGACAGGCTTTTTTGCTATTGTTTTCTTTTTTCTTTAAAGCAAATACTAAAAAAAGACTTATTAAGGATGGCAGTATTAAAATTGGAGAAAAGAGGAGATACTCTCATATGAAAAATAAAGCATATATTAAAAACTATAATAAAGGTGTACAAATTCTGTAACATTTTTCAAGTTACAGTGACATTAATAAACATAGTGCTAAGAACTTGAATAAAATATAATTATCTTGTTATTTTAACCACCTAGTTCTCAATTTCATCTGTTTCAAGACCTCTGTTTCAGTAATATCCCAGTCATCTCAATTAAATCAACAGGAGTAAGGGCTGAGTCCTTTCTGCAAAATTCTGCTTTTTTTCACCTGACCACTTTGCATGGCATTTGAGACATTTAAAAATAAATATTGACTGAACAAATGAATATGATTTATGTTAACAAAAATTATAAACCAAAAATATACATTTATAAAATATATAAAATATGAAAATATAAAGGGTGCTGCTGTACGCTTAAGTAACGAGTTTGTTAAATGTAAGGAAAAAAACCTATCATTTTATAGTTAAAAATAAACAGCAGCTTGCAAACTAGCCATGATCTGAAGACAGCCATAAAATTCTGTTAAAGCCTTTAGACTCCATGCTTCTTTACTCTGCAGGGGTGAGAATGCAGGATGAGCAGGAAAGAATCCCAGGACATCTGATAGCCAGCAAGAGACAGAGAAAAAGAGGGAGCACAGGGTGGCTCTTATCTAGAAAAAGAAATAGCAGCTGACACAGCTGTGAACAGGCTTATATTATTTTATTTCCAATGTACAACTGACGTGCTTAGCAAACATTTCTTGAGATTTGAGGGCTCTATCTCCCAAGCATTGCCAGTAGGATGAGCATGGGTGCCCACTGCCTCCCCCTGCACCTCAGGGTTATTAAAAGAATGAAGTCGTAGGCATGGATTTAATGCCACTGGAACCTGTTCAATCCCCTGGGTTGAATTGTACCTAGTCTCAATAAGACCTGTAAATTTTTTGCTCAGGGACAGACATTAAACATCATTAGCTTGCAGTCCCTACTAACTCCCACTGAAGTCAGAGCCGTGACCTGTCCCCAGAGACACCCAAACCCTGATGCAGGCAAGTAGCATTACTGCAGCACAGCTTGGTCTGAGCTTCTGGCTGGGCCATGGCTGCAGTATCAGTGATCCACACCAGGACGGGACAATCCAGGTTGGATCAGTCACTAGAATTGCCCCTCTAAAATGGTTTCTAGAAAAAGTCTGGGAATACTGCAGCTGTGGGGACACGGGAGTCTAGTGCTGCAGCAGGGGAACGCTGTTACCTCATGCCATCCCATCCCATTTGCTATCTTTTGCATAACTTCTGCCTGAACTGAAGAAGTTGAAATTCCTCCCAGAGGGCAACACAGTGCCATGCCTGAGGCTGGCATGACAGAGAAAGGCAGGAGGCTCTCACTGCTCCTCACAGAAGCTCATCATCCATCTACCACTTGCCTGTGCCCCTGCCTCTCATGGCATGAAAGGCTTTAATGTATGCAATCCATGTGAGAGCAACGCACCCTCCCACGGAGGAGACCAGCTTTGGAGTTTAGATTTGTCTGACAGCCACAAGCACAGCTGAAGAGCAAAGAAAAAGAAGGACCATAGGTAATCTCTTGCACATAACTCTAGCTGTAACTTTTTCAAAAAGTAGCCACTGAAATACTTGACTTGATGGGAAAAGGATAAGAAGGATGTTTTTACTTTTACGATGTGTAAGCTTTCTTCTATTTGTCATCCAGCTACAAATTATTGCTTGATTTTCTGTTTTTGCAGGAGAGACCAGATACACATCAGAAAGTCTGCAATGCAAGCAGGGCATTTTAGGCCATGTAGATACCTGTCTTCACCATGACTTCCATTATAACTTTGTCTTAAATCTGGCTGCTGCTCTGCGTGTCCTCATCTTCCCTTTTTTTCTCACAGACTGCTATCAAATTTTCCATTGCTCAGCCTTTCCCACTGCAGGTTTTCATGCCCTCCTTTCCACAGTGATTTCCCCAGCCCTTAGCTTTTCTGCTGTCTCTTTTGCCTTTCTATGTAGTCACAGATATATTCTACACATCGTTTTGAGCTACAAGATTTCTTTTTTCTCTTCTGCCAATATTCTCATTCAGAGCCCTCTTTCACTGGTTCCTCATCCATTTTACCCCTCTTAACCCATTTGCATGCTCCCATGTCACACTGCACTGTTATTACTGTACAGTGCACCATTTAAATTGAAGCTGGGCGCATCCTTCTACTACTTAAACCTATATGCACAATTTTGTTAAAACATTTTAAAGAACCCATAATGGCACCTTTACCACAAGCACCAGCAAACAGCCCACCCTCCCCTTCTCCTTGCTGAAATCACATGCTTTATTCTTCATCTGACCTCTTTACTGTTTCCTTTATATCTTCCCTGATGATTTAATTTCTTTCTTTGAGTACTGTTCTCACATAGTTTGGGTTCTGCCTCTCTTGCCGAAAAAAGGATTATTTGGAAAAAACATGATCTTGGAACTCGTATTTCACATTTTTCTGCATTTCTTCCCTGGATCATGAAATTCACTGAACCCTCAGTTGTTACCTAGTCTGCAATTATTATTTCCAGCTTTGGCCTGGATCTCTTCCAAGATGCTTTTTATTTTTACCACTCTTCACAAAACACTTGGAGTTTCCAGCCTCATCTTTTCTTTATTCCAGGACTTGAGCAGCCTCTTGATCTTACTGCTGCTCTTGCATAGCCACATATAGCTCCTCCACCTTGTGCTGCCTCCCCACACCTGGCTGCCCACCAGACAGTGTTTCATGGTGTTGTTCTCTCCCATTGATCTCCTCCCTCTTCCCACCGACTCTAGTTATGATATTAGACAGTATTCTGGGATATTAGATTATTAGATATTATTAGATAGCATCATATTCTGATTATATTAGGCAGTATTCTCCTTCCCTCTCCAGCTTTCTGGGTGATCTAACCCACATATGAGGTTTCAGCTTCCATGTGTGTGTCCAGGGCATTGCACTTCAATCTGAGCTCCTCTTCTCCAGTCTAGGATCTGACTCTCTGAAGCTCTCTTTATCTGTAACTATTGGCAAGCAGAGGGGAAGTTAGGGGAAATTAATGTCATACAAACAGGCAGTGAATGGATGTAAAAACTTCTGTCTGCTCTGTCTGGGCTTCTTCAGCCTCATGATGCTGATTGGAGTTTTTAAGCCTTGCTGGGACAGCAATGGGTGCTTCCTGTGGTTGAATAACAGCTTCTGACACAAGCAGAGAGGAAACCTGGGGTGAAGAGTTACAGACATTATTGCACCCTGTCACTTCTGATGAGAAAAAAATAGTGGTAATCTGAAGAGTTGTTGGGAAAGAAGGATACACACAGTGAAAATGCGTGTCACGTCTTATTTTCCTGTAGATGTGATCCAGCACCAGAAGGGGAGAGAAAACTGTTAATGTGGGATACAAGTGAAAGCAGCAGCATTCCCTGGTCCATGCTGATATGCTATGGCAGTTTATTGGTGACAGGGAAGGAGCAGTCTGTGGGAGAGAGCAATGTGAGTCCTGCTGCACTAGGAGGGCTTCTCTGTTGTGCTTAAAGGGAATAACTGAAATTTGCTGGTGGCACATCTGCTTGACAGGCACCAGGGTGTTCCTCAGGCCTGGCTCACAGCATAACTGGCAAAGTGGAGACTAATATTCCTCTTTATGTTATGAAGTGCATCCTTTTCCTGGCAGGATTTGGCAAGAGTCCTCTGCAAAGGCCAAAAAGGCTATGGAGGGACAAAGCAGCAGCCCTCTAGGAGAGGTCTATAGGGAATGTTTTAATAGAAGCAAAAAATGTCATGACAGCTCTGCTCTTTTTTGACTCAAATACAGAAAATCTGATCAACAAGATGGATAGCTCTTTAAAAATAAAAAAGAGGCAAACATTTTCCAGGAACGCCTGTATGATATGCTCTTTCCCCTCTTCTGGGAAAGAAGAAACACCTCAGGGAAAACAAAGATTATTCTACTTAAGTATGTTGGAGGCAAACTTTCCAAGAAGTTAGGAGGTAGTGGACACTATATGGACTTTAGATAATAACCATTAAACATAATAACAATAACCATTAATATTCCAGATAAAAGGTCTAGAAGGAAGGCAAGTCTGCAGTCAAATATTCAGTTCCTTAACTGGGTAACACTGATGCCTTCTATCAAGGACACAGTCTTCAATGACTGCAGCTTTACCCACCCCAGTGTTTTCCCTGCCTGTTTTAGTGTGCAGGATACCTGGTGCACTCTGGTTTTTAACCTTTCAAACATATTATTTAATTGATTGTGGCCTTGTGGACTCCTCCCAGGGCCAGCACTCATCTTGGATCAACCTTGGCACCACCTTTTATGTTCTTTGCTTGCAGAATCAAAGCTGCTCGAGCTTCCAACACTCCTGTGCAAACCCATGCTCAAAATGAGCCTTCTTTCCAGACGGTCAGAAATTCCTATGGAGCCTCCCATTTGCCTTTGTCTGGGCAGAGATGACCAAGCACAGATTTCTAGGGGCAGCTGAAGAAGCTGTATCCTGACTGGCTGCTCAGCTTGAACAGCATCTGCTCCCTTAACACTGGAGATGGCCACAACTGCACAGAGCTGTTCCTGCAGACACATTTTTGTGCACTAGAGTCTGTGGTGATTCAGCCACTTGCTTTTATAAATGAGCTTAGTGAATTAGTTAACTTTATTTTAAATGAAGCATGCCAAGTGAATTCACCAGCTCCAGTAACTCTTACTAATAATAGTACTTTTTCTTTATTCCCCTGGCTTATTATTAGTAAAAAATGACACAATTTGCTGAAAGCACTCATCTTAAAGTCCACAGATATGGTGTGGGGAGTTTCAGCCTGGATGAAAATTTTCCAAAGCTACTAGCACATGAAAACCCAGTTTTATGATGGAACCATCATCTTAAGCATAACTAAGGCACTGCTACAGTTATGCAGCAGTGTCTGGAGACAACCATTCTCACTGAGTGCAGTGGTTTATTTGCACATTGGTCAGCCATTGGATAACTCCATCTGTGGCTGAAAACCAGGAGACTCATGATCAGCCCCCTAAGCCCTGTAGCATCCTTGGGCAGATAGACCAAAGAGAAGGGAAGGTAAAGAACATTTACTTCTTTCATACTCTGTCCCGATCATCACTATGGAACTGATTCTCCAAGATGAAGATATCCTAGAGAGTCTTCAGGGAAACCCATGGGAGGAGCAGAGCCTCATTTGACATAGGAAACAGCAGCCACAATTTCCTAATTTGGTTTGAGTTACTGCTGTGACGCTCGAGCAGCTCCATTCCCTGAGGTGCAGGTGATATTTGTGTGGATGCAGATTTTAACCTTTTTAATCTTTACTTTGTTTCCGTTTTCAAAAGGCCACAAGATTATTTGCATGATTAGTCAATTTGAGTAGAACAAAGAGCAGGCACACACCAAAAGAAAGGAAAAACAAGAAGTTATCCTAGGACCATTTCTGCCATCCTGTAACACTGTATGATAACCGACTATGAGAAGGGAGGTGCAGGGAAACATTTCTTTCTGATAACTACATTCTGCAACATTGAATTTTCCTTTGCATAGGAAAGGAAAACACTAGTAAAGATATATTCTTTCTTCCTCTCTGTCTCCTTGGTGAGAATTTCAAGGAAGCAAACTGCTGTGTGGCTGCTCTCTGACACCAGGTTGAACAGAAGCATAATTGCATCAGCACTTCTACAATAGCAGGTTTGCAAACAGGAGGGACTTTCCTCTAAGGCTTTAGACTTTATGCATGTCTCCCATTATGACAGAGTTCCTTGCAGGGTATGTGTTGAAATTCCTCTGCAAGATCTCTCAGGCTTTTTGGCAGCAATTTAATTTTTTTCAGTCTTTTTCTTCAGCAAGAACTCTCTCTCCACCAGCAGTAGGTAACCCAAGTGCTTGATTCCTATGAAACATTTCCAGAAACACAACATCTCCTATGGAGTACTTTCGCCTCAATCCCATTATTGCTTCCCTTTTCCCATTGCTGTATTTGCAACTCAGATACCTGTCAGGGAATGGGTTTGTCAGTCTCTGCCCTGCACCATGAAGTGAGGGCTGTGTGCAGGACTTCTTGTCCCAGCCTGCCATCATCAGAAGGGCTTTGCAGATCAGTAGGAACAGAATGTATACATTTTGTAGGCAGGCTGGAAAACACCGGATTGACATACATGCCAACAGCTCTGCCTCAGAAACAGAGTGAACAGGAGCTCGTTGGGATTGTGAGAAAAACACACAGATTTGATGGCAGGGGGCAAAGAAAACGGTCCAAGGAATATTAGTGTTCCCACTGATCTTTAAGACTTGGAAATAATACTGCCTTTCATGACGCAAGCGTTTAAGGAACTACAGCTGCAATCCTCCTCTCCGTTTTTTGGTCACCCTCAAGATATTGCAACCAGTGTTGCAGCTGAGATCTGTCACTCAGACTTACTGTAGTGAACAAAATGGCCAAAGGAGAGTGATGACCAGAACGTCAGGTTTTGTACAACCAGGAGGTGTGAGATCACTGCCACTACTCCTTAGAGCCAGTGAGTAAGTAAATGTGATTGCAGTAGACCCAAACGCAGAGGACCACAACATCACTCATACAGGAGATTTATGTTTCAGTGCCATTTATTCATATGCTCACAACTCTTTCAAAACTTTTTTTCTTTTCAAAGATCACTAGTTTTCAAATCTAAACTAACAGGCAGATAAAAACTAACATACCTTAAAAGAAAAAATACCTCAGCTTGAATCTGTGACACCCAGGACAGTGGTGATTTTCTTGAACAGAAAATCGTTAGGCTAGTCCAAATGAAGGTCTTTTAAGAAACTTTTACTGGAGTTGTGATTTTTTTCTTTACAAATCAAGTAACTCCCACTGAAGTTTTACAAATGAAAATATGAAACCACTGGCTGTCAAAATGAGAGATTACGAATACATAGCCCTAAATCAGTTCTATTTGGTTGGTAAGTAGAACAGCAGGATTTTTACCCTTCCTTTTTTTTTTACACAATTCATATCTGTGCACAGTAATTTAAATGCAGAGCTAATGCTACCTCTGGCAGGATGTAGAGTGACAAAGATGGATAACAGAATGATGGAATGTTGATTCACTGGAAGTTTTTTACAATCCTGAACACCCAGCAAAATGGTCCTATTGAGTAATGGCACCGAACATTCTTCAATCCATATTCATTTAATTGTAAAGTTGACAGTTCTGTTTGCATGCACTATAGCACTATAGTGCAAAGCCAGAATATACACTAGAAGCCAAAAAATGCTGCTCTTTTGCATGAAGCAGAATGGAAAAACGAAGTTTAAGATTCCTGTTGTTCTTATATCTCTTGTTTGCAAAGGTGAATTAGTTTGAGCACTGGCTCAAAAATATTGGACCCACAGATGCTGTTTATTTTAGCTTTCTATTAACAGTTATAAACTTGACAAAACACATCCCATGCAACAGCTGCACATTCTTAACATTAAAAAGTAACAATAGCCAAAGGCCTTTTTTTCTTTATCATCTCTTACTGAACTCAAACTGTCAAGTTAGAAAGAGGACTGGTAGCAAACAGTCATTGTCACATACACTGAAGTATCTGTGACACACAGCATAGAAATGATGCTTCCACTCAGTAATCCTGCATGTATATCCAGCAACCAGTGCTGCTTCAGCCCATCCCAATGGGGACACACAAGCTTCAGTTGAATACATGGTGACAGTCCCTGCAATTTAATTTCTGTGACTGTGAATCAGATCTCTGACGAGTATTAAGATTCTCTCATTAACATGGACTATAGGAACAGCTTTATTTAGTCAGAAAAAGCCCACCAGGTTCAGTGTCTTCTGTATAAGAAGTGGGTAGAAGCAAATGTCTGGAATATGAGTACTGAAAAAAAGAAACATGTAAGATGTTAACTCAGCCATGCCCAGCCTCCAATTGGTTGAAGCTCCAGGAGTTCCAGACCAATTATATCTGATATATGTGTTCTGTGATCTTGTCTCATTTTGAATAAATAAATTCCTAATATTTCTTCTATTGCTTGATTAACAGAGAACCAACTCATTGGAATGTCTTGTTCCTATGTCCTGCTAGCTTCATTTGATTCCTTACAGGGACAGAAAACAACCACTCCAACCCTGCCCATCCATCCTCCACCAATCTCTTGCATTTTTACAGTCCTCTATCATGATTACCCTTCAGCTGTGTCCCAGGTTGAGAATTCCTGGCTCATTCACCTGCTCTTCACACTGAAACTGTGTAGATCACCCTCCTCTCAAACCCTTCCAGTCCCCACTGCACCTCTCCTGAGCCGGAGGGATCAGAACAGCACAGAACACTAAAGACATAGGTGAATCATGGGCTTATGCCAATGGCACAGTGCTGTTCTCTGTTCCTGGCCCCTCTTTAACCTCTCTGGGATTTAGGATGTTTTGAAGGACTCTATGATGTGATTCTCCTCCAGTGGTTTTCCCCTTATCACAAAACACAAAGCACTGTACATTTCTATTTGAAGCTTCAGTGCTTCTTTCTCCAGCACAAATGGTGTCAGTCCTTTAGTAATGTGGCTGGGACAAGGACTCAGTCTTACTGTCTCTCAGGGCAGCACACTTTGAGGCTCAGGTCTACTGCCCTATAAATAGTATTTCCCCACCTCAGCAGCATAAGAGTTCACAGGACAAATGGAGTCCACGAAGCATCCAATTCACCACTTCACACAGCCATTCCTTCATCCCCTGATGAGAATGCACCGTGACAAAAAGATTTTACAGCTGTTTTCTGGAAGCTTGTCATAGTGTCGATGTTCAAAGCTTCATACAGCAGTTCAGTCCCACAGCTCAGGGCAGCCTGAAGCAGTTTTGCTTTTCAGGGCCACAGAGAAATTAAGTCTCCCTCTCTGCCAGTGCAAAGCTACCTCTCCTCTCCTTTACTCCAGGGTATGGCAGTCTGAGCTGTTCACTCCTCTCATCCATAAGCCCAAATCCACACCTGACCCCTGGGAAGCAAGGGGCTCCCTCCACCAATACCATTGTGGTTTGCCAGTCACAGTGGGGGTTGGATCAAGCTGATCCCTGAGCTCTTGTAAGCAGCAGTGCCTGGTTGTCAACCTGCCACAAACAGCCTGTAAAGCATTTTAAATAAAAAATGAATGATTGCTTCAGTGCTCTGCGTGAGCAATTCTGTGGACTCAGCACTCCAATAAATCACTTGTGTAGAGGGTGAGTGCAATGCTCAGTAGCTGCAGGGAGGTTTGCAGGTTGCAGAGAGACCGAGCACAAAATCCCTTTCTGGAAATGCAGGGGATGGGGGTGTAAGGGGAAGGGAAAAAACAGGAAGAATAATTACAGGTCCTGCATCTCTTTGATATAGGAGGAGATTTTCAATATTTCAACCATACTTGCATAAATTAGAAACCTATTGGTAAAGGATAATTGGAGCAGGTTTGTAACTCACCAGTCAATGTAGTCATCATAGCATGAAATCATGCTACAAGGCCAAAAATATGTTTTGCTAACCATCCATTAAATCTTAATTTCAAGTTTCGCAAGCCATTAAAATTGCAGAAAAACTTTCCACTTCAGCCAAGTAAATCAGGAGCAATGCAACTTTTGTGCTTGCAGAAACAACCCTCGGTGAGGCAATCAACTCAGAAATGAGAATAAGTTTCTGCTCACTTTTCAAGTCCCATATTTTTAATTTTATTTTAAAATTAATATATCTCTCACAAAAAGTGTTGAACTGAAAGCGCCCGAAACAAAGCTCAACAGTAATTAAATGCTGGCTTCAGCTTTGCAGGATCTATTTATCGACTCCTCTCAACATGTCTTTGATCTGACTTGAAGTAACAATGCCTCAGACAGAAGTAAGTCAATTTTCCAGTTTTCCTAAATGTTCCCTCTTCTAAGATTACTGGTGCTACCTCAGTGCAGATGGACCAGTCAGCGGGCAAAAAAGGTAGTGTTGGTTCTCACTAGCTCTTGAGCCAAGGCAAAGCATTCTGGTCTTTGGATGAAAGTTCAGCCCCTGAGCTACTGAGCAATCTCTGCCTTTGTTTTTGAAGAACGGGCCACCACCAACTGTAGCATACCTAAAAGTGATACTGGATGAATTGGTCTCGGAGAACAAGATTATTTCTTTTTGAAAGGTCCCTCATACCTACAATGGGATGTGAATGGATTACTGGAATTTTCCAGGTTTTGAACATCCAGCAGCTTCCACAGAGTTGGGGGGGGTCTAACTTTTTAGACACCCATTTTCTGAAAGCTTTTTCCAAGAATCTGTTTCACTCCCACCTCCATCGCCTTCAGTTAGCAAAGTGTGAGAACCTGACATGTAAATGACAATGGAGCTGAGCTATGGCTGAAGTCATTCCTTTAATTCACTGACATTTCTGGGACAGTGGAACTAAAAATGTCTGAACATTCAGAAGAAGAACTTTTGGTTTGTACACTAATAGTTTCCCTTGTTCTGCTTATGCAATTGTCATTGTTTATTCTGATTCCCAACCCTGCAGTTTGGAGTGTCAAGAGGACACCAGGGATGGTGAGGCTCACAAACACTGCCCTTTTCCCTGCTCTTAAAATACAAAGAAACATATGCACTGGCTGCAGCCCCTCCAGTGCTTGCCTCCCCTTACCAAGCACTCATTCCTGTAGATGCTGTGCTGACAAGACCATCAGGTTTTTGTAGGGAGCCTGTCACAGCAGAGAGAAGAGCTGTAAAACAGGATGCCTGAGGAGGTCTCCCCTGCCAGCAGCTTCTCTCCCTTGTTGCTTGCAGCCCTCACAGATCTTGCAGTAGTGATTCATGTGCATCCACTGATGCACATGGAGATAAGCTGACCTCTCTCAGGTCCAGCTTCTGTGATCCTACAAAGCCAACTGAAGAAAAGAAATCTCCAACTACAAACCACAGCTGTGAACTGCTCTCCCAAAATCCAGTTGTATAGCCTGGCATGTAAGCACAAAAAAGTTTAAAGATGTCCATGTAAAATGGAAATGCTTCTAGAATTTTAGAAGAACAGGTAAAACAAAGAATCCAAAAATGCAATTTATGCTGTATTTTAAATTTTATTTAAGTGACAAGCACTGAGTGAAATACGTGGGCAAGTTTTAATGAGATGTTTTGTTTGGACAAGGCAGGGGTTTTAACATTTACCTTTTCAGTCACAGAAATCATGTAGCACACAATCTGCACAAAATCACGGGTTTTGTGCAGAAATTTTTCTGGTGATGCTAAATAGGGAGGCCATTTGTACCTTTTTTTATGCCAGAGTCACTTTTTACTGATGCTTTCCCACTCAAAGGCTAGGACTTCTGACTTTGCAGAGCCTTTTGATTCCCTACAGCCCTTGCAATATTTATTGATAACACTATCTGATTTACCCTGGTCTAGTACATTTTAGTCAGAGCCTATCCTCACCCTGCACACAAATTGTCTCCCTCCTTTGCTGAAATAGATTTCCTACCACCCAGTTCCAATGTTCTCAGAGCAAGTCCAGTCCATAGCTGTAACACAAGTGGGGTGCAGAGAGCTGTGCTGGGTACCCACACATTGCAGCTGCCCAGCCCCAGCACAGAATGCAGTGCTTGCACTGGACCCTGGTGAGGAGGGGGACAGGGTGCTCACAGCTGCCTCTCACACCACGGCCACCTGGTTGATCCCCACCCAAGCCAAGCACTCTGATGCTAGCACATGCATCAGCTTTAGCACAACAACAGTCACAACATTTTGCCCTTCATCCCAAAATCAGAGGATAGGTGTGAAGCCAAACTCAAGAAACTGGAGCAAAACAGGATCTCATACTGAAGATCCTCTACTGCAGCTTTAATTTGCAAAACATACTTTAAAATAAGAAAGAGCTCAACATTTCTCTTTGTCCCAACCACTTGAACAGGAGCAATGCAGAAACTAAGAATATTCCCAGATGTGCTTCAAGCCTAGAGTAAAACCAGAGTCAGGTTGATGTTGAGAGTTAAAAAGGGGTCAGAAGTCCTTAGCTCCACAGGTAAGAAAAAGATTGGGTAAATGTAAATTATATGAAATTCTAAAGGTGGTGTGCCTGTCATGCCAGAAATATTGATAAATACAATTGACTTCAAACTGAGGAATTCTTCTATATGGTTTTGTGTACCAAGCCACATTTGCCTGTGCATGACAACTCAGAAGATCTGCAGAAGCTTTATAAAAAGCTCCCAGCTGCATCTAGGAGGCTGAGGTGGGGAATTAGAGGCATAGAATCACTGCAGCAGAGGAAGTAGGCTATGGGATCTGGGTTAGGAGTCTAGAGGGATACAGTGTTAGAGGGGATAGCTTGCAGACAGCCTCCAGGGAATGCACATGAGAATGAGAGGGGGAGTGTGTATATTTAGAAAGTGACCTGAAAAACATAATTCATGGTTTCTGTTGCGCTGAGACCACACTGAACCAATGTAAATGTTTGCCATCACTTCCTTCCTGCAGATCAAGTAAATGCCTGGCTCATAGGGATTTGTTTTTCAGATCTGTATAATTGTACAATTCTAATTAAAAGTTCCAAATTTTTTACTCACTTGTGCAAACCCCTTGAACAGCCTTTAGTTGAGTCCTGTTATGTGAAATTTCTCACCCATTACCCTTTTTGCCAAAGCAGTACTAGTTAAAGACCTCTAACTGGGCTCCAGAACCCTGCCTTTGACAAAGAGTGTCAAAATGCTCAGAGTGTCTGCTCCAGGCAACAGCTGCATCTTACACCAAAAACTGCTCCAGGAGTTCCCCAGTTGGCACTGACTCGTCAGTGGACATTTGAGAAATGTGCTTCTCATGTTAAACACATAGCATTTTATTTGAAAATTATTATTAAAGATGCAAAATAAAGAGTATATTCTGCCATGGGGAAAATGGTAGACATTTACATGGAATATTAGAAACAATTACTAAAGAAAAATAAGAACATGGAGAAAAAGGGATGAGGAAATAAAAGAACTCTGTGGGATATGCCATTAAAAACTGCCCACTTCAAGCTTAATCTCCCATCTTTCCCTTGTCAAAGGTGTCTGCTTTTTTTCAAGGGTAAGGGAAGGCAGGCTCCAGATGCAGACCCAAAGTCTCTAATTCCCTTTTATCTCCCTCCCCAGGCTGGAATACCCTGTACTAGTTATCCATTTCTTATGAGTCCCTGCCTTTTTAGATCCTCTGGCCCAGTACAGCAGCATTATATACTGAAGGGAGAGTAGGTTCCCATCATGTGGAAATTAACCTTTCATTTGGTTTTCCTACTTGGCATTTCTTCACTGTATTCACTTGCCTTTTTTTTTTTTTTTTTTTTTTTTTTTTGGCTTCTGCAGCTTTGGGGAAGCATTGTGTAAAACCTCCAAAATCATACTCTGTGAAAAACAAGCAATTCATCATCATCTTTTCAGGCTCAAAATATTATTGCCAAAATAAGAGTGTCTGGTGCATACATGCATGCAAAGTGCCAATTTTTCCAATCTAAAAACTTTTTATTTATTCACTAGGTTAAAAGCCATAGAAATTCAGAAGTTATGATCAAGATCTGCATTGCAAGTTTAATACACAGGTAGTTATTTTGAAGAAAATGTAATCTGAGATAAAAAATTGAGTGAGTTCATAAGGAGTAAATCACACCAAAAATCTGACTGCTGTGCTTGAGGAAATTATGAAAATAAATGGGAAATAGGAATAAGGTTGATGGGTTATTTTGATTTTGCAAAGCATGTGAGAAAGTGGTATGAAGTCTACAAAACAATTACATCAGGACTGGCTAGAAGATGAACAAATTGTTTCAAAGAGATTTAAAAACTAACAAGGGATAACAAACAATTTTCATGATAAAATGTCACTAGCTGTGTGATGAGATACAGAAAAAAATACTGTACATTTTGACAATACTTCAAGACAGAATTAGTTCTTTAAAAATCTAGATTTTGATCCTCTTTATGGAGCAAAACCATTTTGTTTATGGAGAAAATCTCAGGAGACACTTTTGAATCTATGGGCATAATAATCACATTTCAAACCAAATAGGAAGAGAGCTGGCTTTGAGAAAGAAAATTTAGGAGTTTAAAACAAATCAGAAGTCAGTTTAATTTCCTACTCTATAAATATTGCCAATGCCTTGTAAACAATTTTTGCTGATGATCCAGAAAACACATTCCGTGTAGAGGCAGTGCTGAGATGCAGAAGTTTGGCAAGACCGTGCAGCTCTGAAATGGTAACATAATGAGGATCAGAAAGAGCATAAATATTAAGCAAATTAAATCTATTTGTCTAGGAAACAAATGTGTTGCTGTAAAGTAAGGAAGATAAAAAATTACAAACCATACAGAGAGCTAAAATAGTCGTGAGGTAAAGCAGGGAGGGACTGGTGCAAGCTGGGGCTGTGTACACTTGCACAGAGCTTGGGATGGGCTGGGCCTCTGCACACAATCTGTCCAGATCTGAAACTTTGTGCTTGAATTTTATCTGCAAGCACAATGAAGCCCTGGAAAAAGCAACATGGGCAAAAACTTTTTAAAGATTCTATCAAAACTATATAAAAGGAGCCAAAACCTGAGGTGGTGTCCACTGAATAGCAGATAGGTTTCTGCTATCCATCAGTCTAAACCCCAGTTTATTTATTCAAGGAACAAGCTGCCTTTTCACATATTTTTCATATTTTTTTGTCCAGCCCACAAATACTTCCCTTATATCACCTTAAGAGTGTCTTAATGCTTTTACTTGCATTTCCTGCCTGTTATGAAAGCATGCAGAAAAACAAAACGGTAAAATGGATGAGAAAAAGTTGACTGAATCTTTCTAAAAGTCTAGACAGGCATCAAATGAGAAGAGGGCAAGGTTTTCACTCTATTTTTATTTCAGTTGGAAACAGCTGCTCATCCTTAATTGTGATTCTGATGAACACAGACAAGCATGACCTGTTGAACACTATTGGCCCTATAGTATTTTCCAGGTTCTGCAATTATTAATATGTCAAACAATGGGATGTTTGTGCATGAAGAGGAGATGCAAAAAAAAAATTTCCCTAGAGTAGGTGATTGCCTACAGGCTGCTCTGATTTACTGAATTGAGAGAATGGCACTCTTCTAAACTTGTTCACAGTTAGAATAACTCCTACCCAGATCATTAAAAAAATGTCCTGCTCAAGACAAAGAATGCCCCCTAGGCACAGATAAAAAATAATGGATATTATCTACTAGCAAGCTGCCTTGGAGTCTGAGTTAAGTTAGGGCCATACCATCACTAGGAAGGACTATGGTGTTTTCAGAGAGGCAACAGGGTGTTTTACATTGCTAACTGCATGTATGTGAGAAGATTGGAGACTTTCAGAGGGAGAAGAAGAAACTGGGAAGACAGAAGAAGCACAAGACTGTCTGAAAGGTCAGATCATCTGGACAGGGTTCCTGGTGAACACAGAACTCAAGGGGATCTTACCAATTCAAGGTCATCTGAAAAAAATAACAGTTGGTCCTTTTTAATCAGTTCTGCTCATCTTGTTACCTATTTAGTTATAATTTTCATACAGAAAGGGTGGCCACAATTAATACTTTAAGCATCCCACCCTATATTAACTCTGTAAAGATGCTAATGAGCATTTCTAGACACTAAAATACAGGCTGGATGAATGGCATATCAGGATTTTATCTCCCATATATCAATACTTAGAAATTCTCAAAACAGTTTCAAGTCCCACTTCAACCCCTGGGTGCAAAAATCTTCCATCACATGTAATGATACCACAGCAGGGGAACTTTAGCCCACCCAGTGACCACTATCCCTCTGAATGTTGTATCTCAGGAGTGTCACCAACAGCCACAGCAGAGCACAGATGCATTTTTCCCTTCTGAATGTCATGAATAAACTTCAGAGACAAGATTATGTCCAATCAGGCCTTTGTTTTCACTCCACTGACAACACAGGGCATTCCAGAAGTGGCTGTTTGCTTTCCATTGGAAACAAATGCATGTCTTCAACTAAAGAAGGCAGTGTTTGGATGAGCAAAGGGGACATTGCCCTGAATCTGAGATATTAAATATCTCAGTGTTAAAAGGACAATGTATAATGTCATCGTTCACTGGATTTTCTCGAAGAGAGCTAGGTGAGCCATGCAGTAACTTTAAGGTCTCAGACTTCCATTAGAAATTGAAACATAGATTCTGGGTATAGTAAAGTGTTTCCAGTTGCTCTTCAAGTAAATAAAAATGTTGATATACATTTAGAAAAATTTGAAACTCTATTAATGAAAATAATCTACAAATTAGATTTGTAAAGTAAAGAAATACTTTTGTACCAAATGCAATGTGCCATTTTCCAATTCTTAATGCCCTCTGGCATAGTGTACCCTATATATATGTTGTTACCTCTGACCCAGGAGTGTTCATCTAAATTTCCTTTTGGGAATGATCACTGGACCATGCAATGTCATGTTGTATGTTGTATGTAAGAGAAAAATATAACCTAAGAATCATCTGTATCAAAATACTTCTCTGATTTTTTAAGATAAAATAAATATAATTATTGCAAAGAAAGTTAAACTATTTCCCTAGTGACAAATGGCATATTTCATATAAATCAAACACTTATAGATCCTACTCTTAATGCCCATATACATAAAAAGACCTTACATATTTTACAGAGATGTGGGGTTGTAAATGGGTGCATAGATGTGATGGCAGAATTCACTATAAGACAGAGAACATAAGTGTAATATTTCAGACATCCAAGGGACCCATTAAATAATCTTGGCTTATTTCTCAAACAGCTGTTGATAAGTAAGTACTTAACTTCTTAATTAAAAATTTGCCGCTGATTACAGCTGCAGCTTCCTACTCAGCATGACTGAAAGGGCAACTGATAATTACTCGAATGTGAACACAAATGCCGTGGTCATTCAGGAGCACAGAAAGGTTCAATGTCACTGCTGCTGTCAGCCTTGGTGAAAGAGGTGAATGGTTCTGAACATCTTGGCAAATTCCCCATCGCCTGCACCTGCCCGGACAACTCAGAAAACTATTTCAAATATGCAATAGCACTATCCTTTTTTCTTAAAAAAAGTACAGCCCAAGATAATGTTATTTTCTTGTTCAGTTTTAAAGATATTACATATGGGCAAATCTTCTAGCTTGTTGCATATTGGAGCAAAGGAGTGCTCTTCAAACTCAGTCGCAGTGATATGATTAGGAGATGCCACTGGAAAAGAACTGACTGATGAATAAGTACGAGGGAGTAATCAATCATATGTATTTCACGTAAAATCACATCCTCATCCATGAAATCTGCCATATGCTGAGGTGGCTTTTTTTTTTAAAAAAAAAAAAAGCCCTAACCAAATGAGAGAAGACTTAAAGTCCCAAACTGTCATTTTAGATGTTATCAAAAATGGACAGAAGGTTCCTTTGGGGATAAAGGGAAACAGCTGAGATGCACAGAAACTTCTGTTGTTTGTGTCATTTTTGAGAGGCTCTGTTTCTTTGAAGACAGAGCAAGACAAAAATAAAGAAAACAAAACAAAAATGCACACAAACAAGCAAAAACTCATCAACAACACCCCCCCCCAAAAAAAAAAAAAAAACAAACCCAGGAAAATCAACAATAAAGAGAAAAATTGTTTGATTAATGTCCATGTCAGACAGACAGTTTTTCTTATCAGAGGAAGACTTACTCCTGGAGGAAGACAAGCCCAGGTCTGAACCTGTCATCATTCTTGAGTCCAGGCAAGCTCATGTCAGCTCCAGATTATGTAAGAAGGTTTTGTTTATAGTGCCTTCCCTTGCTGTAAGATTCACTGCAGTGTTGCAAGATACCAAGCCGGTCAAAGGCACCTCTTGAAACAGAAACCAAAAGCAGAGGAGATCTGGAGTTTGGAACATCAAAGGAATACAATGAACTGTCTTGAAGTTTTCAACCCCAACTGACACCTAGAACCATATCTTACTCAGAACTTAAACATCTCTTAAAAAGGGAGGTCTCCTATGGGGTCACAAGCCCTGCCATGTGGGCTCCTCTCTCCATGGGGCTGCAGGTCCTGCCAGGAGCCTGCCCCAGCACAGGCTTCCCACAGGGTCCCAGGCTCTTTCAGGCACTCACCTGTTCAGGTGTGGGCTCCTCCAGGGGTTGCAGGTGATCTCTTCTCTGGTATGGTTGTCCATGGGCTGCAGGGACGTAGCTCCTCACCCTGGTCTGCACTACAGGCTGCAAGGGAATCTCAGCTCTGGCACCTGGAGCACATCCTCCCCTCCTTCTTCACTGCCCTGGGAGTCTGCAGGGCTGTTCCTCTCACATATCCTCATTCCTCTCTCCAGCTGAAGGCTTTTGGGCGGTTTCCTCCCCCTCCACAAATATGTCACCGCAGAGGCACCACCACTGTCCCTGGCGGGCCCTGCCTTGACCAGTCTCTGGACCTGGCATGTCTCTGTCAAATACGGGGAAGCCTCTGACAACTTCTCACTGAAGCCACCCCTGTGTCCCCCTTGTTACCAAACCCTTGCTATACAATCCTGATACAGCACTTCATTTATTAATTTCTGGCTCCACATTTCTGTTTACCAGTCACAACTTTAGCACAGTTTCCAAGCTCAGTAAAGATGGTTTTCTTCTTTGAATTCACTCATTCTTATTTACTTAATTTTTACTGAAATGTACAATATACATTTTATGACATAAGCAGAGTGGCTTTTAATAAGTTAGATAAGTTCAGGTCTCCATCCAGCCAATGATCCAAACTGAATGCTCACAAAGAAGCAAATCTTACCAAGAATCCTGCTTGTCGCCTAGATGATTGCTTCTTAACAAAGAAACACAAGCCAAAATCTCTATTTTCAGTTTGTTCCAAGATCAATGGCTTTTATTTGTTCCTTATGGGTGGCCATCTCCTTTCCTTTCCTCTGGCACCTGACAAAGTACTCCTGAAAAGTAGAGGTCCCTTGGGAGATAGGAAATTTACTGGGTAAAAGGAATGCTACAAAAGCTCAGCTGCTTTAAGAATCTTATTTTGCAGATAGCTCATTAGACTTCAGTAAGGAGAGTAAATCATTATAGAGTAATTAAAAGGCACCTCACATATTCTGAAATGGCATATGTGAATTATATTATTAAACTGTACAACAGCATAATCAGCCACATAGGAACCCCTACGAAAAGTCCAGCTTTCAAGAGTCAAGTAAAGGCATAGTCATAAGGTAGCCATGCATACAAAGAGGGTACTGTATGGTCCCAAAAAATTGTCTTTTGAGAAATGCCATTTCACCACTGAATGGCTATTCTGCCTGATACTATTCATTTTTATAGGTTGAAGCTATTAATGTAGTTGTGGGAATTTTTATCTTAAAAAGGTGGTGATGAGTCACCTGGTCAATTTAACACAAATGAGAACTCACTGGAGGCTTTCTGAAAGGCAATGCCTTCCTAAACTCAGAGCTCAATTAAGCAACTGAGGGCTGATTTCCTTTAGGAGAGCTAAGACACAGATGGAAGTAAGAAACATGGTTTGGGTAGGAGATTCCAGCCCAGAAATGATATTGTAGATCTGGAGTTTAACAGGGAGTTTTAATCAGTTTGGAATAATGTTTTTATACAATAAAAATGAAGAAGTTTCATGCAAACTTCAGAGGCAATTCCCACCCAGCAGAGCACATGTTTGAGCACCCAAACTACCCACAGGTCTAGGCATGCAGGGAGCTGCAATAAGGTGTTCAGGATTGTCTGAAAGTCCCACCAGGAAAACTTCTGCCCACTAGCAGGTTGTGCTGTCATGAAGAGAGTCAGGAGTTCAGACACTCATCCTGCCTCATGTTGGTCCATTGCCCCATGCCAGCCCATTGCCTCCCCTGCACAGACAAGTGGCCAGGAGCACATAGGAAGTCGTGCCAGGTCCCTGCTGTGCATGCCCACAGCTCTGCTGTGGTTTCACCCATAGGACAGGCATCTTCCTACACGAGGTCAGCAAAAAGCTCTGACAGTGCTCCTGGGATTCCTTTCCCTCTTTTCAGTCCTGTGACATTTCACCAGCAGCCAGCATAAGAGCAAAGCCAGTGGCATGGTGCATTAACTCTCCTTGCAGCAGCAGCCACAGCTTCCCAGTGCTGCAGCATGGGTTTGCCAACTCTCCTGGAAGCAGCCCTCTCTGAGCCCTCAGTCCAGGCACTTGTGCCTTTGGACAACTCAGAGCAGGGGTGATTACACAAGAATTTTCATGTCTTCTATGCTAACAAATAGCAGAGGTATCGTTTTGGTAATGTGTTCTCTTCGATAAAACAAAATCTTTCTTTAAAGATGTTTTGAACTATGGGGTTTTGTCTTTTAAATGGGCTGTGTTAAGGCTGTGGATGCCCATCTGAAATATTTTCATCACATTTTGAAAGAGGTATTTATGCAATATTTTCTTACTGGTTTTTGGAAGCTTTATCAAACTTACTAACTTTGAGGATTCCCATATATTATTCATTTTATTTTCCTAATTTTCATTGTTTATGTTAGTTGGATGCAATAATGACATTTGTAAAATGTACTGACTGCTGCTATTTCCAAGCAGGGCGTAGAGGACTTACGGAAAAACTTGCTCTGGAGGTCCAAGTAGAGAATTAGCAGTTGGTTTATCAGGTTAGCAGGAAGATACCTTTCAGCTGAGAGGCCAGCTTTTATAAGCTGTCCTTGTTCTGCCAAAAAGTAGGCTGGACATTACAAAAAGAGACAAATACCAAAACTGGAAAAGCAATTAATACTTGACAGATACTTTTCAGGACTAGCATATTTCCTGATGTCACTACCATTGCATTTGGGTTAGTTTCTAGAAACTTTAGGTATTATTATAATACATTATCACTCTTGGAAAATGCTAAAACATGGTCTCACAAGAGCTACAGAGCATGTGCCTGGCTCCATTTTGAAGAAGAGACCCTGGGCTGCCACACTATGAATCCGAGCCTGAGGGACAGCTTTGATGCCACTAACCTCAGGGAGAAGGAACTGCATTCCCATGGCATTCATTAGGTGTAATGGAAGTGGAAACATAGGTTAGAAAGAATGAAGAGACTAAAATAGCATATGAGAATAGAGGGGTTATTTTTACACTTCAATGCACATGGAGTGCCCATTAATTTTAATAGGAGCTTTGCACTGCAATTATTAATAGGAGAACATGGCCCGTTGTATTCTTTTATGGCACTCTGGCCATGTTCAGTGACATTGCAAAGGAAGGCTGAAGTACTGTTGACATAGGGGGAATGGAGAAAAGAAATGAAGCAGCTGTAGTAGAGAGGTTCCAATAATATAAACCAAGACTACATGAGAAATAGGACTAGGGTTAAGGACTCTGACAAGACACCTACCCTAAGAAGAGGAGGTCAGCCGAAGGGATTGTACTGCTGCAGGTTACTGCGGAGGGCCCCATTTACTTTTCTAGAAACAGCAGAGAAATACATCTGAAGAGATCATCCAGCTATTAAAACACCTGAATGTCTCAGGCTGTCACTAACCTGAAAACTGGGCTGTGTTCTTTTGGGCTTAAGGCTGCCAGAAATACTTAAAAACCTCCAAATGGAGGATTAATGGGTGCACCATTATCATGATGGATGCTGAGTGAAACAGACCAGGTCTCTATACAGGTCTCTTGGGACGGTCAGCAGAGTCAAAGGGAAAATTCTGCCCTCCTCTTCCAAAGCTAGGAAATGGTCTCAGCTGACCATTTGGGAATCTGCATCACTCTGCTACGTCTCTTGTGTATTACTATTACAGATAATATTTCTGGACTACCATGACGGCATCACCAGGGATTGTGAGCTTATAGAGCTAAATACAAAAGCCAGTCCCAAAAAAGCCAAAAATATTAATAGACTCATAAAATGGTTTGGGCTGGAAGGGACCTTAAAGACCTAGCACTAGACCAGGTTCCTCAGAGCCCCATCCTGTCTGGCCTTGAACACCTCCAGGGGTGGGGATTCCACAGCTTCTCTGGGAAACCTGTTCCAGTGCCTCAACACGCTCACAGTAAAGAGTATAATAACGTATGAGTATAATGTGGGTTTTGCATGTAGCTTTATAAATTTATAAATAAGTATAGACAAGATGAGGGGAAGTATGACAGTGAGGCAACATGTCTGGCTGCAGTCATACCCTGCTGATAACTTCAATGTATCAGTTGCTTTTCCTACATGTTATGAAATGTCAACACTTACATAATGTTAGAATCATATTTTTACTTTGTGGACCTATTTTTCATAAAATTAAATGCTTACAAGCATCAGTTTAATTTTCCTTCATTACAGACATTTTCCTTAGTATAACAAAGAGCTAAAGGAACATAAAAAGTAAATTATTTCTAAAATCCTGGTGATTTTATGCCCATTAACACTGGCTTTTCTAATTCAGAGTAGAAGTTAAGATTTATTGAGTGACATCTGGTTAATTAAACGTCTATTTCCTATGGTGTGCTACAGGAATCATAATGCAGAAAGTCAACATTGAGAGAGTAATTAAAGTGCACTTAAAGAGCAGAACTAACCTTGTAGTTCACTGTAATTAGAAACAAAATGGGAACAATATGTTTAGAGAATTACCTCCTTTATTAGGTTGCCATCAACAGAAACCTGTTTATATATTTGAATTCTCATTTTGTTATCTTCCATTTTACTTGTACCCATCAGCATAACTTAATACCTCAGCATGGATGACTACATCAGAAGCAAGCAGAGCTCAGTTCTCTCTTGAAGACATGCTGTCTCAGGGGCACTGAAGTTACTTTGTTGTGCATCATCTCTTTTTGGTTTTCATTCCATTTTTCTTTTCATCAGTTGCAGAAGATTTAGAAAGTTACCAATGATATTGCTGTCATTGGTAAATATCTGTTAGAAAGTGTAAAGCTACCATATCACCAAAATGTACAGTGGCCTCTCCCTGGGTTTCAATCAGGTTGTGATTTCAAAGCCTCAGCTGCTTTTTGTGAACAGCAGATTTCTGAGAGAATCTGCCTGTGAGAGGGACGGGAGCCTGGGGTAGTAGGGAAGAAATGTCAAGCTGGTCGAGAAATTTTCTGTGTTGTGATAAAGTAAAAGTACCTCTAACCTGAATAGATGAATAGACACAGGTGATCTGAGAGGCACATTGTGCCTTGCCACTTTTCAGGTAGCAGAAGTGGAGGTGGCCATCCAGCCCTTCCCGTCAGGTCTCACCACCCACCTGAGCCCTTCTCTCAGAGCAGTGTCCCCACCCACCTCCTCCCTCAGCTGACACCTTCCTGCCAGCACAGAGCACCAAATCATCTGCCAGGCAGGGAAATCTAGACCTTCATTTTCATTATAACTGACATGAATTAATACATTAAAATCTTCAACCGAAGTCCAGCAAAGTATAAGAAGTGACCTCCTAATGTTGGTCCAAGGATTCTGAGTCATAGAGGGCTTGTAGTATGTAGGAAATGGCCAGAGAACAAATCCTGTTTCAAATATTTTGTGTTTAGAATACTACTCTAAGTAAAGTTCAAAGTAAAAAGAAAAATTGAGATATAAAAACAATTCAGTTAAATCTAAAATCCATGAAGTAGTCTCAAGGATTTTTGTTTTCATCAATGAAGATAAATTTATTTTAGCCTTCTGCCTAGGCTACCTAATGTCATAAATCTCTTCAGTTTGTCAGGGTGATTACAAAATGAACTATTGCAATGTCTAATATTATGGCTTAAAGGAATGCAGAGCAGGATTTAGTAAACATTTATATAAACAAACTGCATTTTTATTCCAATGAATGAGAAAAATTCTCTTTTATTTATAAAGAACATGAATGTAAGAGGCAAGGCAATACAAGGCAGAGCCTTATGTGTGAACATGGAGCACAGCAACCTGGAAAAGTATGCTTGATCAGGGTTCTGGCATGGGATTGCTGGCAAGAGCTCCTATTTGGTGTATCTGTCACAGGCACAAGGATGACTGCAGGGCTGAAATACCATCAATTAATGAGCTGTGAGCCAATCCTGGAAGATCAGAAATTAGGCAAATGAAAATTTCTCAACAGCCCGACTCACCTCACTTTGGTACCTGCCTGAATAAAGAAAAAACCCTCAACGTGAAGACTGACAGTGAAGGCATTTTACCTACCCCAGCTGCTGCCACCATGGCATATGATTGTTTACAAGAGCTCTAAGGACTCAGACACCATGTTTTGCTTCAGCAGAGCATCTAGGCCCTTTATCTAAAAATCTTGGTGACAATTCCTCCACTGCCTTCCCACTGGGTCTCCTGGGTCAGCTTGTCTGGACACCTTTGAACCAAAGGTTTTAAATTAATTTTATATTATTAGCCTCAACTCAGTTTTACATGTTGATTCTCTTTTTGGTATGTACCAGCTCCAGGTTTTCCACAGTCTATCTTTCTTGATGGAAGTTTTCATGAAAGTTTTGTGAAGCTATTAGTGAAATATTCCTTATTTTTAAGAACTGTTATTTTAGAATTAAAAACAAAAAACCAAAAACAAAATGAAACAAAACAAAAGCAGCTATACAAAAAACAAAAACACAAACAAACAATCAAAAAACCACACCACAAACCACAGAGTATTTTGCCCTAGAACAGAAGGAATGACATGAGTTTGCTTACACTTGACATCAGATTTTGCCAGGCTCATGTTCTCTTCCTCTATTCCCCATTTTAACCTTGCAAAGCTCCTCTTTGGAGGCAATTGTCCTGGTTGTTCATCCTAAATCAAGCCCCACATCAGCCAACAGCACAAGCTTCAAAGAGCTCTTTTAAATAAATTAGTGTCACAATAACTTTCTTTGCAACTTGTTAGCATTCCCATTTCAGGTAGAAGATAATATATGCAACACATTAATACTTTTTACAGAACATTTATGTTTCTTTTTAATTCAAAAGGCATGAGAATACATCTAGTTTCTCCCCAGCTCTGCAATCTAATAATTTACTTAGCACGGTATTACCAAATTGTACCTTACTTTTATATTACCTTTTCTTGCAATTTTGTTTTCAGAATTGCCATTCTGTCCTTTTCTCATTTCTCAGAAATGCTTTGCATTCTGCTAGGAGTTTATTCAAATGAACATCAAGACTGATCAAAGCACCTGAATTTTTTTTTTACTTTAGCAAGTATAGGAAAAAATGCATGAAACCAAGATTTACTCCCAGTGTTCCAAATGTTTCCAGTGATGGCAGATTTTGTCACCACCTCACAGTGTCCATCACAAAACAAATAGTTTATAAGTTTCTTTGTGCTGATCTCCAACCTGTCTTAATGGTCCACTAGTACTCCTTGTCACATCCCAAATTTTACATCTTCCATGGAGTTGTTTTGATAATATACACAGGATATGGAAGACCTCATGAGGCTTATAGCAGCTCCTTCATATCTAATCTCTCTCAAAATATCATCAGCAGCACTATGTCTCTGTTCTTCTCCATATCAGAGCACTGTGAAGAAACCATGAAGGGAGCAATTTATCTATACACAGGTCTAGAATGAGCTGCTGCCCTGAATATCATCTGGCCAATCATATATAGTGAGTATTTGGGAAATAAGCCAGAGCAGTAAAATTAAGTTCTTATTAACAGCAATTTTACTCATTGTTAGCCAAAACATCAGTTCCAGCGCTCAAGTCTGCCATTTTGAGATTAGCTGACACAGTGAATTTAGTCTGGAGCTCTTGGCTGACGTCTACCACACACGGAGCTCTTTTCTCCATAGAATGTAGTCTGAGTCTAAAGACTGAAGTGGGACAAAATCCATTGTATACTCGAAGGCACTTCACCATTTAACTGAATTCCTGCATCTCATTTCTAGTCCCTGAAGTTCTCTGTGCGTTGTTCTACCTATTCAATGGCTTTGTTTTGAATCTTAGATGTTTTTTTTCCATGAGAAGTCTTTCCAGGGAATGAGGAGCCAGGTTGCACTGTGCTGGGTGACTTCCAGCTTGCAGACACTGGAGAAAAGGAGACTCAAGGGTAACCTTATCACTCTCTACAACTTCCTGAAAGGTGGCTGCAGTCAGGTGGGGGTTGGTCTTTTTCATCAGGCAGCAACTGACAGAATGAGAAGACACAGTCTCAAGCTGCACGAAGGGAAATATAAGCCAGATATTAGGAAGAAGTTTTTTATAGAAAGAGTGATAAAGTCCTGGAATGGTCTGCCTGGGTAGGTGATGTAGTCACTATCCCTGGATGTGTTTAAAAAATGACTGGATGTGACACTCGGTGCTGTCGTTTATTTGAGGTATTAGGGCATGAGTTGGACTTGATGATCTTGAAGGAGTCTTCCAACCCCATGATTCTGTGATTCTGTGAATTCTGCAAAGGGCAGGAAGGATCTTGCCATAATCATGTCTGCAAGTAACATATGAATGCTAAGCAAGTTCCCAAATCAGGGGTAACTGCTGCGGCGCAGCAGTGGCACGCAGCGGTGTGCTGGGTGTGAGCGACAGGAGTCTGCGACACCTCCCCCGGAACCCCAAACCTCCGAAGCAGTCGCTGAGTGATCAACGTAGAAAAGACGAAATGGGCCTTGCTTGCTTATCCAAGGATCGTTTATTATACCAAAAGGGTGAAACACAAAGCACCCATAACTCCAATATGCAGCAGAGGCAAGGACCAGGACACAAGCAGGGCAGTGGGTTTTAAGGGACAGGACAAGGGTGGAGCTTGGGACCAGAAACCAATAGCAGAGTGGGACGGGAGGAACATAAGGCAGGGGTCACAATGTTTAAACCAATAGGGAGCTCCAGGGGAGGGGAACAGTGTAACTAAACCAATGGGGCAGCAAGGAATACATAAATGACAGGGAATTTTCTGGAATAAGGGGTAGGTATGAGGGAGGACTGACAGCAATGACTAAACCAATGCCTCAGGGAAGGGGTGGAGGGGAGGTACAAAACCAACTGTTGAAAACAATAATAAAAAAGAAAACACACCACAACACTTAACTTCATTTTGATATTCATAAAGTGTTTTCAGTAATAGCATTTAAAATTAAACAAATATTTCCAATTTGTTTAACTCCACAGTTTTATTTTCATTCAATATTAGATGTTGAAAATCCAAGATGAAGCTGGGGGTGATGTGGTTTCTCTTTCGTAATTCCCTTTTCTCTATCACCAAATGCCTGTCATTTTCTCATCACCACATGCCTGTCAATTTCATTCTTTTTTCCTCCAGTTTCTCTGATCTTCTGAAAACTTTCTCAGGCTTGAGTATCAGTTTCAAGGGTGTTAAAATAGCAATTAATCACTTTTTTTTTTTCTCCTTCTTCCTGTGAGAAATTTTGAAATTGGAAGAAATCTTAAAAAGGTGAGAAGTTAAAAATACAGTAAGAAAAAAAAAGTCTCTCTGAATCTAATTAATTTTATTGTGCTCAGTAAAAAAATGTGAATGCAGATGGAAGTTGTGCAGGCTGAGATGGAGAGAAGTTAAAATAATATTGCTTTTAAAAGATCTGGCAAAAAGTATCACCTGGAAACAACTTAAACAATAAAAACTAATCTAATATGATTTGAAAAGTTGCTTTCCTCTTTCAATAATCTTCCATCGCTCCAGAGGAACAAGAACTACTATATTCCAGTAGAAGGCATAACAGAAAAAAATATAAATATTCTGAAGTCATCCTTGAATTGTTCATTTTAATTAGGGGTTTTGTAAAAAGAAGTTCCAAAGGGAACAAAAGAGTCACAAAAGCATTCATTCATGAAAAATTTTAAAAAGTGTCTGTGTACAGTCACCAAACCTCTATATTGGAGCTCTTGTATTTCATATATCTCAAGATTTGCTTGACTTCACACTCCACTTAAATTGTTAGAGTTTAAACAGGAGTTTACTTCTAAATGAACAATCTTGTATTCCAACCACCTGCTAAAGTAAATATCAAAGCAGTTGTCAGTTTACCAAAATACTCCAAATGAAAACTGTAGGTGTCTACAAATATTGAAGTGAGACTACTTCTATATTTGCATGTAGCAGAACAGGAAAAAAGCCCAAGTACAAATCTAGGGCACAAGGATAAGTAGCTGAAGCAGACTGCCATTTGTACTAGAAGGGAGGTACATCTTGCACAGGGTGCAAGTCCAGTAACCCCTGTGCCAAGACAGGAAATAACATTATATAAACAACATTGTAGACCCTACTGCAATATTAGAATATTAGTTTAGTACAACTGACAGAGGCACAAGAAAGAAATTAATTGAATTGTGTTGATTTAAATCAATTTAGAGGAAAGAAACCATTAAAATCTCATAAGTAAAGGTTATTCCAATTACAAATCCCAGCATTTCATCTTTTTAGGAAGGGATTACATGAATCAAGAAGTATTACAGGAGAAAAATACAATAGGGGGAGCATAACGAGTTAAACTGAAATCTCATTAATGAGAAAGATAAGCAGACTGCATAAGTTGTTACTTCAATACAAGTGAAAATGAGGACGAAGCAAAGCAAATGAAACCAGGATAAGCTTGGTGTGTATTGTGTTTTAAATACTTACAAGTTAAGAACATACCTTGTATGCTTTAAAAGTATTTTATAACCTGTGAAACACACTCATCCACATAATTTATCTGAAGGAGATCTATTCATGTATTCATTGCTCTTTGCCAAAATCACAGAGCTAGATTAAAGCCTTTCTTTTTGGCACCCTTTATATATATCTATGGCATATGGTGGCAGCATCTTGCATTACTTATTTGTAATTGGGTACACAGAATTACACAGTCTAAATTCATGCCAGCAAAATTTCTACTGAATACTGTTGTGCTCATGAAAGCCTTCTATGACTGCTCACCAGGACAAGAGTGCCCTCCAGGCTCAGTTAACTCTTTCAGTTTACTTCAGTGGATGACAAAGTCCAACAAAAATTATGTCATATTCACACCACTATTAGACAAGGGCAAAAGGAACCAGCATAGCCGCAGCTTATAAATTAGTGACTCTCACTTGACCATAAACCTCTCTCCTTCCCTTCCATTCTTTTAATGTAGAAATATCTCCATAATTTATTTAAATCACATTAAGTAAACCAGTAAATCAATTGATTTATGTATTTTAAGAGCAGAAGGAAACTCCAGGATTATTTATTCTGATCTTCATAATGAGGATGCGGAATGTAATCCAGTTACTGCTGGGTCACCATTATCATGAAGTCATGAAGTGAGGCCAGCACAGTCTTCTAGAGGGACACACAGGATTCATCAGAGACTTCAGTCCATGGCAATCCAGAGCAGCTAAGGATACCATGTACCTCTGTTTGCCTACAACGTGTTAGAAAGAAGCATCTCATTTCCATTTGGGGTTTGCGCTGATTGGGCTCAAGGCACTTATGAAATCTTCCACTGGCAAACTGAAAGGGATGCCAAACCCCTTTCTGCCACTGTACATCACTTCAGACTATGATGAGGTAACCTAAATGAAAACAAGCAAAGAGCTGTGTATTTCCTGAATAAAAAAATTAATATCTATCAGCCCTAAATTACAGAGACGAATTAGTACAACCATTATAATAGCTTTCATGAAGCCAAATTAACATTGGCTGCTATGTTTTAAGGGGAAAAAATAATTTCTTCTTCTATTTTGTACACACCACTATTTGTTGAATATTAATATATTTAGATGTTAAATTCCTATTCCCCCCACAAGGCATTATATAGTAATATATATGCAAAATATTAAAACAGAAATAGATTTGCCTACACATCAACATTTCAAATGCTCATTAACACCAGGACAAACAAAACACCGTGTTCCAATCCTCTCTGCATCATCTATTATTTGGAAACACTAGGTATAATGAGGCAGAACCTTAATATTTGTCGGTAAAAAAAAAGTTGTTCTTCATCTTTCATTTCCAACAAACATGATGCAATGCTCTTACACAGATTAGAAACCAGAAAGCCCCAGGCCTGGATAATGGAGATACAGATTCACAACACAGATGCCCCCAAGAAAGAACTTTTTTCCCATGTACTCAGCAGCAGCTTATGGTGCTTCTGCCACTGCTCTTGGTCCATCTCCTTACTGTTTGTTCTTTCCTTCAAACTAAGAGACAAAGGAGTCTGGTTTTCATTAAGCACTAACCTAAACATATTTTTGTGGATGCTCCAGTGCCAGAAAAAAATGTAATTTATTGCACATGTCTTTTTCAATGCTGCACAGTGAATATATTAATCCACTGTGACCAGTGCTGAGACCAATTGAGATCACCAGTCAGTGGCCATATTTAGTCAGAGTGCAGCTTTGTGACATATGATGTTATTAGTGTTAATAGATGCACCTGGGGAGCTTGCAACAGAGGAGACAAGATGTGTTTCAAGGAGTAGAATGCTCCTCAACAGCACAGACATTTTGTTTTCACACCTGTTCAGACAGCTTCTACTGTGATTGTATAATGACAGGTGGGAAAAATCTAAAAAGTCATAACACAATGTATGCTGACATTATTTCAGTTTACTGTTTGTGAGGAAGTTTCTGATGGGACAAGATGGAATTGGATGATAAAATATTAAGGAAACCCTGATTCTAACCTAAAATACATCTTTTGTGAGACCAGGCGTGTTGCCAGCTCATCAATTTACTACTGTCCCCGTCTTTTCCAAAGTAATGCTCAGACGAGTTCTGTTATGACAAAGTATTCTGTTGGAAAGGTGTGACATCTTCCATTTATTTTGCGTTAGAATAAACTACAGAAGAAAAAAAAAAAAAGAGTATAAAGGATCACCAAAAGAATGAGGCTTTGCTTTTCTTAACAAAAAAAATGAACAAGGCTGGAACAGAACTTTCCAACTGCAACAGCAACCCACTAAAGATGTATTTGCATGATAATACAAACCATGGCAAATCAGTTTTAAAATCTTTAATTAAATCACCTTTTCTTGCTTTTCAGAGATATTTAGATTATTTTATGTGAGGGGCTTTTTTTTTAAAATTGCTTTCTTTTGTTGTAAGAGTGACATTTTAATGCTACCCCTTGATATAAAAAAAAAATCAGAACAGAATAACTAGACTTATAAAAATTAAGTGTCAGTAATAAATGCACAGAACAGTTTTGTATTCTTTCTTGTTTTTCTCCACCAAGGTCTTGAGCAGCTTTCAAATCTTTTTGTAGTTTCCCTGGTTTTCCCCTTCTTATCTATTTGAAGGATGGAATCTACTCTGAAATCTGAGTGGCACTAGAAAGCTTTAGCAACATATTACCAATTTTCTAAATATATGGGTGCCACTGAAGCATTTCAGCACACAAGATGCCAGACAGATGTGTATAAAACTGAAATTTGAGAGTATGTAGCTATTGCTGTGATTTGTAACCTCTTTTCTATTCTTCAATCCTGTAAATCTGCTAAACAAGATAGGTATACCTGTTAAAGAAGATATAAGTCACCAGAAAAAAATCACCTCCTTATTTTCAGATATTTGGCATTCTACAAGAGCCATCAGCAGATGCCATTTAACTCAAGAGAGAATCATTATTTTTAGCTTGAAGGAATGACACTATGATAATATAGGCATAAAAACAACCTCAAAAGCATCATACAACCTGACAGTCCTTTACTGACTAGTGTGCAGCTCCAGCAGTGGCCACAGATGACTCTCCTACAGGTCAGAAAAGTGCCACAAGTGTAAGGGACAGCTGTCAAGATGGACTATAAAAAACAAATCCCCTGTACTCCCCATGACCCATCTCCTCCGTGGTGAGACTCTAGGAAAGCTCCAGCCCCCAGAGGTGCTTTGCAGCTCAAACCCAGTTTAGCAGCACTCACTGAAACAACTTTTCTTGCTGCTTTTCCTCCAGACTGAACCAGAATTCCATACTACCATCATCAGCCTCCACAGGATTTTATTCCTCATGTATCAGTGGCATCATTCTTCCTTTTAATCCTGTGAAAAATCAAGGTGAGCCTCAAAACAAGGTGGGCTCCACTTTGCCAAGGCAGACAGCAAGTGTCACCACCAGGACCAGACTTTTGGGGATGGCAGCATGGGAAGCTGGTATCACTTCACCAGCAAATAACGAATAGGGAATCACAACTTTTAGGTAATGTGCAATCAAAAAGGAAATGAAATACTGGTCCCTTCATATTCTAAAAATTTTCAAATATTTGTTGAAATAAGAAGTCTACTTTTCTCAAGGCATCATCTTTCCTCTGGTATAATTTCTTTTCTGTCACATAAGGAGCAGTGAGTTTGGTGTGTGGCTGACACTTCTATTGCCTGCCTTGACCATGGCAGAAGAGATTCATCATCACATCTCCTCGTGGCCAGGAAATGCTTAAACCTGATTGATGTTTTTAAAAATGTGGAAACATACCTGTTAGTACTAACCTTTCCTCAAGAAACCACTCAGCAAGGACAGTTCCACACTCCAGTTGATTTCTACAGTGGTCTCCCCAGGTTAGGAATGACTAAGGGAGTCCTTGTCCTCATTTCCTATTGCTAGGGAATAAATGAGGAGGGAGCAAGGTGCCTCACTGATATTGCCAATAACAAGCATAAGCTAAGAAATTGAGAGTACAAGAGGTCTTTGCAGTCACCTGCACATCTGACTCAGCTCACTCACCAAAGAATATTTATTGGCTAAACAGATCCCAAATCATTTTCTGTGCCGATAGGAGCTGGAAGCACAAGGCAAGGCAGTGCTGGCTGGCTGTGTGTGTGCAGGTTCTGGAGATGTTCCCAGATGTGGAACATCTGGCAGTGCTTCCTGGGCAGCTTTCATTAGAAAGGACTCTTTTATACTCTAAGGACCCTACTCACAAGAGTCACAAGAACCACAAGCAGATTGCAGGTAGTTCAGGAAATTAAATGCCAGCATCTGATCAGCAGAACAAGGCCACTGAAATTTTCACAGTGAAATAGTAAAAATTCTAGATGGCAATAAAGCTACACTGTCAAATGGTAAGGAAAAACATCCCAGTTAACTTGTTTTTCCTTAACTCCGAAAGAGGCATTATGATATGTGATTTTAACTTGTGCTTGTGCAAAAAATGGGTTTATCATGACACATCTTATTTCTCTGGAAACTTCTAATATAATTTCCTGCTCTTTTTATCTGTTTTCTCCTCCACAGACTGATGAGGCCTAATGTGAGCAAGAATCAGACCCTCGGTTGCCCTTTTTCTGTTCAGCACCCTCAATATCCCTCTTCAGAATCGGGTAAAATGTGGCACTTATCAAAGTCCTGGGGCACAGCAATTAGTCTTTCAGTGATTCTGATAAAGATACTGTTTTAGGTCAGAGACCTGATACAGCTTTAAATCTGAAAGCTGAAAACCTCTTTTAATAGGGTAAGGCCTCTTATTCCAGCCATCTAAGGCTACATCCGCAAAGACTTACATCCTATAATTAGAATTTGTTCTCTAGGAACTGCAAACATAACAGATGGTCAAACAAAGGGCAAATCTGTGGTCTGCTTGAGATAAAGCTGAACATCAGCTTGTTTATGTCAGGTTGCAGAATGAATGGAATACAATATGACAAAACAACTATGCTTTTCCCACTTGGCAAGAGCCAGAAAATGAACACACTGCAGAGCTTACAATGGTGGAGCAGTATAGTTCATTTTAATAAATTGCATTACTTTAGACTTTTGACTTGTATAGAAAAAGTCAGGATTCCTTCAAGTGAGCTAACTTATGTCCTTTTAATGCTCAAAAATAGGCAGTAGTAGCACTACATACTCACACACATATATACATGCACACCCATGTATACATTTATGCTTCATGAATGCTACAGTCAGCAATAGCGGGGGAGCCACTTTTGTGCATAGAAGCTGTCCTTCCACTCATTCTCCTTGCTTATCATTCCAACTTTCTTTCAAACCTACTTCTATCCCACTTATTTAGGTACGTAAGCTGTGCTTTGTATACAAATATATTTAAATGCCTCAGTACTTAGTATTCCATCTTTCTGTCAATTGCTGTTTCCACTGCTAAATACACAGCAATTCATTATGTTCAAGGCCATTGTTCTCTCAGTATCATTAATATCAAATATTTACAGCTTCTGGCTCTTACTAGTAATTCTATATATGTGCCAAATGCGTGTAATCAGACTGATGCCATGCACTTTATGTTCAAATTTAACCCTGTACATGCATTAAATCAGTCATTTGTCGACAGAGAGCGTGTCACTCATCACACAAATTATTGAGTTTGAAAGAAGTCATTAAATGGATGTAACAGGGACTGCCTCTGCCACAGGACAGCAATGATGCACTAAATAGTTTAGCTAAGGTGGTAGAAATCCAGATCTCCCTACCCACCTGTGTGAAACAATGAGAAATCCTCCAGCAAGACAGACACATAGAGAGAAAGGTGCTAGCTCTAAAAGAAAGGTGTTTTCTTTGGTGTGAGTAGGAGAAAGAATGGGAAATGGAGACAGGGAAACTACAATTTTCTGATAACTCACATAAACATTGTCTGAAAAATCAGCTGGTTTCAATACATTTTCTCCTGGTATCTCATTTAGATATTAGGAGCAGAGAAAAATCTTGACAGTAACACTGAATTTACTTGCTTTGATTTCTCAGAGAAGAATTTGTGACACTGAATTTTAGAGGCAATTCCAAAGAAAAAGAGGTGATACGATAATACAATGCATTTTAAAAGACTCATGTCATGTTTCATTTACGCTTGAAACATGACAGATGAATTTCTGACAGCAGAAGATGATATGTACGCATTCATGTATTTCCAAAGGAAAATAAGTGCAAAAAAAAAAAAATCTCTCAAAGGGAGAAAAGCCTTGTAAAAAGCTTCAGCATCAAGAGAGAAGAAGACATTTTGGGAGATAATTTTGTGAGAGTGGACCAAAAAATGCCATTGATAAGATTAAGTGACTTCTCTCAATCATGAAAAATAAAATCTGGTTTAATAAAAAACAGGCCACAGAGGAACCATCTTAGAGATTTGTCTGTTTGTTAGGCAATCACTTTTAAATTAGCTTTGAAATTTCTGTTCCTCTAATACCTCTTGAGATTGCCTGCTTTCTTTGCTTACTGTTACATAGATGTGATAACAGCAAAGGCTGAGGGATCTGGGGCTTAGCACACTAAGCTGAGAGTGGAGATGCAAGATTCCTGCCCATACAGTCTGATCTCTCCAGGACCCAGTGCCTTGGCCCAGCAGCTGGCTGTGCACAGACACGTGCTGATACCAAGCCACCAGACGAGGACACGTGAAGGTCTCATTCGAGGGACATCACAGTCAGAGTACAGAAAAGCCCTGACCAAGCACCTGGCCAGCAGAGCAGACAACTCCTTGCATGGGAGGCAAGAGGAGGGAGTCATGCAGGAGGACACTAGGCATCAGAGATTTGAGAGGTCACAAGAGCCTGCATCCACCAAAAGGGCTTGGTAGGGCATCACGGGTGCTGGTGGCTGGTGTGGATCCTTACACCTTGTTAGAGGGCCCTGTCATCCCCCAGAGCCCCAGCTGGATGGCACAGCAGGAGCAGAACTAATTACTGTTCAGGGAGGAACATGATGGAAATGTCTACACAACACAGTGCTTAACTTTCTTTTCTTAACAGAGGAGCTATTGAAAAAGATGCTTTTTACCTCATGGAGAGTTCCAACTCAACATCTGAATTTCAGCTCAGTTTTCCATTCAATTAGGGCTATTAAAGTCATCTTGACATTTGAGAAGTTAAAATGATTTACAGAATACATAAGCTGGAGCTCAGTAGATAAAAGAAGCTGTTTTTTCATTGTGAGCCTTATGGATTTGATACTAAAAAAAGGCAGCATGTCCTACACAAATACTCCCCGTTACAATGCCAGATGGGAATCTGGCACTAGAAGCTGGAGTTGGCAATAAGCAGGGGTCCTGATTTGTGATGTGAAAGGCTAAATAATGCTCAGAGATAACTGTCAATCATTGATAGAGATGGAACCATTTTGGTAAAATGAAGTCTAAGTAGCCCATCTGAATAATTTATTGTCACAGCATAAAATCTGCAGATTTCAGCTGTGATTACAATATGAGACTCTATTAAAGACTAAAAAGTACAGAGAATAAAGCTCAGAATAAATCAGAATTGTAAAACCACTGTCAGCAAGAGGAGAGAAAAAGTTCTCGGCTCTATGTGCTGAAGGCATCATTTTGGGAGTTTCGAGAATTTGGTGCATGAGTTCAGATGACAAGTTAGAAATGTAAGTAGCATTCTTGGTTTTTTTCCAGAAAGATGTTGAAGTTCTTGAAGTTAATGCAAATTGTGGGCATCAACATTTCTGGTAATTCAAGAACTTACAAATAGAGCTTTCAATTAGAATTCCATAAAATTCAATGCTTGGACACTGCCACAAGAAAACTGAGTATTTCTGAGGAAAGTTCTATCTCTGCAGATTATTAAGTTTTGACAGAGAAACTAACAAAGTAAGCTCTACTCTTCACTTCTGCCTCTAAGCTCTAACAATTATTAGCATTAAATTGTTAGATAGGTGAATAAATAAAATACTGAAAACACTTTATAAAGGACCTTAAGTCAGATAGTTGGACTTAACCCCTTTTTCTATAACAAGGGACTGCTGCATTGTCACCTCAGTAACCACTCTATGGGACAAGCCCTAACTTACCTTGAACTGCTTTTTATGACATGGACAGCTGCATATGACACATTGGTTTTATTCTTGGGGTTTTGAAGGCACAAATGCTTTCAAGTCCACCCCCAAAACAGCTTTGGAGATGGCAGCTGTCTCCTTCCTCTCACACAGTGGGGTCAGTCTATGACAGCGGCTTCTGGGCAGTTTATAACGAGCATAAATAAAGAAACCAGAGCTTGCTGCACAGGCTCTGAGAAGCACAAGAACAAAGGGAAAATGAAAAATGCAGTGGTCCAGATTAAAACCTGATGGATAGAAAGGCAGCAGTAATGTTTGCACAGATGTCTCCCAGTGGAACCTGTCTTCAGTCTCTCCCTGTTAGGCCTGTGATAAATGACATGGAAGGTACAAAGACTGTGATTTCAATTCAGTAAGAAGAGGATGTAAACTTACTTTAAAATTAAAGCAAAACCTAAAAATGTGCTTTTCTCAGCAAAAAGTGTTAACTAGATTAAACCTCCTCCTGAGAACAGGTCTAAGCAGAGGGAAGGGAGCTGCAAACAAAAGATTTCTTGCAATTATATTTGTGTGTTCTGGCCATTGTTGGATCCCCAAAGACTTCTAAGAAACGAAAGAGAAAGAAACAGATCCTGATACAGTTGAAGGCAGCTGAAAAGTATTCCAGGCAAATTTGGACACCTAAGTTCAAACTGCATCACTGGGTTTCTTTGCCAGCCATATTCCATAAACATATGAAGATACAGGCAAAATCAAAACAGCAACAACAAAAAATTAAGAAAATAACTCTGTGCTGTAGAAACATACATGTAACAATAGTGCATACAAGTAAACAGCTGAATGTCAAGAGTAATCCCCTAGATTTTTAGAAGGGATCTTTTCTACCTTTTGCAGTTTCAAACTTTTTAAAAAAGGTCGGCCCCAATGCTGGCTGGGTGTCCCATTCCATCCACCCTCCCCTCCAGGGGAACATACCAAAGCTTTCTTTACTGGCATCTATGGCAGAAGCAACAGTTTTGTGTTTTCCAGTTTTTAAGGACAAAAACGTGTTGCTGGATTAGACAACAGAGAGTCCTACTCAATCCTGATCTCTGTGGTGACAGTGAAGCAGTTTATTTATGGGAGCACAGGAGCCTCAACACTTTCACATACTTTTTTGCTAGATTAACTGCATATTCCCACCATTTTCTGTTTATGTACTTGTTGGACATAGATGTGTTTAATCCCTTCTTCAACCTGCTGACATGTCCTCATTCACGTCCAGTGGTGTCAAGCTCCAGAAGCTCACCACCCGTTTTCACAGCAGCCTTTCCTGCATCTGTTTTAAACCATTCTGCTCGTTTCAATCATTGCCCCTTTTCAGGATATTTGATGACTACTGATACCACAGGCAGCACACCTGGGACCTCCACAGTTCTGAAAAACCCCACTGAAATTCCTTCATACTTCTTCCCTACCAAGGAGGTGACTTCTCAGGAGGTATGGTTGATTTAGAAATATTGTTTTCATTAATCAGATGTAATTTGTCAAAACTGGCGATGACTGTATAGTAACGAGAGTCCTTGGAAAGTGCAGCAGTCCGCAGTGTGAAATGGCATTTACCAACAGTAATTACTGTATTTCTATCTCTGTGCTTAGGTAAAGAAAATAGCTGTGACAACACTTGGCAAACCAAGTCCTCATGATAAATTCCATTCCACCAGCAAACCTGTGCTTATTTTGGTTAGTTCCCTTGCCCTTCACTGCACAACACAAGTAAAACCTGCTCTAGTGTGTGGCAGTTTGTAATTTATCCATCAAAGATATTTATAGAGCACAGGTCCTGGGAGAATTCACGCTCTAGACCCACTGATGTGTTAAAAGAAAGGGAATTGAGCTTATTACAAGGGACTCCTTAAGCATTTTTCTTGGCAAAAGGCTTGAGGAAGGAGTTTGTATAGACCTTCCTTTGAAAAGCTAAAGGTTTTCTTATGCATTTTTTTCTTGGCAAAAGGCTTAATGAAGTTTGTATAGACCTTCCTTTGAAAAGCTAAAGGTTTTTGGAAAATATATTAAAGGAAATGTTACTGTCTGAATGCACAAAAAGGTGAAGAAAAGGAGATAGCCTAAGCTGTACAAAAACATCTGTTTAAGAATAAATGTAAATAAAGTTCAGAAATCAATTTTTTTTTTAATATAGTGAGAAAATTAGTTCGCTTATTTCAGGTAGTTCCATTCCTGCCCAAAGCACCAAGATTCTGAGCACCCAACTGAAATAAAAGGTCATCCTCGTCAATCAGAATCATGTTTTCATCAGCAAAATTGATTGTATGGTGAGATCTCCTTCCCAGGGAGACAACCATGGCACAGAAAAAGGTTATGGGGAGTGAGGTCTAGTGAGGGACATGAGCTTTTAGGATTTTCCCCTTTGATAGTGCTTTATGCCCATCACCCCAGTATTCATCTCCTCTGAAAGAGCTGGAAAAGAAACAAAATTGTGGAACCACGCTGGCTGGAAAAGCTCTGGTTTTAGACTTCTTATTTCCAGACACAAGACAAATTAAGAAACTTGTGTCTCAGTGTCTTAGGGTGTGATTTATGCCCTGCTCAACACCCTGAGGCCAAACTGACGCTGGCAAAAGCAGCTCGATGGGAGCCAAAGTCTAACCCAGACATGAGGTTTATGCTGTACATCAGCTCCACAAACACTTAGAAATATTGTGTGCAAGAAAGATGAATGAAGGCTTTTAGATGGACCATGGGGGCTGCTCTACACATGGCAGCTTTGCACTGTGTCAGCACAGGGTGAAGAGCTGCAGCCTGCCAGCCCCACATTACTCCTCCTAGCACATCGCGCCCACCCAAATGCCAACAGCCTCCTTCCCTCTCCCCTCTGTCTCCAGAGGGCACTGTCAAGAAGCCTTCCTGGCAGCATTTTAAAAGCAGATGAGATCAAGCATGTATTTAAGAATAAATATATTTCACACAACAAAGCCCTTAAAACCCATCTATTGCTGTAGAACATAAATTAAAATACTACTCATACTCATTTTAACCCAGTGCTCATGAGAAAGAGAAAAAAAAGATGAAGCTATTTGCTGATTTCCCCAACAATGTTCATATGGCACGCCCCTTCTTGGGACTAAAAAGCTGGTTATTCTTCATGGTTCTGCAGCACAAAGTGGTTCTTTTTAAGGCAGGTTCTCCTACAGCCACTGGGCAGGAAAAAGTGAAGGGTTTGAAGATTGAAGGTTGAGGGATATTAAGGGGTGAGACCTAAGCACCCTGTAACTAACAGTGGGTAGAGAAGAGACAAAAAGTTGGAGTGGGATGGAAAAAAGCAAACTTCCCACAGAGGGAAACTGGAGCTTCTTTAGTGAAAATAACACCCTTTAAGCTAGGAGATCCTTTTTCAATGTCCAGGAGGGGACAGGGGGGTTCATGTTATAGTTACTCAGCCTTGCTGGAAGAGGCAAGCAGAGTTTTACCTCCCACAGGTGAGAAGTGGACAGTGGGCATGGCCAGCACAGGCATGACATAAGAAAAGGGACATCAACTGGCCCATGGAGCTGGCTGGGAGGCACACAGCTGGCAATTTGGCAATCCAAGTTACTTCGTTTCAGCAAAGGCTTTTTATCTGTCATCACCACAGGAGCCCGTGTTTTTTTCCAGACAAGGAGGGAGGGCCTGGGGGGGTGGGGGGGAAGGGAGGTCCCAGGTCAGATGGGCAGAAATCAAAGCTATTGGCTTTGCTTTTGCCCACCGCGCTCTTGTCTTCCCCGCTCCTGGTGATGCTGGAGGCAGCAGTGGCACTCTGGTGCTGAACGACTGTCTGCTATCAATTTGATGTGATGCCAAGGCTTTCCAGCAGAGCATCACTGAAAGAAAAAAACAGCAACTTAACAGCCTATATCTCAGTTAAGTATAAATGAATTTTCATGGGCAGGAGTGGAGAGGAAATAGCATTATCTACCCCAAGCACTTGTCTTCAGCTGAAAATCTCAAAAGCTTCACACAAGCAATGCTGTTAGACTTTCTTATAAAAGGGCTCCAAGGAGTTTTATAATAGCACATAATACCCTAAATACAGGGCTGCTACTGACTTTCCTAAAAAGAGACAACTATAACACAAGTGGTACTTGATAAAAAAAAAAGTTTAAACTACATGTTCTAAAGAAATTTCCTCACCCAAGACATCTTTGTTTAGTTAATAAAAAGAAAAATATGAATGGACAGTATGCTGGGCATTACTTTTCATCAAACCAATGTCTTTCTTTTCTTTCTTACATGTGTTTTATAAGAGGAAAAAAGTCAAAATGGACAGCAGCAATCCTAAGACTAAAAAATATAAGTTATGAAAAGACGTTAGAAAAGTATGTTCATAAGTAGAGTTTTAATAGAAGTGACCAAAATAATAAGATGATATAACAGAAGCTTCTTCTTTAGCTTTACTGCAGAAGACTGAATAAGAAGAACACAATTGGAAGTTAAAAAACATAAATTCAAAGTAAACTTAAAAAAAATCACTTTACACCTCTCATAGCTGTAAGGAGGTTGAATGACCTGCTGCTCAAAGCTGCAAGGTGATGACCTTGGGATTGCTCAGGAAGGGGACTGGACTAGAAAGTGTTGCAAAATAAGGAAACTGCACCAAGTGAAATAGCTGCTACTTCCTGGTTCCCATGTGTTCTGCTTTTATAAATGTTTCTGCTTTAAATATCATCTACCCATGCTGGTAAATCTAACATTCTGCAATGTGATTTTTCAAGCTTGTAGAAATATTAAGTATTTATTAGACCAAGAAAGCAATAAGTTTCTGTAAGAACTTGAGATTTGAGTAACTTGATATTTAGGATATTTAGGATATAACCATCATTCTGATGTTTTAGATACATGAGAAAACAAACACTGCTTATCTCTGTACACATAACAAGTGTAATCATGCTAATGACAGAAATCATAACCCAACACAGATGTGAGAAATAGTCACAATATAATAGATGTATATTCTATTACATTTGTGCTACAAGGGAAATTTTCTTAAAGTGAAAACACTGAAATGAGCTCTTGGCTACCATCACCATTACATACATGACAGCCTGGAAAGATCCTTGTGAATCAGCACCTCTTTGGTGCCCTGGTAACCCCCCACAACCTGCATGAAGCAGGACTGCCTTGCATGGGTTTCCCGGAGAGTGGTTCTGCGTGGCAGCTGTGAGGCACCAAAGGCAAGGCTGTTTTTATTTACCACTTCCACTTTCTTGCCTGCCATAATAAATTAAGCATGGGCTCAGAAAGCTGCTCTGGCTTATCAGTTCAACAAGGCATGCAGGAAGGCATGATTGAAATCCTTCTGAAACGAGGTCTGAGTCACTGCTCCAGAGCCAATAAAATCAATGACTTCTTCGGATTTTGGATCAAAGCAAAAGCTGGTGTGGTTGGGATTTTTCCTCCCCACCTGCTGCATCCAGGCATCTTGATGCTCCCCATGCAGATTAGGCAAGTCACTCTCCCTTTTGAGCCGTGTCTTGACGGCACAGAAACTAAAGCAAGCATCCTTTAGCTGTGAGGGTTCACATGCACTAATGGATTAAAGCATGGCAAGGGTTTGATTGCAGGCACCAACATGAACCATTCTTCCAAACAGAACGTGAACAAATGCTGGTAATTGAAATTTGGCTGTAATAATGCAATTCTTCAAGTAGAATAATTTTAAATGTGGGCAGTTAATCAGATTTTCTAGATAGTATATTTTTTTCTTTTTTTGCTAGGGGTATATTTTTGGTTTTGTTTTTGTGGGGGTTTTTTTTGTGGGTTTTTTTTTGGGGGGGTGGGCTTTTTTTTGTTTGTTTGTTTGGTTTTTTTTGTTTAAATTTTTGGGGTTTTTGGGGGGATTTGTACCTGTTCTATAATAGAGATGGTTCAATTGAACCTCGTTTCCTCTATCACATATACTGCAATAGTAGATACATATAAATAGGAGTTTAGATCATAAATACACAGCTGACGGTGACAAACAGAACAACTCATGTTGTGGACATTAGCAAACACAACCTAAGCTTTAATTTTCCATTGGTTTCTTTCCCAACAACCTTTAAAAGTTTGAAATGCATTTAGTCAAAGTCATCACACTGGCTGAGGAAAAAGCAAGATTTAATTAGCTGTCTCCCAAACATGAGACAGAATTTTACTTAGGTTTGGGGGAATTTTACATTCCTTTCTAACTTCACATCCCAAAAAGACAGTTTTTTTTCAACAAACCTCTGTTCAAACCTTGATTTAATTATGCAGATAATAAATGGTTGTGAAGTAGTTATTCTGTTCTTCCTTTGATCCTCGATTAGAAGTGTCATTATTCACATGACTTTGATCACACATGTGAGAGTAAATTTAGGACAAACAGCATTTGAAACAAAAAAGTAAGTCCAAAGATAGCCCACTATATTTTTTTAAGAACAAGATATCATCTATTAGATTTTTCTGGTCTGTGAAAAGTTCTCCAGACCCATTTACTGAAGGTAACTCAGATTGTTTCTGCAGTTAGGATCAAGGAGAGAGTAAGATATCCAGATCAAGGTGCTGACTCAGCACTTGTTCAGTCTCTTTGAGTGACTCCTCAGAGCTGCGTTCATCTCTTCCCATGCCAAAATGCTGATGAATTTGGACTGGTGGTGTCTGCTCTTATCATTCTCTGGCAGCAAAGTGTAAAGGAGAAGAAGCGCTGGCCCATGGGAATGGCCTGGCACACAGGAAGGATGGCAGGGCAGTGTCAGCCCCTCTATATTGCACTCCTCACAAACTTATTCCACTAATTCTATGTTTAAAGGCAATTGGCTGATAGAGGTATGCAAGTCTTGCACTGCTCTTCTATGTGGCTTGCTTGCTATGTGTCTCCATCTCCAGATTTATGAAAATCCTTCTTATTTAAGAGCTCTCACTCTCCTATTTTATATAGGAAAATATTAGTTTAAAGAGTGATATATGAGCAGTCCATGAAATTTCTTATTGTTTCAAGTGTTTTTCTATAATTTCTTAAGAAAGAATTACTGGTCCATAATTGCCAAGGCCATTATTATAGGGATTTTTTGTTTGAGCTTTCTTTTTCTATGAATAAATGCTTGGCATTTGCAATATTAAAGTCTGTACCAAGCTGATAGAAAAACTCTTAGAGCACAGATTAGCACAGTTTAGAAAATGGACAGAAAGTGTATGTCGCGTTCAACAGTTTGACAAGTATCTTCTCTTGATATCTTAAACCTCTAACAGTGAGTCAGTTCTCCTTTCCAGGAAAAAGACTAGGCAAGCCTCTTTTTGGCATCTTCTGGTGAAAATGGAAGTGAGGAAATGGCCTGGATCCTGTGCTGTCTTCACATTACCTCTGACTATCCCACTTGTTCTCAGATTTCCCAGCTAATCTCGTATTCGATTCTGCTTCCAATTTTCAGAAAAACCCTGCCCACTGAGGTAAAGAGGAGTGACTGTAGCAAACTCAACACAGCTCTTAAGAGCTGCATTTTGCAGAACTGGAATGGATCCCTTTGGATGTGCTCTTTGTCCCCCCTCCTGAAGAGCACAGATTTGTTTCACAAACAAATCTTAGGAAAGGGAAGGAAAACAGTTCTCTTTCATTATCTGACTTTATTAAAGTTTCTCCCCAAAAAGAGAGAGAGAAGGGCTGTGTGTCTTCAGAGTCATCCGAATACACCCTCAATACATTCAACATTTGCACTAAAATGGTGAAAAGAGTGAAAAAGGTTTTAGTTCATACTGTACCATTCATATTTTATTCATGCTTTAAAGTACAAGTTTAAATGAGAAACATCAAATATAAATCTTGACAGATGCTTACTAATGTTTTCTTTATTCATCTGTATGAAAATGTAACAAACACTTCAGTCTGAAAGCTTATTTCTTTTTTTCCCCTAAAAAATTAACAGAACTCTTCCTGTTTGTTCACAGCAATAAAGAAATTACGTACATATACATAATTAGCTGCAATTTAAATATAGAAACATATGGATACATGGAGGAAAATATTCCCAAATGTGCCTATTTCTGTATTTCAGTGGGTGTTAAGGTTATTCTGATAGAAATTATATTAAAATGAGAGCATATATATATATAGAATTTTGTTAATTCTAATGCAGTTACTTGACTTGTATAATGGTGCATAATTATGCAATTTGGGTAAATATACTTCGTACTTCCAATATGGAACTATCTGGGAAAATGCTATTGAGAAACACCAGCACATTGTGGTGGCATGTGCAGGCTGGTTGAAATAAGGCAAGTACAAAAGTTCCTCCCTGTCCCATTTGTCACAGGAATTCCCACTTGCTCCTTGCACTGCAGTCACCCTTGCCTTGCTGCCTTGCTTACATCCATGTTTACATTTCTTTCATATCCACTGGCACCTTCATGTGCGTTTCACTGCTAATTATTTTCCTCTACCAAGAAGTAAAACATTGCTGGCACTTCTGATCTTATCTAACTGGGCACCACTTCCTGTCTAACCATGCACAGTGAGCCTTTCATTTTTCAAGGGTTTCCATTCATTTTCTGGGTGACCATCCAGCATGAGAAAAGAGACCAAAACCAGCAGTGACTTCTGACCTTTGCCTCAATCCAATAAAGCAGTAAAATTGCCCTTTCACTGCAAAGGCACCACATTGGGTGCAGGTATCAAGACACTGGGAGGCTGCAAGACATAAGAGATGGCCATGGGCTACCCTGTGCCAGGCACAGACATTTTCAGGCAAAGGAAGGGGCAGCAGAGAGGAGCAAACCCCCATTCCTTGCTCCCTTGCACTTCTTGGGGGGTGAAAGTTCAGGAGAGAAGCAATGAAGCTGAGCAAGAAAAATGGGGAAGGAAAGGTGCTGGTTTAATGTTTTTAATTTTGTTTATCCCTACTCTTACCTATTTAATTGGCAACAAATTAAAATTAATTTTCCCCTAGTCAGGTTCTATTTTCTGTCCCCATCCCACTGCAGGGAGTGAAGTGAGCAGCTGGTTGGGAGTTTGGCTGTTAGCCGTGGCTAAGCCTCAGCAAAAAGATTTTGCCTGGATGTTTGTGTTCTAAATCACCCAGACCTAAGAGAATTTCCACCAAGCCCAGAATTTCAGAAACAAGACTCAAGTCCTACCTGAGCTCTGCTCTCGTCTTATTCGTTCCAACATTTCAACAATCCATTTAGATGCAACAGCTGAGCAAAGCATTTGAGTGGAATTTAGGCATTAATGACTGGAAACCTTCTTTATTTTCACAGCTGAAATACTGGTTCAGTTATCTTTCTGCCGGTTCCTGAGAGGCCTCCAGAAGTGTGCCACATTATTCTTACTTAGCTTGCTTTCTCAGAATACTAAACCAGCCTGTATTTCCAGCTAAGGCATGGTTTAACAGACCTTCTCTGGGCATCTCCCGAGAGAGGAGGAAGGTAGGCACTTACACACACACACAGAAACAGGACAAATCTGCAGAGAGACATAATTAACCATTGAGACATAATTAACCATTGAACGGCTGCTAACAGGACCATTTGTTGGAAGAAATAAGACTACTTTTCCTGAGTAAGAAATGTTACTGCTGCACTTTCAGGGACTGTTTCTGTTCTTGTGGGGAGGGGGTCTGGGTTCCAGATCTCCAGTTTGAAGCTTTTAGCTCTGAAAAAATGTAAGTTTTAGTTTGATACTCTGCTCTGCAATTAATTACAAATTTCACTAAGGGCAAAAAGGCTTTTTGCTATGTCATATCATTTTGAAGGGAATGCGCATTGTGACAGTCAGTGACCACTTAAAGTGAACACAATCACCCTTGCTCTGAAACTCTTTAACATTGCAGGCATACAGAGAGAGCTAAAATCTGTATTTCCTATTGCTTTTGCTGGGGACAGTTCTGCACCCACAGATATCCACAATGCATTATATGAATTTGCTCAGTATTCTCCCAACTCGGAAGTCCCAGTCTTCTAAGGTCTGCAGATATTCTTGCAAAGGATGTCATTACCCAGTCTGACAAGTTCATGCACCAAGCATGCACTGAGTACACTTTAATACAAACATTGTTAATTAAACTTTGTCAAATACCATTCACTATTAGAAAGAAACTGCCATTTCAAATCATCTTCATATTTTATTTATAGGTTTCTAATATATCTTTAATTACAGTGATTACAAGCCTTTATAAATTATCAGCTGAGTCTTTGCCTTCATCTCTCTCTGCCTTAATTTATTGTTCCTAAAAAGAGGATAATTATCATTTGCAACCAGCTGCTCCTTAAACACACTCGAGGAACTCAGGATTTGTTTCTAAAGCTCTTTCTCAGTTGCTCCTCCCTTTATATTTTTTTGCACAAACCCATTTCATGTGTTTTCTCTTTTTGGCCAACAGACAGACCAGTCTTACAGACTCCCTAACTGGCCACCACAAGTTTCTGAGTTTAGAAGGACTTTCAGTGGATGCCAGGAACATGCCCATGAGGACCCAGGTGGCCACCCATGCCCTGGCCTCTGTCTGTACAACGGAGTCAAGGTCTGCCAAGGAGGGTAAGCGCAGTGTGTCCCTGCCCCAGAATGTGTGAGAGCCTTGCACTCATCCAGGCCAGGAGAAGGGTCCCTGCAACAGCAAGAAGGGAAATGTGATCAAGAATTAAATGAAATGGCAAAAAGTCAGAGAGAGTAAGAAGGAGATGCTTACTTGTCTTTGTTTTTGGGGGGTTTTTTTGTCAGTCTTCTGGTGTCTGTTCTGCTGAAATACAGCAGACAGTAATAACATACACATATATATATGTGGGTGTGTGTGTGTGTGGGTGGGTAGGTGTGTGTGTGTGTTTATGTTTCATCAGTTCTGTACTTAATCAAAAAGGATATACTCAGGCCCAGGGTCCCAAAAGATGCAAAGCTTAACTGCAGGAAACTCCTCTCCACTCTCTAAGGTGACATGGGAGGGAGTATTGTGCTCTCAGACAGGCCAAGAGCTGACACAAACAGGCTGAGTGTGGTGACCTACAGATGACAGACACTGGCATGAGCCTCAAGTGGGCTGTGGACTAGCACCTGAGGGAACAGTACATCTGGAACAATCACAGAGGGATAGCAGAATATCAGCATGGCCAGAGGGACTGGTGGCCAGTGCTGGCCCATGGCTATAATGGCCCTCAGGGCTGGTGACCAGGCAGTGCTGGATGTCACATGGATGTCTGACACCATGTAGCATCTGAGCTGGCCCCATCTTGGGCTGGAGGCAAGCCAGTGCCCAAAGCTCAGTGCTGGGACCAGCTGGAAGGAGCATCACAAAGTCGTGGAACAGATGAGAGAGGCAGGGCTCAGGTAATGGGTGTGCCAGAGTATGTGAAAAGCTGTTTCTCTCTGAGCCTCTCTCTTGCTTGCTCTGCTAAATTAGGCTCAGCTTTGCAGAATTGCATCACCTGGTGTTCCTTTTCCTTCCATTAGCATTAGGTAAATCACATCATAATGAATTGCAAACTTAGAATATTCATTAGAAAAAGACCCAGGAATACTGTATATTTGTCCCAGTAACAACCCTAACAGAAAAACCTACTGGAAAATTCTTATTACAATTTTGAAATTATATCAGAACAAAAGAGCAAAGAGAAAGATGAAATAGCTGGAGATAAAATCTTATTTAGAAAAGCAGGGCCATGGTACAAGGAACAGAGCCCTCAGTCTCCTTCAGGGTAACAGGCAATGCTTCTCATGAAGTTTTGTTGACACAAATAGGACTGCTGTGAGTGAACTAAGGAGAGTGGCAATGAATCAAGCCTAATGTAGCATTCTAAATTTCAGTGCTCTGTAAGAATTAGAGGTAGGTAATAAACAGCAGGACTGCAGCACGTGTCTGTTAGAGACAACTTTGGCAGAGGACAGATAAAATAACACTGTAAAACACTGCACTTTCAACAACGGATTAAAATCCATGGTTACTTTTGGGCAGAACACTGTTGCTGCCTTTGGATTGCAGCTGACATTGGTCAGCAAACCCACAAGTGCTTGATTGAATTTATCCATTTTAAATTCATAGGAAATTGTGCAGACAACCTAGATGGCCTTTATTAACAGAGTCTTAATGATTCATCCATGTATCAAGGAGACAAGAGAAAGGTACAAAGCATCGTTTTCTCACAAATGTGCAAGATAACCACACAGAAGAAAGCTGCATTGATTCTTTCCCTTTGTTTTTTAATGCACCCCCACCCTTTTTAAAGTGGGTATCTGAAACTACAGGAGTCAAGCTAGTGCTAAGGGAAATATTTAACTATTTCAAGATGTTTAATTTCAGGCTCATACCTCTGAGATCAGTAGTGCTTATCCATGTGCTATCAGGTTACTCAGCAGTACAAAGAAGATCTAGAGCAGACACAGGCAGATGGTCATATTTCTGTTGAATAACCTCCACAAACAGCAAGGGATTTATTCTAATTTTATGGAATCAGGAGCAGTAGCTGCAGAGGATAGCTGAAACCTGATCTTGTGTAAAATTTCTCAGTATGAAGTTACCCCACCCAACTTTTCTGGAATAAATATGAACCCACAGGGTGACTTCTTATCGTGTCACCCCACTGTATCATTTTGAGTCCAGTATTAGGAGCTCAGAGACAGACATGCCATGCCATGAGCCAAAGTCCAAGGAAGTCTCTTCACAGTACCAGAAAGGTTAATTCACTTCTGAATTCACCTGAACTCTTTAGAGAGATTGTTCTCTTGTTGACTCCAGAAGAGTTATATTAACACCAACCAAGGCTTAGTCAAAAGTTAAAGAAGTTCCTACTATTTTAGCACTGAAAAAAACCAAGATTTCTGATGTGCACTCTGCAGTATGAGTACTGCTGCAGCAGCAAGAGGAAGGACTTTATAGCCTGGACAGAAATGTGAGTCATAATTATCTTCTGCATCCTCTCACTGTGACCACAGGCTGGAAGCACTGAACTACACAGCTCAGGCTGACATCGTGCAAGTCTACTCCGTGGTCTCCTTGCATGCTTGCTTGTGCATGCTGTTACATGTTACATATTACATGCTGTGCTCATTTTGCAGGACTGGTGGCAAAAAAGTAACATCCTGGAGTCACTCAAGCCTAGAACATGACTTTTAATATTTCATTACAATGTTGTAGGTGAACACCATTCTTACTATCAGTGGCCTTTCGTATCTTCTGTTTTTAGATTGGTAGTGTAGACAAACCTTTTCATCACTGGATGATGCAAGTTTGTTTGAGGGATATATTCCCTTAAACTTGTACATATTTGGGGAGAAATTCAGTTAGCACAGTGCTTCAGAATCTCACATTTCTCTATAATCCAAAATTGTTTATTTTAAAAGGAAAAACAAAGACATAACTGTTGCATAACACCCATGCCAGTGTGATTTTCATCACCCCTGCAGATGATCCAAGCTGCACAGCAAGCATTTTGCAGCACTCTTTAACAACAAACATAAGTCAATTCTTTAGGTTTTACCTTACTTTTCTCATTACCTTCTTGCAGGAGGCTTTTTCCTGGCTCCAGGGAGAGCAGAGATCAATAACACAAATCTAATATTAGAAACATCTGCAGAAGAGCAGGATCCACGGGCATGTTCCTCACATGCCATGTCCCCCACAGCACCAGCGCCAGGACATGACCCTGAACCACACCAGCCACACACCAGGGGATATAATCACCCCAGAACCCACTCCCTGCTTTCAATAACTGTATCCCCTGCAAGTAATTGGGAGAAGAAAAGGTGTATAATAATGTTTACATTATTACTTTCAGCCACTGTATCTGAAGGGTAGATTAAAATTATTCTCAGAGTTGAGAATAATATTGTTGCAAGGCCTAAGGAGCTACAGGAGTTTGAAAATAAGCTGGATATTGCTTTTTCTTAATACTGGTCTCAACTGGAAGACAGTTTGCAAGTCTGACAATAGGAGACTGCAGTTTGCTACGCAGCCCTGGAATTGTATGGTTCTCACAGAGCAGCATCATTGCCAGCACCCTCATCCTGCACACATGGCCAGGTATGCTTAGACTTCCATGGGTTTAATATCCATCCACACAGATCTTCGAGAGGAGATTTATACTCCTGCCTGCAGACATCTCACTTCTGCCAAGATCTAGACAACTGCATTTTCAAGTAAGACCATTTGTTAATAAAATGCAAAAATAGCTTAAAATTTGCTTCTTTTAGCTCTTGTTTCCCAGCGGGAAAGACAGCATAGAGTTCTGTAATAGCTGTCTAATGCCACAAAAAAACCCAGTATCCAGATGTAGCAGTTATTTTTTAGTCTATCCAGTTTTCTACAAGACATTATCTTCCATCAGCACTCTCCTTAACTTTTTAGCAACATAATATTCCCTTTGAAGCTTGTTCAGCTCTCTTTCCAATTCTTAAATATGATTTTTAAAATAACTCTTTCAGAAACCACACAATAACATTTCAAGTCAGGTATTTAGAGTTTGACTTAAGGCAAATGGGTAATGAAATTATATCCAGTATTGTACAGTAACCAAAAATAAATTGAGAAGAGAGTCCTCTTGAAGGCTGTGGCTCAGCATCAGATATTGCTGCTCCCGGAGGAGGTTGTTTGGGATGGAAAGCAAAATCTTTCCCTTCTCATACACCAATTTAATCCCAGAATGCCAAGTTCTTTCCATAGAGACCACATCAATACCTCCTACAGTAGGCTTCTGGGGAAGTGGTGAGGGAGAGGATTTGACCTCAATTGCCAATTTCAAGTTAAAATGGACATGTAACTTACAGAAATAATTAGACCTGAGTTTCTTCTAGGAATAATGCCTCCAATTAGTGAAAACTTACTGGCTGCAAAGAGATTTTCTGAAAAACCAGACGCTAGGAGTGTCAGGGAGTCTGAAAGGAAGCTGTATAATGACAGTAGCCAGTTCAGTGGAGAAAGAGAGGCCAGCTCCTCCCTCCCACGCTCTTTTTAATATGAAGTCAGGAATGACAGACAAGTCCAAAGGATTAAGGTGCAATTGAAACAATCTCAAGGAAGACTCTATAGCAAATAAACCTACTATCCCATTATCAGCACCCAGCATGAGACTGAGGACTAAAGATGAAAGAAACCAAATAATATGCTTCAGCCTTACAGAAGGCAAGAGTAAAAACCTTTATGAGACTGAAACCTGCATCTCCTTATATCCATCCACATGCACAAGGAAATATATTAATCTCAATTTACTGTATTTTTCCATCAGATACAGAGAGGATAGGGCAAATATTGCCTTCTTTTCATAAATCGGATATCACCCAGTAGCATAGGAAGAGCCTTGAAATATAGTGAAGTGCATTCGATTTCCAAATCTCTATTACAGTGGCAATAACATTACAGAAAGTAGAGGCAGAAGTGCCTGTATGCAAATTGATGCCTTGTAAAATTGGAAGTTTTTAAAATGTATTTCTAAAATGTAGAGCAATAAACCCATGCTTGCATTATCATCACCGCTCAGGCATTTAAAGATTTGCTAGACACATTCACCATGCCTGCATCCCGCTCCTTTTTTCCTCAGTACAATCTCATTAAAAGAACAGCAGGATAACCCTTCTGAAATGTTCACATAACAACACAGGCAAATAGGTTGCTTTGGATTCTCAGGCTGTTTTTCTTAGTGTAAGTATTGTCCATCTTTGCTTTCTCATCTGTATTTTTAAGAGCATGGATAAGAAAACAATGTATACAATGGATCCCTTTCAGTTTGCAAAACTAAAATTATTATCTAAGAAAGTCACAATATAAAACATAAGTCATTATTTGAGCACAGTACAGATGGAGGCTGAGAGATTTCTTCCAGTTCAGGCAACACCTTTGGAACAGGCTGCAGAGTAAACCAGGCCTTGCCTGTTAGATTGTCCGACTTGCCAAGAAGGAGAAAAAGCTGAGGAGCAAATGCTGAGGAGCGAGCTGGAAGAGGATGACAGCATTGTTAACAACCCTTACCTGTGTTCCTACTTTACAGAGGCTGTGCCCTTGCCAGGCTGATGGAACTGGTGGATGCTGGCCCAGTCTTGAGGTGGGTTCTTGGATCTGGATAACCCACAATATGCTCCACAACTTACTGACCCTGTATACCTCAGAAGATTATTGTTAACTGATGCTTTGTTACTATCTTGTTTGGTTTCTGAGAGAATGGGTGGGGGATGAGAGGCAGAGTAAGTTGTGTGCCTTGGAATGGCTGGAAGGTAGCTGCAGGGAGAGAGCATCCCCTAATCCTGCCAGCCTACTAGGCTGCTCATTTCTGGCCAGTGCACATGGGGACAGACACCTCTGCCAGACAGACAGACTTGTATGCACACAAACATGACATGAGCTGCAGAAGGGGGGGAGGGGGGGGCACTGTAATTTCCTTTGTGCTATTGTTACACCCTAGGAAAGGGATTCTCCCTCTGTCAACTTCTGAGTTGGGAGCCATGCCTGGAGCACTCAGAGGCTCTGTGAGCACCACGTTCCTGACATACTGGACATTCTAATGGACACAGAAAGCTTCTCAGGGATCAGACAGTGATTTTGTTTTACAAATAGGATGCAGAGGCATGGGCAAATAGCAGTCACATAGAAGTCTCCAATTCTCCTGATTTCTAATTTGTAGCTTTATCCAACTCACTATCTTCAGGAAGCTGTTGCTTCTAGTCCATACTGTGCCAGAGTCACCAAGCCTTAAGTTCTTGAATCCCCAGCAAAAAAATAATCTGAAGCCCGGAGATGTCCCAGAGCTTTAAGCCATACACGCTGAGCTCCTGATTCACCTGCTGGGCAACATGCCAGTAACTGGTCTGCAGCACTTATTCTTGCTGCAAGATGATATCCCTGTCAGATTGGGATATTACTGAATGCTTAACAATAGTAAAGAATTAATGTGACCAGCACTATAGTTTTTTAAATTTTTCTTTCACTTTCAGAAAAAATCACTTCTGCTACAGAGAACTTCATCATAACTGCCACAGGAAGGGAAATGAAAATGAGGATTAGCCAGCAGATAGCATCTGTAGGTCGTTTCTGAGGACGAGGAAGGGAACAGGGTCATTTTAATTCTAGAAGCAATTTGGTTGCTGAAGCTTGTCTCCATTTCCATTTAAGTGGTTATTGCATCCTGCTTATGTACTTACATCCATTGTGTAAGTTCATAGACAACTTTTCGCTTTTTTAATCAAATACATCTAGAACACTTTCCCTCTGTTCTCTGTCCTGTAACTTAAGCTTCAGCATTGCACACCAGTTTAGGAGACCTATTTTCTGCTGACTAGATTTTTTTCAGGTCTTTCTGCCACTCCTTTTTTCAGCTTTTCAAGAAAAAGGTCACCTTTCTTTTTAAAGGATTCTGAAATCTTTCATGGCATCAAAAAAAAAAAATTAGTTTCTCTCTTCTAATTTTCTGTGGGCATCCAAAAAAGAAAGAGTTTCTCTCTTCTTTGCAGCACAAAAGCATTACAGGGTTTTTTCAGTCTTCTACAGGGTGAAGGTCTCAAAACAAATATAAAGTTATTTTCCTTAACAGTCTTACAAGCTTAACATCAATGCTTTCCGTGTAACTGCTCTCACCGGAACAAATTCATATAATCCCTGTACCTCAAAAAGATATTTTGCAATTACGCCAAAATCTTTTTGTGAGAAACTCAGGAAGTTTTAGTGCATTGCTTAGAAGTTAACATCTGTGATTTCCTACTGAGTTCTGAGATTTAAATCAATTAGCAGTAATTGGAACTGTTTACAGAGGCCTTCCAAGTGGAACAAGCATATGTTGGAATTTGAAACTAAATATTTAAGTCCCTGCACCAAGTGACTATCCTGCAAATTTTAAAAATATTTTGACTGAATGTGTTGGTTTTTTTAGTAACTTTTTGTTCTTAGCAGAAACTATTTCTAGTCTTTTAAACAAAAACTAAAATCATAAGGTTTGGAGGAAAAAAGTTATTTTCATTTTATTTTTATGTTCTCCACTTCTCAACACATCAGTGATCGTGCTGCACCAGAATCTCATGAACCTGAAAGAACATCGATTAATTAATTAATTGTAACAAAACAGCTAAACTTGCATGGAGTAGTCTTGAAAATTTTCTCCTGTGTATTAGTGTAATAAACCTACCACATCTAATGACATTCAGAAGTGCTGTGTGCAGTTTTCTTAAGGTATAAAAGGGATCACTGACAGCAGTAGTTAGTTGTGCAGAATTGTACAGCACACTTTTGAACAAACCTGCTGATTTTTCAGTATGGAGAAGGTACTTATTCAAGAAGTTAACTGGGAGTTTGCTGTACCACTTCCCCGGAAGTGAATTCCCCAGTTACTCCCAAGGTACTGCACCATGACGAGAGAAGGAACACACTCCCAAGATTTTCATGGTTTGGGAATTTTTCCAATCCTTCAAATGAGAAAGGAAAGTGGATGGGTTATAGTCTGCAGTTTCCCAGTGTGTTTAAGTGGATTTACTAGTGCTAGCACTTCTGGAAGCTGTCTTTATGGAGGAGGCCTAAAGCAGGTGTCAACCTATTGCAGATGCCTCAGCACCTCTCCCCTCATGGGACAAGTAGCGCCGAGAAGCTGTGAGACACAGATGCTGAGATGCACTAGAGATGCTGAGGAGCAGCTTCACCTCTGCACTGAAGGGAATGCAAGACTGTGACTGTAGATGTAAAAATGACTATTGCATATTAGAAGTGAAGCAGAAAGGATTAGTACAAATGCTTATTTCCATACTGTTATGTTGTCAGGGAAATCCATAACAAACACGAGCATTATCGGAGAAAGCCAATTCAATGGAGAAATGCTTTTAAAAAGTTGAAAGTCGATGTGAGACACAATTATATTTTATTCAGGTCAATAGGCACTTTCACTGAAGAGGACAATTATTGAATAGCAAACAAGAAGATGCAAAGCCATAATTACTCGGTAATGAACCAAGCCTGGAGCTGGCTGAGCAACTATAACCTGGGAACAACCTCATCAGCCATCTGCCAGTAACTTTTTAAAACTAAATAAATGTTTACATGAAGAGAAGTGGGAGCAGTGGTGGGCGGGGGAGGAGGAGGGGGATGGATGGAAGTGCACACCCCACAACTTCTTTGTGGATATACACCTGAATTTTCCAAGAGTGCTCTATGTCCCCACTGCTCCCTTTGCAAGTCTCCTTCCCAGGGGCCAGGGGCTGAGAAAGCCACTGATCCCCATAATGCCTTTGCAAAAGATGCAGGGGTGACCACTGACAGGCTATAGCAGGGCCACCATCCAGGCCTTTCTTTTGCTGTTGCCACCCAAGACATTTTCACAGCTTCTTCTCACAGACATGTTTGGCTCCTCCAAAGGCAGGAGCCTGCTAGATGCCATTTCCCCAAATCTTCAGCCGGGGTGCCCTTTCTCAGCTGGATGTTACATGCCCTGTTTCTCCCCTCCTCTTCAGCCCTCTGTGTCCTTTGGCCATCCCACCAGCATCCTTGTCTTTCCACCCAGGACTTTGCACTCCTTGTGTTGAACCTCATGATGTTCCTGTCAGCCCATTTCTGCAGCCTGTCCAGGTCCTTCCAAATGTGAATTTTGGTGCCACCAACATCTGGCATACCACGCACTGCACCCAATTTTGTGTCATCTTCATCCCTCTGACCCACCTCACCTGAGGGGAAGACAAATCTGGGGTCCAGCCTGGATCCCACTCCCAGCTCTGCCGTGGGGAGCAGCCCCATGTCTCTGCTGCTCAAGCCCTCTCCAAGCAGCACCCCCAGTGGTGGATGGAGAAGACTGTGCTCCAGAAAACCCTGTTCCTGCCTCACCAGGGACATGAGAGCCACTATTTATTTTGCCTTGTGTAACCTGGGTCATTTTAATCCTGCCTGCCCCACACAGCATATGGATGAAGGCCGTTTATGCAATTATCTTTCCATAACGTAATTCTGCAAAACTTGGTTCTAATCTACATCTGTGTCTCCTTTCCACTGCTCTGACATTGCAAAATGGGACAGGCACTTAAATCCATTTCAAGAACATTTGATCCAGAAAATGTAGTAAAGCAAGAGAAAATTACTCTTACAGCCTTCCAGAAGTCTGTATTTCCTTTAATTGTAGTTGTTCCTTGTTCTTTCTTCTCAAACATTATTTTGTGACTTATTTTCATCCTAGCCAATCTCATATCACCCTCCACAAGCTTTCTGCATATAAGGTAGGTGATGAAAATTTAGAAATGCTTCCTTCCAAAATTTGTCACAGTCTAATTCTTTCCCTATGTTTTCCATTTTAAGCCCAACATATCTCTAATTTGAGGAGCTGAGTCTGTGATGATTATAGTGATGACAGACTAGAACAACTGATGTATTTTTTTTGTCCTGACATCTCACTCCATTCTGATTTAAGAAAGGCACTCACATTGACTTGAAATATATACTTCGATGTTCCAGCTTCACTGTCTTTACATTAATATACTAATACTGAAACACTTTACAATAATTTCTAAGTCTTTATTTTTTGTTGAACGACATGGACCTCATATTAAACAGTTTCAAGTGTATTTGAGAGACAAAAGGTGACAGAACTGGTAATTACCTCATTTCTCATTACAGATGACTTAGTACCCTAGGGACCAATATTAGAATAAATATTCTATCTCCTGTTTATTAACCTTTGTTCTTGAAAATGGTGAATGAGTGCTGATAAAGCTGTTGTTATTGTGACTGCCTCAGGAGCTGCCACCCAGTCTCTAATATGATTTGGAGTCACCTTACCAAGAACAAATTGAACTTGACTGTATTATGCTCCAGACTATCTTTATTTCTGACAAGTCCTTTGAACCTAAGTATATAGATAAAATCACCTGATGTTTCACTATCTGAGGGGAATCTACTCTTGCATAGTTTATATATGGTAAGATACCATATATAACAAAAAGCATATATAACTTATATAGCACACATATATATATACACACATATATATGGCATATATAAGACTTAGAGCATATAAAATATGTATATGCTGTAGGGAATCAAGTGCAGAAATACATTAAGTCCCTAAGTTACCCTGGATAATGTATATTTTGGAGGGTAAACTCTCTTTTGTTAAGGAACACAAGCTTTCGTATGCTTCATGAGCAGTGTCATCTGTCTTGTTTCCAACAGAAGTCAGAACATGTTGCTTCAAAATTCCTAAAATCCTTACTTTGGCTGCTAGAGTGTAACTTATTTGCTCATATACAAGACACGTGTCCTGAAGCAGAGTTTATACTGCTTCAGTAACTGATTATTTAAAATCTGGCAATTTCCCTTTAATGCCAGCACTAATGAAGTATTATTATTTCAGCTGCATAACCTTTAAAGAAACAGAACATACAATGAGGAAATAAAATAAGCATTGTTTGAATAACAAATGAGGACTGTGCCTTGATGAAGAACAGTCAGTTGTGGAATATCTGAGTGTAACCATGTAATTTTGGGCAAGTTTGGTAGAACTGAGTTGAGTAATTGTAAGAAACAAGGTAGCTGAAATCAAGAGGACTAAGCCTTTAATATGCTCAACTACCATTTTCAAAGTAAAGTAGCCCAAAAGGATTTATTACCTTTGTGCATATTAATATTTTCAGGCTTAGTGACTAGACAAATTAGTCCTTCATAGTTCTACCATATATTCTTTTGCATAAAACTTCAAAACTTTTACAAAAAAAGTAGCAAATTGAGTGCCCTGTAAGGATTTTAAAACCATCAAAAATACTCAGGGCTGAAGTCAGACATCCTGCTATGGATGCCTGTCATGGCCACTGAAATTATTTTAGTCATTGCCTGTCTAATATGCCACAGCCATGGACACCAGACAGTGGATGTTCGGAATCACTCAAGTTTCTAAATAGTGCACAGAGGGGAGGATAGAATATGGTTCTCTAATGCTCAGCCTCTACCAAAACTAATGGATCTGGGCAACAGGAAGTTTTCACTGGCACTAAAAAATGTCTGGAGAATCAAAATCTGGCATTTATATAGTCTCTTTATTTTTTGCTATAAAGATCCCCAAGAATGATGATAACCCTTTTTGATAAGACCTGAAAGATATACTTAAAAGTCAGCTACACTGATTGCTTTTTTACCTTTTAACTTCCCTGCATGATGGTTACACTGACAAGGTTGACACTTTATTTAGTGGGGATTGGTATTAATATCATCTTGGCTAGATATTTGACACCTACTTCACCTTATTATTTTCCTATGCATCTCCTCCAAGGGCTGATACGGTTCCAATAACATTTGTGGCTAGTAGAAGCCACTAGAGCACAAAATGACAGAAGAAAATATGAAGACTTCTAGCTATCTGTTATCAAGCTCAGTACTCATGAGCGATGTAGGAAGCCACACCACAGGCAGGCAATCAGGGCATTTGCTAAAGTCCCTCAAAATTATAGATGTTATTGAGTTTGGAAGGGAGTGCTCAGATGCCCTACTAACTGAAGATTAAACAGTGTCAATCAAAACACAATCAATCCTACATTTCTCTGCTTGAGAGCCCTGGCCAGTTATTTAAGACTACAGAATCTCAGTTTTAGTGTATATGACAGGTATGCAACTGAAATGTGCTCAGTATGATTTTAAGTGAAAAAAACAACACAGTGGGAAATACATGGCAAGAGAAGTCCATGTCTCACCTTTTATAGATGAGCATTTCAACTATGGGCTAGAGAGTCTTTATCAAGTTCAGGATACATTTTACTGTTCCACGAGATGTTGAGTGAGCAGCTTTGACAGGTGAGATCATGAATGTTGCAACTGGATCAGTCCAATTGATACTCAAGGAACAAAGTCCTGCTTTTCAGCACCTTTGTCCTCCTTTTTTCTCGCCTTCCAGGAGAAACTAAAGCAACTAAACCAAGGTGAATGTCTCCTGCTTTGTGACTTGTAGTAGTGTGCAGTGTGGTCAGAAAGCCATCACAGCTGGCGTGGAGAAGAGGGCAGGATTACACAGCTGGCACTGAGTCTTTAGATGACACCACTGGGAAGTCTTGTCTTAGATATCCCATCCTGGTGATGAGTCTATTCTTGACACACTGATGGTCAGGCAAAAGTAGGATCTGAATCTATGCTTCCTGCAGCCCAAGTAAGTGCCCTGCCCACTTGGTCAGCTTTTAAAACTGGTCACTTTCATTTCTTCACTCCTGTTAAGAAGTAAGCCTAATGTTCATTACCACTTTCTTTAAAAAAAAAAAAAAAAAGAAAAAAAAAAAAGGCAAAAAAAAAAAAAAAGAACAGCACTTAACTCCGGGAAAGGATTCCGAGTTGCTAAGACACGGGAGCCTGTCTCCAAAACACCTCCTGCTCACCAGATTAGGTGGCTGCTTGCATTTTTCCCATCCTTGGGACCCCCAGGGATGCAGCCCAGTGGGGCTATGCACAATGTAGGCTTAATAATTCCACAGGGCTGCTCCAGCAGTCCCACATGCTGTAGCATTTCACTTTCATTTGTCAAGCTTGCTTTCAGTGTGCCCTCAGCCTTAAAATGGTTGCTAGGGAGTGCTGCTTTTTGCTTGGGAAAACAAAAAGAGGAATGTGAAAAAACTGGGTAAATACTTAGGTGCATGCGTTATTACATCTATGCCTTTGTGTCTTGCTTTGGACATGGCATCAATAATTCCCTTTGCTGCTTTACAATTTATAAGTCAGAGTAAGAGGCTAGAAAATTTTCTGACATAATTGCTGGTAAACTGCTTGTACCCCCAGCAAACCATGAGCTGCTCATGAACAAAGAAATGGAGAAAGATAAGCTCACTTTTATCATGGGTGTTCAGTCTTTCAAAGAGGAATAAAAACACAGCATGACTCAAGTGCACGGGTGACAAATTCCCACGAGATCACTGAGATTCAGGTGCACTCACCAGTGTCCTGCTGAGAGCCCTCACTGTGGGAAGAGGGGACTTCACCTCCTCACCTCTAGGTGACCACTTCCCCAGTTGCCTATTAGGATTGTGGCAGCCTTCAGCAAGGAACATCTTATTTAATCAAGCACTTTAACTCCATCTGAGTTAAAGCAAAATCCAAGTGGGAATATTTATTTACAGCATCCAAAATAGACACTGCGGCAGCAAGGGTTTTAAGGCATAATAAAGAAGGCTATAATCAGCTTACTTACAAGAGAAAATATAAAAGGTCCTTTATACTCCGTCTTCTTATTTGCTGCAAGTAGTCTTCAGACATGTCAGGGACACTGTTTCCCTGCATGCCATGTGTCACAGGCTGCACTTGTTAGAGAAAAACCTTTCCTCCACACCACCATCTGTAACTAATCTTCTTTCCAGGGGCACTGAGCAGATTTATTTTTTCCTTCAGAAACTTTCTGTCTTTCCATCTGAAACTTACTTCCTTTTAACTTACTCAGCAGATGATCTTGACACTTCTCCAGTTAAATTAAGAAGTCTCACTTCTCTGGAGATGCAAATGTCACTTTGTCAGAGCAGCTGTCATCCCCTGTACTTTACTAGCCAACAAGCACCTACTTGACTGAATGCCACTTTACCTGCTGAACCTTTCCTTCCCTGCTATGGTGACTCAATTGCTTTTCATACTAAAGTGTCTCCAGGCACTGAAGTTTGAATTTAAAATGAGCTAGAACATTCATAAATATCCTTGGCACAAACATCCAGTGCAACAAGTGAACACAGTCATTATCATCTCTTGAATGAGATGGTAATGTTGGGCTTAAGGCAAATGAAGGAGACAGAGAGGAAAGACTTTCTTCCAAACATGCATGAAAATATCTCAAAGCATTGACAACAGAACAGCCTTTGGCACCTGCAACAGATATTTTCCTGGCAAATGTCATATTTTCAATCCACATTAACTCTCTGTGGAACGAGAGGCAACATACAAATTGCAATTGAAGGAGAAAGTCCAAGGGTTTTTGTATGTACACTTGAATAAGGGTCAATTTTATTTCAAAAGTCAGTCTCGGGATGACCTTCTTTTAAGGCATTCTATATGTTTCTGGATGGGATAACAAGGAATGACAGGGGAGCTGACAGCTCTATTAGCTGCAGAAACAGGACAGGTGAAAGCTGTTGTATCACCTCTGAATAATGAGCTGGATTTCAGAATGCAGCCCAAATTCTTGCAGGACAAACCATGATGTGACAGGTTACTGGTAGATGAAGCAACACAACCTGAGAACTTCTTTTATATCCAGGGCCTTTCCTAACATATCTACCATAGATAGTACAAAAAAGGCAGGACAAGTCCTGCATAAGAGCTGGAGGGTCAGGGGAAAGCAGATTTCCGTGACCTGAAAAAGGTTTCCTGGGCAAACCTTTGAGCAAGATGCTGTGGGTGTAGTCATCCCAGTGTTTTCCCTGGCAGCACTCCTGTCTAATCTACAGGTCAGGTTGATTATGTCTCACCCTTCCCTCTTGCAGCGCAGCTATTGGGTCTGGAGTTAGTGCCTCTAAAGGTGCAAGGAGAGATTTTGTCCCAGGTTCTATTCCAGAAACCTTCCTTTGTCTCTTTACCATCAAGCAAGACAAGACAGGAGTCCTAGGGCGGAGCCAGGCTGTGATCCTACACCCTGGCATGGATGGGTCCATTCATAAAGGCATTTGAGTGTGATGATCAAACACAGTTACACCAGGGTCTAATTCAAGGCTGGTGTTTGCCCACAGCCAGGAACCCCTCTGTTTGGGAATTACTGACATTCAGTGCATTCAAACCAATGTGGTTTTGCTCCTATTAAAACATGCACTTGAATTATAACAAGCAGTCCAGACATGGATTGTTGTTAGGCTTGGCTAAAACATTGGCAGTTGATCTTTTTTGTTTCTTCTTGCTTCTTCTACAACAGTTAGCTATTGTAGAAATGTGCTTCTTCCAATTTCTTCCAGAGAAATGCTTAACTGAAGAAATTTTTTCCTTCAACTTCCCTTTTTTTGCCAGTGAAAATAGAATTGTTAATAAAGACTGAGGAGGAAGAGGAAATTTTTTTTTAAAGTAACAAAACACCAAATTATTTTTGTTTTCATCCTGAGGTGGTATGATGGCCATGATTTACTGGGAGGAGGAAAAAAAGGGAGAAAAATAAAAATCACCAAGAGAATTAACATATTCTAATAGATACTTAGGCTACTAGTTTTGTGGAAAAACAGGGAGGTTTTGGGGGTAAGGTTTTAAACTTCTTTTTATTATGTATTTAATATATGGCAAAAGTCAAGAAAATATCAGAAAAAGGCCCCCTATTATGTGTAAGCATAGAGACAGACACACAATAGACATGGGGACAATATTGTCTGCCATATTCCTAAGTCAAATCCTTGTCAGTGCTGCAAGAGAGTGAAAATCCTTGTAGGATTCTTTACATTCTTTCATGTAACATCTCTCAGCAGCTGCTCTTGCCCTGCATTAACACAATTCCCAACACATTAAATAATAATAAAAAAGTTATTTCTATTGTTTAGCTTATAACTTAAGTCCAAAAGATGCAGAAGGGTCTTCATTTGTGAAATGGTGAAAATAAATTTAATGGGGAAGCAGGAGGTGCTACCAGTTACCTTTCAACTATTCTCTTATTGAATGCACTAAATATACTTCTCAAACTTATTTCCGGATGGAGAGTACTGCAATTGCTCTATCTCTGCAGAGAAAGAAGAGCAAAAAAATTGCATGTCAGCCTGAGAAGAGCAGATATGGAAAGTATTCTACGGGACCAGAGAGTGACAAGAAATTCAGAAGCTGCAAGGCATTAATGAGGTGCATTGATTTAATTAGCCAGCATAACATCATTTATCATGGCAACCATGAGAGATGTGCCCACAGCAGCGACTGCCTGAAGGTCACACTCACATGTAACATTGCTCCTACACCACACAAATGTCTGGCTGTAAAAACCTGTTCTGCCCAGGCTTGGAAAGAAGTCACTGAAAGACAATTTTCAAAAGCTTCCACACAAATAACAGAGTGATATATGTTGTTATCAGATCAATTTGATACCTTAATATTGTGAAGTTTCTGATTCCTAATGTGGGAAGTAAACAGTAAGGACTGATTTTAAGAGTGTTATCTGTAACAGAGTCAGAATCATCAAGTTTTAGGACATTTCATGTTTTTATAACAGCATATCTATGCCTGTCAGTCTATTCTGCCTTTTCATTCTTCGGAAAAACACTTAATGATGAGGCTCTGAAGGAATTCTCAGTAGTAAAGAGCTTCGTAATGGCTCATTTATGGTCTCAGCTACATAGGGGTAAGATTCAAGTACACTGATGAAGTGAAAAGAGTTCCTGGGGATACATGCTGGTATAAATGGGTGTTGCATATAAGCAAAGCCTTATAAAATAAGGGCCTTGTTACCCTTGTAAAATCCTGGCTTAGATCTGATACTTTGGCTAATTAGAAGAGGACTATGGGAAAGTGACTCAGCTGAATTAGAGGTAGAAAAGCAAGTTATATAACCATTATGTGTTCACATCGTGGTGCATGGTGGTTGGTTGCATTATGTTTATTATGATTTAAAACAATGTAACTGATAAAGGTCTAACTGCTTAAAAAGGCCTGGTGTTTGCAGTAAAGCTGCTCTCCTTTGCACCTGCCTGGGAGCCCTGTGTTGCTTTGCTTCGTACAAATGGCGGCTTAATTTGGAGCTAAATTAGAAACCATTTGTCAGCTGGGAGCTCAGATATCCAACAGCATCCAGTGCTGCCCCTATGACACTCAATAGGTTTCCAAGTGGAATTTCCTTACACTAGTAAGGAAATTGTTAGTATTTTTAATTAAGTTTTAATGTAATTTCTTTTTCATTTTCTGACTTACAAAGCGTTTTACAAACATTTATAAAGTGTTTTCCAAGTGTTTACATTTGTTTCACTTTTTAAGCAGCACATGAGTCTGTTAACCTTTCCTAAGCATGTGTTTCTTTAATTGAAACTCCTGTTTCTAAGAAGGCATAATAGGATCCATGTTTGCTAACTTCCTCATCCACCTTCCCACCAGAAAGAACCAGAAAGACATCCCAGGAGCATATATCTTCCACACCTTCTGTGTGCTGGCCTGGAAGCTCAGCTTCACCCCTGACCACATGAACCCTCGATCAGGCGAATTTCAGGTAGAGTGCAACAACTCAGAACTTTGCAAAGCAAAAACCCTTCTGCATTTCATGGGATGGGAAAGTGTTCAGCACTTAGACCTACACAAGTGATAATCTGTGGGGTGGGATTTGGCTGCAGGGGCTTCTGCTGGTGCATCTTTGGGATGCCTGAGTTGAACAAGAATGTTGGAAATTAGAACCCCCTCACAGCTTTGTTAGTGAATCTATTTCTGCTGTATTTAAACTGCCTTTGCATTAGTTGCACAGGAGAGACAGGGATTTTTTTCTCTTCCAGAGAGAAAATGGTGTTAGATTGTTCTGGCTCTGTTATGTGCAGAACATCTCCTGACATCTAGTTCTAATTCTTCTCCCTTCATCTCCTTCACCCCTTGCTTGTTACCTTTTAAAATTTCCTTTGGGGTAATTTAAAACATTATTTTTAAATTTAGCACAGTACCAAAGGACCATTTCTAGCAAAAAATGGCCAAAGTAATTGCCCAGAGAAGCTGGTGCTGCTTTCAGAGGTCAGAGGGCTATGTTCCTGCTGACAAAAGAGATACAGGTTGCACAGGCATTGGAGTATTTGCATGGTGCATGAACAGCGTGAAAGGAAAAAGCCTGGAGAGTAGGGGTTTGGTGAGAATGCAGGCAGTCATCAGGGCTTGCTGGAAGAGTTCAGCTTTCAGCTTTCCACCCTGTTTCATGCAGTATTTGCTGTTGGACTCTGCCTTATTCTTCAGGTTCTATTTCTCTTGTGCAGTACCAAGTAGGAAGGCAACATCAGCAAATAAGTGAAATTTTGTCCTATACCATCTATTATGAGGGACAGGACATTTCTCTGCCTGCACCTCTGTTAAACCTTCCTATATTGCATACCCTTCCTAATGACCTGTAGGATGTTCAGCCCAGCTAATATGATGAAACTCAGACTATACAAAAATAGCACATACTTGAGAAGTCACCTCTTTATGCTTCTGTCAGTGGCAACAAGGGTAGGCAGCATCCCTCCTAGGTCTTAGCAGCTGCCTGTAAAAGAAGGGACACCCCTGACAATTTACCTGATTAACTGAAGTCCAGATTTTCCACTTTGGAAAAGGGGTCTCCTAGATTACCTTGCAAAAAACGGGGCTTCCCCTGCTTTTGCATGGCAAATGTTATATCTGGAGTTACACCTAATCCATGCTTCTTTATACGAGGCAGGAAATTCCAAATCTGTGACCAAAGCAACACACATACTGTGTAACCCTTTTAATTTTTTTTTTTCAAATACATGGATTAGGACAAAACAAGCAGCACATGCTTTAAGAAGACTGGATATTACATTAATAAAAACTCTGTGAGAGTGTAACTGTGCTGCTGCAGTTTAACAAAAAGCAGAATTCCCTAGACTTGCATGAACTATTGGCTCATTGGCTAATATAAACCTGCAGTCTGTTTGCTGGAGAAGCCCAGATACTCTGCTGATCTCACTGAAAGAACAACTGCAACTAGAATAAACACTCTGGGATCTTGAAAAACTTGGGAAGATATCAGCTGCTGTTAAACAGCACAGAAATAATATAGTTGTGAAACTAATAAATACATACAAACAGGTTTAAGTTGTCCTCTTTAGAAATACTCTCCCATGAGTTAAAGATCTGAAAATTTAGCTTTTAACAGCTCTGGCATACAAGGAACCAATACAAGTATTTACCTGTGTAAATTTATCCCCTGTGTAAGTGCTTCACTTCTTGTTCTTGGCTACATAAATCAAAGGCAGGGTAAATGCATTACGAGTTAAGAGAAGGAAATAATATGATCTCCTAGCAGACACTGGGAGCAACAGCTTTCCACTTATGTACCAAAATGCCACACAATTCTTAGTCTGGAATAAGATATGCCTTGTTTTAGAAACAGTCTGTAGCAAATCCATATTTCGTCCACTAAATCCGTGACTGCTTAGCCTAAAACTCACAGTCTTTTAACATGTTTCTCCTCATAATATCTCTTTCAAGACTAGAATGTGCTTTTATCTCATTTTGTAGGCATAGATTAAGGACAGAGCTATAGACAGGTGCAGATGCACTAAGAGGAACAAAGTGTCCAAATCCGAGAGTGCCAGCCACAAAGCCCCAGGATATCCAGTTACACTGGTCAAAAGCCATAGTGGGAAGAGATGGAAAAATCTCTATTCTGATATAATTTGATAGTGAAGAAGGATGGATAGGGTCCATATAGATGCTCCTGATACATAAAAAATACCTCAGAATTGTGGATATACCTGAAAGTGAGAGACAAATGGATAATATAACATTGACCATGTTGTTCACATTTTGTGCTCACAAATCAGTTTTCTTTTGACAAGACTCATTTTTCTCAGCAGTATCTTTGTCTCCAAGCCCTTGCCAAACAGTTATAACTTCATCAGTGCATTTGGGGATACATTTAACGAAATTGCCTTTTGCAGAAGTGAGATGGTACCAAAGCAATGCAATTCTGAAAAACAAAAACACAGAGGGAAGGAGAAAACCTATCCTGAAAAACTAAAGAATATGACCCTCAATTTCCTAATAAAATGCTCCAGTGCGTTGTTGCTTACCTATTATTCTCTTTATGAATTACAGGAAAATAAAATTACCATAATTTTGCAATGTGTGCAACATAATTTCATTATAAGGAAAAGAAGCCAAAATTGTGCTTTATTATCAAGGAATTATGTCAGTATTAAGACGGCTCTAATGTGACCTTTGATCTTGAGTTCTTCATGAAATCAGATGCACAAAGTAACAAGGTAAGTTAGTAACATAGTGAGCCTGGTGTCTGAAGTTGTTTCTTAGGCTGTGTCTAAACACATGACAATCTCAGAATTCCTTAATGCTTTCCTCTAAATAATCAAAAACATTTTCATATATATCAACAAACACACCCATGCTGAGATTATGTGACTAAAACTTCAAGGCAGAAAAGATCAAATGTTAACGTGCATGTGTTGCTTTGTCCATTACTGTATCATCTTTGATTAGAGGATCATTTTAAAATTAATAACTAATACTAGCTTGGCTTACCTTCTGCAGCTGTACATATGGAATTTGTTGTGCATGTATTAGGGCAATAAAGAACATGATATAATATATAAACCATATTACTGATCTTCAGGAACTCTGCTCATTCATCTGTCCTTCCCCTCACCAAGCCAGGCCACCAGCCCTAGCAGGCTTTTGTTTGAACAAGGTTAACATGACATGGGTTGCTACTTGAAATGGGCTTAAGCAAGACAAAATATTCGTAGCTGGGGATGGCAGGGAGAGGAATACAGAACATCCTGAGGACAGGGCACCCAGCCCTTGGCTGATCAGTGTAGCCTGCATTTGAGAAACACTGCTAAGTGAAAAGGCGAAAATTGTGTGGTGTATACTAAATATTTTTAAACACAGCTTTCAGATTAAAAAGCTCCTTCCAACTACACTTTGTCAGTGACCCAACACCTGCTGTTTGTGCTGCTGTCTCATGGAGCTTTGAATCAAGTCCATGATCTCAAAGTTCTCTCTTCAAGACACCTGAAAACCTGGGCTCAGGATAGCTATTGCACTTCCCAAGAGAAAAATTTTTCACAGTGGCCTCTTCACTTATGGAGGGACCTCACACAGGAACTCTGGACCATGGCAAATCCAAACACCTTCCACTCCCAGGCACGCTTCTGTCACTCACCTCTTCTAACAGAGTCACCAAGAAGGTCGTACATTTGAATCAAGCAAGAGACTGCTCCATGCTCACCCCCACAAGATCACGAAATCAGGCACTTTGCACCTCCTTTCTGCAGAGAGCAAGGGTGGGTCACACTTGTGAGGTGCTGCCGGTGTTACAGAAGGCACAAAACTGCTCTGACATGGCAGCGCTGACAAACTCCCACCACGCAGAGTGTGGAGGGTTCGCAGTTAAAGAAAGCTTATGCAGGATATAGTGCATTATTATTAGCCTGTGATGTAAATAACGTTACATATGGAAAAAGCAAAGCACAGATCTGTCTAAGGTCTGTCAAACATCTCTTTGAAAGTTTATATACTCAGGCAGGAAAAGTTTGAATTGCCCAGGCCCTGCCTGTAGCCATGCTATGGACACAGCTATCGAAGTTGTAACATCAAGCATCCAAGCTCAGGCCAGCAACATTTTCCATTAACAATACCATAATATGACCCTTGTTTTGCTCCCACTCCCATAACTTGGTCTCAGTTTATCATCAGGCTGTGTTTGGTATTCACAGCAGAAGGATGGAATGTAACACTGCATTTTTTAAGGAGCATTTGCTCATTAGAATCTCAATCTTTTTGTACCAAAACCTAAAATGAACAAACCCCTCTGGAAAAAAAATAAAATAAAATAAAACAACCCCAAATTGACCAACCCATTGCTTATTTAGCAACCCATTGCTAAATAAGAATGAGATAATTGAAATTATTACCTAATGGCTCAAGTGTATAATACTCCAACACTCCTCTACCACAGCGGGGGGCTCCATTCACTAGACCATTTGTCTTTCATGCATGGTCAGGAACAAGTACTGCCCAGTGAGTGTCAATAAGATCTGAAAGGCTGATTATACTTAGTAGATCAGTCCTGGAACAAAGCTCAGGAGGACAGCATCAAGATTCTGCCTCCTGCTAAGGTCTGAAAAGAACTTCCAAGGTTCAAATCCTCATCAGAAACCCAAAAGAGAAGTAAATGGCTTGAGGGAATAGTAGTCCTGCCTATAAACTGATCTTATTAAACATTTTCACTAGTGACCATAGCAGAGTGACATGGTTCACTGGAAATGTTATAGGAACACTTGCTGATGTGACAGTCAGAAGCATCATAAATAAAGATGAGGATCAGAAAAACTAAGGAAAGGATCAACACACAAAGCATGAGATCATGTACTTATGAAATAATCGGATTCTTCTGCCAGAGAATAATGGCATTCTTTAGGTCTTCACAGTTGGAAATGGAAGGGAAGAAGAGCTGGTGTGAGCTAGCCTCCATCAGATTTGAGAAGCACTCACAAATACATGAAGTGAGGTATTCCCAAAAGAAGTAAGAAAGTACTAATGTCTCTTTGCTAAGATGCATATCTCATGCATAATTTGCTCACTCCCACACAATGGAATTAATTCAAGCAGGCACAGACACAGAATTTGATAGAATGCCAAGTTTATCTTTGGGAATGAAACCATTAATAAAATTAACATTGAGGAGATAGAATTGTTCCCTAAGTACAGAATAGAGTTTAAGAACCCAGGAAGGAAACTGCCTACATTAAAGAATGCTGTTGGCACAACAACAAACAGGTGCAGTACAGCTGGGATACACTCATCTCAGAAATCAGAAGATTCCTATCAGAAGAATGAAACTTTGGGTCAGGTTTTCAGTAAAGATAGCAGGAGAGAAAAAACCAAAATCAAACAAACTGATCAGTTTAGGGTGAATCAGGATATGAAAGTAGCCATATGAGAGAGAACCATGTGGAAGAGTGCCATCTATAAGAGGAGATTGGGTTTAAGGGTTGGAAAAGTCTCACAGGTTCTGAATTCCAGGTCTTTCAAAAATACTTTACAATTATGTTCTATGGCGAAAATAAAAATCATTAATTCTAATAATGTAACATCTGCCTAGGAGACAAAAATCCCCCCTTAAAATGTGAAATGATACACTAAAAAACAAATAGCCCATGTGAGGTCTTCTTTACTTACTAGTCTTCTGGCAACTCTCACAACAAATTGCAATTAATTTCTACCTAATATACTTTATGTAAATAGTGACTCCTGCTAAGCAAGTGTCAAAATCTAGAAGCAGAAGAAGGTAGAGATTGTAATGTATTGACTAATAAATCCATGGGTAACTAGAAATATTTGCAAAATAAATCAGCGTTACTGTACGACAAGATGTTCTTTTGCATTCATGTGATCAATGAAAAAAAAATAGCCTAGGAAATAAGTTTTTATTTGCAAATTACGATGCCAATTCCAAAACCCCCAGCTTACTCAGATGTTTATTCATATGCCTGTTGCAATTTAAAGAACACTTTTAAGGACAGAATAAATGTCTCTTTCAGGCAGGTTGTTAATATATTTTCCTTCTCAGCATCTCAGAGCTCTCTGTTGCATGATGTCCTCTGTGGGGCTCGCTCACACCTTGTTTACCTGCACAGAGAACTGCCTGAGTGCCAGAGCTGTGTTTGCTGGATCGGAACAGACACTGCTCTTTGTTCTCCTGAGATAAGAGGGTGCAACAGTCAAGCTGGTTTTGTGCATCTCAGCCACAAAATATGATCTTAATAATTACTGTGAATCAACTAAAATAACAACTCATATCTTCTTCCCAATAGCTATAAATTTAAAAGGCGCTCTTAATTTAGTGCTTTTTCATCTTGCTTCACATGTTTGAGAATATTTATTCCAACAAACTCACAAAACCTCCTTTCAGCAACAAAGCACAAGCTGTAAATTGTCCCATACCTCAGTTTTCTTTCAAAGCTCAGACAAAGGACTGTTCCTGCCCTTTTTATATTATGTCGACATAAATCAAAGCCCAGTAAAGGACAAGTCAAGTAATCTGAGCAAACAGGCTACACTAAATATACAACTGGATTGTTGCATGTCATGCTTCCCATTAGTCACAGATGGAAACTAGAAACTTCTGGCAAGGTTGACAAAGAAACTGAAAGTAGAGTCATTGCATCATGGATATACTCAACAAGCCTGTTAACCTAGACTCCATCATGCAGAGCTGATAGAGCACTGACTGAATTTCTTTCTTCCCTCTTCTTGTTTAACAGCTAATGGCCTTTCTTGCAGGAGCAACACTTGTGAGCTGTGCAGTGCCCTCTTATTTTGATGGTTCAGTGATGGAACTGACTCCTGTCTGTCCAGATGTGTTTTCGTGCTTTTTTCAGATATAGTCAGCCCTGTTCCTATCTATGTGCAAACTCAATTTTATATTCTGAAATAGGGCTGACAAGGGAAGACAAGAGACTTCATCTCCCTCCTGTTACAGTGAACATCGTAGGCTGATATAAATTGGCAACAACTCCATTAAAGTCGGGACAGCTACATCAGCTTTATCGTGTTTGATGGTCTGCCATCTGATGATCTGTGCAACTTAGCTGATGGCCACACAGGGACTTTTTTCCCAGCTGCATTGCTGAGAAAATGACCTTGTTGCTGATGGGAAAATTATGAGTCTTATTTTACAGTCAGATATTTAGAAGTGAGGACACACACATAGTAAAAGACAAGATGCCCAGCCCAGTGGGGATGTAATAACCTGGTGTCAGTAATGAAGGTGTAAAAATCTGTTTCACAAGCCCCTCACCGGTGGTGCTGCTACAGGTGCATGGTGAAGCCCATCTGCAGCTGTGCCATCCTGCCTGTGCTACAGAATGTCCCAGTTATCACAAAAATACGTAAATATTAAATGGTTTGCAGTCTTGAGGAAATTATTAAAAGCATGTAAGATAGATTTATAGATGTTTTATATTTTGAAATAATAAGTTTACTAATATTTACACTGACAAATTGATATATAATTATATTATCACTGAATATAAGAAGGTAGAAGAAGCATCTATCACTAAGAACACGGATCTGACCTGCACAATCCATGTGTAAGACACCTAGCTGGGAATAAAGCCTGTGGCAGTGAGACAATAGCATTACTGCCATGTTAAGAGAACATCAGCCAAACACACTGAACCACAGAACTGTGGGACCTGCACCCAGCAATTGCTATCCACAGCAAGAAAAATGACATGCTATTCAACACTTACAGACACACTCAGGTATTAGAAGACACAGATGTTGCTACTGAGCATTTTCATGTGGACCTGCAAAATTCCTGATATTCTGTGAACGTTGCCAAATGCTCCCTGGCATCTGCTATAAGGCAACTCAGCCTGTTTTGAATGAATAAACGAAAGCTGTTTCAAAAGGCAAGAGTTGCTCAATGTCTCTATAATTTGTTCATCTGCAGATTTTGCAGTGCTTCTATGACAGTGATTCAATGGTAGCAAAAAACTCCATGGAGGTATACCAAAAGGAATGAGGTTGATGAGCTAAAGCAGTACCTCAAACAAGTTACCTGTCATTTATAATGGAGCACAGTCAGCTAGGAGAGGAATGATAGGACACAAAGTCTAAAATTGAAACCACAAAGTGATCTTCGGGAGGAATGAAGATGAAGGCAGCAAAGCAAAAAGAAAATTACTGGAAAGCATTTGCATTTAAACCTGGTATGTTTGAGAGCAGAATAATCTATTGTAAATTTTAATTAAAGCCATTCCTTATATACAAAAGTTTCTGTACACAGAAAAGTAAGACAGAGGCTTACTTGCCCTCCAACTCACAGGGTAAGGCCAGTAGAGCTCTCTAAATAACCCAGTTTTTATTATTATTCACGTTATCCTAACCTACTCTAGCAGGAATTTAAACAAAGCTAGAAAGACACCCTAATTTTGGAATTAAAAGAGCCCCACTGGGACTCAATCTGGTATGCCAATTTACTATTCCAGTTAAATGGTCACCTCTTTAAGAAAAAATAGCAAGGCCTACACAAACGTAATTGCCTTGTGACCCATTCATGACAGCAATAATGTTGTTGTTGTTGCTAATGGCAAGTACAGTGCTGGTCTGACACACAGGCATGTTTTCTGCACCACAGCAATAACCAGCTTTATAATCTAATAACATATAAGAATTACAGCTAACATTTTTAATATCTTCTTGGTGCCGTACAGTATTTGGTAACTGCCTTAGGAAAGGATGCACATCTCAGATAATGCAGGTTGGAATAATTTATTAATTATTACTACTTCAGGACTTACATTGTGCTTGGCACTACAGAAAGCAAAAATTAAGACAGCTTCTGCAGTGAGAAGTGCAGCCTGAAAGAGATAAATTGCTGGGGAGAGAGGGCAATCAATAAGGACTAAATGTTTTGTAAGGGCACAGCTTCTAGGCTAGCCCCTATCTTGGTGCTTGCTTTTCCATTTTCATGGAGCTACTCTCTGCACACTTCAAAACTAAACAAACTTTCTCTTATGGTTGTATCCCAACACAGTATTTAAGCTAGACTAAAATATACCACTAACTCTGGATGCAAAGCAAATAACACAGTAACTAATTGTACTTTGCAATTACAGTACTTCTCAAAATGCTGATGGTAATAAGCAAACAAAAATATAAAATACCCTGCTATTTAGCAGAGGGAGAAATGGAGGCAAGAGCAGTGGTAGGCAAGGGTCAAAGAAGAAGTTGTGAGGGGAACTCAGAAGTCTTTCTGAACCTAAGTCCCTTTTTATAAGAGCCCATGGTTCACTGCAAAGATAACAAAGGCCAAGTTTTGCTTTTATAAAGCAGAGAGATTTCAAGAAAATGTCATATGAACCTGTCAAACCTCAAATCCACTACTGGGTCAGTAGGAAATGTGACATAAAAAATAGGAGGGCATTAAAAAGACCCAATAAAGTTGTCTTCAGAAACAGGAGTTCTGAATAATGTATTGCCTGGTACCTGGGAAAGCACACAATCATTTATTTTCTGAACATGGCCAAATTAATCTATTGCAAATGGAAAGACATCTGAGACAATCATATATTACCTCATGTGGTCTGGTATTTCCTAGTAATTTCAGTAGCTAAATGTCAGTAGAAGTCTCAGAGCTAGAATCAAAGAAAGGGAAAAATGACACTAAATATGTCAAATTGTCCTGCTGCTGGAATGGACACAGACAGACAACTATGACCATTGAGAAGGAAAATGTCCCCAAATGGGAGAGGAGCTTGAACAGAGAGATTGATTCTTTTTGGTTTGAGGATTTCACAACTTTACTTGCAATTGTGGTGGGCCAGCCCTGGCCAGCAGGTAAGTAAGCACCCATATGGCTACTCACTCATGCCTTTGTTCCTTTACCAGCATGATGAGGCAGAGAATAGGAAGAAAAAAGCAAGAAAATATCTGAGTTTAAAGTTTAATAAATGAAGAGGAAAAAAAGATCAAACAAAAATGGAACCAAGTGATGCAAGTGCAGTAACTCATCACTTCTCACAAGCAGACTGATGCTCAGGTATTCTCTGAGCAACCACAAACTTGGAAGACAACTCTCTTTCCGTTTCTTCCTCTACCACCACTTTCACTGCTGTGTTTGATGCTGTATAGTACAGGATATCCCCCTGACTAATTCAGATCAGCTGTCCCTGCTGTGTCCCCCTGCTAACTTCTTGCCCCTCTTTACTGGGGAAAGTGGGTGCAGAGTGAGAAATAAGAGAAAGTTCACCTAAAGTCAAAATATTGACGTTGGAGCCACAAACCACAGCACCATGGGGGCTATTATGAAGAAGGTTGCTCCATACATGCAAAATAAATTAGGGGTAATTTAAAGAAGCTGAAAAATATTTTAAAGATGGAATATTTTGGTGTAGTATGAATTATTTCCTTCCACAAATCGCTCAGTCATACTTAGATACTTAGATATTTCTCTGTTGTTGGATATTTATTATTTTTAGATGTTTGTTATTGTTAATTGTTTACTATTGTTACTTATCTGTTACTAAGTACCTATTATTAGAATATTTAAAATAGACTCTCAACAAGGTAAAGGCCTTGTCAAGCCTGTAAAGGGGAGAAATGATGCCTTAAGTTTTAGCATTCATATTTTTAGATTCTGTGCTGCCTAGGTGTGTAGTTCTGAGCTGCATATTAAGTGTTTTTAAGCTCTCTTCACAGAGTAGGTAGAAAAAACAATTCCTTTTCTAGCTTGAGACCAAGGACAACCATTACAAGTTTCAGGCCCAAGAGCATAAGCAATGGTGGACTGAAGAGAAGAAACAAGAAGGATGGGACTTCATAATCTGAACCTGTAATTGGACAATTAACCCCAATATGCAAATGGATCAAAACTTATAAAAGTGTGAGACCTCGTGATTGGTCGTTCATTTTTTTCTGACTATTTTGGGTTCATCTTGGGTGTTGCCCCGGTTGGGCTCTTGTGCTGCCCAAGGTGTATCCATGAAAGCCTTTTAATAAATCCCTACTTTATTCTTTAACTCTGTCTAGCCTCTGTTCCAGGTCAGCCTTCTCAAGGCTTCATGGGAACCTGAAGCTGTCACAGAAATTAGGCAGAACAAATGGTAAACTAATTTAGAAAAAATATTTTATTCATAAAATGACTCAACATTGGTGCATAGACAAAATATCTTGGAGCAAGATAATTTCATCCCTGAATACGAAAGTCAGAATAATTTTGTTCTTCCTTCAATACTGAAAACTAAAATAATAACAGAAAAATTATATCCAGAGTGGGTGCTGTGAAGCCTCAGCTCCTTGTCTTTGGATGTGTAAAACTGAGGTATCCAACACTTTGTAGGATCACTTCCTACATTAGGATCATTTAATGAGTAAAGGGCATGCCCTTGAAATAATAATACTTATTCCAAATAACCATAAAACCTTGATTATCCAAAACATCATATGATGTAGGAATGCAGAAAATGTCTTCCTTCACTCTCAAGCAAAGAGGCAAATCTTAATTCAGAAACAATATACATAATAAACGTAAGTTTTACAAAAAAAAACAGATTTTATGTTTTAAAGTTGGACCTCTAACTTCACCAGAACAAAGAAGGTAAAGAACTCACATTAGTATCCATGACATTTTAAAATATTTGCTGCCAGTTGTGAACTTTCCTAAGCATATATACATTGCTATCAAACACTGGTAAATGTAGTACAAGATACACAGGGAATTTCCTTTTGGCAGTGAAGACATCATAATAATCATCCCAGCTGGATGTCATAGGAGTGACAGGTAAGCCACTCTTAGAATGACATCTAAGAATGCACTGGATACAAAAGTCAACTCTGTCTTTGGTTTTGAAACACATTCAGATATGAAGAATACACCCACCCACCCCACCCCCATTTTCTTCTGTATTGCCTGGGGATTTTCTTCTCAAAGTCCCACCACTGGAAGTTATCTGCACACATTTCTGTTGAAAATAAATCTAACAATAGTTTTCAACACAGGTATCTTCATTCTTCACATCTTCAAAAAGGCAACCTAAAAAAGGATGCAAAAACAATACTGTGATTAATTTCAACATTGCAGGTAAAACAAAGATGCTTCTGTATTAACAGAAATTATATATTATAATAATATTTTTACTTACTATCACACCAGTACAATGAGAAAACAGAGGCTGTATTTGTTATTTTTCCACCTCTCCTCTACCTAACATGTCTCCTAAAAATTCTCAAACTTTCTTTTTTTGTTCAAGCACTGCCTGCATTGCAGAACTAAAACTTTTTTCCCTCAGGATAACAAAGAATGTTTATCTCATCTAACTTCAAAAGCTATTTGATAGTAGTTTGACTAGCTTAGATTAAATCTTTGATACATTCCCAGTTTTGTCTGAATATTAGTTTGTTGGAACAGTGCTGTCACTCTAAGTCAAATCCTGATTCCAAAGTCACAATGAGAAGTCCAAAGTCATATAGAAAACTGTCTTACATTTTGAAATAACCAGGAACCTAAATCTTACTGAGGGGAGAAGGCAAATACTTGTATATGATCAGAAGATAGCAAATGATGTACCTCTTCTCTTTACTCCACTAAGTGAACTGTCTAACAGTTATTTAGAAGGAAAGTGATCTATCAAATACAAGAGATCTACAGGATTTCTGCTGTTCCAAATTTATTTGCTCTTGGTCACATGCATGCAGCAGTTTCTCCTGTATGGTTTTGATTTTGTTTAGCCTTCTTCAGGATCTGCAGCATACTAATGTAGAAAGTTAAGTTAGCTGACTGGAAATGACACATCCAGATTCTTATCTGCCAAAGAGATTGCTTCACGTATTTTTTGCTGACCACAAAGACAGAAAAACACATGTACAGATGCCTTCACAAAAACACAAGAATAAAGGAAAAAAAAAAAAAAAAGACTACCAGGTTACACTGTCTTCTGAATAGATACAACCTATTTCTCCTGTCCGATGAAAAACATACCAGAAAAAAACTTCTGAGACAGACATTTTTTCAACTTTCTGTTGAAAGCTCTCTGCAAGAGCTTTCAACAATCACTTAAGTGAAGATTAAAATTACCATCAATTACAACTTTGAATTTTCAGAGATGACCCCAAACACCACTCTACTCAATGCTGTGATGAAAGAACTCATGAAGCATGATGAACCAGAAGGAATTGAATGCAAGCATGAAAAAAATCACTGAATATGCAGAACAGAGGATAAAATAGAGTTAAAACACTCCTTTTGGATCCTGTGCCCAAAGTATGTTTAAGAGAGTTATATGTCTGCTATAAAGGATGCAAAAAAAGCAGCAATTTTTAACATATATAAGATGGTTCTCAGAGAATCAGTCACACAAAGGATTCATGTCTAAATAATACATCTACAAGGCATAAATGGGACATGACAACAATTCTGAGTTAAGAATAGAAAAACAATCATGCAAACTCACTTCCTGAACACTCTTTTGCTACTCCAAGACTGACAGCAATAACCCAGTAGAAAATTGCAGTTACTGCATGGAAGAGTTTGTACAGACAACAAAACTGAGATCCCTGAAATTTCCAAATCATTATTTTCTTCTTCCAAACTCAAACTAAAATTCAAAAACATAATTTTTTTTGTCTTATATTAAATATATGGAAGAAACTGTTTATTGTAAGGATGGTGAGGCATTGGAACAGGATGCCCAGAGAAGTTGTGGATGCCCCTTCCCTGGAAGCACTCAAGGCCAGGCTGGATGGGGCTTTGAGCAACGTTGTCTAGTGGGAGGTATCCCTGCCTGTGGTGGGAGGTTGGAAGGAGATGATCTCTAAGGTCCTTTCCAACCCACTCCAAACCATTCTATCATTCTGTGATTTAAAGAACATACATTTTCAGAAATGGTCTATAGGCAAACCTTGCCAGTAATCAGCTGTCTGGCCAGGTTGGAAGTTGGCCTGCTTTTCCCATGAAAATCTCATCCCACTGACACATGTCCATAAAGTGTTTTTTTCAGCTCCATCAGCATTTCCCAGCAGTAAGCTGCTACATCAAAATAATTTCTGTCAGCTCAACCAAGGGGTGTTGTAAAAACCAAAGACTACTCGTCATGTAGGGAAATTTATCCACTACACCAAAGATTCCCACCCTCAAAGAAAAAAGTTGAAAGCAAATCAATATGCTTGTCACCTTTCTCATGATTTAGTTGCTCAGAAAAGTAGAGACGTATACATAATTATGAGCAAATGTAAAATCTTAGCTCTGTGGAATGGTCATAAGTTATACAGGCTAGGAATGAAACCCTGGCACCAGGCAAATCAAAGACAAAACTCACATTGACACTCACAATGTGGGAGATTTGTCTTTGCATTGCAAGGAAAAAATAGAAAAATTAAGAAAAGCAATAACCATCTCAATACACAAGACTCAAAATTTTAAGCAGATTTTTCTACCTGAGATTGCAGAGTCGTTTGCTACACAGTTTTGAAGTGCCATTAGAGTGGATATATTTGTTTAATTTGACTGCTTGCTATATTTTATAATGCATGAAATACACTTTTCTTTTCCTTTGATTATTTGCAGCATAATGCTTCCCTAGACTGCTAGGCTCTCCTACTGCCCAATAAACTGAAAAGCAACAAAAGTAATAAATTATTACTGTCTGTGTTTATATTTACTACCAATGTGAATGAAAAGAGCACATTAGATCATTCCTACAGCTGACATATCAGTAAAAAAAAATGCAAATCAAGCTGTTAAAAAACACCTGCAACCCATGAAAGTACTTCAGAACAAAATCAACTGAAATGAAACCACTTATGAAGTTCCAACTTATCCATCCAAAGTTCAATATGAAGCATATAAAAGATTCCTTTATTATACTGTTGATGCAGATGCAGTTGGATATCTAAACAGCAGTAAATTATATCTTCTACATAAGAAATTAATTACTATAGGTTGGGAAAATGAGACTACGTGGTTCTCCCCAAGTTTTACAACTATTAGGATACATTCTCTAAAGGACAGACAACTACTAGCTTCTTCCAGCTTTAGAAACAGTGCTTTCAGCAGTCTGCACATCAGTATTTCACTGTTATGAGAGCATTTTTTTTCCTTTCCTCTCAATTATTTCTGAAGATTTAATCTTACTATGTCACGGAGTATCAAGTGTATATCAGCACTCCATCCCATTAGTTTCCACAGAGCCAGAAGCTGCCAAGACCTCTGGATAATGAACAAACATAAACTCCACATTTTCAAACATTTTAAGAGATATCAATACAGAGGGAGCACCAGAGCACCACAGACATATGAACAATAGATACATCTTACAAAATCACTCTTTCGGTAAACAACAAAGCAGCATCAGCTTTGTTAAAATCTCCCAGAGTCAGGACAAGTTAAGAAATCCAGGTAAAAATGCTGAGTTTTAGATGTGCTCTCTTGGCTTTCTCAGGAAAATCATAGAATTGTTTGGGGTGGACGAAACCCATAAAAATTATCTAGTTCAAATTCCATTTGCCATGAGCAACCTGGTCAAGTGAAATATGTCCAAACACCAAGGAGTAAAAGGTGAAAGAAAACAGCTTGAACTTCTTAAAATATTTTTTAAACTATGGAGACCTAACGAATTTAGAGATAAAAGAAGATGGTTCCAGATGACTGAAGCTGGTGAAAAGAAATCTCTTTTAACAAGTGCTAACAGTAGGTGAGCTGGCAGAGTGAATGACTGCTGTAAGAGAAGCAGGAGCAAGACATAAGAAGCTGAACAACATATTTTAAAGAAATACAATCTGCAAATCAGCTAAGCAAGGAAAAATAAGTTTAATCTTTAAATCAGCTGCAAGAACCATAACAGGAGCCAGATCCTTACTTGCACAAAACAGGAAATAATATGTCAAAAGTTGCATTCCCATGATGTAACAAAACCTTTGAATCTGTTCTTGTATTGTTCTCTTTTAAGGAGTCCAAGTGAATGGTGAAAAAAAATCCCTATGTATGTCTCTCAAAGCTGACAATGAAGGATTTTTAATACCTATGTCTCTCCTAAGAGCTAAACGAAAGTATGTAGAAGATACAGAATTTCTCTTCAGTTTTAGAGAGGGAATTGTACTTCAGTTTACTCTTGCTTAATTATAAAGGAAAATAGTGAGTTGAAAGTAGTTATGTATGCTTCAGCTTCAGCAGAAGAAATTAAATCTCTAAATGCTTCCTAAAATATGACTATTGCGGTTTTTTCCACTGCACAACAAATAATAAAACACCACTCAGCTCAAACCTGAAGTTTAAATGTATAAAAGACATTTTACTGTTGTCTTCTTTGAACATTAGACCAATTTTTAAACACTACCACACCCAGTTCATAATGCTACATTGTGTTTTAGAATAACACATCTTACATGGCTATCTTAAATCATATCTACAGCGACAGTCTGTACATAGACAGATACCCATGCTTCAATTCTGCACATGTGCTAGTGTGAAATCAGGCATGATGAAATGACTGCAGAGGAAATGCTGATTACACACCAACAAGGCTACAGCCTACAATCAACATCAAATGCTGTATTTATTTCTACTCAAGGCTGACAGGTAATCAAGCAATGCCATGCCATCCATGTGCACAGGAAGAGAATAACCTTCCCAAAAAGACAAGGACAACTGTGGGCAGACCTCTGCTCCTAGATCCAGCTGTGCTGGATGATACTAATCTCACAGTCTCATGGTGTCTCTGTGCTGCAAGTTACCATTCCTCTCTCCCCACAAAACACTACTTCAGAGTTTCTCCTACTGTCTGTGCAGACTGATACACCAAACTCTGCCTTCTGGTCTGCACTAAATGGATGGGTTTATCCTAGAAACAAGAAAGGGAGGAATTGCACAAACAATTCTCCTGGCAGATCACAGGGGAGAGACAAATCTCTGGTGGAAATGAGAGTGAAAAGATGAGGATAGTGTTTTTTTCCACATGTACAGCTGGATTTGAAAGATAACATATACTCAAAGACTCAGACCAGTCTAATATATCCAGATTTGTATTGCTACAAATGTTATGGCTAGTGCTAAGTGGCTTAAGCCTTAATAACTACAGCTAGTACAACTGCTTGTGTGGTTGCAATTATACTGCAGTCAAGATGCCCTGTACATAGAATACACTTCTACCTTGGAAAAAGAATCAGAGAAAGTGATATAAACATGTTTGTGTGAATATAACTGAACCTACATATCCCTTATCCCCATATTTAATAATGCACTAATACCACTACAGGGACAATGTGCATAAACAGAAAAGGCCATAACCCTCCCTGACACATTTCTCACTCCTGTACAATAATGACAGATCAACGAGTGGGAGGATTAAAGCATCTGCACCATGTCTAGATTCCAGCTCTATAAATATTTTATTTCTGATAAACTCTGCAAGAAGTTTGGTGTTGCCATAGGTGCTGAAAAGACACAGAGCAGGCAAAGGAATAAGGTCTTTCCCAGAGGGGAAACGGTGCTCCTTCCATTCCCACACCACCACCAAAAGCAGTGACAATTTATAACTGTTACCATTACCCTTTGGATTAGCAGCTACTGGCAATAGCTGGTTATAAATAGCCACATTAAATCTTAAGAGTTCACCTGCCTACCCACACCACACAGTTTATATATTTGTTCTCACCTAACAATCTAGGATCAAGTCTGCTGATGCACAAATACCCTGTTCCAGAAATACATTTGGCACCAGTGTGAATGAATGGACACAAAGCAGATGGCATTAGATGAGCAGAGACGTGAGAGAACATTAACTGCTATATTTACACTTGCTCCCACTGAATCCAGAGACCCATAAAAAAGCAGCTGTCTTTTCCAGACTTGAATGTTACCAAGCTGTTGCATATTACCCCTAGATCTCTGGGGTGGCTTCTGGGGAGAGCAGAAGCATTTTTAGAGGAAATTGGAGAGTAAAGGAACATGTTCACTACTACAAGAGTAAGAGGAGCCAGAGACAGAATCATTATAGTTGGAAAAGACCTCCAAGATGATTGAACCCATCAATCATTGAAATGAGCCTACCTTGACAGTATACTATGTACTTGCCCCACAGGGCCTCCTGGTAGCCTGCAAACTCACTCCAGCAGTAAAGATGTCCTCTGTAACTCTGATGGTTAGTTCTTTTTCTTCTGTACTCCAGGCTCTTGTGATAATAGTTGACCCTTGGGGCACTTGTTTCCTGTTTCTTCTATGGCATGGAGGTCATGTAAGCAGACTTAGCTGCTCTAACATCCCCTCCACAGCCCATCATGGCAGCCACTTCACACAGCCTGCCAACAATAATTGTTTCATGTTCTCTCACACAGGGAAAGTTTCCCAACATGCTTTAAATGCCATGCAGTGGGAAGTCTGGTTTTGAGTATGCACCAGCATATGTTTTATCTAATTATCCTTCCTTTACATTTTTGGTCTAAGAAAACCAAGGGAACATCAGCCTGTGCTCATAGCACCATAACTTCATACCACTAGATCGGTATGTCTTATTTTACGATAGAAACAAAATTTTTTGAGCAAAAATGTTTCTAGAGGAACACAAGTCCCTTGAAAAGGTCACTAAAACAATACTACAGATTGACAGGACAGATGCAGTTGTACAAGCCAAGTTTAAAATATTTAATGAAATAACAAAATGAATGTGTAGGGTCAGTCTAAAAGTGTTCAAGACTATCACTATCATACTCAAGTTCCAAAGAAACTAAAATACATCTGGCATACTCTCTCAGACAAACACAGCAGCACTGTGATGCAGGACTATGTCATGAAGGCAATAATGAAGCCAACAGAAGCACAGATTGTGGAGCCATGTTATGCCAGCAAACTAAAACCCTGCAAAGTGAGTTGAAGAACAATGGGATGTGGAATGGTGGCTTTGCAGTCTGACCTACTAACCCCTTCAGGCCTCACATCTGGGTATGGAGGAGGAGACATTCTGTGAAGGATTCTTTACATCACTTACTCCACAGGAAGTCGAGGTCATTCTTTAGCAGAAATGTCTGCAGGGAATGTCACATCCCTGCACATGTATTGTGCTTGAGTATTGTGCTTCAAAGAGCTTTAAGGTCTTATAAGAAACATAATTTTGGTCAGTGCTATGCTACCAGAGAAGCAGAGGAACAGAGGTGGCAATGAAAGCTGGGAAGAGCCTGGCTTCAGCAGATCTATCATCTGAAGAGTGAAATTCCCCAGAACTCCTAGGAGAAGGCTAGGGAAAAGTAAGTCTTCCACTGTACAGTGTGAAAGGCACTGTAAATTTGTGGGCTTTCCAGTCTTCAATGCAGGAAGAAACTGATTAGATAAATGACCACTCAGATAAATCACTTCTGTCCAAGCTGGAGAAAATGTGAAATACAACCAAAACAACCAAGCAGAAAGAGAATTAGACTCCTTTCATTCAATTTCTAGTGGAATTCATTTCAACCAAAGCAAAGGTTTCCTTCCTTAAATATGATTTCTCAATCTGATAATGTACCTCCAGGATTTAAGAAATAAACCCATCTATAAATCAATATGCATTCTTTCAACCTAATCCTTCATAAAGTATTAATTTCTTATAATAATGGAGCTAGATTTGAAATGTGACAGAGATAAATGAGAAAAAGAAAGATATTCCTCCAACATACCAGGCTGTGCATGTGTACTGCAAGCTATCACTCTGCTGCTGTTAACAGTTGCATGATGAAACTTGCCAAAGCATTAGCGAGAAAGCCACTGGCAGTTGCAAAAACAGTAGAAAAGAAATCCCTGCATGTTTTTAGCTGATATGAAGACAAGCAATTCTTTAACATTTTAGATCAAGTAGTTCTTTGTATGAAAGAATGAGATGGCTATTTATCTTTTTGTTTCTTTACACCTAGAAGCTCCAAAACGTCATGGCTTTATTTTGGTTTCTGCCAACCTTTCCTCATTAGCCTGTACTATTTTTATTTCCACAGCAGATGTTACTTCTTGAGGTACCCATCATTGAGACAGGCACGGGAATAGCAGTATTATTTACTTTTGCTAGTCTTACAAACACTTTTTTGAATGTAAGCCATAACAGTGGGTACTAATGTTACATTACAATTACAGATATAAAACAAACTGAGCTAAAAACCCCATAGAATTTGGGATTTTCTTAGTCAACACCAGATGAAGTTTGGTTTTTACTGTAGTAGTCACCACACTCAAAACTAATCATGCAGTCAGAGCAGCACATATGTTTCTGCATCAAGTAGTTTTAAACTGCAGCAAAAAACATTTGTTTAAGCATATATATTCATGGGCAGTTGTGAAACACAGGTTAACATAAAACAAGCGAGGCACTGCAAGCTGCTGTGTCAATGAACTGCATGCTAGCTGTATCCTAAAGCTAGACACGTGAAGAAATTAATGCCTGACAGCCCAAATTGAAGCATATGATGCAGCTTCTAAAACCTTCTTAAGCCTTGCTGAAAGGTGTGTCATGAGGCTGAATTGGAGGAGGGTGGGTCTGCCAACCCTTTCCAAGCTCTGCACTCCAGTGGGCTATTCCACACACACAGTCTGCAGTCATGGCAGGACTTGCACGGTTCCCTGAGAGCCACGTCACTGTAAGCCTTTGTCAGATTTTGTAGCTCTCATGCCACTAAACTTCTCTGCACTCTTGTGAATCAGTTTCAACTGATCAGAATCAATAATATACTGCTGTATCTTCCCCAGAAAGGAAAAGAACTGACACACTGGTGCTGCTGTGGCATTCAGCAGCTGTATTTTTTATAGTATTTCAGCATTGAAGATGAGGATGAAAAAAGCCCTGAACAAGGCACTATGAACAGTCTGCTGTCTTATAAAACAAAGGTCTAAACAGAGAAATATATTAATTTATTTTGTTGACCATGAAGCAAGTGAATTGTACCTAATTCCAGAGAGAATAAAAAAGGTGAGCTAAGTGGCCACATAACCTCACTTAAACAGTGAATCTTCTCTCTCAAAATAAAGTATGATGCATGTCAGGTGTGTTTCACAGCACACAATGCACTTATGTCTTTGATTAGATGCTAGCTTACCCAGATGTGGGATGTTCTGGTCATTTGCATGGCTGTTGCTTTCAATTAGAGGCTCTTAGGTGGTATTCTCTACAACAAAATTTATCCTATCTCACCAAAATACCTTCTTACTCTATTTTAATCCTATTATTTCTCAAAGAGAGGGAAGTGCTAACATATGTGAAAGAGAAGAACTGGTTTTACGTCTTTACTACACAGTAACACAGCTGGATTCTAAGGTGGCAAATGTGTCCTTTCCTCTCCTTTCAGACATGAAGTACTGTAGCATACTCTAAAACAGAAAGGTGACTTTCAAGTGCTGCATCAACCAAATCAGAAAAATTAATAATATATTCTTCTATTACCAGCTTCATTTTCCAGCTCAAATGATCCCTTCACCATAAACTAACATTTTCTCTATTATTCCCTATTATTGTATCATTCCCCACAGTAACTCATATTGTCTTTCTCTGATTTTTTAACCACTACTCCTAATCAATCCTTCTCCTTTAAACCCACACAACACATCTTTCATCAGGATTTACCTCCAACCTGCACTATGTCAGCTATACTGCAGTAGGAGATAAAGTCTTGATCACAGTTTCTCCAGGAAAAGCAAGATGACTACAAAAATAGTTTCCCAGCTGCAGCAGTAGGTAAAATCTAGGAGTCAGAATCCCCTTCAGGGCCTGGCTGGAGATGCCTTTCCTTGCTTATGTTTCTTGTCTTTTTTCTCTCCTCAACTTCCTTGACCTTTATAGGAGTAAAACAGCAGGCTAAGATTATTTCAGGTCTAGAAGAAGCATGGTGGAAAGATAAAGAGGAACTGAACAGGAAACTTAAGAAGAAAGGAGAAGAAAGCAATATATCTTGCTACAAACTAAAGTGTAGGCAAGCATTTGCACTAAATAAAAGAGATGTAATTGGGGTGCATTAACAAAGCTATCACGCAGGCATCAACCAAAGAAATTATTTGGGTTTCCCTCACACTCTCCTTAACACCCAGTGTAAAAGCAATACAGTTATCTCCAGGATTAACAACTGGCAAGATGCCAGAGACATTAGATATTAATATTGTTGGTCAATGCAACTTTGAATTTTAATTTAATGAAAATCAGTCTTTCTCTTTTTGTCCAAATTTAGGCTCCTGTTCAGAGTCTGTTTTAGGCCAATCATAAGACAACCTTCTCATCTCTTACATTTTCTGAAATGCCTCAGAAAACACAACAGAGGTAAAACTGACACGGGAAATTATAGAGCAGCACCAGAGGTCACACGCTCTGCCATCAAACAGTCTGATTTATTAAAAACTACTGTGGTAAGGTGCTTTACAAACAAAGTGGCCACAAGGAAACAAGCCAACCACTGTTTTTAATTCTCCACTTGCTGATGGCCTGGAGGGTATAATTGCAGTTTAATTTTGCTTTTGTCTCTAAACTGTTACTTTTTTTATCTAAAAAGAAAATCTGCCAAACCCCGAAAGCCAAGAAATAGTCTACCCTCTTCATATCTTACAATTTTTATAGTTAGTCATGTCATAGAAACCAGTACACAGATGTAAATTGGGTTTATAAGAGTCTCCCTTAGCAAATGCTACAGGAGCAGAGCACACTGTTATGCCATGCTGAAAATTCTGGGATATCTTGCCACATACTCAATGTTGCCACAGTGTCAGACATGGCCATCTCTTGGCCATTTCTCAACATACCAAGGCCAAATGCTACCTGACATATGATTTGAAATACCAGTAAGATGTGAGGAGGGGAGAGAGAGAGCATGACATAAAATGGATGTATTAGACAACAGAAATAAATCATATCTTTTATTGAGGGATTTGCTATATGCTCACATTTACAAACAATCTTTATTTTTACATGCAATACAAACAATCAAATCTACCATAACTCAAAAAAAACCAACCAAACAAACAAACAAAAAAAACAAAAACAGTAAAGGAGATTAAAGGACAATGTGGTACTGTTATGTAACACTTTGAAACTAGATACGTTGAACATATGTCTTCATTAGGTTATCTTTTGAAAACTTCATGGGGAAAAAAAAAAGCAAGTTTGGAAAGTTAGCTGCTTAAATTCTCTCTTTGCTTCCTGGCAATTAAAGCTGGAATGAGAATAAATACCTCCCTGCATGAGGTATGAGGATTAATTTGTTTGTGTATATAAATGGGTATTTAAGTATCAACTACTATTTTATTTTTAACACCTTATTGGGACTACTGCATTCCTACCAGAGTTCAGCTTTTGGCAAGAGATTAAGACTGAGTTAAAACAGGAACAGGTGTTTGGAAGATGATATGGCTGAAATAAAAGCACAAACCAAGAAGATGAAGGGGAAAAATTATATAAGGCATTCATTTGTATCCTGTGAAATAGAGAGACACACAGAAGAAAACAAAAACACAATAACTAAGAGATATTTAGGGAAATGTCTTTTCCTACTATGATTCATTCCCAAGGGGACAGAGTCTGAGCAGGGCCGTCCTTTGGTCCCAGGTCATCCTGTTCCTGTACAATCTCACGATGCCTATTAAATGGCCAAGCATTCAGTAAACACTGCTTAATACTGGTTGGGTAATAAAACATTTTCAAAACCTCTAAAGGATGTGGGATTTTAAGGCCACTCTAAGTGAGATCTGCGCTCCTAAATTATATCAGGTATTTTTACAATGTGGATTTCTGGTCTCTTAAATCCCTTTAGCCATTACTAGGTGAAACTGATTTTTATTTCTAGGGATTGAGCACATTCTTTTGGCAGCTGCAATCAGAACAAAAGCTGAAACCATCCATTTTAAGGCTCAAACTCATGAAAACAGATGTTTTCTTGGTAAAAAGAACCATTGAAGCTTCATAAGAAAATACAGTATTTACCATTTTTAGAATATTTTTCCCATAGCAAGAAGATAATTGAAGAAAAAAGCTTTCAAGTAGTTTGCTTTTTTGAAAGCAGACAGTGTTCAAACATTAATTCTGCAAGTTAAACCTCTTTCCATCAAGATTTACTATTAATTTCATACTAAAGTAAAAGTAAATAAAGTGAAGATTTTTAAAGGCAAAGATCTGCGGGAAAGTAGTTGTTGAAAGATGTATGAGGTTTGCTACTACTGTGTTTATTGACACATTCTAGTGAGAGTAGGACATGATATACAAAATAAATAAAATTTAACTATGGAGATACTGGGAAGACTCTCCATGGGCAGCATGAGCCCTCACTCTGGGAATTCTCAATGTGATTGAACCTCAAAAGTCAGAAGTTTGACTGAGAACATCACAAGAAATTAAAATGGTTGTCTAGACTATACTGAAGTCCCTTATGTCTTTCATTATGAAAAAGCATGCCTGTAGAACAACTGAGAGAAGAAATGCAGTAATGTAATTTCTGCATGCTAGATGTTTATTTTCCTGGTATTATATGATTCTTGCATTTTAAGAAGGTTTCATTCAATTAACTTTGACTTCAGTACATTAACATTGCATCCTTTTCTAAGTATTTCTTGTCAGTAGTCACCCATGAGACAGAAGTCTATTAAATTAGCAAGAGAGTAAGAACAATTTTTAAAACAAGTGATGACAGAGAATTCTCTTTGAAAACAATACTGAAAAAACAATTTTGACCAGAGACAAATTCCCTTGTCCTTTTGATTCTAATGATTTCCTCAATAATAACATGGTTATTCAGAAGTTGAACTTTGCCCTGGATTTTTGATTCTGTACACACATTGGAACATCTCTATTGTCCAAGGCAGGCAATTATTCATGTGGTGAAGTGCTTATAGGAGTCAAATATAGACTCATAAATAGCTTATGGATTCCTGCCTCTGACAGGCACCAGACAATTTTAAACACTTATTCTCTATCAGGACAGATTTGGAAAATTTTGATGAATGCATCAATTAATGGCAATTGAAAGTTAATTTGCCTTCTAAAAGGAAGGGCTGTACAAGGAATCAGGGATCTTAAGACAGAGGTTGACTCATTGATTATCCATAATGTTATCTACCATAACAGGACTAAATTAAACGAAATACAAGAATTCCATGAGGTCTCATCTATAAACCACACCAATTACTGTTAGTCTGTGAAGTAAAAACTGCTCACAGAAGCTAGGATAAACATCTGATAGCATAGAATCCAGAGCAAAACCCTTTCTGAACCAGTCTCTTCATCAGAATCCTATCCCAGTATGTCAGAAGAGCAGCAACAGTGGGAAATGGAAGTTAACACTCTCAAGCAGAGGTCAGACTGACCCTACTCACTGGCATCAGGACAGCAACTTCCACTGCAGGGACAGGACTGACCTTTTGCAACAATGACCTTTTGCATACTGTAGCATGACTGGAAGATTCTGAATCTCAGAACCCTGATACAGTTCTTCTCAATCATGACTATTCAAAAACAGGAATAAACCCAAACATAGACATTTAATAATTCAAAGCCAAACACTCATCCTAAGCACAGCCTTTTTTCCTCACCAAATGAAATCTCAAAGATTATACAAGGACCCCAGCAGACTTCACTATTGTATTTCACCAGAGAAGTATGCATTTCTTTGGTGGGAGGTTAAGCAATAACCAAACACTCTTGCAAAGTTCCTCCCCACTGTGTTGGCACACCTGTATAGTCACTGCAAAATGCCAAAGAGGCAGAAGGAAGAGAAAAGGTTACATGACAAGAGGCTGGGGGAGATGGAAAGGCTACCTTAGATTAGATGGGTTGCTGCTGAATAGAAAACTACCACCCTCAATACCACAACAATGGGAGCTGATGTACAGATCATTAAAATAGTCAAAATAAAGGTACAGGCAGTGTCATGTGAATGAACACTGAATGGACATGGTATTAAAACATCTGCAAATGCACTCTGGAAGCAGTGTGTTCCACAGGCAGCTTTTTTCACCTTTATACAGAGAAATCAAGTAAGGAAGCAGAATACGGAAGGCAGCTTTCTATATCATAATATAATATAATAAATATAATATAATATAATATAATATAATATAATATAATATAATATAATATAATATAATATAATATAATATAATATAATATAATATAATATAATATAATATAATATAATATAATATAATATAATATAATATAATATAATATAATATAATATAATATAATATCAAATCATATCATATCATATCATATCATATCATATCATATCATATCAATCATCATATAATATTCTGTTACTTCTTGAAGTTAGTTTCATGTCTGATTTATCATAGAAGATATAGGTAAATGATTCCATATGTCTTCTCTGAACTCCAGGTGACCCTGCCTAGAAGCCCCAGACCTCTGCTCTCCACAAAGTTTTCTGTTACTTCTTCTAAATTTTGAGGAAGATTTCACATCCTTAAAGATGTGAAATGTACCAAAAATTAGGCAAACAGGAAAATCTCAGGCATTTACACACATTTAAACACAACCACCAAACCAATCTCCCAAGAAAACCTTCAGATTTAAATCCAGAGAACTGGATTTAAAAAGTGGAGTGCAGGTGCATCTATTGAACAGTGCACCCTCTCCTCTTACATCACTCTTATTTACACATTTCATTTCTAATAAGAACATATCAGCTCTGAAACTGAGGGATGTGTATGCACTAGTACCACAGCATATGCTTGCACTGTGACAGAACCAAAGGGTTAAGACAGAAATTCCTGTGAGCATTCCCTATCTCTCTTCATAACCATTTCATGGAGCTCATAAACAAACTGTTTCCCTCCATACTCACTTTCTGCAGCCTCTCTTTTCTGTCCACTTTTGCCACGCTTTGATTTAAATTTGAAATCATCTCCTTGGATCATGCAATATGTTTTTAATCTTTCAGCCAAGTGCTATGCACAGCTTTTATCTGTAATAGTAACAGATTGCCCAAGGACACACACAATGAGTCATGGAAAAAGTAAGGATTTCCTGGCTCTTAATTCAATGCTCAGACAAGGCCTCTCATGTTTCCAATTTTCTAGAGCCAGCAGGTGGGGAGAAGACAAAAGAAAAGAAGATGGGAGGGACAATTTTTTAGGTAAGCAAAATAGTCAGCCAGAAAAAAATCTGCACAAGCTCTTCCTCTTCTCAGTTTCAGATAACTTATGTAAGAGTAATCACAGAATCTGCTGAAGAGTTTATATCTGGTTTAAAAAAAATGCAATGGATAGAAGAGAGGAAATATATCAATCAGCAGGAAAAAGACACAAAAAAAAATCTTAAAGCAGAAAGAAAAGAACAAGTTTGCTCAATAAGCCTGGAAATAGAAGAGAAAGGAACTTACTTGCTTTCAGGGCAAAGGGATTTGGAAGCTTGCTCCCAAATAGGAGTGTAGGTAGCAGCATTAGCATATGCCCACCATAGAACTGTGAAATAACCTGGGGGTTGTGAACATGGAATTAGGTGACATAAACCACTTCTCACCTGAACACACTCCAGAAACACTGTGTGTTACACTGGTCTATTTAACTTAGGAAGCTGATTCCCCCCAAGACCAACTATAATTAGCAAGAGATGAGGAAGATTCAAGAGACAAATACAGAGTGGATGTATCAGCATCCCCAAAATAACTAATATCCATCCTAATAATGCCATCTACTCCAAAACACTATGCAACTGTTTACAAGACCCATTATGTCACAAAAGAACAGGAAAATAATATTTCATCCCCATAAAAGTAGGCCACCCATCACATTCTGAAAAGGGATCCAAGCAAAAAATAAACAAGATTACGATACAAGTTGTACTCATTTATCACTGCAAAGCACAGCTCACACATGGGCTTTGACAGCAACCTGGATAACTGGCTGAAATAAGACCCATTTCAAAAATGAAACAGACGTTAAAACACTGGTGTTAGACAAAGACATTAACTGCACATGTGTATGGGATGCGTAGGAATGCTTGTCTCAATGGCTGGGATAATGTAATTATTTAGAAACTACTGTCGAACCAATATTCACTCCTGACCTAACCATCACTGAAGAGATCTAGTGCAACATCTAACAGGTGCAGTCAACCCTACACCTCAGAAACTGAATGGCTTCTTTGGGTCCCTACTCACCCCAGTTAAACAGCTGACTGCAACAACAGCCATCACCACAGACAGCAAACTACTGTCAGCAGAGGGTGAGAACAAGTGAGCCGGGAGGCAGCTCCTTCCAGAGTCTCAGAGACACACAAGCAGTGAGTAGCACAGCATTAGCCTGCACTGTGCCCAGGGCCCTGCTGACAAAACTGAGGTACTCAATGCTATTCTTATGAAAGGCTGAGGTAATGCTATTTTTACCTCAGTCTTTACTGATAATCAGCCTGCAAGAATCCCAGGCCCCTGAGACCAGTAGGGAAGTCTGTAAGAAGAAGACTTACTCTTCATGAAGGAGGACCAGGTAACAGAACATACTGGACATACATCTGCATCAGGAAAAGTGTTGCTAGCAAGTTGAGGGAAGTCATCCTTCACCCCAAATCAGCACTGGTAAGGTCACATCTAGACTGGTGGGTCCAGGTCTGGGCTCCCCAGTACAAGAAAGATATGGACCTAATGAAGTGAGGAAAAGGCTAAAAACTGGCTAAGAAGGGACCATGAGGATGACTAAGATACTGAAGTGTCTTTCATATGAGGAGAGGCTGAGAGATGGGACTGTTCAGCCTGGACAAGAGAAGGTCCAGGGGAATCATATCAATGTGTAAAAATACCTGATGGGAGGGAGTGAAGATGAGAGAGCCAAATTCTTCCCAGCAGTGCCTGCTGACAGGACAAAAGGCAATAAGCACAAATTAAAGAGCATGAAATTCCTTCTGAACATTTTCTGACCGCAAGAGGCTGCCCAGGGAGGTTGTGGAGTTTTCATCTTGCAGGCATTTAAAACCCAGCTGGGCATGGTCCCAGGTAATCTGCTCTAGTTGACTGTGCTTTAGCAGGGGGTTGGACTAGATGATATCAAGAGGTCATGTCCAGCCTCAATGACTCTGTGACTCTGTAAATGTATTTCTGTTGCATGCATTTTTTAAGTGAACCAGTAATTAACAAAGATTAGTAGTAACCAAGGCATCCTAGAACACAAATGGTTCAAATGTTTTGTAAAATTTACAAACTGGACTTTATCTACTCTGCTCTTTTTGGGGGGTTTAGACAGTACAAATTTCCCATTCCCTCTTAATTTTTCTGCCTAAATTTCTTTTTATAAATCAATCTCCTTCATTCACTTGAAAGATACTTTAGTCAAATATGGACAGAAAATACTTCTGAATTAAACCAGCTTTGGTTGACTTCTCTTCTTCCCTCCTCCTTTGCAACCTCTTTTATTTACATTACAATATAGTATGAATCTGTCCTTTAGCTCATGGCTCTATGTAGTCCATATTATTGTCTTCAAGCTTCTTTTCCTTCCCCCCCTTTTCCTTTTTCTGTTTCCCAACCACTGAATACTTTCCAGTTTCAGATGAAAATAACAATTAGGTTTTATTATTATGAGACATTTTCTTGTACTGATAAAAATCTTATTATGCGGAAACAAAGCTAGAACAAATTTTTTACCAATGAGATTTTCATGATCACTTTTAACTTCTTTTTAGAAAACATTAATGACCTTCAAGAAGAATCAATTTTCCAGATTCTTTTTTCCAGTTCTTTTTCATATTTTTTAAATCCAATTTTACCATCAAGAATAAATATATATGAACAAAGTGTACACTGGAGTCATATCTCCCTAGAGGCATCATTTTGGATTATTGAAGTATAATTATTACAGCATAATGGTCTGCTCTAATACTTCAAAAATACTGTTTAAAATATCTTCCTTAGGGCAAGGCCACTAAAAAAATATGCTGTTGAACAACAATTGTCTGTGTTATAAAAAAAAAATGTAGCATTTCCCAAAGTTCAGTGAATGAAAAATAGCATAAATTAGTAGAATTGTAGGAAAATGATTATCAAAATGATTAAAGATGTTCCAAAGCTGAGGATTACAGCATGACCTTAAGGTTTGAAAGAAAAAACCTGAAGTTCTTCAAAATTCTACCAGCTTTATAAGACAAACACTAAGAACTACCAAAGATCAAAATCAGGCACTTAACATTTTGCATGAAAACCTTTAATAAAACTGTACCGAGTTAGTGGAAAAAATAAAAATAAAAAATTGTTTGCCTCAAACTTCTACAACAATCATTCTCCCAGACTTCTCACACTAAACCCCTTATTGCTTGACATACAACATGAATAGATATTTTTTATTCACTCTGAACATCTGCCACATAATTTCACTCACTTTGTATCACTTTGTATTTTATATAAAATTCTGTTGTATTGCATACACAACTAAAAACAACTCTCAAAAGGGATTTTGATCTCCAAAACCCTAAATTTCCTTACTAAGCCAAATTAAATGAGCATAGTTGCTTACATGTGCAAGGGTTACTTTTATAATGTGACTGATCTACCTTGACTTATTTAAAATACATAACTGTCCCTTAGCTTGCTTTTTAAAATAGGGTTTTTAATTTTTAAATCTGAAGGAACTTTCAAAAAATCTATTTTTTTTCACATTACGCATTTTTTTAGCACAGTCATAGATACATGTCCACTGTGCATTACACAAAGTCCAGCTAAAGGAAAAAAATGCTTTGTACTTTTCCCTATCTTCTATCTCTGGCTGATCTTCTATTTCCAACTATAAAACACAAATAAAGCCTGTTTAGAAGACAGAAAGACTGAAAAACAGAAGGAAAGAAAAGCACAGACCTTGAACACCAGGAGTAAAATTAAATTAGTTAACTGCTAGAAGCATGAAGCATTAATGAAATAGAAATATAGAATTTTTCCCTTATGAGGAACATTTATTCAGTGTTAATTAAATTCTTTTATTCAAAATCTATACTTACCCAAGTGTAAAAATATTATATCATATCAATAACTGCAGAGTGTAAGCAAGTACTACATTATAAGCATCTTTTCCCCATCTAGTGGAGTGAGGCCTTTAAATCATTTATACTGATTGAAGTCTTCAAATAAAGGACAAAAAAAAAAAAAAAAACAACAGAGAACCCTCTGCATGAACCAGCAGCCACAGCTATTAATTCGCTTGTCTAACAAATAGCTATTGGAGATTAGCTTCAAGCATTTGCTTGCAAAGTTCACATGCAATAGTGTTAATGAGGAACTTTCAGAGTCTGCAATAATTATTTCTCTACAATATATCCAGCTGGCTGGTTTATTCATTTGTAGGCCAGTTCTGCACCACTGAAGCCAAAGAGAGTTCTGATATTAACTTCAAAAGGTTCAGGTCCCTGCCTACAATATTGATCTATCACCACAAATGATTCAGGTGAATTTCTGTAATACTACACAAAATAATTAAAGCAAAGCTGCCACCACTAAAGGACCACCACTATAATTTTGAAGCTTACAAGATGAGAAAAAGGCTCATAAGTCTTCAGATGGACACCCCAAATTACTGCCTAACCTTAAAAACCACTCAGTATTTGTTCATTTGAATGAGAATTCTAGGTCCAAAGTAATCCAAATATGAATGAGAATTCTTGGTAATCCAAAGTGCTGGCAATTTTTATTGGAATGGTGAAACTGGACTGACAAGTCACTTCTGCATAAATGGAGTATCATGTAAGATTAAGATAATTTCTTTTTAAGATAATATAGTAATTTACATGAAATTCTTTTTCTGTGGCTTGTATCTCCTTCAAGATGATTACTTGTTGTAAAAAAAATATTATGGGGTTGTTTTGAGAATCATATTGGAATAATATTGAATATTTAATATGTCATATTTATTCAGGCATTCAGCTGCTTTGTAAATTATCTGAATATAGGCTGGAAAAGGAGTATAATGCAACAGTGAAACTGCACTTTAGTAAGTATTAGTACTTTAACTAGTAACAGTATTGCTGTAAAAGAGTCCCTCTTGACTTCTTCATTGTTTTGTATTAGGAATGCATGCTCTGCCTTTGCAGGAAAGGCTTACATAAAATGATTAGCTATGAAGTGTCACCAGGGTTTTCTCCAGCTTCTGAGCTACTCTTAAAAAATATGTAAACACTGTCTCACTTCTGGCAGCTCATTTTAACTAAATTACAGGAGCACAATCATTTCCAAGTGGAATCGGAGCTCTGCTTCATCTAAATCGAGTGTTGTAGATACAACCTTGTTGCATGCTAGAATCCTCAAAAGATGATCTAGTTACCAGGCAAATGGAGAATGGTCTCTCCCCAAACTCCTCACACAGGAGTGGCCTAAAAAACGTAGAATAAGACTCAGTAGGTCTTTCTAAATCATTCTTAGCATTGAGCCATATAGCTCAGACATGTAAAAGCTTACAAAACAGAATACAGTAAGTTTTACAGATATTATTTAGACACATTATACATCCTACCTTAAAATAGGAAAAGCAGTCACTTAATGGAATATATCCTCAGGACAATCATGCAGAATAGACACTTCTGATTAATTTGACTAGTCATTAGCTACTGCTCCATAAAAATAGAGCTGAAAATGCATTTCCTTTCTGTGTAAGCAGAGAAGGCAAACTGCAATATGAAGGTTTCTGTGTGTTCAGCAGACCTTTTTTTTTTTTTTTCCTTAAAGTTTAAGAAGTACAGTTGACTCTACTTTGCTACAAAGAAGGATATAAAGCCTGGTTGTTCCCCACCCATACCTGAAAAGAGGAAAATATGATTAGGTAACTGTAAGCATTAAAAGTTAGTACCTAAACAGGGAAAAGGTGCAAGAATTACAGAACTGTCTGCTCATAAATAGCATGGAAACAAAGTAAATTTATATCTAATAAAAATGAGGGAGTAACATGGAAACTCATCAGTGTGTAAAACTCAAAGTGGTTAACAAATTGGGAAACAAGAAAGTCCTAGAATTTAACTTCTGTAAATCTAGCAAATGATGAATGAAATAGACTTTGTATGAAAACATTAAATAAAAAGTCAGCAGCAGGCTCTCTGGTGAGTTAAGAAAGAAATATGTTAGCTAGTCACCCCCCATTTCACAATAATAGCCTTTTTTTAATTTGGTGGGACATGTGAAAATAGAAAATATGTCAAAGACTGGAGTATCAACAGCAAGAAACCTTTTATTTAAGGCTGAACTATGCAGGTATATAGTTATTGATAAGAAGCAGAACAAGGGTCAGCAGTACCAGTCACAGGAAGTGAGAATATCTGAGCAGTAAAATGTTCAGTCATTTTCAGGATAATATTTAGAAATGCCATGCATTTTGGAAGAAGTTGGAAGTGGACTGAGTAGCCAAAAATTCAGAATAAAATAATGTCTACACTTGTACAGATTTTCAGACAAGATTCTTTTCCATGCCAAGGTGCTTAATCTTTTTTTTTCCTTCTATTTTCCGTATAAAACTCAAGCTCACTAAAAGCAACAGAAGAAATATAGCTCCCTGAACTGGTTTCATTTATCTACAATGCCATAGCTTACACAAATAATGGAGACTGGAAACTGGTGTTTTAAAATAGTCTCTTTCTCTATATACCATGCTTTTATAGTTTACATTAGCTATATAGGAATAATTTTTTTCTTTCTTTCCGTAAAGTAGAATCACTTCCTATTTTACTTGTCAAGCTTCTGGGAGACAGAAGAAGAAACTTTAACCAAAATGCCTGGCAAAAATCCAAACAGCAATCACATTCTGCCCACCCAACACTCCCTGTGATCTCACTCTGCTACGGCACCTTCAGATTTCTGCAAGTTTTTCTACATACTGCTAAATGGTTGCCACGTTTCACCTCAAGGCATGACAGCTTTCTATTGGATGCTAAACAGTCTCCTTATTTCAGCAGGTTGTGTTAATGCTTATACACCCTTTTGCCCTTCTCTTTCTTCCCACGGGAATATTCCAAGGAGCTCTATAAAATGCATTGGCTGAGATACCTCCACACACTCCCATGGGTAAACCAGCTTCCTTTATATCAAAAGCAGTGGAGCTATTACAAAGAAATATTCACAGAACTGATCTTTTCTACAGATAAAGTAGCAACCAACTTTGAGAAAGAAATAATCTTGTCCTTTTTTTGGCCAGTCACAATTATGTTGGTATATGCCAACAAGAACATCACCAGCCTAGTAAAAGCGTAGTTGGTCTATCTCATCTCCTACACTTCCCTTCAGGCTTTTCCCTACCCCTGGACAGACAGTGCTCTGTCCTGTTTCCCCATGCCATGTGTCTGTCCATTCTAGCTTTCCTAAACAGAGTTTTCTTCTATAAGAAGCAGAAGCTTTCAAGCAGGACCATTTGTCATCAGCCACTACCCCTGGAACAGACCTATGATTTAAGAACAAAGATTTAGAGCACACTACTCTCTTCTGACATTGCAACAGAATGATGGACTTATGCTTCTGAGGGAAAGCAAATTGTATGTTTCTCACTGGAGGCATTACTGACTTCTTCACCAAAACATCCATTCCAGACTCATTTTCAACTGACAATAAAAAGAGGAGAATTTAACAGCTCTCTTCCTTTTTGTCCACTATGTACTTTATCATAGTCAAGTCATCGATTCAATTATTATGCTCTGGGTTTAGAGCCTTCTGTTTATTTGTCCATTTGTCTCCTTGAAGACATTATTACTGTTTCCAACTCTTCAACGTGTAACACTCCTGAGCTGCTCTAAGTGCCTTGGCAAGCTGACCTGTCTGTTAATAAAATGCTAGAATTTATTGACAACCTCCCTCAGGATTCCTCAAAATCTTGTAATTTGTGACTACATCATATCTACTCCAGCCTATAGCTGAAATCTAAGAGAGTTGTATCCATCTGCTTTTAAAGCACTTTTAAACCTACTAAGAATCATCCTTATAAATACATCTTTTATTCTGCAAAGCTTTCTGGACTCCTCAAGTAGCTTCAAAGCTTCCATCAAGACTCTTAATGGAAATGAACAATGTTGTAGCTTTCCATAACAACACACATTCACAAAACACACAGCATAACATGAACTTCTAAGGAAAATCCCCATTATAGAATCATTGTTATCCAATGACTCAGTATTATTTTTAAAGCAAAAGAACTCTTTGTAGCTGATAATGTGATTTCTGTGCATTTTTAGCTACAATATTGACACTTGCACCTCACACAAATCAAGCTATTAATTGCAATCTGTGTAGAGCTAAGATTAGCTCAGATGCCAAGGTTTTGGAAGGAAGTAGCCTTATACAAACCACATTGAACATGTATTGCAGTATTTGGTTGCACACAGGTCTAAATATATCTTTTCAGCAGAGCTTGTTTCTCAGTCACAGACAGCCTCAATTAATAAATAGGAATGGATGTTCTAGTAGTATATCAGACCTCCCATAAGACTTCTTTCTGTATATATTCAGGTACATAAAACATGCGTATTTGTCTTTTCCACAGTGTGGTGCCTATTGATAAAGACAAACTCTCAGTTTCTGCTTAATTGTGCATTGCCTACAGAACTACTTGATCATTAGGACATAACAACTGCACTTTTTGATTTCAGAATTACTTGGAAAAATCAGACAGTTCACAATAGATGAAAACAGGAAAAATTAGTTCTGTCTTCACCCCTTTCAAGCAGTTTATTCACAGGCTATACCAGACTATCTAAACATGATACTTGCAATTAATTGTACATTCATATCTAAATGGTAAATGACTGCATTGGTTTTGCATAGCAAGGTTTTGGTAGCAGGAGGCTGCAGGGTGGCTTCAGTGAGAAGCCGCCAGAACTTCCCCCATATCCCAGCCAATGCCAGCTGGCTCCAGGATGGTCAAGGTTGAGCCCATCAGTGGTGGTGGCTGTGCCTCTGGGATAACAGCCTAAAGAAGGGGGGAAAACCCTATTCCACAATCTGGGAGACAGAAATGAGTATATGTGGGAGGAACAGCTCTGCAGACACCAAGGTCAGTGAAGAAGGAGGAGAGGAGGTGTTCCAGGTACTGGAGCAGAGGTTCCCCTGCAGCCCATGGAGGAACCTGTGCCAGAGCAGGTGGAGGCTTGAAGGATGCAGTGACCCTGTGGGAAGCCTGTGCTAGAGCAGGGTCTTGGATGGACTTGTGGATAGAGAAGCCCACACTGGAGCAGGTTTGCTGGCAGGGCTTCTCGCCCCATACTGGAGCAGTTAATGAAGAACTGCAGCCTGTGGGAAGGGCCCATGTTGGAAAAGTTCATGAAGAACTGTCTCCCATGGGAGGAAACCCACACTGGACCAGGAGAAATTTGTGAGAATCCTCCGCCTGAGAAGGAAGGAGCAGCAGAGACAATGTGTGATGAGCTGACTATGGCCCCCATCGTCTCTATCTTTGCACTGCTAGGAGGAGCTGTCAAAGAATTGAGAATATAGTTCAACCTGAAAAGGGAGAACTTGGGGGTTCTTTTCCAGATTTTGTTTTACTTATCATTATCCCACTGTGATTTGATTGCTAGTAAATTCAGTTAATTTCCCCAAGTAAAATCTGTTTTGCCCATGACAGTAGCTGGTGAATGATTTCCTCCTGTCCTTTCATTGACCCACAAGCTGCTCGTTGCAGTTTCCCCCCCAGTCCAACTAAAGAGGAGGGTGATAAAGCAGCTTTGGTAAGCAACCAGGGTCAAACCCCCATGATGACATATCTGAGCATCTTTTTTAAGAAAACTGCTTTGAACGGTATAACCAGATGCTTATGTAACAGGCAGCTTTTGACATATTCTAGGCAAAGGGAATTTCACAGAAATGAATTGTTCTTCCAGAGGATCTTCTCTCTCAAGCAGCAGGAGACCATACTTCCAGAGGAGGCACTTGCCTGCATGCTACATGTTCACTGCTGCTTACTTGGAGCCCATGGCTTTTTTGGTAATTTAATCTACTTCTGTTTACTGGAGAACTGCCTTGGAAAAAAAGAACCATTTACCCTTTCTGAGAAACTAATGACAAATTTTGAATCTCGGTTTAGGGTCACTGCTGTCAAGGTTCTGATTTTTCACCACTCAGCACTGAAACAACCACAAGTTTCAGTGAGCTTTCACAAGTAAGCTCAGCTTGCATTTTTCCCATTCATAGCTTCAGTTTAGGCTTGCACATGATTGATTTCATTCTGTTTCAGGAGAGAATATAAATGGGCAGCTCCTTCCCATTAGAGGAAATGTAGCCACGCCACATATTAGATAAGGGACATAATACCTTCCCATTAGCATGTCCAAAGCAGCCACAGATATCACAAAACCATAGCCTAGAAATGTGAGCCTGTGCTGCAGATATGCATGAGTCATATAGGGATACGTAAGGACATACTGACATTGTTCAATAAGCTCCTGTATATACAGAACTGAACAGCTCTCAGCCAGGAGACATGCTTTAATAAAGTGTATGCAGAATCAGTATGAAACGTTTTTGGTACAATTTCCACAAGAATGTAAAAATACTAATTATAGTTCAACTAAAAAAATTGCTCCCTCTGAGACTGAGGTTAACAACAAAAGAAAGGGATAGTCTCAACATATATGCCTGAATGCTCCAGAGATACTTTTAAAAGACAGCTTACAGTGAACACCTAGTCAGATAACCTGAGTGACATAATATAAATCAACTTAATATGGAACAATTAAGCACCAGACAAAATATTAATTTCTTAATTGAATACATAAATTTCTATAATTCTGCAAAAAAGTATTCAGATTTGTCATTGAAACACTAACTCTCTTAATATCATTTGCTCTTGGCAGCATCTATTCATAATTTTATATTCTAATTTGTTCATACAAAATTAGAAAAGTTTTATAATTTTTCCTATTTATTCAGCAGTGTTTCAATAGATTTATTATGGCTCTTATTAAATGCAGAAAAACATGAAAAAACTCCCAAATATATACATTATAAGTTCTTTTATTTAAAAGCCACTGAAATATTTGTATGTATATTTTACAAAATTATGTCTGCTTTCATATATAAGATTTGAGTACTTCTTTCCTGTTTAAATCATTTGAAATTAGACTTAAAAACTTATACATAAAAATCACAAATAAACCAGAAAAAAAAAATCCATTCTGTGTCATCCTGTAAACCTGAGTTAGTCAAAACTACAAAAAGCACATAGCAGGCACTTCTTTAGTAACCTGCAAAAATCAAAACATCATTATTTTGGGTAAAATCTGAGTAGCCAAAAGAGGCTGGCTGGGTTTGTTTCCATTATATAGAACTGGTATATAGTTTACATTATAGAGTTTACGTTATATCTATATCTATATAGTTTACATTATATAGAACTGCTCCGCTACGGAAAACAAACATGACTGCATTTAAACAGATTACAATGTATTTTCAGTGGCTGCTTCATAATATTGTCAATGTTAATGCAGAAGTTTCAAAGACATAGGCAGTTGCAAGCTTGAGAAAAATATTTTTTAAAAAAATTGTATTGTATCTAGGAACTCATCATTTGTCTATGAAATACTAGAATATACATATTCAGACCTCAAATTTATTTTGTGGGAGATTTTCACTAGGCAAGTAATAGCATGTGATTTACAAAAATGTTTAAAGGAATAATAAGCCATTTTACTGCATAAATTTACTTATTTACTTTTCCTTTCTGGCATAGTTTAATAAAAGACACAATATTTTCTTTTATTGTATTTTTGTCCTGTCTTTGCTGCTGTTTGACAGTGCTCCAAAGGAGTGGAATCCAGCTTAAAAGAATTTGTACATCTCTAGCTCCAAATGCCCAGAACAAATGGAAAAGCTGAACAGATTTTTGTAAATTTTACTCAGCTGTTAGCTTCAAAAACGATTGTCAAAAGACACAAGTGTATCTGTTATCTTCAGCTAACTTTTTACAATAAATGATTTTGAAATTGCTTTTCATATACATAGTGACATAAAAGTATCAATATTAAAAAACACCAAATATCAAGGGATACTTTAGTTTGGATCAAACATAGACCTGAGAGACAGCAGTAATTTTATATTTTGTTTTCCATGACCCTTTTGATACTCATATACTAGAGCTACTAAACTATAATGAATACTGTATTTATTAATTCTAATATTTTCTGAGCAAATTATATTCTATATTTCTAAACCAACTTGTCTTTAGCAAGTTTCCTGCACTGTATTAAGAGACTGACAGAGAATTGACAGGCTGTTCTATGAGAAACCTTGGATTTTCCTTCTTTTTTGTAAGCAAAATAACTGCAAATGAGTTTTTCCTTCAGAGACACCACTAGGGATTCTTACTACAATGGCAGAATAAACAGTTTTTTGTTTTTTCTTAAACAGTGGCTTCACTCTTAACCAAAGCAGACAGTGCTGAAAGCTACCAGGGGCACTGGATGCAGCTCCAAAAACTATCAAGAGCTATTTGAAACAAAATTTTGAAACAGCTCAGGAGTTCTTAATCACAATATTCCCTCAATTTCACGCAACTGTAAAAGTAAAAAGAAAACCATGATCTGTTTAACTCTGAAAACTGTTGTTTACAGTCTGTGGCCTTATGAATAGTGCCTTGATAGGGCAAATAAAATGTCTAGTTTCCTACAACAATGGCAGTGAGAGAAAATGTGCTCAACAGCCCCATATATCATCATAAGAATTCAATATCCAGGACATTTTCTGTTCACTGTGCTTGAATTCAGAGAAAGACGAGATAAGGTTAGAAAAACACAGCAGAGATTACTTGTCACTTTAAAGCATCTCCCTGTGTTAACTGTTCTGTGCTTTAGGCTCTGAAATACCAACACAGCCTCTGAGACTGTGCTGAGAAGAAGCATCTGAGCAGTGCTGTGATAAAGTACATGATAACTCAAATGGGTACTAGCTACAAGTCTTTGCAAAAATTAAGAATAATACACAAAGTAAAGCCCAACCATACCTAAAGCAAAGGGCTGACAGCTCAGGTGGTAGGCATTCATATAGATTGAGTGTGTAATAAGGTAACACAGCTTTCCGTGCAGTGTAATGGAGCTGAAGAGAAAGTGGCAAAACAATGCTCAGAGCAAAGGCAAACTAAAAAAATTCATCTTTTGTAGTGGCAAACTCCTTTCTCCCTTCTTACTGCTTTTCTCATTGCTCCAGGGTAAGTATCAAGTGCCTCAGTCAATCCTATTACCTTGATCTGAGACATCTTTAGTGTGGGTGAAGGATTACAAGCCTGGGAAGGTACAAATCAGGGCTGAAAAACCATGTTCTCCAGTAAACCCAGGAGTTGCCATCAAACAGCAAGAAACAGTCTACCTTCTTTGGTCCTTCAGAATTTACAGGCTCAAGCTTCCTAAGATTTAACTCTCTATCGTCTATCACAAAATATCACTGCAATTGTTCAGGTGAAATAAGAACTGAGCCAAAGACAACTTAGTACCTAGGCTCAACAACCTGGGAAACTTATAAGCTGGCTGTAGTGAGCACCTTAAACTCAGCAGAGCTATGTAGCACAGTCTGCTGCTGCTCTTCTCTTCCAGGCTCCTCTAGAAACATAAATCACACTGAAAGATCTTTATGGGGTCAAAAGAGAATTGAGAAGTGATTTCAAATATTATGTTACTAAGCAGTAGCACACCAATGGAAAATAAAATCTAATTTATGTTTCAGCACTGATACAGAGTCTGCTAGTCCCAGAGAGTACTTCCAGAGCACAAGGCCGAACAGAGTTTATTACAGATTATTAGCAACTAAGCAGATTTCCTCTGTGTGCTTTTTACAGCCTAAGCATCACCCAATGCAGATGCATACCAAGTAAAATTCTGGCTTGTCAACACTGCAGTACTGTAATATAATTGGGAGAGAGGGCAAATACATTCTCAAAAAACATGGGTGTCAATGAGATCATTTTTGGTTACCTAATTAAAACAAATTGGATTTAAAAAGCCATCCTGACAGGGTATCAGGAGTTAAAACTGTAACTTTTAGAACATTACATTAGAGCTGCCTGTTATATACATTTCCAAATACTGTATGAAAACATAAAGAAAAGCACCAGTAGAAAGCAGTGGTCCATTTAACTCATCACCATGTGTCCAACAGTGGAAACACATATAAATGAAAGGAGAAAACTCTGACACTTTCTGGGGCTGTTTTTTCCTGCTAATTCCTCCAGCATTCAGTTGCAAGAGCCTGGCCCCTGTTGAACAAGAGAGCCACTGTTCCACTGTGTAGACAACAGGGAACTCTGGAATTATTTCCAGTTCAAATACAAGTTTCATTGTAATACAGAATTAAAATGTTTTAAATTTTTCTAGACAACTGCCAGATTAAGGTCTACCACAAAATAAAGCATAACTAGTTTTGTCATTTTGCCATTACTCCATTAAGATACATGAAATATCAGTTTTCAATTAGCACCCTTTTATTATTCCCTTTTTGGCTCACAATCTTCACTATTTTGGATGCAGCGTGATCTTATGCCCAGGCAACAGCACAATTTAGTATCATTATTCAACTCTCTTCATATCTTGCCAACTTTTTTCCATGAAAAATACAGAAAAACTAGGATCTGTAATTCTAGTATTTGCTGAACATGAAGGAGCAAGCCAGAAAAAAACCCCCCAAAACAATAAGGCTGGTAGACCATTATAAAGCACCATGGAAAAGCCTGGGCAAACTTTGTTTCTGCTTCATGGATTCACTAACTGAGATCCAAACAAGGTTTATAAGGATAAAAATAAATAAAACAATATTTTACTGGACAATGTTTGCCCCCTAGGACAAACACTTGGTGATATTGACTGTCTGCCAAGGAGAATGACAGTTAGAGTCATAGAATTTTATCAAAAAAGCCATTTTCCTTTCCTCCCACTTGACAAAATAGAACATTATCTTAGCAGAGCAGGTTTCTGAACTTGGGCTTTTCAAAAACTGCAAAGTGTGTTGCTGTGAAAGACAGGACATTGTCACCTTGCCAACTTTGGCACGCAGGCAGGAAAACCACAATCTGTGCAGGCCAGTGCTCAGTAAATGAGCTTAGCAAGCTTAGCATCTTTGCTTTCATCTGTTCTACAGAAATCTGGGGCTGAAAGGCCATGGTCAAAGGGTCTCCAGGGGATGCACGGGGGATGTCCCACCCCACGGCTGACATAACCCTATGCTTTCAGGACCTCCACCAAGTGCCTCTAGGGCAATGGTTTCTTTACAGAGGTAGCCTCACAAAGCTAAAATCATCCAGGAGCAATTAAGCACAATTGTCCAGAGTCAGCCAAGGAAAAAAAGGAGTTCTGAGTATGCACAGAAACAATACATAGGGCCTTGGCATACAGGAAGAGACTCCTATTTAACCTGTCATGAGTAAAGCAGGGAAGAGTTTTACCACAGATTACCGGTAATGTAAGAGACAAGGAATACATCCTCTTGCATCAGACAACCAAAATGTTCACTTCTTAATAGGAAACATGGACTTCTCAACTGCATGGATTACTACTGCAGGCCAATCCTTGAAATTTATAATTATTGCAATCTATTGGCATCCAGGAGATTCTTTAATTTCACAGTCTCTGTATGTACAACCCAGTAACAATTCTGACCTTGGGTATTAAAATAGCATTGAAGTGATCAGTGGCTGCTAGTGTACCCAAGTGATCACCATGCATAGATTCCCTGTTTCCAAGCACACAAGATGCTTGTGTAAGTAAGAAACAACGCAGGTACCTATTTCAAGCAAAGTGAGATGCAAAGTGAGAAGCAATGCAGGTACCTAAAACAGGAGTTTTCAGCAGCTGTACATCAGTGTAACTCTCTTAAAGTCAATTACTTGATCTTGTTTTACAACCTTTTTTTTGCTTCAAAATCTACAAAAAGACTACTTTTTGGTAATCATAACTCAGGGACCCTAATTAGATGTGCCTTAAGTACAAACAGGAAATATGGGTGAATAGAGGCTACCTGATTTCACGTTAGACACTGTTAAGGACACTCAGTCCCACTAAGATGATGATTCTTTCACAGCTGCCAGAACAAACACAAACTCAGTACACTTCCTGCTCAACAGCGGGTTACTTTAGATTTGTATTACTACTCAACCTACTGACTGTGTAACTACAGGGGAACACAGAAGCATCATAAAAAGGCTGAGTTGCTATGTCATATCATCATGAATTCAGTTGTCTCTGTTGCATTTGTAAAAGTCATACTCTCCAACCACATTACAAAAGAAATAAAAATCACAATTTAACATGCCCACAACAATGCTTCCTTCGGAAAATTTCTATGACTGCTGAGAACTTCCAAAGTAACATACAGAATAATATTTTCACTATTGGAAATCTATTTTTTGATGAGGATTTTATTTTTTTGGCAACTGTAGCCTAAGTTTGATGAAATTTCTTTAAATTTCATCACTTTAAAGTGATGACATGAACTGTTTAAAAACCTAATGGCATTTTCCACCTTGGTCTACATTTTAATATACTAGAGGGTCATGCAACTACAGAAGAGAAACCCTCTGAAAGGGATTATTGCCCACATACTTTTCCAGAAGTAGCATCTTTATAATGAAACAGAAGCTGTTCCTTACCTGAAAAGAGTTCATGCATCGAAGTGAAGGTGGCAGAGATGTGGTACTCAAACCCAGTATCAACAATAATTCCAAACATGTTTCGGATGGAAACTTTAAAGGATGAACTCCTAAATCAGCTTCCCATGCATCAGCAAGCCTACAGAGTTAAAAAAAAAGCTTCTTCATTTTCGTAAAATATAACTAAACCATAAGTTTCAATTAAGTATTAAAATGTATCATAGCACTTTGACAAAAAATTCCCTTCATGTTTTCCCCGTAAAAGTCAAAGATCAGTGTGTTTTACCAGAAAAACATGGTGTATTTAGATAAAGTGCCTTACCCATACCACCAATATCTTTCAAAAATATACATAATATGAAAGGAAAATTTAGCATATTTTAGAAAAATTTACTCATGTTTCTAATTCAAAGTTTCATTACTTCTGAACAAAATTTCATCTGTCACTTGTAATTTCCCATTATATTTTACACATAGAATATTCTTTGCAGTACATAATGCCTCCACTTTTTATTTTGTTTCTAGAAAGAAAGATTCCATTCAATTCTGAAAGACAGGTCAGGCATGATTTTCAAAACTGATGTTCATTATGCTCACTGGGAACTTACTCATAGTCTATACCAAGAAAAATCAATTCCAGTTCACTTTTATTTGGATGTATTAAAAGAGTTAAGATTTCTAGAGTTACTCATAAAAACAACATTCCAGAAGCATATTCCTATAAACTGTTCCAACTATCACATCCTAAAGAACAAGATTAGTTCAACAACATTTATTCAAAATACAAGATCATTCTGCTTCTTATAGTTCATGCTTATGTCTTCCATAATACACAAACTGACAGACTGATCAGTGATCCAGTTACTTTAATAACTTGGTCTGTGTAGGTAATATCAGATACTCCTGGGTAAGATGAATGCCATTTATTCTCAGCTGACCTGAGTGCATCACTTTTGAAGAAAATGTCTGCTACCCTTCCCTGTCCAAGACTTCAACATTTCAATAAACAATCTTAGCATCATCTTTCACTTTAAAATTCCTCCAGCTCTTCTGACTGAACAACTGCCTGTGAACATAACAGTATATTTTAATGTACTTTCTAGAAATAGCTGCATTTTTTTAGACACTTGGAGCCCCAGCACTCAGCATGGTGAAAACTGAGCAAATACTCTCTTCATAGTATCTGTCATCTTGGATGGTTCTCATTCTCTCAGGCCTCCCAAACCAAATATTTCACTGTAAAGTCTTGCTTCTTACACACAGGTTTGCATATACACTTTATACACAGCATCTTCTTAGTTCTTCTAGAAGAACTCTGCTTTGATACATAGAAGCAAGCAGAAGCAAGACCTATAATGCACTGAATGTCAGAGGGGCTTTTATCTCCCTAAAAGAATTTTCGCTGGTTTTGGTTTGTTTTTTTTTTTTTTGTCCCCACAATAAGAAAGAAAAGATAATCATATCACATCTAGATTACCAAATGCATTATTTATTTTCTCAAACCCCACCAAAATGAGTCATCTTGACAAAAGAAGATCTATGTCATACATGGTAAGGAGAAGGAGAAAGGCACCCCTTGGCTCTTCTAATGACAGTGCATCACTTAAGATTTCCAACATGTCTGAGATCATACCAAAGGGCAGAGGCCAAAACCTCCCACACATTAACGGCCTTTATAATATGTACTATCTCACTGGACATTTATACTGTGACACATGATCTGGAAAAGTGGTTAAAACTACTCCAAAAAACCCCAACTGACCACTAGGACAGAAAGGTGAGATGTTTAGAAGAGACTCTGGAGTATTTTCATTATTGGAAGGTACAAACCTCCAGTTAAGTCACAAATAATATATCTGTATTGAATGGAAACAGAATTATTTTATAAGACTACAGACTACACAAGTGACCAAGCCCAGAAAAGGCAGCCCTGACTGGTTCAGAGTTCCAGGTTGGACAGGGCTCTGAGCAACCTGGTCTAGTGGAAAGTGTCCCTCCCCACAGCAGGGGGACAGCAACTAGATGATCCTTAAGGTCCCTTCCAACCCAAACCATTCTGTGATTCTATAAATGTCTCAGGAGGAACACTTAAAGCTACATGATGAGCACTAAGTAATCAGTAACCAAGGAGTCTTGTTAACTGTAATCCAGAGTGGAGTTTTACATTTCCTTATCACTTGGTAATTTCATTTCCCCACATAATTAGAAACTTAGATTTATATACTCCCTACTCATTCTTTTCTCTATATTTTCTACAATCTGGTGATGCAGGAAAATGTAGGTGAAGCTAGCAAAATAGGGGCTCTCTTTTTCAGAAATCAGCAAGTCTAAACAAAGCACCGTGCAGGCACCTTCAAACACAGCTAGAGAGTTTGGAGAGTGGAGGTGGTATGCTATGGTTCTGGGTCTCGGGAAGGTGTTTCCACAGATCAATACCCTTTCTTCAAAGAAACTTTTTAGAGCTCCACGCAATATTCAAAACATCACAACTTACATCAGTACCTTGATTCTATTATTGTGTTTTGATACAAGGATTTTTTTGGAGATGCCTTCTCATTTAAAGTCCAACTACTACAGCCCTGACACTGAACTGGGGATTTTTCTTTTGTGGCTGTTGGTTTATCTGAGGGAAAGAAGGTTTGCATAAAGACATTTAGCCTAATTATATTGGAATTCTTGTTTATTAGCTCAGTTATTAGTATTTCCTGAAATTATTCCAGTGTAGTCCCTTATTACAAGCAAAACATATATATCCCAGCATTTACTGCTCCAGGAACACACATGTTAGGAATTAGTCCTTGTGACTTGCCCTTTCACAGCATTCAACACAAATGGTTGTGGGAAGTCACTGCTTTGCTAGAACATTTCTCTTTGTTCTTCTTTATCCCAGTTGCTTTTAGAAGCACTTTTCCATAATCTTTATTGTAGAGGAAAGAGATAGGCATCATGCATAAAATAAAAGCAAAACAAACCACAAAGAATCCACTGTTTTTCACCTTAGTTTCATGGTCTTTCTATATAAAGGGAACTGTCTCACTTCCAGTAGAGGAGAGGAAACTGTTTGCTTTCTGTTTACTGGAAGAGGTAGATGGGCAGATAATGCTCCTCAGGAGAGTGAGCATCCACAGAGGACAGCTCAGCTGATCAGCTCCCAGCACAATTCCCAGACAACACAACACAGCTTGCTTACACTGGCTGAAAGGAATAGGGGGGAGATAAGACATAAGCTTGCAGAAAGTGAGATTGACAACAGAAATAATGCTGTACTTCCTTCAGCAAATATTCAACTCTTCTACACCACAAAGAAGTCTTGAAATTCTGGACTTCACAGTCTGACACAAAAAAATATGATCCTCAGTATGAAACAAAATTCATAAATTCTAAACAAATTCTAAGTAAGTCACTGTGGGGTGCAAGACTACATCTACTTTGGACCAATTTTGTGACAAGTAAAATCTCACCACTACCTATTGGCATTGCCAGTATTTGAGAGAAATGCAACCCAGCTTTAGGAACCAGGCTTTAAAAGAGTAAGACGTAGTAAAACATACTCAGCAAAATGGTACAAACTCAGACCATGCTCTGAGTCAAGAAAAGGATATGCCAGAGTGATTTTTTTTCACCTCTGTAAATCATCATTATCATCCAGTTTGTCTGTCAGTGATCTCACCAATAGGAAACCACAAATAATTATAATCATTTTGTCTGTCTCTCTATTCTTTCCATTTTCTCTCTCTTTTCTTTATCTTACTCTTCCCCAAAACTTGTATTAATCCTTTGACCTTATTTCAACCAAATTTTCTTAAAAAAAAAAAATTAGGTTTGGGGAAGTTTCACGTTTTCCTGATTTTCAGGAGTACTGAGAAGAAATGTACATTAGTTGCCCCACAGAGAAAAGCTGCTAATGGAACACAGCAACATATATACCAGATAATCAACTGGCATTTATCTGGGAGAATATGAGCATGAATTTATTAATATGGTATTTCTATCTAGCAAAATCAACTACTACAAGCAAAGTAAGCATGTTCTTCAGAGCCCACCATACTCCCTAATGAGTGAAACAGAGAGACTCGGTGCTTTTACTTAAGTGCCCTCTATGTTGTGGGTTCAAGACAACTGGAAAAAAAAAAATCTTGAATTTTGAGGCAGGAAGAAGAATTTGGGATAATGGAATTGATCCATAGTAAGAACAACAGTCAGGGGTTTCCTCAGTGTTAATCAAACTTGAGATGCAGCCTCTGCAGATCAGAGTGAAACCTCAAACTCAGAACTACTTCTGTTCAATCTAAGAGATATCTATTAGTCTCACCCATGAAAACACAAGAGATCGAAAGATATAATTAGAACTTCACATAACTTTCATTCTGAAAAGGAAAGAACCACATACGATGAATGCTAATAAAGCTTTAATGTATTTCTGGCACACAATTCAGAACTGAACTGAAGTAGTACAGAAAGTGAAGAAGTAAAACTCTACTCAAGGAGGGTGATACTTGGCTAGATGCTGATGCAAAACAACAGTGTGCTATGTGCTAAACTGTCAGAACAGAGCATTCCAAACAAGTAAGAAATAAAGATGACAAACTGAGACTATCTTCCCTCTTGTCCTTTTCAATGCTTTCTCTAAGGAACTGTTCATTTGAAGGAGAAATTTATAATTTTTATATGATTCTCACATTCCCATAACCAGTCAAAGAAATACAGCTAGGAAAGTAAAGTTCCCATAGTCACATGTATAAAATGCTTTTATAAAATGAAGTGGTATTTAAAAAGTTGTTTAGTTGATAATAATGTGAAATCCAGGAAAATTTTGATTTTTTTAAAAAACAAAAAGAAATCAACAAATGCTCTCTGAAATTCAAGGAATTAATTCTGAAAGCAGAGAGGAGTAGAACTTGAAAACAACTACTCAGATAATATTAAAGACAATTACTTCTCTAACAGAATAATTGATCACAATGGTTTTAGAAAATGTTTTACATTTGAATCACCATGCATCAGAGAATGGTATTTGTCCACTGTTCACTGTGGAATTGATCCCAATGAATTGTCTATATAAGTTAGAATAACATTTCAAAACTGTGTTCTTAAAAGCAAGTTTTTAAACACCAAAATAATGAAATATATTTATTTCATAATTTCTTGATATAAGAACTAGTAAATTAACAGAGTCATCCATCAGGTCATAGAACCGACTCACAACATCGTAAGTGTTCATGGAAAAGTGCAATATACATGGCACATCAGGGAAGCAAAAGAAAACTTTGTAATTCAAACCTGAGAAAAACTGATGAAGATTCTCACAAGATTTTGAAAAACTGGACCAGACTTCTGACTAAATTGCATTTATTTAAAAAGAAGCCTCTTCCATCAGTCCTAAAGACATTTATCAATAATAACCCTTCATCGTACATGAGATTTACTTTTAAATGCTACTGAACTGTCTCAGCAAGAGACAAAGTAAGTCTGCTTTTGAAGAGGAACAGATAAGCTCCTTTTTCCTTTCCAGAACATCCCCATCATCACCTCTGATTTAGCAGGCTACTTCTAAAAATACACTGAGGGTAGTCTACACAGGTCAAAACTGGAAAATGCAAAAGCTCTTACTCAGTGTTCTGCTTAGTGTTGCTGAGGCAATGTACTAACTAGATTTTATTAGTTACAATCTAGGCAAATGTGCTCTGCATATATAGCTGCAAATGCTGTAAAACTCTTGAAGGAGATGTTAACTGTAGCTTCAGTGCTTTGATGAATCAAGCCTGTGCTGAAGAATCCAATATAAAAGCTGACAGAAGCTCAGCCCTGAATCTCAGAACTCACTGATGTTGTTAAAGCTGCCCTTTCCACAAGCTACAGCTCTGAGAAAAATGATAGATGACTTTACTGAACCAAAGGACAAACCTGCTAAATTAAATAACTATTTGTAAAAGTGATTTAATCTAAAAACAATTCTTAATTATAGTTGATGGTGTGTCTATATACTTAATGTACCAGGAGGCTAAGATATTTATACTTTTAATTATCCTTTCAGCAATCTAAAAATGGCATAAAAATCAATGCCTGCTCATTAGCTACTAAACTCTTACCAAAATTTAAATAATATGGATGACTAAGAACTGCAGTATTTCACAGTCTACAGTGAAAGCACTTCTTTCCTTTGGAAAAAAGCTTGCTTTGTAGAACCACTGCTTCTGTCCTGAAACAAACATCTGTGGTTGTGTTTATTCATTATTTATCCTAAGAAGCTGGGAGTGTCAAGTGTGGGCTTTGAGCAAATTTTCCCAGGGATCTTTACTAGTTGCATGATATCCCAAATCAATAGGTATTAAATCTCTCATAAGAAACAAAAAACATAAGAACAGAAATTTAACCCACTAGTGTTCCTGCAAGGAAATGAGCAACAAAAGCAAAATATTTAGGGAAGAAAGAAGGTAGAGAGCATGTCTCCTTATATTTTTTGCAATGGACTACAGTGACCAACACAGAAGCTCCATCTTGAAGTTTTAAACGTTTTCTTTTACAGTGTAGCACTACAGACACAAGACTTCATTTAACTGAATTTCTGTATTTTCACATGGTCTTAAATACTATCGCTTGCAAAGCATTCTCATTATAAAATTACTGATATATAATCCTTACAGTAAAGTGCATCATATACATAGCACATAGTACATATACTTTAATGTAGTATATATATTAGTTATATATATACAACAATGCTATTAACATACAATGACACATATTTCTATAAATTACCATAATAGTTGCATATATAAGGACATGTTCACTTGTAACAGTCTTCTAGCTTTTTTTCTGAGTAATGAATACTTTGATTGGAAAAAATATGCAATTCTGGAGTCTAGTCAAAAGAAGTTAGCTAGAAATCCACTGCAAAAACAATTCACTAGGTTTAAAATACCCTATCCTACAAAATGTAAGTCCTTCTTGAACTTTCAATGTGTCACCATTTGAAAAAGGCTTTTCACTTTCAATGTGACACTTTCAATGTGTCATTTGAAAAGAAAGCCTTATAATGAAAATTCAGATTTAATCTCACCAGACTACCAGTGTCATAATATTTTTCAGATGGGCTGACATAAGAGATATCAACTGGTCTTGTAGTATTTCAAAGTATCTTTTAATTAAAATTATGCTATTTGCTCTGATTAATGCTTTTATGATTTAAAATCCATACTCCATATGCAGTTTTCTCACTTCTAACTCCAATATATAGCATAGATTAGATAACTTATGCTAAAAGGTACGTTAAAAGGCAGTGGATGAAATAATTTTGTCTGCATTAAACAACTACAGATGAATCTCAACAATATTAATTTTATTAATGCATTTGGAATTATTTTATAGCTTCTTGACATGCTTTGATCATTGTAAGCTATTTAAAGGAAGTCAGAAAGAGAAGTAAAGCTGCCTATTTTAAACTGTAAAGCAAAGCCCAAATTACTTCACACTAACCAACATTTTTAGTAGACTCAACTGCCCTATATTAACTTAAATGTAACTACATTGGTTTTGGGATATTTATTAGGAAATGCTATTTGCAGAACAAAGCCTCTAAATAGTCCACAGAATTCAATTCTTTTTTTCTCAAAGGGTAAAGAGCAAAAGCAGAAAACCAAACAGCTGTGTTAATATACTGTTCCAAGATAGACAAGGTTGTTTACAAGCAGATTATTCCTCTGAAGCACAGGAAGCTATCTTCACATACTGCAACATCTTGCACGGCAATAAATCTTGACATTTTAATTCTGTCCAGGAGTAACTTTGCCTTGGAGTATGTAATTTCAAAGTAATGCTCAACATACTTCTCTAGACTAAATATTCTTGGGTGTTCACCAACTTCTTTTCTACATTGCCTTCCCTCCTCCATCTGGCTGCTATGCAATTTCAAAAGCATTAATTTTAAGCTGCGAAGTCTTATCACCCATAAAATATTTTCATTCCATTGCAAAACAGCACCAACTGTACAGTCTCTGTGGAAGACAAAACACAATTTCAGCTGCAAGAATCACTGAAATAAAGCTTAAACATCACAGAAGGATTAGCAGGTGTTCATCTATTCTGAAACCTGTAGGTTGAAGATTCATAGGATTTAAAATGGATGCATGAAAACCTAAATCAAGCAACAATGTCTAAAGCAGACTTATGTTCAATGGGACACCTAGATACATGGGATCACAACACTAGCAAATGTACTAAATTTAAAATTCTCGACAGTACTCAAACTATGTACAGATGGTCTGTGACTACAACTAAGACATATTTAGTCTTTATTTATTTTCAGCACCAGGTAAGCAGAAATAGGCTCATCAAAGAATGAAAAGAAGTGGTTTTAATTTTGTGGGGACTGGTCTTGGATATAAAATCCCAAATCTGCTGGGTATGTCCCAGAATATTCTCTACCAGCAAAACCACAGTCCATAAAAGCATAGCAACGGCAGATCTAGCCACAGACCCAACCCATAGCAACAACTGTCTATGGATAGAGACATTCTTCATTCATCTACAAGATCAACAGCTTACTGCAAAAACAGAAGCTGGAAAAGCAGAAAACTGCTGCAAATTTTCATCAGTTACAGTGAAGCTCTTTTTAGAGCATGTGACTGAGGGATACAAGCCCATGGAGAAAAAGCTTCTGCTGAGCTTGTGGTGTCAAACATATCTAGATATAACAGGACAAAAACATGGCTGACAGTGAATTCTGTCACAATAGATATATATTTTGAAAAATTTAAATTTTTTTTTAAAAATTCCTACGTTGTTTTTGCCTACATGGGTGCAAGAGTAGAATGCACATTGATTTAATTTTCTTACAAAACCAAGAAAAGCACTGGAGTTTAGCTCTTGCTGAGCATTGCCTTAAGTCTGCTGTGACTGCTCTTTAACATCCACACTATGCAGAATTGCTGGTGCAGCTCCAAAGTACAATGCAATTGCTGACTTCTCAGCAGCAAAGTAATGTGGTCCCACTAAAAGGAGAAGCAAATTACTCTCATAAAAGCTGCATGGCCAATGCTTTAGAATAAGCTTCTTCACCTTCATGGCTGTGTTAAGGCTTTAAGCTGCATTTTTTTTCATGTCTTACTGCATCCCAGGTAGAAAGAATTAAAGTAACTTTTCTGAAAACAAAAAAGATCAGATTCCTGCAGCCAGATCTCTGCTGATAATTCACCATAGTGGAGGATGGCAGTAGCAACAGTAGTACTATGACTCTACATTGCAGTTTTCTTGAATATGGTTATAAAACTCAGAATGAAGGGATAGATTAGAATGCCTCTTAAAATACTTTTCTTCACCTTATGCACTCTCGATTCCTTCCTGGATACATCTTGCTCTAAATTAGAATTGATTGCTCATAATTTCCCTAATGATTGACAATAACTGTAGACTACTGTGCTTAGGATGGATGCAGAGGACACAGCAGTGAGCTACAGACCTATGCTAACAGCCTGACTGGTGCCATCTTACTTGCAAGGAATATCAAATGCGAGCAGCAGCACCATCAAACCAAAAAACCTCTCTTCCCAGTATGTATGAACCAAGTACTTGAATTCTCAGGTTACATCTCTTTTTTTGATTTTTTCGAACCTCTCAACACTTTGAATATGTATTTAAGGGTACATAAAGGCCACTTGCCCCAGCAAATATGTGTACACCTTTTCTAATAGTGCTTATTTCCTGAAGGGTACAAGTGCATAGTAGAGCTGTAGAAAAACAAAATACTGTGTAAAAGCTCCTTCAGGGTACCTACTGACATCAACATAGTTACTCTAGTAAATGCAAAGCAATTCCAGACAGCTCACCCTTAAAAGATTCATTTAATTTTAGGGAAACCTGCTTCTGAGACTAGTGATGTCTGCTAGACAGGCTGCCTTCCTCAGCACACTCTTCTTCAACTGTTGTTGTCAACCTATAGATTTTTCATCATTAACAATGTATTCATGTAGATGAACACTTGCTTTACAGATATTGTGGGAAAAATATAATCCAGAAGGTTTACCTCCAAAATTGTGCAAATAAAGCAAATGTGCTTGAAAGTCAGGACAGGAGAAGGAAGGTGGAGGTAACTGCCAAGAAAGACATTAAATATAAAAGCACAGAATCATTTTGATTGGGATAGACCTCTGAGATCATACAGTACAGCTGTTAAGCTAACACTACCAAGTCCAAGTACTGCCACAAACACTTCATTTTCCCAGAGGAAAAAAAGGTATTTGCCTTGGTGTATTTTTCCATAACCAACCCCAAGAACTTAGAGATTCTTATCAAGGGACTCTGGAGATGGGTCATAAATGTAGAGCACCTTCTCCTCACTGTATATTAGCCAGCATCTCCTGCGTGCAGCTGAGCTTCCCACCTGAAGGCTGAGACAATAGGCTGTCTCTCAGCCCCTCCAGGCATCATGACACTAGGTAGAAGGACCAGAGAAAAGTCAAAATATCTCTGTTGTCTCCTGGGCTCCACTTCCACCAAACTCACACAGGAATGATTTTACAGACTCTTTCCTCATTCTTTCCCCTCTCATGGTTGGAAACTCCAATCATAAAATAGGAGACTCAGGAGGAAGATATAAATGTCTTTTCCAAAAATATTGCCATGTCTAAATTTTTGAATGCCCAGATATTATCAATAACACTACTCTTCTGAAAGTGCCTTTACATCTCTCCATGAAACTATAATCTTTATTTAAAAATCATCAAAATGAGGTGTTATATTAGTGAACAAAAAAAAAATGTGGTTTCAGGTATCCTACTACAAATACAAAGGCCCTTCACAGAGGGTTTCTCTCTGTACAAATGCTACATCCAGTATTTGAGAATTATTTTTCACCATGTAAAATGTGAAAGGTTGATAAAGAGGCAATCAAAAAATCCAAAACCATCATTCTAAATAGTGGCAAAGCAGATCAAATGCAAGAATTAAATTTTTGTACTAGTTCAGTACAAAAAGTTCCAAAAGCCTCATGAGTAGTATGCCCAGACCCACTGAGGGTCAGATGCTTAAGAAAGAGAAGACCTATGTAATTTGAAATTACATTTAATTCACTTCAGTTCACTCAATCACTTCTCAGGTGTGCAAATTATTCTAAGAGCAAGGGGATTAAAAAAAAGCTGGAGACTGTAAAGATAATTTAGCTTTCAAAATAAAAGTTCTCATAATGAAAACAGGGACAGTGAACCAAGCTGGAGCACCTTAGCAAGGAATTTTATTAGTATAACTATTTCAAAATAAATTAGTATACAATGTCAAAGATTTAAAAAAGAATGTACTTACTATTCTTAATCTCTTATAATAATTCTAAGCATCACAAATGCAATGTCAATAATTGTTTTGAGTTATTTAAGCTCCTAGTTTAATCTGTGATTGACTTGTTTTCTAGTTTCATCAGTTTGAAGTCCTCCTTCATTCACTGAGATACTATTGAAGCCAGTCTAAAAATATCTGGTCTGCTTGCCCAAAACAGCTACTAGATGATTTCCAAATTGGTAACTCTGATTGAAATACCTACAGAGCAGCAGCAACTATGTGTGCCCAACTGCAATACTCATTATTAACCAAATCTCAGAGATGCTGCAGAGAAAACAAAAGAAGGCCCCACAATAACAAAAGAATTCAAGAGACGGTCAATAATTGTTTGGTGTTTCATCAGATTTAAAGATTTATTAACTCTTCATCCTTAAAAGCAGAACTTTGTAACCAGACTAAAATATTCTACATTAAACAAGGAGAATACAAGGACATTCCAAGATAATGTTCCCATCACTTATTGAAACAAAACATCATTATCTGGGGCATAGGAGGGATTACATATTCCTGTTGGATCTACACAGTGTAAAAATACATGCAGATGCTGCTGAAAGACCAGCACCTCTAGCTTAATCATTAATCTAGAACATCTATGGGTCTGCATTCTGTCATACAATATTCAGTGCCACTGCTTGTAAACACAGCAATACCATCCCCAGCCACATTCAGGGTTTCATTTTTTATTCAAGGTTTTCTGTGACTGTGTAGCTCAGTTACCTGTAGATTGCCCCTTATGAACTGTCAGTGAATCTAAATACTTTCACAGCAAACACTGAAAATTAAAATAGTAATTTACCAAAATAGAAAATAGGGGTAAATTGAAATTTACCCAAAGGAAGGCTGAATGGAATAGTGTACATTTTTATCAATCTGTAACACTTAGAAAAGGAGAACATGTGGTTTCTTGAGAGAGACAAAGAATGCACTTAAGTTTCTGGATAGACAGATTGCTCAGTTTTAAGCAAGGGAGTGAAAATGTCTAAAGTAACTCTGGTGCTTTGAAAGTGTGGAACTTAAAACTTCCTGCCAACTGCACTGTGCCCTCCTGTAAAATACCCTTCCTAAAAATATTAGGTCCAACTTTTATAATTTAATTAAATGGCCTAATGTTAACTCTGATTTTTAATTTTCAAACCTGTGGAAACAGTTTAATTTTCTAATTACTCAGAGAAAACAAGAGGGAGTTGAACATAAAATATCTCATGAAGTACATTCCACTTAGTTTTCCTTGTAGAGTTCCCCAGGAGAAGAATTAAGAGGGATGCTAAACTGGGGCCCCAACAGTGGCATACCTGAGTAAAAACTATTTCTTAGAGAAACAACAGAGATTTGGGCGCTGAAGAGTGACACTAAGAAATCAGATTAATTGTACAGGAGAATGAATTCTCCTGCTAGGGAATGAGGTCTATCTTCCATCCTCTGCTTTTTCTTCAGCATTGTAAGTAGTTTTCTTCTAACAATGCTAAAGATTTCCACTGCTGGTTGCCAGTCTAGTGAAATGGCCTTAAAATTCAAGAGCTGCTGCCACTCCAATTTACATTTTATATTTGTTAATAGTTAATGTGGCTTTGCCGTAAAGGAATTCAGAGGGAAGATCCCTCATACCTTTCTATATTATTTCAATTCTATGTTTATCAAATTATATTCATTTTTAAAGCGCTGTCTGAAGAGCAGCTTTGCTCTGCATGGCTAAACATAGGAAAGGTTTTGTCTTCAATAAGGGCTTAGATATATAAACCCAAATCTCAGTGGGCCTTGTTAAAGTAACATCATAAATTTTTTACACATCGTTATGAGTTTGGAAAAAAAATCATTCTACATATCAGTCTGAGCTTTTACTGACTAATGTGACCTTAGGGAAGGGACTGTTGAAATTCATGCATCTAGTCATTAGAAATGGATTGATACATGCAATTACAATAAATCAGCACAGGTTTATTAAGTAAGTTTTTTTTTTTAATTAGTAGGTGAATAAAAGAGGACATTTAGACCCAATGCATAAATACTGTAAAGCTGGTGTAACCTGCTATTTCTGTGCACTGTGATCATACTGAGAGGTATTTGCATCACTCAGTCTTGGTACTCAGTGACCTGATGGATGAGCAGCGGTGAGATAGCTGATCAAGCTACTGGCCTCAGCAGTTGACCCTGCCTGGACACCTGAACTGCTCATCACTCATTTCCTAAACTTCCATGGTTCAATGTGCAGTGTCTTTAAGCAATCAAAAATTGGCAACAATTTACTTTTCAACAATATGCTCTAAACTGCATAGAGGACTTGACCATCAAGCGGCTCAGATGTCTGTGCTACAAAAGCAAGGCAAACAGCTGGTGCAGTAACCTCACCTAAGACCAGGACTGAAAAGCAAGGTTGGCTTCTGCACGACAATCTGAGTTTCCCATCTAGGCCATGCAGGGAGAGTGGCAGAGAGGCGGCTGCAAATGCAGTTAGCAATGTGCTATCGATCGCCTTGCCTTGCTACTAAGGGTCACACCACTGTCCCCAGGAAAGGCTCTAACCACAAACCATGGGATTTAAACACTATGTAGAAAATATAGCCCTAATATGAGATCACTGCCACTGTCACACCAGCCAGCAGTCTCAACACTGTCACTGGTATCAGAGGGATGGTGTCTTTGATACCCTGCCCTAACAGTATTGAAACAGGTGTGCATTCAGGGCTGTAGAATTGCCACAAATAGTAACACTGGTTGTGTCAGCAAACTAGTCAGGCAAGCAGCAGAGAAAAATTATTTAAGAAGAAAAAAAAAAATTAAATCAAAGTTGAATGAACAAATGGTCTGTATGATGAGATGGCACTGCTGTTACTCTGTACATAAAGCTCTAAGTTCCCTAGCCACAGTATAAAGCACTTGCCTGGGTGATCTCAACAGAGGTTATTCCTACCAGCTGTGCCACATGAAGATTTATACATGCTCCATAAACTTTAATTCCCTTTTTAAGTCCTATTATAACAAGCAGGGGGCCATTTCTGAAGTTGAAATGGATTTTCAGAACAATATAAAGACGAAAATGTTTTCTGGCCTCTGATTTTTAAACCTTTGGGTAAAACTAAATCTCTTCCACAGCACTGTTGATATTCCATATAGAAATATTCACAAATACCAGGCACTTCAGAACATTATGTCTGAATCCAAAGGGAGACGTTATCCTGCTGTACAAAAAAAATGCTGTAATCACTGTTCACAAAAATCTTTCAGCTTGATGCTTTGAAGTTTTTTCTGATGTACTGACTTCAGAAGAGAAGGAAACTCAGTATTTTAAGATGCAATTACCTGCAGCAAAGCAAGTAGCACCACAAATAATAGAAGTGGTTAATCCTAAATTTGCTGACAGCAAGATTTATTCTTTCTATTCATTCTATCTACACCATTGCCAAACAAAAGTCTAATGACTGAAGTTAGAATTTCATATATGTCATATTTTCCCCTTCACACTGAAACCACAATTTTAATAGAAGAGTTTATTTTTATCATTGTTTTCCCGCTCCACAAAAAATTATACCTCTTGCAAAAATTGTACAGAAGCTCACTCTATGCAGGTAGCACAAGTATGCGATGTGGCTAGATGTCAAATTTAACAAGCAATTAAATCCTAAATAAATAAAAACAGCAGTCAAGAGCACAGCTTCCTCTCCTAAAAGTAAACTTCAAGTAAAATCAAAATCCTAAACCAGTATAGACTTTTTTTACATCTTTTACTACATCCCACAGCTCACTTTGGAAACTCACAGCAGACCAACGGCGTATCTCGAAAGACTCAAATTTCCACTTGCCCCTTTTCCATGTCCTCTGCCAGTATGTGTCCTCACATGTCTGTCAGTTTTCCTCTGTGCAGGAAAATACTCTTCCATAAATAACCCCTCCACCCTTCCCAAAAGTGTCCCTAGTTTTAACACCTCCTCTCCTCAGAGCTATTTCCTAAGTTTTCCCTTTCGACTATTCTGAAGCTTCCCCCTTTCTGCTACAGAGATTTACCAGTGCCTGTTTAATCCTGGCTGAGCTGATGGAGCCCTTGGCAGTTCTTAGGCAGAGCTGTCCAGAGTCCTGCTGTCCGGCTGCAGACAGGGGGCACAGCAGGAGGAATCACACAAGCCCACACACCAACCTTGTGAGAGCACTGTGGGGGCTGCACCACACACATACACCTTGACACAGCCAGATTGGCTTGGCTCTTTAGTTTTATGAGCTTTCTTAAAATTTTATGGGTCAAGAAAAAGGGAAAGCTAGTCTCAGCTTAAAAGCACAAGATACAGGATAAGGAAGACATGCAGGCTGGCCAGCCGAGTTTGGATATGAGCAAGAGCAGAAGGTGAAAAAAGGAATAGAAAGGGGATTTAGACGGAAGACTTAAATCTATGTTTAAACCAAGTCAATGCTGATGCAGGAATTGATGTTACAGACAGACTAAAACAGATTTTTGATAAAAGGAAGTGAAGTAGGCATGGAAAAAGTGTGTCACAGACACCAGCTCAATGAGAAGTCTTTCAGTAGTGATCTTGTTCAAACAGGAGATGCAACAGCTGAAAACAAGACAGCTATAAAATATTTGTATATAAAGTTAATTAGAATGGACTTCAGATGTAGGAGAACACACCATAGGTAAAGAAATAAAACCACACTTGATAATTAACAAATGAGTACACACCATAGGTGTGATTAACAAATGGTTGAATAACAGTCCAATCAAGACTGTGGTACCAGTGTAGCTCTCTATGGAAAGATGTTCTGAGCCTAAAAGGATTTCTGGCTTGAACCATTTCAGGTTCATGTGTGGGAAGGGGCAGGTTTGGTCTTGCCTTTCATGAGGCAATGCCGCACCCCACACACATACGCCAGGCCTGTATCCCAGCCCTGTACCTCCCCATCTATCTCTTTCTTCTACTTATTCCTTCTTCTTATAGATATGAGTAACTTAAAAATGGATGGGGGGGATGAAGCTTACTAAGTCAATGCTTTGAGAAGATGCTTTTATGTTGATTGAATGCTGCTCTAAACTTCTGTTGAAGTTCTCTTGATTTTTCAAAGTTGCCAGTAATTTTTTTTACTGTCTTGACCTCTTCAGAATATCTTACTAGTATTCTTCCCATGCATCTAAGTGAGAGTACATAAAAAAAACCACTGCTACCACTCCTAGTTCCAGCAGTGTTCAGCTGATAGAAATTCCAAGAAGAGACAGGGTCAAGATGTGCTCTCTGCATGTCCTGGCTCACATATCCTTTGGCTTTCCTGGGCCCCTCCCCCCAGTGAGACTTCTGGTCATCCGGTCACTCTGGGGCTAGAATGAGGCTCTGGAGTCAAGTGAGCGCATTGCCTCCAGTGTGCAGTAATTAATAAAGTAATTAACTAGCCTTCTGAAATCATTGGAGTCCTGCACATCATTCTTCCTGCATCAGGGATCTGACAGAAGGCAGAGGCCTCCTCAACAAGTTCACTGATGACACAAAGCTGAAGGAGTGGCTGATACCCCAGAGGGCTCTGCAGCCCTTAGAAGAGCCTCAACAGAGTGGAGAGAGGGGCAGAGAGGAACCTTCTGAAATTCAACAAAGGCAAGTGCAGGGTCCTGCAGCTGGGGAAGAGTAACCCCTGGCCCCACTACAGGCTGGAGACTGACTTGCTGGGAGACGGACCTGGGGGTCCTAGTGGACAACAAGCTGTCCATGAGCCATGTTCATGAGGGCACAGTGGCATGTGGCCAACAAGGCCAGTGGTATCCTGAGGTGCATTAGGAAGAGCATTGCCAACAGGTGAAGGGAGGTGATCCTGCCCCTCTACTCAACTTTCAGGAGGCCACATCTGGAATCCAGTTCTTGGCTTCTCAGCACAAGAGCGACATGAAGCTCCTGGAGCAGGTCCAGTGGAGGACAACAAAGCTGATGAGGTGACTGGAGTATCTCTCTTATAAGGAAAGATGGAGGGAGCTGGGCCTGTTCAGTCTGGAGAAGAGACAACTGAGAGGGGACCTCATCAATGTCTATCAGTATCTAAAGGGAGGTGTCAGAGGTTGGAGCCAGGCCCTTCTCAGTGGTGCTGAGCAACAGGGCAAGAAGCAATGGTAGAAACTGATGCACAGGAAGTTCCACCCGATATGAGGAAGAACTTTTGTACTGCACAGGTGACTGAGTATTGGAACACATTGCTCAGAGAGGTTGTAGAGTCCCCCTCACTGGACATAGTCAAGAACCATCTGGGTTCAATTCTGTGCCATATGCTCTAAGATGACTCTGCCTGAGCAGGGAGGTTGAACCAGATGGCCCCACAGATGGCCCCTTCCAAGCTTACCCACTCTGTGATTCTGTAATAGGTATCAGTTATTATGCTTATTAATTATACAAATAATTTAATTTCTAGCTTAAGGCCAGTATGCAGAGGAGCCATCATAAGAATTGCTTGTTCTGTTTTGATGCTACAGCACTCAGGCAACCAGCAGCAATATTCTATTGTTGCTGCACACACAAAGATAGAAGTATCCTGACCAATTTTATAAATAAGCCTTTCTTCTTTGGTGTCAAGTCATACACTCCCAATTTGCCTTAGCCTTACCAATTTAAAAATATTTCAAGTAAAAGTGGCAGCTTAAATTGTAAAGTATTGTTAGTTTACACAGCCTGTCATGGAAAAATACAATAGAAACAACAAATACTAATTAATTTAAAACAGGCCAAGATACTAAAATCTAATAAATAAATCAAGTTTTGAGGTTTAAGTAGTTCATGTGAACCATCTGTCCAATAAGCTTTTATAAGATTTGCTTTTTCACTCTTGGCTCATTATTTGATTCCTGCCTGCTCAAATAGATCCTGTTGTTTTAAAGGCATTACAGGAGTTGAGTACTTACAGTTTCCAAGCAAACCCAACAGTCTTTATAAGTCTATGAGAAACAAACTACAAGCATCCAAGTGGAAATCTGTTATGTTTGATGTATGATTATAAAATTACCCTCAGTGGATCAGCACTACTGTATTTAGGCTATCTGGCTTTAAAGAAAACTGTGCTACAAGGAAAGCAAAATGAGAAATACACATATAGATAGTAAGACTTGAGTAGACATGACACTGATTTCCCTCAAGCAAGTAAGTCTAGCCCCTAACTGTAATAAGCAAGAATACTGCATGCTGTAGTTTAGGATCCCTATGTCCATTTATCTGGTGGGAATTCTGAATTATGGTTTGCTAATCTCCACCCAAAATCTAGCAGGACATCATTTCATGGGAGGTTAAAAGAGTACTACACATCAGTAGTGAAGTTCTGGAACTTGTCACTTGATTGTGGAGGCAGACAGCACCAGAAGCCCAAGAAGTATTTATTCAAGCAGATGATCAAAAGATGAACAGTAAAGCAAATAGGCAGGGCTGTATACTCTGACATCCTTAATATAACTACAGAGCTGAGCACTACAAGAAAGTGCTCACAACTACTCTGAAGAACATTTCTGGATGTTGGAGGGAAGATGCAGAACTACATGCTAAAGTGCTCTGACCCAGCATGGCATTTCTATACATTCCTATCATCCTATAAGTGTTATTAACTACCTGGCAATTGTTTCAGATAATGCATTTTAAATTAGTTTCAGATAGTCTTGCTGCTTTTAATTTACAATTTTTTGCCACCCAACTTGACATTTCTCTTATTACCAATCCTAATATTCTTCAAAGAGCTAAACTACAGCAAGACGAGTCAAAGACACATGAAAACTGCGAAAATTTTGCTTACCTGAATTGCAGTGTTTCATACATAAATATGAAGAATATGGAAAAAAGTAAAAGCCTGAAATTTACTTTTTGTTTTACCACATTACAGAATCACAAAGCCTGATTCATCATATTTGTGATCAGAGATCTTAAAGGAATATTTATCTTTCTTTTCTTTTAAAAAATTAAACCATAAGAAGTAGTTAAGCAGTATCCCTTACAGTCAATTTCATACTTTTACACTGCCAATTATTCTGTAGATAGCATTTAACACTTTTAATGCAGAGAACAAAAGCAGTACCATTCAAGACAAGTACTAAAACAACAACATCTTTCACAATACACCAGAAGAAAGGCAGGCCATCAGTCAGATTATCAACAAATGGATAAGTGATTTGGGATTACAAATCACATTTTAAAAACCAGTCAGAATCCTTTCTCCTCTGACTTCAATGTGAAATTTCAAAAGATGAAGCAAAAAAGCAACCTAAGCAAAAAGCTGAGCTGGAATGAAAAAAATGAGCAAAATTTTTGAGCAAAAATATGAGAATTTCTTTAGTAGACAAAAAGTTTATTCCAACAGTCTTCTCTACTTCAATTAGTACTTCTAAGACCATTTTAAATAGCAAAGATTAGATACCAAAAATACAACAGCTCCCAAAAGCAGAAAGATATATCACGTCTGTGTTTAAGAGCAAGAACTAAGTTCCTAAGTAACTATCATAAAAGGCTGTTGTACATGGCAGGTATAGTTTCAAGAAACAAGAAAGTCAGGATATTTCTCCTGAAAGTTATACTTAAAAGTTGAGTACACTTTTTCCCAGGGGTGGGAAAGGATGTTACCAGTACTGAAGAACAGTCTGATGCCTAAGCATTCAAATTTCATGAGGCTTATAGCTTCCACATGTCTATCAAACTCTGAGAAGTATTCTTCTCCTTCCTGTCCCAAAACCCTGATTGGCATCCAACTCTATCTTTTAAAAATTTCTGCCTGACTGTTCAGTCATCTCTTCTAAGGTAACTCATCCCACTTATGGTATCAGTTCTCTTAACTCAATATGATGAAATAATCCAAGAAGGGAATAGAAAAAAAAAATCTGAAACAAACCAGACCTTTCATGTTCTATTTACAATCACATCTACTCTTTCAATCATTCCAGACAGAGAAATCAACTTACAGAGAGCACAAACCAGAGAAATACTGGTCATTCCTCAGTCAATCAATTATTGATCTATGTGGTCCCATGTGTTTTCTATAGGCAAGAGTCACTGAAAAACTACGAAAATCTCAGACATTCAAAAGTCAGTGAAATAGGACACAGTTTGATGTTTTTATGAGAAGCGAATTACTCTAGAGTCATACACAGAATGAAAGCCATTCTTGGGAGAAATAAACAACATTCTGAAATACATAAATAACAGCTTCATAAACAGCTAACTACACATGGACTGTAATAAAAGCAGTACGACTCAAACCCTCTAGGTTTTCAGCCACAAACTCAATTTCCCAGCTTAATCTTGTCCCTCTAAAGCTAATAAAATGAACAATTTCTGGAAGTAATTTTTCAATCCCCAAATTATAAGCAGCAAATTTTTACATAGGAAAAGGTTTCTGCAAAAGCTGTAAACCATTCAGAGATGCACATGAGATACAAAAATCTATTGACGACCTTTTGACAAAGCTTTGCCTAGCAGTCTACTCTAAAGGGAAAAGTGCAATTTTCCTCCCACTGTGCCTTCACATATATTTTCTGAGACCAAGTTATGGTCAAATTGCCATGTAACTACATTTTCAATTTTCTTCATACATTTTTACAACACTCTCACTTCAGAAGTATTTATTATTATCACTCCCAGCAGCTCAGGCTGTTTGCATAAGGTGTTATTTGCCAAGAACCTGCTACTTGAAAGGAAGACCTCTTCTCTCTGCACAGCAGATTTGTAGGTGGAGAAAAGTAGCCTTGCTGAGAGAAAAGTGGAGGAAACCAACATAATCACACGCACATGATCCATAAAGAACGGAGCAGAAAATGCATGAGGTATCCTTCTCTAATGGAACTCAAACACATTTATAAGATACTTTTTTTCATGCAGTTTCAAATAATTTGCTGTAGAAGAATTTTCATAAATCTCCCTCAAGGGCTAAAAGCCTAACTGCAGACAGACTTAGTCAGAACTTGTGTTATCACACATAACACACATCTAAGTGTTTCTAGCTTTGTTTCACTGCTGAAGGAGTAAGATACAAATCACTACAACACTCAAAGGCTACCTCAGAAAGATAGAGGAATACAGCTCTAAGGAGAAATGACAAGAACTACTATAAATAGCATGTCTGGATATACTTAACCCTATTTTAACTTCACAATGCCTTAGAAGTTATTTAATGTTCACAATATATAGAGAACACCCTGCATTCTCTGTATATTGAGGACATTCTGAGCACAACTGTTAAGAATTCCTTGCCAAAATAAAGGTATATTGAGAGAGGCTCTACATGACATGTTCACAGTTTTTTCCTATCCTGTATGTCAGACACTCCCCCAAGAGACTGGAAGTCTTAAGAGAGATGCTTCTTCCTTCCACAGACAGCATGGAGCAGGGAAGGGCCATCAACAGGACATATGTTGGGAACAAAAATGGCCACAACCAAGAAGGAAAAAAAATTCTGAACAAAATTAGGATGTAATTTGATAAATGATACCTGCACCAAAAAAAAAGAGGAAGGCTGCTTATTAGACTGCAATCTACCTGGAAAGAAGCTGATGGTCAACACAGATCAACAAATTTGACATAAAATCATCGTATTGTTGATGCCACACAACAGGTAATTACCTTCACAGCAACGGTCAGCCTACCTCAGACCACAGCTTTGTTGGAAAAGTCTTAAGGGTCAGCCAGCCCTAAACAGCAATAACTCCAAATGGATAATTACCAGTCAGCATTATCAGTAATGAACCATGGACATTTATCCTACTTGAATGTTTGTTTCCTTTGCATTGTTAACATTTAGAACAATACTGAATGTAAGGTACAGTAATAGATATGTTAGTGATTTGCTGGAGGAAAGAGAGTTCTATTGCTCACTGAAGCAGTGTTGTTCACAGGACATAATTCCTAGTTTAAGGGAAAAAACGCTTCTGTATCCGAGAAAGAGCATTAAGTTAATTACGAAGAATTGCAAAACTGAGCTCTGAATAAAGGAGGGATAAAATGAGTTTTTGAGTGAGAGAATAAATTTCTTCTGACACCCTGTAAATCTTGAAATGAAGAGCACACTCAAAAGCTTCTTTCCCCTCAAGAAGAATATTAAAGTGCACCCCCAAAAAATGGTGCCTGAATGTGAATTATTAGGCAATATCAGTCAGATTCTCTTTAGCAGCGGCATTTGCCAAGGAAGAACTTCACAAAGCCCAAGATCTCAACTACTACAATGGAACCGTGCATTTATTTCACAATTATGCTTGTGTACACAAACCAAGTACAGATTTTGTTTCACTTCTTTACCTATGTTTTTACAAATATGTGATTATATTACTATATTTAGATATTAAAAACAATACTTCTAGTTAACCTTAATCTATAAGCCCAGCTAACCAGCAGAGACTCTGCAGTGTCCACAAGTAAGAAAGGTCTTTCCCTCCCACCACACAGATCAGATTCTGGCCTTGCCAGAATCGAACAGAACCCAAGTGTACCCAGGAACTCACAGCAAATGAAGAGGCCCTTTGACATAAAACAGGATGCCAGACTGCACACTTATCCCTTGCAGCTACTGGGGATTGCTGGGGTCTAGGTTCCATGCAGACCTCCTGTTGATGCCTTTCTACTCTGGAGGTGTCCCTGCTTATTCCCCCTCAAGGGTAGCAGGCCCTGGGTTCTGAAATCTTTCCATTATTCCAAAGATAGGTGTATGTGCAGAAGACAGCAAGGTAATTATTATAATTTTTAATAGAATGTGGCCATCTGAAAGTTTTGAAACTTGCACTGATCAAGAAATCAGACACTTTGTTCAGAATTCTTGAAATAAAATTTGGATTCTAAGTGCAAATGCATCACATTAAATAAGTCATACTGGTTTTGGTATTTTTGCTTATGCTGTGTTTACATTCCTGTTTGATACAAAAAGATTTCAGTCTGATTGGACAGATTCATGTGATACTTGAGGCCAGCTGATAAATGAGTTAGTGGAAACAGATTGAAGTGTTAATGTCCTTTTTACTGCTCTTTCCTAGAAATATAAAAATGCAAAAACAATACTAAACCAACAGTTTGGTTTCTGAAGCTTAAAAAAAAGCTTCCATTCTTTCTCTTTCGTTATTTCACTTGTCCAGGAACCCTGGATAGAGAAAATACCTATTACTGTCAGAGAAGAATTAAAACCACAGTTGTTTCTTATCTCACTGCAAAATCCCAAAGATAAATACAAAGTAGTGGAGTGGAAAAAAATGCTGAAAAAAGTGATTTTTAACAAGTTTGTCTGGGGAAACAGAAAGAACTGAACATAATCTCACACTAAAATACTGCTGCTGAGAACTCCATTAAAGAAAAGCATTTGTGAATGCTAGGCAAATGACTTAGTAGATGACTTTTATCTCAATAATATGTCAGAGTAGATGAACACGTGTCAAGATAATTTTTCTCAGTGATAAAGAAATTAATCTTGAAAAGCAAAACTGTAAGTTACACTTCTGTAAAACTTAAGAGTAGTAAGTGAAATATCTTTCATTTTAGACAGCTTCTTGCAAAACATCTCCCATTCTTGGAATATGCAGTTTAAGTCATAATACTTCAGGATGTATTTTGGATCCCTAAATAACATTTAGATCATAAAGGTTTTCCAAAGCCATCTTCTGAAGCTATTACATGAATAAGGGTATCTTTTTTCTCTTACATGACTAACATTAACAATGTAGAATGACCTTTTTTCTAAATATTAAAATTTTGCACTCTCTCCATTCATCAGTTTATTTCTGCTATTCAATATTGCTTCTCATTGGAATATAAACAGAATACACTTGGCAACATCCAGGATAAATACACTGTAACGAATCACACATGCTTGTAAGGTATATGTTTCTCCTACAAAAATATTAAATTCATATACATATTTGCTTGTCTCTGTGAGAAAACATTTCTGTTGTCGTTTTATGAGATCTTGGGCTATAAATTATTCATGTATTGACTGAGTCTGGAGTGAATGTCTTCATCCATACTTATTTATTTCCCCAAGTTTCCAAAGTTTAAAGAAAAAACAACAACGAACAACCATTTAAGTGTGACTTACACAAAATCAACACTTTTTCTATCACTGCACAAAAAAAGCAGCAAATTATGCTTAAATCATACTTCATCACCTGCAAACACTGGAGCCACTGTTTAACCAGCATGCTCTTATCTTTGCTCTCCAGCAGATAAAGGTTCTAACATGTTAGGCAGTGTATGTTTTTCATAATGTCAAACTCAAAGCTTGCTGAAATCAAATGTTTCCCTTATTAGGGCTCCAGTACACTCAGACCTATCAAAGAAAAACATTTTTATGACATTGTATTTAACTACGTTCCTCGCCTCTTTTCCCTTCTCTCAGGGCCCCGCTTCTTTTTGAAATAACGTCATCACTGGGCTGAAAGCAAATTGAATGTAAACACTAATGCCTAAGTTATCAACAAGTGCCTTAGAAACAACAAAACTCTTTGGTCTATATTTTAATATTACAATGCAAAAATCTAACAACCAATCTCTCTGGCTGTAACAGAAACCAAATGTTACTCCTCTGGAATTTTGCTTAAAAAAACATTTTTAGAAATATGCAAATTCAAAAAGATTTGTATCTGAGATTAACAGACTGTCCAAAGAACATGAAAGAAATACTAATGCAAAGCAAATGAACATCAGAATCTGAGTTTAAAAAAGGTTGTACTTACTCCTTATTTCTGCATTGAGTGCATGGCTGGTAAAGGACTTTGAGAGCATTCCAGGTTCCCACTCGTCCAGAGCTAGGTGTAAGGGTATCTCCAAGCAGTGTAAAATCATGGTGGGAGGAGGAACTTCCTAAAGACTCTACCAGCAATGTGTCAGAATTTAAAAGCCAGATCTATAAATGAAAAATAATTTTGTTTACTGTACACTACATACACTTCAATTTGTTACTTACTGTGACCCTAAAGCAGCTGATAATAAAACTACATTCTTACAAAGTTTCTAACGAAGTATTAACAGACATAAATTGATATTTTATTATTTAGCAGAGTCTGCACAGCTGCAGAAAAAAAGGGCAATACAATACTGATTTATCAGTCTTGAAACTGCCTCTTTTTGTGACTGTAGAACATTCCCTTAGGTAGAAACAAAAGAAATAGTCCTAAGTAAACTCTTTCAGCACCAGATGTATTATTTTTCCAATTTCATAATTCTTTAGGCTTTAGTCAAGCATATGGTGTTGAGCAACTGAGGGCTAAAGAAAGGGAACTGAAAGACTGCTCACTGAAGTGCCAAAAATTGAGGATTTTCAGAAGAAGCATGGTGGTTATGACTCCATGGACCTAATACATGCAAGGAAAAAGACAACAATTAACATGGTCTAAAAGGCATGTTGGAATTTACAAACAGCTGCAGCAGACCCTCACTTGGAAAATAAATATCAAATTTCATAATGGGACTAGCATTCTTTGGCCCTATTTGCTCACAAATTTGAGAGATATTTACTGGGGAGAGTTTTGAGAAATCTGAACTTTTTGCATCCCATTATGGATCTTAATTAATCTTTGTGTGATTTGGTATTAGTGTTCTGACTTGAATCCAGGGCTTTCCTGCTAGACACCATACAAATAAGTCAGGCTTTTCCTTAATTCACAGCCTGTAGTAGTGAAGTGATCCAGGTTAACAATGGAAATCGATTTTTACAAATCTGGCACCTGTATGAAATGTTTATATATTAAATATTTCTCATATAAAATGGGATTTATACAGTGTTGCTCACTAAAGAGCAATCTTCTGCTTCTCATGATCTAATCAGCTTCCAGTAAAACAAGTTACATGACCTTAGGTAGCAGACACATGATATCCGCTGTGGAGGGAGAGAGCAGTCATTAACAGGACACATAGTATGCAATTCAATGTTGCAATTGAATGTGACAGTCACAATTTATATCAGAGCCCAAGGCTCAGAACATTACAGTGGAAGCTTCATAAAGAAGGAATGAGATATATTGATAAAGATATCTTGGGAGGGGATAGGAGGAGGAGAATCACTTTAGCATATGCACATGACTGATGACAAGCAACCACACTTGGCTTTGCAAGTGGTTGTTCATCAGTTTTGCTCTAGTAACTCACTGTACACATTTATAGCCTAAACTGCAAAATATACCTCATTAGCTAGGACCATTACACAAGGTGCTTAAAGCCAAGTGTTGAAGAGGTGTTGGAAGAAAATGGTGCAGAAACACAGGCCACTGCCAACACAAACTGAACAGCTTCTTCCTTTTGAAATTTCTAACAATTCCATGTGGAAAGAGCTTCCTGGGATGCTTTTCAACAGAGGAATATCCTTCAAACTAGACAGGGGAACAATGAAGCAATAGCTGTCTGCTCCTTTCAGAAACCTACTGCAATCTGCTGTAGAGAAAGCAACCAAATCATTTCATTCGCAACATAGTCCAGCACTTCTGCATAAGTGTCACATGTGGCATATTATCATCATGTTCTAGGACTTGTATAAATGTCTTTGTCTTACTAGCAACACAACAGATCTGTATTAATAATTTAGCACACAATATAAAGAAAGTAAATGAATCTCTGGGGGTGGAAGGATTCCCAGCCATGAGCAAAATCAACTTCCGAACTACATTTACTTCTTTAGTATTTTCATTCTTTTCTTCATGTATGAATAATTTTTTGATCTTGTTTTTGATCTGAGTGAACAATTGCTTACCCAGACTCAGTGTGTTGACTCTAAGAATTTTATATGTGTATTTCTGGCTAACAGTTTCGTATTTTGAGCTCTACTTTCAACTATGATATTCACAATACGCAATCTTTCCCTTCTTTCTACTTCTTTGTACAGCAGAGCTGGCACAAACAATTTCCTTCCACATTAACTCCAGTAAGAAAAGAAACTTTACAGAAAAATACATAAAGTGCAGAATTCATTCAAAATGCCATTGATTATCTTTTCTGAAATGACAGAATCAGTAAAAAAAGTATTTGGGGGTTGTTGATCTTCCTTTCATTGTTTTCTTTTGGTTTCACATAATTTTGTCAAGAGACTTAGAAAGATGTTCTTTGGAGAAAAGTGGCAACAAATTTACCCCAATTATACTTCATAGGACTTGAACCAAACAGTTGAAATACCACAATTTAGATTCTGTGATCAGTTTCCCTATATCTCAGGCTGAGTTTCCAGCATCAATTTGAATTTAACATGGGTAAAAAACACGTTAAATCTTTTATTTTTCCTTGCTAGCTCTTTCTTAGTTATTGCAGACATTACCATTACTTTCATCATCACACAGGTCACTAATGCAAACATCTTTCATTACAGCTATTTTGCTCTCATACTCAAGAGTGCTCAGGTAAAGATGTTGTTTCCACATATTTCACAAAGAATAAAGCTCCCTGAGAGAGCTGGGCAGCTAAGTCTCAGCCAGGTTCTCATTATCTCACTGCTTGATCACTGCAACATCCACCCCATCTCTAATCTTAACAAATGCAAATCGGTTCTGTCATGCCCTTCAAGACAGGGACAATAATCAGACTGACACATCTCCCCCATTTTGTTACATACTCATTTTCATTACATTCAACCTGCCTTACTTTCAAAACCCTTTACAGTCTGATCTCACTTTAAAAAAATCTTTCTTTTAATGCTGAAAGACTGGAAAAGATTACAGGTGTAATCTTTTCGGGTCTTATGAGGTTGATCCCATCCATGAGATGAATTCCCTGTATCTATCCAGAAAACTACTTATTTACTGCTTTCAAAGCTACACTTTTTGCAGTAGAGAAAAAATAGGTATCTATTGAGATGCTGTTATGCTCACCAATAATGCACTGTTTTGCCTGTGTTCTCCTATCTCACTATCTGTTTGCTGTCCTCCTCTTATTCGCAGCTTCTAAGTCATGCAACTACAAGGCAGGGAACCCTTCAAACAGTGGAGCAAAGAGAGGAAGCAAGTGATTCACAAATGTGAAGAGGGCAGAGATACAGTTAAGACAAAAAAGGATACCTGTATGTACCACTTTGGTCCCCTGAAACAAAGAAACTTTTTTTAATTTACATCATTTAAAAATTAAAATAAACCCAACATCCTAAGCAGTATTATAGCTTAAACAACAGAGTATGTGTAACTTAAAAAATGAAAACTCATGTTATGGTACGTGTAAATAATATAATTGGTAATGTTAAGTAATACATCCAGAGGAAATGAGGAAAATAAGTATACATATTACTTGTGGTTTAAAAAAAATTAAAAATATTTGTGAGAAATCTTAAACTTAATTATCAGATACACGGTCTAAGCTATGTGTATTCATGTAGGTAAGCACAAACACTGTGAACTAGAATCTTTGGCTCATTATCAAAACAAACAAGTGGAACAGCCGGTTCATGATGCATCAGTGATGAGACTACTTGTGTAACTTGGCGGTGTGCTCACAGCATCAAGCACCCACATTTTACTGTTGAGTGATTGACAATCATTAATATAAACAGAGCTTACATTGTACTTGTGTCCACAAGGCCTCTGAGTAGTCCTAAGACTTGAACCAATGACTCCAGAATACTGTTGGTGTGTATACACTACCCAGAACCTCACCCTGGACAGGAGTTAAGGACTTTCTGATGTTAAATACTAATAACACCTGTAAAAAACTAACAACTAACCAATATAAAGGAAAATATCCCAATTAGAAGCCAGCCCCTATCTAATTCAGCCTGTTCCTCTAATAAATACACTGGCAAAAATGCAGCCCAGAGCTAAGTGCAATGGCAATCTACTAAATAAAGTGATTTTTCTGTTAAAAAACAATCCGTTTGCTGTACCTAAGGTATTAGACTTAAGCACCAGGATTTTACATAACTTGGGAACAGATAAGCTACAAGGGAAAAATCACAATGATTTTCTAATGACTCCTCAATTAGACTATATATAATTATGGTTCTGCTCATGAAGCCTTCATTTTATCATCACAGAACTGATATTTCTCAGTGGTTGTACAAATGTTGCCTCGGCACTTTTGATTTAAAAGCAACAGATATACACTTTCCTCAGCATCTGGATGTTCCAAAATCATAGAACTTGGACAATGCATACACAAAACAGTCTATTGCCTCATGAAAGTGCATTTATAAGTTTATCCAGGACAGCAACCTCTAATCATGCATTTCTTTGTGTCTATGAATAGTTTCTATAAACTGCAAAAATACAAATTCTATACCCATATTCAGTTCCGACATAAAAAAGGAAATATCTCTGGTTATAAGTGTAGAGGATTAAGGTAACTCTTATCGATCTTAAAAGTTTGAGGAATCTAGCTGTCACCATCTAAATATCAAGCTTAACCAAGTTTAACAGCATTAGAACATTAAGTACAATAGGCAATTTTATTTTTGTTTTCACTTCACTTCACAATGCAATGTACTGACTACATTAATAGTCCCTGCTGACTTGAGACAATGCTTATGAAAGATGCTATACAATTCGATTCACTTCTGGTGATTAAAAGAAGAAGTGCTGGAGCAAGAAGGTGAAATATACATTCAAAAATTAAAACTTAAGCTTTCCATATTTTCTGGATACAAAATAGTGTTACTTCTGCACTACTTATGGTGCATCTGCAGTACTTTCATTACTATATCAATAAAATATCTACATGCACATCTAATTAAAAACTCAGGGATATTCTTACTTGAACAGATGTACCTTAGAACCACTTAAAGAACTTGAATTTGCTAGGTTTTTAAACATACAATAATGAACACCATAGAAAATACATTTTAGGAACTGGGATATATGGGTTAATATTCTTCAGCAAGATGAAGACCTAAAAACTTACCAGAATATAGGTTTTTCCATTATCTCCTTTTATGGTGAATCTAAACGTGCTTTTAGCAGAGGATAATTCCAAAAGACACTGAGCAACAATGCTCTGTACAAACTGAGACCTGTTAAAGAATTAACCACATTATCATGTGTTTTCATAACAACTACACAATCATTCATATCTATGCACTACAGGTAAATGAGTAACTCATACTTCAATTCCACTACATCCTACAAACACATTTTAGTGAAAGATGGGGCTTTTTTGTCTTCCTCTCACTCAAAACCAGAGTTTTTATTTCCTGCAACAGGATTTTTTTAATACATTAGGATTTTACATTGCATTACACCCTTTATTTTGTTGGTTGTCTGATACCAACTGTCAAATGGGGAATAGAAGCTTCTCCCCATTGTATTTTACACATGTGAACACAAAGCCCAGAATTATGCATATGTTTCAAATATAATTCCCAAAAAGAAAGAATTGTGATTAAGCCATTGTACATACCAGATCAAGTTCTGTTTCATCTTAGTCTTAAATTCAAACTGAATTACTTGAAAATTCAAAGTTCTCACTTTAAATTAAGCATTTCAAACTTTATTTAACTTTATAAGAAATAGACTTTTGTTTCCATAATTAGTCACCACACATTGTGCAAAATTAAACAGTTCAAAATAAACCAGTATTTTATTTTGGCTTATCACCTCAATATTGAGACACTGTGACAAATTATACACAATCTCCTGCATCAGACAAAAAGATGAGCAAACAAAACTGCACATGAGTGAATTCAGGCTACTTTTGTTTACAATGCTTAATTCTGTGATGATTATATAAAATTGCACTCTGTTATTATATGCAATTGTTCAAGAAACTCAAACATTAGAGCATTTCTAGCATCCTTTCTAATACATACTTCAGCAAATTATCAGATTATTTTGTTACCTTGGTGTTGGACTGAAACTTCCTTCATCTGATTGAATAATCACCTCAGTAACATAATATTTAATGGTACCTAAAATGACAAAAACATTTTTCCACTATAATAGAATAACAAACTTATTAAGATTAGATTGTCAGTCACCATATCACTATATTAATTAATTATTTGTTCAGTAGACAATCATATTTTGTTTGGGTTTGTAGGAATAGAAGCAACCATAACAAAAACCCTACACTGCCTGAAGAAAACTGCTCCAAGCTAATTACAAGATCAGCAATTTCTCATTCATATTGATCTTTGTTTAATGGTGGGAACAATCATCTTGAAACCAAGCAAGCAAGAGCTCAAGCCAAACCTGAAAGATGAATTGAAAGAACTTTCATAAAGCACTGAGATCAGCATAGCTTACATAAGTATTTTAGTACCCTCTGCTGCTTAGTAATGCTGCAGTGAATCACTAGAGACAGTTTTAATAACAGCTCACATGGGGGAATAATTTTCTTCTTTGCTCAAAGAGCAGAATGGAACTTCTTTCTGAAAATCATGCTCACTCAACGCTAATACTGCATACATTCTGAATTTCAATATAACTGTTCACCAAAAGCTCCACTAAGACAGCTTTTAACACTAAATGGAAGTGTTTGAGAACATAATTTAATCCCCATCAATGAAGGCAGGTCAAAGATGATCATATTGAAGATCTGGGTCTATGCTGCAAATACAGCCTAACCAGAGGGCCAGCAAAACAGGTTAAGAGTCATAAATTCATTCTACTAAGCCTCAGCATGTGAATAACTTCATTTAGTCCACAAGTTTTAAGGATGGAAGGGTTTTATCTGATCTCTGTCCATACATACCATTAAAACTGGATGAAACCAAACATTTCAGGAAGACACTTAATCTGTTTTAAACCCTCCAAAGGCTTAGTAACCCCACCCCTTCTCCAGGTAAATACTACACTTTCTAAATTATCTTCAGTGTCAGGAAGTTATATTCTACCTCTAAATTTAAGTCTGCTCCATGCTCTATAAGTTCTTGGAGACAGGAAGAAAAGACAGTTCAGTCTCTCTAGTTCCTCAGCCATTACCCTGAGTATAGAACTGGTGCTACTGCTACAAGGGTATTGGGAATTCAGGAGATGTTTGCTTGCAGACAGATAGATTCTGTGATTTCCATAAAAAAAAAATCCTAGAAGTATATGTGGATAGTTGGCAGAAGGAGTAGCCCATTGGGGAATCTCAAAGCTGCACCTGGTCTCCACAGCTACACCAAATCCTATTTTATCTTCAAAACACTGATACCTGCCCATGAGGAAGTACCAAAGCATGACAGTCAAGTTTGCTCTCTAGTCTCTTTTCACAGAGATCGTTCTGCCTTGACTTACACTATACATCCCTTTTGTTCTCTGAACTCTACCAAAATTTCCTGTGCTATTGAAGAAACATGGTCAAAACAATGCATCTCTTATCTAACTTTAGCCCTATGAGAGTCCATACCAAATCCCTGCACATCGATAGTGTTTGCCTTTCCCCATTCCCACTGATCTATTACTCTTGACCTTGTTATTTGTGCTCTTTTCCCGGCACTCCTTTCCCAAAGCCGTATCTTGCTTTGTGGGCTTTCCAACATTGTACCTTAAATTTGGTTTCATTAAAGCCTGTATTGTTCAGATCCCTGTACAGGACTATCAGAACATTCTGTAACAGAAGACAAAGAAGACCTTCTGTCCCGTCTCACCTTATGGCATTTCTTAAACAGGCTTTGCATTTTCTGAGAAGTTTTTATACTCCACCAGATCTTGAAATGAGGCAGGCTCACACTGACTGATGCGGTGGAAGAGGGGGAGGATGAAAGAATGAACCCAGTTAATAACATTGCTTCTCTTCCAAGAATAGCTGGATTTCAAAAACAACCAGACACTTATCTTTACACCACATCAGGTAAACCCTGCTGATCCAATATAATTACAGCTTTGAAACTGATAATACCATCAACTTATCATCAGATGAGGATGAGATATAACCTGTTTCTTTGAATAGGTTTCCTCCCCACAAAACCAAGCTGACAGCAATCTTCAGCTCCTAGTTGTGTTGATCAAGTTCTGAATTTACCTTTTACTTATTCTGTAGAACTGACAGGAAAACAAGCAACCTGTAATTTCTCAAACCTCTGTTTTTACTGGGATTCCTAGTCAACTGGAATCATGCATTGAGTCTCCCAAAGGTTTGGAATTAGTCAAATATGCCACAGAAACAAGGATAATGAAAATTCCTGATGAAAGTAATTTTCAAGGTCTAACACTGGAAGCAACAACCTCATCTGCTCCAGAAGGGAATGAGACAAACACACAGGAATTATCACTGCATCTTATTGATAAACTATTTTCCTTCAGTGTTTTTAACCTCTAGTGTTCAATGGTTGATGCAGTCAAGTCTAGTCTTGTTTGGACATCTCATACCTGATGAAACTGTTTCTCCCAGCATTGCCTTGCAGCGCTTACAAATTACTCTGGTATTTTCTTTTGACTTCTGTAGGTCAAAAAAAAAAAAATTGTTTAAATGTCACTCAGATATTCTGAAAAAGGAATGCATAGCTGTAACATAATTTACAGAGCAGATATGAAACTTCTTACTTGTTTCTGTCCACTGTGTTTACATGCACACATATTTGCCTTCACTACTTCAGCTTTCTACACTCGGACTTGCTTGCAAGTTTCATACTAATTTTAAAATCAGACAATATATCCACACAGCTAGGAGGAGAATCTTGTAATATTGAGTGACTGGATGATAAAACTACAAGCTAAATTTTATTGTGCTAAGGGCAAAATAATGCATCTGAAATTAAATACTCCTAATATATACATAAAATAGTATGCTGCAATGTGCAATTACTCAGTAACAAGTTTTAGTAATAGTTCACTGTGGACAGTTTTATAGGAGTTGAATACCAGTTCAATGTTCAGCAGAGAGCAGAAAATGTCTGCAGATTATTTTGAGTTACTAGGAAACAGCAGAAATATACAACACAGCACAATATTCCAGAAAGATGCAGTGGATTCTGTTCTTGAACAACCTTTCTCCCTCTATTCAAACAAATAGAGAAAAGGTATCGACAAAGAATAACTGTCAGAAGTGCAAAACAGTTTCCATATATAGCATGAAAATACATGTAACAGGAGAATATATAGAAGACAGAAAACTGAGGGATATCATTGCGATACCTAAAATCACAAATGTTAAGGAAAAGCTGAACAGAAAAAAATAAATATATGCCCTCATAGCCCATGCTATGAAATTACAACACTGTATCAAAAAAACAGGATGGCATTTCTCATACAATGCATAATATAGTCTGATACTCACTATAGGAAAGCATTTTTCATATCAAAGTACATACAAGTTCAAAAAGTCTTCATAAATTCAGAGGAAGCAATGTCATCAAGGGTTTATTAGAAACAAAAATGTGGATAAACAATATCTAGTTCAAGGAGTCTCTACATTCTCCAAAACATCACGGAATATTTGCCTTAGCTTTATGCATCTATTACCGGCCTTTGAAAAAGATGACATCTACCCTATTAGACTCCTACTAATTAAAATGTTAATATTTAAATTCAATACATCAAACAAGCAAGCACAATTCTTACTTTAATCCAAAGTCTAAACTTCAGAACTGGTTCTGTGTGGGCTTATTAACCTGGTTGTAGCACACTAGAGCTCTGATCTGAAAGCAGTACATACATATATATATATAACCTTAATGATGGTCAAAAACAGAGAATCAAACTAACAGCCTGAAACCTGACTATATTGGAAGTACAGTCTCCTTGTTATGGAGATCAGGAAAATAATCTGATTCCTATATGTGCAGTTATCCCCTTTCCCAATTCCTACCTTGCTACTCCTCTCAAACATATGCGGTGAAATTACTTGCTCATTGTGAAAAGCAAGGATAAACAGACAAGGTTTTGTGTATACCAGTGTTTCAAACTGGTACAAAAACAGACAAGGTTTTGTGTAAGCCAGTGTTTCAAACTGGTACAAATACTGCACAGTACAAGTACAGAATACACACTACTTCCTTGAAAGCTACAATTTGAGTATTTTTTTTCTGACTATAGTTACAGGTGCTGACTGAGAACTGTGCCTAAAAAACATCACTAACTCGTTGTATCATGCTTCAATGGAAAAAGGGATAGTTTTAGCTCAACTAATTAAAACAATTTATCTGTTTGACAACTTGCAGCTGCTGGCAATCTGCAGATGCAGGTGGATCACAAGCCTAATAGCTTCTGTTCCTATACCTAAGGATCCCAGATATGGTGTCAGGAAAAATATTTTCCCCAAGAGATACCATTAAGATGCTGCAAGACCATGTGACATTTAAGAACTATGTTACACTGGAAGACTAATAGATGTGAAAAATATGTTTGCAATGGACGGATGCTGTCTTGGTCCCACTGGAGTCTGGAAAAGATTATTTAAGCATCTCTGGTACATTCCTGCTACTATTTTGGTCATAGGCAAACACTTCCCAAAGAACTGCAATGCAATTAAAAAGAAACTTTCATACTGGGGCAGACTGCAACAATATTCTCTAAAATGAGAACATTTATGCCAATAGCAATCTGTCTTGCCTGTAACTTTCTATTACTCATATTATGGAAGAATTTTCTGCTTCAGTATGAGGGTTTTTTTTTCCTTATTAGTCTAGCTTCTGCTGGATCTAATGGTTGTGCTCATTTGCTTGGCAACTGAGTGATGCTGGAAATAAGCAAACACAGAAATGAGAATTCATTGCAAGTGTGAAAGATGTAGAAAAAGGGATTGGACACAACAAGGAACAAATTCTCAACTTCAATGCAAATACAAGAAAGCAAACATGAAAATTCATCAGACTAAACTACTATTATATGCCCCTGACATAAAACAGCCTCCTCCCTCATTCTAAAGTTCTGCTGTCATCCTGGTTCGACCCACATCTCAGTAAAATTTTTGTTCCACATTCTTTTATTATGTTTCTGCCCCCAAATCAATCCTGTATTCACAAACATTCTCTTTGATGAAGAAGTGTGCAATATGAACTCTATGAGTCCTACCTCTTCCCATATTTATTCCTGATATTCTAAGACATCTTGTAAGACTACTGAAATGTGAAAATTCATTTTGGCAACCTTTAGCAGAAAGCACCGTCCTCTTGGAAATTTGGTATCATCTACTCCACCATTGTCACAGACTTAAGCCAAATTAATCTGCTTCTGCCATGCTGATAGCCTTACAGCATACCAGTCCTTATTTTCCTCTCTACACATTCTGTTTTTCAAAGAACAATGGAACAAGAAACAAAAGGGACCAAGCTGCAAGCCTTGCAGATAAGGATCACAGGACAGAACTGCTCCCCATGCAGAGAGGTTGCTTGGAGCATCATACCAGCAACCACTGAATTGCGAGAATCCTGGTGATTCTTACTGGGAATAATACATATCACTATAAGCAGCAGGTAGAAATCAGGGAGTCTGGTTCTCAAGAGATTAAATGTTTCATGCTGGAAATCTCTATGGAATAAGCCATCAATTTTTACAGATACAAATCGCCAAGGCAGCAACGTAGACAGTTTAATATTTTGTACTGGGAGAAAATACAGCATGTGTGGGCCCAACCTTTGTCAGTATAAAGGCAGACAAGCAGTAGATTAACAGAAAACGCTTCTTCATGGAAATGTAGGTTTTGGTGAACTGAGTTCCTGGATGTTCTTCTGGCAGAAGAAAAGATCATTGCTTGAACTTTTATACAAGTGCTAGATGTCCAAAAGTAAAGCACTGAACTGTCTTTCTTCATGGTCTTTATCCCACCACTGAAACATAACCATCACCAAATGGTGATGGGCAACAACAAATTTTGATATTTCTAAGCCAAACAACAACTTTCTTCCTACAGACTTGGTTGGTGAATTTATCTTATCCTGGAACACCTCAGAAATATCACCATGAAGAGCTATAATACAGGATGGCAGGTTCCTTTCACTAGACAGAGCAGTCAAACAAACTCAATTTCCTTACTGTGCTTTAAGAACCTAAGACAGCCACATCTAAACACAACACACATATAATGATATTTCCAAGTCTTTCTAAAGCTAAAAAAAAAAAAGAAAAGAAAAAAGTAACAGTTCTCTTTAATCATAGTTATGATTATGCCTCAAGTCACACTGTAAGAAAAAACCAATTGTTACTTCAATTTCCACCTCATTCTTTGCTCCACTACTCTTTAATGAACACCTAACCTGTCACAGTTATTAACTTAGTGAATTCTGATGCGCTTCACTCATTATAATTTTGGGGGAAAATATCTGGGTTTAGAACTACATAGTTAAGTAGCTTCTGTTTCTAGTACTAAGTTCTACTTGCATATTGAAGTCAGTATCAAGACTATGGTGTGAGCTTTAGAAAACGTAAAACAGAGCCTGGAATATCTTCTGGCTTCTATATAGCTGAATGTGAATAACTCAATGACCTTCAAAACAGTTCCGTAATACATACAAATTAAATAAAATAGTAAAAAAAAATAGTACTTAACAGTGAAAAAGTCCAAATAACTTCACCTAATAACTATTTGAAATAAATACTTTACCAAGTTGGAGCCACTCTGCAAAACATGGTGTCCATCTTCTGAGCAGCACACAGAAGATTCAGGCAGATGTGATTCATTTGTTGAGTTCAGCAGAAAAAAAGTGTCTCCAACAAAACAGTCACCATGCTGAGGGTGCAAAGTTCTTCTGGCAAAGGGGTCAGGGTGACAACACCACTCTTCAACTAAATCACTCCAGTTTTCACTCGGTAGAGGAAGAACTCTGAGAAATTTTCTTAGAGGGAAGAAAAGATAAATATTTCAGTTATGTTATAATTCATTTCTAAGACACTAAAAGAGATTTTAGGCTTCCTGCAAATAGTGGGGGAAGTATGGCATTTTCTCAAAATGAAGGGCTTGACTCTCTGTCCTGCCAAAGGCACTTTCTTTGAGTGAATTCTGAAAAAGCAACGGCTGAGTTTCCTGCCAAATCTGTGACAAAGCATTTCCCAAAATCATTTCTTCAATGATTTTAAGGCAGAATTTGACATAGTCCTCTCTTGAAGTTAATCATGTGGCAGAAATAAAACAGTTCTAATTAGTACTGAAAAATACGACAATAAGCATTTGCAATTTCATTTATTATTTCTTGTACAGATCCCTTGCTTTAAATGTTGCTATAAAACCATAGAAACAGACTCATGCCACAGCAAGATTCAGCATGTTCTTTGTTTCAGATACCAGATATGAAAAAGGTAAAACCTGAAAAAAATACCACACTACATCTTCATTAAAAAATCCAAACAAACAAAATAACAAACAAAGGATAATTCAATCTTAATTTCTATTCAGATACTCATATCCAACTTTCAGAAGTCATATACAAAAAAGGCAAATCCCTTTCTCCTGGGTAGTTGTATGGACCAAGGATACTGTTTCCAGAAAAACTACTTTATTTTCATTATCAGTTGTGTTGGGTTTGAATTTTCTGCTCACTGCCTAGTTTCCTCGAATGGTTACGCTGTTTCTTCAGTTGTCACCTGAAATCTTCACCAGAGTTTCTTGATTCTACTCCTTACTAAAAAGTTTCAAATACAACTTTGCTTATGGTGCTACTTTGCAAATAAAAACACAGCTGCTAAGCCAACCCTCCCTTTCCTGCAGTTCCCAGACTAACATTTTCTGAAGATGTCAGTCCTTCCCCCTGTAGATTCTTGGCCCTTTTGAATTGTTCAGTGAGTGAAAGAAAAATGTTTTTTAAAAAATCTTTTATATACATAGACGACACATTTTAAACTCTGCTTGCTCCATCTGCAGATGAAAGTTGGAATAACTGATCCTCTGATGCAGCTTTACCAAAACGAAGTAAGATCACCTCTCAGCACTACCCATGTCTGTCTTCATTTTCTGTGGTCTTATATATTGTTTGAGATACTACTCAATTCTGCCAAAGTGACAGTTTAGTTCTGATGCTGACCTACAAACTGATTCTTCATCAGCCTTTACAATTAGTTCCAGTGCCTGGACTCACACTGCAAAAACAAATCTTCCTGTATTTACACAAAAGTAACAAAAAGCTCAGCAATGTTCTTATAACGAAAAAAAAAAAGACAGACATTACCTTAAGCTGCAGACTCATGATGTCCTGTTTCATTAAATCAACCTTTCTTTATTCTCACAGTCTACAACATAAAGATTTTCACTTCTTTTCTAACAAAAGCAGTTTTTTCCAACCAGGAGGAATTTCCAAAACAAACTCCTCCTAACTCTGAGCTATAAAGAAAATATACCATTTCCACTGTATTTAGGCTTTTGCCACTCATGGGTGGGAAGCCATGTCCTGGGTCACCAGAACTGGAAAAATGTAACACATACAAAAATGGAGCCTTCTTAGAAAAACAAACAAAACTAACTAGAGGTTTACTACGTACTGACTACCTAGCTACTAAGTAACATGATAAAACTTACAAAACAGGGTGACCTATCTCTTCAAACTTGCTCCTAATAACAATAAGTTTCTAATTGAAAACAGCCACCTTGGCTGCCTTCACAGTCAGAGAACAACAAACAATTCTTAGGTTGGGAACTTTTAGGAATAGCTGTCTCCTGAAAGTGTCTAATGTAGCCAGGTTGAATCTCCTGCTGTTTCCAAATTCCAACCAGAAAATAGGTAATTAACTTACTTTTAAAAAGTTTGAAGTTGAGCACTAGTCTATAAGAGCCCTGCCATAAGGATATAACTCTTAAATGATCTTCCAGACTAAGGTAAGTATTTGACCATAGAGATCCCCGTAAGACTGGATTAAGAAAAGTAACCCCAGATGTCATTATTAACTAACACCCAATAATATCATTCTGTCTATTGAAAATACTGAAAACTGGAAGTAAAATGGACTTTAGACTTTTAAACATATAATAACTGTTCAGTTCTATCAGAGAAAAAGAAAAACAACTGCATTTCTTTAACTGCAGTTTCCCTTATTTACTGATTAAAAAATCTTGGGACAGCCCAGCTTGTCAATTAACTGTCTGGCTTAACACTACTAATGTAGGAAAAACTGTTAGATTTTCCCTGCCATGAGTTTTTCCATGGAATATTTGTGCAGTACCAACTATTATTTTTTTACATTTAGTCTCTCCTGTCCAGCTGATGAGGGGAGTGCTAGAACAGCTTTGGTGGGCACCTGGCATCCACACACCACAAGCCTTTAAGAATTTCTTCATGACAGAAATAAAGTCTTAAAGAATTATTTTATATATGAGGCACACTTAGCCAAACTGGAAGGAGAGAAAGAAAAAAGAAAGTATCCCTAATTCTTTGCAGCTTTTGCAGGATGGAAGAAAAAAAAAATCTAATAATTTTCTCTAATGTGTGTAATGTGAGGGCAATGGAAAAGAATGAAAGAGCATAACCCTAACCTCTGAAGAGCTATCAGATTTTTGAAAGGAAATAGACTGAGGCAGAGGATTTCAGAAAATGTATAAATTTTTGTTCACCAAGGAAGGATTACTTACATTTAACTCATTCCTAGTACATTTCTTAATCTAACCTTTAAAATGAAGACTTCCTATGCAGTCTCTAACAGCAAAAAATAAGCTTTAGAATAGGTTTGAGGTGGTTTGTTGGTTTGGTTTTTTTCTTTCATTTTAACCTAGATTCCTCTTGCTTCAACTGAGGATTACTGCCACCTTCTTTGCAGCAATTTCCTAGATATTGGAAAAATCTTATGTCTTTTCCACAACCTTATCTACACTAAACCCCATTTATTTCAATTTCTTCTTAAAGGTATGATTTTCTAGATTTCAGGTGTTTCTTATTACAGACCCTTGCCTAGTAATTCAGACTTTAATATGCTCTCTTTCACACAGTTCTGCAATTTGCCTTCAATCCTTCTACCTCTGCTGTCACTGTCATACTTAATTCTTCCGGGAGAGAGGAACACATGAATTCTGTAGCTAGAAGTTCTGACTTTGCTACTCTCTTCCTTTTGGAAATGCTGGAACAGAATGTGTTGGATACACCGGCAGCTCCACTTTTCTACTCGTGTCTTAGCTTTTTGTAGTGGCAACATTCAAGGGACTCAGAGGTTTCCTGCAAGGAGAAATGCCAAGTAAAAATGCATCGACATGCATTCTTTGTCCTTTCTCAAAAATTTTTCTTGTGTCACATTACAGGATGCAGAACCAAAAGATGTAAATATATGCATATGAATTTGGTGTGCTGAAATTAAGGCAAATTCCCACTCAGAGATGCAAGTATAAATGTGCAACATGATTTGAAAGCAAAAGTTATTGACTAGAAATTAAAAGTTCCACTACTTTACAGATATATCAAAATAAGAGTTATTACTAGACTTTCTGATGAGACATTTCAGAAAAGAAAGTTAAGAAATTCTCATTCAGTTACATTCAGCTAGCCGTAAATCCATACCTAAGTAACAGACATTTAGAGAATGAGACACATTTGTATTACTGTTTTGAGTATTAGGAACCACACAAATCATAAAAGGCTGTAAGTGCACCTCTAACAATTCTTCTATATTCAGCTGAAGCTGTCAAAATTGTTCATCAGAAGAGCTAGACAATGCAGCACCTTTTTACTAAAATTCTCATTCACTCTGCAGACTTTTTAAGGAACAGAGATAAGAACAAGTCACACAGCTAAGATACAATTCCTGTTTCCCAAATTTAGCATCCCTGAACTATGTGGAGGCAGGCTTTGCTTAAAAGATAAAAAGAAGCTGTGGTCAATATCCCCATTCTGAGCATCCACTTTATAATTACAGCATGATGACTGAAGGAAATTTACAACAGACTGAAAAGAACTGAAAAGGATACCTGAAATACAGAGGAATAAAGAAATCAAGGAGTAAATTAATAAAAAGCTAAAAACTGCTTCAGATAATTTTGCTTTTTGACATCTGCAGTGCTTCAAATGTGTTCTTGTCTACCAATTTCAAAACAAATACCTGTTAGCTGTCTCTCAGTACACAAAACAACATGAATACCAATCACTATGGCATTTATTGCTATAAATACAAGACACTGCAGTACTCACCGGTCGCTCACTACGATGTCACCACAGGACTGACAGTAAAATACGTAATTCTTGCTGGGTTTCAGGCTTTCCCTCAAAGCAAAAACCACATCTATAGATGGAAGGAAATATATTAATCTTCAAAATTATGTAAAATTTTCAGTCACTTGTACGAAAAAATCGTGCCAAATACCTGAAACCAATAAGTATAAATCTAACAGGCAAAGAAAAAGGCTGACATTTTAGACACAACCTTAATTCTTTTAAAAGCAAGTATTTCTGTTTAGGAAAAAACTTGCCATCTCCACCTCATGCTCCATATTACTGAGTAGGAGCTATGTATGTGAAGAATTATGTTCAATGTGCAAATCCTTTTCAGAAGGAGAGTTGAAATATTGATATAATTGAAGAGATTATAAAAATCAAAATTCAACACTACTCCTTTGTAAAGGTATTTCTGATAATCAGTGTATCTGCAGTATGAGGGGACACACCAATATGTAACACAAATAGTCAGGATGGGGAACAGGGTCAGACACTAGTTTTATATTTTCAGGCAGGTAAGAAACCAACCATTGTGGAACCACTCCAGGAAAAGATAGTGAGCAACGGCCTCTGCAGGCCAGGAAAGCAAAAATAGTCTCACAAAAGGCAGCTCAAACAACTTCTCCAAAGTAAAAAAGAAGTTATCAAAGTCTCCCCAAATTATCTGATAGCATTAAGTGGAAAAAAAAGTAAAACTGTAAGCCTAGCTCTACATATGAATATGCTTTGCATCATCCACTTTCAAATACTAAACAATCGAAGTTTATACTCAGCATTGACATTCAATATTTGAAATTTAGGATTCAACCACATGAGAAAAGTACTTTAAAATGTTCCAGAATTTCAACTATATTGCATAATAATATAAAAAAGGGTAACCAAGACTATCCAATACACATGTTGATTACCACCTGGTTCACATACTTACTTTTCACTAGCATGACTTTCTGAGGTTGATTTTTAAAAGTTCATCATTGGTCTTTTGAAACATTTTCATTAATAGGATGCATTAAATAATTTTAGTATAACTGAGTTGTCAAAGCACATGCATAATTATAGGTTAATGTACAGATGCCATCTCAGTATACCAACAGAGTATTCCAATGTATTTCTGGTGCTGCATTACTGTCTATTACATATTTTATCATCCTTTTCTACTTTAATAGCTCAGAATGGCAATGTTGTGTTATTTGATACATCTTTCTGTGTCATATTGTATGAAATTAATCTAAACGTATTGAGCTTGCATGCCAGAATGAAAGAAAGCAACAGCTGCAACAGCCATGCTTTTTATTTATTGCAAACACATCCTAGACCTGAATTAGCATCATAGAAGTAAAGAAGGTAACTTTGCAGATGTTACCTATGACCTTAACCCCTGAAACCCCAGCTGTGAGAATAAAGAGTCCCAACACAAACCCATAATCCTTTAGGATTAAGACATCAGGGACAGAGAAGCACAGTCTGCCTAGATGAATCACATTACTCCATTACTGATAGGATGGGGAGTAATGGATACAAATTAAAAGAAAGGAAGTTTAGGTTAGCTATTAAGAATTTCTTTACTGTGAGAGTGGTGAGACGCTGGCGCAGGCTGCAGATGCCCCAGCCCTGACAGGTTCAAAGCCTGGCTGGGGAAGTCCTTGAGCAACCTGCTCTAGCGGGACTTGGGACTACATGATCTTTAAAGTCCGTTCCAACCCCTTAGCATTTAATGACTCTATGATTTTCAGCTGCCAAACGCGCAATAGAAGAGAAAGAAAATAATTTTGAAGTACTATGGGGAAGCACGGGTGGGGGGGAATGCGAGCAGATCCCAAACACACCGCGTTTCCCTTGCATTACGTCATTTTTGCACTTTCAATATCTAAAACTGACAACTCCAGGAGGTGTTTGCACTGCAGAATTTACACTTCACAGCCCCTCTCACTCAAACGTGCCAGGTCCCGAGCCACCCTCCCCCGTTCCGCAGCGCGACCCCGGCCCTGCCCCTGCCCCTGCCCCTGCCCGCCCTCACCGGCGGCGGGCGGCGGGCGGCGCAGGCGCACGCGCAGGTGCAGCCCGTCCCCGCGCAGGTGCCGGAGCCCGCGGCACGAGGACGGCGCCAGGCTGACCCCTGCCGGCAGCGCCGCCGCATGGCAGCTCCCGCCGCTCCTCACTTCCAGGGAATCCGCGCACACCGACACCTCCGCCGGCGCGCTGGGGAGCTCCGCCGCCACGCTGCGGAGGAAGAGCAACGCGTATGCCTCGGGAAGGAGCTGTCGGGGTGCGCTGCTGCTTTACACAGGCCGGCCCGAAGCTCCCCCGCAGCCCCAGTCGCGCCCCCGGATCCGCGCGGTGAACGAGGAGCAGCCGAGAGAAACAATCCACCGTTCTCAGGAAAAATTTATTTGCACAGTAGTGCCGAGCCGAACAAGCAGGGGCAGGCGCCCGCACACAACCCGCTCCCCGCGTTGAAGGCTAAGGACGCTGAAAGCCAGACCCGCCGCGCCCCCCGGCTGCCCCGCACGGCCCGAGCGGCGGCGGGCGCAGCGCCCCCGCACTACCGGATAACCAGCAGCGCGCTCTGCGTCTCCCGCCTGATCTCCATCAGGAACGCTCCCGCCATGCCGGCACCGCGCAGGAAGCGGCCGCCTCCCGCCGGCGCAGGCGCGGCGCCGCCGCCCGCCCGTCACGGCTCCGCCTGCGCGGAATCGTAGAGTCAGCCCCAAACCACATTACCCAGCGCTGCGTTCGGAGCCTCTGGAACACTTCCAGGGATGGCGACTACACCACCTCCTTGGAACATCTGTTCCAGCCCTTGACCGACCTAGCGGTGGAAAATATTTTTCTAAGATCTAATCTGAACGCCTTCTGTCTCAGTTTAGGGCCATTCCCGCTAGTCCTGTCACAGTAGGCAGGGCAGAAGAGACCCGCCCCCAAAACCTCCTTTCAGGCAATTGTAGAGAGCAGTGAGGTCCCCCCGACCCTCCTCGAGACTAAACAACCCCAGCTCCCTCAGCCGTTCCTTGTAAGACAAGTTTTCTAGAGCCTTGTTTCCCTTCTCTGGACGCGCTCCAGCACATCAATATCCTTTTTAAACTGAGGCGCCCAGAAACTGATCACAGCACTGGAGGTGCGGCCTCACCATTGCAAAGCACACAGGGACTACTACTGCCCTGGTCCTGCTGGCCACACTGTTCCTAATACAGGCCAAGATGCCACTGGCGTTCTTTGCCACCTGGGCACACCGCTCGCTCATACGGGCTGGGCTGTCAGCCAGTCCCCCCGTATCCTTCTCTGCCGAACAGCTCTCGAGTCACTCCTCCCCACGCCCGCAGCCCTGCATGGGGTTGCTGTGATCCAAGCGCAGCATCCAGCAGCTCGGCCCGACGGGGGGCAGTGGCGGGAGCGTGTCCCGGGGTCTGCTGTGCCCCCCGGCTTGGCCGCTGCTGGCCCTAGAGTCGGGCCTGGGAGCCCAGGGATGAGTCCCATCGAGCCCCAAGGTCCAGGTCTGCACAACCGGCTGGTCTCACGGGGGTTTTTTATGCCCAGTCTCTTCTGTGTCAACATCGGGCTGTCATCTCTGGCTTTCCTGCCACACCACCACCGGGAGGAGCCTGGGTCCGTTCTCTCGGGCACCTCCCCTCAGGAGCTGTGGGCTGTGCCTGGGGGTGTGTGCTCCGCGTTCGTGGCCAAACGGGGCTGATAATAAACTGCTGGTTTAGCGATTGCTGAACGGTGTTTGCATACTGTTTAGGCCTCCTCAGCGTCTCACTCCGCCCCACCCAGCAAGTAGACTAGAAGTGGGGAAGAGCGTGGGGCAGGGGGAGAAATCGTACAGCTGACTTGAATCGACCGAAGTGATGTTCCTTGGCGCATAACATCACTCGTGGCAGTAAAAACTCAGGGCACAGTCTTTCCAACGTGACCATTGCTCAGATACTGACTGACATCAGCAGTCTTGTTTTGGGAGGTGATGAGTGATTGTATGTTTGGGGGGATTTTTTGTTCCTCTTTCCCTCATCCACTAAAACATCATTGTCTTAATCCACAGCTTTTCATGCTTTTGCTCTTCTGGTTCTACCCCTGAGCTAGCAGCTGGCTGGGGTCACCCCATCATCACCACAAAATTGAGTCTTCGCAGAGGCCTCTGCTGAGATGGGCAGGCTCCCCAGCAGTGGGGACTGTGTCCCGTGGCATCACTACTCAGCCCCTGCCTTGTGAAAAAAACCCTTTCACCCTTTCTAGCAGCTTTACAAGTCTCCCTGAATTGCTCCCGGTCCATGTGCACCCAGCTCTTGAATGCTGTCACATTGTACTCATAGCAAACAGGCTCTCGGCACAGGCAGCTGTTGCTCTGGGGTGAGGTTCTCCACTGCCTCTCATGAGATCTTTTATCAGGAGACTGTAAGTCCACCCTGACATGCCTGCGTGACTTTCCCTTACTTTATGAACACTGTTACCACTGCACACTTCATCCAGGATGCCACCCTCACAGTAAGAAGCTGATGTTCGGTATTCAAGGACACCAAGGAGAGAAACTTTCACTTTGCAAAAAAGGAGTCTTTTCACAATGTTAGAAGTGTTTACTTTTTAAGAAGTCACAAGACCCTCTGTGGCTGCAGAAAGTTATTGGAAAACATTATCTGCAAAGCCTCCAACAAACAGGCAAATTTGCACAGGTTACTTCTATAGAAATATATTATCAAAGACATGATTATAGTGAAGTAATCTTAGTCCTTGGAGTTATCAAAACCAAGTAGGAGAGTCCCAAAGCAGAAAATGGAGTAAGGTTAGATTTTGTGGGAAAAAAATACAGCAGGCAGTAGACAGTTTCAACTGAGTTATTTTGTTATTTTTAACAAATGATGCATTTATTTGTTAAAAATAACAAAATGAAGTATTCTAAGATGGGACTGTACTGTCTACATGCTGTTCTCGGTGTGGTGGTGTGGGGTTGTGTTGTTGTTTGCTTCCTTTATTTTTTAAGGAAGAAAAAGAATTAGTCCACATGGTGGGTTTCATTTCCAATTACTTCACAAACAAATTTGTATTGTGAACTAAATTGTTGTGGACAAGTAGGTCATACATCAAACACAAACCCCATGTAATTATAGAATTGACGCCTAGTATTAGTAAAAGGGCCTTTGATGTTACAAAGGATTGCCCAAAGTTACAAAGTTATGAATAATCTTAAGTGTTCACAGGGTGTGAGCCTCACCTATTTAAAATTGTCTATGATAGGTTTCTCACCATTTCTGCTGTGAAATAATTACAGAGAAAGGAAGGTAAATTTCCTACAGAGCAAGTGCACCTAACATCAGTGCTGCACCCAGCCCAGTATTTTGACTCCAACATCAGTAAAACAAGGTACTAATAAGGAAGAGCTTCATAGTGTGGTTGTTTCCAGGTACTTCCCCTGTGGGTACATCCCTACCCAATTCCTTCAGTGTCCACTTATGGATGTGTTTGTCACCGATATGAATAATGTATCCTTCAACCTACAGATAGTGTCCAAAGCCCCAGCCCCTGGTGCCAATATGTTCTAGAAGTTTTCTGCTTTGCAGAAAATAATTTTTCTGTGCCTCCTCATTCTCATACTGTGGGGTTTGGTTAACAACAACTTTGTTGCCTTTCATGGTTTTGTAGAATTTGATCAATCCTCTCCCCTGCCTTCTCTCTCTGCATCATTCACAGTCATTATTGCTCTTGCTGTAATATAGCAGTGACATCTCTCCACAGTGCCTTTCCCAACTTCTCTACATCCCTCTTGAGCTGTGAAGACAAGAATTGATGCCATAATCAATCTGAGACTGCATCAGCCTTTTACACAGCAGCCAAACAGCTACCTCTGTCTTGTTCTCAATATTCTTCCCAATGACATACAATGTTTTTTTGATTGCCACTGCACATAAAGTTGATGAGAGAATTTGAAAGAAGTGTTTTGGAGCTCTGAGCTGTAACTGCCACTACTAAATTCAGCACAAGGGAAGCTTAGGAATCCAACCACTCTGCAATGCAGTAGCATGTGAAAGCACATGGTCAGTTATGGACAGTCACTTCCCCTCTGTGAAGTTCACTACTGTTAAATAGCTCCAAAAGGATGACCAACCTAATTAACAATTATATCTCAAAGGCATTTATAAGTATCTTTTTTTAAAAAAAAAGGGCACCATTCCAATAAAAATACATGACATAGAGTCATATTGATGCCTCAGAAAACCAGTGGAATCTGTCAGCTTTCCAGAAAGTAACTTTTTTTCATGTACCGATTCCTGGTATAGTTTAATGAGAAAAGCAATTGCATTTACTCTTTATTATTATCCCAAGTCTGGAGAATAAAATTAGACTTCAATAAATATTGGCTGGCAACATAAGTCACCGAGTAGAAGATTTATAAATATTATGAGATTTTCCCCTGGCAATATTTTAGAAATACTTGTCCTCAGACAAAGTCTAAAATATTAATCATGTAAGATGAGCACACTCTTTTTTTTGCAGTTACTCAAGTAATTCATAACCATAAGCTCTGTTTGCTATCATGAAGCTTGCTTAAATTTGAGAATTGTAATGATGGCTTAAAACTAACATATTACAGTCTAAGAGCTGTACCCTTTATACTGTGGAACTGGCCAGTTGAAAAATCACTCTCGCAATGCAGTAAAAGACAGTCCTTTGAATACTATCTATGTGGGCACTCATACACTTTTATGTGTAGTAAGGATTCAAGCATACTAATTACAAGAAATTTTAGAAAATTCTCAATACAGCTACTGCTAACATAAAAGTAATATCACATCATGGCGTTACAGTCCAGTTTGGGCTGGAAGAGACCAGGTGGGGGTAAGCCTCTTCTGCCAGGCAACCAGAGACAGGACAAGAGGACACAGTCATAAGCTGTGCCAGGGAAGGTTCAGGTTGGACATTCAGAGGCAATTCTTCACAGAAAGGGTGGTTAGACATTGGAACAGGCATCACATCCCAATGGAGTCACATTTCCTAGAGGTGCTTAAAGAAAGACTGGACATGGCACTTAGTTCCATGGTGTGGTTAACATATCGTTTGATCGTAGGTTGGACTCAATGATCTCAGAGATCTTATCAACCCAATTGATTCTGTTATCTTAGAGAGCGTGTCCTTCCAACCCTGCTGCCGTGAGCAGGGACACCTTCTACTACAACAGATTGCTCAGAGCCCCATCTAATCTGGCCTCGAACACTTCCAGCATGCACAGCTTCACTGGGAAACCTGTTGCAGTATAATTTTCTAAAGACCCACCCACTTTGCCTTTTTACCTGCGCGGTGTTTGGTAAGCTCGGTAAATGTCAGGCGAGGTAAACAAACGCGCGCTCACCCCGAGCCCGCTGCGCGCCCGCGTCCCGCCAGGGGGCGCAGCGCGGCGGAGCGCGGCGGGCGGGGCGGCGCGGCGCGGGGCACGCCGGGAGCTGTCAGGGCGGCGCGGGGGTGCCGGTGGCGGTCGGGCTCTTCCGGCTCGGGTCGCTCAGGTAACGCCGCTCCCCCCGCTCCTTCCCCGGGACCCTGCTGCGGGCACGCAGCGCGGCCCGCCGGCGGCTGCCGCTCCTGCTCCGGCTCTCCTCCCTCCACCCTGTCACCGCGCCGGTGTTGGGGAGGGTCCGCCCCTGCAGCCGAGCCGAGCCGGTCCTCTGCTCTGTCCTGCTCTCCTCTGCCCTGCCCTCCCCTCCGGCACCCTCTTGGCGGCCGGGCCGTACGGGGCTGTGTGCGAGGGGCAGGTGCTGAGGAGCCCGGGAGAGCGGTTATAGCCTGTTAATTACGCTGCATCAATTGACCTGTGGCACCTGCCCCCGCTCCCCGCTGGGCTTTGTGCCCCGCAGTGCGCCCGGGTGAGTTTTGGGTGCGGAGCCTCGCCCCCCGCCCGCAGCGCCGGCGGGGCCTGGCTTCGCCCTCCCTGGTGGAGCTTCCCCCGGGAGCCCTTCCCGCCTGCCTGGGAATGAGCCGGGCGTTGGGCTGCTGGGGTCGTCCTGCTTTGACCTTGAGCGTCCAGGGGGCTGCGGGCCTCTTTTAGGTGAGATTCCCGGTGGCTGGAGTTACTGCGTGTGGTATTTGGAAGGATACGTGGGACATACGTCTGTCACTGGGTTGTGTGATGCAGGGTTGAATTTCATCTGTTGATGGAGAGATGGCCTTGAATCTTGTGATGCTAGTTTAAAAAGCATAAATATATGACAGCTTCTGGTGTTAAATGTTTTTCAGAAATAATATTTTCATACCTGTGACAATAACCAGAGATAACTGAACAATTTATCTCTTTAAGTGACCTCAAATATGTTAGATATGAGGTGCAGGTTTTAAAGAGCTTATTCTGGGTGATTCAACCATTGCTTTTGTTGCTGATTGCAGGAAATGCTTTCACTCCTCGGTCTTTTTTCAGTATGCACTAATAGTGAAAGTGTTATGGTTCTCAGGTTAATTGCAGAGTGTTACTGATACCTGAATTTCAGCTGTAGGAGTGTGAAGAGTTGGGAAGACTGTGTCTAAAGAGTAACAGGCTAGATACTTCCAGGTAATAAGGGGCCATATCATAAGGTTGAAGATCCTAGTCTATTTGTTTTGCTGCTAAGGCTTGGCCTGTGTTAAATACTTAAGCAGGCCTGACTATCACATTTGCTCTTTTTGTGTTTTTTTTTTTTTTTTTTTTTTTTGTTTTTTGTGGTTTTTTTTTGTTGTTTTTTTTTGTTTTTTTTTTTTTTTTTGTTTTGTTTTTTTTTTTCCCCAACATTGGTACCTTTTCAAAAACAGGGTGGGATACAGTAGACCTTTTGCTAATAGTGTGATGCCTAAATATTGTGATTATCCAAAATGTACAGTAATTTTCAAAATATAATGTATGAATGTTATGATGGGAGATGTCAGTTTGGAAAAAGGCAGAATATTTACAGCATAATTTACGATTTTGTTTTTATTGACATAAGAATTGGCACTTTTGGAAACTAAGCAGCCGGTAAATGATATGAGGAGATGCTGCGTTTCTAGCTCACTGAATATCTTGCTTTCCCAGCTTGTTGATAGCACCTGTGATGGTAGATGTTTAAACAGCATTTTGTAAAGAAAAGGTATCTTAATCTTCCGTTACTGGAGTGGCTGTGCATTTGAGTGGATGGTTCTGTTAACAATATAGGCAGTACTTTTCCTGTGTAAAATTATTGGCATGCTATGCATACCTTTAGAAATGCTCATCGCAGGCACAGGAAGCTTTGTGGGTAAGGTGGTGATGTGGTTCAACCCTAGCCAGCAGCCAAGCCCCATTCCCCTGCCTGCAGTACAAGGGAGAGAATGAGAAGGATAATAGGAAGAAAACTGATGGGTTGAGATAAGGACAGTTTAATAGGGAAAGCAGGAGACACACAAGCAAAGCAAAACAAGGAATGAATTCACTCCTTCCCATGGAAGGCAGGTGTTCAACCATCTCCAGGAGAGCATAGCCCCATCACACCTAGGGTGGCTTGGAAGAAAACAGACACCGCCTCCCCCCCCCCACCTCCTTCTTTGTATGCTAAGCATGATGTCATGTTGTCTGGAATATCCCTTCGGGCCGTTTGGGTCACCTGTCCCAGCTCTGAACAGCCCATGCACCTTCAGCCTGCTCACCAGTATGGCAGTACAAAAAGTAGAAAAGGCCTTGGCTCTGTGCAGCAATAACGAAAACATCTTTATATTATCAACCATATTTAGCACAAATCCAAAACAGCCCCTACCAGCCACTGTGAAGAGAATGAGCTGTACTCTGCTGGTTTAAATGGGCTCAGCCTGTGATCTCCTGTCATTGTTTCCTGTTTCAATACAGGGAGGACACTTCCATGTGTTCATCACTGGTTTAGTTCTCTTGGCCATTGTTCCTGCTGTCCACCTTTAGTGTCTTCTTGCTTAGCCAGGAATGACTCCTTGCTCTGGGTTGGCTGGCTGAAAATGCTTATTGATATTATTTTTTCTTTTCTTCCTTTTTTTTTTTTTTTGTCTTGGTGGGGCTGTATTATGTTAATTCTGCAGTGTGTAGAAGAGAACCAAGAAGAGATATGAAGTATGTTGTTAACAATCTCTGTTTTGAGAATGGTTGAGAAAAGTAGGAGATAGAGGCTGCACTAAATGATACTTGCTAAAGCATGAAATAGAAAAATGAAAGTAATTTTTCTGTATGCACATAAATTGTCTTCCAGATTAATAACCATGTTGCTCTGACTTGTAGCTGAAAAGAAGCTGAATGATAAATAGAAACAGTAAGTGATATGTTTCCCTCTGAGAGGCCAGGGAGAAGAAACACTGCAGGATCAACCATTTTCTCCCAATAACTGAAACAAGAAATGAAAAGAAAACACCAAGGAGAATCAGTAAATAGTTTTACTAGTCAACACATTCCTATTTTTATCAGAAACTTGTAGTTTAGTATAAGCATTAAAAAATACTTAGAAGTCAGGGAATGGTGCTTTGCCTAACTTGGTTTTTCATTTGAAGAAATTGTAGTTAATTTAACCTTTTATTTATGTATTTTCTGGCTTACCTCTGAGGATAGGGAGAATGAACAAGTTTTGGTCCAGGCACTGTTTTCAGAAGAGGATTCTACTTTACAAATGCCTTTGAAATCTACCTCTGGAACTGGGAAACCAGATGCATTGTAAAATGTAACCAGTCTAGATAATGCAGAGATGTATGCATGACATATGACACTATTTCAGAATTAAAATCAAAGTAAAATTATAGAAATTAGTTGAAATTTGAAATTAATGAATTGCAAATACCTTAGACCTCAGGGCATAATAAAAAAAGAAGATGGACAAAGTCTTGCCCAAATGCATTGTATTAGGTTGTCCAAGTAAGGTAAGGATAAGGATAGGAGACCTTCTGACATGCCTTTGTGGAAAGACCTGTCAGGATCGTTTGGAGACAGAATGTTAAACCCACCTGATGCTACATATTGGAACAGTGGGTATGGATTGATGAAAGGCTGTTGTGAGCAAAGAATAAATGAATAAATTATCTGGCTACCATTTTTTTGTTGTCAATTTGGTAGATTCTGTGTTAAAACTCTGTATCAGAATATTTTAAGAGACGTCTCAATGTGAAAGCACAGCATTACCCTGGAAGCAAAGCTGCTCTCTCAGTACAGAGTACTGCAAGTGTAATGTAAGACAGTGAACCTCATATAAGTCCTTTTTTTTTTTTTTTTGTGTACTAAGCTGAAAAGTATTCTCAAGTTGGCAAACTCTGCTTTAAAAAAAGCATAGTAAAAATATAGCTATAAATTAAGTGATTATGGTTTGAGTTTATTTCAATGTTATGTTTGCTATGGCTTTTTTACTGTCGTTCATCTATTTATTTTAAATGTATTACATATTAATTTGACAAGAGTAAAAAATATGCAAGAAGACGAATACCTCAAGATAAGCCTCTCAATAAATGCTTGGAAAAGAAAAGCTGAGTAGTTAAAAAGGAATTCTTTTCAGAGAGGGTATAGGGACCATTTGAAGACATGAGGCTGAAACACACAAAAGTGAAAATAAATTGCCATTTATTTAAGGAAGTCTGTCCTGTTCCTGTGCTCAGGCAGCTGGAGAGAAGATAACTATTTGATGTCGTGTACTTATCAAGCACTACTCGACAGGGAGGGCAGTGTTCCCAGGGCCCGGTGGGTGTGTGAGAGCTGGGCAGTCCTGCTGTGGGACTGGGAAAGCACAAAGCTCCCCGTGCTCACAGGTGGCGCAGGAGCCGCTCGCCCCAGAGCTCTCCTTCTCCCTGTGACAGTGCTTTTTCCAGCCCACTGAACTTGTGGTTACCATGGATGTGACTATGGCGGGTAAATATCTTCCATATCCTGTTTAGAGTAATCCAAACAGCCTTATTGCTCATATTCAGTCTCACGCTGTTTATGAAGGGGAGAACTGACGCTGTATGATGTTGCAGATTTGATTGTAGATAGCTGAAAAAGGCCCTACCAGCTCAGGGAGCAAGCCAACCTTTTTTTTTTTTTTTGACCATGGCAGCTGTGAGAATGAAATAATTATTTTTAAAATGTCTTTAATCAAATTGTTCAGACTTCTTTGGATGTATTGCTGCCAAAATTTAGGTTGTGTGGAAGGATGGTAACTGTGTGAGCTGAGATGAAATAAAGTTTAAGGAGGCAACCCTCTGAACACTTGTCAGATTGATTGAATGGTAAATTTTAGGGTTTTGGGGGTTTTTTTTGAGTTTTTTTTTTTCTTCAAATATGTAATTTATTATGAGGGAAATAGTGACCAGTTCTAGATTTAGACTGAAATATTGGCTGTTCAAATACAGTGGTCAACAAAGGGAAGAAGGGGACAAAAAAAGTACTTGGAAGTAAGTGTTTAAGAATAACAGCAATTTCAAGGAAGCATTTTCCCATTTTTCACTATGTTGTGTAATTCTGACTTAAATTACCATCTGTTTTTTAGTAAGACGTGTTAGATGTTTAGCATAATTTAGAATAAGAAGCAGTGCTATCTAGAGCTTTGTTGATTTTTGGATGTAAAATGATCACTGATTAAGCTATAATTTATTACATAGATAATTCATTAATTTTTTGTTGTAAGAAAGAAAAAATTGGGAAATATTATTTTAGTAAGAAGAAATTATTTTAGTTAATGTTTGACCTGAGTTGTAAGAGGCAAATCATCATCATCTTTCATTTACTGAGCGACATAAGTTCAGATCTGTGAAATCTGAATATGTGATTTGATCTCATGAAAAATGATACTTTAGAAGTAGAGACTCTGATGTAATATTCTGGCATTCATGAAGTGCAAAAGTACTTAACTCTAGAAAAATGATGGCTGTTATACTTTGCCAGAAACACTAAGATAGTCCTGAGCAATATGCAGGCAGTAGTGCTAAAGGGCTGAAATAAAAGGAATCAGAAGTGTTCTGTTGGTGGGTCTGGAGTCAAAATTCAAGATTTTATTCTAGTATATCAAACTGTTTTGTAGGTAACCTGTTATATATTGAGAACTGTAATAAAATAGAATTGAATAGAGAGGTTAAAATGTCACTCTAAACTCCGTTTCTGAAAGGCAATTGGAAGACATATGTATTTGTCCATGAGAGTGAGAAGTCTTTGGTCACTTTCTTCTCCCCTCTGACAAACAAATAGACATAGATTTGATATTTTTTTTAAATTTCAGAAAAATTGTACTCTAAAGCATATTTATTTAGGGTTTGTTTATAATTAAAAATTTGTTTTCTCAAGTAGTAACTAGAGTAGCAGAATCCTTAGAAAACTTGGTTGTATGTATCTTATGAATTTTTAGGCTTGTTTCTTGTTCCTCTTTATGAACTCCTGTCTGGTTTAAGCCACTCTTTGAAGACCATATGACAGGAATAGCAGAAAGAAAATTTTACATATCTGATGTACTTGCATCAGACTGTGCTCAGTGATAGACTTTGGTTTATTCCAGTCTTTTTTCTGTGAAGAACATGCAAAAGATGGAAAAATGTATTCATTTTCTTTTTACAGACAGTTTGATTTTTTTTAATGTAATAATAAATAAACTTGTAGCTTTATAAGTAAGGAGGGTGCGCATCCAGTTGCTAAGCTAACCTCTGTAGTACAAGCCATGGGTTTTCTTGCATTTAGTTCTTTTTTGATATGAGAATAACTCCCAGGAAAACATCCTGTGTTGATTTAGAAGTTGCCAGTATGTGTAATGCACAGATTATTATAGAGATTTTATTTAATTAAATTTTGTTGTGAAAGAAATTTGAACACCTAAAGCAGAGTTGTTTTTTCTGTGGAAAAATATAATGTTCTGTGTCCACTTGTGAATATGACTAGGTAGAAAAGTACTGAGAAGTTATTAATCACAATATTAAATCTTACTAAGTATTGTAGACTGTTGAAGGATACTAATGATGTAATGGCTGGTTATAGTTAATAATATTGCTAGGTGGGGTTCTTTTGTTTTGTTTGTTTGTGTAGTATGGGGGAGGTTCTTCTTTCGTTATTCTACTGAATAGCAGTTGGCAAAATAACAAGTTCAAATGTTTCTTATTCTTCAGAAGACGAGAGATTCCTATTTGAAAAATTACAAATAAGAGGACTGTGGAAAGTCAATCTAGAAGCAGAGTAATTAGCTGTAATTGGAAAATCTTTATCTGCGGTTATGTATGTATTTTCTGTATATGAATTTTATCTGAAGAGTCTGGTGTGGGATTTGCAAGACTTATTTTGCTATTCATGTTGTTAAGTGCTTCTGAAGGGAAGCAAAGCATAATAAATTACCAAATGACAAGGCTTCTGTTTTCTTTGTATTCAAATCTGTGTATTGAGTCTATTTAAATACAAATGTTTTTCTGCAGTTGCTGACTTAATATGTGGGCACTATCAACTTACAAAGCAGTCGCACTACAGTGAAATTAGAATGCTTTGTCATCTGCTTTTTAATTGTCTGATAGTTCTTTTTCTGTACATCCTATAGCCACCTTTGAAATGGTACACAATTTTAAAAATGCCTTGGAATATTGCATTGCAAAGCAGAAACCCTGAGGAATTCAAATGAGCAAGCTTGTGAGCTTGGATTCTTATAGTACTTGGAACAAATCTTGAGATTTCTGAAAGTGATTTGATGTATGCAGATTTGTGCTTCACAATCAACCACTGGACCTGTACCATTATTTCAGTATTACAGATTGGGTGAAACATACAAATAGAGCAATTATCTGATGCTTGAAAAATATGAGTGAAATAGTAGCAAATCAAACCTGAAGAGGAGTTTTGGGGTAAAATAGATAAAGGAGAGCTTATGAATCAAGCCTTATAACCTTGTGATTGAATCAGAGCAGAATCTATATAAAAGCTGCATTCATGGAATTGATTTGGTGAAGCTGCTGTTCCTCTCCACGTTCCTTTGGCTTCAGTGAAAAACATTTAGAGCCTCTTAAATAGGTGAATAGTTTGTGTTGAGGTGAGACAGAAGGCACTTAGGTACAAAAGTTATGAAGAATGAGCACATGCTGTGGAAACACAGCTGAAGCAATATTGTTTTAACATGAGTTGGAGGAAAACTAATACCACCTCATCAGTGAAGGGACCTGAAGGCTGCTCTGGGAACACACTATGCACAACCCGCTGCAAAAGAGCCACAGCCCCAGACACCTGCTGTCCTTGTCAGAGTCATGTGCAAAGACTCCACAGACATCCAGGTGTACCCAGATTCGTGTGGTATTGGTATTTTAATCTCTGCTAGAGGTGAAGTAGAAGGTAGTAAGTGTCAGGACCTACTTCTGCAATCACTTATGATTTAAATATAAATATATGAAGTTATTTGCTGTAACTGTATAGTACACCTCAGGTAGTTTCTTCCTCACTGATAATAAGCTTTCTGCTGGGATGGAAAGCATATTTACTTTTTGAAATTCATTTAAAAAGTCATCGCCATCTAACAGGTCAGTGATTGCCTGTGTCAGACTCATGAGAATGGCTTAACCTTCAATCTGAGAAGCTTGCCTCATCTCATCTGGTATCCAAAAAGGGAAAAACACCCCCAAAGGATAGTGCTCTTCATATCTTTGTTTAAAAGGAGAAGCAAATAATAAAAAACATCCCAAGGAAAGTTGGCCCTCATGCCAAATGGTGGTTGTGTAATGAAAAGATAAATGCTTTATTCTGTAGGCTGTGTGATGGTGTAGCAGAAAATGCTATTTTTCAATTTTTTGTTTTTTGATTTATCAAATTGTATTATTTATCTCATTTTTTAAAAGTAGTAAACTATGGGAGAATAAAGGTGTGATACTTATACAGGAATAGGCACTGCCAATCTTTATGTTGTATTGAAATACCAGTTGTAAAAGAAAATATTTTTAATTTTGCATTTTTATTATAAATGAAGAGAACAGGAAACATGGAAAGATTAAAAACTACATTGTGGAATATCTTCATACTAAACAGAAAGAAAACCATAATAAATGAGTTTATTTTTATGTATGAGAACTCATAACAATTGGCATTCCTGTAATTTTAATCATTATAGAATAGAAGTACTCCGAGGTTTATAAAAATAATACATGATATTTACGTAGTATTCTCTCTGGGTGCCTCACTTATTATGGCTACTCATGATTTGTCTAAAACTGAGATTTCTTTGTGGGAAAAAGTATGCAAGAAATTATTTGCATAAATTCTTTTTGAAAAAAACCCCACTTTTTGTAAGATAGAAAAGTGAGACCATAACTGTAGAGTAGTAAGAAAATAGAGTATGTTTTTTCTTCTCTGTACAAAACTTCATAATGATTATATTTGCACAGCCAATTACAGAAGACTTGTCTAAAAGCACAGTTATTCCGTCAAATATGTTAATGTATTTTGTTTTCAAAATGAAGGGATTATTCTGATTAGTTTTTAAGTCTGAAAAGAAGCTACCTGTTTAACCCTGTGCTCTACCAGTTTGTTTAACCTTTGCTAATGCTTTAACAGACCACTCACTCTCAGGTCTTTAAGCACTTGAGGAAGACAGAGTCTTCCACTCAGTGGTTGCATTTATGCTTTAGCTGGATAAAAAAGATTCTGATGCATTCTTCACTCAAAAAAAATTATTTACTTTGTCAAATTCCTTCTCCATCCACTGTGCCTAGAAAAATTTGAATTGTGCTTCTTTTATATGTTGGTTCTTTCTTTTTTCAGTGTTAATACTTTATTTCACTTTTGGAGATCAGTCTTTGGTGGTTGTGCAGCTGTCTCTTTGACAAATCTGTTGGCATTTTACAGGTTTCCCAGAACAAACCTGATCTTTTTTGGGATTTAATCCAAAAATTATTATTATAAAATGAAACCACATGAATAGGGTTTTTGGTTTTTAATTAAAAATGGTATCTAAATTCTTTATGCCAGTGAGATATTGTGGAATCTATCAATTTGACACTCAGAATATGTTTTTTAAATAGTGGTTTGCATTTCTGTTCTGTCTTGGAGACAGTTTGTTATTATTAGTCTGCCATCAGAATCAAGAGTGCAGAAACCTTGTAATTTTTTTGGCCTTTTTATTCACTCCTTCCATCCAGCTCTTTTCATTTTGTCTGCCACTGCTTTGTTTTTCTCTGTTCTTGCAACTTTCCTTATCATATGTGGAAGACAGTCTTGTTTTTTCAGTCATGCTTCAGCCTGCACTTCTGCACACGATTTTCTTCCCATCTCTCTTTAATTGAGACAGAAGAGAACAGCATCTGCTGAATGTCAAGTCTTTTCTGAAGCCAAATACAAAAGAGATGCCAAAAAGTTTCCCTCAATAAGACCTCCATTAAAAGGGGCACCAAATCTGCCTTTTTCACAGACATGCTGCAATAGCATTTCTCATTGAGTTGTATTTGCTTGGGGTGCAAGTAGCCTAAAAAAACTCATTTCTTTTAAAAGGTTATTGAACCTCTGTTATTAAAGAAAATTAGTCCATAACCTATAAAAGTACAGGGTGGTGTTTCTGGAACTAAAATATCTTAATTACTTGGTGTAGACTACCACACGATGAAAATATATTTGGCAAATTGCAGAAGCCTATAATTACAGAACACTGGTAAACGTGTGCTTTTGTTGTGCCTGGATGACAATAATAGCAAAACAAAGTAGAGTTGCATCACTGGATTAGAATAGCAAGTCTTGTAAAAGGAAGTGTTGATGCACAGAAGTCCTCTTGAATAGTGTGTAACTATTGTATGTGTCCTTCAGTTTTGTCTTCTGCTTGGAAGTGATTCAGAAAGATTGGTGTCTTTTGTTTGCAGAAAGGCTGGTTTGTGGCAGGTTGGGGGTTTCTGGTGATGGACCCCAAGGAAGTAAAAAAGAAAATGAAAAATCACTTTGTTGCATTGTTTAGAACAAACAATGCTTTTTGGCAGAGACAATGGATTAATTTTTTAGGGATTTTAATTTGGCTTGTGATGTTGGGATTTTTTTATTATTTGTTTCGGTTTTTTAATAGGACTTGATGTTGGACATGTGTTAAATATTTCTTAATATTTGTTTGCAATATGTTAGCTTTTGTTTATGGTTTGTTGTAACCGGATTTAATTTTTTTTAATGTCTTTGATGAAGATGTAGTGCTTTTTATACATATTTTAACAATCTTTTCAGGGCTTTTTTCTTTTATCTTTTGAATAGGTAATGTCTGTACATGAATTGCAAGCTGGTCTCTAGCGGGGACACCGTGGGAGGATGAACACGGAGGAGCTGGAGCTACTGACTGATTCCAAGTACAGAAACTATGTAGCTGCTGTTGACAAAGCACTGAAGAACTTTGAATATTCCAGTGAATGGGCAGACTTGATATCAGCACTTGGGAAGCTAAACAAGGTATGCCTGGCAAGTGCTCTTAAAAAGACTCAGGAATTGCAAAAGGTACTGGTGTAACAGTACAGAAGAGTGAGGTTCCAGCCATCTCTTGCAAATATTTCAGTGCTCTGAGCCAAGTGTTGGGTGTGTGCAAGGAGCAAACAAATCAAACACCTTTCTAAGACCTAGAGTTGAACCCTTTGTAATTGTAACTAAAGGGAGAAGTTATTTACATTACTAGTGGAAATAAATGCAGTATCTCTTTTATTAGTAACATTTAATTCTAGTATCATTCAATGTTATAGAAATAATGTGAAAAATAGTAACTGGTATAAATATCAGCAGTAGTTTTATGAAGAATAAGTTCTAAAATGAGGCTCAAATCATTCATGGACCAGAGAATGCTATAGATCTGATTCATTTAAACGGTTAATTTTAATGGGCAATATCATTGTAATCCTTAATAGCACTTCACAAATGCATACAGATCCTGATATTCATAAAAATCTTGTTTTAGTCAGTTGTATGTGTTTCTAGGCAGCCTCACTCAGGAAAATGACACTATACTTGAAAGTGGCATCATTATTTTGTATAAACTCTCATTTTTCTTTTTTTTTTTTTTTCTTTTTTGATGGTAACAGTTCTTGTTTCATGTTTGTGCAATATCAAGGCTATGGCACGGAGGAAAAAAAAATCAAAATATGTAAAAGCAACTCTGTTCTCCAGTCCTGAAGTGATTGCATAGTTTGACAGTGGTAAAGTTTTGTGTGATCTCACTCTAAGGCATTCTCTTAAAGCTAGCCCAGACTCATGACCCACAGTTTAATAGTCCTCTTTGAGCTAGTTGATAATGGATTTTATGAAATGGAAATAGCAATTTTTGTCCTCAAATGGATGAGTAAATAACAAATGGACAAACTGTAGGCAAGAAGCCCATTACAAGTGAAGTTGCCTTGGTAATTTTACCTATAATGAGTGTATAAGTGAAAAACTTGGCAAAGAAAAAGCTCCATAGTAGATTTTAATGGCCTTGGGTTTTTTTCTTGTAACCTAGGTTTGTGTGGTGACTTTAGGAAACAGGTCCAGGAGCTCCTTTATAAAATATGCATTTGGTGTTTAACTTCTTTTGTGCTGTTTTTCTTTTTTTTTTTGTGCTGGTTTACCAGGTGCTACAGAACAACGCCAAGTACCAGGTAGTACCCAAAAAGCTGACGATAGGCAAGCGCTTGGCACAATGTCTGCATCCAGCTCTACCCGGAGGGGTTCATCGGAAGGCACTTGAAACTTATGAGATCATTTTTAAAATCATTGGACCCAAGCGCTTGGCCAAAGACCTGTTCCTCTACAGGTACGATATTTTAAACAACTCCATTCCAAATGCATAGTCAAGACACTTTTGTTTTCCTGCATTTTATATTCACAGTATTTCTTTGTAATATAGCAAGAATCAATCAAGGACTGATTTCTTTCTCTCATGTTACTGATGCTTGTCTAATATTCTTCTTCTGAATATTATATAATGGAAGAGAAACAGATAACCTAAGTTTTTGTTAGGAACTGATTTTAGTGCAATAAAACCTGGAATTTATTATTTTTTCATTGAAATGAAGTTTTCTGCCTGTATGTACTGTATGTATAGTAAATGAAAAGTTAGCACCTCATTTTATTAACACTACATTTTACTATTTTAAGTGTTGTTGGAAAAGAATCTGAGTATAGTTTGTTGCAAGAAACTTTATTATCAAATTAACAGAACAGAAAGATTTTGTTTTGTTAGCCTGGGGGGCAAGTACAAACTTTTTCTCAGTCTCTGGAATTGATGATAATGAAAAGGAAGGATAAACTTGAAAAGTTAAGTTTAGTCAGCATATACTGGTTTCTAAACCTCCATTACGAGGTGTATATTTTTGGTTGGGTGGTATGGGCAAGACATTAAGTTATTTATTATATAATGAATAGAGAGACGTGTGCACACTGTCACATATGGTTCTTAATCTTCACCTGTCCCGAGATTAGAATGTTTAGGTAGAAAAGGTGTGCGTCAGTGCTTGGAAAGAAATTGCATACCTTAACATCAGTTCTTCTGTCTTGCATGGTCAGGATGTTTATATATAATCACATTGAGGAGGGGAATGTTTTGGTTCTCTATTTCCACATTTTAAAAGAAACTGTGAACTCATAGCTAACGTTTTTTGCTTGTACAATGATTCAGTAGCTGCAAGATCTCATTAACAGTAAGTTCTAGGGTAATGGAAAATGCTACCTTGTATAATCTAACTAAAAGCTATTGTTACTGCTGCTGGGGCAAAGACAGACATTCACATTAAGGCATTATCAAAGATTCCAGTATTTGTCATGAAAGCAGAATGCCAGTGTCTGAACATCAGATCTTGAAGTGTGAGTAATAGCCTCACAAAGAATGACTGTGGGTTAGTGGGCTGCTTATTGAACAAAAAGATATTTTCTGTAGAAAAAAGAAGCCAATTGACAATGGTAAAGGACAATTTCTGCTAGACAGATAAAGGCAAACACATTTTTACAAAAAGTGTTATTTAGGAATGAGTTTTGTAGGATCTTTTTCTCTATCATGGACAATATCCTATGAACATAGATATTTTTTTAATAGTAAATTTGTAGGTATACATTTTAAGACCCTTTCCTTAAAATTACCTTTTTTACTCTTCTTTAATCTTCATATTCTTATGTCAGGGTCTTCTATCCTGAGTCCTCAATGATTTTGAAAATTGAGGTTGTGTTCACATGCATTTGATTATTAGTATGCTTTGTAATAATGTATGATATTTAGTAGTAGTAGCAAATTTTATTTTAGTATCTATATACTTCTTAGGAGATCACATTTAGAACTTACATGAACTTACATTCAAGTAAATTCAGAACATACTTCCAGTGTTTTCAATCCTTTACAGCCTGTGTTATGAACAGACTTGCAAATAGGGTTTATTGTTAGTTTTAGAATCTGTTTTCAGACTGAATTTCTGAAGTAGGTATGCCTTTGATGCCACTTAACAGTATAAATGTCTTAAATTTTACCTCAAGTTTACTTGCTGAAATAAAACACCATGATTTTTCTTTCGGAAAATTATTTCTATGAATTTCCTCAAATTGGTCTTATCCAGTCTTGTTTTCTCTTAATACATGCAAAGAAAATGTATTTTTAAATAGAGTTTTCATTGTGATGTGGTTCAGTGTGGGCAAAATTAACATTTTGTTATGTAGAGATACTTCTAGTTTATCATATTTATTTTATTGGTGAAAGAAGTAATCTCTAGGCCTTCAGTGCTTGTTATCACAATAGTAATAAAGCTCGTAAGCCTTCCAGTCCATCCAAAGGCAGTCAGCTTTTGTGGTGGTCTATGCCTATGCACAATTCTAAGATAAAAATCTGATAATAACTATACTGCATGTGCCTATAGCAGTCTAGAGAGAAATAAAATTGTCACATGAGAAGCTTCTTTAAAAAAGGTAAAATTTATTTTTCACAGTTCTGGACTGTTTCCACTCCTTGCCAATGCTGCTATGTCTGTCAAGCCAACATTATTGAGTCTGTATGAGATTTATTACCTCCCTTTGGGGAAAACATTGAAACCAGGACTGCAAGGACTGTTAACTGGGATTCTGCCTGGATTAGAGGAGGGATCAGAGTATTATGAAAGGTAAGGATACTTAAAAGGTGATTGTTTGATCTGGGGGAAGTGTTTACTGTAATTTTTCGCAGTGTACTTGTGTGTGGATTTTGTTTTCAAGGTACTTGCTTTTTAATTTGATGCTGTCATATTAATTGCAACAGAATGCTATGGTAGGAGGTTCTTAGCATTAATTAGGACAAATTACCTGTTAGTTGTTCCTGCTAGTACTTATGGAAAGGGAATTGGCATTAAGCAGACTTAGTGTTATATGTCAGTCTCTTCTCCCAGGTAACAAGCAATAGAACAAGAGAAAATGGCTTTAGGTTGTTCCAGGAGAGGTTTAGATTGGATATTTGTAAAAATTGCTTTACCTAAAAGGTTGTCAAGCATCAGAATGGGCTGCCTGGGGAAGTAGTGGAGTCACCATGCCTGGAAGTATTTAAAAGCCATGTAGATGTGGCAGTTTTAGGACACTGTTTAATTGTGGATTTTGCAGTGTTGGATTGGACTCAATAATCCTGAAGGTATTTTCCAACTTGGACAATTCTATGACTCTTGATATGGGTTGGCATACATAACTGCAGCATCTGGGCTGCTGAGGTAGCATCTTAACATATTAAAGGATGAAGTTACACTCCATCACTTGGAATTCTTGGAATTGATGCTTACATATTCTTGATATTTCCAACTTCAGAAACTTGAATTTTCGCAAATTGTATGTCAAGAGCAATTCAACACTGTCTTTTTCTATTTCTGTGTAGGCAGACACACACACAGTGTGGTTGGCATCACTACAACAGGGAACAAGGTCTATCCAGCTTGCCTCCTGGGGCCTGCCAGAGGGTGTAGAGGTGCTGCCACATGAGTTGGAGGAAATGAGGACAGGGGAAGGGATTGCTCGTGCTCAAAGAATTGGGTTATTTTTGTGCCCTGTTATTACCAGAAGGGCTCAGTGCAAGGAATGAGAGGGCAAAAGCCATCTGCTTTAATTCTTTTCTTCAGAAGCTATGCTTTCCTGCTGTCTGTCTGAAACCTCTGTCTGTAGCAACATTTGGCTTTAAGTAGCACATGAAGGAGTTATTTGGCTCTTTGAACATAAGGAGTACATAAGGAATATATAAAGAGAAGCTATGGGCAAGCCAAAAGCATTTTGCAAGCCAGATTGGCCCACAGGCTTACTAGCTGGATTGCTCTGTTCAGGCTGCATTATAAGGTTCAGTGTATAACTGGGCCTCTCTTGGCATCTCAAAAGGAAGTTTTGACCTTCCTGTAGCAATTAATTTTAATACTTATTAAAACTGGGGGCAGGGGCAGAGCTGTGATACATGCCCTGATTCAGCTGACTTGGTTTTACTGCAGGACAAACACACTGCTGGAGAAAGTTGCTTCAGCTGTGGATCAGTCAGCGTTCTACAGTGCTCTCTGGGGGAGCCTCCTCACCAGCCCTGCAGTGCGCTTGCCTGGCATCACCTATGTCCTCTCCCATCTGAACAGGAAGGTTTCCATGGAGGATCAACTCTACATAATTGGCAGTGACATTGAATTAATGGTAATGTTTTAATGGAGCAATGAACTTAAGTAAATAACTACATTGAAGTTACTTACTATATAATGTATTTTGAGGGGGGATTTAGATGTATTCTCTATCTTTGAACTTAGTCTTTGAGGGAGTGAAAATGCATGTTTATTATAACTCCAGTTAAAGTGATGTTTTAGTGCATGATAGGAGGGTTTCAAAGCTGAATTAATGTATCAGAACGGCTTAGGTTTTGTGTAAAACTTTCCATTCGTTATATGCTTCAGCTGAAAGTAATTGATTGAGTATTGTTGCAATATTTGGTTCCTTTTTTTTTTGTTTGTTTAAAGATGTAGAGAATAATTTTGTCTTTTACACTTAAGATATTCATTGATAATATAAAAAGCAAAAGCTGTTGGTATAGTTTAGGGAATCTGTTGAGTCTATGTTTCCTCAGTGGTGAAACTTTATTTTCCTATTTTATCTTGTTTCATTATTCAAAATTACTTCATTTAGTACTTACCATTATTTATAAATAATTTTGAATGCTTTCTTATATCTGCCTCCTTAAAATAATAAATAACTATTTGGTGGGGGGGATCTACCTTTTTTTCAGGTGGAAGCAGTGAGCACTTCAGTGCAAGATACCAGTGTTTTGGTACAGAGGAGCACATTGGACCTTATCCTTTTTTGTTTTCCTTTCCATATGAGCCAGGTAGGTTATTAACATGAGAGATGAATTGACAAATTCCTAAACATACTTCACTTCTGAAGCCAGTAGCAGTATTTCCTTGGTTTTTGTTAATAATTCTTATCCAAGCTCCAATTACAGTCACACATAGGAGTTTCTCTGATAGGTTTGGCTATTCTCATGTCATGATCTCTGCTCTTTAACTTGATGTGCTAACTTTGAAGTTAAAGTTAACTTCTGTGTACATAAGCTTAAATTATGCAGAAGCTTTTAATTTGCTCCAGTTTGATGAGAAAGCAAATTACCTATTAATTTTCAAGTTTCCAATTCCCAGTGTTCAAAATAAGCAAAAGTTAATCCTTTTGGCACAACAGATTCAGAACACTAGAGAATTGAAAATGGTTTTTGGTTTTGCATGAGTGGTTAGCCCTAGCAGTAGTGGGAGATAGACCTTACAACTTCTAGATAATTTTTTTGGACTGCATTTATTGTTAACTATATCCTGGTTTTAAATGGTCCATGAATTATTTAACTCCTGGAGGAAAACTTATACAAGGCTGATTCTCATCTTGTTATAAATTAGGAAAAACCTGCACTTCTATGTAAGAAAGAACCGCATTCTTGCTTGGGAAAGTGCTTCACTCACATTTATCAGTTACTATAGGAGTATTTGGAGTGTCTCTGTTTAGGTATTGAAATGTTGAAATTATCAATACAACATTTTTTCAATATTTAGACTTATACAAGCATTTAAAGTAGTAAGAAACTGAAAACGTAGTTGAATTTTTTTAAACTGGATTTTAAAAATTTTCTTCCAAAGCTTTTGCCTCATAGTAAAATGTAATGTCTTATAACAAACAGGAGCTGTTAGTCAAATCTGTTATTTTTGCTGTTCTTAAAGGATGCATGTTATTATATAGTATCTGTTCCAAACAATAATCATATTTTGGTTTCCTGAGAGCAAGATTATGTTTTCTTGTACTGGGCAGAATTCAGAAATGTCAAAACATGAAACTAGCTAAGTTTTTAATGACCATTAAGCTGCTAACATAGAAAAAGCATTACTTTTCATAGTTAAAATTAAATGTGTTTCTGACTTCTTCAGGCAACACGTCCAGACATGATCAGAATTTTGTCAGCAGCCCTTCACGTAGTGCTGCGCCGGGATATGTCACTCAACCGAAGGCTTTATGCATGGCTTCTAGGTAGGTTTGTATTTCATTCCACTGGCCACTAAAAGTGGAGGATGGGTTGTATTTTCCTTATCAGTTTGCACTACTGTGTAGAAAGAATCTTGGAAAAATTAAATAATCAATTTCTTTCATAAGAAAGAAAGGCACTTACTCTCTCCATGGACACAGAAGATGAAGAATGTCATCCTGGAACTCATTCCTGTCATATAAATTGTTGATGCATTTTCCTCTAGCAGTAGTTATGGGCCACATGCAAGAGTAGAGCCTGGTGTAGTAGGCTCATGGAAACAGGCACTCTGAAACTTTTTCTCTAAAACATAGAATGGAGAAAACAGAGTATAGGCATTATAGAATGTAAATGGTAGTTGGAGCACAACAGTATAGAAGATGCAAAAACAAAAGAATGCTGAAGAGCATTGATACTACAGTTAGTGTTTGCAAACCTTAAACTTCATTAGTTCTTCTTCTGATTGAATTAACAGATCACCAATCACTTTTCAACACCTTTCTGGAGTAAAAATTGAGTAGTTGGGAATACAATTCTACCAAATGACATAAAATCAAGACAGTACAAATTTAATTTTTTATACTAAACCAGCATGTAACTTAGAAGAGGGTAACAAAGAATTATAGCTATTAGAAGGCTCTTAGCTCTTCAGGGAATAGTTAGAAGACCAGAAATTAGAAAATTTTAGAAAAAAATTACTCTTATTCAGTCTTGTTATTTTAAGGAAATGAAGCATGTGGTCACATTAATCTGATCAATTACTCTTTCAACCCATTTTGAAAGAAGTCAAAGTCATGGAAGTTCCTAAGTGTGTCCCAGGAATTGGAGACTGAATGGAGTAACATGAAGTGGCTTCTCTGATATGTTTTGCAGTTTGCTGTTACCTTCTTTGTTTGACTTCCCAGCTCACCAGCAAGCACATACGTGCTTCTCAGGCTATCCAGAGCGTTTCCCAGCTGATAGTTAAGATGTCAGAGGCAGGTAGCCTATGGGTGACTGGGGTGAAAGGATGTGAGTAGCAAAGGGCCCTGAGAGAGAGCTGAAATTATGAGGAGGGAAGAAATCAGCGACAGTGTCTTGTATGAGGGGGTTGGTTGGTTGTGTTGCTGTAGGAGCTGCAGGGGTTTAGAAGTTAAATATGAGAAAATCCTGGCTTCTGTGAGCCAGGATTTAGTCATTCTTTGACACTGACTTGCAAAGGATTCATCTTTTAAAGAAAGACGAAGAAAAGCAATGTTATGCTTCATACCTGCATTATCAAATTTGGGGGAGAAATGGTTTCTAGATTAAGCACTGCATTCATGTTTCATCTAAATTTGATGGATTAGGTATGTCTTTTGCTATTATTAAAAAAGGTATTTTGTGTATTTAAAATATCGTGCTGCCTTTTTTTTGTTGTGGAACCTTCTTTTGCAGCCATTTCATGAACTCAGTCTCCACTGAAAGTCGTACAGCTTCAGAGAATATTTTTACAATGACTTCCATGTCCTGTGTTGGGAACAGCTACTTCATCTGTTTGCTATATTTTTGGACAAACTTTCTGACAATATAGGATTTTGCTTTTTTTTTTCTTTGGATGTTGTGCTGCTTTTCTATTATCATGATATTGTATTCCTAATCTAAGGCAGTGCAGATGAAGATCAGTTATGCTGGAAGACTGAATTCTGTTGTTCTGTATGGCATTATTTAATTCTGGTGTTTGTTACTCCTTGCTGTAGTTCTACAGCTAGAGGTGACCTATTAAACATTCTCTACGAATAGGTATCACATACATCTCCTTAAATCAGGTTATCTTAACCATTGTTAACCAATTGATTTTTTTTCTTCCTTAAGCCTATTGTTTTCTGCAATTAAAAACTTACTGAGAAAAGAAACTTACAATACAAAGGTCCATCTCATTAGTGTAATTTTGAAATAAAAAGAATTATTTTTTGTGATGTGACTCATATTCTTTCTAACATGTCACTGTGTTTTGGTGATCATCTCTAAAACACTGAATTTTGTGTTCTCATTAATATTGAAATACTTTTATGTGACGGCTTGTGGCTTTCTTTAAAGGATTGTGGGTTTTGCAGCATTTGTGAATATTTTTCAAGAAGTACGAGAAGTAATTGGTTCATAATATTGCATAAAACTAATTTTTTTTTATTTGTGTGCAAACTGCTTGTGTGAAAATATAACTTGGTTTCCCTTATTAAACTCTATCAAATCATCTTTTTCTTGCCAACATGACTTGGACTTCATATTGGTAAGTTATCAGTGCTAATGTGTTGATTTCTAGTTTAAAGGAATTGGCAATATATTCTATTAAACTGCAAATATTTATCTGCTTTGTCTTTTGTTTGCTTGAAGGTTTTGATAACAATGGTGCCCTTGTAGGACCCAGAAGTACAAGGCACAGCAATCCTGAGGAGCATGCCACTTACTATTTCAACACCTTCTCTAAGGAGATGTTAGTCCAGGTAGCTATACTGTTTTATATATACAGTTTTATTGGGGCATATATTTTTATAAACAGATCCTGATCAATGTTGCTGTAACTTTATCTTTTGACTTGCCAATACAATGTGACAATGTAATCTTGTCTTTTTGTGATATTTGTGTCCTATTCTTCCAAAACCTTCTCAGTGGAAAAATGAAGACCTCTAGAATAGCAGAATGAACAGAACAAAAATTAGATTTCTCCTTCACCTTTTCCACAATGAATGAAGCATACATGGATGTTATTTGATTATGAACCCAGCAAACTGGAGCCTATTCTTTCATGAAACTGAATTGGAGAATTCTCTTCTGTAGATATGGGAAACTCCTCTGTGTCTTGGGAATCAGAAGAAAATTATCAGATGGCACTCAAAGTCTGCGTTAAAAGGATCTTTCTCCCTGCTAGGAAAAGGGAGCATCTTCTGCTGTCTGTTGGCAGCCAGTAATAGTTGAGAAAATTGGCAGTTAAACTAGTTTACTCCTAAAGCCTTCCTATGTGAGCTGAGATCACTGGTTCTAAGAACTGTTTCTTTTCTCGCAGTAATGGAAATACAGATGTCTTTTAAACTTCCGTGAGTCTGATCTTGAAGTTGGGAGACATTTTGTCTTTACAGCAAATTGATAAGGTCAGGATTTTTCTGAGTCAGAGCAGTGATGCTATGTATGGGAATGAGAGTGGCAATTCTAACAGTAGTAGCTGACGCAGGAATATTCAGGTCATCCCAGTTCAAAGCTGACATCCAGCAAGGACCTCATTGGCACTCTCTCACCCTCTCACCCTTCTCTTATCACCCTTTTGCCTTCCTTATCAGATGGTTCAGAAATTACTCAAATGTAAAGGGGAGGCCTGAATGAGGTACAGTTTCACCTGTACCTTACATTAAAAAACCATGGTGAGCTTTTAGCAACATTTAGGCATGGTTAATAGTTATTGTCTTTTTAAATCTGTCCATCTTTCAAACTCAGTGTCAATAAAGCTTTTCTGTCTGAAAAGAGTATGGACATTAGAATCTGTGCCTTGCCTATATGTAATACAAATTACATATAGCTTGTAAAACCTTTTTCTGTCTCTTGAAAGACTTTAAAAGCATTGTTCTTTTCTGCCTCATTCTATAACAGTCTCTGTGTTTTGTTTGATCTAGTCAACTCATATCTTATTCACAGATACAATGTACTGAAAATTCTGGCCTTCTAAAGACATATGAAAGTACAGAAGATTTTTCTTTTAAGATACTTGCTGATGATACTTGGTTTGTAGCAGATAGCAAGGCCAAACTGGTTTTCATGGCTCTTTCTTATCTCTCTTTTTTTTTCTTCTTTGTCCTTTTTTTTTTTTTTTTTTTTTGAAACTGTAAAAGAAACAAACTAGCTCAGACAGTCAAGTCAGCCAGGCAGAAAACTAAGCAAAATCTGAAATCATCTCATGGGGCTTTTTTTAATTCTACAGCTCATTCCCTAACCTGCTTTGATATAGAAACTCAGTATTCCCATTTTTTTCAAAGTTGTCATTGCTATTTAGACAAGGAAGTTTTCATCCATGTAAGTGAGTATATCATAGGACAGATGATGTTTTATTACGTCCTTAATATCTACCAACTTTATCTTCTCAAATAAATTGTTCATTAATGCTCATGTCTTCTCTTTTATTCTTAAGAAATATTGAGTTAGGTGCTTATAATAATCTATTTTGATTTTAAATAAATACAAGTTACCAAGTTCTGTTCCACAGAAATGTTCTCAAATGCAAAGTTAAGAGAACTTGATCATGGGAGACTGAGCTGTAGTGAGATGAGATAGTGGTCTCCACTGCTGAGAATTTTCCCTTTATGTGCAGCTTTTATTGGTTTCTAGCTTTCTTTTTGTTTTCCTGATATATTTTTGCTCTTTGTAGGCAATGGTTGGAATATTGCAAGTCAATGGACAGGGAGAAGAAAGCACATTAATGCAAGACTTAAAGCCTTTTCGAATTCTTATCAGTTTGCTGGATAAGCCTGAACTGGGTAATTTTCATTTACTCTTTTTAATTTGTTTCATGTGATTTTGCTTTGAAAATTTTTCTCTTTTTTATCAAATTGAATAAGTTATATGCTTAGTACTGGCAGGTTACCCAGATTTCTTAGATCTTCCAAGCTGTATCTATGTTTTGTATTCAGTTTAATGCATTCGTCAGATTTGCTTTTTACCAATGCCATTTCTTCTACTTTCTACACAGGAAACAATAAGTCAAAGTCATAGAGAGAACTAACTGTGTGTTGGAAAAAATGCAGATTGAATCTTTTTCATTTCTTTCATCAAATAATGACTTTTACTGTTATAAATTTCAGCTATTGCTTTTGGAAATAACCTATACTTTCTTTAACATGCACACAGATATGATAGATATTAACAAAAAATAGTTAAGTTTTTTTCAGAAGAACTTATGCAGGGGAAGCAAATATTTTTTTGGTTTTGTGGGTAGTTTGTTGGGATTTCTTTTTGGTGTTTCTTTTCAATTTTCCTTTCCCCTATTTAAAGTGTTTTAATGCCCTCTTTAGCGGATGAATGCTGAGTACTATAGGACAAAATAATTTACAGTTAAAACTTGGATATCTTCCCTTTTTCTTTTTCAAACATTATATACACAGTGCAAAGTGTTTATATAATGTGTGTTTGGAATACAGTTTTGAAGACGACTGAAAAAAATCAAAATCATTTTTTAAATGCATAATCAGCTTTCAAGGTGGGATAATAAAAACATTAAAATACAATGATTAAAGAAAAGAATTGGTTAGGACAGAAGAACTACAAGGAACAAAATATCTGTCAGAAATTTGCCATCTTCCTTGTAATTTATGATTTCTAGGGATCAGTCTAAATGTTCAGAGGCAATATATATGTTAAGATTTTGTGAAGTAGCAAAGCTTTGGGGATTCTTTCAGCAAAATGAGATAGAATAATATAAAAGGATTTTTGCTTAACTCCATAAGCATACTCTTACTGAAGGCAGCTCAGTGAGACTAGGAAACATTAAAAAATAAATTATATCTCAAGCAGGACTACTTTTTAAATTCCTTTAAAAATAATTTGGGGTTTTCTTCTTCAAAATTGAGATTTAGCTCAAATCTAAAGGAGGAGCTATTTTATAGAATCATAAAATGTTTTGTATTGAAAGGGACCTTACACATCATGTTCCAATGCCCCTGCCACAGGCAGAGAAACCTCCCACTAGACCAGGTTGCTCAAAGCCTCATCCAACTTGGCCTTGAACACTACCAGGGATGGGGCATCCATGGCTTCTCTGGCAGTCTGTTCTACTGCCTTATTACCCACTGGGTAAAGAATTTTTCCCTAGCATCCAATGTAAATCTCTCTTCTTTTAGTCTAAAACTGTTCCCCCTTGTCCTATTCCCATCTGCCTGTATAAAAAGTCTCTCCCCCTCTTTTTTCATAAGCCCCATCTAAGAACTGAAAGGCTGCCATGAGGTCTCCCTGAAGCCTTCTTTTCTCCAAGCTGAGCAATCCCAATTATCTCAGCCTGTCTTCATAGGAGAGATGTTCCAGCCCATTTGCTATCTTTGTGGCCCTTCTCTGGACTTGCTCCAGCAGGTCCATGTTTCTGTGCTGGGCATCCCAAAGATAGATGCAGTACTCCAGGTGGTGTTTCCAAGAGCAGAGTAGAAGGTGAGAATCACCTCCCTTGGCCTGCTGGCTGCACTTTTTCAGTGCAGCCCAGGCTGCAGTTGGTTTTCTGTGCTGCAATTGCACACTTTCAAAAATACTTCCAAAAAGTACCCTGCAGACTATATCCTGAGCTAAAAAAATACCTGCCTCAAATCAAAAGGAAAGATGATGCTCAAAATATTTTATCTTGTATTTGCATTTAAATTTTTGAGTGTATTGTCCTTATGCTACCAGCATGAGATAGCTTAGGGGTGAGTATTTCAAATTGTTTTGACTAAAAGCCACCTCTGATCAAGAATCCATGAAGTCCATTTTTATGGTACTGAGCTGAGCTAATAAAAAGGGTGTGTTGGCTTGAACATGATGTATACTGCTGTGACTGCACAGCTTTTGAACTTGGTGTGTTTGTACCCAGCTGCCATTGTACACACATTGAACATGGGGCTTGTGCTTTGTGTACTCCCAGGCACTACAGTTGTCTCAGTGTTTCTGGAATGCAAACAAACCAAACTTTCTGACATTCAGGTAGTATATGAGATTGAATCAGAAGAAATTTTGTGGCTTCAATGACTTAAGTTAGCTAATGATTTCAATAGCTTTCAGCTGTGCACTGTTGGCAATGCTGTAATGCAAGAGTGTGCCTGCTGGTATTTCTCCCTAGGCCCTGCCATCCTGGAGGATGTATTGATTGAAGTGTTTCGAACATTATATACACAGTGCAAAGCAGAAATGGAGCTTCAGACAGAACCATCTTTCAACAAAGATCACACACAGCTAAGCAGGTAAATAATGAGTGTAATGTATTTTGTATTAAATAATATATCTTTGTTGCTGGAGTCATGACTGTGAAGCCTGTGGGACTGTGACAGGTTTTCTGCATGATACAGAACCTATTAACATTAATTGCAACTTGTGTTCAGTGCAAAGGTGTGAAGTGGTTGGCTTTATTACTTTTATTTTTTAATGTTTAGTGTATGTTTTAGTCTTGATCCATGACAAAAATGCTTGTTTGATTGATTGTGATATTCTTTATATCTGTGTTCTTGAAAAACAAAATAGACTGTTGAGTTTTCTTGTAGTAGAAAAATGAAGACTGCTACAAGAGAGCTGGGGAGTAGGACACAGAGTTTGAAGATTTTAATTTAGTACTTTGAAAGGTAGAGAGGCAAGGGATGTTCAGAGTTGGAGAGGGGAGGAAATAACTGTAGGAACAATTATGGTAAAACCAGATCTATTAAAAATGTGGTTAAAAGACAAATATTGAAGAAAGGATAGAGGAGAAACCTAGCAACTGTGAAAAGACATTGGTATGAGCAGCCTCCCAGTATCCTGAGCCTTTGAGCAACAACTACTTGTAGGGATGGGAGTAGGATCATTTGTCAGCGTTACTTGACAGTGTGTAAACTCACAGAAATGTGTAGTTATATAACTTGAAAAATAAGTATAAAAATATAAATGTTCTTTTTATTTTATTTCAGCAAACTGAGAGAAAACAAGAAAACAGCAGAATTGATTAAAACTGCCAATCTGCTTTTCAATTCTTTTGAGCCTTATTATATGTGGGATTACATTGCTCGTTGGTTTGAAGAGTGTTGTAGGTAGGTGATAATATTTAATCTCTGTATGGGTAAAAGTGAAGTTAATTTTTGTTTTGTATACATTTTTTTTCGAAGAAGTCAGTCTCATGAGATCATTAAGCGCGTAAGTTTTTTTTTCCTCTCATCCCTATAACTTCAACCTTTTGACCAGTTTTCGTCGGATGTAATTGTGGGTCTTAGCAATTGGAGTTATCACTCACTCAGTGTCTGGGTTAAATCAAGAGACAGAATTAGCCCCTCTGCTGAAGGGGAGACTCCAGAGTGATCTCTGAAACTAGCTCTGTCTGGCCAGTACAGGATTACTCATTGTACAAATTGCTTTTGGTAAAATTGACAGATTTGACAAACACCCAATGTGTCATCATTTGTCCTGCTCTTTTAGGGAAAAAGAAGGGTGGGAATCTTGTGCATGACAAGGAGGGCTACAGGAGAAAATAGCAAACCATAAATCAGGGAAAGTTGAAACTATTAACAGGAGGGAAGGGGATGAAGAGACCATGGAAGAGCAGGGTTTTTTGCTGTGGTAAGGGGTAGATGATGTAGAGATGTCAAATGAAATTAGTAGAATTTTTTTTTCCCCATTGTTAATGGAATTTCTTGATAAAATATTAAGATACTTGAACATGAATTTGTCTATGAGCCAACAGTGTATTAACTGAAGACACTGAAGAAAACTGTGTCTTGGGCTACATTATGAGGACCATGAGCAGTAGGTTAAAGGGAGTTATTTTTCCTTTCACTTAGTGTTTCTAAGTACAGACGTGGAATATTGTGTCCAGCTTTGGACACGCCACCTGAGGAGAAGTGTTGAGAAACTGAAGAGACTCTGGTAGAGAAACTGCTAAGCTGGTCAGTTATAGGACACTGCATTGAAGGTTGAGATAGGTGAGTTTGGTTTAGCCTGGCAAAGAGGGAAATTGAATAGCACCTTATGACTTCCTGAAAGGCATTTGCAAAGTTCATACAGCGATACTTTTTATAACAGCTGATGGAAAACAAAGGACAGCAGCAAGTGCTCATTCAAGTGGTCAGGTTGGACTTTGAGAAAAGCTTTGCTAAGAACATGTGCAACAGTGGAAGAGGTGGAGCAGTGGAAACCAGGAAGGCTGTGGAACTTTCTTGTGAGATTTCCAGAACTCTGCTAGACAAAACAGTGGACAAGTTTATCTAGTGTTTTTAGCAATCCTGCTCAGTGTGAGAGGTTGATCTAGATGTCTGTGACTTGATTTTTGTGTGTTGGGCTGAATTGCTAACATAAGGATAGTCATCTACAGCCAGATAACATGCAGGTGAGTATTTCACTACATGTAAGTAGTGTTACTGTCAACGTGGATACCAAATTGCATCATAAATAAATGAAATCTGGAGAATAGTTTTTGTTTGGATTTTTTTCTGCATGAGCTTCTTTATTATCTAAATTTTTATCTTCCATGCTCAATTTTCTGTAGCTTGAATTTCCTTATTTTACAAATGAAGACTGTTTTACGCCAGAAGGCTGATTACTGCTTTTTCTGAAAGAATAGTATGGGACCAAATAAGCTACTTAACAGTAAAATGAGAAATTGCTTACTGGTTTATAGTGATTACCACCCAATATATACAGCTTTGCATTAAGTTACACGAATATGGTCAATGTAAGGGGGAAGGGAAAATACTGTGAAACTCCATTTGAATTTTGCAGGAGGACTTTACATGCCAGACTTCAAACTGGGCCTGGAGGTGATAGTGAGCAATCTGAGTTACCTCTGACAAATTTCTGCTTGTTAGTGGATTTTTTGTTGGATATCGTTTCTTTGGTAAGAATACCTTTATTCATTACTAACATTGGGATTCTGTATATTTATGGTCTGCAGAAATACTATATATACTTTATTAATTGCTTTTCCTGAAAATAATGTCAATTTATGTCAATATAAGAAAAGTTTTTGGTTCATTGTATGATTCTTGATAGACTGGTTAGACATAACTGAAATGGGTTTTATGATGCATATGCCTTAAAATTTTAAGTCTGTCCTTGTTTTCTTTTCTGTGTATTCATTGCAGGTGTAGTCTTTTGTAGTTTGATATGCTAGTTTAAATGTGCAGCTTTCTTTTAAGAATCTTTTAAATGTTGTGATAAGATGTATCTTCTTTTTCTGATGTCATTGCTTAATGTAGCAAAGACTGTTGGAACTGTTTTTTCTATAGCTGTCTTTCCTCAATTCTTTGCTTTCTCATTTCAAAGCCTACTAGAAGTATGAGAGTGCTGTGTCAGGTATGGCAATCAGCCTGTTCTTCCTTTAGCTCTTAACTTGTTTATCTTTCATTCTTGAACTTTTATCTTAAGATTAATAAAGTAATAATAGCTTTCTTCAGCCTTCTTATGATGTTTTTAAATGTATTGGTTGCGTAATGAACAATATGCACTAGTTTGAAAAAAATGTAAATGTATTTCTATTTGTTTGTTACCCAGCTTTAAAGTTAATTTTGTAAGTATTTTTTAGTAAAGCATGTATTTCTTATTCTTGGATATTAAGATATTAATTTTCCTTTTTTCATGTACTGTATGTTTAAAACAGACTTAAGCAAATGATAGGTAGCTTTGTTATAGAAAATAAATCTCAGGATGGAGTTTGGTGTGACAATTAACAAGTTTTTATTATTACTTTACTACTCCTATTACTAGGAGACTTACATTGAAATACAGACAGAACACTTGCCTCAGCTGTTGCTCAGGATGATTTCTGCATTGACAAGCCATCTTCATACTTTGCACTTGTCTGAGCTTACTGATTCTCTCAGACTCTGCTCAAAGATCCTTAGTAAGGTTCAGCCTCCATTACTCTCTGCTGGTACAGATGGTATCCTGCAGCTTCCTACTGGACAGAGCAGCTCCATCAAAGAATGGGAAAATAAAAAGGTAACTGATTAGGTTTTGCAGCATCTTGCAAAATTGCTTCTTATGTGGAAAAAAGAAATGGGTTTTGTGCAGCCTGTGTTCAACACCCTACAACTCTTTGATTAGATTTAGCTATCACAATATATGTGAAATCTGAGTAATCAAAATAACATATAATTGTGGTGAAATTTCTTGATTATTAGTGGTTTCTACCCAGATATAATATTATACATGTATAAATCACTTCAAAATCAGGGCCTAAGAAACAACTAATCAACTAAAGTTTGGAAAGCACTTCCAAGGGTATCATGAAGTAAAATAACTGGACTGAAAAGAATTCACCATTTTGGTTAAGTATCAGGCATATGTAAATGCTCCTCTCACCCAATTTATGTGCATTGGTTTAATACCCATCACGTATTTTACTGTCACTGTTCAGTTCTTAGAATACTTTATTAAAGAAATAAAATAAACCAGCCAGCAGCTGTTTCTCTTTTAACTTGGTCCACTTCGTTCTATGCAGCCCTGGCTCTGTGTGATATGTTAAGTGACATGCCCTGAAATCCTTGTTTTCCAGCTGAAGAAACTTAAGGAACATCATTGAATAAATTGGGTTCGAAGTGACAGTTGCAGGGCACTGCTAAAAGCAGGGCTGATTTCAAAGTTAGATTTTACTTTAAAGCTAGGTCATGTCACTCAGGATCATATTTGTCTTAAATTTGAGTATTTCCAAGGATGAAGTTACCATGACTTCTCTGTACAGCTTGTTTGTTTGCACTGTTATTTAATCAGAATCTCCACTGTTGCTGCTTGTGTTGGTTGCCTTGTGTTCTTTCACTGTGGATTTCTCAGCATATCTCCATCTTTTCAACTGCCTAGTAGGAGCTCACAGAGAGTAATAGAGCGATCTTCACCCCATCCACAACTTTTAGCATTCTTTTAAACTGAGTAAATCCAACTCACTGAGCATTCCTTCTATGTCAGGAGCACTGGGTATACTCAGTACCTCAGAGTTTCTCTTGTACTAATGAGTGCAAAATTGGATACAATATTCTGGTTGTGAACCTGAGACTGCTGAGCAGAGTGGACCAATTATTTCCCTTGATTTGGTGACAGTACTTTTGCTGATATGGTCCTAGATGTGGCTGGTCTGCTTCACCAAAGGAGTCCACTGCTGGCTCACATTCCCATTGTCAGCTAGGACTCCAGCATCCTTTATTCAGGATCCTATCCTTATTCTTTTTAGCTAATTGATACCTGCCTTGTTTTGTTATTCTGGGGTTTTGTTTTTTTTTTGGTTACCTTTTTTTTTTCTTAAATAGAGCCTGTTTCAATTGAATGATGTTGACCTTTGAATCTTCAGTGGCCTTCTGCTTCCAATTACAACTGTATCTTATGTGGGAGTGGTTTCTCTTAAGAGATAGTGAAATGACTTGCCATGTTTTTAATCACTTTTAGATTGTATTTGGTAAAATTGGGTCATCATTTATGTCTCTTCAAGCTTTCTAGTATATAATTTTCACTGTTTTCTGCAATAATATCTCAAATTTCTATTCTTATGCCATCTCTGGTAAAGCACAACACTATTCACTGTAAATAATAATGCCACTGTTTTTATTTATTAACGAAAAAGTTTTTCATATTATTACATAAGGCTCAAGTTCCGTATTTAGCACAGGTAGTGATTAGAGTCAAAGCAACTTCTGGGCCTGTTAGGTCTCGGGCAACATCTGCCATCGCTGGTAAAATGCAGGATTGGTAGTAAGTGGGCACCTGCATTTAGGGCCACTGATGCATTTCTATTTCAATTGTTTCCATACCTCACATTCTCATCAGGAAACAGACTCTATGCTACCACTTACTACAACTGTAGAGGGCTAGAGCAGTGCAAAAAGCCACTGTGGGTGCTTTCTGAGTAAAAGCTATTCATCTATTTATGCATATTCTGAATTATAAGGAATTAAGACATATATGTCATGAAGAACTGTTGTTGTTGCAGCAACCTCTCTTTTTTAGGAGATTATTTATTTTCTTTGTAGTTGCAAATGCTTAGTAGTTTTTAAATGAAAAGTTTATATCTTTTTATAGTTATAACATTATGATGCTGTATAAATTAATAATACCTATGCCTATGTATTTCAGCATTATTTCATAATGGAATAGACATAGTTATGATATGAAGAAAATGTTAAAACCAATAATATTTAAATATTTTTCTTGATAAAGATTTTTTTCTTAATGTTAGCTTAGTCTGGCAGGCTTACAGAAACACCAAATATCATTTTGCATAAAATGTATTTGTATGAATATATTTAAAACTCTGAAATAAAATTGTTGCTTTCAAACAAAGACACTAATAAATGCTGTTTTGCTGAGACCTAAATAATATATTTTGAACAGTCATTAAACTTTTATATTGCTCAGGTGCCATCAGTGTCACTTGAAAATCCTAATGATGTGTTTGAAGATGGTGAAAATCCTCCAAGCAGTAGATCCTCAGAAAGTGGATTCACTGAGTTCGTACAATACCAGGCAGATACAACTGATGACATTGACAGAGCACTGAATGAAGGTCACGGTGCACCTGGCATCCCTATTGTTGGTAGCACATCCTCAGAGACTGAGACAGCATCAACTGTGGGTTCTGAGGAGACCATTGTACAGCCTCCTTCCATAATGACACAAGGGACAGCAACTCGTAGTGGGAAAACAATCCAAAAGACTGCAATGCAGTGCTGTTTGGAATATGTCCAACAGTTTTTAACCAGATTTATCAACCTGTATATCATTCAGAATAGTTCCTTGTCTCAGCCTTTAGGGGCAGAGCTTCCAGTAGACCCCACTAGACCACAAGGACAGAGCACAAAATGGGACAGAGAATCACAAGATGATGCTAAGGTGAAGAAAACAAACAAGAAGAAAACCCCAAAAGAATACCTTCCTGCCTTTATTGCTGCTTGTCAGCTCTACCTTGAATGTTCGAGCTTTCCTGTTTACATTGCTGAAGGAAACCGCACTTCAGAATTACATCCTGGGAAGCCTGAAGCTGGTAAGCTGCACTCTCATTTGTTGTTTTTAAATAATAATTATTATTTTTCTGCCAAAAAAAATTTAATTCATGTATCATGTTTTGTGTGTGTTACTGTTCCTCTCAGAAATCTAAGTTTTCTTCCGTGTCAACTGGCTTACATTTGGAAAGTAAATTATTTTGTCATAGATTTTTAAGAATATTGCTGGTATGGAATTTGGCAGTAATTAATATTGGGGTGAAAAATATAAATTATGCAAACTGAAGCCCAAATAGAATCTAGATTGTTGAGTCTTTCTCTTTACTGTATGGATCCACAATGTTTTCTTTGTCATATTGCAATAGCTACAGCTCACATCAAAAATGTTTTTAGCTTCCTTTTATCAGCTTTGGATTGATGTGCACTTGATCACTTTGGCAATACATGGAAATTGTAAGCTACTGTCCAATGAAAATTATACTAGCTAAGAAATTTAATTAATCCTACTTTGTTCCTATTAAAGGGACAGTTCTTGCAAAAAATACTTCTATAATTTCATTAAGAAACGAAATAAATGTGGTGAGTTTTGGTGAGATATGGATATGTTTACAGATAGATGAAACTATTCAGATACAGACATGATTAAAACACTGATAGTTATGGATTACTGTAAATTGTGGCATTTTAGGATGAACAATGCTTTTCACAGTTTGTAAAGTCTTCAGTTTACCGTTCCAATTTTGGATCCACTTCTTATCTGTAGTCTGAGAGTTACTTCTTAGAATGATTTCATGGTGGATATGCTTGGAACATACAAGAAATAGTAACATTAATTTTGGCTACTGTCACAGTCCTCTCTGGTTTTTTTTTTTTCCCCTAGGAAAACTAGGAAACTTCCTAGTTGCAGCTTTTTGTTCTTATTTACAATTTTCAAATCAAAGTTAAGTGGTGCTTGGAGAGGAGTAGTTTCTTTGGTTTTGGAAGCAAGCATGCTAATTTAACATGACTGCTTCTGTTTCTGTGGTCTTTAAGATGTATTGTTTATGACTTCATTATAGGCAGGAGCAGAGCATATCTTTGTAACATTCAGACATATAAAATATTTGTCAGTTGAAGGCAATTTGGTTTTAGCTGTTTATTAGTTATTAGTATGACAACGCCAAAGATCTGCTACCTTTTATAAAAGATCTATCTCAGAATATTTGTGCTTTTATAGCATGACCATTTATTTATTTCTCCCAAACAGCCTACAAATGAGTATTGTAGACTCAAAGACTAAAATGTCAGCTGTTTGCTTATTACTTTTTGGTGCACATAGTACTTGCTATTTGCTGCCTTGTGCACTGTAGGGCAGAGAGCCTATAGAGCTTGATTAGTATGTTCCTTGTATGGGGGCAGTGCTTCTAGGAATCCTTTTCACTTTTGGAAATATCTCGGATTTGTGTTTCTTGTTCATCATCTGAATGTTCCTATTTGTGAGATATCATTTACAGTCTATTAAACTTTGAGTGAAACTTTGAGGAATAAGCATACATTGTAGCTGGGTAAAACCAACAGGAAGGCTTTTGTTCCAAATATAAACATCTGTTTTATAGAATGTCAGTGTTCTTGGGAATAGTTCTGGGCCTACTTTCCATAACAGAGAATTGTACTGGAACAGAGGATGGAAGAAGGTAGTTTCCATAATTCTCACACTACCCTATCTATTGATATCAGGCTTTTAGACTGCAGAAGAGGCTGTGTTTGTTGAAGCGTTCCTAAATTTGGAATGTGTTTTTAAAAGATTGCATTAATGCCATGACCCAATAGCTCTTAATCACTGGTCAGTCTATTTATTTAAGGGAGACAAGTTAATCTGATATTTAACATAATTGTCCTGTAATTCTGCAGTAGGCCAATTTTCTCAGCTCTCTTTAATTGAAGAAATTAAAAAGGGAACTGACTGAAGCTGAAACAATGGTTATATCTGTACACTCTAGAACACAATATGGAATTTTTAGGTATATTTAGACTCCAGTGGAGCTGTGGATATAAATTAGAAATTGCATCATTCTTCTCTAAAAGAGTGCTGTATTTGTGCCTATTAAATAACACTTCTTCACTTGTGTCTGGTTCTAGATGTATTTGACTTTTTAGGAATGTGATCAATAGTCCTGTGAAGTTTTAAGAGAAGTTCCTTTGGTATTTCTAAAATAAAAGGGTGCAATATTCCCTTGGAGAGTTGACTGTGAACTTTGGAGAAAGGCACTTCCAGTATCAACCCAGAGTATGGCTTGATAAAGTGAGAGGACATTAAAAAGGGCGAAGCAACCACCTGCAGTGCAAACAGAGTATGGTCTAACGGATCATAGCTCTGCAGCAAGCCGTCAATTTTCACAGAGACTTCTATTTTTAAAATGTTGCCAGGCAAATCTGTTTTTGTCAATTTAAAATTAGGCTGCATGCATATAATATAATATATTATCCTAGGCTCTATAAAATATATTACAGAACTATTCCAGACTGCTGTCGAGAGTGTTAAGATTTGGTTGGTGGTGAAAAATTTTGTGAAGAAGAGTGAGTGAAAGGATGTGCTCACTACTAAAAGTCCACTTTTGCCTAAGGCTGGAAATCATCTGAATGCATTTCCATAAAATTTTTGTCTTTCTTAAAATTTTCTATTCATTTTTGATTACTAAATGTTTGAAGTGATACAGTATCGCATTCTTGATAGCACTTTTTTAAAGATACGTCAGGAAGTATCTTCATCTTCCATACATTTTCCTAAATGAGCAGATTGAAATATGAAAGGACAATTGCACATATGATTATGGAATGCAAGAGGAAAAATCCATAATATTTAGATTGCTAAATAAATGTAATTTTTATTTCAGACTGTGAACAAGTACACCCTCCACTGTGGCTACAGACTTTAATGAATGCTTGCAAGCAGGCAAGCAATTTCAGTGTTCAGGGTGTTACTATCTCCCTCGTAATGGACTTGGTTGGATTGACTCAGTCTGTTGCTCTTGTCACTGGAGAAAATCTGAACAGTGTGGAAACTGCTCAGCCTCTTAGTCCTAACCAGGGAAGAGTGGCTGTCGTCATCAGACCTCCTCTTACTCAAGGCAATCTGAGATATATGGCTGAAAAGACAGACTTCTTCAAGGTTAGATGCAGTATCTCATTGCTGTTTTCTTTTGACTTTTTCTGTCGGGTGAAGAATAAGTCTTGGCCCCTTTACCATCCTTGATATGCTAAAGCAAATTTTCTTACTGAATATTTTGGTAACATTTGTAACCTGTGTTAGAATCTAAATGAAATACAGTGTTTTCTTCCTCCAATTCTCTTATTGACCACTTGTGTGGAATTCCTTGTTTAATTGAATATTTTAAAGATATAAACAAAACGTGATTGAATAGCAGCATTAATCAGCAAAGGTATGAATCTGAGATGTATATAATGTAGGACTATAGTAAACAATTTTTGCATTTGTGTAATTTACCAAAGAAATCTTTTGCAAAAGATAATCATCATCAGGGTATGTTATGTATTTATATTTCAATGAAAGTTTATTTCTGTCTTGACTCCTTAACAGGAATTTTTAATGTAAGTTATTGCAGTGTTTTGAACAGTTCCTTCTGTTCATACAAAAGGAACTATTCTACAGATTGTCTCTTGGTCATAGGGTGTCATCAGATGTGATGTCTCCTATTGTTGCATAGAGCAAAACAAGGCATGATAGTCATTCACTTCTGTCTCTCGCAACTTTTCTTTTCATGTACAAAGCATATAGCTTTAACCCTTTGGGACCAGCTGGGTGATGGAACTCCTCAGCATCATCAGAAGAGTGTGGAGCTCTTCTACCAGCTGCACAACCTCGTCCCATCTTCCAGCATTTGTGAAGATGTTATTAGTCAGCAGCTGACTCATAGAGATAAGGCAAGTTGTTAATGTATTTACTTAAAGATGAGTAAAGTATATACAGAAATATATTTAGATAAAGGGCTTGGTCCCTCAGAGGAGGGTATGATTACTGCAATATTGAAAGAAACATTGCCCTACATTGTTTCAAGTGTAATTTTAGGTCTGTGATGAGTCTCTAGTTTCATGCTAGACAGTGGAGGTTTTTCACCATTCAGCAACAAACTTATGCAGGAGACTTTCTCTCTTATTAAAGTCATGTGATGCTTCCCAATACTTAAAGCACGTGCTTATTTTTTGCTATTGTTAGTAGGAGTCCCTGTCATGACAGGTACTTCACTTATTTTTTTTTCCTCACCTAGAAATTTGTTTCACATAGAGACTGTCAATTTGACATTTGAATGAGGCCTTTGTAGTGCTTTAAATTTTACATATATTAGCTATTTTCACAGCTCCAGCAGTATGAATAGTAGGGAATTACTTGCTTACATATTATAGCAACTTGTGGTTGTGTTACTTCAGGAGTGCTTATTTTTTTGCCATTCTACCAGAGTTATCAGGTCAACAAGAGTGAATGTTAGCCAGTCTGTCAATCAGTGCAGTGCACAGCTTGCCATATTGTTGAAATTGGTGATGATTTTTAGTGTCACTTAGGCTGGTCTGTAAACTGCTGTGACTGTGGATGTAGAACTTGCTCATTTCTGCCCACCTTCTGGAGAAAACAGTAATTTTTTACATCTTCACAGTATGAATTGCAAGGGTTTACATGGGGTCATCTCTGGGAATTGGTATTTTACCTCTAATCAATAACTGTCAGTATATTATTTTGTGCAACTGTATACATTTTGCAGCAGTCTTGTAGAAGCATATTTTTCTAAACACAACTGATGTTTGCTTTACTTTCTAGAATGCTGCTGTCTCTTTTTGTTTTTGGTGTAGAGAGGTTGCTCTATTTTTAGTTTGTTAAACACAAGCTGTTTGTCTTTTCCATAATTTTCGTAGCTAAAGTTTCCATTATTGTGGCAGATATTGCATAGATAAGAAGCTGTTGCAGAGCTTCTTAAGTTGCATGATGGAAACTAAGTCTGGAAGTATGCCAGATTGTTAGTGTTTTTAACAGTTTTTAGTTTTGTCTAATATGGTTAAAGGTAAGTATACCTACGTTCATGTCCTATAATCATATATTCTAAGAACAAACAAGTGAAAATCTTTGTCCTCTTGTCTTTACTTGTCATCTAGTAATTTAGTTTAAGTCCTTATAGTACTTGAAGTAATTTTGATTATTTATTTGGTGTAATTGTCTTGATTGCTGTGCTTTGTTCACTCCTACTACTGCTTATTAGCTTCCTTGTCTTTTGGGTGAAGCTGTTTTTATACATGTGTCCAAGCCGTATCTTGACATTTTTCTGTTGTTTGCAGCCTTTCTGGAATAACTCTAACTGGATCAGCCTCAGTAAAGAGAGAAATGGAACAATTGTTACTTTACACCATTTTTACCATTAAATATCCTGAGCTGGACTTCAGTGATCTTTGTGGGTCCCTCCCAACTCAGGATATTCTATGATATTCTCCATATTATTACTATGACTATATTAATGATTATGAATCCTTTGTGCAGTAAGCATGTCCTATTTGTCCAATTTGTTCCAGAGTTAAATTTTACATGTTACTGAAGAGCTCAATCTACATATCTGGCTAGAAAATTACTCTGTTTCTTTCTAGTATGGCAGTAATGGAATGAAAATAAGTTGACTAGAAAGAGACAGGCTAAGCTTTAAAACTAAGGCAAGATCAAGATAGGAGGGAGTGCTTTCATGGTTGCTCACAGGCACCTACTGTTAGCTACTACTGCTTTTAAGATTAAAAAATAGTACTTTAATGCATAGTCAAAAAAATTAATTTCATTATATCTTCATTATCTCTTTAGGATGCTGTATGACTTTCTTTTTCCAGTTCTTATAAGAAATTTTACATTCTGACAGATCTAACTTATGTTTGGTCCACAGAAAGTAAGAATGGAGGCTCATGCCAAGTTTGCGGTGCTATGGCATCTGACACGAGATCTTCATATTAACAAATCTTCTTCCTTTGGTCGCACCTTTGACAGGTTGGTGATTGCAAGTCTGATTCAGTTGAAATAATTTTACTTGAAAATCTTTGATGATACTATACAGGCAACATAGGGCATTTAAAAATTGAAGAACTACAGTGTAGTCGTGAGAGGAAGGAAGAAGGACAAGAAATGAATTTGTGGACAAGAATTAGTGTTAGACAAAATTGTTTTCACAGGGACGATTATGTAGATTTTTTCCTGAAAGCTATAAAGAGTGTGGGGAAGGAATAGTCACAATATTGATTGACCATCACTGTGGTTAAAATCACTGTGGTGTATATTGAGCTTAATATCTGAGTTCTTGTTGTGTTTTGATAAAAAAAGAAGCAAGAGAGAGAAATCAACCCAGGATTTAATTATATGAAGTAGAAAGTAACAGTAAAACTAAAAAAAACCTTAAAAAACAAATTGCAAGCAAGTGCTAAAATATGTGTTCTTTTGTTTAATTTGTGGTTTTTGTAAGAGGTCATTTTTGGCAAGCAGCAGAGGATTTCTGGTTTGTGTTCTGGTATTGGACTATCTTCTTAGAAAAGACTGAAGAGCTGTACTCTGAACTACTTTTGTCTTAGCTAGCACAAATGTGGAAAAATCTTCATTTAGATTTTGTATTGCATACTTAGCTATAAGGAGTAGAGTAAAAAGGTTGTTTCTTTGTCTTATGCTGTCACTCACTGCATTAATGGTGATAAATTCTGTGCATGCAGCTAAGAGCTTGTGAACATGTATTACTGGAAAATGTAAAAAACAGTAGGTAAGATTCCATTAGTCTGAAAAGGGTTCTCAAGACTAAAACTGTTAAAAGAAGAAAATAATGGTTATAGGAACTGCTGAATTGTCAAGTATGTTTCTTCTCTCTGTTCTTGAAGACAAGATCTTTGAAAGTTTTCTTTCAAAGTTTTCTTTTCCATATATCCTTGTGAACTGGCTTTTAAAATTGTATATTTTTTAATGGCATACCCCTTAAAAACAATGAAGGCTTGTTATACTAATAGCTGTACAAATACTCGATCTTGCTACTATTAGAGCAACTGTTATAACTGACTTGGTTACTAGCTCTTCTTTAGACTAGACTAAAATATAAAGAGCAGGTTCAAAGATTTGATTCCAAAGAAAATACTGCTTTGTATGGAGAAGACACTGGAGTACGTACCAACATTAAATTTGTCATATATCAGATTAAAATGGGATTTCTTTGTGAGTAGCATACAATATCCACTAGATTGTTTCTTCTTTCCATTCTAGATCTTTGTTTATCATGCTGGACAGCCTCAATAGCTTGGATGGTTCTACTTGGTCAGTGGGACAAGCCTGGTTAAATCAAGTGCTTCAGAGACATGATATTGCAAGGGTTCTTGAACCTTTGCTCCTACTGCTTCTCCATCCAAAAACTCAGCGAGTTTCTGTTCAGCGAGTACAGGCCGAATGTTACTGGACTAAATCTCCTAATCACCCTGAGGAAGAAAATGAAAAGCAGTTCATGCAGAAGTTCAGCTGTGCTGATGGTATGTACACAAGAAGACAATAGGAAGATCCCTAATTTCCTTGCTTGCTCTTTACATGCAACATTAAAAACATAGTGGAAATTTTTGAGGGTAACTGAAAAAAGTCTTGGAATAGCTATGGCTTATATTTGCATTTGTGTAGTATTTTCCTAATTCAAGTTTGTGTGCCCCCAGTACTGTTTAAAGTTTTATTGTTTTTACATTAAAATGGTATACAAGTATTTTAATGCAGAGCATTTTGTTACATCTTACTGAGTCTTGGTAGAACATAAGAATATGGCTTGAAGCTTAATGAAAAAATTAAATATTTTTATTAATGATGTGAGGCTGGCTGAAAACATACCAATAAGTTTTGAAGGTGTTTGCATGTATTGCATAATTTTAGTTTAGAATTTACTAATTCTGTATCTTGTGAAAACAAAAGCAGATTAGTCTGCATAATGTTTCATGGAGAATTCTGTTGTTTGCTAAGGTGCACTGGTAAAACAATTTTGCCTTGTTTTTGTGAACATGTCGTATGCTTATTGACATATTTCTTTCTCCTGTGAAATGAAAAGACACTACGATGCCTTCATAATTTGAAGTCTCAATAATAGTTTAAATTCTATATTTTAATTATGAATTCTTATTCTGAAGAACAAAATCTTATATGTGTGCATTTTTTGTGTTCTTCAAGCATTCTCCCACATGCCTGTAAGCCAAGGACAACTTATAATACCTAAAGAAGGCAATGAGAAACAACTTGGTGTGGATGAAATGGAGAACTTCAGCCTGACTGTCAATCCTCTGAGTGACAGGCTTTCCTTGTTAAGTACCAGCAGTGAGACCATACCAATGGTTGTGTCTGATTTTGACCTTCCTGATCATCAGGCTGAAATACTGCAGAGTTCTGACTCTGGCTGTTCTCAGTCATCTACTGGAGACAACATCAGTTATGAAGTGGAAACAGAAAGCCTGAGTGCTCAAGATAGCTCTCAGACTCTAAAAGAAGACTCACCTGATGAAATTGTGCAACAAGTGGTTACAGATCTTATATGCAAAGTTGTAAGTGGTCTTGGAGAAGAAGTTGAACCAGTTAAAGACAGTCTGCACTCTGAGGATGCTTCATGTAAATTCAGTTCATTGGATAGCTCTTTAGAGGTTACAAAAAGTGATGATCAAAATATTCAAAGTAGCCAGAGCAGTTTACTTAGTAATGACAGCTCACAGTTACTATCAGCCTCAACTGAGACTGGACTTGAGAGCTTAGGAGATGAAATGTCAAGAAATAACTCTTCACCTTGTATTGCAGAAAGCCAGCAATCCTTCTCTGATCTTACTCTTTCTTCCACTGAATCAAAATCTAGAAAACATAGCCACAGTAGTATTCAGTTCAGCTTTAAAGGAAAGCAACCAGAAAAAATGTCAGAAAAAGAAACAATTGTTAAAGAGGGTGGTAAGCAACCAGGTGCAAAACCTAAGGTAAAAATAGCCAAAAAGAAGGATGAAGAGAAGAAGAAAGCACAAACAGAAAAGCTTAAGCAAACAAATGTCTTCTTTAGTGATGGTCTTGATTTAGAAAATTGGTACAGTTGTGGAGAAGGAGAAATTTCAGAAATAGAAAGTGATGTTGGATCCCCAGGAATGCGAAAATCTCCAAACTTCAATATCCATCCACTGTATCAACATGTCCTGCTTTATCTCCAGTTGTATGACTCTTCAAGGACATTGTATGCTTTTTCTGCAATTAAGGCAATTCTGAAAACAAATCCTTCAGCTTTTGTAAGTGCCATCTCTACTACCAGTGTCAACAATGCATACACTCCTCAGCTTTCATTGCTCCAAAATCTTCTAGCCAGGCATCGAATATCTGTTATGGGAAAGGATTTCTACAGTCACATCCCAGTTGATTCTAACCATAACTTTCGGAGCTCTATGTACATAGAAATTCTTATCTCCTTGTGTCTATACTACATGCGGAGCCATTATCCAACTCACGTTAAAGTAACCTCACAAGACCTCATAGGAAACCGCAACATGCAAATGATGAGCATAGAAATTCTGACACTTCTCTTTGCTGAGTTGGCAAAAGTTATAGAAAGCTCTGCCAAGGGCTTTCCTAGTTTTATTTCAGACATGTTGTCCAAGTGCAAGGTTCAGAAAGTGATCCTGCATTGTCTGCTGTCTTCTATCTTCAGTGCCCAGAAATGGCACAGTGAAAAGATAGCTGGAAAAAACATTGTGGCTGTAGAAGAAGGCTTCTCTGAAAACAGCCTTATAAATTTTTCCGAGGATGAGTTTGACAATGGTAGTACTCTGCAGTCACAACTTTTGAAAGTACTTCAGCGGCTGATTGTGCTGGAACACAAAGTAATGACTGTGCCTGAGGAAAATGAAACTGTATTTGACTTTGTCATAACAGACCTGGAGCACATCGGTCCCCAGCAGCCGATGACTTCTCTGCAGTATTTACATTCCCAGCCAATAACCTGCCAAGGCATGTTTCTGTGCGCAGTGATACGAGCTTTGCACCAGCACTGTGCCTGTAAAATGCATCCCCAGTGGATTGGCCTTATCACTTCTACGTTGCCTTACATGGGAAAAGTTCTTCAGAGGGTGGTTGTTTCAGTGACTCTTCAGCTCTGCAGGAACTTGGATAATTTAATTCAGCAGTATAAATATGAAACTGGATTATCTGATAACAGGTATGTTTATGTAGAGGTATAATCTATTTAACTGAATTTGACTGCTTTGAATTACTTTACTATCAGATTAACTAATTTTTTAAAAATTGCTCTTCTTTTAGGCCTCTCTGGATGGCATCAGTCACTCCCCCAGATATGGTTCTCACTTTATTAGAAGGGATCACAACTATAATTCATTACTGCCTCCTGGATCCATCTACACAGTATCACCAGGTAAACTTATCTGGGTGTCTGAGACTTTCCTATGCAATTAATGTCAAATCAAGGACTGTGATTATGTTAGCAATTATGAAAATCTGGGTGATAGAAATAACAAATATATAAATATGGGTGTTTATTGACAATACAAACAGAAAAACACGTTTCTATGGATGATACTTTTAAGAGAATACTTTTATATTTGTTTGCTTCTTTTGGTTGTTTGTTTTTATTACTCTGAAATAACTAAAGCTTAATTCCTTAAGACTTTTAAAATTCCAGTTTTTAGAGCTGCCTTCTTTGTGTTCATCTTGTGATATGTCTAAACATTATCCTTCTGCTCCTTCTGTATATTCACAATTTTTCTTTTTAGTCAAGCAGTATTTTTAGATCTGATATTCTGAGCATAGTGTCTGTTAAGAATTTGGTCCAGGTTCAGTAAGAAGCTTTTACCCTGTTTTCTCAGTAATCTTGGTTTTGTGCTTTTTTTTCCATTCTTACACTCATTTGCTTTCCTTTCATTTAAAAATGACTGAAAAATGGGTTTTGTTTATGTAAATAAATAATTTTGCCTAGAGTATAAGCTAGACTTAAAATTCTGTAATAATTGTTTTGCAACGGTAAAGGCAGAGGATACAAATTTGATTGCTGTAGACATGGGGCCTCCCATGTTCAGAGTGCATTTGATATTGGACAACTCAATCAAAAGTTTCTCTATTATTTTAAAAGTCTCAAAGCTGTACATATTGTAAGAATTAATGAGAAACTTCTGAAAAATAGTTAAGGTTGAAATTCCCATGTCAGGTAAGTCTACATTTACTCTATTTTAAATACGCTGTTTATTAGTTATTGTATACTCCTCTTCTTTCCCACTAGCTTTTGGTTAATGTAGATCAGAAGCATTTGGTTGAAGCACGCAATGGGATCCTCTCTATCTTGCATATGATCATGTCTTCTGTGACTTTACTGTGGAGCATCCTGCACCTCGCAGATTCTTCAGAGAAAACTGCTGCTGCTGCATCCATTACCACTATTAACCTTGGGTCAACTAAGGTCAGAACATCAGGGATAATTATAAGTTACTCATTAATACATTTGTCAAAATAATTTCAATTCTCTTCCCTTATATCTAATTTGAATTTTTATGCCTTTGTCATCATCTACTCACTCACCACAAAACTCAGGCTTTTATAGATGAGTATTGAATATGCTTTTAAGCTAAAATGTATCAGTTCAATGCAATGAGACACCTCTTTGCTTTTTGCAGAGAAAAATGTTTTGAACATAATGCTGAGGAGCTTATCTAAAGGAGCATGTGTTCTGCTTTCATATTTCAGAATCTGAGGCAACAGATTCTGGAACTTTTGGGTCCAATTTCAATGAATCATGGTGTTCATTTCATGGCTGCTATTGCATTTGTATGGAATGAAAGGAGGCAAAACAAAAATACTTCAAGGACAAAGGTATGTTTATATTACAGCGGTCACTTCAAGTAGTGCTAATACTTTTAAGTGATTTAGTGTTAGGAAGAAGAAAATTTGGACATTCCAGTGAAAAAATACAATGAAGTATGGACAATATTTGCATTTCTAATTAGCAACTGTACTGTTAGGGAGGTACCACTTTACAATGGAATAGTCTTCCTGAATTCTTTAGGGGAAGAGTAGGTGATACCAGGTCTCTAGGTGACCTGTTAGTTGATAAAATTTCAATCCCATGAGGACAGCTGCCTTAGTTTTGGTGTAGCCATTGTCTGTGTTGATAATCTGTGACATACATCTGGTTCTTTTAGGTTATTCCTACAGCAGGTGAAGAACAACTTCTGCTGGTTGAGCTGGTTCGCTCTATCAGTGTTATGAGAACAGAGACTGTCATACAGACAGTGAAAGAAGTTCTGAAGCAGCCTCCAGCCATAGCAAAGGACAAGGTATGGAAACTGTACATATCCTATTGATTTATGTGATGTCCTCTTGAAGCAGCTTACAACACTGATGATATGTGTACTTCACTGACAAAGCTGAGCAGCACAATGTGAAAATTTTCCCTATGTCTAAGAGATAAATGAAGAGAAGTATAACTTTACAGAGGGATATCTGAATGGACACTTAATATTCTAAATAATTAAGCTCTATGTTTAGGCATTGCAGTGACATTACAGCATTGTTAATTTTACCCTGGTGAGGGGGAAAAAATGCCACTTCTTTTTGGCAACACAGGTTTCATATCTTTTTCTAGAAACATCTTTCACTGGAAGTCTGCATGTTGCAGTTTTTCTATGCTTATACTCAAAGGTAAGAAAAGAAGCTAAATTTTATTTCAGCCATTGGGAAGCAGATGATCAATTTGAATATTTTACATCTTTTTGTCATAGGATGATTAATAGTCTTGGTAATATAAATAGTGAAGAAAGAATGGGTTTGATCTGTAGGTTTGTTAAAAAAGATGGTTTATTTTGTGAGTTCCATAGTATTGCATCACCTTTCTTCCCCCACCTAAAAATCTTGCAGATAATCTGCCCAAAGAAAGCTGATCTTAATTGTGCTGTGACTCATTCCTGCCACTCCAACTTTGCAATGAAAAGCATTTCTTTTGAGAATGCTCTTCTACCTTCATCTGTTTCTTAATGACTTAATGTAGTAACCTAGTATTAAATGAATCTGTAAGGGTGATTCCAAAATCTGACAGGAGCGATATGATGTAAAATGAAATTGTGAGACTATCTGAGGGAGATGTTGTCCTCATCATTGAGATTGCTGCTCTCTCTCCCTTAGGATTCCAGTGACCAGCTTAGTAGACAGCTGGGCAGCACTGCTACTTCTGTTAAAAGATTCCATACAGGTTGGTCTTCCAGCCCCAGGACAGTTTCTCATACTTGGGTAAGTGGTCCTTATATTTGCAATTTTCAAATATGTTCAAATTTAGGTGTGTGAAATTATTCTGAAGTGTTAGTGTTTCTAAATCTGTCTCTTACTTTTGACTTACAGAGTTATTGCCTGAGTTCTGTGGGTCTTAATAAAATTAGTTTCTTCTCTGAGGAATGGCTGCATATATTAAATTTTATATTATAGTATGATATAAGCCATGACCTTACCTTAATGATTATTTCAGTGATTCAGGCTCTTTAAGCAACAGATCTAAGTTTCTAATTTTTCCTGAAAAATAACAACAATTACTACTTCTTAGGTATTTGAAACCCACTAGAGTGGGCTGAATTCTCACCATGGAAACAGTTTGTGGACTGTTAGAGATATAACTTTGAATATGACTTTCTGTATAAAGGTTTAAGGACTGTTTTCTTCAATATTTTGAGTTTATCTTCCCTAGTAAACTGTCTCTGAAGATACTTTTGTGTATAATCAAGTAAAACATGTTCTTGGTAAACTCTTATGATCAAAATTAATTTAAGGAACTTGAAAAGATGTTTCCTGGAATATTGATAAATAGCAATCCCTGCAGGTTTAGTGAATAAATATTGTGGAAATGCATATCTTCAGATTTGTCGTAACTCTGAAAACTGATTAATAATGTATTATGAGAAGAAAATCCATTATTCAAGTTATATATTTTTTTCAGTGTTCTTAATGAGTTCATAATGAAAAACCCAAGTCTGGAGAATAAGAAAGATCAAAGAGATCTACAGGTAAGAAATTTGTTAAATACGTCTTTTTAAAATATTGAACAATGAATCATAGAATGGCCTGGATTGGAAAGGGCCTTAAAGATCATTCAGTTCCCAGCACAGGAAGGATACTGACCTCTTGGAGCAAGTCCAGAGGTGGGCCACTAAGTTGATTAGAGCGATGGAGCACCTCTCTTAAGAGAAAAGGCTGAAAGAATTTGGTTTGTTCAGCCTGGAAGAGGGAAGGCTTCCAGTACCTGGAGGGAGCCACAAGAAAGATGGAGAGGTTCAGTTTACAAGAACAGTGACAGGACAACTGTTTACAACAAGTGACAGGACAAGGGGGAATGGCTTCAAAGCAAGAGTAGATTTAGATTAGCTATTAGGAAAAAAATCTGTACTGTGAAGGTGGTGAGGCACTGGAACTGGTTACCCAGAGAAGTTGCAGATGCCCCATCACTAGAATTGTTTAAGGCCACTTGGATGAGGTTCTGAACAACCTGGTTTAGTGTAAGGTGTCCATGTCCATGGCAGTGAGGTTGGAACTAGATGCTTGAATATAGTAGAAATATTTGATATCAGTTCTGTAGTACAAAATTACTCTTTAATATCTTCTGCTTATGTTTACAGTTTGTTGAAAAACCTCTCGTTTTCTGTAAAGTTATTAATCACTGATAATATAGAAATTATTTGAAAGCAATTCTATATGTGATTATATAGATTTTCTACATGTCAGGACAGTGAATACAGCCATTCTGCATAAAGTTCTTAAAATGCTTGGGTTTTTTTTTTTTCTACCAGGATGTAACACACAAGATAGTGGATGCCATTGGGGCAATTGCTGGTTCTTCCTTGGAACAGACCACTTGGCTAAGACGAAACTTAGAGGTTAAGCCTTCCCCCAAGATTATGGTTGATGGAAACAACTTAGAATCAGATGCTGAAGGTAGGGTCATTTTTATCTTTATTTAAAACAAAACATTAATTTTCATGCTAAAATTAATGAAAAGAACAGATTTGCTATATTTGAATGTATGTAAAATTATTCAGTATTGTTCTAGCACTAATGTGTCTGGCAAAGCTTGTGCATCTTCAAAATACTTATTTTTAAAATATGCTATAAGGTAAATTATGGCTTGAGAAAACTAACTTTGGATATTTTATTATTATTATCTTCATTTAGATATGCTATCTCCAGCAATGGAAACTTCAAATATAACTCCATCTGTTTATAGTGTCCATGCATTGACCTTACTTTCTGAGGTAAATGTTTCCTTGGAGATAATAAATAGTGTCTTATAATAAACTTCTATATTATGAAGAGCTTTGGACTAGAAGCTTGGAGGAGGAGATTTAATGGGAAGCACTGATGTGAATGGATTCTGGGTCTTGTCATGTAAAAACTTGTAAAAACATCTCACTAACCCAGTGAGATGGATGAGTTATAAAGAATGGCCTTTCAGATGTGTAGTGTAGCTAACTTTTTTGATTGTAACCTTTGTGTGTTTATCTTTGTGGTACATCTTATTTACTGCTGATAATTGCAGTCAGTCTTTGAATTTTTTCTTTGTTTGTAGTTTATTCTCTAGAGTGCTTTAACCAGGATTTTGTGCTTCTGTGCTTTTACCTTAATGTGTCATAAAAATTATGGAATCTTTATACTCTGGATTTGCATGGTACCTGAAATGTGATCACTTTTATCATAAACTTGAATGTTCAGTAAAGAACATTACACACAAAAAAAAAAATCTGAATGGTAGGTAAAAAGTAAGGATGCATTGTAACATATCTTCCTCTCATTTTATAGGTTTTGGCTCATCTCCTGGACATGGTTTTCTACAGTGATGAAAAAGAGAGAGTTATTCCTTTGCTTGTAAATATTATGCACTATGTTGTGCCCTACCTCCGTAATCACAGGTATCTTTAGATTATCAAATTGATGTAGATGTCTACAGCCAGTAGAAATTTGGATGGTGGCACTTGAGTTGAAACAGGCATGATTTGGGTTAGATGTCTATCAAATTTTCTATAGAGCAACAATTCAAAACTGGTTTTGGTTGACTTTTTCTTTGCTTAGTGCTCACAATGCATCCAGCTATCGAGCTTGTGTCCAGTTATTAAGCAGTCTTAGTGGATATCAGTATACAAGGAGAGCATGGAAGAAGGAAGCCTTTGACCTCTTTATGGATTCCAGTTTCTTCCAGATGGATGCTTCCTGTGTTAACCAGTAGGTATTCTTGTTTATATTGATGGCCCTTACAGATTTTATGTATTCCATTAACATATGGGCCCAAATTTCCAATAGATCTTTACTGAGAAAAGTACAGATTTTCTGTGGTTTAGGTTACCATGTGAAACTTATATAAGGTGTATTTCTATGTGTAAATTTGTTTTTAAAATAATTATCTTTAAAAAAATGTTCTGTGAGACAACATGTTAGCATGTTGTAGAAACATAGAATGATTTCCATTGCAGGAGACCTTCAAAATCGTTTAGTTCTAATACCCCTGCTATGGGCAGGGACACCTTCCACTAGAGCCCCATCCAACCTGGCCTTGAACACTTCCAGGGATGGGGCATCCAGAGCTTCACCAGGCAACCTGTGTCAGGGCATCACCACTCTCACAATTAATAATTTCTTCCTAGTATCTAAATCTTATTTCTTTAAAAGTGGGATTACTTCACTTTAAAAGTAATTCCCTCTTATCCTATTACTCCATGACCTTGTAAAAAGTCTCTCTTCAGCTTTCTGGAGGCCCTTTAGGTACTGCAAAGCTGCTAGAAGATCTCCCTGAAGCCTTCTCTTTACCAGTCTGAACCCCAGCTCTCAGCCTGTCTTCATAGGAGAGGTGCTTTAGCCCTCTGATCATCTTTGTGATCCTCCCATGGGCCTCTTCAAAGGAGTCCACATCCTTCTTATGCTGGGGGTCCCAGAGCTGGATGCAATACTCGAAGTGGGGTCTTACCAGAGCAGAGTGGAGAGGCAGAATCACCTTCCCTGATCTTTTGGCCATGCCCCTGGTGCAACCCTGGATGCAGTTGCCCTTCTGGGCGGTGAACACATTGGCAGATAAAATTCAGTTTTTCATTTTCATCCACCATCAGCCAAAAGTCCTTCTCCTCAAAGCTGCTCTCAGTATTCATTTTGTGTCCAGCCAGTATTTGTGCTTGTAATTGCTCTGACCATTCTGCAGGACCTTGCACTTGGGCTCATGCTTCATGATGTTCGCATAGGCCCACTTCTTCAAGCTGTCAAGGTCCCCCTGAATGGCATCCTTTATTTTCTTGGAGAAGGGGGTTCAAGAAACGCAGTTTCAGATCAAATAACACCAAGTAGATGGTATCTTATGAAGCAGAAAGCTTGGATTGGAAGCCTTAGCCTAAACTGAAAGAGCAAAAAAAAATTGCAAATGTTCCTGAAAATTCTTGCTTTTTTCTTGCTTCTCTGATTTGTGTATGATTTTCCTCTTTTAGTTGGAGAGCTATTATGGATAATTTGATGACACATGATAAAACCACATTCAGAGATTTGATGAGTAAGTATTGATATAGTAGTAACTTCTTTCCAGTATAAACATTAAATAAATGAAAAATAACTATCTTAAAGAAAACACTTGTTCAAAATTTCTTCCAATTTGATTTATTCAGCGTTTTTAATTTTTTCTTTGACTGTTTGTTTCTGGAGATCCATAAATAACCTGAAATGAGAGAATTTGATGCCATCCTGGCACACAGTCAATTTTGCCTATATGGCAAAGATGATTAAGCAGAATGGGTGGGGGTGGTTTTTAGTTGGTTTGGGTTTTAAGATCTGACACTAACTGCTTAAAAAAAATTTATTCTAAACTTCTGAATTTTCTGAGCATCAAATACATGCAAATTTTATTTTTTAAAAAATGACTAAACTCCTTCCCAAAAACCCCTAAACCCAGCCACTATTGTGCACACTTACAGATTTTCTTGCAACTTAACATCTGCTTTCAAACCCCATTATTGCAAAGAAAGAGTTATTTGTGCCTTGAAATGAAGCAGAAGGGAAATGCCTAAGCTCTTGGCTGCCTTTTGCCTGTTCTCTTTCAGCACGAGTGGCTGTGGCCCAGAGCAGCTCCCTCAATCTGTTTGCTAACAGAGATGCGGAGCTGGAGCAGCGTGCCATGCTCCTCAAGAGACTCGCCTTTGCCATTTTTAGCAGCGAGATAGACCAGTACCAGAAATACCTGCCAGACATACAAGGTCAGTAAATATGTATCGTTCAGTGGACTTCCTGTTAGCTGTGCAGTTCTGGTGTGACAGAGTAACAGCCAGTTACATTTTTAACCTGCAAGATTAGTCTGGGATACTGTTTCCATAGCTGAAACAATGGTTCTGCAGCTTTTGGTTAAAATGTTTTCATCTTAAATGACAAGAGGTATGCAGATTTTGTGGCTGCCAGTTCACTTTTATCCAGATAATCTCACTGCTGTGTCATCTTATCCCTTGATCAATATCCTTGGATACCTGCACAATATGTGTTGACATGAACATCTGAGGTACGAAAGCCTGTCAATTAGGGATAAATAGGAAAAGTGACCTTGACATTTTGATTTCTTGACTTCTTTTGCTGGGGTGTTTTTTCCTCAATTCAGTTTATCTGTCATATTTATCATTGAAGTTTATTTCTTACAGTGACTCTTTACCTTAAGTGACTGGAAATGGGAACTGCTTGGATCTTCTTTTTAAGATGATGCTAATAGCAGCAGCTTTTAGATGTATCATTTTTTTCATGGCACCAAAGGGACACTTTGGTATCTTCTTCTATATGGAAAATCAGTTGCCATCATATACCAAGTTGAAAATTAACTTTTTTGTTTCATTTATTCTGGAATCTAATTTTGTAAAATTATTTAGTTTGTTGGTTAGGGGTTTTTTTGGTTTTTTGGTTTTTTTTTTATTTTATTTCCAGTCAAGTCAGTAGCTGAGATTCCTGTGTTCATGGAATCAGGTGATTTTACTGGTCTGAACTACAACATACATGTGTGTTGGTTTGACTGAAAAATTTCTTTGTGTCTGCCTCTATATATTGAATGCCTAGAGGTAATCATAATTCAATAAACTATCATCCCTTTGTAATATCTCAAGTACTATGATGGTGCAGTGTTTTAATAACACTAATAGATCCAAGTTGCTCAGGCTGGTTTCATATTGTTTGGAATCTGTTAACTCCTCTTGTTGTAATGGGTGAAACTCTGCATAACATGAGCAAAGTTCCCAGATGGGCTATTACATTTATATAGAGAACTAACCCAAAATAGGCAACTGCACTCTTTGGAGGTTTCTCCAAAGAGGAACCTTTGTTTCTTCTTTGGTGGAGTGGTTATTTCTTTAGGTTGACAGAATAAAACCAGTAAAGTACTGGAACAGTAACATGGCAAATGCTTAAAGTTAACATTGAGAGAAAAGGCAGAAGGGAGAAAATTTTCATTGGAATTATTCTGAACTGAGGGATCCTTCTTGGCTTTTTGTTTCAGAAAGGCTGGTAGAAAGTCTTCGGTTGCCACAGGTGCCCACCCTTCATTCCCAAGTGTTCCTGTTTTTCAGAGTATTACTTTTAAGAATGTCTCCACAGCACCTTACCTCACTTTGGCCAACCATGATCACCGAACTGGTGAGTTGCAGGTGTCATTCATTATTTAGAAGATTGGTGCAAATATGAGACACAACCTCATTCCTCTTCAAGATTTTTAAGAAAATCTCCTCTAAAGATTGTACAAATAAATGTGCAATTGCCACAAATTGAAAGCTGACTTATTTTCATAGTCCTGATGTCTGTTTTTTGTGATGAAATTGAGTATCTGTTAGCTTACACTGTTTCAGCTGTCTCCTGAATTAAATTTGCATTTGCCCTCATTCTTCCCTACTGAATCCTACTTCACTTTCTGCTTATGTATATGTACCCTCTCCACCATTCCCACTCTTGCTCTTCTTTTTCCATTTGCAATTCTACTTTCCTGGTCATTCTTCTTCCAGCAGGGGATGAGAATCCATGTATAGGAGTCAGAATCTATGTTTTATTGGCAGTTGTTGGTCATTCAGGTCACATTGTGGCTAAATTTTGTGACTAGATTTATACACGGCTTGGCTGAGATTTCTTCTTTCTCATTTTACTCTTCAGAACAAAACAGTAAAAATATCTGTTTTCAGAGTTTCTACCTGCAGAATCTCCTGTGTTGGCTGCTTGACACAGTCTTTTGGGTTTGGCAGTGGGAATGGAGGAGAGTGGTTGGTGCATGCTGTGATCCATTCAGCCTGCTATTCAAGGAGTTCCCAAGGAACTGAATAACAGAGGGAGCAAACCAGAATCATTGCTGTGATTAATTATTTTTTCAATCTGCAGGTGCCTAATGCCTTGAATAACCACAGATCCAAGCAATAGAAGGAGGAAAACTATAGAAAATATTTTAAAGTGTGTTGTTTTAGCAATAGATGTATTTAATTTTAAGCCTGTCGACAGTATAAATACTAGAAAACCCATTCAACTCAGTGTGGTCTTCTGATTCCTGTGCTGTTCCCTGGCCTTTACACAAGTTACCACAGTCTTGGAACTACTTTCAGTTAGCAGGATTGTGGTGCTTCTGGGAATTCACACCTGAGCCTGACCTGCTCCATTAAACAATCCTTTATTCTCATTTTGTTTACGTCTTGCTCTCTTTCTAGGTAGTGGAGGGGATTAACCTCTGAGAGCTTTCCTGGCCATAAAAGAGACAGTTCCTTCTGATCTTTAGGTTATTCAGGTTATATATAAGGGATGAAAGAGCTTTAAGGTGCCGGTGTCCACTCATACAGGAAAGGAAATAAAGTTCCAAACTATTTGTCTAAGGCTTATAATTCAGGCGTTCCCAAGTCACAGTCCATTAAAAATGGTATTGAAATGTAGCATTTGATCTTCAGGTGCAAGTGTTTTTACTGATGGAACAGGAGCTCACTGCTGATGAAGACATTTCCAGGTAAATGTATGAACTTATTCCTTGTTTAATTTTATAAAAATCCCTTGGTATGCTGATGGGGAGTGGAGTAATTCTTTAAAATAATTTGTCTTAGAGCTGTTGAGCTCAATTGAGAAGGACAAGTAGAGGCTAGTTCAGTCTGACTGTGCTACCAGGGACAGACTGTTCAGGACAAAACAAAAGAAGTTCTGCTGTCAGATTGATCATAAATCACTAAGGAAAATTGTAAGATACAAGTGTTTGAGTTCTTACAATGTCTGACTGACTAAAATGCACTGCTGGTGCAATTAAATTATGTATGGCGTGACTTACACATTTTCTGTGTCATACACTTATTCTAAATAAGACTGATGCACTTTTTTATTGAATAAAAGCATAGTTCCTTCTTATATTAGGTAAGTGAGGCAGATAATTTTTTTTGGTTTATTATCCATTTTTTTCTCATCTATTTTCTATACAGTGTGATCCAATTTCAGTCAGTTCTAGCAGCAGAGGTAGATTTCTCAAATGAGCCAGAGTTATTTGCCCAAATTTTGCTCACTTTTTTCCTGAGTTTTTTGGTTTGTTTTGTTTTTTGGAGAGCTTTTCCCTCAAATAAAGTAATATCATCATGACTGACAATTTCAAACTTCCTCATAATTTGAATATCTGGGAATAAGATACAGTACATTCATTATACGTTGACATTTTATCACATATACATATGCATGCATACAAAACTGCACTCATGGCACAGACTTGTGTTGGGATTCAATTTATGAATTCAGGATAATGCTGGTAAATAAAGAGTTGTGTGTTTGTAAAGGCAAGTAAGAAAAAAAACGTTTTAAATGTGGCAGAAGGTTGTTATGACTCACTTCCCTGCTATAACATATTTTAGAACTTCTGGCCCATCTGTTGCTGGTTTGGAGACGACTTATACAGGTGGCAATGGATTTTCCACATCCTACAACAGCCAGAGGTGGCTGAACCTGTATTTGTCTGCTTGCAAATTTCTGGACTTGGCTCTAGCTTTACCATCTGAAAACCTGCCTCAATTTCAGATGTGAGTAGAAAACATTGTCATTTAAGTTTTTGGATGTTTTTCCATGCCTCTTGGTAAAATTCTAGTGTATAGAAGTGTTTGCTTTTCTGTTTCCCTTCTGTCTTTGGACTTCAGCCAGGGCTGCCCACAGTTCATTCCCTCACAATATCTGAGTGACCTTCAGGGCAAACAATGCTGCATATCAAATTAGTTCAAGCTGGTTTGATTTAGCCTGTGGCAAGAGATTTTCTACACTTGGGAGATCATTAGTAGTAAGGATTTATTCAAGTATTTTATTTTTAAAGTACTTAGTTGCAGTAATGCCTAAGAGCTCAAAATACACCCACCCATCTCAGTGAGTAATACATGAGATCAGAGGACTGCATGTCATCTCAGCATGACTTGCTTAAATTATTCTTGCACAGTCTGTCTGGAAGATGTGGCAACAAACCTTCATAGAGAGGGGATCCCATAGGTTTTTATTGGTCAGTAGTGGGCACATGTCCAAACTGCTTCCTCAGTGCCTCTACAATCCTGTTTCATAAAACAAAAAAACAAAAACAAACAAAAAAAAAGGCAAAACATTTGGCATTTGCTGGAGATTCTGGAAATGAGAGGCCACAAAGGACAGAAGAAAGTATCATGCCTTTTCCTTTACACTGCACACTGGTGACTTGTGAGGGCTGCTGCCCTGGCACAGTTGTAGACATTTGGTCACCCCCAATTATCCTGCAGTTTAAAAGACATTCGTGTGGGTTGGAGACTGGAAGGATTTGTGTACACTGTGTCAGATTGTGCCCTGTAGTATTTCTAAATCTAATGTTGACGTTTTTTTAATTTATTTTTTCTTCCGAGGGTTTACTTGGGTTTCTTTTCCCCTCTATCCTTCTCTGATACTTCACCAGACTTCCTCATCCACTCATTTTTGATTGCTCAGAAAAGCCTGTATGTTCAGTATGGGTAACATCTGCTTGTGTTATCTCATGGCAGGTATCGTTGGGCTTTTATTCCAGAAGCATCAGATGATTCAGGCTTGGAAGTACGAAGACAAGGAACACATCAGAGGGAATTCAAGCCCTATGTGGTGCGTCTGGCAAAGCTGCTGCGAAAAAAAGCAAAGGTATGTTGCTTTTTTCTTTTGCTTTTTACTGAAAGGTTTAATGTACAGTGACATACAGCAGTGTTTGGGTTTGAATATTTTAATTTTTTTAACACTGAAGAATGGAAAGGATTTTTTCTGTTGTAGGAGATTCCAGCTGGAGGAATCTCAAGTCAACATCAGGCAGAAAACACATCTAACTATAGAAAAAAACAAAAAAACCAAGGCCTAAACCAAACAAAAAAGGCCCAAAATAAATCAGACCACAGAAAAATTCATAACCTCCTATGGTCAAAATGATTATGATCACTGACTTTGGATTTCTAAATTAAAAGTATTATTTAAATAAAAAGTAAAATATGCTCCATTATCTGATATATTTTATCATAAAATCACTTTCAGATAGCCAGTCATATATGTAGATACTAGTCTGACTACCTAGTTTTTGAAGTAGAAAACCAGTTTTGTTAATAACAAAATCAAAAATTTAAAAAACTGTTGCATTCTTAAACGTGACAGAGCTCTAAGAGTTTTGAGACTGAGCAGAGCCTGGGACTGTAATGAACAGAAAATGGCAGAGATCAGGAGAAACAGTTCTGGGGAAATCTTGGCTGCACAGTTGTTAGAGGGGAACAGAATGAGGGTTGTCATTATATTGGTGCATGGGATGTATTAAAACCCCAGTTTGTGGGGTTGGAGGCCTCATCTGGCCAAGCCCTGTCCCAGGGAGATCCCTTCTGCTGCCACAAAGTAAGAACTGTCAGATGTTTGCTGCTCCTGCTGTGAGGAGAGCCCCCCTGGACAGGGAAATGTTGATCGGTGAGCCAGGGAAGCAGGGAAGAAGTGCAAAGCTATATGGCAGAAAATTTTGAAGTTTTATTCTCAGGTTTCTCTCTGTCAGGTCTGTAACAGTGGCAGCTTGCTGTAGCTACTGCATTTACAGTCTCTAATGTCTTCAGTGAGGAAAGGAACTGCTGCTGAGATACAAGTGGCTCCATTCAATTTAGGGATAACTTAGTTGCAGGCAGATCTCATCTATTGAAGCAAGGCTCACAATTATGGGGGATAAAACTAGTGTCTGAAGCATACCTGCATTTTACATTTTATCATTTTTGAACCATGAAGATGAGACTCAATTTCTCTTCTTGAATGTATAAAGGAGTAATGAGTTTTAACTGCCTGCTCTTCAGGCACAGCCTCTAACCCTGGTGTTCAATGTAGTATCTGTTAGAAAGTTTTCACACTCCAAGTAATCTCTGTGCATGAACTTATTTATCATGTGTGATTCATAAATATACATGCTGCTGGTAAGTACTGTATGCTGAGATAGATGCCTTAAGTCAGGACTCCCACAGTATGCTTCAAGAATGCAGAAAACTTCTTGGAATTTCTGGAACCTCTTAGTCATGGCAGCAGTTGCACACTGAACCATAGGTAGGTGTATGATGATGAGATAAACACGAGATAATGAATATTGCCTTCAGGACATTTCCTCTGTATGCAGAGGAGAATACTATTACATATAGCTGTGGGATTTTCTTAGAAAATAACTACAAAAAATGGAGTGGATCCTTATTTTTCTTCAGGGCATTCTGACTCATGTTTAGATTAATGTAGTATGGTGTTGCTCAAGCTGTGTTATCTGAGGGAAACATGCTTAAAAACGTCCTTTGGCAGTGCTGGAAATAAACAGAGGCACAAACTGGCAGTGCTGGTTTTCTCTAGTAGTGTCTTGGCCATTCTAGCTTGAGTCTGCCATTTCTGGACCACAGACTTGTTGGGGTGGGTGATTTTTCTAGCTGATGCACAGCACCCAACCAAGCAACTACACGGCCTTCACGGCAGAGTATTCTTTTCATATATGAAATGCAGTCTGAAAGTTCTCCTCTTTCCTTCCACAGGACAAACAGGAGGACTTTAAGACGGTGGTTTTGGAGGGAATGGAGATGGCCAAGCATCAGGTGAGGGTGGCCTTTGATGCTTGAGTTGTGAAACAAGCTTGCCATAATAATACCATCACCTCAAGGCCCTGGGCACTGTTTAGCATTCAGTAAAAACTAAGAGAGATCAGATTTTTATAGAACAAAGCTGAGAGAATTTTGAGGTACAATAACCCTTATTTTTATAGACAACTTTAATTTAAAAAAATGAAAAGTTTATAAGTTACGTTTCCTGTACAAAATAGATTACAAAAAGCTGATGTTAGTTCTAAGAAGAATTATGATTGCAAATCATTATACAATTAAATTGTAAAATAATTTTTGTCAAACTGCATGTGTGAAACACACAATCCCTCGTTGGTTTCCATCAAATTAACTGTCATTTTAAGCATCTGTGGAATTAGTGGTGTTTGCTTAGCCAATACTGCCATGAGGAAATGGCTTGGACAAGTTGTATTTCATTGCTCAGAGTTGGAATTTGCATATGCACCCCATTTGGTTGGCTGCTGTGTGACACTGACACTTGCTGTGTGCTGGGGGCACATCCTGTCACCATGGGCAATGCTAAGCATTGTACAGAAACAGTATGGAAGAAACTTCTCTGTGAATACAATGATACGTTTTATAAGGAGAAACTCTAAAAATTAATAGCTTTATTTAGAAAAGGAGGCATCAACAACTCTTTGTGTTGGAAATTTAGCCTTCCCTTTGCTGTGGTTTGGTGTGAGCCTTTCATTTCAGAAGACTTGTAAAGCTCAAATAGTGGTCTCCTGTGGCAGGGAGCCAAGCCACCAGATACATTCATACAAAATTTAAATCTAATTGGGGTTTGCAGGCTTCTCAATTGCAGGACAGTTGCTTCATTTAAAGGGCAAAACTTAGATTTTTTTTCAAGACATGATACTTAAACAAATACATTTTCTCAAAGGCTGTGCAATCAGTGATCCTTACCTTATGTTCTGCTCCCACTGCTGTCCTTTCCCCTTCATTCTTCTTTCATTACCAAGTGGACCCCCTGCCTCAGCCACAGGTGCTACCAGGGCAGTGGGACAGGGGTGGATCCACAGGTGGCTCTTCTTGGTGATGCCTTTTGTGCTTCTTCTCTCCTTCCTTGCAAAATAAAGTCCAGTACTGCTGGAATTCTACTTCATGATAGAAGCTCTCTGTACTGCTTTAACAGTACAAGTAAGGTGTTTCTAGCGGTGATAGTACCTTAGTGTCTAGATTTGAGTATGGTTTTTGACTCAGAGATAAAGGAAATAGGGAAGAGCTGTATAAGAACCTGGATACTAGAGCTCAGGTACTTCAGTATGCAGATATTTAAGGCAGCCCTAGCCAGGGTTACAGCAGTGTGCTGCTGCTGGTGGGCATCTGGTGTGTGACTGCTGCCTTCGCTTGTGGGGTTCCTGAAATTCTTTCCTTTGACATTCCCCCCATGAAACAGAAGTAACATAAAAACTGAGTTCTTCTGAGAATACACAATGAGTAACTGAGCCATTTTCCTTTGAGAAGAACTTAACTATTTCTCAGAATGTCCATGTGCGTTATTTGTGGTACTAAAAATAGCACTGCTTTTTGCCCTTCCCAAAAACTCTGAACTCAAGCTACAAAGTGAAAATGCTCTGTATCTATTGTAACCTCCTCTGGGGTTTATCATCACTGATGGCAGTATCAGCTGGGGAAGTGTGTGTCACCAGAAAGGAGCCTGCTTTGGAAAGCAGCTGAAGCAGCTCACCCCTTCCAGCTGTCACCAGTTTGGGCCATTTGTGTTGCCCACAGGATGCTGCCTGGGAGCAGCTCCACAGGGCTGCATGGTGGGGGCTGCCTTGCTTTGGGACAGCCCTAGGCTGAGGTGTTGGACTCAAATGCCCAGTGTGACTCTTCCATTAGCATCAGCTGACTGCTGCCTTTATGCTCTCAGTCACTGCCTCTGCAGGGCATGTTGAGGGGGAACAGAGGATCTGCTTTGGAAGCTCCACTTCAGCATTGGTGTGTTTCGTGGAACTTTGGAAAAATGTTTTTGGACTTTGGAAAAGTACAGTATTATACATTAGTCTTTTGTTTTCATCTGTGCTTTTCCTGTTTTGTCCTGTATTATTTCCCATGTCTCTGTATTTGCAGAAAAACCCAGAGGAGGATGGCTCAGGGAAAACACTAAACTGGGAACCAGGTCACTTGCTTTTAACCATCTACACTGTTCGCAGCATTGAGCAGCTCTTGCCTTTCTTCAATGTACTCAGCCAAGTTTTTAACAGCAAAGTCACAAGCAGATGTGTTGGACACTCAGGGAGCCCTGTTCTTTACCCCAACTGTTTTCCGAGTAAGGACATAAAAATGGAGAACCTCAAGACCTTCTCCAGCAAAGCAAGACAGAAGATAGAAGAAATGGTTGAGAAGGATTTTCTGGAAGGCGTCATAAAATCATGAACCACAGTGGTACTACTCAGCCTATATCTATTGTAACTATCTAAATGAAATACTGTATCTTTCCCAGTTGTATAGTATTCTTTTCTTATTTTATATGTAATGAAATACTTAATGTTGTATTTAAGTTAAATATTTGTAAATAAGAGAAGTTCTGGATGTGGCCTGAATCAAGTTTAAATATTGGTAGCTCATATTGATTATGGTGCCTACTATTTACAGTAAATGTTCTGTTGTCTTGAGTTCTGTCTTTAAAAAAAATGAAAAAAAAATACAAGGTGCACATTTTTTTTCAATTTGTTTCCAGTTTATTTTTGTCTCTTTTTTTTAAAGATCTATTGGAACTTGTGCTTTTTTAATAACGTGTAAAATGCTATTATGGCAGGAGTTAATACAGGATTACAATGAACTGTTTGTCAGAGGTAGACACCCTGAACCAAAGTATGCCAAGGAGGATACTGGTGTGTTTAAAACATTGCATCCTGTTGGCCCAGCCTCTTCATGGTGCTGGGGAGCAATTAAGGCCACAGAAGACAAACTTGTCTCTGTCCCTTCCCTCTCAAGTGTGATTATAAATACTATTACTGCAAATCACTTTCTAAATCATGTCATAAAATGAAGATAATATTGCAATAATAGATTATTATTTGCAAATATTCTTTTTCATTATATTGTTTTCCCCTCAAAATGAGGTGAACTGAATCTGAAGACTAGTTACAGCCTCTGTCTTACACTGTTTGCCCAGAGACGATTGGGCTACTGGGGATAAGGTGGGGATGATGATCCTGCAGCAGCTGCTGTGAGCACAGTCACAGCAGAGCTTCAGTCTTGCAGCCATGGCCAGTGCTCTGAGGGTGTGGGTTTGGATTTCAGGCACAATGTGACAATGAGCTAAACTAGGGCAGGGAGGGGCAGAATTCCTTCTGCACATGGCCATGGCTATACAAGAAGTTAGACAAACGGGGAGGGGAACATTCAACAGCAAGAGTATCTCATTAAGAGGTAAGTTGCTAAAGTAGGTTAAGAATAAGCAGAGTGATATTCCGCTCAGTTCTGATCAATCCTTGCTACTCCCAGGAAGGGTTGGCTCTGTGCCCAGCAGAACATGATAAAAAAAGTGATATTAAAAGAGAAGGGGAACTATGTGCTTTAACTGCCATTCATTATATAGGCTGTGGTGGTGCTCCTTTTCCACCAGCAAGGTGGAAAACAGCCAGGCTCACTTCATGGGCGAGTGCATCTGCATTCTCCTGTGGAATGTTGGAAAAGTTAGTTATGCTGCTGCCAGCATGAGAAAAATAGAGCAAATACATGATATTAAGGCAAGCATTTTCCTGGGAATGATGTATTCCCTATATTGCTCCACCAGCCATTGCCATCATACTGGCAGTGAGAAGCAGGTAGGAGCATGGGAAGTGGGGAGAGCAAGACCACTGCTTTTGCTATCACCTTGAAGTTCAGATCTGGACTAACTTAACAGCAGCCAGAGTTTTTTTTCCTGTTTTGCCTCTTATGAAATTGTGTTGTTAAGGACTGCTTTGGTAACTTTCTTCTTAACCCTGAGCTCTCAGAAGGCTGGTTGTCTTTTCAAACTCATCTGGTGTTAAATCTGCCTTTATAAACATTTATATTTTCATTTTGAAGATAAACATTGAGAACATTAACATTACTTTTCTAAATAAAAGAAAATCCAAAGTGACTTTTTGTGATCACAGTGTTTTTTTCCAAATTTAGCATTTGTTAAGCATGATTAAATGGCAAGTATGGAAGCAGACTTCCTTCATCACCCCCTGCTAGGCAGAAGATTGTTTAAGGTGAACAAGCCCAGTCATAAATGAGTCAAGCTCTGACCTGTGTGTCTGCTTCAGCATAGATTCTGACGACGTCCTCTGTTCCTGATGGACGGACAAAGGCCCGGGACAGTTTGTACTTCTTTACAAGGGCATCAATTTTCTCCTGCAGGCCCGGGGGCGTCAGTGCTCGCCTTTCTGCATCTGTTGTGTCAATAACGCGCCTGTCTGCGACCTGCAGCATCAGAAATGGGGTAAGGCAGAAATTCAGGGTTGGCTATGTTGTGCTGCTTGGAGAGGAGCTCTGTTTGGGAGCTAATCAAGGGCTACTCAAACACTTGGGGTCTCCAGGATCCCTGCAGCATCTATTAACCAAATCTTGAGAGGTGTCAGGTGCTCAGTTTAAAAAAAGGGTCAGTTCTGAACATGCCATCCTGGTCAGCTTGAAATGAAGCTACAGCTTCTGTTTTTCTCAGAAACTTAAATTGTTTCCTCCAGTTCAAATAGAGCCCAGAGCTTCATTACTGTGTTTAACAGAATGCTGCCACATGGCACCTTCTGCTCAAGCTCTTTGTCTGAATGTTGGAAAGGATACAGAAGCAAGAGCTTGAACATTCAAGTTATACAAAGTGTCACAGCAAGAAAAATCCAGCTGTCCAGCAGGCAGAGGCCTTAGAAAAAACAAGATTTTTCTAATTTGAAAGTTGGAATTTGTTCTTAAGTTAAAATTTGAAGAGTTTTGGTCTGGTTTTTCCTTTTAATATAGTTGGCTATTATTTCATCTTTTTTAAGTCATATTTCTATTTTAGTCAAAGTGAAATTCTCCCTACCTCTGGGGACAAGAATTTCCCCAGAGGTTTTTGGCCTGTTTTTTCCCCAGCTTCTTTGGCCTATTTCTGCCCTTTCATGGTCTGTTTCAGCTTTAAAATAAAGCTTATCAAAATATGTGCAGGCAAAAGATGCTGTGAGCAGGCCCCCAGAGGCTGCTGTGGCCTGAGCCAGCATGGCTGGACTCACCTGGACCTTGAGCAGCCGATTGGGAAGGTCGGCGTAGAGGGCATCCCACTGCTGCACAGTCAGACCCTTCAGAGCCAGGATCGCTTCAATAACCAGCATGTCCGAGACAGCATCGCCAACAGTCTGCCAACAGGGAGGGGAAAACACTGCAGCAGTGAAGACAGGCAGGCAGGACTTCACCAGGAAACTTCCAGCAATCCCCAGCAGCAGCCTGACAGGAGCTCACAAATAGGTTAACCCTGCCAGCACCATGGTTCAGTACTCTTAGTTTTTACCTGATTAATCAGGTCAATCATGTTTTCAAGCATCTTTGCTGCTTCTCTTTTTCCATTATCTTTCTCCTCTTTTACCAGCTGTCGTATTTTAGTTTCAGCAGCTTTACTAAACAGTACCTAGAAGAAAAAGATAAGAGGCTGTCAAGATGAAACTAGGATATATGCAGTAGTGAGGACAAAGCTTTTACCATCTAAGCCCAAATAGCTATCATTAATGATTGTTACCACGAATTCCCACTCCCCCATGAAGCACAGAGGGGCTGGTGGCAATGCTATGATAAAGAAGGTGTGAACAAATTTATTTTCAAACAAGGAGAAAAAAAAATGGTTATAAAACTAAGCAGGTGATTTAAATAAAATTTTGGACATAGTGGCTGCTCATATGGATTACCTGCTGATACTTACTGTGCCATGTCCATTTGCCTCAAAATAAACACCCACATCAAATTCCTGGGCCTTGTGGTGCAAGTGTTTCACTCCTGTTTTGACACAGTGCACAGGTACCTGCAGCCCAAGGGTGTGCAGAGAATGACAACAAGGTTACAGACTCTCCTCAGCAGGCTGGAATGAGCACCAGCCTGGAAGGACTGTTCCAAACTAACCCATGTTTCATGGCCACTGAGGCCCCAGAGCTAAAATTCTCCAATATTTCTGCAGGCCCAATTTAAAAAGATTTCATTTATTCCTGTGTAAATAAAGGCTAATTAAAGAAATAAACTCCAAACTAGAAAGTATCAAATTTAGTTTATAGCTTCAGGGAACACACTAGATTCACATACCAACAGAAAGAATACTTTCTCTCAATTCCTGAACATTTAGCTTGCTGCAGAAAATCATTGTCAAACTATCAAGGAGGCTTTACTGACTCGCTTGGTTGTAAAGCTGTAAAGTCCTCAGTTTGTTTAGGTACCAAGTGATTTCATTAAACATTTTTTAAATTAATAAAAGCTGACTATAACTTTTTAAGCTCTGCTCTCTTGCATCTCCTTTGCCACCAAGAATTTAGTCACTACTGTATTTTTTTTGTTTGATTTTCATTTTCCTAGCAATCATATTACAGTAGCATTTACATTTAAAATAAAAAAAAATGTAAAGTAGCTAGAAAAACCATGGAGAATACCTTCAGCGTTTCCTGGAGGTAGCGTGTCGAATTCCCATTGGCATATGCTGTTTGTACCACTGCCATCTTGAAATCCTGTTTCACCTGAGCAAACCAATAAGCCAAGTTTTACTGTCCAATAGGCACACAGCCAAACAAAATGGATAAATGGAAAGATAATCAGAACTTTTAAATGTACAGTTAAAACTCCTGGATACTAGAGGGAGGCACCAGCTCACTGAGAACTTCTGTATGTTTAAAACAACATGAATTCTGTTCAAGTATTTGTACATCCCATATTGATTTTTCTTGGGTCTAGCTGAAACAGCTCTTCAAGCTTAGACTTTCTAAACCCCTTTTTTGCCACAGCAGTGATGTACAGGTCCGATCTCTTTTTAAAGCTGGTTCACTTTAGGTAGATGTAGAGAGACCACATACCAAGCAACACAGCTTCCTTAGACTATTTTATACCTAAAAAATTAGAATGCCAGCATCCATTTCACATGTTAGAGTTACCTTGGCAAGAAGTTCTTTTAGGAAGATACTAATTAAAGTTGCTATTTTATCTCCATCGATCAGGTGAAAATGGCCAGCTGTGTCCTTATAATAATAAACAATTCTATCTGCATCACCATCAAATGAGCAGCATCTCTCATTGGGCTTCATGTCCAGCCCTAGTATACAGAGTTACAAATGCAAGTTAAAGACAGGAAAAGAATCAAAACCAGGTAATTTATTTCAGTGAGTGATGAAGAAAATACATTTTCTTTTCAGAGCACATGTCTGCAGACAAATGACTTGGGCGCAGTTGAAGCCAGGACCCAGGCAGGAGGCACAAGCATCCATCCCCAGCAGGCCCTGCCACAGTGCTGCTCCCAGCACTGCATTTCTCCAGTACACAGCCAACGTGGGAAGGGGAAGCAACACCATATCTTGGTGTTCAGATTTGGCCAGCAGCTGCAGTGGGAAGGCAGCTGTCCAATGGAGAACTCAGTTTAGCCTCAAATAATCTCATATCCAAACCAGCCTGCTCTCCCAGTTCAGGGATTTTCTTTTATACAATTCTCAGGAAATTGACTGAAATAGTTTCTTCACTGGTGAGGTCAGTGAGTCAGCCTGCTGGCACCGAGCTGTTAATTAACCCAGCCCTTCTGCAGGAACCCGGAAAACTGTTTCTTCATAATACAAAGGCGAGTAAAATAAATAATACTAAACCAGTCCTGACTGATCTTTGGACTCTGCCAGCTTAACATTCAGAGGAGACTCTCAAACATATTTCAGCCAGTCAGAGAGATGCTGTGCTCCTCCACGCAGTTCAGATTAACACAAAGATGTGCCAAACCTGGCCAAGCTATTCCCTCTTTCCATTGCACAAGGAGAACCATTCATGCAGTCACTTAGTAAGAAACAGGGAGCTCCACTTACCCAAGGATGTGGACCCTTGCCAGACCCTGCAGAGGAGGTAAAGCAACATAAAATTATTGACTACTTACCTCCAGGTGGTTTCTGGTGAACTTTCACAAAATCTGCACCACATAAGTGATTGAGTTTCTCCTTGGTTCCATCATTATATATGTGAATTAGCACCTCTTGTGGAAAGTAGGGCTTCATTTCTGATAGTTTCAGGGCTCCTATTCCATTGGCACAGTCAATCTTCAGGTGCCTCTGATACTCTCCAGAGCAGTGAGACTTAGTGCAAGGGAAGAAGGGGAAAAATGAACTGTTACCCTAGAGAAACCATACCTAGAGCATGCTGAACTAGAAACTTCAGGCCCAAACAGGCTAACAAACAGATGAGATTAATTTTGCACATTTGCATGAGGAAGACAATACCTACTATTCACCTGTTTTATCAGTTCCATAAAAGATTTGGACAGTTTTTCATAATAACCTTCCAATGTTGCTTTCCCATACTGCCCTTGGGTGTTTTGACAGCAGACCATGTAGTGGAGCTGTGGTGTTGTCACCAGACCATAATCTAGTGTGAAATAAAAGGAACAATATTCAGAATAGAATTGTAAATTAATTGTTGCTTAAAAGTTTTACAGTAAACAGACAAATGCAGGAAACACCTATGGAATTTATCAAGTTGTCTTATGAAAACATAACCCTCCCCTGCCCTGCCTTGCATTAAAGCCATACAACCACCCTGAAATAAAACTATTAAAAGCAAAGATGGAAATGTGTCTGAGTTGTTGCCTTAGGGCTGCATGAAGGAGTCACATTTACATAAAAATACTTGAAATGAGATTATAATTGCAAAGTGTAACCTACCATGGTACTGACCACCTAGAACCTGGATACCATCTATAACTGACTGGGACAGCTTCTCGCTGCTTGGCCTGGAAAACAACAAGTATATCTGATAACCCTGGCAAAGGCATTTATCTATGGACTTGGGAAGGAAGCACATGTGGAAGATTCTACAGGCTTCCTGCCACAACATTTAGACTCACTGTGAAGAAATCCAAACCTTTTTCTGTTGTAGGCAATTCCCAATAAAGTCTGAAAGCCAACACCCCCAGGGACTGCAAACACATGTAAAGTGCTGGACACAGGTGGACAACACACAGTACCCACACAATTCCCCTAAGACAGCACCGGTACCTCCATAAGAGCAGGATATATCTACAGCCTTCTGTCATTACCTGGTGTCTCTACCAATAAAAACTGAGGCATCTTTGTGCAGGTTCACTGCTGCTTTTTGGCAGATCTCAGTTATCACCTTCTGTAATTCTTGCTCCTCTGCATTTGCTAGTTGTGTGGCATACTCTTCCCAGGAAGGGTGCAGCATTTCTCCAAGAGGATCAACCAGCTTTACACCATTGTCTTCCTTAGCAAAAAAAAAGAAAGAACTAAAAATAGTAAGTCTAAAAGTGGGGAACTAATCAAACCTCTTTGAAGACAGACAACACATGGTTCAGTAACATTGCTTCTTTAAAAGTGCAGAACTTCTGGGACGCAATAGCTTATCTGTTTATTTAAACCACCACAAGCCTCTAAAGAAGCACTATAACAAGCATATTGAGAAGCCAACTCTTTCTCCCTTATAATTTTGGTATGAAATTCATTAGACATTAAAATTACATAAGAGGAGATTCTAATACCCTTCAGTGCTCTACAGCAGCAAAAGCCTAAATGCCTGATTTGTAATTGCTGCATTTTCATGTTTATTTTTAAAACTTACAGCTTTTACTCAAAGGTTCTTCTCTTCTCAAGGCTACTCCTAGCTTCCCAACATTAGAAAGTTACATTGCAACATGAAATGTTTCTGTTACACCATTTCCACATGAGAAAAGATCTCGCTTCTGTGTACAGGGGAAAAATAACTTCAGATAGACCAGAGATCGTATTTACAGGGAGCAGGCTGAATGCTTTAAGCAGGTTCAAATGTCTTCAGGATCTGGTCTCTCACTGCTGTGATGAGCTTTGATTCCAACAAACTGATCACATCTTTCCACCCTTCTACCGAAACACTTCACATCATTGCACCGAACCAGTCGCATGTTTAAGGAGAGGTCAGTCCTTACTTCGGGGTTGTGAGACGCTGTAACCATGATGCCAATGGTCGCTGTCACGGCTTTGGACCTGAGCCCTGCCAGGAGGCCCATGCGGAACACGACGTGATCCAGCTGCTCGGCCTTGCTGCGGAACCCAGCGGTGCCATACTGCAGGGTCAGCCCGGCGGGCTTGGGGTGCAGGGCCGAGTACTTCCTAAGGGCTTCAAAATCCATCCCTGGGGAAGGAAGCAACACAGATGGGAGTGAGAGGAGACGAGTCGCAGTGACCGGTTTCACGTTCCGGAGGCTGCGTGCCCTGAAGCGCTGCCATCAATCCCCTGGCGGGACCAGCACCAGGAAAGGAGTCTCTACACTCCCTGGAGAGCACCGGATAAACAGCGTGATCAGATATAAGCAGATCACGCACGGACGAGGCGAGGAGAGCCAGGATTCCCGGTCGGCTGGATCCAGGGATCCGAACAAGTTCCCGTGGAGCTTCCCGTTTCTCACCGTGACATCAGCCGCCCAGAGCGCTCGGCCGCGGCTCCACACACGGATTTCCGAACCCAAAACCAGCGTGTCCTCCTCCCCAAGCGCCTGCGGGGGAGCCTCCAGCGGTGTCCCCGGGCTGTTGCCCCCGGCGGCGGCTCCGTGCGCAGCGGCACCCGGACACCAGGCCGGGCGGGCGGGGCAGCCGGACACGCGCCCCCTGCACGGCTGCTTCCCTCGGGACCCCCGGCGATGCCGCGTGGACGGCCCGGCTGGAACGGGACGGTGTAAGTGGGATGGGACGGGGTAAGTGGGACGGGGTAAGTGGGACGGGGTAAGTGGGATGGGATGGGATGGGCGGGGCGCGATCCCGCCGGAGCCGCCGCCGCGCGCCCCGCACGGAGCCGGCGCGGCCCCGCCCACTCCCGGCGGGACCGACCAATGGCTGGCGGTGGGCGGGGCCACGTCCGCCGCGTGGCACTCGGGCCACGCCCCCGCCCGGAGCGCGGCCGCGCAGGCGCCGCCCCGCCCGCCCTGGAGCGGCCTCGGGAACGGGAACGGGAGCGGGCCGGGCCGGGCCGGGCCGGGCCAGCCTCGCAGAGCTTCACTGACAGCTCCGGTCACAAAGCTGCCCCTCAACGCGCTGCTTTTGGCTGGCGAGGCGTTAAGTTTCAAATTTCTTCACAGCGGCTGGTACGGGGCTGTGTTTTGGATTTGTTCTGAACACAGGGTTGATAATATAGAGATGTTTTTGTTATTGCTGAGCGGGGCTTACACAGAGCCAAGGCCTTTTCTGATTTCTGCGTTGCCAGGCTGGGGAGGGCCCTGTGGGAGCTTGGGAGGAGACACAGCCCGGACAGGTGACCCCAGGTGACCAAAGGGACATTCCAGACCATGGAACATCATGCTCGGTATATAAGGTAGGGGAAGAAGGAGGAAGGGGAGGACGTTTGCAGTGATGGATTTGTCTTCCCAAGTCACTGCTGGGTGTGATGGGGCCCTGCTCTCCTGGGGATGGTTGAACACCCGCCTGCCCATGGGAAGCAGTGAATTCATTCCTTGCTTTGCTTGTGTGCATGGCTTCTGCTTTCCCTATGGAACTGTCTTTACTTCAGCCCGTGTATTTTCTGCCTTTTACCCCTGCGATTCTCCCGATCCTTCGGGTGGGGAGGCGGCTGTGTGGGCTTGGCTGCCGGCTGGGGCTGGACCACGACACCCGACCAATACCGGGTGTATCTGCTGATACATAACATAAATAATAACATAAACAATGCATCTCTGCCCGCGCACATTCCCGCAGGACTCCATGCCCTGCTCTCCCCCGTGCCTGAGCCGGTGCGGGCTGTGAGGGCCGGGCTGCTGAGGCCGTGTCCAGCCGTGTTTAACCCGTTCTGCCCTTAAAGAACCGCGGCGCTTCCCTGGGGGCTGAGCCTCACCGTGTGCTAAACCGCGGGGTTTGACTCCAGTCCTCTCCTTCCAGGCGGGCGTGCAGGGCAGTGCAATGGCTGTCACGGTAAAAGAATGCCTGGAGCTCCAGCTGCTGGAAGTGGAAATGCTCCTTTCGATGTTTCCCAAAAGCGGAGAATTCAGTCTGGATGCGGATGCCGTGCCCAGCATCCAGCGCTACCTGAAGAATGCTGACGGAGCCCTGCCCCCTCAGCTGGAATATCGAATCGCTGTCGATGTAGGGGAGGCGAAGGTGAGAGCCGCCAAGGAGACTTGTTCATGGGTGATACTGTCTTTACTCCTTCTGCACACACTTGAAAAGGCTGCCCGGAAAAAAGAGGGTAAAAAAGCCACCACATTTTTGTTTGCTATTTGAAAAGTCAAGAGTAACAGAAAATCTCAGCTGCTGCTAACATCTGTGTTAGAAATATCATAATTAAAAAATGAAATAGCCCCAATGGCAGAATGCAATTACAAGGAGTCACAAGAACACAAAACCAAAACCAGCCTATGAGCAGAGAAACCAATCTCTCAGTTGTTAGAACAGTTTAACTGATTGAAGAAAGGGACTAAACTAGATGATGTAAATACTTGCAGAGAGAACACAGGTCTGAGTGCATACTAATGCAGTGACTGAGAACAGACAAATTCAGCCTAAAAGCCATTTTTCATGGAACAAAGGTAATCAAACATTAGAACATTACCCATGAGATGGCCTCATGAGGTTTTTTTTCAAACTTTAGTTACAAGCTTAGTTGTCTTTCTAAAATGAATCTTTTCACCAACCTACAGAGAGAAGTTTTGTGAGCCACTTAGGGAGGGCTTCTGTAGGAGTAGTGGTTTTTTTTCTGTAGCAGATCGTCAAGGAACTTGGAAAGATAATTAGTCATTTCATGATTCACTTCTCTCTACAGGACTATCATATGATTGTACACTGTAGTGAGTATCCCCTAATAGTCTATAGGAGCTTGAAGCACTGAGGGCACACAAATCCTTTCCTGCTCTTGGACAAGAGGCGGGATTCAGCTGCCAAAGAACTGTGGTGGTCCATTTGAAGGCACTGTAGGAATAATCAAGGGACAGCCCAATATTCATAAGAGATCAAATAAGATAATCTTGTGATCTCCCTGACCTGAAATGTACATAAATATTTTCATCCCCTATAATCCTGATTCCTTTTTATGGTGAATACTTGCTTAAAATAAAGGTAACACACAGAATCATAGAATGGTTTGGGTTGGGGGCAACCTTCAAAATCACGTATCTCCAGCACTCCTGCCAGTGTCTCTATATACAGTAGGTACAATCACAATGCCATTCCATGTAACTCCTGCCTTTTTTCCAGCAGCTGGGCTGAGTTCATTACTCATGTGCATTTGGTAAGGGATGATATTCTCAAAAGCCCTTGACTCCAACAGTTCATTGCTGTAGCAACACTGAGCTAGAAGTATCCCTCCAGGGTAACTGAGTACCTCCTCCCAGGCCATAGCATTAGTTCTGTGAACAGCACACAAGCTGCCTGGATAACATGGGAAGCATTGTAAAAGTGACAGCATGACGCAACACAAGAAAAGGAACAGACAAAAGAACACGTTATTGGGGCAAAAAGGAAGTGGAAATAGTTCCAGTCAGTAGGATTCTGCAATCTTGATTACATCTCCTTATTATCTGCCTCTGTCAGGGAAGAAGAATCTACCGTGTCTTCAGTAGCTGCAGGATTAATTTTCTGTGTGTGTCTTCTGTTTTTAAGGTAAAGGTGGAATTGCAGGTTCTCCTTCCTCATATGTACCCGCAGGTGGCTCCTCAGCTTTTTGCCAGATCAGACACTCTGCACAGACAGCAGCAGTTGCAGCTTAATACTCATCTGGCATCACACATCAGCTCTCTGGAGACAGGAGATCTGTGTGTATGTGAGGCTGTGCAGTGGGTGAAGGACAGCACCCTGCCTTTCTTGGAAAACTGTAAGGCCTCCTCCGAGAGTGCTCCTAAAGAAGTCAGGGTTAAGGAAATGCTGCATCGCATGTGGATCTACAGCCATCACATATACAGGCAGGAACTGAGGAAAAAGATTTTTGACTGTGCAAAGAAGTTAAATCTGACTGGCTTCTGCCTAACTGGGAAACCTGGTATCATCTGTGTGGAGGGACTCCAAGAAAACTGTGAAGAGTTCTGGCATATTATTAGATATCCCAACTGGAAGCATATTTCATGCAAGCATGTGGAGAATATAGAAACGGAGGGAAGCATTGATAATCTTCGTCTCTTTCACAGTTTTGAAGACCTGCAGTTTCAGGCACATGGTGATTATGGCCTGAGGAATGACTATCACATGGATCTTGGTCAGTTTCTAGAATTCCTGAAACAGCATCAAAGTGGACACATTTTTCAGATTTTATTTGGTGTTGAAGGCAAACTTTCAGACAATTGAGAGAAACTGTTTATGAAGAAAACTAATTCTGGAGAGCAAGAGGTGACATTGAAATACTTTGTCTTACAGCTACTGTGAAAAGGGAAACTTTAATATCTGAGATGAATGGTTCAAGTAGTTAATCTCAGCTTTTGTGCTGAACTGCCATGTATTTTTGAGACGTCTTCACTGATTTTCTAAGTATCTAAAACTGGCATTTGTCTCTGTGAGCCATGCCTCAAAGCACTTGCAAGGTGATAAACATTCCAGAGTGTGTTAGGAATTATTCACTTCTGTCTGTTCATCTGTACTGTGCTATGTGAATTTCTTCCCATCTCATCTAAGCCTACTCTCTTGCAGTTTAAAACATCCCCCTCTTGTGCTGTCACTACATGCACTTATAAAAAAGTCTCTTTCCAGCCTTGTAGGCTCCCTTTAGGTACTGGAAAGTACTATAAGGTCTTGCTAAAGCCTTCTTTTCTCCAGGCTGAAAAATTCCAATTCTCTCAGCTAGCTGTCATAGGAGAGATGCTCCAGCCCTCTTACCATTTTTTGTGGCCCTCCTCTGGACTTGCTCCAACAGGTCCATGTTCCCTCTATGTTTGTGTCTGAGAGCTCGATGCAGTGGTTCGCTGGGGGTCTCACAAAGGTGGAGTAGAGGGTGAGACTCACCTCCCTCAGCCTGCTGGTCATGCTGCTTTTGATGCAGCCTAGGATACACTTGGCTTTCTTGGCTTCAAGTGCACATCACTGGCTCACGTTGAGCTTTGTGTCTACCAGTACCAAATCCCTCTCCTCAGGGTAGCTCCCAATCCATTCTCCACCCAGTCTGTGTTTGTGCTTGGGATCGCCCCGACCCACGGGCAGGACCTTGCACTCGGCCTTAAACACCATGAGGCCTGCACAGACCCACCTCTCCAGGTCCCTCTGAATAACATCCCTTCCCTCCAGTGCGCTGACTGCTCCACGCAGCTTGGTGCCATCAGCAAACCTGCTAGGGGTGAGCTGGTCCCACTGCCCGTGTCACCCACAGCAATGTGAATTCCAGCCCCTGAGGAATGTCACTCGCTTGGACATCGAGCCAGTGACTGCAACTCTTTGCAGCCAACCATCCTTACCCAGTGAGTGGTTCATCCATCAAATCCATATCTCTTCAATTAAGGATGGCATGAGGCAAAGTGTCTCTGGTTATGTTAGTAACAATTTTTCATCTGTTCAATTCATGGCATTTTATGTTTCATTGTTAGGCCAAACACCTTGGAAATGAAAATGGGTCAGATGAGACAAAGTTTCGTTTTCCCCCCTACATTACATAAGGAAATACATGTAAAATAGAGAAAAAAGAAACAACCCTATATATATATATTTAATATTACATAAAAATACAAATAATTTGAAGAATCCTTTCTATGTCAAATTAGTGTGGAGAGAATTTTCCAGAAGCTTGTAAGAGGCAATGCTGCTAATGGTTCATTAGGCAGCATTTTCCTGCAGGGAAGCGTGCTGAGTGTGGATGTGGATGGTGAGTGTTCCAGTTTGTAATGCATGATCATATTTAAATACAATATGTATAATATAATGTGTATAAATATAACATGCAGTTGAAGAACACTACTGAAAAGTCTCCTTGAAGGACCACCAGCCCACCACCTTCCACTCTGTGCCTGAGTGCTTTCATGTGAAAAGGGGTACCAAGCAGTAAAAGCAGACTCACTGCTGAGCTGCACAGCTCCAATACCCTGGCACTCAACAACAGCTGTTTAAAGACTGTGTTTCAGCACACTCAGCTGATGATAACATAAATAACAGGTATTATTTTATTTCAAATTAAATACAAGGAAGTGTTTTAATACCATTCTCACAATAGCAATACATTGAAATGCAGAGGATGGCACTGAAATGCAGAGTGTTTCTGATTGCTCAGAATATGATTAATGTCTTTTCCTTCATTGTGGTAGGTTGTGGTGGGTGTACTGTTGTGTGATCATAACTTCTGCCAAAAGCACAGTGAGGCAAAAATGTTGACATGTTCCCATTAGGCAGTGAGGGAGAAAGTGCCTCTCCTTCTGAATTTGGGACCTGTAATCTGCAGCTGTGACAGAGCTGAGGGGCTCTGTCACAAAATAAAGTTAGTATTTGGTTTTCTAGAGAAAATCTCTCTAGTAAAGATTAGAGAGAAACAGAAATGTTCAAGTAACCTTTTTTTCCAGAACCATCCAGAAAATATCTTACATTTTTCTTGGAGTGGTAATTGTTTAACAACTAATAATTCCTCAAAGATCATTCCTGGCATTTTGATACTCCCTTTTTGTCAAGAACATGGAGTTCAAGAAATTAGGCCAAACATTTGCAATGGATCAGAACAGTGGTTATCTTGGTGGGGGAATGAAATCCTTAATCTTATACAGGACATTACCTTGGCTAATATTAAACGTTATTATTGTTAAATGTTGTTGTTAGCAATGTTAAAATGTTCTGATTAGATGTTATCAAAAGGTTCTGCAGGTTTGGTTCTTTTAGAAAATTATCATTTCATTACTCCACACAAGAGTGACCAGTAAGCATTTTCCCTGGAATAAAGTATTCTAACCTTATGGTTGTTTAAAGTCTGTTTTTTTTTTTTTTTAATAATAGGTTCACAAATTATGCAAATTACACTGTGACTGTAATGGATAAAATATCAAATGTATTTTTAAGTGCCCATTTATCTGCTTAAGTTTCCACTGATGTTTGTGACAAAAGTCTTTACTCAAGATATAACCACTTTTTTCAAAAAAATCTGTCACACTGTAGTGCAGGATATCTCACTTAAAATAACAATCAAAATAACCAAACACAAATATATCTCTCAGATTAATTTTTATTTTCTCATTTGTAATTGACGATGTCTTGATCTGAGTTTTTAACCAACTACTATGAATTAGAAAAAGTTTTCTGCATCTTAAAAAATTAGCTATTCTTAGGCTTTCTAGGCAGAAACAACTTTAATATTTTAATGTTTTTAACTGCAGCTGATTTGTTCGTTCTTCATTAAATATTTACAGTTTCACTTTCATGGCCTCTTCAGGCCAGGTGTAGGAGTCAGCCACAAAGCTGTTGTAATCAGTACTGTACACCTGAGAGCGGATGAAGGCTTCGAGGTCCTTGGGCTGAGGATAGGTTGAGGCAGTGTTATTCCTGTAGGCTTCTTCTGCAATCTGGAAAGATGCATTAAATCCTAATTAGTGCTGATAAACTATCTGAGTACACTTAACAGGATGTAGAAGTAGGACTTAGTTCAAAATCAAGATGAGACTTCACCCTCTCTGGTACTTGCAGCCACCCGTGTTCACACTGGCTCCAGGTAAGTACCCCATGAATAAGACTACAGCAGGATGATGTTTGTGTTTAAGTGGGTCTGACTTGGGCTACTTTTGAACAGGATTATATGTTCAGACTGTTACAAATACAGTGCTCCTCTCTGCACAGTAGTGTTTTAGCTTTTACTGTGCAGTGGTGGATAAAATATTCCACAAGCTCCAAACACTGAGATACAATTTCTGCTTTTCTCTCATCACTTTATCCTGGTTTACCATCTTCCCAAAGCACTGTAAGAAAATTTGTTCAAAGCTTCCATAAACCTTTCATATTATGGAAGTTTAGTATTTGGCATAGCTTGATAATATACTTCCAAAAAAAGTAAACTCATGGGGAAAAGTAGTCCTATGCAGTGCACAGCATGGCTGGGAGAAATACAAATATTTGCTGGCTCTTTCCTCACCCAGATCATACCTAAGTGAATCAATTATGCATCACAAATACAGCTGCACAAAAATTAAGTTTAGAAGGGGTTGGAGCTGTCTCAAAACATCAGAGTAGCCTCTCACATCTGAAGATCACCTACTTGAAAAAAAATCTTCAGATTGGACATTTTGTGAAACAAAGGAAGTCTGGCAGACAGATTTTATGCAGCAGCACTGTGAAAAGATCTGCTTGAAACTCTTTGGCAAACATTCTAATGCTCCTCTTTTGAATAAAAAGGAGATGTTCTTCTTCCTGCTTTTCTTAGCTCTCTTTAAAACATGAATGTTCGAGTTTGGTGAGAAGCTGAGACCCCAAGGCACCTTATTAAGACTTTTTTTTCTTGAGTTAATCTGAATCCCAACTCCATTTGATTGAGAAGCACTTTGGGTGTTTATGTAAGGGTATCTTCAGGTCTGTGGACATAATTATACTTGTTGAATAAGGTCTGAATTAATACCCGATGTTTGGTATTCCAAAATATTTTGATAGTGTTCCTCTCCTGGAAAAGGCAGAGGCCTCTTGGGTTGGGTTGTATGAGCCAGAATAAGTATTTTCAGGAATAAAGTTTCAACAGAGAACAGGAAGAAAGAATCACTTGGTAACATTTTCCTTCTTTTGTATTTTCTATAACACGCACAAATAGAGAAGGAATTTCTATCACTGAGTTTCTGCCAAATGCAGAGCCAGTTTCATTTTGCCTGATGAATTTAAGTAACATTTTCACAGAATAGAACAGAGTTACTACTTGCCTGAGAAGACATGAACTTTGAGAAGGATTTTTCTTTTCTTAAATATATAGAATGAGTGCAGCTATGGAAACTGTCTCAAGTATGAGGGTTCCTTGTTACTCTTTCAAAAGTATATGAAGTGGAATTACTCACAGTAAGGTGACAAAGAGAGAAAACAATAATTGTAGGAAAAAAGGTCACACAAGACAAGCAAAAAGTTGAAACTGATAACCATGAAGGTCCAAAAGCCCTTCAGCTTTGCAGCTGAAGGCATGACTGTGGCGGACAGCAGAGTCTGTCCTCTACAGACATACATACTTGCTGTAGATCCACAGCTCTCCTTGTATTTGGATTGCCTTTACATTTCTGAATTTAAAATTTAATTTTGAAACTGCTGCATGTCCAATATCAATTCACATAAACCAACTTGTTTCAAGGTGTGTTAGGTGATTAAATCAAACCATGTACAGCTGGTGGGAAGACAAAAAGCCACAAAAGGCTGAAATTACTTACCCTCACAGCAATTTTCAGTGACACGTCCTGAATAGTGACTAATGGAGGGTAGAGGCGACCTTCCTGTAAATTCTCTTCTGTAACCTGCTGCGCTATAACCTGAAATAACACAAACGTGTAACTTGACATGCAGATGCAGCTGTAGCTTGATTAGACAGTGATATTGTCTTTAGCAAAGAAATCTTTATGCTTTGGCAAATTCCACAGATACAGCTTAATCCACCTAGACAGCATTTTTTAGAACCACATTTGTCATTAGGAGAAGCTACACAAGAATTAGAAATGTAGGGAGTTATACCTTTTTCTCACTCAGACAATAAAAATTACTTGAGTAAGTCCATGACACACATAAACTAGCAAATAGTTCACTGTGAGATTTTAATTCCAGCCAACAATTGCAGGTGGGTCAAAGACTTCTAAAATATAAAGAAGCACCTGTCATTCTGACAGTTGTCACATTAACCTGTGCAGGGAACAGAACTGAAACCCTTAAGTGTAAATGCTCTGAATGAAATTACTGGCAGCTGGTATTTCTGCTGTCATTAGCTACAATTTGTTTGTCTTTTAGGAACCTGAAATAGCCTTTCAGGGTGATCCAGATGTGGATAGAAGGAGAACTCTGCTATGGGTAACATCTGGTGGAGCCATGTATGACACACTAAGAGGTTTTGAAAACACCAGGAAAGTCCAGGAAACACTGAGACTTGCAACTGATAACAAAGCCCAAAGAGAAAGCAAGAAGTGCACTTTTGAGGGAATATTCTAGGAAAGTACTTGAAAACAAAGCACAAACAAAACTTCCTGCAGTTCCTGTCAAATCGAGTAATAGGACCCTGTACATGTGCTTGTAAACATCCAGGACTGCATCAGAACAGGTGTCTGGATGCATCCCTTCCAACAGAAGCAGATAAATAGTTTGAACTAAAGTAACCCCAGGTTCAAAAGGACTCAGTGTTCTCTTATGCAGTCTAACTAGAATGTTGGTAGCTGTCATAAGTTCTTCCTTTTGGAGTTAAAATGCTGACAAGATCAATAGGCTCTTGAGTACAACAAGTGAAGAAAAAGTATTTGTTTACATTTAAACCTGATCTTGAGAAATACAGCAGAGAAAAACCCTCTAGGGGGAGCTAAGAGAATGTAAAATTAAGTTTCTGCTCTCCATAACAGCAACCAGGTTATTTCAAAATTATATACAGCCCTTTGATGTGCATCTGAATGTAAGGAGGCACTTAGAACATGAGGTCCCTGATGTCAACAGCTTAAGAGGCTCTGCAGGAAAGGTGAAAGCAGAAGAAGTTGCTCTTACTGCAATGCATCACTGAAAATTAAAGGTTCAGGAGTGGAGTACTTCTCTTTTGCGATTCTGTTTTTGATAGAAGGCAAGCCACAAAATATTCGGCCAGTGCTCAAAGTGGAAGAGGTAGCAAGATCAATTGTACAGATGCCATGCTGTTCCTTCAGACATACTAGTGTAACAGCATTGAAAACTATGCAAAAACAGGAACCCAAGCATTTCCAAAGAGAACAACACCCTCTTCAAGTGGTGTTTGAAAAACACTCCTTGAGAACATCAGATCAGTGGCAGGGGAAAAAAATGATGAAACAACATGTGGGATTACTGAGAAAATAAGAGGTGTCACAGAAAACATAATTGTGCCAATGTATAAATCCAGAGTATAACACCACTTTGAGCAGGGGGTGGTTTTTCTCCACATACTTCAAACAAGAATGGCGTAGAATCATGAGGGGTATAGAGAATAAAAAAGATGATAATTTTTTTTTTTTAATCAAGGGAACAAAAGAAAAATAGACTTGGGAGAAAAAGAGAAGTCTGAAAAGAAATGCAAAAGACAACTGAAGGCAAACATTTCTTATGGTGCTGTAGGGAAACCAAATCATCAAATAGCAGAAAATCCTGAGTTTCTTTTTCCACAGGACTCATAATTGAAGTGTGACAGTAACTGACAAAAGATGTTAAAATGCATAAACATGTTTAAACAGCCACTAGGCTCATTTATGTAGGAAAAACTCATACAGAGTTAAAACATCCAGCACAGGAAGGCCATACAGTAAATGTTGTCAGAATCTGAGAAGGCATTTCAGCAGAAGGATTGCTCTGTATTTCTCTTATTTATCCTCTTTTCCTCAGCTTCTGCTAGTGATTGCTTTCACAGGAAGATACCAAGCTGTTTGGATCCTAGGTACAACCTAGTATGGCTATTTTCATACTTTAAATATGAATTAATTCAAGTTTTTAATAGAAAAATTAGTGAAGCCTTATTGCAGGATCTAAATTAAAGGCAACCAAGACAAAATGGCATAAAGCAAGTGGGGGCATCTTGGTTTTTGGAGGACATATTCTCCATAATGAAAAGATTTTGTAGGATTATTTCTGAACTAAACTGCAAGTCACACATGCAAGACTATTTAATTAGTTCATAATTCTCTGCCTCTTTTGTTGTGTTTGGGAGGCAACATCCCTTGCCATCACAGAACAACTGCCCACAGTTAAGAGATATTACAGCTTACAGTACCTTAGATATATCATTCAAAGTTACACTCTATTTTACTTGGCAGGAAGGAAAGAACATTGAAGTCAAAATCTGTTCTAGTTATAATAATTACTTATTTGTGACTTCAATCTGATTTAATTGGAGAGGTGGCAAAGCAAGAAGCAGGAGGTGCATGCATGCAGCTTGGGCTGCTTTCTTTTTGTAATTTCTTTTGTTCAGATAAGCTACCTTGGCAATCTAAGAAGGTCCCTCTACCCAAAATGCATGGGTTTGGTTGTCTAAATTTTGCAGCATCTGGGATGCTTCCGTTTCAAATGAGGAATACTAAACACTATTCTAAAACTCCCATGAAACTATTCTGATTTTATCCTTACAGTAAAAAAGCCAAGAACATAAAACAAAAAGAGCACTTTTGCTTTTGCTTTGCATGTAATTATTCAGCTAAGGGCCTATACAGCCCTGCCAGCCTTCAAAGTCCTGAGACCTCTTCTGGCAGACTCCTCTGGCACCCATCAGCTCAACTAACCCAAGCCCAGAGCCCCTCACACGTAAAGAGACCAGATGTGAAATCCCTGAGCTGGGAGCAGTAAGGGGAGCAGCTACCCAGGGAGCCTCACACCAAAAGAACTTCCTATGCAAGACAAAACCCACAATTTGATATGACAAACTTCTCTAGAGATTTTACTAGGGGAAAGCAACTGTATAGCAAAACCTATACCAAAGAGTCAGGAAAGAATGTCTACCTCAAGTGAGAATTTAAAAGCTTCCTCACCATTTCTGATGCTATTTTACTTCCCTGACGGTTACATTTCTTTGTTCAGAATTGATTTTTTTCTGACTTCATAGACTGTCATATGAAACACAGTTCAATAAACACATTTGTCACCTTTTATCATCAGCTCTCACCATAGAGGAACCATTTTCACACAAACCAAAATGAAGCAACTTCTACAACAAAGTAGGGCAACCCTAAGACAGCAGTTTAGACCAGGAAGTGAGGATCACCATATCCAAGTGAAATTACAAAGGAGGACTTAAAGGGAAGATATAATTACCCAAAGGCTGAGGAGATGGATCATTGCCCTTTTATGATGGTTAAGCCAGTGGAGACAGGCTGGGCTTTTTACTAATTTTAAAGATGGAAATTGTGAATGTCTTTCTTACAGAGGGCAGGCTGTTAGCAAACCTCTTTAAAGATGCCATAGCATGCACCATAAAAAACCTCTGAAAGTCCAACAAGGACAGCATGCAAGTGCCCAACCCTTAAGAAAGCTTTGCATGAGATACTGCCTGTCATAGGATCACATTGCCTATCAGCTGCCCTTGAGTAAGAGCCAAGGACCACTTTCTTCCCTGTAAACCATGAAGAGCACAGAAGGAGCAAGAATGTGGAATGAAATATTCCTTAGAGAAGCTGCAGGAGCTGAATAATGCATGCACACATCTGCTAATTGGTGCAGCATTTTTTCCCTCTTTTTTTATTGCTCCATAGTTCAAATTTAAACACTTTTTGTAAGGAAAAAACTCACACATGAATCACCCCAAAGCTACTAACATCAATCACAGCAATTCCTTTCAATCTAAAATCAAACTAATGTGCCCATGCATGCAAACTGTACATATGTGCATTTACCTCTGGTAGCACAGTACTGGAATCTTTCTTTTTTATCCTTCCCAACAGAAGGTAAAGTTTATGTCAGGTGAGCCTAGGCCAAGTGTTAACTTTTTAAAATTACTTGTCCAAATACAATTTATAAAGAACAATACACCTTGCAAATAAAGGCCTTACACAGAAATCAGTATTTTCCCCGTTTTAAAGTTTAGTGCTTCCTGTTTAATTGCTCATTAATACTAAGTCATTAAATTAAGGAATTTAAATAATCTTGAATACCGTACCTCAGCAGTTGTGAGGAATACATTCTCATCAATATGTCTCATTCCACATGAAATAACACCAAGGGCAACTCCTGGGAACACATAGGAATTGTTACCCTGTCCAGGATAGAGAGTTTGTCCACTTGGAAGAGTGACAGGATCAAAAGGACTTCCACTGGCAAAAATCCCACGTCCCTAAATTGTAAGAAGAAAAGGAAAGCACATTAATTGAGAAATTGCTGTTGAAATATTTCTCACATTCTTTTAAATATCCACCAATGTGGAAGCTGGGTTGAATCTATTTAGCATCTCTTCTGAGAAGGTGTTAGAGCTATTTGAACATGTCTCAAGAACATCAGGATGCAGATGCTGGAGATCACTGGTGATTCACTCTGGCTGTCTGACCCAATCTGTACCATTTAGAAGGAGGGAAACTGAAGCCAGAAGTCATTATTCACTTTGTGCATCCATGCCAGAAGAAGCTCCATGGGAAGTACAGAATTGTGAAACCCAAAGTGGGCAATACTGCTATGGTAGCAACAAGTGATGCTACTGGACCTTTTTCCCAATAGCAAAATGCCCAAAAATGACACTAAGGCCAACTAAATGTGCTTTTGGATGGGGTGATTTCTGAGTAGCTGTGGGCAGGCAGAGCTCTTTCTTCCCAATCCCACACTTCAGGCCCTTGAGCCCATTCCACAGCTCGACAGAATGACCAAGGTGCAAGCTCTGTCCCAGGAACATCATCCCATAGAGCAATTGCACAAGTCAGTGTGGAACCTCCTCTGCCAGGACCTTGGGGCTCCCCTCTTTGTAACATACTGAGTAGGGTGAAGGCACCAACTCAGGCACCTGCCAGTACTGATAAACCATTAGAATGTTTCCCAGCAGGTTTTTGGGTAATGCCAGGTAGGAGTGTGGCTGGCAGGGCTCAGGTATCATGGCCAGACTGGTACAGGCAGTAGGGAAGAGCCAGCCTGTCTGGGGAATTAAGAGACTTTTGCTATATGGGTACAAGTTACATGTAACACCTGTCCTGAGGACAAGAGATCTGCCTCTAACTCAGTTTAGGTTGCAGCTCATGTGCACTGCCACAGGCTCAGTGTCTGCAGCCCAAAAGCCCCTGGCTCAGGCCTCTCTGGGGAGGGAGCACCCTCAAATTCCAGCAGGGAATTTAGGAGGGGACGAAAAGTCAGCCTTTATTTATGCTAGCACTGCTAGAGTGATAAATGTCACTGTTAAAGAACTTCAGAAGCACTTTGTATCAAAAATATCTCTGCCTATTTTAGAGAACTGGAAACTGAAATGCACTACAGTGCATTTAAAAATAGGCCACTGTTGCTATTCAGCTCTTCAGATATTCTGTTTTGTTTGGTGTCATGCACTATAATCCTGGCCTGCTTATTATATGTTTTGGTGACAGATCAAATACTTCAGAGTGTCTTTTGCTTTGATTACCACATGTGGTTACCCACTACAACCAACCCTTCATGCAGACTGCTTCCCTGGCTCCTGCACTGTGCTGTAATTACATCCATGCTGTGGAATGGACATGCTAAATTTGTCTTTCAAACAATGAGAAACCGTCATTCAAATTCAAATTTGACAAGAAATCCAAATATACCTGTATGAAACACAGACAGTCAGGTACATACACATTTTAAATTCTAGGCTGAATTACAGGATAATGTGTTTATCAGTACTTCTATAATAAATAAGCAAGCTCAGTTCTCTTAATTCTTACCTATGTTTATGTAACATAAAACTTTGTAAGAAGAGTCAGTTACCCCAGTTCTTAAAACAGAATGATTTTAAAGATTCTGTTTTATGTATTGAAGTATTTTCTTACCCTAAAGAGTATTTATGAAATCTCAAATGAAAATCATGCCACTGTGTATATATATTACACAAAATGGTACAGTTCATAATGCTTTAATATTGCTGGTGACTGGTGCTTTGGTTATAATATAGATTATAAGTGTTGCCTACACCAATAAAAGCTATGAAATGTTTTTATGAGAGTGCAAGCACACAGTGAATTCAGTGAAACTGCCTTGATAAAATCTGAAAAATTTGTTACTTAATTTAAGTCATTTTATCTATGTACAGAGACATGATTAGTACCTGCTACTCCACCCTCTGTCCTCCTCCCTTTTAAAATTTAATTTCAGACTTTTCATGACTTATACTGGAAAGATGTTAATCTTTGGTTACCTGTGTGTATTTGTAGCACTGCTCAGCAGTGCATTCTGCTTTGCTGGTGGGATTGCTGAGAGCAAAAATTATAGGACGTTTGTTTAGAGCAGCCATATCCTGAAGAATTTGTGTAGTAAAAGCACCACCAATTGCAGCAACTCCTGAAGAAGAAAAACACACATATAAAAAGTAGGCAAATCAAATTAGTTCAAGGTAAGACATGTATGTCACTTGTAAAAGAATAAAGCTCCTTTTTCTCTTTCTCCCTCTTTAAAATGGAGTCCAACCTTTTTCCTAACATGTAGCTGAAAAAAAGTTTTGTATAGAAGATTTTGCAATAGTGAAACTTCAGTATTAGCCCTAGCATAAGGCAGAACCTATTTGCCCTGTACAATCTGGTGAATTTCTCCTTTCCCTTTACTCAGGCCCTTTGTGTAAAATAAAAATGTTATCACTTAACCTGCTGCTAGGTCCAGTATGGACTAGATAGATGAAGCTCTGAGTCCTAAAGTTTTGTGCAATAGACTGGATAGTTTCTCCTAAATTCAGTGTGTCAGATTTCAGGTTTTTTCTGACATGATGAATAAAGTGCCTGCCTTCTACATCTGAGCTGAGCTGACAAATAATAATTTTGAGTCTAGGCCTTCCCTGACAGCAAGAGATTTTCTTTAATACATCCCTTTTCATTGCACCAGAGATGCTTTTCTATTCCCTATACTGTCCACACTTATAAATGCTGTTCATAGGAACTGAATGCCACTCTTGCAGGATGAAATCATCTAACTTAGGTTGCACTCTGCTGCATTGCAGACTTGCAGCCAGTACTTAGATCTTGGACCTCAGGCAATTCACGACCAATGAGGGGGGTGTGTGATGTTTTTGAGATGCCAAGTACATTCTTATTTCTGAATAATCTACAAGAGCTGGGGATTCAAGGATATCCACACCTTCAGTGAAAATAAACAGATAAACAGATATTGGAGTAAAACTAAGGATCTTTATTTTATTGGAGGCCTTTCTCACCTGGCTTGGAGAGAAGGTAGCCTCCTTTTTTCTCAGAGACCCCTGTGCCTGACACCCCATTCTACTTTCCACAGCATCTGAGTTTCAAAAGCAGGGAAAAGAGACTGTTTTTCCTCTCTTGGGGAGTGGAAATGGATTGAAACCCAGGCTGGGAGAGGAGAGCCTGGAACTTGAGCCTTTCTCAGGTCAGTACTGTAACAACTCGTCACTGATGCTCAAATGAGCATCCTGACAGTGCCCAGTCTAAAAGGAGAGCCCCAGGTCCTTCGGGGGAGGTGAAAGGGGCCCTCACTGCCCAGAGCTGACTCTAAGGTTGTGCTTCAGGACTAATATTTCTTGAAGGCATCTCCAAGTATTTTCTGACTGATTCCACACGGTCACATACTACAAAATATCATCTGTCACATATTACTATTTTTTGCAATTCTGAGCTCTCTGTACTTGACCTTCTATGAATGGACAAAGATGCTTAGATGCAAAAGCACTGACAGACCAGCTGGGCCACTCTGTCTTTGATGAAGACAGAGCCTGTCTTGTTGTATAAGAGCCTGTTATAAACCTTAGTTTCTGGTTAAATCTTCAGCTGCCAAGTGTTTAATGTCTTCTAAAACTGCTTCTGGACAGACAACAGTAAGAATGACAACTATCTTCAGATTTAAGATAAAACAAAATGCTTATGGCTGTTTTTGTCAATTGCAGTTTCTTAGACTGGGTCTATCTAAATTAAGGCTTTTCCTTGAGCCATTGCAGGCAATGAAATGTGTATAAGCATTTGCTCAGACAGAGCTAAGTAAAACAGTGGGAGGACGACTATCAATGTATTTCCCCATTACTCCTGGTACTCCAGGGAACATACTGAATGTCTACTCACTCAAACCAAAAATCCCCAATATTAGTTTCTATTGCTGTTTCTGATGGAAGAGACTTCATTATACAGAACTGATAAGTGAAAGTGACCTTGAGGGAAGAGTCACATAGGTTTATACATAAAATTTACACACAATAAAACCCCTATTTCATTGCAGCAAATCTTCCCTAAGTATCCACACACCTTTATCGGACAAATATTCCTTCATTCTATTCTTCTGTCCCTCTACCTTTTTCAGTCTTGTAGTATACTAAGTAAATTCTCTGGACCACTTGGTCTCCTCTTCCAGTCATATCTTTGTATAGCACAGGAAAAGAAACACTTCATTTACCTCACTGATGACCACTGGCAAAAGTGGATTTTACTGAACAAGGACCATGTGGTGTAGGCATAGTCAAAAGGTAGCTGGTAAAATGTAGGATAATTATCACTGTGCCATTTTGGTTTTCTAGAACCTGATGAATGACTTTACTAGCTAGATAGATTAATCTTCAAGTCTTACTTATTTAAAAAAGACCAAGAGTACTTGCAGCTCATTCCTGAAACTGTCACTGAAATACAATAACCAAACTATAGAGAGCTGAGCAAGTCATTATTGAAATCACAATCCTTCAGCTTTTACAAAAGAAAAATCTGCATTTTGCAAAATCTGCATTTTGGTCTGGAAAAAGGACTACTGGCTAAGGACCTAAATGTGAGCAAAGAGAAGACTCAGATACAGCACCCTATATTTGCATAGCTTTACATGAGCTTAGCTCAGTTTTCTCACTCTAAGTTTGAGGTTATTTGTATTAGTCCTTCCACATTACACCAGAAGTAATTTAGGAAGGTGGCAAGGTCCTCCATCAGAAGTTGAAACCCAGTCAGATTCTTTCCCCAGTAAAATGGATGGCCCAGAATGAAAGCAGTGTTACATGCTTGGATAGTTACTATTTGTTCAGTTGCTTAATAGAGTCCATTATGCACCCAGTGTTTTCTGAAAACACACAAAGGTAAACTCTGTTCAGAGGAATTTGATCTTTTCTTCACACAAAGCCACATCCCCATTTTTTTCAACAAAGAATAAGGTCATTGCCTTAAAGTCAAAGAAATTACCTATTAGCACGGACGGTTTTATGTCTTTAACAATATCTTCTAGATTTTTCATTTCACGATGTTCGTGGGCGAAACGCTGTTTCTCATGTGTTAATGAGGCACGCCCCTGAGTATGGAACAACAAGAAAAATAAATTTAAGTTTATTGGAACCTAATATCCTGTTTATGTACCTGGTTTAACACATCCTATTTTCATTTCTATTTTTGCATCTATCATATCAAACAAAATTACACCGTGTACAGCTAATATGCTTAAGATAATTTAGGACTAATCTATTTGTCTTAGCAGTCAACAAATTCAGTAACTGGACTTTAAATCAAAAATAGCTGTAGAACACCACAATATTAACAGCTACTTGAGCAATTACACAAGATTTGTAACTTAGCAAAATAAAAATAGTTTCTCCTAGCTTTTTCAGCTTTGCTCTTGTCTGAAAGTATGGAGACTATATGGCATGAGTATTTAGACTATAGTGGAGTGTACATTTCTCTTCACATTTTTCATATTTAACCCATTTATTATTAAGGATTGAATATAAAAATAATTCTAACCAGATGTCTGGTGCACTGTTTCTGCATTAGCAAAATTGACTCAGCTGTGAAAAAACTTTTGCCCTGATCTCTGCTGACAATTTCCACGCACCAGTGGCCAACAAGGTCTCCAAAAGAATATGCTAGATGCAGGAGAAAGGGCTATAGAGTATCATTGACATTGACTTGGGCTGCATAGTGGGTTTGAGCTCAGTGTAACGTGGAGTGCAGGGTGAGAATGGGCCAGAGTCTCTGAAAATGCTGTTAGTTGTCTAAATATGCAGAGCTTTGTCTGTACACAGATATCTGAAAATTTCAGCAGAAAAGTTTAAAATGAGCACACCTCTGCCCCTTGATTTAGTCTCAGACCTGCAGAAAATATCACTGCAAAGGCACTTTTCAAACACAAGTCTAGAAGATGGCTCCAGCCCTTCAAACATCCTTCCATTTCAGACAGAAAGATGCAGATTAAACAGATATATAGGGAAGTACATGAGGAAAATTGAATGCTGAATGTAATTTTGACCAAATAGCCAGAACAGATAAGTATTGTCTCCCCAGCCATAGCTTTTACAACTGATAAGTTGAAAGTTTCCTTAATCTTAGCAAGTTTATTAAGGCTACATGTAAGTATTGGAACAGAATTCATTCCATGATTCCACCAAAGTCAATGAATTTGAAAATTTTGGCTCAATTTAGGCCTGCATACACCATCAGACATAAGCCACGATTAACTTTTCTGACAAAACTGAGGAAGCCGATGCTTCATTTCAGACCATGCTTCTGCAATGTGGCAGCATGTGCCCATGCCAGTCCCATCACTGAAGCTCCTCTGCTGGTCCTAGCTCAGCCACCACCAGAGCTGGTGGGCAGAAGAAGAGGCTGTTTCTCATTTCCATCTGCAAGGAAAAGCACTTCCATGCCAAAGGTGCCACAGGAAGCTGCCATGTGGTCAGGGCTGACTGAGCTGCTCTGCCCCACAGCATGCCAGCTTCTTTTGGCTCACCCATGATTATAGGGCATTTCCACAGATCTCTCTTTTCTACACGTTTTTATGTCTGGATGGGCTTATGAAGGTCTTAAGTGTTCTCCTAGAGTGATCAGAACAGAAAAACTGAGATAGGGGCACTTGATTTCCTTGGTGGATTGTCAGCCCTGAGGGAATGCCGCCGTATTGATCATTTTTGGCATGTTTGTGGCTGAATCATTCCACCACCATATGCATTTTGCAGCCTGCCATTTCCCAGCATCCCAGCAGATGTCCCCACAGTCTGCACACACACTTTAGACCCATCTCATTTTAAAGCAGGAACTTTCCTTAATGTTTTCAAGGGAAAAATATGAAGCTTTCTTTTTAGTCAGCAAAGAAAAAGAAACCCCAACATTTATGACTTCCAGACCCAAAGCTTGTTGCTAGGATTAACTCAAAATACTATAATAAAAGCCACTTCTCATTCTAATCTGCTGATCGGTTGGAATTGAAATGCTTGGTGGCAGTTTGCTGGGGAGCCAGGAGCGAGTGCCCTGGGCCACCATTTGCCACCCAGGCTGCTTCTTGAGATGGTTCCTTTATGGATCATCATGTTGCTGCTGAGGCCAGTTTTCCATCTGACCTTAAAACACAACCTCTACAAGACTGCCTTGAGCTATCAAGGAAAAAAATATCACCTCCAAGGGCTGTGACCAGCTCACTCTTCAGGCTGTGTCAGGCTGGTAGTTCTGAGCCCGTCCAGGATCTGCAGATCTGGACAGATTGCTCAGGAAAGGTGACCTTTGGTTTTTTTCCTCAGTACATAACAGGCAAGAGGTCAGGCTAACATCTTAGTGGATAAAAATATTGCTATTCTTTCATTTTCAATTTCAGTCAAAACAAACAACCAAAATCCTTCATGAAGTAGATTTTATATAAGTTTTACACTTGACTGGCTTTTGAGTAGGTGTTAAAACACTTACTGATGAAACACCAGGGATTCAAAGTCCTGACACTGACCATGATCTCTCATTAAATTGGCTACAAGGGAGTACTGAAACAGTAAGGATGTGATCCACCACAACATTTTTCAGGCTGCTAGGTAGCGAGATTGGTGCTAGCTAGATGGGTCAGCTCAGGTCAGATTCACTTCTGCCTTACCCTAAATTCTATCTGTTCTTAATTTCACACATGATACGCTATCATTACAAAAAAAAAAAAAAAAAAAAAAAACAAAAAAACAAAAAAAAACAAAAAAAAACCACCAACAAAAACCAAACAACAGAATCCTCAAACAAACAAAAAACCCAATGCAAATCAAAACCAAAACAATTTAAAATTTACTTATTTATTCAGCTTTGGTCTGAATTATTTTGATCCCATTAGTCAGCATAGATCATGTCTCCAAGTAAATCTTTTTCTAGCATATTAACTAAGAATGAAATATCAAATTATGCGGCTTAGCAAAAATCACAACAGCTATGTGCATAGAGATTTTTGCTTGGAAAATGCTTATAAAAGAAATTATATGGTTGGGTTGCTTTTGGTTTTTTTAAATATTTATATTTTAAAATAAATTAGAATCATAGAATGGTTGGGGTTGGAAGAAACCTTAAAGATCACCTCCTTCCATCCAGCCTGCTGTGGGCAGGGACACCTTCCACTAGACCAGGTTGCTCAAAGCCCCATCCAGCCTAGCTTTGAACACTTCAAGGGACAGAGAATCCACAATTTCTCTGGGGCAACCTGTTCCAGTGTGTCACCACCTTCACTATAAAAAAATTTCTTCCTAATTTCTAATACGAATTGACCCTCTTTCAATTTAAAGATGAAATCCCTTGTCCTGTCACTACATGCCCTTGTAAAAAGTTCCTCTGCAGCTTTCTTATAGGCCCCTTTAGGTACTGGAAGGCTGACAGAAGGTCTCCTGGGGCCCTCTGTTCTCCAGGATGAACAATCCCAATTGTTCTCTCAGCCTTTCCTCATAGGAGCGGTGTCAGAAATGTATTTTCATTGTTAATTCAGTGTTATGTTATGATCACATAACACCTCCCTAAGCTCTACACTCAAGATTTCAAGACCAGCCAGTTGATCTGATTACAAAACTTCAATAGTTTAGGGGCCAGTCCTTTAGACAGTATTTTTTTTCTCCACAAACTGATAAATTCTTAAGTTCTGCTCTCCACCAAGTAGAAAGGCAGCAGCAAGAGCATGACTAGCTTTCCTCTGTGCCCTGCCAACAGGGCAAGCAAGAAGGAATTAACAATTCAGTTTTGTGTATCTTCCTTAAAATAAGGAGTTGCCAGTCCATTTAGTACAAGCTTCCAGACACTCATCCCTGAATGCCTATAGCTGGAATAAGAAATCACAGAGTTTTTGTCAGCCAGCAGAGAGAAGAGGATGGAGCCAAAATGCAGATGTCTCAATTCTGGATTTGTGTGGTTTGCTGTCTTGTCTCCTTCCTGACACTGGAATGGTGCAAAGTGGCTGGACCTGTCAGTGCTGAGCTGTTCTGACTAAAACATCTTCCAGAAGCACAGAGCACATCTTCTGACATGTCCACTTCCAGCCCTGGCTTAGCCAGCTTTTGTACTGTGGCTGCTGGGAAATGAGCAGTAAAGGATCAACACAAAGCAGTGTAAATGAGAAATTTCTCTGGTCTGCCTGCATCTTCACAATCATAAAATACTAACACGGCACAGAGCTTACTGTTATTTGCTTTCTTCTCCTGATAGGAAAAAGAAAAAAAATGTAAAATACACAATATTTTAAAGAGTTTGAATGAGCTCTGAGGTTCTGTGTATGAAGCTCTGAGTCTTTTAAGTAGAAACATCATCTTCAATCACATTCAGATATGTCTAAGTCCACTGTCTTGCTGTTTCAGCATCATTAAAAATTCATTCAGTCAATCAAAAGGGCTCAGAAAAAACAGCAGTTTAAAGACCTCTGCAGTACAGCAAACCTCTGTACAGTTTCATTGTTTCACTGAAGCACCTCAATGCTCACCACACAGGGGAGAGATTTTTTTGGACATATTTTTTCCAGGAGCTGCTATCAAAGGATGTTATTGCACTGCTGTTCAAATAGCTGTATGAAGACTCCTCCAGGCCAGGTATCAGCTGTCTCGAGGTGTATTATGTTTTCTATTATGTATAGCATATGTAGATGTACATAAAGATTTATGTCTCTCTCCTGCATCAAGGGACACTATCCAAATCCAAAGAGAAGGTCTTTCACACTGAAATCCACAGATGAACCAAGAGATTTGATACCTGTGCAGCTATTTAGAGGGGAAGACACAAACTCACAAACTCTTTCAATAGAAAGAGGAAGGCAAAGTGAGAAAAAGAGGCTATATATTCTTCTTGCTTTTACTTCCCAAATGTATTTGTCATCCCAAGAAAGAAATAAAAAAGCACCAAGATTATTTCCTTATAATTTGAAATGCTATATAATCTTATATATTTTTCTTATCTTTTATAGGATAAGTAATTTTCTGTGGGCATTTTAATAAGTTTTCTTGAATTAAAAAAAAAACAAAACCCAAAACCAGAAAATAAAAACAGCTAACCAAAAAAAAAAAAAAACTACTAAAAACTAATGTACCACAAAGAAAATCACAGTATCTTTAATGGATAATCAGACTGCCTGAATAAACTACACAACATACTTTCACTAGAATACAGAAGATTGAGAATATTAATAACACTCAAGAAGACTAATAATCCTTAAGTCCAAAGACTCAAAATAAAAATTCCAGAAATTACTTTTTAGTGGAAAAGTATTGCTTCTATTACACTATCATTCCGTACCAAGAAACCTTTGGGTTATTTTGGATTTGAACAAAAGAGAACAAAGCAGCCTGAAAACAGATATATTAGAAGTCACCATGGTATCTGAGAATGGAAAGTAATATGAACTAAATTCTTTATTAGCAAATGAATTACAAAGGTGGACTGTGTTAAATCAGCAGATGAAGTACAGAGATAAAGAAACAATAGCAGCATTCTCTGATTGTGGTATTATGTATGAAAGATGTTGGCAATCCTAAAATGTCTCTAACTCCTTAATGGGTCAGAGTAGTTGGTATTATATTTTATTATTACAAAACACAGCCACATGAACACCAGGACCTTTCAGTTCAAGGAGCAAAAGGAAGCAACAGGACTCAGTAGTTAATAGTTCTATGAAAAAATTGCTTGTGGTTTGGATTTGAAATGAAAGCAGTTCAGAGGGACCACTTTCAGGGTTCTGAAGCTTTTAGTTTAAGGGTCTTATCAACAGGGATCAGGTTTCAAGCAGGCGTACATCACAGTTTTCACAGAAAGTTACTTTTATCATCACATTATAGCCAAATTGAGTCTCAGATAACAAACAAAAATGACCCATCAATAAAACCCTGAGAATTTTCATAGAAAACAGCTGTAAAAACAGGAGACCAGACTGCACAGCAGACATGAATATGGAAAATTAGAAAATGGGAGGTAAACTTTACAAATAGCACCAACGTGCAGCCTAGTGCCATGGCCTGTGAGAGCCGGTTCTGCCGGGGCTACCGCAGGAGCCAGGGCTGAAGAGCAGAGCAGCTCCGTGCAGTGAGGCAGGGCTGGAAGCTCTCCAGGAGCTGCTCTTCCATCAGCTGGGAGGCAGCTGCGAATCAGGCACAGCTCCCCCAGAGCTGCGCTGTCCCACATTCGAGGCAGCGCTGGCTCTCATCCCGTCTCACAACCAGGGCGGCACAAATCTATTTATATAAACACTTGCCTTCATTTCACTGTGTCAGCTTTGGCTTATCTAAACAAGAGCTCAGAGATCAGTACACAGATAAATTAATAAAATAATTTGAGGTTCTTAAATACTGAAGACATGAGAACCACAAAAGACATGAGAACTGTAGACCAGGGAGCAAAGCAGTCCATTAGTAACTTGAGTATTTCCAACTGCAAATGTTTTAAATGTTTTGGTCTTACTTGCATTTTTCCTGTGAATTCCCTACTGCGGAGTTTAAATACAAACAAACAACAAAGCAATTGGGAAAAAAAAATGTGGTTAAGAGTCATAGGAGAAGGTAGTGAAGCACCTCCCTTTTGGGAGATGGTCTCTATGTGGCTTTTTAATCTGTTTTATCACAAGTAAATCCCTGGTCTAGAGGCTGTTGAGAACTCTAGGCAGGGACTACAGAGAGACCTCCATGGGAAGCCCCAAAATCATGAAAGGGATGGCATGGGAGGGGCACAGAGAGCGGGCTGGGCGGGGACAGGCCAGGCTGTCCACAGCCAGAACTCCAGGACACCATCAGGTACAAGTCACAAAATGCAAAATAAAAAGGGTGGAGGTATGGATATGGACCCACTGGACAGGGGTTGACTGAAGTCCAAGGGCCTGCAGGTGACAGGCACTCCTGTGCCACCTCATTTAGGAACCAAAAATCAGAGACATGTGAGCCCTCCCTAAACCCCATACTGAGATTCTATAAAGTGACAGTGCCTCCTGATCAGGCCTGTCTTCTAACACATAAAGGTGAAGAAAATACATTAAAACTAAACTAGGCAACTTGGACACACAACTAATAAACAGTTTGTCGCCAGTTGTGTGAAAAAGACACAAGATTTTGAGGAGACAGTGTCATAATAGCTGGCAGTAAAATGTACAATTACAGTAAGAAATACAATTCTGGTGTTGACTTTAAAACTCATTGTTAAAAAAGTAGGGCTGTTTTTGTTCTGTAAAATTTATAATGTACCCTTTCCATGTAACTAAGCACACATGGTTAATAGGTTAACAAGGTTAACAGGCAGGACAAAATTTATAAAGATATTGATTTCAAGAAGATAAGATCTGAGAACCAGAGTAAATGACAAATCCACAGAACAGCAGAAAATTGAGCAAATCAATAACTAATTTCAGTAACAGATCATGAGCAAAAGAAATAATAAACCACCCAAATTAGGTCCCCAACTCATCAGTACATCTAATGCACACAGTGTCAAAGTGTTACATGCCAGCAAAGGCAATGGGTTTTGGTGATGTCTCTTTTAGAGAAACACCCCACCAATCACCCTTTTGCCTTGTCCTCACTTGTTTTCACACATTACTCACTGAGCATGAGTAATGCCACAAGCATTCAGAGAGAAATTAATGTTTCCTTTTTGCAAAACTTGATATAGAAAAAGACAAATGGGAGATTTAAGTGCACAGATTAATTCCCCAGGCATCAGAAAAACTGATGAAGCAAACAAGGATTGCTTTGCTGGGATGGCACATGAGTAAAATAAGGCAGAATCCGCTTTGAGTGATTGTGGCACCTTGGAGATACTCAAGGCATTGCATCTTTGCTAAAATGTAAATAATTTTTTTGGCTCAAAGAGTCCCAGCCAGTTGCAGGCAGCCATAAAAGAACTGATCAAGAACAGAAGCGTCAGAATAATTGACTGTTGAGAAAAAGAAAGCCAGAAATAATCTAAAGTCAGCAGAACTGGCATACAGTGATATATAAAATTTAAAAACATTATCAAATTCATCTAGTATGAAATTGAAACTTTTTAAAAGAATGATTATTGATAATTTTTTTAAAAAAAATCAGTAACAGACAGTCTGGATGGGATTCAGTTTGATATTATGATATTTCATTGTGAGCTCTGAAAATTCTTTCACTTGTTATATGAGTCTGGCACTGAAATTCTGGTATCATTCCAAATGTCCCCCTTTCTCTTCCATCATTCTCTAAGCAAAGACTGAACTCAGCTTTGACCAAACCATGAACTTTAATCAGGGTCATATCCCATACCAGTCAGTTGGTTGTGAGAATATTTTGCAAATAAAATTGCCAGCGATAATAAAATGGGGGAAAGACTATGAAAAATGAAATCCTTTTATGCGATTATCTACAGGTTTACCTGGTTACCTCCATTATAATTAATCAGGACCACAGAAATTGTTAATTTTTTGGGATCTATTTCAGTCTTCCTCTGATACTAGAAGATAAATATTCTGAGACCTTCAGTCATCAGACCTCAGAATATTCTTGTGCTTGTCATACAGGTTTTAAGATCACACATCTAAGGGATATTTAAAATACAAATCACTGGACTAGACACAAGTATTACTATGCTGAACTAGAAGGAATAGAGTGCAAAACTGTTTAAAGGAACATTTCTCCATGGTGACTTACTCTTTAAAATTAAGAATGACATTCATCCCTCTGCAAAGGAACAACTTTCGTGCACTAGAGTTTATATGGTGTACAAAAATGTAATGCTGCCTTGCAAATTACAGAAAAACTTTGCTGCAAGAGAAGCACGTTTGGCAGTCCAGGAACATTCCCCGTCCATCCTCAGCACAGGAGCAGCCATCCTTGGCAGAGGGTGGGGGAAGTTTCTATGAAGTCCATTTAAACATTAAAAATTAACTGCCTTATTAACTGTGGCATATTCCTAGGAAGTTCCAAGAACTCTCTTGCCTATCACCCTACCCTGTTCTTGGTATTGCCTTAGAAAACAATAAAAAGCCTTTAAAAGAGCAATAAAAGCCTTTGCAGCACATTACTGAAATGCTCAGACAATGGTGAATCTTATGAATATTCCATTATTTTCCCATTCTGCCTCTTCTAAACTAGTTGACACAAAAGAATTTACTGTCTTTAAAGTTCATGGACTAAGACTTGGCTACTAATACAGCTAAACATGACACTATGGCAGCTTTAAAGAAGACACAAAACATGTTCACCACACATCACACACTTAGGTAATCTGTGGGATTAACAGATAAAAAATATGGGAAACTGAGAATAGGGGAATGGAATGTGGAAGATATTACCCACCAATGTGTTTATATAGGTAAATAAAGATTCATCAGACAGACTGGATTGTGTGATAATTCAGAAATTAAGAACTACAGATGAATCCCAACTGATTATGTATAATCTCCAAGTACACAGGAATGCAAAACCAACTTTAAAGTGTCTCTTAATTAAGCATTAAAATTTCCATTTGAATGCACTGGGATACTTAAGACAGTAAGTTTCAAAAAGTCATACAGTTTTAAGTGGCAAAATTCTAATGATATTATGACGTGCAAAACGTCCTCACCCAGCTTTGGAAAACAGTTTCAAAAGGTGAAAGCATTCTGAACAAACTTTAAAAGACCAAACAACAACCCCAAACTGGTATCTACAACATTGTAAATTCTCTAGATGGAATTACAGAACGCAGCTCTGGACAGTAGAAGAAACACAGCTCCATCACCAGCTCTTTTACCACAACATAGCAGAAAAGTTGGTCATCAGCCTTGGTTTAATGAAAACAGATGGTTCCCATGGGGGGAAAATAAAATTAACAGGAGAATGAAAACACAGCTGCACTTGAACTAAAATTAAAAAGCCACAAAGGAAAAATTCAGCAACAAAAGCCTGATAAGCGACTTCGTGGCAGCTTTTGAGGGTGGGGGAAGAAGAAAAAGGTGGAAACTGCAGCCAGGTCAACAACAGTTACCAGGTCATTTTTCTTAGAATTGGTTGAAATTCTACAGAAAGTAGATGAAAGGAGAAACAATATTTAAATCTATAATAACACATTGCAAAATTAATGATCAAAGGCCAGCATAGAATATAAATGATGTAAAAATTAGTTTAGTTGGACAAACTAACTGCTGAGTCTTCAGCAATTCTGTTATTTCTCATACTGCTAAAGCAACTGATCAGAATATTTCTAGCACTGAAAATGTCTGCCTGCTTCACATAAAATTCTTTTGATCAAACAGGTTTTGGTGAGGCAAATTTTAAGGGACTCTTATCAGGTTTCCATTGATACATGTCCTTAGTAGTAAGAAATAAGTGTCAGTTTAGTTTATGCAAAATTTGATTAACTGGTGATCTGTGCTCTGATTTTGGTAATTCTTATCTTTGCAATAATGAAAGGGCTTGTAATAATAACGTTCTTCTTATTTTATTCTAAAAAATTTTCCTCATTTTACTTCTCTTATCTTATTTCTCCGAGTTTGGGAAGTTCTTCAAGCCTTGCAGCATTTTTCTGCAATCAGCTAACGCCAAAATAATTTCCTAAGTGGACCTAAATCACAGCATTCTTTATCAGGCCAGAAAAAGGAACCAGGAATAGTTTAATTATTTATTCACTGTATACATAACTTCCCAGCAGTTAAATCTCAGGCCTCTTGAGGCTTACATTATATTTTTTTTTTTTTGAGGGAGGGTATTTTGCCAATTTTTTTCTTTTAACTTTTCGGTGGGGGAACATTTTGCTGCAGAAGAGAGCCAAGAGAAGACTTTCAGAGCCCTAGACCAAGGACACATTTCCTTATATCAGCCCAGGCCTTGCACTGACAGATGTCCCTGAAACACAACACAGCAGCAAGCACCCACCCATTCTCCAGCCCCTCAGGACAGCCAGATGGGAAAACTGGTGCTGCCAGGTCTTCCAGGAACACAAGCAATGACCTGGAATATGCACCATCAGTTCCCGCTGCTTGCATCAACATCTGGCCACAAATTCAGCCCTAATCTACCTCAGACAGCTGTTATGTCTGGCGATCACAAGTAGTTCACAAATATACTCCAGGCAGGACATGAAATTCAGTGGACTGCTTTTTGGACAAAACCCAAATTAAAGCTCCACCAAGAAGAATAAGCAGAAGAAAGGAACATCGAGGCTGTGTGAGACACTGATTGGTTTTGGCACTGCTTGAGAGCGCAGAAGCTCAAAGGTGTGGAGGAAAGAATGCAGTCACCGAGTCACTAAAAATGTAGAACCTATGAAAGGAATGAGTCTCTGCTTACCAAGAGCAACAACCTGGATTCTCAGCTGACTGGCAAATTAGCAGTGAGAGGTGTGAAGAGACGGGGACAAGAAATCCGGGAGCAACAAGAAAGGAGAAAGGCTAGCTAACCACCTCGGCTGGACGGACATGCAGCAGAGACCTCTTTTACTGTTTCAGGGCTGTGAAGTTCCTACACTTCTGCTCCTGTTAGTTTGTTTCCTTAATCCCTAGGAGGTGACTTTAGTTCAATTGTATAATTTGATATGCCCAGTTTTTCTGGTTAAAGAAATGGTGCAACCCAATGACTCTTAGGTAACCTCAAGGTTTCTGCAGCCACAGACTACACAGGCCTTCAGTCGTTTCTGTTTGGACATAAAATCACTTCAAAATTATTAGATGAAAACCAAAAGGATTAAAAATACGCATTAAACAAACAAATAAAGCACGGGGGCGGGGGGGGGGGGGGAGGAGGAAATCTGTATCCTAGATACCTGCATTCTTCTGTACCTTATCAGGCAAGAGATGACCAAGATGACCATAGTAATACTTGCCCATCTCTATGTCTATGATTGTACCATTTTCCCTTTAACAGTATGAGGGAAAGGTGCTATGATGCTGTTCAATAAGCCAGCAGACACCACCTACAGAATGCATCCTCCCGAGGTACAGTTGTTTGAACTACAAAAGACCTTTAATGTCAGACAGCCAAAGAACACTGTGAAGTATGGTATCAACAAGGATGACCACAAATACTGCAAACTGACCAGCAAGGTAAAAAAGCAAAGGCAACTGGTCTCTCATCTGTTTCCTTTAAGTAGCTCACAAACTATTAAATACATAACCACCTTTTAAAACACACCAGTTTCTTTATTCTGGCACAGGAATTCATACATTTCTTTATTTTGGCACATGGAAGAAATGAGGTAAGGGTGACTGATGAAGTCTCTCAGCAGCTTCAAATTCTGACCAGTGTTGATAGCAGTGCAGACCACAACATCTGCAACATGAGCTGTATCACTGGGCAGAGAAGCTTTTTGCAATGCATCTCAGTTCTTACAGAAGGATGACTTGCCTGCTATCCTAGTATGTGCCTATACCTACACAGTCCAAGACTGTGCTAACAAATAATAGTCGCATTTAGATGGGAAATATTAAACCCCAAAGTGGAACATTTCTTTGCTTACACGTTTTTTAATGAACTGCTGAAAAATTGTCTTCATTATGTGCTCATCCCTAATAGAAACAGAACAGGAACTCCAGGCATAATCATCCCCCCCGCCAAGTAACATGACAGTCTGTCATTAATTTAATAAACTTTAGAAAAGAAAAACAATTCGCTATGCCAAAAGAGATATTGTTGCAGTTGCTTCCACAAAGAATATATTCTTGTCTTTATCTACAGAATCAAGCAGTATTGTGATATTTAAAGTAATGACAAAATTGTATTACCTTTACGACTAATCCTTTCGAGTCAACCAACCAAATTCTTTTGGTAGCTGCATCTTTGGATAGCCCTTCTTTTTCCATAGCCATAAGAATGAGATTTGCTATCCCCAATGCAGCCTGAAGGAAAAAGAAGAAAAGTAGAGTACAAAACGAGAAATTAAAGAAATCACCTGCTCAGATGTCTCATTTACCTACTATTTTAGAAAAGTTTTCTAATTTTAATAAACAATAAAATGGAATAATTATTTTTTCATAAAATAAACCTAATGAACTGTAACTACCATTTGGTAATTAGAAACCATAATACAGAAGAATAGCATAGATAAATATTAAATTATATAGATAAATTGTAGCATAGGTAAGTCGTCAGATGACTCTTAGAGTGTGGACAGCACAATAAATGTTGAGGCTGGAAACTAGAAAATGCTAGAACTAACATTTATTCCACATAATGATAGTTCCAGCCCTGGAAGTGTGCCAGGTTGGATGGGGCTCTCAGCAACCTGGTCTAGTGGAATTTTCCCTGCCCATAACAGCAGGGGTCAAACTAGATGATCTTTAAGGTCCCTTCCAATCCAAACCATTCTATCAGTCCTCTCAGAATACATGAAATATTTTTTCTTCTTTGAATTTTTTGTAATTTAAACTAAAGGAAATAAGTCTGCATGCCAGAAAGTAAAACACAAGAGCTTTTACTCTTATCTTTTTCTAAGATGTCCATCAGAAAGGTAAGCCTCCTTTTACCCACTATTCATGTGTTTTGTAACTCTAGACTTGGCTGTGCTCCCAGTCAAAGCAGGGGAAAGAAAAACGCACATATCAATCTTTTGCTGAAAAGTTTTTCATTCTTACTGGATTTTATAATATTTCATCCAACAGATTAAATGCCATACAGGTACAGATTGAAAACCAGGCAACAAAACCAGGCAACAAGCTGCTTAATATTTCTGATTACAGACCCATACATGTATTTTTTGGGGTTGGTTCTGTTTCTTGTTCTTTATCACTGATTTTCACTGAGAACCAAGTGAGATCTTCCTTTTTTTTTGTTAAGAAATAAGTAGTTTTATAAAAAAACATTTTCTACAGCAAGGGTGATAGCTACCATTACGTCTTTGCAGCAACAGCCACACTAAAACTATTGAAAAAAAAAAAATAAACACTATACCATTAATTCATCTGCTTGTTGAATGTGGAACAAAACCAGGGAAAAGGAACTCCAGAGAGATGGATAGTCTTGATGCAGTAAGGTGGTGACATGGTAGATATGAATACAAGCCATTTTGAAAACTGCAGATATATCACCAAATATTTAATGAAATTAAAGAAGCCAGCATGGGGTTGTAGGCTTCATACGAGAGATGACAAGCCATACTGTAGATAAGTATAGCTTGCACTTGTGTGTCAGCAGCTTGGAAATTAATATTGAAAAATTAGTATAAAAAATAGTGTGCATAAAGATCTTCGCAAATGGATTACCTTAATGTGCAGAATACTGAAAAACTATATTCAATGACAAAAAAAATCAAAGAGGCACTTCTTACTAAATAACGCTGACTCAGGTAAATACATTATATTTACTCTCTCCACTGTATTTCCTCATCTTTCAAAAAGTGGTTTGCTTGGTTATATCGAGAGCAGGTCAATAATTTAGAGCAGACAAGCTAAAACTTGAAGTTCCAAAAAGAGAGCAGATCTCCAAAAAATATCTTAGGAAAAATACGAGGCTTCACCAGATGATCACAGCTTTTTCTGTAAATTTACATTTGCACTGAAAATCAACTTTCAGCAGATGTTAGTAATCATTCTACCCATTTAATTGTCTTGTTTACTGGACACATGTAACTAATGTAAATATTAGTAAAAGTCATCATAGTACAACTTTCCCCATGTATAAAAATACCTACCTCTCCAGCTCCCTGGAACAACACTGTGTGATCTGACAATTTGTTCTTGGTGATACGCAGAGCTGCAAGAAGACCTGCAACAGCAACAGATGCAGTTCCTGAAATGGAAAAAAAAAAAAAATCCAGTTATTCTTGAAACAATTACAAAACTTTACATTTTAGGTAATACCACAGCTACTTTTGTCTAAAAGATACAAGTACTGAGGATAGTAACAAATAGTTGAGTGGAGTTAGAGTTTGCTCTACTTCATTCTTATAAAAGTTAAATGTAAGAAAATATCATCAGAGTAACATTAAATAAAATAGATTGATTCTATGGATGGGTATAATGGCTAGACCATTCAAACTCTTGTAAAATATTCTAGTTAAAACCTTTTTTAGAATGAAGGATGTGAGAATCCAGAGAGAAGCATTTTGAAGAAATCCAGATACTGAAAATAAAGTTACTAGTTTCATTCTTCAAAAATATATACTTCAAGTACAGTAAAATACAAGGCTAAAATAAAACTTCCTTTCTCATGGGGAGCTTGTCAGAGTAGAATATCAAACTGAACGTTTAGAGAGAAGCTAAACTAGCTGAAAGAATAAGGCCACCTTATTTAAGATTTCAGCCCACTGTGACAGGAGTTTCAGTTTAGTACCTTCTAAAACATTGGAGATACCTTTTAAATCTATCTTTGAGTTATGCCACACAGAGAAAAAGACTAACATTTATTTTTATGATTTAGCCTGGGGAGGTCCTTCTCCAAATCAGAACACCATAAAACAAGACACCTGTCTTTGAATGGAGAAATTTTGGTCCTTATTGTGAGAAACAGCTATTAATAAAAAGTAGAGCAAAAAAATAATTCAAGCAGGCATCTAACTCAAACTTGTTCACAGTGGCAGAGTAAATTCAACCTCTGTGACTGCCGACATAGCTTTGTCTAACTTGTCCTTAAGGTCTTCTTTCAAATACTCTTATATCTTCTGAGCAAGCTATTCCAGTGTTTAACTGGTTAAATTTAGGTTGAAAATTTCAAACCTAACCATTTTTTTCTTCCTCTCCTATTCCTTTTCTGCCTCTTATCTACTACTGGAAAGCCTATTTTGGAAGAAGTAATTTATTACATTTGAAGACTAATGGTATTCCAATTAGCTTTTCTTATCTGAAACAATACCAATTTTCTCACTCTTTCAGAAAGTTAAATTTTCTTAACTTGAACTGCTGCACCCAAATTGCTACACTGCACTTTAGGTGAATTGTCAGCACTGCTGAGTCAAGCTTTCAGCTTCTGCTGTGCTCAAGAAATTGAGTTTAGTCACCAGGTCCTCATATGTGGCTCTTCTGAGCCAATGACTGAAGGTGACTCCTTCTCCCCAACAAAGCCTACTGGAAGGGGAAGACTTTCTTTCATGTGCTTGTGACTTCATGCAACAACCTTATATTTTTCACAAATTATTATCGTCACTAAAGCATAAGGTGAACCCATAAAAAAAAAAATCAGGCTCTACTCCTGCAAGGAACTTGGATCGCATTAAGACATCCTGTAGACAGGAATGTAGTAGTGAGGTAGATAATACCTTCAGCAAAGTTGTGGTTTTAGAGGAGATTCTGAAGAATTAGTTGTAGACAGCACTGATTTCTCTAGGACTGAAAAAGCTGTCCAGACACTAACAATTAGGTACTGAAAGTCAAAACATGGGTTTCAACAGTCTCTCAAGACTTATAATGGCTATCTGATTCAGAGAGCTGAACCACAGGCAGATGAACACAGGTCCTGCAATGTTCAGTCCAGAAATAATAATCGAATTCTTCCTTCTCTGGGCAGCAGCTGTCACTGACTGACTCAATGAAATCAAAGATGAGGCCATTAATTATTTTGAAAAGCCTGCAAGAACTTGCAAGAAGGAGATCTGCTGCCTCCTATAAGTCTGTTCCTGATCACCACTGTCCTAACTGCAATTGCCTAAAAGCCACACAGTTGAGGGGAGAATTCACATTTTTCCTTCATAAAAAGGGTGAAATAGGTATGACCAGCCTGACAAAAGCACTTGGTCCAGAATCTGTGTATTGGACAGTTGCCCTCAATATACAGCTCCTCTAAATTTGCTATTCACAAGTCTATTTTCTCAGAAACAAGGTGAATTTTAAAGCTGAGATAGCAGTAATCCCCACATTAAACTCTATGAGATGCTCAGAACAGGCATTCATAATGCAGGCACACAGATCATTGATTTTCAAATATATGTAGCTAAAATGAAAGGACGTAAAAGAACAGAAGTAGTAAGAAGCCTGGTACTGGGTAAACCTTTTATTCAAGGCTGGGTTTGAATCTGTGGTTTGTAGGTAGGATCATCTGAGTTTCAAGAATGGTTACTTTTTCAAAAATAAAAGGTAATGCTTAATAAAATTTAAGAACACATTTTAATGTTAAAAAGTCACTTTCAAAGTAAATCCACTTAAACAGTTAAAAAACATGTGTCTTCAGAATTATATTTGTTAAGTGCTTTTGATTATGACTTTTCATTTCAATCATCAGAAATACAGGACACCTTGTTCTCAGCCCACTTAATGATTAGACCATACAAATTTGGCATTTTTTTACTTCTTTAGTCATTTTTATGACTTGTTCTGCTCCTGATTTATAAATAAAAAATCTTAAAAATGGCTCCTCTGAGGCATGGCTTTGGGAACAATAACCATCAGGCTGAGACACTTCCACCCCACAGTCTCCAAGAACTAGCTTGTTTTCTTTCCCAGATGAAATTAAGTCTTCCTCTGGCAAGTGCCAAGCTGGCAAAGACCAAAAATGGCAAAAAAGAGAAGTCAGAGTGTGCTCTCAGTTTCCCTTGGTACTCTACCAAACAATCCTTATAACTAGCAAGAAAAAAACTCCATGGTCTCGTTGGATGCCAAATTCTTTCTCCTATTTTATTTTACACAGCTGTGCTTGCAGAGGAGGAGGAGGAGGAGGGAGCCTACACAACACAGCTTATTTCTAGGACCATCATTCTGGTCTCCTGAAAAGGAAAGCTGAGCTAGAACACTGTAAGATCCTTGTTTTCTTGAAGTTGTGGCCACCACAGCACCCTGTCCCCATCACAGGAGTTCTCAGAGAGCCGTGAAAGCTGCTCGTCAAGCCGCTTTGTGGTGACAGAGTCAAAATGAAACACCAGAGATTTAGAACGAATGAGAATGCTGGGATACCACTTATCTTCATGGCTGATGTACTGTTGCTAAGCTTGCTAGCCAGAAAAATGGACTGCCATTAATTATTGCCAGTTGGGATATTTTTAAAAACTTTGTCACTACATGATCTTCTGCTTTAAGGAAAAACAGAAGATATATGAAACATAAATAAAATCCTGCACTGAATATCAATAACATTTTGCATTGAATATTTGCATAGGATGTTACCTGTATGTTGATTATGAGGGTGATTCAGAACAGAGGTTATAATAGCAATAGATAAAGGCTTAAATACGACATTTCTCTCAAATCATTATTTGCACCGAATTGTTCTAAAAAGGGTGTTTAGAAGTATTCCACAGCAATTTTATTCAGCCTTTTGACTCTGAAAGAAATAGTACCCATTTTATTAGATTAGTGAACCCACTGTCACTGCTGCTGGCAGCAGCTGTCATCACTCCTCATCAGCAGCTTCCCTTACTCCTTCCCACTGACGGAGAGGGCTCCGGCAGCCTGAATAGCAGATCTGTTTAACCGGAACTGCTCTGACTAACGCCATGACCTTAAATTTCACCCTGAATACTGGCTCGAGTTTTTGAAATGAATCAAAATGCAATTCACATCCATCTGCCAAGACAGATGCAAACCACTTTTTGCGGACATCATGAGGCACAAACAGAATTTTGTCACTTTTCTGACTGTCATCGCTGTAGGAAGGGGTGAATTGGCTTGGCCAGAGCACAGGTTAAATCCCTTCTATGCAGGATAAAATAGACATTTCTCAAGAGTATGATTTTAAAAACCCATTCTATTCTCCACAGATTTCTAGATCATTAATCAAAGCAAATTTAACAAAGGATATTTTCCTTAAAACAGTGTCAACTGCTGCAACAGTAAACATTTCTTTATAGCTTTCTAGGAAGGTAAGTCATGTCTTGTATAAACACAATAGATGTGAAATATCAAGGTACACTATTGTATACCAAGTCTTTGTTTTCTGTGCAGGATTCTTTAGGCTTGTTACAGTAAACTGCACAACTGAGCATGAATATGTTAAACGAAATCCACAACTTTTTGGGGTTGACACACTATAAATGCTTGGGAGCACAGAGTACTTTTTCAGCAGATATAACTGAACAAAAAAAAAAAAAGAGGGAAAAAGCCCCAGAATGTTGGGAATGAGAACTTAATTTATACCGGATGAAATTCAATTTAAATTAGTGAGAAAGGACTTATTGCACTGAAGCCTTTGTCCATTATTTAAAGTTTCGAAAAATAAAACTTGTAATCAAATGTTAATAGTTCCTTTATGCAATTTTAACTATCTCATTTTAAAAAGCTAGCAAACCATAAGAGAGATTTTCTGCAGCACAAAATTTCTGCAGCACAAAAATCTGAGATATTCATTCTGGACTAAAAGATTAGGAAGTGGTAAAAGTAGAACTCATATTTCTCAATACAAAGCATTACAGAAATCACATGTTAACATTGCCAGCCACCCAAATAGCACTTCACAGAGTGCCAGGGAAAAAGATCCATTCCCATCTCCTACATTTACAGGGAAAAAGGGGAGTAAAAATTCTGTGAAAAAGGTGAGATCTAAGTTGCTAGAGAGGTAAATGCTACAGCTGTGGGTAGCTGGAAAAGCCACTCTTTGAAGAGATGGGAGCTCCTTTTTCTTGCTCTTTCTCCTTTTTTCAAAGCTGTGTGTGCACACTGCCCTGCTCTGCAGCAGGCAGTGAAAAGAGGGGAAAGACTGTAGGCAAGCAGAAATGTAGCCTGTCTAAAACACCAACCATTTGGCATATTTGGAAAAGGATACAGAGACCCAGCAGCACAGGCTGGCTGAAGCTGGGAGGGCATTTAGTGTGACTTCTTGCTGAAGCAAGCAGGGCCACCTGGAGCTGGCTGCCCCAAACATGGGAAAAATAGATTTCTTTTTTAAGCCCATAATGAGGAAAAAAAAAGAAACAGATGAATACTTGTACATACACATGCTTGTGTATCCACATGGAAAATTACACAAAAGCTAGAGTAGGGTATTTACTTGAAAACATACTGATTTCAATGTAAATTTACCACTGAATAATGAAGTGGTGATATCCTGAATATACTGAAAGAAAAGTATACTTCACATAACCCTACAGCATATGTCCTAATAGGATTTTTTAAAAATTATTTTATTAAAAAACATATTTCATTTTTAAAATCTCAGCATGTTTCACTTGAAAGCAAATGTCTCTGAAAGTAAAGCACATGTCTATGAAAGAAGTTTTCTACAGTTTGCATATCTTATCAGAATTTGAGATATAAATACCTGAGCTATTACATGTCATTCCACTCTGCATTTTTCAAAATCTTGGTCAGAGAAAGAATTGGAAGCTCCATGCCCATCACAGCCATAACAACAAATCCAAAATCTTCTCTACAATTTGATTTCAAGAACTGAAATTTCCAGGTACCAAATGTATAAATTTTTATATTAATGTTAAAATAATAGAGTCTTAAAAAGGACAATGTTTGTAACACAGAAATTCTGATTTCTGAGAATGGCACTGATTTAACATTGAATTGGCCACAACATAACTTCCAGGTATAATTTTCCTAGTTATTCAAATGGCAGTCAGCTGAACACTCAACATATATTTAAAATAAAATGTAAAATTAAATAATTATATTAAGTTACATGTGGTCTACATTTTTTACTTTACGTCTCTTTCTTTTCATAAAATGTTGATGCAATCAAACAACACAGCTGTTCAAAACTAATGACATCTAAGGTCATGACGGATACCGCAGTTAATTCCAATCCAGTGTAATCTCTCAGTATAAATATTTTTATTGGCATAAAATACAGTCCCTGTATCCACTGTGGGGGAAAGCACTGCAATTGTGGGCACAGTGAAGTTACAAGAACTCTAACTCCAGTATTACAGAGCAGAGAAACACTTATTTTACATATATTGTCTTATACTACAGAAGTTTGTCATTGTCAATTGAGACAATTTTTAAGTACAGAAGGGAAAAAAGATCAAAACAATTCTAATAATTGAAATAATTGACCAACATAAAGGCAGCAAGGCTAGAGAAATTTATGCCACTATATGAAATGTATCCATGTCAGCAATGACTGCAATCAGCGACCACAAGGTGCACCATGTGCACCACAGGAAAAATGCACATCTATTAAGACTTGCAAACTGACTGTGCCCAAGTAGCAAAAACTCCTTCAACAGACTCACCAAAGTCAAAATGGGTGTGGAAAGGGAGCGCTACGGCACCCTGGGTTTACAAGAGGCAGGAAGGTGTGGCCCAAGCAATCCCACGCACAAGCAGGCTTTCAGCACTGCCTTGTGCCTAGGACTTTGGTTTTAGCAGATCTTAAGAGACTTATTCAACCTCCCTGCAGCAGGCAAGGGAACTGATTCGTTTCTTTAAGGAAATTTTTAAACTGTGAATCCCAAGCCTGCTTCCTTCGAGGGTGGTCACACAGAGAACATCTCTCATCCTGAGAAACAGCTTTGTTTGGTAACACAGGCCCCATGGGTTCATTCCCAGGCAGAGGTTGAAAAGAAAAAAAAAAATCACGTATCATATCTTTTAGAAAATTCCACCCGTTTCTTATGACATGTCCTTCCTAAATATATTGGAGATGAGCACAGCTAGCGATCTGACCTAATTCAGAAATTTCTAAATGTTGCGAAGTTCGACATTACAAAATTAATTCGTATTTCTCCCATATGGGAAATTATGATCAAACCCCCCTCAGTTTTGGAAAAGTTTTTCTAATAGTTAAAACCAGATAAAAGTATTTGTTTTAACTAAAAGCTTTCTCTGATTTTAATTTCCAATAATCTGTCTCAGTATTTCAGAGAGAGAGGAAAAAAAACCATCAAGCTGATTTGTGGTTAGAAAAAAAACAGATGGAATCCAAGGGAAAAAGTGAATATTTTCTCCCTAAGGAAACATTGCTATTGTGTTTGTAAAATGATATTTTGAAAATACAAATATGGAGAAATTATTATAATTTTAGAGGGAAGAAATTAATCACCTATCCAAAACCAAAGAGGTTTTCTAAAATGCTAAAGTATAAATAATCTTATTATTCCAATACAGATTTATACCATTTGGTCAGAATCCTGTTCACCTTTGTTCTAAATTCCTTGAGTACAGAGAGGTAATGTAGAAAAAGTTACAAAGCTTTCTCCAGTGTAAAGGATGTGACCATACTGTAGCAGGGATTGAGACTGTTTCCAGAAATTCTTAAATATGTTTACAGGTAATCCTTAATGGCCAATCTCTAGTGGTTTTCTGTGATCAGTGTTTTGGCAGACTTTTTCCAAATGTTCTGCAATAATAAGTTAGGGGCAGGCTGACCTTTAAATAGCTGTGAGCTAAGAGAGGGCAACTGCATTTGTCCAAGTCAGTACTTGCAGATAGGTACATGCAGCTTGCCATGTATTCTTTATCTATTTTAGTGTCTGTCAGAAAACAGGATCATATATTAGGGTATTTTTTAGACTTTAGATACTAAAAGGTCCTCATTGCATCACTAAGATATATAGGGATCCTTTCTCTGAATATCTTATATAAAGAAAGAAATCCTCAAGTCTTTCTATGAAAGATATTAAATGGTTTTTTTGATCTTAAAGTAGCTTTCTCTTGAAAAATATTAGTACTAGAAGAAACTGTGCTTAAAATACCATGTAAGCCTTATCTTCAGAAGATGATGGCAAATCACTATCTTCAGAAGATGATGGCAAATTAGATGCAGTGTTATGTTTCTCTGCTTTTATTGGCCTGGCACTACTTGTCAGCTTTTGCTGTGGAAAATACAACTTTGCATACAGAGAAGCCACTCTTTCAAGTAGCCTGGAAAAAGTCGTGCTATTTATAATCTGAAAATCTCAAAGGATTGATAAAGAAGTTAGCACCATCCATTCTCATTATAGTTGCTAGGTGAAAGATCCTTAGGGTTTATAAAGTTGGAAGAGGAAGGGTGATGAAAGATCAATGGGCTGTTATTCTACTTCCATATTACAGGAGAAGATGACATGCCATTAAAAAAAAAAAAAAAAAAAAAGTTACTGAAGGTAACTATGGAGATATGATGACAAATGACAGAGACCAGAAATAAATGCATCCACTTTCACCTCTTGGAAGCTACACAAATATTAAGGATGGAGATCACCCAGAAGTCACACGCATTGTTTGTAAAAATATCAAAGGCCCCATAAGCACAAATTAGGTTGCAGAAAACTAATAAATTAAAAGACTGCAAATGGCTGCACTTCTAAGGAAGGCCAATAGCTGCTACAGCAGCTGAGACAAAAGCCAAAGGGAAACCTTCCAACACTTCTGAACAACAAGACACCTCCTTGCAATGTGCAGGAGAGAGAATGAAGTGATTTGAAAATGCAAACACGCAAAAGGCCTCGTCAAGTAAGTTTACCCATAGTTGGTACACTTTTGCTGAAAAATTCCCATTTCTCTGAAACCACGTTCTACTTGAGTCTCTTTCTGATTTGGATTAAGGACCTTCATCCTGCAAGGAAAGGGAATTCCCTGTGGGAACTGGGCCTCTAAACAACCAGGGAAACGTCCAGATGCAGTTTGGCCTCCTATAATGAAGTGCTGTAGCCATGGCTACACTCAGACCCTCCAGGGTAGGAAGCACCATGCTTCTAACAAATGGAAATGACATTTTGTAATTAGTTTATTTCCCATCTGGGAGGTTGTCCTCCATAATCTGTTTCAGATGCAGAAGCAGAATTCAGCCAGGCTTATAACAGGAACATGGTTCATGTTGATAGTCAAGTCCCTAACACCAGTAAGACAAGGGCTAGTTGAATCCACTGCCACGCACTGAGTCACTGAAATATGACCTAGGTCCCCAGCATGACTCAGTAAAGACTTCTGGAAAACTCCAGCTCTTAATAGTTGGTTTAAAGTGCCACTGAAAGCCATGAGAAATGAAAACAGGTTAACTTCCATTTTTGACCTCATATACCCAAGGAAACATGAGGGATAAGAGGCAGCTGGAAACTGAGGGCCCTCTCTGGGTTACTGTCTCTAGCAGCTCATCTGACTCCAGACTCCTCTCAAGGATGGGAGCCAGTGCCCTAGAGGAAGTTATACACTTACTTCCCTAGAGAAAGTTATTTTCCAGTGCTCTCTTCCTGAGCAGATATAAGGCAACCCGAGTAGTAGCACACACCACTTCAGCCCTACTTGTCAGTCTTCTCAGGAGGGAGGGACAAGATGCCTGTTTAAATTGAGCACTGGGAAATCCCCCTTGTTGACATTTCCCACCCTAGATATTTTCCTTTTTCCAGCTGCCACAAATGATTCAGATGGGAAAAAGAGAGTCAAGGGAATCATATCTGTCTAAAACTGAGACTGTGAGGAAAATTGCATGAATATTTAACTGAGTTGTTAGATTAAGAACTGAAATACAGTTTGACATTTATCAATCCAGTTGCACGGATGAACAGTGAAGCAGTGGTCACTGAAGTGGCAAAAAGCCAAGAACGTATAGCCAGGTTTGAACTTTGACATTTGCTCAAAGAAGTCAGTAATTTATATGGGGAAAGCCATTCACATACTAAACTATTAAAAAAAATCCAAACCCGAAGAGTGAACATCTAAATAAAGTATGAGGTGTAAATCAGAAGTGAAAGGTTAAGAGCAAATGCAGCTCATCAAAAATCCAAACTGAGGAAACCCAAGGCAAAATGTGACCTGTACATCTATAAATATCACAATAAAGTTGATAGATTTTTTTCCCCTCTGGAAATTAAGACTTATTTTTCTGGCTTGTGGGAACAACAGGGAAGAGAAGAGAAAAATTTGTTACCTTGAATGTCATCATTGAAAGTGCAATACTTGTTACGGTACTTATGCAGGAGGCGGAATGCATTGGCATTAGCGAAATCCTCAAACTGAATGAGGCAGTTCATTCCATATCTAGAAAAACCAGAAATTATGCATTATGTTAAAAGAGTTTCAAAATTATACATTAAAATGCTAGTAACATTTGTGGTCAGATTTTGAATGCAAGTATAATGTGAATCATACAACTCTCAAGATGTTTCTGTTATATTCGTTATGTTTACATTCATACAGATTATTTAGAAGGCATAATCATACTACTAATAGTATTTACTCAGTTCTAAATTATGAATAGAAGATCAATGGAAAAGGCCTTCAACCTTTGTAGACATCTCAACAGAGTCTCCACTGAGCAATTACCTAGTAAACAAATAAACCCACCCTATAATTCTGTGGTTGTATTTTTTTTTTTTTTTAATATGGAAACACAAGACTCCTGGCACTAGATTTGTATGTCAATACCTACCCAAGTAAACAATTACCCTGCTGTGCCAGTAAGGTTAGTCCTAAAATGAAAGTTAGTAAGAAGTTAAATTAAATTAATATTATAGATCACTATAGATCATAGAATGATTTGGATTGGGAGGGACCTTAATGATCATCTTGTTCAAATTCCCTGCCAGGGGCAGGGACATATTGCACAAGATCAGGTTTCTCAGACCTTCATCCAACCTCACCTTGAACACATCCAGGGACAGGGCATCCACAGCTTCTCTGGGTGATCTGTTCCAGTACCTCACCACCCTCAGAGTAATGAATTTTTTCCCAGTATCAAACCTATTCCTACTTTCAGCCTGAAGCCGTTCCTCCTTGTCCTGTCACTACACGCTCTTGTGAATATCGCCCAGTCTTTACATGTATTTTTAGTAGTACTGTCTCTGGATTCTTTGCATACCAGTCACCAGTATGGCATTTTCAATTATTTTCTTACAACAAAAGCAAAAAAAAGCCCACAAAGCAATGAAAATATATCTACAAAAACTACATAAACACTGGAGTCAAGCTCACAGACATTTATTTGCAGAGGGCAAGATCTCAGCAGCACACATCCTGATTGAGCTAAAGGAGGCTTTCCTTATTTGCTAACAGCACAAATCCATGAGAGACAGACAAGCTCTCAATTCATGCTTCATCCAGAAAATTAATACATACATATAGTGAGCAGTTCAGTGTAAATACATTGAGTTTTTCTTTAAACCATATATGTGTTTGGCAACTACATTAAGCAAAGCTATCAGTATTTAAAAAAAAAAGACAAAAATTCCTGTGACTAAAATCATTTCCATGGAAAACACATATTTACAGCCATATTACAATTAGCTAAATCTATGGGGATTCCACTGGCAGGAATGGTAATCCTTGCTGAAAATAAATACATCTTCAGGTTTGATGGAAAAATCTGGACTTCTTCAGCAGCATAATGACAGGCAACTGCTTAAAAGAAAATCTGGCAAGTCCAGTACTGCAAATCACAACTGAGTTAAAATAAAAAACTAGAGTTAATTTCTAATTAATTTAAATTTCTAACCTGCTTCAGTTTATGACATAAATTTCTGTGACTCCATAAGGGTCCAGCAGTTGACCGTTGCATAATAGTATGAAACTAATGGGATTATCACTCTGGAATCCTGGAGCTTGGTTATATGTATTTCTTGGATGTCATTAGGCTGGTCTGTTCCTTTATTTTACCATATATAACATTCCATTTTCTCATCTGCATTTTATTTTTCTGTTTTCGTATCCATTATCTTCATAGACAAAGACCAAAACTTCCTGTGAGTTATATTAAAAGAGTGTCCCTGTAGAAAATAATCACTGGACACATTATCCATATTAATTCTCTGAGCCAGATATTTCCATTAAAATGGAAAAAATGCAGGCAGTCTAACTCTGGGCCTCTGAGATAATGGCATTATAGCAGAAAAATTTCTAAGCAGCATTCTTCTGCATTGCACATGTAACACCTGACATCCAGGTAAAAACCTGAGACTTCAGTGTTGCACACAACTAGCAGTACCTCATAAGACTTGTGAATTTTTAGGTCTATGTTCTCAAAAAAGTCTAATCAAATCCAGTGGCTGGGCACCCTTGAGAGACAAGAAAATTATGCACTGTTTCTCTGCTTGGAGTATTCTTGTTCTCAAAACCACTAACAGATGAGACATACACATGAGATAATACAAAATGGTTAATAACAGGCATTCCAGAAAATCCCTTAGCAATAGGGAATTGACTAAAAGATGCCACACAGTTCTGGAAGTGGTGACCATACCAAAAGAGCCACCAATTCTTCTATGACCCCCACATCTTACCATCACAATCACTTAAAGCAGAAAGTTGAGCCAAAACATAAACCAATACTTTCCTTCCTGTATCACTCTGCAATAACCTTCCACCCTTCTCATATTCTGATGAACAGCTTTAGTTTTAGTGGCTCCTGCACTATAAAGGGTAACTGCTTAAATCAGCCCTCATGGAAGCAGAACATGACCTCTCTGTTTGCACCTCATACCCTGCTGTCACTGCAAATTTTTGGCTTGGATCTGCACCTCTTTACAGGTGGGTAGGGAACACAAATGACTGTGAGAAGAGAAGGGAAACAAGCACTTGGGTGCTTGTCCATGTGCAGTCATCAAACCCTGCTGCGCCTTTCAAGCCACTCAAATTCCAGCAACTGTGGGCCACTACAGTTCTGTGAGTCATACCATCTTTCAAACATTATGAAAAGAGAAAACAAAGCCTGCAGCTACCCTAAAATGTGACTATCTTAACATCTTCCAACAATACTAGATGTAGCACAGACTGACCTCACTGCTCACTGAGCTTACTCTGATGATATACAGAGTGCCTGATCAGGCAGGTCCAGACACCAGTAATAGATGTGCTACAAACAAAATCATCACATTTAAAACCACCATTCAGTGACTGTGGTTGACTGCTAAAAGGCAGCATGTTAAAAGACAGCAACTTTAGCTATGTTAAAAAGATTAGGAGACAAAATTAAAATAAATTGTTATGACAGGAAACTCTCTAAGAGGTTACTTGTATTTTAAAAGTAGTAAACTACCTATTTAATATGATCGTGTGAAAGAACAGAGTGTACTGCTTTTTTAAATAGCTAAACTTCATAGTCATACACCTTAGGACACCTCTTTGAAATTTAAAGATTTGTAGACCTCCAACATAAACAAAAACTATCTTATTTTGAATATGTCACCAGCAGCAGATTTCCTGAAGAAAGCAGACATTTTATTCAGTTACAATGCTGTACAAATGGGGGTGGAAGTGTTGACCTGCAGAAAGGCTCTGCAGAAGGATTTGGATGGGCTGGATCTACGAGCCAACACAGCAGTGTGCAGTTCAACAAGATCAAGCGCCATGGCCTGCACTTAGGTCACAACAACTCCATTCAGGGCTACAGGCTGGGGGGAAAAGCAGCTGGAAAGCTGCTTAGCAGAAAAAAACATGGGGATGCCAGATGACAGTGGCTGAACATGAGCCAGCATGTGCTCAGGTGGCCAGGAAGGCCGACAGCATCCTGGTTTGTATCAGCTATTGTGGCCAGCAGGATCAGGGCAGTGATTGCTTCCCTGTGCTTGGCACTGGTGGGGCTGCACCTCAAGTGCTGTGTCCAGTTCTGAGCTCCTCAAATCAGGAAGGACTTTGAGGTTCTGGAGCGAGTCCAGAGAACGGCAGTGAAATTGGTGAAGAAATTGGAACACAACTCTTGTGAGGAGCAATTGCGGGAGCTGGGGCTCTTTAGCCTGGAGAAAGGAGACTCATGGGTGACCTTAACACTCTCTACAACCAGCCACGAGAAAGTTGTAGCCAGGCTGGGGTTGGCCTCTTCTCACAGCCAAACAATGACAGGATAAGAGGACACAGTCTCAAGCTGCACCAGGGGAGGTTTAGGTTGGACATTAGGAGGATTTTTTTCACAGGAGTGATTAGACATTGGAGTGGGCTGCCCAGTGAGGTGGTGGAATCACCATCCCTGGAGCTGTTTAAGGAGAGACTCACCATCCCTGGAGGCGTTTAGTGCCATGGTCTAATTGATGTGGTGTTGTTTGATCATAGGTTGGACTTGATGATCTCAGAGGTCTTTTCCACCCTGACTCAGTGATATGAGTCACATAAAACATATCATGCCTAATGGCTTGCTCAAACCAGATCCAACAGTTCTCCTGCTATCACTGCTTTTGACCCAGGGTTACACAGGGGATAACTGGGGATATGGAAGAACATGTAGCCAACATGAATGTTCATACTGAAAGGTGGTACAAGTAAATGGAAGAAAGAACCTATACACTGGGAAACAACTGTCTTAACCAGAAGAAATTATGAGATCTAGTTCTACACTGCTAAAACTAAAAAAAAAAAAAAACCCAAAAAAACCCCCAAAAAACCCCACCTAAAAAAAAACCTTAAAAAAAAATCTTGTAGACATTACTCCTCAGTGTGCAACCATGACAAATGCACTAATGCTAATGAATTTTTTGATATTTTTGTGCTCTGATAGCAATAGCTTGGCTTGAGTCCTGCCTAGGACTGATGGACTTTTGCAGGCAAGTGTTTTGTTGCTGTGAATTCCTCTCTTCTGTCTGTTAAGGATGTGTCACTGCAGTAGCTGATTAAACAAATATAAATTATCTCTAGAAAGTGATAATCCAGATCACTGTTTCCCCTTGTAAATCCTGTTTTGTCACCCACGCCTTTCTGTGTACTTGGATTTTAGATTCCTGCTCCAAGTCACACAGGCAGTCTGAATCAGGATCCAACTGGAAAGAAGTTCAAAGCCGTATTTCCTTTGTTTTGTTATGAAGAGAAAATGCAGACAAAAGGTGGCAAGCATGCAACATCATATTTGTCATCAAGTATGGGAGGCAAATGCTGGACAATGGATTAAAATGAACCATCCCACTGAATAACATGGTTGCCAAAAAACGTCTCCAATTCTTTTCCCAATTTACAACATATTTTTGTGACAGTCTTAGCTAAGTTTCCTCCATTTATAGGTAAATTTATATTCAGTTGTCTATGACAACAATGTTAATGTTCCAAATAATTCTGTGGAGTTCATGTAACAGGATGGAGAAAAATGTCTACAGCTCTATAACCATCCCAAATATACAGCTCAAGTATTTTGGCAACTCAGTGCTCTTAAGACCTCAACAGGGAAAACCCTCAAGAATCTGGCTTTTGGTGACAGTGGGAGCTATAAAAGTTTGGGCATAATTTTGAATTCAAACCATATGATCAGTAAAATCCATGCTTATTTCTACAGCTAAGAAGGTTTTCTGGATGTATATTTGGATCATTGTTCTTATTGCCAACCATTGTTTTGGAAACCTTCTTAATGGAACAAGTGGTTGCTTTTTAGATTTTTAGAGCTTCCAAACTCCTATTTGACTACTTTTTTTTAATATGTGTTCACACATGCCTGGAACTGAAAAAACCTTAGAAACTATTAGAATTGGTTGCTGCCCCCCATTCCTAAGAATGAGCAAACCAAAATGATAGCAACATTGGCGCTGTGTTCCTTGCCTTGTGCGTCATGCAGCTGCCCTGCCAGCCAGAACCATTTATAGTGCACCAGGACAATGTGGAAATTATCTCCTTTCTCCCCACTCCAAATGCTGTAAGCTTGCTCATTACCATCCATCCCACTGTTCAAAACAGATTTAAAGCATAAAGAGCACTGCTACAAACTCCTGGATACCTTCCTGCCCTCCCTTCTAACAGGACCAGAGTGTCTTCTCCTCCTTCTCTCCTCTGAGCTATCTTTAACTTTATTTCACAAAGCAATGAAACTGCTGCAATGAGGTCATCCATCCATCCCAGCTGCTCTTCTGCTACAACTGAAACCCGCTGCTTAAATTCAATGCAATTGAACGAGGGGGTTAGAGTTTTGCACAATTAATACTACACGTATATTCTATGGAAAAGGTGGCCCAAATAAGATACCGTCCAGCAAGCACCCCAGCCCCACTGAAGCAGATGGTACTACTCATGCTGCCTCTCCAACAGCCTGATGTGCTACAGCTGCACAGGACAAAAATCTGTCCAAGGTGCACTGAGCTCCAGCCAGTTCTACAAAGCAAATACCTTCCTGGAAGAGGTATCATTAAATTACAAATAACTTTTTCTGTCTTGAATTGGATCAGCAAGTCAGACAGGACATTCTTCACAGGAAGAGATTTTCTAAAGAACTTAATAGAAACTGTCAGCATCTCTGCTTTCCACATGAAGGACTCTGCTTAAAATTCCTTTTTTATTCTCCTGTAGGCAACCACTGGTTTTATTTTAGCTACAGAAAGCAAGTACTTGCATAGGGCTGTTTTTCATAGCCATTTTCTGTTTTCAAAACAATCCTTTCCTCAATGAGCTCAGTCCATATCCAAAGTAGGCATGGAGATGTGGGAGATGGCGGCATTTAGCACCCACCCCAGTGCGAGCAGCAGACCCTTTCTTCATTCACTTTCTCTTAAGGAAATAAAATTCTACTAAAGGTTTCCATATTACTGTTCCCTGGCACAACCACAGTGCTCTGGCATTCTACCAGTGCTTCTAACACTCTTCTGCTTGCTCCTTCCCTGTCCTGAACAGATGTGGTATTCATTTCCATGGCCTTTCTATCCCAGGAGTACTGAGGAGAATGGGTTGGAGATGACTCATGTCTCCCTTCCCCCCCCAACCAACAGCACTGCTCCAGGTGTGGATTTCATAGCCCTGGGAATAGAAAGGCTTAGGAACAGAGCAGTGCTCATTTAGGAAGGCCTTGAGGGTGGTGGTCCTAGACGTTGCTGTTCATAAGCAGAGGAGCAAAACCATTTTCTCTGCCCACAGTCATGCCCTGTGTACATAATGGCATTCTCTTACGACAAAAGGTAATTAAATCATTAACTTGCTACAAGAAAAGGATGGTTGATGTTTTTAACCTAATTTGTCATCAGCCATTTGTGTGGTTGCATCACACTGTAGCAGGGACTACTTGCTCTTTAAATTGAAGTCTTTCGAAGTCCATCCTACTAAGACAACAAATTGACAACAGTTCTAAACACACCTACTCTAAGTTTTTGTGCATTTTCAAAGTGCTGTTTAAGGATTAATATGGATGCTCGCTAGTAAACCTGAACTAGATTTCTTCTGCTTCAATACCTGATTAACTCCTAAATGTCTTAGGATTGTAATATATAAAGGCAGCAAAAGAAGTAAGTTAACACATTGTAAAACTTTATTTATTCTTGTTGCAAAACTATTTGTTTTTTATTTTTTGATTTTGATATTTGTTCTAAAGTATAGCACACAGCAATGTTGTCAGGAACTGGGCTTGATCGTAACTTGGACGTTTCCAGTTCACATCTATAGACTTTTTGTAACTGAATTATTGAGGGTGGTGTGAATGAAGTATGAATGGAAATGTGTGCACTACTGGAAGCAGCAGCAAAACAGAGCTGAAAACGGTGACACACAAAGATAACAAAGAAAAAAGCCAACTGAAGGAAAATTTACAATGTCTCATATACAGCAAGATAAGCAGGCCTGAGCTCTAGTAAGGCCAGAGCAAAGACACCTCTGGGACCAGGACCCTGCACCTTGGAAACAGCCACAATCCCTACCACAGCACATCACCTATGCCACTCTTTATCCTACAGGCACAGCAGGAAGTCACGTTGCAATCTGAAGAAATTCAGCATGAGGACATACAGACACAAAAAATTTACGAAGGCTGAAGTAAGAAATACCCTGAGGCAAAATAAGCATGCCAGAATAGCTGCTGGATCTTAAAGGCATGGAAGACCTGTATAAAATCAAATCTATCACCACGTACCACAAGAAGCCCAGAAAAAGCATTGAGGATGTGACAACCAGGGTGCTTTTGCCTTCAATGTTACACATGAGCAACCCTGGTCAGACCATATTAACACAAATATGCTGATGCTTTGAATATGTAGGTATGAGTCTGATTAATAAAATCAACTTTTTTGATATTAAACTTTTTTGAATACTTTTAACTCTCTCTTCCATAAGAATTTTCACTGAGTGCTGTCAAATCAATTTCCTATGGTGGATTGTGTCAATTTGCCTCCTCTCTGTGAAACAGTCCTCTCAGCAGGAAGGTGGACAGATGACACAGTACTAAGATACAGCATAATACACATTATACAAATAAATTACACTCTTGAAAGTTCACAAAGTCAGACGTGAGCCAAACTCTTTGACTCAGTTCTTGACATACCCAAACATCAGCCCCAGCAGACCAGATCACTGCCATGAAAAAATATACCACAAACTTCCACAAATGCAAAGGTATGATTGCTTGCCTAACACTCAGGTTAAATCAGAAGAGGCAGAAAACTATATTGTAAATTTTGGTAGTTTTCCTCCTTAGAGAAAAATGGTTCCACATGAATTTAAAGTAAACAGTAAATTGAATTACTGTGACGGTTTCTCATGAATTTGTATTGTTTCACTTGTTACCTGATCCTGACCCTACCTAAGTCAAAAGTAAAACTCCAGGAGCCTGAAAATGTAATTCCACTTGTCTCCTACCTATTCTACTGCTTTTTCCAGTGTTACCACTTAGCTGATTTAACTGTGACTTAGACCAAAGAACAATCTCAAATTACCTTCAGTTTTACATTCACTTAAAAGAGATGAGTGCAGATTTGAAACAGATGACCTAAGATTTTTTTTTCTTTTCTTTTCACTCTCTTCAATTCTTCTTTAGAGATTTGGCACTGTTATATTTTTGGCTGAGGGAAGCAATGGTACTGAGCAGATAGATTGGTCAAGTGTCTGAGCAGACTAAATCAGAAAAACAGAGAATCAAGAAAGAAATCCATCACAGCTGGAAATAGTAAGCAGTTTTATTCCTCATTAATCTTTAGCTGTAACTAAAGGTGTGTATCACTTCTTACCCTCCCAGAAGATAGACTGTTTTTTGTTAAACCCTTCAAGCGTACTTTTAAAATTTTAATTAAATGGCTTTATGCTAAACCAAAAAAGAACTGTTATCAAAAAAGAGCATGAAAAATGCATTACACTGTTTGATAAGTCATCCTGCACAACTTAAAATAATTTGAACCTAGTTTAAAACTGGTGTTTCCTGGTTACTTCACAACTGCAATCTTTAAAAGTTACTGATTATTACTGTCTGGTTAAGACTGCCAGCAATTTTACTTTGCCAAGAAAAATACCATAAGGACACAGTTCTGAGGTTTTCTCTGGTGTTGGTATGCATCTGCACACCCCAAAAATTAGATTTTTAATGCAAAAGTCACCAAAGAGAAATAAGTACAGCAGCACTTGAACGGTGGTCAACAATTGCACAGAGCTGTCACAGGGAATTCCTCTACAGATCTTTTAGTATGAAAGATACTGTATTAAATATATTGCTATTCATAATTACTGTTATTAGTGTAATCATCTATTCCAAGAAGCCTAGATACCTAAATCCAGGCAAGAGATGTTTCTCTGGACACATTCTCAGATTTCTGTATGAAAAGGAGAGCTGCTCTTGGAAAAGGTAAAGGTTTCAATTTGTCTGGACAAATCAGATTTGCATTGATTATGTGTGGCATTTTGCTTATATGAGATGAATTTTCTTGAGAATGAACCTTCATATATTCAGACAGCCTAGACAGCAACTTTCCAAAGTGGAAAAGGGTCTAGATTATAGCCAAAAAAAAAAAAAAAAGAGAGAGATCCTTGGCTGATAATCCTACATCAGAAAGTTTCCTAATAATTTTTAATTGTATTTATTTAACTGAATCTAATAGCACTGAAAAATACTACTTTAAACAACTTAATTTATTAAGGTATTTACTTAAACATATGAGAATTCCAGCTTGGGTCAAGAGGACTACTCCTTTGCTTTAACTTAAGTGTCTGCTTTGATGCCTCAGTGAATCAGGACTGAGTGATTTATGGCAAATGCAATGCCTTTTTGGAAAAGGCATTGTATCTTTTGCCAGAATCTAAAGATTGCTAAGTAGTCTTAGGAGACTGAACCAAGATGACTGTAGTTCCTTACACATTTGATTATATTTGTATGAGATTATAGGTATTTTTCCCAAAATAAAAGAGGCAGCCGGATAGCCAAATTAGTAGAAAGCCTGGGGCAGCACATCTGCTCTTTCCCTCTGCTACTTAAGGTATAATGAACAGATGGAAATCTCAATTCCACCACTGACAGCCTTCATCTTGACTGTTAAAAGGCAAAGAAATAATAAGCTTTCAGAAATGTCAAAAGGAGGCTGTAACAGGAATACTTAAAGCACTTCTGATAGATGATATACACTCCAAATATTTGTACTGTTTGATAAATTGGGAAACACATCTCTTCCTTTCCAAATTTTGATGGTGTTTTTAAGGCATTAAAATATCTTATGTACCTGCAACACAAATTGCACTTGAGAGAAAAGAAGCCTGTTGGAGGTTAGACTGAAGAAACGGAGAATGTGGAATTTTAAGAAATAGGGAGCGTACTGTTTTTCAAGCATTATTTAGACAGCATACTGTTTGACTTGAGGAACTGTGACTATTACAGCAGAATATTACAGAATCACAGAATGGCTTAGGCTGACAGGCACCTCTGGAGGTCATCTCACCACCCACCCACTCAAGCAGGGTCAGTGAAAGCAGGCTGGGCAGATCACATCCAGACAGCTTTTGGACTCTCTGCAGGGACAGAGACTCCACAACTTCTGTGGGAAACTGATGCCTTGTGAAGGCTGACCTAGAACAGAGACTAGATGGAGCAAAAGAATAAAGTAGGTATTTATTAAGAGGCCTCAATGGATACACCTTGGGCAGCACAACCCAAAATGGCCACAAAATGGATAACAGGTCACAGGGCTCATATCTGTATAAGTTTTGGTCCATTTGCATATTGGAGCTAATTGTCCAATTAAAGCTTTAACCCATGAAGTCCCATCCTTCTTCTTTTCTCTCTGCGGTCCACCATTGCTCTTGGGCCTGAAATTTGGATCATTTGTCCTAGGTCCCCAGCTAGAGAAGGAATTATTTTGTCTACCTATTCTGTGAAGACAGCTTACTATCCCCCAATATGAAGCCAAGACTTACACACTAAAGCAGAACAGAATCTGAAAAATATCAAAGCTAAAACCTGAGGCATCAAAACCTGTGCCAAGACTCAGTCACCCTGACAGTAAAATGAGGTTTTTATCAATGCTGAAATGTCTCTTACATTTAAGCAAAGTGTTTGTGTCTTATTTTCTCCTGTCCTGTCATTTGGCACAACTTATAGAGAGCTTAGCTCAGTCTACTTTAAACCCTGCCTTTCAATATTTGTACACACCTATGAGCTGCTGCTTCACTGGAATAGACAGCTGCAGCTCCCAGTCTCTCCTCACAAATGTAAATTTATAAACCAAGGATCAAAAGGAAGAAATGCTACTCTGGATTAGAAAAAAAATTAAAAATCCATAGCTAATGGACATATGCTAGTGCTGAGCAACTATCAAAGTCAAAAAGGTTAATATAAATAAGGTCTGAACAGATAAGGGATTATCAAGTATGGATAGAGCAATCTCATCTTTTTATTTTTTATAGTGTAAGTAGCACTATAATGATGATTTCTGATGTCTGTAGTTAAATATTTAAATATCAAACCAAATTGATTCTAATCAAATACCTCATTTTATGTAGAAGGCCAAACTTCATAAAAATATTTCCTATATAAACTTATAATACACTGAACATGGCTAAAAAAAAATGCTTAAAAAACATAGAACTCCAAACATTTAATTGACATTCTCAGCATTCTGTGGGATGACTAAAAGGCTTTACAAGAGGTAGGTTTTGAATGGCTATGTGAAAGAAACAAAGAAAAGTTGCACTGCAGATGTAGCAGGGGAAGGTATTTCACATTAATGGAGAAAAACCCCCAATTCTCCCAAGGAAAATATGAAAAAGGTGGCAGAGCTGCATAACTCAAGCAGAGATGAAGTAGAGGTAGCAATAAAGCTATGTAGAACCAAGAAAGAACAAAATCTATTTTTTGTATAGGAAAGTCAATAAAGATATTTTCTCCAGAGGAAGTGTGAACACAGCGCATCAGAGGAAGGAGAGTTTGGCAGCAACATTTGGACCACCTGGAAGAAAACCCGGTTTGTATCACAAAGGCCAGAAAGTACTGTAATGTACAAGGGAAAATATTCAAGACTATAAAAGTTTTGTAATCTATTCCAATAAAATATAAACACAGAGAAGAACTATGCCCAGGGTCCTACACATCCTAGTGAGATGAAGAGCATCATTACTTCTTTGGAGAAGATGGGTGGGTTCTGTTTGAGTAGCATTGCTGGTGCCATTTAATTTCCCAGCTCAGTGCTACTCAGCAGAAACTAAATATCAATAAAAATAGGTAACATTTCCAGTGCACATCACACTTAAGATACCCTAAACCACATAACATTATAAAAATCAATGTAAGCATGTGTTCAACCAAACTCTTTAGGTCCTGGGAATGGTAACTACCATTCCTCAAACAACATTCTTCCTTCTTTCTGCCCTTCCCTAAAGAGATTTGATGCAAAATAGTGAAAACCTGGATTACAGCTTCCATGTCTTGCATGATTGTAGAAGTATCAGATACTCTCTAAAGATAAAAGTGCCAGGCACTTTTGGGCCAGAAATTTTCTATTCTGTTTTAAAAACTTTTCCAATCAGCTCTGCAAGTGAAACTGCAACCGAAGCTAATAAATGCACATTTAATCTGCAGCAGTTGGCATCAGCAAGCTAAAGAAAATCATTATCTTTCAGAAGAAAACAAAATTTAGTAGAAGTTCAGAAGGGCTTCACAAGCTTTACATAATTGCCTTTAAGCACACTTCTCCTAGACTTGTGATGGTTGGCCTAAACTGGAGCACTTCCCACTCAATTATAGCACATTTTGCATCTCCCTAAGCACACGTGGTTTTATGACCACTTACATCAGTATTACAAAAGCAAGTTGTGACTTGGTTGCTCTGTGATTTCACATGTGATGATTGACTTAAGTTATTCTGGACCAGGAAAGGAGTGGTCCACATATTAAAAAAAGCCCCAAAGCTTTCTTAGATCAATGACCATATACAATCAGTTCAGAACTAATCAGAATTTTTTAAATAAAAATTTGTCCTTAAGAAATTTGGTATTATGTAAGTAAGGTAAGTAAGAAAACAAAACTTAGACAACATTTTTCTTAAGTACTCAAGTAATTATTGTTTTGAAGATAACATCCAGAACTTAAGGGAAGATCACATTTTATTACTACAAGCTAAACACATTTTTCTACTTTACTGATATGGTTTCCTTAAGTCACAATGTTCAAAGCTCCACACAGAGTAAAGCTTCAAAGATTACCCAAAATTCCTTTAATGGCTCCTCAACACTCCAAAAGTTGCCAGAATTATTAATATTTAAATGAAGTTAAGACTTCATGTATTAACTTCAAAATTACTCTTAATTAGATTTTTACTAGGGAAAAATTGGAGGACTGTTTATGAATTTTACCACAGAACTGGAATACTCAAGCTCAATAAAATGGTATATTTATAAGGGTAAAGTTTTTCCAGAAGTCATCATAAAGAAGTAACAGCTACTTCTGCTTTCATTGGAGAAACAGAAACATTCTGGAATCCTGAGAGAAAGGGAGAGTATGAACATTGTATTTTACATTGAAAAACTGGCAACACTTCCAGCTCACCTACATTGGACATATTCTTACCACCTGTGTTAGTGGCTATGGTTACTCTTTATCATCGTGAATTTAGCTTTCTTAAAAATGGCCTTTGAAGTAAGTTCAAACTTTTCAGTCCAAACGATCTCACTGGTAAATCTATATTCAAATATTTATTAAAAATGACTGGAAAAAAGGTTAATTGGAGACTAAATTAAGGGCCCCAAAGCATTCTAACTCTATTTTAACATTTTTAACAGGTGGTTAGAAGTTCTAAATGGCTCCTCCTCATCATCTCCTCAAATATTTGAGATCCTGGGGATTATATCAGTGATCTCGAAAGAACACTGTATAAAATTATAGCCCTTATAACCAGGGACTAAGTGAGAAAAGGAAGTGGCAACATGCTTCTCAGAACTGTTTGTAATCCTCTGCTAAGCCAAATACTACCTATCCTTTTCACACTATTATTTGTACTTTCCCCAGGGAACATCAGACGTAGAGCAAATGGTCTCCCCATGTCTGTCACAGAGTGAAGGAAGAAATTCATGTTTAAGATATTATTTTGCATTATAGGGGCAGCACACTGAGATGCACTTTTTCTCTGATTTTATTTCATGATGTTTAGAACATAATACTACATCTAAACCAGAATCCTTGGATAAGGCTGTGGCATATTGACTTTGCAGAATATATGTGCATTTCAAATTAGCTGGCTCAGATACCACCTACAGCAGACTGCAAAAGTAGGATGTACCAAATGGTTCAAAAGAATATTTTTTATGGTTTTTCTAAATTCTATTACTAACTGTATTATTCCTTTTCCCAGATAACTCACTTATACCTTTGATTTTTGAACAAAAAAATAATTGTATATATTTTAGCAAACTTGTTAAATTGTTTTTTTTTGGAGATGACCTGTTGGAATTCTTATAGTATTCAAACACCATTGAAGATACAGTGAAACTAGACCCAAGTCACATCTTTTTAGAAGGACTGAAGGGAAGGAAAGTTTTATACTCATCCCAGATTCTCTTTTTGGTGTTTGACACAAAAACTTTCTGTTAATTGTAATTACTGGTAAATTCTATGACTTTTATGATCCAAAGCCATTAATACATATACGTATTCCAATGAGTTCAGAGAATTGATAGGTATGTGCAGGTTATTTTGACCAGAAAAATATATCTTGGTTACTTCAGTAAGTCCCTTGCTCATGATATACTGATGAGAGATCCATTTGCCTTTTAAGATTAGTTAATGTTCCTTTTCATTAGCCAATAATCTGACTTTCAGTCTTTGTTGTCTAGTGAATATTGAAATGTTCACATTCATAGTTAGAATTACTTTGTCTACTTGAGTACTCACTATTTGAGTGTATTATATGGATAATAGTGTAGCACCTGTGAGAGGAGTTTAAGAGTGCCAGGTAATGCAACTTTACAGGTTTTGCAGAAAAAATATGTGCATGTGGGAAAAAAATGGCAAAGTATTCTACTCCTGTGCGATGTCTACACTATGCAATGAAGTGCATAATAAAGCAAGTCAGGTGGGTTTTTTTTCTTTCTGTAATCTTTCTTGAGAATAAACAAGCTCAGCTTGAGCTTCCTTAGCATGGCACTTATTATTACATATCATAAAGCAGAGCTTTTGAATTGTCTGTGTACTTCCTATGACTGCAAATTTTCTGATAATGTATTTATAGTAATACATTACATAGTCTAAAAAGTAAAAGATTAATTATGCTTATTCTATGTTAATATTACTACCTATTTCTTTCAACCACCTCTCTGAAGGCTATTTTCCCTGTCACCTAATACACATGACCTTTTTAAAGGCTATGTTCAAGTGATGCCAAGCACAGAACATCCACAAAAGCCCTGTGTGACCCAACACTCTCAAAATACTTATTTTTTTCAGACATGTGGGGAGGAAGCAGAAGGAAGGTATTAGAATAACTTTTCTTCCAGTCATTCAGAAGCAAATACACATATGCATGATCACCCTTCTGGGAAAAAAATGCTTGCATGGGGAAAGGTTTTATGAAGAAATGTGAAGTAATAGATTGAATGATGCTTCCAACTTGTAGAGTATCAGACCAACATCTAAATGTGCATGTTCACATTCACTGTGGCATCTGAGGTGGCTCCAAAAATCCATCCCTCACTTGCTAGTTGTAATTCAGTGGATGCATACAATCCAAAACATCCTGAATATAATCAGAATTATGCTATCAAATTATGTTACTCTAATGCAAACTGTCATGTACTATTGAAGAATCTCATCTGGGTCCCCTTAATGAAAAGCCTCTTGCTGATAATTTTTCTTGTTATTCAAGATAGCTGAGAGCATGGCATCTGTATTTCTCCTTGGTCCTCAGTCTCCAAATTCCACCTTTGTGGGACAGACTTAGATCTTGGTTTGCTGGTAGGCTTTAGTAGCTAAAAATATAAATAAGGTCATAATGATTATATCATAAGATTTCTTCATACTGGCAGGATCATCTGTATATTAAAATTAAAAAAATATAAATAAAGTAAATAGCAAATGTCTCTACTCACTGCCAATAGACAAAACTCAAAAACTGTTTCCTAACCCTGTATCATATTGAATCATGTGCTCAAACAATGCAAAAGTAATGAAAAAAACATTGATTCCACTTCAAGAAGCTATGAAAGACAGGTTGACAAAAAAATAAGTGTGGCACAAAGGAGAATAAGTGTTATACTTTGAAACTGCTTATTTACTTAATTAAACATTTCATTGCAATATTCCATTTAACAGATTAAAAGGGTAAACTACTATAGGAGTAAATACCAGAAAATATCTGAATGTTCCTCTATCCTACAATTGTCTTGTATTTTCATAATTAATTTTTTGAGCTCAAATAATCTGCAAAAATTAAAATTTTTGTGATTTATATTAATGAAAATGAATTGTAAAATGTGTTTTTCACAAGCTTTAGGAGAGCTGCCATCTGACCCCAATTACTTTATGAAAGGATGACCAACTGAACATGGACAGTGCTGTCAGTAGGGTATTGCACTGCTATTGAACATCCTCCTTTAGGGTTCTGGAAGAAACTCCTCCAGGATTCAGAAAATATTTTCTTACACAGAAAGCCAGCCAATTTCTTTTTGTTTTCCTTTATCTCAGGGCTCTAATAGGCAGCGATAAAATGAATTCAGCCAAAAATTAGGATCAGACAGTAAACTGAGATTAGTTCTGTGAACTTCTTTCAATCTGACAAACACAGCAGAAAAAAGTCTCTCCTCATTCTACATCTCTCCCCTATATGATTTAGGATGTTAGATCATCTGCACCAAGACATTAGCTACTGTAGTCAGGGGATACTTTTCTGTTGTTGAATTTACTTAGTTTCTTATTCAAATGCTCACAGGACATTGACACAGGGATGGATTTTTGGTCAGGAAACACACGTCCATTACACTGCTTCCCTCCCCCACTTCCCTCAAAAAAGCCAGGAAAGATGTACAATAACTGTAGCTGTCTGCAAAGTTTCTTCCCTAGAGATGGGAATAATGAGCTCTTGGAAATGTCTAAAGTCTACTAAATAAGAAAAACATCTAGCAAGGATCTGGTAAAACAGTTTTAAAGCCATGAGAATCCACTCAATATCTCTAGCACTATTATTTTTAACTGAAAAACTAGGACTACAGCCAATTTATGCTTCTGAAATTATTATTGGTTTAGAAATTTATACATATTTATACACATATTCATCTTTTAAAATGTCTGCATTTCCTGGCATTCCATGTAGACAACTACGGTTTTAAATCTTTACAAAATTCAGCTAAATAATCAAGTCCCCACCCATCTCTAAGTATTTTAAGTATAGATGTGTCCAAAATGCTTTCAGTTTTTTTCTTTGTTTGAGTCATGAAAACAAAAAAAACCAACACATTAAGATTCTGCAAATCTGTAAATATTATGTAACTTCCGGGATAACAACTTGGAACAGCGATAAGAGACTGTCTCTAGGGATTCCTTCATGAACCTCCTGGTTGGGGGCATGGATAGGGCTTTGAAAATAGTTAAAATATTTAAATACAGTGAAGGAAACTTAGTTTATGCAGTCTGAGTCATTGCATAATGGCTATGATGTACCAGCTAGTGCACAGCATAAAAACAAATAATCCCTCACAGACAAACACTACAAATAGCAGCCCTGGATGTCCATTCGGCAACTTCCAGATGTTGTTTCTTACCCTTCAACAACCAGTGAAGGCTAGAAGCATGACAAGTTGAAGAAGCATGACAAGCAAGCTATCGTGCACCAGCCACAGGCTCAGAGGTGGGCTCTTAGATGTAGCACTCAGCAGCTAAACTTTTCCAAGGCTTGGCTTAAGTCTCCAGCAAAAATTCTCGAAACACTTCTGAAGTCACGAGCAATAAATGCCAGGACCTGAGCTCCAAAGGAATCTCTTCCCTGTGAGGATGAGTGACACTGTGGTTTTTACTCACTCTCTCCTACAAAAATCTCCTCATCAGCTCTGAACTTCCAAGTCTAGTCCAAAAAAACTTCTATTGCCCTTTTTTGTAGCTTCAGAGTACTTTAGAGAAAGACTTTCTTAATACACCAAAGTGGTTTTAGATGCCAGAATCTCACATTTTTCCTGATCTTATTGCAGTGTTTCCTTGGTAGAATTTGAACTCAGATCTAGTACGTTTTGCTGTACAGGACAGTCTTATCTTAATGCCAGGAGACAAACAAATTGTTCTCCTAGAAATACAGGGTATGCTGTAAGCAGGACTATCTGGAACATAGCAGATCTCCAAAAAAGCCAAGTTTTCAAACAGAATCACAAACAAATCACAGAATCCATATTTACTCCACCATTGAGGTCTCTTCAGCAAACTGTACAATCCAAAGTGAAAAATATGTATTTCTTTCAACAGAGCCAAAGCTCATAGAAAACAGAAGAGGTCCAGTTGAAAGGGAATCATCTATTTTATGTAATCAGCTATTCCATGATTACCTCAGGGCTGACCATAAGGCATATTATTAAGGCCATTACCCAAAAACATTAACATAATGTGCTTCTCTTTCCTCCAAGAAATGGTTAGGGGAATACAAAAAAGCTTGTTGGTGCAGAAGCAAAGCTGTGCAAAATTTAAGGTTTATCTGGATCCCTCTAAACAGATTAGCTCTGCATGCCACTATTTGACCAAGCAGATCTAACTGGAAGAGACTGAGCAAGCTGTGAAAAAGAAGGCTGCATCCCCAGCATTAAGACCAGATGGTTGTTACATGGAAAACAGGTGTGATCTGTCACTGGAAAGGAACAGATCCACTTGCAAAAAAAGGAAAAAAGGCGTGCAGAGCAAACCTATCTCAAATACTATTGACAGTAAAACTCACTCATAATGACAATATACTTTTGACTGTAATTTTATGTTTCAGGATTAATCAAATAATACATATCATCTACAAAAATAGTCCCCAGGTTTTCACTTTTTATTTTTGTTTAGTGATATATAACAGATTTGGAATTATACTAACAAAATTAATAGTACTATAGGAGCAGTCCTTGGGACAGTAGGATACGTGGCGAAAGTTCTAACTCTGTATTCACCACACAGCTTTTTTTTTGGATATTTTGCAGAATTTAAATCATAAACAGATGTTTGTGGAAAGAAACTGTCTCCTCTTTCTTACATACAATGTATTAATCACTCTAAAATAAGACTATAAAGATAGTATCTTGCTGAGTCCTTTGTACTTAGCAATGTCACTAAATACTTAATTTACATCCCATTTGGGACAAAGCTTTAGAAGCAAACTTTAGGATGCTTCTGTGATCTACAAAAACAGTTATAAAAGCTATTTAAATATTTCTTGTTTTTAGTGGGGACAGTGATAGCAAGGAAGTATTAATGAAGCTGAAAAGCAGCAGTTGTTGCTTATCATCTCTTTATCCCTTAATAAGGGCAGGATGGAAACTGTGGTGTGCTATGACAGAACCAAGCAAGGAACCAAGGACATGGGACATACAGCAGCCAGCCAGAGCATGACAGCAGAAGTTAGGAGATCATGAAACAAAGTAATTAAATAACCAAGACAATGTGTTTAGAAAACCTGACTTAGAACTGCAGATCAGCAACCAAGGACAAAGAACAGCTGTGACATAGAAGGCTTAGAGATAATTATAAGTGGGAACAAAATTAGCTAAGAGCATGGGTAGGATTAGGATTGAACAAACCTATCCAGAGAGAAATGGGGTTTATTTTCTCATTTACCAGTGAGGTAGGGTGCTGCTGTGTTAAGCAAAAAAAATCCAAGACAACATCACACTACACAAGATTATTGTCTTTAAAAGCTTCTACTCCTGCCCCGCCAAGAAAGGAAAAAAATTTAAACAGACCACAGATAATTGTGTCATGACATTCAAAACCTAACTAAGATCTATACCATATTAGGGGGGAAAAATGCATTGACATCAGCTGTTCTATCAGAGCTGCTTGAATCCACAAAATCTGGCAAATTACTTTTTTACTCTGGTTTTGGTTAGGGTTTTGGAGGTGTTCCTCCAGATGCCTTAACTATTCTTAAGCCACAGCATCACTGGGATAGAAGTTGCAGTACTTCAGTGGTGGAGCAGTTCTCTCACTCATCATGGTCCTTGCAGCAGGAACCTCAGTTTAGAGCAGAAAAGATACAACCCACTGGTGGTCTCACACAGCACACACAAGAGGAAAGCATACAAAAAGAAAATACCAGATTTTCCCCAGGAGAGGACCGTCTCTTATTACATCCTCTTTCTGAGGATACAGCAGTCATAGCTGCATTAGGAGTTTCAAGCTGACACCTTTGAGCAGAAGAATACTGGACTTTATTGACTAATAACTAAATAAGAAAAATCAAACATTAACCTTATTAATAATGAAGGACATCCTGTAAATGTGACATTGAAACAAAGTCTTCAACCACAGGCACAGTCTGAATCCCAGTGTCAGGTGCTGAAAGTGAAGAGTGTCTCTAGCACAGATGATAGTTAAGTCTATAGTTACTATAAATTGCATAAATGTTCACAATGACAAAATCAATCTAAGCCAGGTCTATTATGGTACCACCAGTGCTGCTCAGAACTTCAAAATTTGTTCACAGCACCCTCTTGCTTTATGACTGACATGTGAGCACCATGCTAGCAATCATTTCCCTGCATCCTACTTCTGCCAAAAGTTAGGCTCTTCTATTTTAAAATCATTATACTACCAAAAATGGAGCAAAATTAAAACTTCTTTTCCAATTAAAATAACTACAATCAAAACGGAACTGCTTCCTCTTCTAGCCATTCTTATCTAAAAGAGATACTATTGTATCTCTTTATGTTGGGTTTATACTATACATCCATATTTGACTTCTAAAACTGAATACAGGAGTGGAGTTTGAGGCCTTTTTTAAAAAACATTTTTCTTTGTGAAGAAGCAGAAGTTAGCATCAGCCATTTCTCTTAGAATGATTCAACTGCTTCAAAGTCACTTCTGTAACCAGGAGAAGAAATGCAATGAAGAAAAAAACCTCAACATCCTGGGCAGTTTAGTTAACATTCATTTTTCACTTGTAGATTTTACCTTACAGAACTACAATAATTTCAAATACTCAGACACAGAACATTACTTAAAACCACCATCAGCAACATTGCTGTGTTTATCAGCCAAAAAAAAAGTTACTTAGGTGAATTTTCCTATTTTTTTCAATCACAGCAGGATTTCTAACAAAGAAAGAAGGCAAGGCAACAAAAATGAGATGAAATTTGAAAACTGTGGCTGTATTTTTTCAAGTTAAAACTAGTTTAGTGGTTTTCTTTGGAGCACAGACTATGTACTTTGTCAAAAATCTGTTTTGTCCCACATTCTATTAAGTGGTTCTTTGACATTACCTCTGCTCTGTGAGCCAGAACTGCTGCCAACAAGCCTCAACTGAGAAAACACTATAGCTCTGTTGACCTCTTCAACTGTTTATATTCATATCAGCTCCTTGTTCTTGACCATCTGACCTCCTGCTCCCAAACACAGAGCAAAAAAAATTTGGTTTAGTGTTGGTTAGCACCTTATTCTGTCCTGGATACCTAGAGTTGTATGAAACAGCCACTTCCTTGTCTTCTGCTCTAAAGTTTTGTCCATGACATGGTTTTATACCAATAGGTACAGTTACAAAATATAAGAATTATGGAGTCTTTAATACAACCAAAACCCAGAGAAGCAGACTGATGGTTACCAGACATCATCAAAGCAGCTCTGGCAGTAGAGCTCAAAGGAGAAGGCATCTGGGACAAAAGCACACAGTGCCAGCTCTTACATCCAGAGACCAATTCTTAGGAGCTGCTTGCTCAGTGGAGGAGTCTGTTAATGCAATAGAGCAGCACAGCTGCGAGAGGCTGAGTAGTTCAGGTAGAATGCTGGTCAAAAATGCACAGTGGATTCTATACACCATGATCTCCTCCTTGATTCTGGGTTTTTTGCCAACAAGTCACTTCAGTGTCTTTAGGCTATGGGCCTGCAGCATTTGAAGGTGGTGCTGTGATTGAGGATGTGCAGCTGAATTTGACATCAGGATCATACCCAGTACTCCTCAGATATATTATTTCAAAAATGGCCACCATGCATTTTAGTTCACAGCTACAGATGAGCAGCTGGTTCCCATTTCAAAATCTGATTTGGAAAATATACAAAACCAGCTGCACTCAGTTCTCTTATCCTGAAAATATCGTTCTTTAAAAATATTTTCCATATATAATTTACAGCTTCTATACTTTCCTGGCAAAGAAAAGAAAACAAGTCCTTAGACTGTATAGTCTGGCTTAAACTGAAAAATCACTTATATTATACAAATTTAGAATAATTAACAAATTTAACAAAGCATTTCTTTGTATCTGTTATGGCATTCTTAAATCAGTTGGTAAATATGTGAAGGAGGAATCATTTAAGTAACTGTTTTCTCAGTATAACTTCAGTAGAATCACTGTTGTCCCACAGCTGAAGCAATTTTGTATTCCAGAAGTCAAACATGTACTCATATTAAAATTAATTTTTCAGAAGACAAGACTGTAATCAAAGATTTTAATAAAAACTTGATAGTGCAAAAATATTTCTTAATGTCTGGATTATGATATCCTGCCAGAGAAATGGACTTCATAGCTTTTCAGATTACTCCAGGGCTGCCAAATGCAAAACCTCTAACGAGACAGGCTTTCTATGCTGCACCTACTGAAAAAGGCTAAATAAGTAAATAAATTAATTAATACATTAATTTTAATGGTGCAGAACCATTGTAAGAAAGTAGATTTAAATAGTACTGCTAAATCTGGCGATTCATGTAGTTGGTTAAAGCACATGAGATATGGGATTACTGTGAGAATTGTAGGATTTCAGAGAATTGCACAAGTGCTTTCTGTTCTTACATATGGGACCACAAACACAGATGACATTAGGCAAAAAATAAGCTGGTTAAACATTTCCAAAGCATTTACACTACCTGAAATTAACACTAGTTAAATTCTTTGAGACAGATTACGGTTTATTAAAAGAACACTGTTTTTTTCCTGCCTTTTTTTTTTCTTCAGATTTCAAGACTCTTCCATTACTAGAAACTATCAGGACAACATTTCCGTTTATCTGACAGACACAAATAGGCTTGCTTCTATTCATATGTTCTGTTGAAGGAATAATAACTCCTGTACGTAGTTTCCAGATCAGAGCTCTATCCCAAAAGCAAAGATCTCAAATATCTATTCCACCAAGGTCTTTAAAAATAGGGAGAAAAAAAAAAATAAATGAATTTACTTACAGCAGTAGAAATTAATCACAAAGCAATTATAATCAAATTAAATTTATACATCCTTTAACTAAGTATTTCAGAAATAGTATCATCTATGGTTCTGTGATTCTAGAAAGGAGGTTTTATTTTTTCTAGCAGTACTTAACTCCATTTTTATTAAATTCTGCATAGTTCATTTTGTACAATCCCTGCCAGCAATCTCTTTCCAGTAACCATTTAGGCTTACTACCGATCAGCAGGTACATGAACCATTAATTTTGATGAGCAAATCCACCAAATTCTGAAATGTACTTCACTAATTATTCTCTCACTGTTTCAAAAGTAAAATGTTTGACAGCTTTCTGGTTTTGTACAAAGTTAGGTCCCATTTTTAAAAGGAGAAATATCAGTGACATGGTGCCAGAGATAAAACAGTAAAGACTTTTCTTCTGCAGCAGCCAGTGCAGGGAAAGCAGGAGAAATTCTTCCAACCACATTATGAGGAAGATTTAAAAAATAAGGGATTAAGAAAAAAGGATCTTCGAATCACTCATACCTCAGTCTAGTTTTCAAAATGTATTCCTTTTTTTCTCTCATATACACACTCTGTTACATAAAGATGACCTACCAGATAACTATTATCTGTTTCTGGGGATACAATCAGTTCCTTTGGAACTCCAAAATCAAGTTGTTAAAATAAATTCACTTACAGAACTGCGAAGAACTTTTATGATTTTGCCATTAAACAAACACATTAGCTAAACAGATAACATGATTTATTCAGAAGTTAGCATTGGCAGCACTGTTGAGTGTCTGTAAAGTGTCAGTTAACTGCACTTACATATGGTAGCGGGCTTGAAGTGTCATATTGCATTTTTCAGCCATGGGTAATATTTTTTACAGTGGTTTATAAACACCAGTGATTGCTAATGCAAAAATAAGATGTGAATCTGGAATTTCCAAAAAGGGTAAAAAATTCTGCATATACCAAATACTGTCGCCTTGCCTCTAGATTAAAAAAACAACAATGAATCAGTGAAATGAATCAATTGTATGATGTTGCAATAAAGAGCATCAGTCGTTAGCTCCCTTCAATTAAGGAAGCTCTCAGTTTGCTTTATTGGCATGAAATTGGTATAGAGAGACTGCAGGGACAGAAAGAGAGAGGCAGTTCCCAGCATTCAACTGATAATGTACACAACTCCAGAATTCAGCTCTGGAATGCTTTTGAATCCTAGTCCCAAAACCCTGGCAGAGGGTTCATATGACAAGGCTTGCACAGCTGAAACACTAGCACAGCCATAACCTCAGTACACAATTAAATACTTGTATTTTACAAGTCAGCATTTAAATCCATAGTTAAGCACCAAAAGGGAAGTATCCTGATTTTCAGAAGTGCTGTTTGTCCACACTTCATACACTATATGGCTAGGCAAGGACACATGGATTACTGCTAGGACTCTAGGATGGCCAGGGAAGCCACTAAAGTTTCCACTGCAATTTTCCTAGGAAGACTAAAAAAAGTTGTTGAGTCTAGCATGGGCCCTGTCTTGCAACAATTTCAAGGAGTATGGATAATTAAATCCTGGGAATACACCCATGTGTCTAATCTGGGACTATAGCTCTTTGGCTAATGCCACTGTCAATTTTTAAAACAGTGATGACAACACTTAAAAAAAAATTATACTTTGGTATGAAAATATCTACACTTCCGTTCTGAGATATCCACTGAAGATCCATGGCAATGTATCTATTCTCTCATGCTAAATTTTCTTTAAAAAGGATACAACTACAACAAAAACAGTATAAAAATGCAGTTATACAGCAATTTGCAAGTACCTGACATACGAAACAGTGACCCATGATGGTTTATTGCCAAATCAGCCAGAGGCAAAACAAGTCAGTAACAACCAAATGATGAATAGGTTATGTCAATGGCATTTAAATTAATGGGTTACTATTTGTAACTAGACAACCAGGCAGCAGAGGCACGCATGGGCATGGGCTGATCCACTGCCAGGGATCAGAAATCTCAGCAGCAGCAGTTTGGGTGGTGTACTCTAAATAAAGCACAGCAGTGCTGTTCTCTGGTAGAGGCAAAGGACCAAAGAGAGATGAAGCACTGAGGTACTCAAATCCAATTAGACAGACCATCAGTGACTGAAAGTTTTTCTGAGAGCTGAAATACAGGTAAAAATACTTCTTGACATCTAGTGGGAAGGAGACAGAGCTGGGATAAAAGGGACAGATAATTTACTGCATTCTGATGTGAACTCAATCCAAACTTTTGATATTTAACTTTACTAGAGTTTCCAAAAGGGAAAAAAAAAATAAAATGGAAAAAAAAAAAAAAAAAAAGAATCTGCTGAGTCTGACAGCCTGGAAAACTACTGTACTTCCGTAACAACAATATAAACCTTGTTAAAATATTACACTCACACAAATTATTCAAATAAATCAACATTCACTCCATTTACAATACAGTGCACCAGCTAACTTCTGTTGGGAATGCTGCCCACCATTTGCTGGAGCTATAAAAGATGAAGGAAAGTAACTGAGATTATCCAGGCCTTTTCCATCTGAAAAATCCCTTTCTAAAATAGTTCAGAGAAGAAAAGACTAGGAACAGTATGTTCTACCCTTCTTGAGTTTTGAATGGCTGCAGCAAGTCTGGGGTATAATTAAGCATTATTAGAACATGAATACATCCAGTTTGAGCTCCAGATTCAGTTTTGGTACAAGAGGCATATTAAAAATACTAAAATATTACCCCACTTTCTCTATCTTATCTCAAAACCCAAAACAATAGCATTCTCTCTCAGTATCATGTTTGAGGATTTTGTTACTTTTAGTTTTCTTTAAAGGATGAATGAGGCTTTATTTCTTCAAGGCTCCTCTGCTGATCTTTGCTAAGAATTTCTCTAAGGTCTTGCATCACAAACAATAATAGGTTTCTCTCTGCAAATAAACTTGGTGTGATTAGGTTCTGTCTATCCTGCTATGATTTTGCTTCACTAACAGACTCACTTTTCCTTATACTACTTACTGCATCCAAAAAGTCTGTAGAGCATGTATTTGTAACATTTCCAGCAATCATATATGATTCAACCACCAAACGAACCAAGAGGAAAGGGAAGAACAAGGCACTAAATAACAAAACAAAATCAAACCAAACAACCCAAAAAAATTGCTTGCCTACATTCTTCTTTTTGTGATGCATTTATAAGGATATTCATACTAAGAGTGAATTAATTAACCTACTCCCCCTTACATAACGAAACACACAGAAGCAGATGTCTTCTACCAAGTCTTCTTTCCTCCATGTTAAAGTTCCCTGGATCTGGCAACTGAAGGTGTGCCAAATGTGCACACAAGCATCCCATCTCAAGAAACACAGTACAGTTAGTTTAGTTATCTTTTTCCTCTACACAGGCAGGTGAGGACAATTCCAAGCAGGATACCTCACTAAGCACCGCAGCCTGGGGAATGATTCAGGGTTCCTTAACAACCTTCCTAGAGATGGCATCATCTGTTGACAATTTAAATGTTGCAAGTGGAATCAGTTACAAGTCATCATGGTTAATCACAAAATTTGAAGTCTCCTCAGGCAAACCATCATAGCTGCTTGAACTATTATAACAAAATAAACCCTGACTATGAAACTATTTGAGTTTTCCTCTTCTACAGCACTGTCCATTATCCAAAAAAACAATTCCTCATTTAAAACCACAATGGTTTTTTTTAGTCCAAGAGCCTTTTTTAATAGTCAAACAAGCTAAGGAACCTTCTGAACGGTCTTATCTTGTGAGTATAAAAAAGTTCACCTGGGAGTCTAGGTGGGCAAGGAAGTCTGGACCCAGGTAGTATCAGGAAGAACACAAACTCATCAATGACTAGAAATGAATCTCAGATGTAAGCACAGGAAGGAACTGAAGGTAGGTTAAAGAGCAATTGTAGCTGTAGTCAAGGCAGCCTACAGGCTACTGCCAAAGGACCCAGCTTTCTCATCTCCTGCTCTCCACAGCGATCCTCATTAGGAAGTTAATATTCACTGCATGGTGGAAGGAACAGGAACTCACAGACTTTCAAAATTGCTTCAAAGGGCCTAAGTCCCAGTGAGGGAAAAAAATCTCTATACAGAAGGATCTTCACTAAGTCTGCCATAGGAGGGAGTTGTTGCAGTAGCATTTCTTTCTGCACACTTTCTGACAGCCACTTTAGCTTGATCAATATGGGAATACACAGGCATAATGTAAGTCTTGGTCTTGCACCACTACAGTGCAAAAGAGGACAGAGGCACCAATGCTCCCACACTTGTGCTTGGACATACTGTCAGAATGACTCTGTGGTCCAACCACTCCCTTAATGATGTACAGCTATATGCACCTTTTAAAGTTGACTTCTTGCCAGTACATTCTCCTGCCAAAAGTAAGGGCTGTATGAATTAATTAATTTAGTCACAAATTGAACTATATTCTAATGTGATCTACTAAATGAAAACAGCTATTAAAATATTTTTCTATTTTGATTTTGTAGATATACTGCTTTTACAGTTCTCAAAGTTAGCTAAACCATATTTACCATAAAGCATTGCTTTAAGGTAGTACATGAAGTGAATGAAATACTGCTACCATCTGTGAATAATGTAATCAGGCAAATGAGGAATAATGACTACATCATGGTAATTTAGGATGGAACACAGTGAATTACAATTGTCAGCAGCTTGGTTTATAGCTCACAAACTTGAGGAAAGCACAGCATATAAAAAGAGTGGGGAAGGATTTAATCAAAATACCATTACAGAAAAGAACGTAAACGACACATGGCATTACTTTTCAAGGGTCCACCACTATTATTTGTATCTTGAAGTGTAACTGAAAACTTACCATCAGACACACACACAGAAAGATAATTTCAGTGATACAGGGCTGCTCATAAACATCATAAATCCACAGGGTTTAGCTCATAACAGAAATAATTCCATCCAAATCTTTGGGGTTGTGGTAGGTAGGCAAAGAAATAATCTATGGAAATTCCACCAGATTCTTTCCATTTTCTAAGTTTCTGTTAATAGGCCAGAGGTGCAAGTCAGTATTTTCCCTGCCCGCTATAATGACTTCTATTGGGGATGATCTGAAGCAGAAAGCAAGCTGGTAGGATGCTGTTCTTCCCTAATCTGACATTCTTTTGAGGGGTTCAGGGTGGATTATCTTTACCAGATTTGTGAAAATGAAATAGCATTTGAAATGGGGAAAAAATTCCATACTCTTTAAATCTCCTCCTTGCATTGGACAAGGAAATTCAAGTCCCTGCTATTTAAAAGATGCTTTTTTTGTCTCCTTTCATTTCTTGTTCTGTTTCCATTCTACATATTTTCCCCTCAAGCATTACCATAATCCTTCCACTGTTGTACATGAATACCTCTTGGCCACTGATATATTTCTCTTTGCATCATCACAGTCAAGCAGAAAAGATACAGGAACTGGAATAAAAACAGAGTTATTTTCTCTGGTTACACAGGAAGCTTTGGTGGATCAATCCCAGCTACCAAAGTGTTGTTTAGCAATCCCTTCTCTCAAAGTTTCCTCTGTAAACAGAGACATTTAAGAACAACTTGTCATTTGGAAAAATTTACTTGTCTGTATAAAATGTTTTATGACCCATTTCTCCACAGGGCAGAAACTTAACAAATGTGTCTGAATTCCAGTTGATATCATTTTCTTCACTGATGAAGACAACTGTCTTTTTCTCCTGTCACAAAATATTCCTTCCACTTAGAATATTCTCGTTCCTCTAAGTTACTGCACTGACACACAAGCAAGAACCACCTGGTAATGCCCAGAGAAATTATAGTATCTGCCCTCAAGAGGATAGCTGCTAGCACTGGTAATAGATAAATAAACAGATAAATGTATATATATGTAAATAAACAAAAGCTCTTCACTGGATTTTTGTCACCAGAACTTTCCATATGTTTCTGCCTTCCCTAATCTGGGAAAAATCAAAATGTATTAGTTACATTCTGCCATCATAGCACACTGGATACTGGACCACAATCTTTCAGTAATGATTAATTTAAGTTTTGGGTTTGTTGGTTTGGTTTGGGGTTTTCTTTTCTTTTAATCCTGACTCTTTCATAAATAATTTTGTTTCATAAGAAGAACTTTTTTTGGGGTTAATAACAGCGGTGCCTGAGGAGGAGGAAAATATAGCAGTTGATGAACCTATACCTTTTTATAAATCGTTTTCTTTATTATCATGCCATCCATTGTATAAAGGAGATGTTTCAACATGAAATTCTATAAATTATGTTGCATAAAAGTTATAAATTTACAAAAATTTAGATTTTCAAAATTTAATAATCATTCAAGATGACATCTAGGAAAATTCCCTGGAAGCCAATAAAAAGCCTGCACAGAGTGCACCACCCTGTACTGCTGCCCACTCCTTCTTGCTTCCAGGCAATGCTGCTGAAACCTGGCTCTCACTTTTGCTAGCATTTGACCTCTCTGGAGAATTATGAAGGTGAAAAAGATCTAAAATAGGTATTTCACATAGCTTTCTGACTTGAAAATATCTGTCATCACACTGTTTTTAATTTAGACTTATTAAAAATACATGACAGCCTCATGCTTTACAATGTTAATGATTATGTATGTCTTGGAAATGTACTGAAAACACCATGGCAGCAGATTCCACCAGAAGTTAACTAAAGAACTGAACCATTCCCAGAACTGGTTAGGCAGGGCTAAATAAGAAAGCTTCTTTTGGAGCACCATGGCAATAACTGACAATAAATATGACTAACATAAAATTTAACAGACCAAACATGCAACTAAGGTTAGCAAAGCAAATATTCGCTCAGTGAAACAGCCAGCAGAAGACCAAGAAAAGTGAAAAGAGGAAAAACATAATAGAAACGTTTGTAAGGACAAAATAACAATCATGTAACCAAAGTATACAATCACAGAGATCACCACAATGTTTGTAAAGGGAATCCTGACCTGCACGTTTAACAGTCGGACCTGCTACACCAGAATCAGCTGTGCCAACAGCACATTAAACACAAATCTGAAGTTAGGGAGATATAAAATTACTGAGCAATTGGACTCAATTTTGATTTAACTACATCAATTTTCCCTTCACCTTAGTATGGATATCACAATGAACACAGGTGCCACACTACAGGCAAAACAATTCACAAGTAAACCATGCAAAGCTGGAATTACAATTTTTAAGTGTTCCACTTCAAACATGAACTTCAACCACTGCTGACCATGACAGACTTAGCTGAGAACAAAGTGATCTTTCAGAAGGTCGACCAAACACAAATTTCTCAAAATTGCCCAAAATTACAGAGCTCTAAAGTTGTTTAAGTAGAAAGCACATGTCAACCAGACCTTCAAACATTACTGAGAAAATCTTCTGCTTGTCTCTGATTATTTCCTTTAGTATCAAGAACAGTGGTTCATTTTAAAGAAAGGGTAGGTTAGAGAATGCATTATGTTAGAGGTTCTCAAAACACAGACCACAGAGCAATATCTAATGCTCTGAACATTGTTTTAGGTGACTCTATTAGCATCAATCTTATCTGCAAGGGAATATTCAGAAGAGTAGCAAACATAGAACAGGATAGAGTCAAACCAGCAATTTTCATAGGAAGATTATGAACAAGGGAGTGGCAGTGGGGATGATGGGGAAGAGTATAAGTAGTACACGAAAGAATATGAGTTTCAGGCACAGAAATTAATACCACTGCTTGGCCGAGTTTCTTCTGCACAGCAACCACGGCAAAAAGAACAGAAGTTATGTATGCCTAGGTAAGGCCTCAAATGCAGATGGGGCACAAGGCAAGACTGAGGAGCTGGAAAGTATTTCCAGGTTCCACAGCTCAGCTTTGCCTTTGGAAGGCAGATGCAGAAAACACATTTCTCTAAGGATCCTGGCAGCTGAGCTATTTCAGATATACACATTGAATGCAGAGCTAGAACTTCAAATACTTTAACAAACAAGGAAACTATGAGCAAATGTGTTATTTGACATGCAAGGAGAACTATTTTATACATCACAGTCTAATAATATATTTAACTACTTTCTGTATATGAAAAGTGAAAGAGCTGACTTGGTACCAATAACATTACATTTAAAATTAAAACACTGAAAAGTTAGTCCTGTCATGGATTTTGTGGGGGCAGAGGCAGGGGTTGCCAAGTATGATAGCTTCTTTAAGGCTGCTGACATCTCATGTATGAAATCACAGAGACACAGATCATGTAGGCACAGCACTAGGCACAGAACATTTTTAGGCAAATCTTTAACAATCTAAATCTTGAAAAAGAAGTTTGAAAAGCTAGTTATATTCAGATGAATTTTACTGCTCATATAAGTGATAAAACTGCAATATTGAAGGTAAATAGTTAAGGCAGTTATAAACTCGTAAAATAGTATTCTCAAAATAGTTAAGGCAGTTATAAACTTGTAAAATAGTATGCCCAAAATAAAAATAATCTGGAACCTAACAACTCTGTCATCTTTTCATAAGTTACTGACCTTTATTTCTCTCAAGATGAAGTTCACAGTGGAATTCATCAATAAGTAGCACAGATATATCACTTACCTTGCAGTCACAGCTTCCATGAATTCATCAAGAAGATCATCATAGGCTTGACCTCTAATTCTCTTGTGTCTCAGCCCAATATACAAAGGATCTTTCAGCAATGCCTGTTGAAAAAAAAATGTTTGAAATATTACATGAGCAAGATACAATACTACACTCTTAGTTAATAAGAAGGAGACAAAAATACAGTGTTTGAGGATTAACCCAAGCATATGAAGTACATATTAATTTATCCACCTCTACAGTAAGACCAAAGAACATAAAGAGATTAAAGAAACACCCTTTTGTATCAAGGAAAAAGGATACCCAAGTCTCAAAGGAAGTGTATAGTTTCCAAATGAAAAAGTAAAGTTTACTCTGAAACGTCAGGTTTCAAAAGTATCTTTTAAAGCTTTAGTAAGTAATTTTCTATTTTTCTTTTATATCCTGAAAGTCCTCTGACATTTTAAAAAGTCATTTTCCTTAATTTCATCATGTCTCACAAATCTCTCTCAGACCGCATCATTTCAACTGTTTTGATAAGCTGATACTCAGAAAATGTGCAGTTTTCTAAAATTTAATATACAAAAATATAACCAACCCTTTGCCCTTTTCCTTCCAAACTTATTAGATTATCAGTTTATATTCCATAATTCTTCAATTCAGCTATCCATGTTCCATCAGTTGGATATGATTTCTGAATTTGTCTCTCCTTAAATCTTGTACTTCTTCTTTCTTTAGCTTTATGATCCATACTTCCCATAAAAACACTAAGCCGGTATCACTCCATGTCTTCACTACTAGAAGGTCTGATGTATTCCCAAATTATAACTTACTAATTACTAAATTTGTACTTTCTTTTATAAATTTATTACTAAATTTATACAGCGAATGTCACACTTCCACTGGCTTTCTCAGGTATAAAGACACTCTTTGTTATTGTTTCTCACATGCCTCTGAAAACAAATAAGCTAATTTCCCCATTGTATATAGTGTGCAATCCTCCCACACATGCCCAAACAGCTTTAGAATAGGTCAGAAGCTTGACTAAACATTTTTCATCCAAAACCAATTTGTAAATTCAACAGGGTGGCAGAAATTTTTCATACATCAGTTTCAACTAGAAAAACATTGTAAAGAAAAATACAGACCAACTTGTCTTTCCAAGAGAGAGTCTTAAGAATGCAAAATGAGGAAAAAGTATGGAAAGCTTTCTCTTCCTGAGCCAGACTGGGAAACAGAGATCTGATTTCTGAATTTTAGAGAAGTGCCTAAATTCCCATTCCAGCTTTGTTTTACATTGTAAAACTGAAAAAAAATCCTCTGGGTCACAAGCTCCTGTTAAAGAACTATTTGAATCAGTATGCAACTTAAAATCTTTGGTGGTATACTGCCTCCCCAGGACTTCCTGATACAGACCTATAGATAGAGATGTTTGTCTCTCCCTCACTTTTCTTTCCACTTTCACAGAGATGTAAAGAAATAAGATTAGAATGTTTTAAAAAATCAAGCAGGTTTAAAAGATTAATTTTCTTGCTAAATAAAACTTGCTAAATTAATCACCAATTCAGAACAATTTGTAATACATTACTTACAGACATTCAGAAGTTTAGCTCAGCTTTTTGAAGTGAAACATGAATAAAGCTCAAAATTAAAATTACTTTATAAGTGAAGGTGACATAATTACACTGTAAGTAATGTATTTTTTCCTTTCACAACACACTGTAGCATTCATGTCTAAGTAGCACATTTTTTTCAGAAATAATTTTGCCTATGTATTCACATTATCCTAAATATTCTAGTAGCAAAATCAAAATAATAATTCTGTACCTATTCTAGATACTGCAGGAAAAACTGATCTGATATCTGTCAAAGTAATTGTCCCTTTTGTATAGTCTTGTTTGATATAATCACTTCAAACTTTGTAGTCAATAACTATTTCTGCAATTGTTTTTCATTTCCATTTTGTCTATTTATTAAAAATGACCTCAAGAAAACCTGAAAAATCAAGGATAAAATTATATATCTGGGAGATGAATTCACAGGAAGTGCAAATTAACTTTTTAACCACAGGAAATCTTCAGGCAATTTTGGAGAACCCATACCAGTCATCTCTTGCTTCCCACCAGACTGAGCACACAAGGTTGGAAAGGAGAACTGCCAAGCCTCAGAAGCCTCTATCAGGAACATCACAGTAGGACTCAGAAACAGTAATCTCACTTCTAAAATCCCATTGCTGCAGTTTTCCATGCAACTAGGCTGGCATGCTATCCCATGCCCTGTGTATGGATACCACATATTCCACTGTCCAATTCAGAGTAAATACCTTAATTCCTTTCCAACTTCCATAACTTTTTCTTCCTAAACTGATATGCTCTTTTCAAAGAGCTTCCACAAGCTTTTTATTAAGCAATGTCTGTTCTCTCATTTTATCAAACAATGCTCAAAATGAAAAAAAATCTTTGGTTCCTTTATTTTCTAAATTCTGACGACATGTTTCTAAAACACTTTGCAGCCAGACTGAATCAGTCTGACTCCTTCAAGAAGGCAGTTTAGATGGGCAGTGATTCTGTGAAAGTTCAAGAGAAATAGGCATCACATTACTCTGTTCAAAAAGTGCTAAACTGGCCATGGTTCTGCCTTTAAATGTACATAGGCTCTTACACTCTTTTTGCTACTTCTGCGTTTTTCGTGTCTGTGAGCCTTTAAATCTATATTCAACACAGAAACTCAGAACTCCAAAGTGGTTCTATTTATAGGACCATTACTTGAGTTTATTCACCTATCTTTGATGCTGAAATTTAATGTGAAATATTTAAAACAATTATTACAGTGTTTCGGGAGTATTTATAAACTTCTAGCCTAGGAAGTCTCACAAGCAGAGACAATTAATTCAACAACACATCTCTGATGAAAAGCTTGGCCAACTATATACTCAGAGTTCAGAATTCCTTTACAGCTCAATGCATTCTGCTTAACAAACGTTACAGTTTGACATGAAATAGCCCCAAAAAGTTCCTTTATGGTCCTGTTTGGAACAACGTATGAAGAAACCCGTGTCGGACACAAAAGAATGAAACCTTCAGCGAGTGAAAAGAACAGTGGTCACGTCTGCGCCCTGAGTGGCAAACCATTGTGGAGCTGCTCCCTTTCCAAAGGCCGCTGAAGAATGAATAAGCTGCTTAAGCACATTATCCCCTTATTCAGGTCAGCACCATGCAAACCAGGACTGTGCTGCTTGTTTCTTTTAGAGGGTTCACGCATCTTGAGAGATTAACATTTGCTACCAACTATTTCATGGCTTTCAAACAGATTACCAAAAAAACATTCCATCGTACAATCAAGTATGTCAAACTGACATGATGATTAGGTACTTTTCCTCAATGACTTGGGTTTCTTTTGTTATCTAGCTTGTTGTCAAAGCTTAAACTTTATTTTGTTCTTTTGGAAATTAATCTCCCTCAAAACATAACTCTCCTTTTTCCAGGTTAGTGGGTTTGTTATGCATATCACATGATACTGAAAAAGTTGATGCCAGCTTATTTTTAGACATGTTTATTCTAAGACTAAAAAAAAGTTCTGAAACATTTAGGTTCACCAATGTGGTACATTCAAGCTTTAACAGAAATAGTGTTTTCTAAGAATAAAAGGCTTATTTAAAGTTCTGGTAGTTGAAATATCATGTAGATCTATTTAGAACTAACTGTCCAAAATAATGAGTTCTTTGCAGCACCACCTGAGTACATTAAAACTGTAATGACCTTTGGGGGTTTTAAGAAAAGGGCAAATCGCTTATGCCATCTTACTTAAAGAGATCAGAAAACCATCAAAGTTCAAGCAAGGCTGAGCTGTGCACCTGGCTCTAATTTAGCTACAAAAGCCAAACAAGTGAGAAACAGAAAACTGCACACTTAAATATTTTATCAGTTGAGCACAAACACACTGAAATGTCATTAGGTCCCAAACTTGGCACTGAGATGTTTCTTTGGAACAAATACATACTTCAGTGAACAGCTTCATGGAAAGTTGTAGGGGAACATCTGCAAGACCCCGAGCCTTTCCACTGAAAAAGATGGAGCAGAGATAGTTCAGAACCAATCAATGCTACCTAGACAGTGCTTGGTGTATGGTAATGCTTCAGAGTAGCAACTAACCCCACACCATTAAAATGCCAAAACCCTCCAGCAGCTCCACAATGGGAAATGACCTGCACTAGAGCCACAGTTACAGAACTAAAAGAGAACTGTATTTGTATGGGACATCTGAAGCTTTGGGACAAAGACATGCCACATGCCAGAAATTAAACACATTTCAGATTCATCTAACAGGGCACACAGTTACCAAAAACACCTGGGGGAGGCCATTGCTTTTTCAACTCTTACTATTTTCTTATGTTAATACACTCCAAATTTTTTTGTCACTTTCCTGCCTCAGTTTTAACAGGTAGGGGAAGAGCTGGTGAGCAAGGAAGGGTTTCTATTCTCCAGGTAAGTTGCATAGTTCAAACTTTTATTTTTGTTCCACAAGATTGAAATTTCACTTGAAGTGAATTTTTTCCAATAAAAACACTTAGCCGGTTAGGAACATGCCAATGTTTTGGACTTTACTTCAGCTTCCATCAATACTCACTGCCCAGTAATCAATCTGCATTCATTTAAACTTTCAGTTTGTAAGCACAAACATACCGAATCACAATTTTCTGTCCTTCAAGAACTGCTTGCAGCTGCAAAGTGTTTTTCACAGCATTAGAAAGAGTGTATAAGATTTCAATTTATACTAGACTAAAGGCCTTTCTTTTCTTTAAATAAGCTTGCTTTGAAGCCTGAAATACAGGACGATGATACCCTTAAAATGCGTAACAAAGTCTGTGTATCCAAATGCTAAGTGAATTTTGGATGAGTTGAATGCTACTAACTGGGTTTGAGGGTGTAGAATACTTTGAAAACATAAGTTGCATAATAAAAAAAACTAAAGATTTTTTCTGAAATTTTGTTTTCTTTGAATTACACTAGCCATATGACATACTCACTAAGAAATCACGGCCCCTCTTATCTAAACACCAGACCTTTATCAACACATTTGCCAATGTTAGCAAGGGACCTCTTACACAAGAAAAAAAGAGCCTTACTCTCTGTTTCTCCCCAAAAGAAGGAGATCTCATATTTGGGAGTCTCAGCTAATACTTTATCTAGACATCCCCAAAACAGATATTGGCATGCAGGGTAGTAACTCTCTTTGTCGCTCAGTTTCCTCCATGGGCTCCTCCATAGGACAGGATGTCACAAAAGATCCCAAAATATAAAGCCAAAAATGGGTATCACAATGGGTCATTCTAGCTATAAAAAAGGAGGAAAAACCCCACACAGTGGACATGAGTTTCAACAGTTGAGCTGTTTTAAGTGTGCTCATCTTGCCAAAACCAAGTGGCTCTCAGTTCTTTAGAGACAAAGATATGGCTGTACTATATTTTCCCACTTGTAATCCTAAAAACATCACTGAAAATTGTCTCTTGTCAGTTCAGACAAAATTTTAGACCTTCAAAGTTAAGGGTTTAAAAGATAATACATTCATAGTACTTCTTTATCATCAATCTTGAATGTAGTGCTTGAAAGGAATTACTTCTGCGGAATAAAGTTATTAGCAAAGAGCATTATGAATTTTTTAGTTTTAAATATAAAAATTTATTAAAACTCTGGTGAAGCAATATCCTGATGTAACAGAAAAGTACTTATGGTGTTTAAAAATTCTGCTTAAAAGAATTTAAGGTTGTGGAAAAAAATACAGAGAATATATTCTCTTTCATATATGTATAATGATACTTTCTTTCATATATGTAATGATATTATCTTTCACATATGTATAATGATACTATAGATTTGCACACCAGACTAGACTTAAAAAATTATTTCTCCTTAAAGACAGGCTTCATTTGTTAAGCCCAACTTGTTCTTTAATTTCATAAGGTTATTAAAGTGTCAGTGTGACACTTTACATCCTGTGCTTGCTTCTGCTCAGGAGCTTACTCATTTCTAACCTGAAGAAGAATTACCAGTTGTAGCTTCAAATGCTCATTGAACCTTGTTGCTTATATTCCAGTGATTTCCCACGCATGCCAACAGCCTTGCCCAGCTGAAAAACTGTCAGCTCCAGCGAACTTTAACAACAAAATAAAAGTCTCTCTAATGGCCGGAAAGAATGCTTCATGAAGTAATCTTGTAACACGCTATGAAATTACCACAGCCCATCCCCAAGCAAGACTGCACAAAGTCCGGCTGTGCCAAGGACATTCTGTGGGATGTTTCCGGTGCATGTATGTGGCACTGAATAAAGGCCCCAGTGTGCAAGTGCTGCGGGCAGACTGTGGCTCTGTGCCCAGGGGCACCGGCCTCCAGCCCCCTCACACAGCACCATCTGCCTGCATCCCTCCATCCCATCCCATGGCTACCAGAAGGCAGCAAAGCTAAAGAGCACCCAGCCCCCTGAGGGTAACATTTACAAACATACCTGAGATACACAAATGTGTGGTTATGTGAGCCCTAATTAGCAAGGGCGCACCAAGCGCAAAATCCAAAGACAGAAGTTGCAGCAGCAAGGGGCAAGATGCACTTGATTTTTCAGATTTTTCAAAGGACTGCTGTCTCTTCCAAGTCAGACAATGTTTGGGGCATGACTCACTTGTGTCCACGAGTCAGTTTGTGGAATCAAGGGATGGATGAGGAACTCGTGGGTTGTTGATGGTGCAGGGGCATAGAGCAGTGCTGCCTTCTAGTGTGAGTCTCTAGATACACCTGAGTCACTCTCATAGCTAAACTCCAAAATGCTGGGAATGATAAAATATTTTATAGAAATTATACTTTTATAGAAATTTTCTCTTATGATTTTTAGGTGTAATTCATGATTTATGAGCACTTGAAACACACAATACTAGTTACAGCCAGTGGTCCATTAATGATGCATATGCCCAAGAAGTTCCTTTCAAAACAAACTGGAATTCAAACTGACCTTTTTTACTTGGTGGGCTCTGAAAACTATAAGTAATACACACCATATATTGCCATACTTGATATTGAATAGTAAAATGTAAACATTTTTAAAGTAATAATACATCTTACACCAGATGAATTATATCTTTTTCAGAGCAATTTGGCTTTCGTTGCACCTGCTTACCTTTCCAGTATAAGAGAGTCACAAAACAATAACAAAGCTTTTTCAGTATGTTAACATTGTTATTAAAAAATTTCCTGCACTAAATTTACTTGGACTATCTGGCAAAAACTACTCTGTGCACTTCGATCTTTAAGGCAGTCCAAACAGGAAAGACCTGGGAAGAACTGAGTAGTGAAACATACCTCAAGTACAACTTTGCTAGCCAACAGATAAAGCAAAAAAAAGAATGGTATTTCCATGAAATTTAAATGCCATTGGAACCTTTTCTCATGTCAAACAGCTTACATTGATGATTTTCAACCAGTTTAACTTCTAAAAGTTATTAGAAGTATGTTTCAGAGAATTGCCATCATGAGTCATGGCTTGTTCTTAAGGAAAAAAAAAAAAAGGCATTTTCCTCAGGATTGGATTTTGTATATCAAAGTACTGTAATTGAAAAAAGAAAACCTGCCTTCAAAGCTAGCAAGTTAGTTTGACAGGTTTTCATACTAGAAAATGAAGAACTAAAAAGCTTTTCAATTCTAAACATAAAATTGTGCCAACATCTTCCATTACAGAAAGTTAGCTTCAAAATTAACATAATAAATTCCTTGTTAAACTGATTAAAGCACCAGAGCTCTCCTAGTACCATGCTTGTGTATCACCACCATAGAGATTCATCAGGTCCTTCTTTTAAATCTACATTTACTTATGCACCAAGTGGCAGCTGTTGCAAGCAGCTCATAACTAAGGCACATGATTACTAGGACAAAGGGGGAATAATCTCTAACACTGGAAAATACTGAGGAAAAGCATAGAAAGATCTATTTCCTGTGTTAATTGTGCCAATCTGAAAATCATGGAATGCTTTCTATGAACAGGGCACTGTCACCATGGATGAAGTACATGTTCATTACAGAACAGGTTCTCAAGCATTAGAACAAGCTGCCCAGGGAAGTGGTTGAGTTCCCATCCCTGGAGGTATTTAAAAGTACATGTGGCACTTTCAGGACATGGTTTAGTGGTGGACTTGGCAGTGCTGGGCTAACAGTGGGACCCAGTGATCTTATAAGTCTTTTCAAACCTAAATTATTCTATGATTCAACCTGCTACCAGAACCATATCTAGCAGAGTTGGTAAGGAGAACAGGGAGGGTAATTCATCATGCATTTTAAGAAAAAAAAAAACAAAGCAAAACAGCAAGATAAATACTCTGTATTACATTTAATAGTCTGAGAGCTCTCTCCTGATGTTGACATCTGTCTGCAGGGATAGGGACAATGCCAATTCCACAAATGCCTGTAATTTGAGTTAGAACTTGGAAGACACTCAGAGCCATGGTTTTGGAGGAACATTTCATCAGACACAATTTTAGCACTCATAACTCTTTTACACAGTAAAACTGAAAACAAATGGTTGTCTGCATGCCAGTGGCATTTCTTGAAAAACTTAATCATTTGCCTATTGAGAAAACAATAGTCTTGAAGAATCCACCATCATTTAGGACTTCAGCACATTGTGCTGCATGTAATCACTAATATTTTAGCATACAAACAATAGTCAGAAAGAAATCTGAGAAATCTCATGTATTTTATTAAAGAATTTTCAGAAGAATCTCACAAGAAATCTCCTAAAACTCCTGGTATCTACTTTCTATAAAAGCTTTTACTGAATCACAGAAAAGGCTCAGATGGACTATTAAGCTCCCTACACAACTGACCCTCCACAGGCATCACAGAGTTAAAGACTACAGTTCCTTCTTCATGAACCCCAGCTGCTACATGGCTAAAATCTCAGTTACATGTCCTGTCACACATCAAGAAACATGTTACAAAACCCTACACTTTGAAAAATAGCTGATGGATAATGGGAACTGGAAGCTATAGAAATAGATTATTACTTAAGAAGTTTCTTGCTCTCAAAAAACATGAGGGATGATGTGCTAAAACCTACTTGAAGGTCCAGCCATAAGTGCTTATAATAAATCACAGAAGGTGGCCAAACAATCATCTTTAAGAAGAGCCCAAAGAGTACTCATGGTGGCCTATACAGTACCCTAAAAAACAAGTATAGCTTCAGTGAAATTCTTTTGAGAAGTTGGAGATATTTATCTTTCTTTTTTTCCTGTAGTTAGCAGGAGTGTAGCTATCTCAATACATTACATTTTTTAGCTTAATCAAAAGATACAAGATACAGCTGCTTGGGGTGGTTTAAACACTTTTAATACATCTAACTTTTCTATACTATTTTTGCAAACCAAGAAACACACATTATTTCCTTTATGTTCATGCACTTACATTTACAAATTTTGTTTAGGATAGGTAGCTGGAATGTCTAATTATAAGGATTCATCCAGCTTTCAAAACCAGACAAAAATACTGGAAAAAAACCCCAAACAAACCTAAAATCAAAAAGCAAATCACCAACAAAGTGAATAAAAAACTCAACAAAGTGAATCTTTACATAAAGAATAAAGACTTATTGTTTTGAAGATGACAGGCTTGTTATTAATTAGCAGCATTCAGAAGAATGCCATCTTAATAATTTTCCTTCATCTGAAAGATTACAAAGATAACATAAACCTCAAAAAAACCTTCAAAGACCTTTTTCTCTCATATTTAATATTATACTAATAAAGAGGATTTTGCTAATATTGTATCAGCTCGCACATTATCACAGCAGTGTCTCAAGTACATCAGACTGAACAGAATTTTAACGGATCAACAGATACCATTTACAGAACTGAAAATCTTGTTCTAGCTTACCAGTATATCTCACTTCTACACCAACAGTTTTGATACTTTGGTTTTCTTTTTTTTCCATTCACACGTAACTATAAATCACCACTTGTTGTGACCTCTCCTCAGTTTTATTAAACTTATATCTATTTATTTAATTTACTTCCATAAGCTATTTCCACATGGTCTTTCCTTTGACCCTGATATCCCTTGTCTCCTGTACTGACATTCAGACATTTTCTTTCTTAGAGCCAAATGGATTGGACCTCTTCCTACACCAATAAGTCACATCAACAATGTGCCCCGGACTGAAAAAAGTATGTTGATATTATTTTGGTGCTGGCATCTCAACTATATATCTGTTGTATCACTAGTAAAGAAAAAGTTATTCTGTGCACAAAGTAGGATATGGTAGTGCAAGGCCCACATTTTTAAGAGCACCTTTACAATTCAAGTGTGATAAGCTCTGTCCCAGATGTTAGGCTGCCTTACATGGAGCCATAAATAACATATATTTTCCCACCTTTTATGATAATAGCAATATTTATTCCCATTCCTTCTCTTGTCTTCCCCGCTTCCTGTGAGATTGCTGACAAGGTTGACAGCAGTTACTGTGAAAGCCAATGAAAACAAACTCTATCTGTTGCTGTCTTCTGAGCATAAACAATTGGAAATGTCCAGTGTATCTTCAAACAAAGTCTGCCATCAATTTAGTCTATGGATATTCATGCATGCTATCCAAAATAAGCATTTCCAGATATGAATTTCTTCCCTCTTTCATAGATCCCCTTGCTCTGGAAAGTGAAGTAAGAAGAAATTAAATGGACTGACAGAACTGTCTGTAACATAAGTACAGAGCTCATTCTCTCTAGTGTCAGCTGAAACTGAGACTTAAATCCTGTGTCACCACCTATATTCTTTCTTCTAAAACCCTTCCCTCTTCAACTTCTCAGGTCTTAAAAATCATTGCCAACACATTGTTTCGTAAACATGAAAATCTGAGGCACCACCTAGTTTTGTCACATTTTCCATGGTCTAAAGAAATAGAACATTTCACAAAAAAAAAAATCATAAATAGCAAATTTCACAATAATAAATTAACAGTCTCAGAAAAAGAATACCATATATTCCTAGCCAAAATGACAATATTTAAAGAATGAAAATAGATCAAAAGTAGCAGACAATTGCTGAGGTCTTCTCATGCACTAAGCAGTGGAATGGCATTTCTCAAAGAGCAGTGGAATGACACTTCCGAAAGATAACAAGAGTTTGTTTAATAAGAGGTTGACATAAGTTCAAAACCAAGTTTCAGTCTTTGTAAAAGTCCCCTGAGTCACAGAGTAACCACATATCAGATGCAGAGAGTGGCAAGTGAAGCATAAACTGAGTATGAATTCATGTTAGCTAACTTAAGAACCTATACTGGATACTTCTACATCTAAACTAGTCTAGGTTCTTTTTATGGTCAACAAGTAAAAAAAGATATATTAAAAATCATTTTAAAATAAAATTTATCAGACTGGTTTGAGACAGTTCCTTTACAAGAAGCAGCAATTGTTCCCCTTACAAAATTAGCCAAGGAGGACTAGCTTAGGTTAAGATGACAAGCTCCACATCTCTTTTTAAGTCTTTCTGAGCTTACGTGGTTTGGATCTAGACTCTCAAGACTAATAATTTAAACACAAGATTAGAACTGTCCATTCCAATGAACCTTAAGTATGGGACAGAAAGAGGCAGAAACATTGCTGCCTAAGCGGGTATACAAGAAAAGTCTAGATCTGGGTTGAGTACACAGGCAACATGGAAAGGCTAGGTTGTTACAAGAAGACTGCAAACACATCTTTAGTATTTTATGAATGCATAAGAGAACTTTAGGAAAGGCAATTTAGAATTATGTCAGATGTAAGTCTAGCACTGAAATATACAACAATGTATTATTTTATACAACATGCATCTTAAAAATATAGTATGTACTTGAAAATATCCTTTCATTTAATTATACTGGGACAACTGAATGAATTTTTTAAAATGCAATAGCATTTTGTTGTACAATAACTACAGTAAGTCCCTGGTGAAAAAAAAATCTTTCCCCGTTGTTTTTTATGTATTTAGAAAGGACTGTAAGTACTTTTGCTACTGGCAGGAAATGAGAATCAAGGTATTTTTCACCCCCTATTAGGGTAAAAGAAGATGAGTACTATAAGAGTAGCAACATAAACACATAGTTCCTTTCTCTTGCAATAGTAAAGAACAAAGGCCATTACACGTGACAGCAACATTAAAGAAAATGCTGATAGTACATATTCTGAAATGAATAAAAATATTTAAAGATAATAAATGTTTGAAATCCAGGCCCATTTATATTTGAGTTTTATTGGTAAAAGCTCTGGTACTCACAGCTGCTGATGTATGCCTAACAAAATATGAGAAAAGCAGCTAAACAAAAATAAGAGAAGAGAAACAATATGTTCCCCTGGGAACACCATGGTAAAGAATAGCAAATTATCTTCTACATTTGAAAATAAGTCAAAACTTTTAACAGCTCTAAATACTGTGGGAAATGCTGTTCCCCTCTGGGCACAATTACTTCATAAAAGGGGTAGGCAATGTTTTGTGTTTCAGTTCTCTTACTATATCATTAGTAGAATGCATCCCCGAGGAAACTGAAGACATTTGTACATAGTCTTCTTGAAGGTTTAATATAAAAAGCCATGGAAATACACAGTGAGACAGAAGATATAGAAGAAAAAGTAATTAAAAAATTGCAGAAGGCTAGGGAAAACACAGACTACAAACTCAAAGAGGTTGTCTTTAGAAGACTAAAACACACTGGAAATCTCAGTATCTTGGGCAAATCTAGATTTATTACCAAATTTACAAATTCTCAACCCATCTGAGTTAAAACACTGATTAAAAATAACTTATGAAATTTTCAAGTTGTGAATGCATTACAGACATATTGTAGCTATTCAATAAGAGCATTAAAGAGCAAGAAAATGAAAACTCTGCTAAATTACTGAAGAACATCCACTGTCAGATACTCATGATCCAGTCAAACACGTCACCCACCAGCCCCTGCACTGAGGGAAACTGGTGGGTCTTGTTAGTGCCATCCCTTCTCCAGAGCATTTTTTAAGTCTGCAAGTGTAATATGGATGCTGGCACAGTTCCAGGTGTTCACTTTACTTAAATGAAGCGTGTTTAGGAGAGATTGATGATGTCATATTTATTTTAGACGTGGATCTTTTGAAACACACTGGAACGATAGCATTAAACCCCTCAATTTTAGAACATGCATCTATAAAATCAGTGTCCATTCCCTCTTCTAATACAAACTCAGGCCACTTCAAATAACTGAATAGATTTAAAAGAAGACTACTGATTCTGACATGTGGGGTTTTTTTTCCTTCACAATGGGCTAGACAGGACTTCAAGTTCAGATATCACTTTACTTTTCAATACTTCTTAACACTGAAGAGAGAATGGAAAAATTTACTCATGACACTGACTCCAGAGAAACTAGTATCCAATCACTGTATTTTCTTGCCAACTCAAAGTTCAGAGAGGGGAAGACAAAGGAATGATCATCTATTTTCTTCCTTCCTCAAGTGCTGACTGTAAATTGCCAGGGAAGGCAGTAAAGCAGCAAGATCTAAGGGCAAAAAATCCACTTGTAAGATAAAACTTAACTGGTAAAGGAAAGTGCAATTATCTCCTACCAGACAGGCAGCAACCAAAAAATGAAAAAAAATATAAAATACACATAATATTTACTTCATCAATAGTTTTACAAATGTTAATTAATGCTTGGAACTCAGCACCACTGAGCCACAGCATCACCTCTGAGCACTTTCCTTGGCCTGATTATTTTGTGGAGCATATAAAAAAGGCCTCTTTCCATCACCCCAGTTAATTTGGTCAGTAACATTTCAACACACCTAAATGAAAAGCTGAACATCTGGAAACCTGTTTTGATCACACACAGTGTCATTTGTATTCAGAAATATGCAAAACTACTAGGGAACACACTGGAGAATATAACCTAGAAATGAGATTCTCATATATGCACCAGATACAAAAATAGACTCTTTATATATATGGGACCAACCTCTATTCATATAATTCAGGAAATATTGCTGCTATGTCACAGTAAAACTGTCACTGAAATATCTCCAGTTCTAACAATCATCATTCAAGGGGAAGTTCACAGGAACTTTTTAAAATCAGAGAGCATAATCATTCCCATTATGTATTTGCTAAATTTAAAAAAAAGTGTAAAAGTGCCACTCCTCTACATATGAACGCAAATTGTGATTGTCTTTTATTTAGAAACCCCTGCAGCTCTGCACAATTATTTACTTGACACATTTATATCTTTAGATCGATAAGGTATGAAATTGCAGGTTTCCTCTATAATCAGTTTTCTAATGTCCAGGTTTCTATTTTGGTTGAAATATGAATAAGAAAAGCAAGTTTGTTTCTGTTTTCTCATCAGCTTTCATTTGCACATTTAAATGTAGGTACTTCTCAAAAATATGAATCTTGGAAGGCTAGTACTAATTCTTACAACAATTGGAAATAATATGGGGAAATACAGAAAGCTAACTAGGATAAGCTGAAAAGCTGAGCTTGAAATTGCACCTCAGCTTTTCTGGACTGCATATTCCAGCACAGATGCCTGTCATTCCTCCAGAGGAGTTGGAACTACTAGCCCAGGCATGCTCATTGACCAATTTAGGGCAACTGTGAGAACCATCACATTCCTGTACTTCAGTATTTTAGTAAGTTAAGAGAAAAAAATATTCCAAAGCAAGCATGCAGGAAACAACTTGAAATAGCAACCCACAAGTCCCTGAACCGCCACACAGGAAGAAGTAGCTGCCCTAGCAGCTGCCCTGCATATTTCTCCCTGTCGTGCACTTTTCAGTGCTTAAATCATAGAATCATAGAATTACTTAGGTTGGAAAATAGCTTTAAGATCATTAAGTCTAACTGTTAACCCAGCACTGCTAAGTCCAGCACTAAACTATGTCTCTAAGCACCATAGCTACATATCTTTTAAATACCTCCAGCAATGGGGACTCTACCACTTCCCTGGGCAGTCTGTTCCAATGCTTAATAACCCCTTCTGTGAAGAAATTCTTCCTAATATCCCATGGAAAACCCACCTGGTGCAGATTGAGGTCATTTTCTCTCATCCTATCCCTTATTACTTTGGAGAAGAGACCAACAGTTCACATACACATTTTTAAAAGCAAACTGGCCATCATGATTCATCTGCACATTAAGGGCATATATATGGGACCATCAGCTTTTTTAGCTATGTCTACACAGGGCAACAGAATGTGTGTCCAGCTTCCTTGCAGCCATTGCAGCTGGAATGACCTCTGACCCCTGGGCAATCCACATGGCACCGTGCTGGTGCTCAGAGCACCACAATGTCTTCTGCTAGAAACTGCCTGTGTATGAACTGTCCTGGCTCTTCCACATTGTGTAAAGGTACTGTTTGAAAGAGCTGAATGCTTTCTACCTAAACTGAAATTTATGGTAAATAGTTTAAATTTAAAGCTAACACACAGTCTTTCCAAATCTCCCACAACAGGCTATTGCCAGTATTGAATTTACACATGTGATTAGTTTAGAATTGGTCTGGCAGCCATGAACTTGTCAAAGCTTCTTTTCTAAGGCATCAAATAAACACAGGTCTCATTCCTCTGCTAAGCGTCCAGTATTAGATTAAAATCTTTATGGTCAAAATAAATCCTTCCACCATTGGTTTGACTTCTATATAACGCAAGACATCAGTCTTGCATTACTCCTCTGTCTGGATAACAGTACTTTAAATAGACCACATCTTTTTTGTGACCCTTGAACAATAAAATATTGCCTCCAAGTCACTGATAAAGACATTAAACATTGCAGAGCTGAAAAAAAATCTCCTGAGATACCTTAAACCCACAAGTATTTTATTATTCTTCACAGAAATACATATTTTAAATTCTCTTCAGTAACACAGGAGCCCTGCTTTGCTTTTCATTAGTTTTGTTTCTTAAAAGAAACAGTAAAAAAATCAAATGTCTTTCAAAGATAAAAAATAAGTCAACCAAAATTCTGTAAACTCTCATTGGACCAGGATCATTGCATTTTTAATAAAAGCCCTACCTCTAATCCAATCTTCCTGAGTTTTTTCAATTCATCCTAGACACACCTAAAAAAAACCTAGTACTTCTTCCACACCCAGCTCAGCATGGGACAGAGAAAACTTTTACCACATTTTTTTTTAAATAACTGACAGAGTATTATTTGGACATTCTGATTTAAGGATCATGATAAACTTTTAAAGATTTTTCAGCATATTCATTTGCTGTTAATAAAATGGGAAATAGGACTTCTTGCCAATAGGGACAATCTAATACTTCCTTAGGTACCATCATAAAGGAAAAGCAGCAGAAAAAACCAGAAAACTTCATTCTTACTATTCATAATTATTTTCATTAAGTTAATTTTCTTTAGTGTCTTTTGCTTTTTTTACTGTCTATAAAGATAGTTTTTGACCTTGGTTTCTATTACTAGGCTTTGCTGTTTGTTGGTTTTAAAGTGTGAGTTTTCACATCCCTGTAAGGTAGACTGATTTTGACAGACTGACAAACCAACAAGGCTTGTCTCAACATTGTTTATTTCATGAGAGTTTATTCACATCTTTTAAGCAGAAAACAATCATCACTCTAATTTTGATGTTTAAATGCTTCCCTGTGGGAATCCAGGGCTTCCCTCTGGCTGCCCTGGAAGCCCTGGGACCCTGGCAGGGGGTCAGGAACCCCCCTGTACAGAGCCCCAAAAGACAGTGTCTCTGATCTCTGCCCATGGAAAAGAGTTTTCAATCTTACAGGATGAATTACAAGCTCGGAGTGTTTGATATGAATAATAATTAAGTGTGGAATGGGTGCAAAAGTAAAATTTTAGGTTTCTAGATTAAGGGTTCAAAGGGGACAAGATGGAGGAAATTGGGTGTGTTTTGTCCTTTTTCTCCTTCTTCATGCTCTCCATGTTTCACTGTAGTGTTGGCATTTTTCTGTTGGTTTAGGCTGGGGACACACTGTTCAACGTAGATGATAGATATTGGCACATTATTGTAAATATAGCACATGTAGTTTCTGGTATATAATGTTTGTAACATCCCACTGAGGGGCAGAGCCCCACACGCTGCCCTGCAGGACAGACCTGCGGCAGGGCAGCAGAACATGTTAGAGATAAGCAAGAATAAACAACCTTGAAAACCAGCACAGATGAATTATGGCTTCTTCTTTGGCAACGGGGCAGAAAGACAGAGACATTATACAATCTCGGAATCATCAATACCTGCAGATTCCGACACTTCCCTTTGATCCAGCTTGATTGTTTCCATCATTCTTAAACCATCCCTCTTCCAATGCTGAACATGTGTTTCAGGTAGATCTCCACTACATTGCAGCTGTGTGTATCTTGACAATTATTCATTTTGATTCTACAGTTTATTTCTTTAAACATTGCAAGGCGATTTAACATATAATTCTGCAAATTTAGATGAACATTCAGGACTTCCAACAACACTTTCATATCAGCACTCAGACTAATGCCTAAGTATGTCTTCATTGTATTGAAATCCCACCTAAGAAGCATCATCCTCACATCTAAAATATACACAACTACTGGTAAGGCATAACACTTAGTGAGATTCTAGCAGTACTCCAAATAATATTTGAAAAGCTTTGAATAAAAATGTTCCTCAGTAATTACTCGCCCTGTCAATACCTTACAAAACAGGCCTGTTATTTTTGGCAGCAGTCAACACCATTTCTTTTGGACACTCAGTCCTACACTGACTACATGGAACCATTTACTGGCTTGGTCACACGGGACTTTCTACTAGGTCAAGTTTTTAACCATAAATAAGCAGTTTTCATTTCTCTTGCTTATTATCTAGGCAATTGTGTAAAAATGCTCTACTTGCTTCTCTCTTCTCTCCTATATTTTATGAGTAACAAAAAAATATCCTAGCTAAAAATACTTCTGCTAAAACTAACAGTAACAAGGACTTTAATAACCATCTCAAATGGAGTAAGTTGCTCCTCAAAGTTAGTGGTTTGAGTTCTGTACAAACCAAAACAATATAGGATGAGAGCTTGTGAAGTTGGTGTTTTTTGCAATATGCTTTTGAGTAAGAATTAATCTTTCTGGAGAATTTGCAGGTTGTTCACCTCCACATTATAGTTGCCAAAAGTACATTTTTAAAACTTCCTTTGAAGCAGGGAGGCACCCACAGAATGGGAGAAGGCACTAATCTAAATGGAAAACATCTGCACATTTAAAAAAACACGTTCAGCATAATTATTATTTATATATGCACAAGTTGTCAGAGTGATTTCTATTGTGTCTTACTATGGAAAATCCTGACTAGACTAAGAAAATACAGACTAAAAATACACTTATTTTTTCAAGAGGTTTAGCTTTAAAGATAAGGAGGAAGAGTGTTGGAGGAAGAAACTAAGAGAGATGGTGCCCCAGGATCCCTGACTTTGACTAAAGAAGCCTGAGAACTGTATCCAAGCTCCCATTAATGAATACTATCAGGCCCATGTCATGTTATCAGTTAAGGGGTACAGCAACAAAGTCACACCTGTTCACACCCCAAGAGCCGAATGCAGAGGTCACATTCCCTCCTAATAAGAAGCCTAATAAGAAGTCATATCCCAAAATGAAAAAAAAAAACAAAACCAAAAAGCATCCTCCTGATCAGAAGGTATTTCAGAGCATCAACAAACTTCAGGTCACACAAATTTTATGCACATTGTAATACTTTGTTGGCTACTCCTCCACAGACATTGAACTCAATGCTTAATCACAAGAACAGTGACACAGAATTTGGGCTACTAGCATGGATAAGCTTGTTTTGCTGATGCTGTGTGTATATATAGGTGTTGGATATCTTTCAAGCAAATAATATACCACAAAAAATTAAAATTAGAGTGAAACAGAAGCATAAAAGCAAAATGAAAAGCCTACTGAAGTATCAGAAGTAGCTGATGCAATTAACTGCTTAGAAACATTCATTAATAGATTACAAAACTGGCACAACTGCTCAAAACTAAAATAACTGCTCAAACCAAGAATAAAAATGTTTTCTAGATAATGAGACTTATATGTTAATTGATATGGCTGCTTCCTACCGTGTTCAGATACATCTCACAAGAAAGCCTGTTTGCTGTTAGAAGGGGGCTTTGGTGGCACAGAGAGAGAGGGGAGCAGACATTTCTTGTTCAGTAATGCTTTCATCAGCCATTGCCTAAATGACCCCACTGGGGCAGTGGTGAGGGTGTGTGTATAAAGCTGAAGATGCACACGCCCAACGCAACAATCCAGGAGCTCCAGCTAAATTTACTAGTGCAGGAATGCTTTGTTTAGCTACAATGCACATAAATCTCTGATCCATTTATCATGCATAAAGTTTAACACTTGTATCATTCATAATACAACCTCTCTACTTCTACAAAAATGCGAATACGTTGCAGGTGATTTTCTTTTTAATTTAACATCATCCAGAGCCTTCAAGTATTTAAAGGTTCTTTCAGACCAAAAAAAAAAAAAAGGGAAAATCAAGGCCAAGTAATTAACCAGTAATCCCAAGAGTACTGGAAAGAAGAGAGCCAATTTTCAACAAGTTTAAATCTCTGAATTTCACACAAAAGGGAAGCCAAGTTAAGGAGGTCCACCTACTTGAAGCACTAGAACCTCACTTGTAGAAAATTTACAGTGCTTTTTATAACTAAAGGGAACATATAACTGAATTATATAAACACACCTTGCCAGCACAGATCAGGCTACAGCCTCAAGCAGTTCACCAAAACAAGGGGCATAGTTATTCTGAATCTGAATTCAAAATTCACATCGGAAATCACTGTAGAAAAATTCTGTGACAGAAGTGGAGAAAGAACGCTGCCTTAAATTATATTTTTAACTCTATCATCCTCCTCTTCTTGAGACCAAATTTCCTGTACCACATTTTAACATGTACAGTGTATGCAGCACATTTTTAGAGGCAACAGTGACCTTAATTACTTAAACCTTACAAAACAGTCTGCACTGCACATTAGGATGAGTATATCTACACTGTATAATAGGATAAGACATTTTCCTTACAACCTTTTAGTTTGCATAGAATCAAAGCCGATATTGTAACAAAAACTCCTCACTACACTGCAGAAAAGGATTTACCTCATTATCTGTTCCCACATCCAACATCACTGGTAGACACTCATGAGGTTTTACTCCACCACATGCTGTATAAAGTGCCAGTTTACCAACAGGAATGCCCATTCCATAACAGCCAAGGTCTCCAAGCCCAAGAATACGTTCACCATCAGTCACCACAATAGCCTGGAGGAAGAAATTAAGGCACTGTAAAAATCACTTCCTTGCTTGTATGTACCAAGTATTCCATTACTTTCTTACCATTATTTTTTATTTTACATGTATAAACTGCAGTAGGTGCAAACAAATCAATAGTACAACAAAAGCAAAAAATTGTTTTATTATATTTTACTGTGGTTTTGTTACACTATTTTAGACCTTTGCTTCACTGTAAATGGGACTTTCATGTAAAACTTTTAAGAATACACAAGAGAGGTATTTAGTATTACATTACAACAGAACTGGCATTCTTCCCTCTCACATTTTTCTTTCAACAGTATGAAAACAGAATAGGAAGAGAAAGGAAGTTATCCACAAAAAAAGAAGAACAATAAACTCCTGGGTTTTGTCATGTCTGTTTTCAGCAGAACTAGAGCCAGTCACTCCTACTGGCCTTTGTCAGGGCTGTCTACAACCACCTGATTCTTACCTTCAAAGATGTATGTCTTCCTCTCTTGAGTAAATAACACCCTCTATCATACTTATATATATCAGGAAGCATGTGCTCTCATTGACAGAAATATAGTAACTTAGTAAACCCCAAAAACTGTCTATGCTAATAAGAAAGACTTTTCACAATAAAGAAGAGAACTGCTCAGTATGGCAAACAGCTGACAACACAATAGTTTTCTTGTCATACTCAGTAGCAAGTCATTTTAGTTGGAAATTTAAGATTTTTTTAAGAGAGATTGTGAAGCACTGTAAGTGGAGATCTATTAACTCAAACTCTAGAATGGGGTTGCCAAGAGATCATGTGGGGTCTCTACCCTTCGTGATACTCAAAACTCAGAGTCTGGACATACCCTGAGTAACCTGTCCTGGCTGACCTCATTTGAGCATGAGGATGGCCTAGATGAGTGCCTTCCTACCTCACCCATTCTCTGATTTCCTGAAATGCAGAAAAAGCACTCAGGTTGGTTTTTTTTACATAATATTCAATGTAATTGACCAGTTAGTCAGTAAAGGACACCTATAGCTAAAAAACTAAGTGTTTAAATGCCTCAAACTTTGGCTGTAACAGCATTCTTTCTGCTGAAAAAATGAATTAAGAAATCACCAAAATCTAAACTTATAAAAAATATCTTAATTAATTAATGTTGGGTACAAAACAGCATCAGCTTTGTTATGCAACTAAAACTGTACTTACCTTGATGACACTTTCTGGCCAGGATTTAAGCATTGTAGCAATGTGACCCCGGTCATGGATAGAAATAAAAAGACCTCTGCAAAAAAAAAAAAAAAACTTTTCATATAAAGAGTTAACTAATAATTATAAATCAATGTAATATAAATAAAGTAAGTAAAATCAAATCATACATTAAATCTACGCAAATGTGTTCCTAGCATACGTAAATTCAGTTCAATTATGAGAGCTTAATTTTGTATGAATAAGTAAATTAATCATCTGCATTTAGAAGTCAGAGAACAAGTAACTTAGCAAAGATTTACTGAGCAGAGAGAACCTGTAAAAGTCCTTTCTGAAACCAACTCGCTCAGCACTTGATCTGTTCAAGTGTGTTCATTAGTTGTCGCTGACCACAAAATGAGTTCCTCTTATGACAGTAATCATTATTGCCCCAGAGTCCAACATTTAGAAATAAGAATAGGCCAAAGCTTTAAGCTACAAACAAAACCTGAAACAAGCCAGATATTACCATTACATAAAATAAATCAGGAGCATTCAGTTATGTGTTTGGAAAACACTCTCCCTATTTTATTAGATTGCCATTTTCTGTCCAGAGTTCATTTAATTCCATTTCTTATCTACTTCTTTCATGTGAGATAGCAGAAAAATGCCATCTCTCAAAACCCATGAATGCACTTAAATGCAATCTCTCAAAATCCACAAAGGAAACATCAATGAAGATAACCATGCCAAAGATACCTTCTTGTAATTACATTTTGCATTATTAAGTATAAGGCATCATCTTCTACAATTATTCTGAAGCACTTCCTGTTGCCTATTTCAAAAACATTAAAGCTAAACTTAGAGAAAATTATTGAAAAAATAATTGAAATTTAAGTCTATAAGAATGTGACCTCATATTCATACAAGTGGGTCTTATAGGTCTAAATAAAAGTAATAAATCAGGAAAATCCTTCTCAGATATGACTGCACATATACCAAGTCAAGCAAAAAATCTCCTGCAGTGTTAACCAAGACAGCAAAATTAGTCCAAACATTATGTGTAATCTCATATGTTTGTTTCAAACATACTAGATTATATATTTGTATATAAATTATCATGCAATTTATATTTTTATATTGAATTTTGTATTTAATATTTAAGTGTCTTCTTTCCCTCTTTGATGTCAAAAGTATGCAACTTAAATTCTTTATTATTTAGGACAAAAAGCAATGTAAACCAAACTGTGATTAACCAAAGTATTTCATTTTACACATTTTCCCCTAGAACTAGAAATTCTCTCATCCTGGCATTTCTAATTCATTCTCCTTTTGTGTCCACTTCCCATGCACAGAACTAACAGATCAGGCTGGATATTAATGTATCTCAGTTGTTTCAAAATAAGTAACATCTGACAGCAAATTAATTTCTCCATCCCAGTGGAGGCAGCAGACCTTCAGGGACAGGAGGGTTAATTTTACCACACTTTGGGAAAGTCCTGGTGTTTACTGCACAGAAGCATATCTATTTGTGAGCCAGCTACACGAAAAAAGATGTTCCTTAACAATGAAATCCATAAAACAGCAAAGAAAAATACATGATGCTTCTTTTCTGATGTATTGTACCATACATTATTTTGTAAAACAGCCTGTAAACTGTTAAATCATAAAATATATCTTATCAAAACTGCTAGCCTCAACAGACAGCTGTGACAGATGAGTGTTGAAAGCAAGCACAGAGTGCTGGAAGAAAGCGATCTTGTGGGATCACTCCTCTCCTTGTCTCCATTCTCCAATTAGCACCAACCTAATAGATTTGTGTTAAATGAAGCAAGATTTTTTTATTGATTTTCTAGAGAGTCAGAGCCCAGCCCAGTGTGCCTAAATGACCTCTTCCTTGCAAGTTAGGGAGAGAGGTCACCATGGAATAAATTCCCCAGCAGAGGGAAATAAAGACAGGGTGGCTGCTCCAGAAGGAATTTTGTTAGAACATTTGTAAAGACCTTTGAATATGTATTCAGAGAGTATTTCAGAAATCTGTTCAAGCGGGATCAGATTCAAGCCACAATGGAAAACAGAAGCTGAAATGTAAATAGTGCTATCAAAAGCATTTCACTCCTTTCTTTCTCCCTTTTCCTTCATTATTTCTGTAGTTTAGTAAGGCATTTAAGGATATACTGGCCTGACCAAGAACATGCCCTTAAATTCAAGGGAACAGAACAAAAGAGATTATTTTTTAAAATTCTTTTATCTGGATCTCTTTTCATTATCTTTCATTTCTTTAATTAAAACACTTTTCTTCTGTAAGGTACTCTCTGCAAGTAGGTACACCAGGTTGGTAAGAGGAACCCTGACTTGCAAAGGTGTCAGCCACAAGAATACGCAGCCAGTACTACTGGGACTGAATTCACTGGCAATTCTACCTGCAGATAGCCATCAAAAGGTAGCACTACATGTATTTTCTTTCTTTTCTATGAGGTCATGCTATAGCCAGGGAAAGTACCAACTGCATAAGTTTATTTTAAGTGGGATAGGGCTGAGAAGATGAAAAGGTACCCAGCAATCTGGCTACTGGCTACCTAGCAGACATAGTTATTTTGGGGTTGTCATAGCACAGCTATAAGAATGAAGCAGGAGGTAAGCTTGATGACTTAAACTGGATTCAGTTCTACATGGATTTCAATCTGGAAATATGACTGAATTATCCATTTCAGTATAATGTGAATGATAAAAATAAACACTGTCATGCCAGTGACACACACCCTACTCTGCTGGACGACAAAGAGATGGACTGCAGGATGTGAATCTGTCTGACAAAGCACTTCAGCACAGGGCCACTTAAGTAGATGGACAAGTAATACATATAATGACATGGAGAAAGAAGCAAGACACAGGGAAAATATTATGGGGAAGAACGCGGTGCTTGTTTTTCAGCGTGCACATATTCACATTTCTAAGAAGAAAAGCAACTCATGGGGAAGCAGGATTAAGTACTCTAGCACACACTTTCAGAGCAGTCCAGGTTGGCAAGCTCACAGGAATAGCAACTGTAGGTTTTACAGCACAGGGTGGTCCTTTCTATTTTAATTGGTATCCCGGTTATACATACTATCTTTTCTTGTAAGGTAAGAAGGCCAATCACCAGAACTGCAAGTTAAAACTGTTCTGAAGCTTGCAGCCTCAGATCAGTCTTCTAATTAATGTGTTCATTTTGAACACGGTGCAGTACAGATTGTCTTGCCTAAACACGTATGATAGAACTTGCCTGAACACATATGCAGAAATGCTCATCTAGAACCAGTTTGGCCCAGTGAGCCCTCAGCTCAGCACTGGCTGATGCCAGCCCAGCCAAAGCAAGCATGGCTAGTGACACCCACTTCAGCTAGCCAGAAAATGAAACTACAACTGAGGAATAATTAGGCAAAGACGTAACTATGCCTCCTTTCTTCTCATCACACCAGCTGAAAGACTGAAGAGTAAGGGGGGGAGCCCACATGAAGACATCAGGATCCACTCAACAAAGGGTGGATCTATTTTTGGTCACTGAGCTCGCTACACTGTAGCATATTTTACCAGTTATGTGGAGGTCATTCTACAGCACACGATTTGGGTCTGTTTTATTAAAATTCTCATCTCTGAGAACAAAGTCAACAGAATTAAATGAAGCATTTGTTTATTATGTTTCGAGGAAGCAATGATCTACCAGCAATGTATTTGTCTATTTTCTATTAAAGAACAGTTTAGGAAAATGTGTCATTGTACCAGAATAATCCTTTCTTTCCTCTTCTTATAACAACAGGAGGCAATCTTAACATGCCTCAGAAAATGCCAAACATGTTTAATGAAAAGAAGTTCAGACTTTTCTCACAACCCTACAACCCTACATATTCAAAACTGTTATTTGAATTATGAACTGTACATAGAGTTACAGTATAGGTGACTTCACTTCCCCAGCCAGCCTAAACCAACAAGCTTAATAATAATAACAAAACAAAAAATCTCAGGGGCAAGACAAAGTTTATTTGTGAGCCTAGAATCTTCCAAACTTCTGCACTTGACAAGAAAGAGGTAAACTACTTCCCTGGTCACTGTTGAAATCCCTTCCTATTTTTAAAATCATAAAAAGCAATACAATACAAACTTTGTACTAGGAACTAAGAGTACCTATATCCTTCCCAAAGAACATTCTGCTCTTTTTTCACCACATTTTCAATTGTGACTGTTTCATGTGGTCTCATTTCTTCATATAAAAAAGTCCTCAAAGTTTTCATTACATCTTACCATACCAGGTTCCCTTGCATTGCAGACCACTGAGGCCTAATAAATACAAGAAATGGCCTGATTTAAGAAATGCAGCTGTTGACAGCTTTGCTTTTCCTTCACCTTTTCTTTGTACAGGGATGAATTTCATTACTATGCAATACACAGGTATGTTTTTCAATATAGAAAATAGTTGATAGCAGCTGAAATAGCAGTTGTTACTGACTGTCAGCCTGAATTCATCAGTGTTAAAGAAACCTGGGCTTTGCATTTTCTATATGTGGCACACTCAAATCACATTTAAACAGAAAAATTTGTAAGAAGCAATATAAAGACTAAATCAAAAACAAAAATAGGACAGGAGCATTAAGAGAACAGTAGGTACCGCTAAAACCTCTGAAAGTGTGGAGCTATACATGAGCAACATGTAGTTCATAAAAAAGGTAAATTCTAGCAGCATATAAATGACAACAAGGGTAAGATGCTAATCCTGAAAAGACATAAAAGTTTATAATTATTATGTGTTATTTCATGCTTAGCATTTGGTTTTGTAAATGACTACTGATTATAAAATTTATTTTGTAGAAGACATCAAATACTCTGAAAGACAGATGCTAACATGCCAACTCCACTTTGCTATACATAAAACAATAATGAAAGCCTCATATATTTTTATAGTGCTTCAAATGCCCAATTTGGCATAAGAGTGTAGGGAACTGATTAAAATACAGAAAAACACAATCTTCATAATCCCTGTAAATGGGAAATGCTCATGTCAAGGGGTCTGAACAGTCTATCTTCAGCTACAGGAACAAACTATTTTAAAACCAGCATTTAGTTTTATTTCAAGAATCTCCTCTGATAAACACTGTTTCATGACAGTCTTTATCCAGTGCTGGCAGCCTCTGTAGCCTTCTTTCACATGCCCAGCTCCATCAAAGCTGTTGATCAATCCCTGTTAGTGAATGTCATGCTCCAATAGTCGTTACAGTTAAAAATAACATCTATAAAGAAGAGAGAAGTACATTTGGACCACTTACAGAACTGTACAGTATCCAACGTGAAGTAGCCTTTAGAATGGGAAAGTGATAAAGTTAACCTGAAAGACAGCAGCTGTAAGCCTGGCATTTGAAAATATGACCTCAGAGAATGAGGTTTCAGAAAAAAAAAAGGATAAGGTTTGGAGAAATAAAAGGTACATAACTCTAGTGACACAATGATTCAGATACTGGGAAAATCTTTTAGTTCAAATGTTAAAACATAAATAAATTATAATTATAAAAAAAATTAAAAATACAACTGGGATAGATATCTACTTAAGATTATAATTTTTCTGATGCAAGCCCCAGCAAGTTGTAGTGCTCTGGATGCTGCCAGAAGTGAATACAGTATCCACACTACACTCAAGCCTGCCGAGGATCTTCAGCTGCCTTGTTTCTTTGATAAATGACAATAGACACTGTGTGCTTCAAAGAGACTCATCCAGGTGGCACTCAGTCAGAAGAGCTGGTTCAAACAACCCCACGGGTTCCAGGAACTTCCACATAAAACTCCTGCCCACATCCTGGGTTTACTCAGAAAAATGATTTCAGGTCTCAGCATTCCCTCATCGACCTGGTGTGGGATCAGGGAAGCAGGGAACCAGGGGCTGCTATTCCACAATTTGCAACATAGTGAGTTATGTAACTTGCTGTAACAGTCGTGATACACCTGTGGGCAGGGGCCAGATCACACAGACATTGCCCCATCTGCCTTCTGCATCTGAAACAGGCTCCAGAGCTTGTATACATCATACATTTTCTAAATTGTAACACAACAGAGCAGGTGACAGTGAAAAAAAACTACGAACTGCCCATAGCAGTACAGACTGAAGGCAAATGACAAAGGAACAGAGAAAAAAACCTGCATCAGTCCTGTCTTACTACTTTTCTTCAAAAGGCGTGGACTTTTTCAGCCCCTTGCGATCCTTGCTACCAAAGCATGTAATATCTACATTATGAGTTTGAATGTACACAGATTTTTGCAAAAAGTACCTTTTTTTCTTGAAACATTTTGCTTTTACGCTGTAAAATGCCCATCAGATAGGCTCCAGAAATGGGCAAAGAAGTCAAGGCTTTGGTACGATGAAAAGCAACCCAGTGAAGTAATTCCTCACCTGCTCTCATTCAATCCCCAAAAAATTACATTGTAAAAATAATCAGAGTAACAGCATTACAAGCCTTACACTGGAAAACTTTAAAAGCAATTTTACATGGTACCAAGAATAATTATAGCTTAACACTTCACTAATAATCAAAAAAATATCTAGTTAATTTTGGAAACCATAATGTTCACCTCAAACTATACTAAAAATACTTCCTAGTAAAAACTTCATGGAGTTAGTCATTGCAGATGTTTTGCATTACTCATATAAAATACTCTTTACTGATATCTAACTATACTCTAGATATCCAACACTGTTTCTCATTTACTGCCTCACCTCCTCTACTTGCACAGCATTTTGTGGTCTGAATGTCCAAACTAATGATGCATCCTTTTCATGATCCTTTCAGAAAAAGACTAAATCAAATAATGTTTTTATAGTCACTTATTAAAACATGAATTTATTGATTTTATCATATTCCTAAAGCATCACTAATCTAGACAATCAGATTTTACATATTGTGCCTTAACCACATAGCAGCAATTCAATGGGATGTGTTTGCAAAGCAAAAGGTAGACTCTGCAAAATAGTATGGTTTAAGCACCAGAGCTCTTTTGCTCCAGAAGCTACTTAAATTCCTCTGACAGTTGCTCAATAAATAACTTAATTACTTACGCTCTAATGGGCACAAATAGAAGTATTTGAAGACTGTGAATGAGAGAATGGTTTACCAGAGCCAGACCCATTCCTTTTTAAGACAAAAAATAACCTACACTTCTGTTTCAATAGCTGTCACATTTGTATTATTTTATGCTAATGTTAACTGCATAGAAAGCCATCAAGAAACAACATCAACCATGTTATCTGCTAGGAATCTTGCAATGCTAGTGATGCTTTTCTTAAAAACCCAACTTTTAAATGCTACTTAAACTGTGAAATACTCAAACAAGTGAGATCACTGTCCTATTTATTTCAACAACTTGCGATGGCTTGGCCCATTGGAACATGGAAAATTTCCCATATTTAGAAAATAACATCCTTTAAGCCCATTAACTGACCTTTAAATCACCATAATTTATTCTCAGTAACTATTAACCAAGACAAAAGTGAACACTTATTAAAAAATGCTTCTTCCTATGGCATATCCTACCCAACTACAATGAAAAAGTCATTTCTGAAATGAGACACTATCTTCCATAGAGCTGACTCTAACTGCTGAAAATGAACACTCTGTAAAAGTACAAAACTCCCTTTACCATTTGCACATTTTTAAAAATGCAAACAACGTGATGAGCAGCACTATTTCTGTACTTACTTCCTGTTAAATTTACAGCATGAATGAACGTATGAGACACACCAAATGTTTAGTGCTGTGTTCAATAAAACTTTTAACATGGGGAACACACCTGCAGGTCCAACTCTATCTCAGACAGAGAAACTGAGAAGCAGCATGATTATTCTTAAGATTTATGTAATCTGATGTTAACAAGTTCCAACACACTAGTTGTTTTCTGAAATTCACTCACAGAAGAAGTATTAATAGTTTTTCAGAAAAACCCAGGACATATATATTACCTATACAAAGTGGTTTTAATCATAGGAATTGAATATATTAAAGGAAAAAATAATGATTTTATGACTCAAAAATTACTAGAAGCCTTTATCATAAAATTTGAGAAAATAAATATAATAGATGCAACCCCAAGGAAACATTTTGGGCATTAAACATCTTCAATATATCTGGCCACTGTGCTAAAAATTCACCTCATCCATCAGAGGCAAATTGCCTTATACTTTCCCTCCTTATAAAAACTCAGTCATGACTCCACGTAGAGATTTTCATTTCATGAAGTCAGATCAACATTTTGGGAAAAAACACAACATTCAATGGTCCCAGGTAACACAACCTAATATTGAGGTCTTCACTACACACATACAGGAAACAAAGCACAGGGTGGGAACGGACCTAGTGAGGAGTCAGAGCCAGTCCTATGGGGTGCTGGAGTATTCAAATAGTATCATTTAGCAACAGAAGTGTTTCTGAAACGTCACTGGGGAGCTTCCAGCCTCTTCAAGGGAATCAAAGGCTCAAGTCCAGTGTCAGAAAGCACACAAGCTTTTCTGAGGACGTTGCCTTTGGAAGCCTACATGCCACATTTTATGCCATCTTTCAAAGATAACATTTGTTTCACTGTAAAATTGAATGAACAAACCATTCATCAAATGACTGACATTATAACCACCCTCAAAAAGAATTCCATTTCAATGCACAAACTGGAGCATTGCTACATTCTACGTTAAATGGCAAATTAGAGGCAGAAATAGGCACATTGCTTGCAAAATAAGGCAAAACGGCAATCTTTTTCAATACACTATTTTCTTGAGAATGACAAGTACCCCATGCTCATCTACTACTTATTAATGGAAAAACCCCCATTATTAATTGAACAGAAATCAAACCATGTTCTATATTTTCATCGCTAGAGATAAATATCTTCAAGTCATGTTTAAGAAGCTCCTTTTAGATGACAAAGGGAAACTCTCAGACATATTGTTGCCTAAAACAGGCTGTGTGAATAACCTGACCCTCAACACACAGTGCAGCAAACCTGTACATTCATACATGCTTAAAATAAATCTAAAGAACACTAAGAGAAAAGTTAAAAGCAACCAAAAATACCCTCTGATACAACAAAGTTGTTATAATATTGTGAACTTTTGAAATGGAAATGTGCTGCTGTGTCTCTATAAGCTACATTACAGCTTCATCTGAAGAATAGGAAGCTTTTTCTTTAGGTAGAAAATTCCACCAGAATGCCGAAAACAATAGTTAATTTCAGTATACTAGAGTACTAAAAGGAAGTTGTGAGAGCCCTAAATTCCCTTTTTTTCCTCAAGACTGAACAAAAACTCAGTTACTTTTTAACAAAAAGCAGTTACTTTGGAAATTAAGAAAATGAGAACTGTCTTTTGACCATCTTTGTGCCAAAGGCATGGGTTCTCCTTCAGTACAAACTGAAGCTTGCTTTTCTTTTTTTGTATTTCTCAGTAAATGTTTCCCTTATTTCTGCCAGTTGATTTAAGCCTTCTATATCACTGTCTGCCTTCAGCTGGAAGTACTTGCTTTTCTTACAAGAACAACTTGCTTTGTTTGGTTTATGCACATTCATCTATTTGATCTATGCTCCCAGCAGGCCCTTACCCACCATTTTCCAAAAGATAGTGGATTTCCTGCATGTGGCTTAATCACCTAATACTCATTAGCCAAAAAGCAGAACTGACAGTGCCACCACTTAATTCAAAGAGCAGTGGTCAGGATGTCAGACGCCTTGCAAACTTTTCTCTACCCAGCTGCAAATTACATTATGTAACCGCTACTCTACAATAGAGTCATAATGCTATTATGTCCTAGTCTTTTTCATTTTCAGTTTATTATAATTAATGATGATGACACTTTTTATTCAGCTCTGCCCATAAGAAAACAATTTTATGCAGCTGTAAAACTTTGCTAAAAAAGGAGGGAATTGCCTTGCAAAAAATAAAAGGGTTCACTTGTATCCCAAAACTTTTTTTCCTTGTCTTTTTCAGAAGCCTCTTACGCATATGGCACTCCCAAATGTAGTATGTAAAAAGCTCCAGGACCAAAACATCTAGCCATAAATATAGAGAAACACAAGATACATAACAACACACAATCATCCCATTTGTTATGCTCTTAAAGGCTGAAAATATTTATGCCTTGTCTTCACTTTTGATTTTTCATTTTTCATTTTAAGACCTGGCTATCTATTTAGAAAGCTTGTAGATAGAGACAGAAAACTATGATGTTAGAATAGCCAAGCTACTGCAAAGTTGCAGCGATTTTACCAGGGTTTTTCCTTCCTCTTTTGGACTTCACCAAATACAGCTGCAGGAATTAGGGTAGTGGTTTTTTTAAAAGCTACTAAATATCTTGTATTGGAAATGCAACAATGAGGCAATGTTGGACTGAGTAACAAGAGTATTTCGAACAGAGAAGCTGCTGAATGTGTAAGCAGGGGATTTGGGCGGTGCCAAAGGACGTGCAACAAATGTACAGAAAATAGGAGCTGGAGAAACTCCAGTGTAAGGACACCCCTAAAGAAAAACATCATCTGAGCATGGGCTGGGATACATACAGAATGAGCTAATAAAGCAGTGTAATGCTTCTAAATTACTGGCATCTCTTCTGAATACTACTGGTACCTTGTTTTGCAGTGTCAGATGATAGCATCGGGAATTACTGGGGACATGGACTCTATCCATAGAAGGACAGCGTAGGATTCCTCTATCTCTAAGATGGTCTTAATATTAAAACAAAACAAAACACTGCACTAGATGTTTATCAGTCAACTATAACAATTCTCTCCTACAAGCTCATGTTACCAACACAAAAATCCCTACTGCTGGTGATACCTAATTGCAAACACATGCAGCAACACCATTTATTTTTTTATCCCACTGATATCTGGAAGAAAGCTCTTTCCCTTCCACAGCATAGCCCTAGGAAGGGAGAAAGATACCCACACATTTTTCTTAGTACTTCCCAAACAATGAGTTGCAAGGTGTTTGTTTTCTGTTGCACTTATCTCTTTGTTCCAGTGGCACGAGCTGTCACTGTCTGGGTTGTCCTAAATGAGCACTAGAATGGTGCAGAATTCCAGTCCATGGAGATGGATACAATATGCAAACTACTGTCAAGAGCAAGCTACAACTTCAGGGCTGTCCCAGGGCCACTCAAGGCAGAAGGGAGGCAACTGTACCTATCATTCTGTACAAAAGGAAGGATGGAGTAATGTCATTTGCAGACACTGCATGGGATTTGATAGGCTATCCTTGAAAAGGCATTGAACTAAGGAAAGTTAAATCTCTCTTACTGAAAGGAAGTGACTCGAGGTTTGTTTTGGATATCAAATGATGTTGACAATTAGGAAACTCAAAATCTGTCAGGTTTACAGAGGCTGTTTCATGGGAGGAAAATTTTAGTAGATAAATATGGCTTCTATAGAGTTTGACAGAGCTAATAAATAGACCTCTCCTGTACTGTGTGACCTGATACCTTAGTGTTGCCAGTGGAATCTTTGGCCAAGTAAAGGTGTGAAATCTAAATACAATCTCTGCCCATAAAGTACATTTAATTAAGGAATATACTGCTTTGGGAAATTGGGGAGCTTTTAACCAGAAGACAGTGTTGCAGGCTGGCATAGAGTCAAAATCTCCCTAAAACTTCAGACAAATAGAAAGACATTGAAGAGTAACATGGTTATATATTGATACAAGCTGTAGTTGTTGATACGAAACTGTAATATGCCAAAATAATACCTCTATTTTAAAATGCAGATACATAGTTTATTTGTTGCTAAGGATATAGCCTACCTTTCATGTGGTATTGGCACTAGAAAGAAAAGATTAGCCAGAGTAAAGACATTGCACTTGGGATCATGTACTTTTTGTCCAGTCTTCTGCACGTAGATCCACAAGATGACTGTTTTAGTAAAGGAAACAAGGAGGTTCTAATAAATACTGCATTACTAACTGTCACACAAACTGACTTTCCAATTTAGTGAAAAGCATCTGTATGAAACTTCTTTGTTTCAGAGGACTGTCTCAGTAGGATATAATGGAATAAGGAAGATAATAACATGCCAAAATCCACAGAAGTAACTTCCCATTAGCTCAAAGTGCAGATGCCCTTGAAAAGATAAATTTGGGTCCCCCAAATCTGTGGAGAAGGGAGAACATTCAGTTCTAACCCAACACAATAGATAGCAGAAATTATTAAAAAATAACAGTACAAGCCAAATGAGGACAGGAATCCCCTGGAAACATCCAGGACTCAGTGAAGGAAGTGAACAAGGGAACAGAAAGGCATGGCCAGTATTTGAATTGTGGCCCTCTTGCTCAGAAACCACCAAGGATACCTGTAGAAGAGCACTGAGTCTTGCTAACTGTGTTCCTTAGAAGACTGTGTTAAGAATGACCAAACATTGACTGCTGCCAAACATTTTGAGAGTTATGTTTTGAGAAGGGATGGCCTCATTTCCTCCTGCTCACAGCCAAGATGTACTTCATCCAGAAAAAACAGAGCAATGCACCTACAAACTTAGGTTTGAAAGCCAGAAATTCCATGCTTGTGATGTGCTCTAGGATAAAGCTTTTATGACCATGATCCAAAGTCCCTGAAATATTACCTGCAGAAGAAATCATGTATGAAGTTTATGAGAATAGGAAGAGGCTAATAATAGATAAAGCGTCAACTCAGACAAGACTAAATGGAAGAAACAACTCCAAGTGCTACTTCTGTAAAGACCACCACCTCCAAGTACTTTAGGTTATACCTACATGCAAGCAAGTACATACAAAAACCATGGGGGATGTTGTATTTCATTATGCTAGGTCAGGACTACCTACTCTCAGTTTGGCACAGGTTAATCATTCATTATTTTATTCTGAGGTGAAAGTTTAATAAAAAGATAAAAAAATCACACTGTACCTAAATTGTGAAACCTGTTGCCAAAATATTATGAAAAGCCATGAATTTAACAGTTCTAGAGAGACTAGATGACTACATGAATATAAACTGAATATCATAATGTTTTCAAAAATCAAGACAACTATTTTTCCTTCAATAACTTCTTACATGAGAAACTGGCTTAATATTTACAAAGCACTCTATGACCAACATGAGGCCCACTGACATCTTCTGTACAAGATCCTCACACCTTTCCCTGCAGCACCATTACTGTCTGCTGATAGACAAAGTTAAATATACATGGGCACAATCCATTCTACAAGACAGTCCAGGAGAAAGAGGAGTTCAACACTGCTAATTCTCCTTTTCCAGCTTTCAAGAGCAGAGCAAATATTTTGCTGGGAAGATTCTATTAGACTTACCTTCAAGCCACAGAAGCAACAGAATGCTAAGCAAAGTTTTAGCTTGATGAAAGTAAAAGCAGATCAGAATCATGCCAGAAAGTAAAATTACTGGATGCCATAAACTCAATGGCAAGGCTATAGACAGGGATAAAAAAAAGGAAAGAGAAAAAAGTTGCCTGGAATATGTCAACAGTTGTCATCTTCACAAAAGACAAAAGTGAAAAATGACAACATGTATTCCAAAATTTCTTGGTGAGAGGTTCCTACTGGCATCATCATGAGGCTTTAGAAGCCATTAAGAGAAAGGGCCGTCTAAAATTAGAAGAAATTCTACAGCTATACTAATTCTCTGTTGAAATGCTACATAGTAACTTGCCACTTAAACCAGGTCCTTCTGCAGAACAGAATTCCAACAGTTTATTTTCAAGAAGCCTTTTGCTGTTCTTTGTGCCTTTATTGCAAAACATTTTGATTTCATATGCTGCCCTAACAGTCAAGACCTTACAAGTGATAGGTTAAAAAACCTGCACATTTCCTTTTTTCCAGTTACAGATTAAAATTCTACATAGTTTTCAGAGAAAAAAATACTACGAAAAATACATGTGAAACTAGTGTTTTGTTACATCTTTTAATATAATTTTATGTTACACAATAATCACTTCTAACTAAATGAAGATACTAAGATAATTATGTATAGCAACAATTAAATTAATAAAATCCCTAAATATACATATGTATAGATATATATGCTTTTATAGGGGAGGAAAAAACATCTAGATGTGCTGAAAAAAAAACTAAGGGAACTGCTATACTGGGGAAGAAGTAACATGAAATAAATTCAGACATTCTAATAGTCTTAATCAAGAAAACACCACACATCTGAAGGAGAGACAGAGTCTCAAAAAACTTCCAGGAACTGAACTTTCTTGGCTCACGTGATCATGGAGTACTTGACAAACTTCTGGCCTCCAGTAGGCCAAATCTGGTTTTTGAAGAGACTTGGATGCCACAGACATACATTGGAATTCCAAAAAATAATTCCAATAGAAGCCTCATTAAAACCACAAAAAGATTATTGAATGCACTACAGGATCAACCTTGTGCTGGCAAGCAGACTCCAACTTCTGATGCCAAGGTCTAACATTTTGCATGTTCTGTCACAGGAAATAAATATTTCCCCATTCTCTATTTCTTTTCTTTATTAAAAAGCAATGCTATCCCGCAGCTGGCAATCTCAGCATGTAAATATTTTTCAAAAAAAAAAAAAACTCGCATTTGCAACATTTGCATTCAATACCGTGCATCTGAATCATTGCAAATGTAAATATATAAAATAAATGTAAATAAATATATTCTTTTTTGAGAAATATAAGGAAAGGAAAGGGCTAAGTCTCAAATTTGTATGTGCTGAGTGACTACACACTTCAGTGAAATGGAAATCTGGCAAACAATTTCAAAGCTGACATACTTTGCCTTTTAAGAGACTGCATCAGACCCAATAGAGCTGCTTTAAAAATGGTTCCTAGTCAGCCTGATAGTCTGTGACTGCATTGGGAAGTTATTTCAGAGAATTCTGCCATGCCTGTGTAGCTGCATCAGCTACCCAGGCTTGCTCTGATCATGTTCCGATTGAAAGGGTTTTTCCTTCTAGGAATGGCAATATATAAACAGTCACCTAAGATTTTCACAACATCCAAAGTCTTCAGCATAGCAGTACTTGGCAATTATACCTCCCTTCTCTGAATGCTGAGTTTACACAAGAATCTTAAACTCCTGGGTGTTCTCTATACAACATAAAAAGTTGATTTTGGATTCTTAGAGGAAATTTCCATTGAGCATTCCCATATTTATTCTTGTTGGATGAAAGAACTGTTGTATTTCAGAAATCTATTTACAGAAATAGATTCTTTCTTGGTAAGTAATCAAAAGCTGTCATATTTAAGTACATGTCTTGTGCAACTGAAAAATTTTTTCTTTAGGAATTTAAATGATGGATAGAAACTCTGAACCAAGAAGTGATCTAGTAGAGATTCTGAGATAATGCTTTTAATGATAGCGTGAGCATTACAATAGAAACAAGAACCCCATTATATTCCCAGCATAAGTACAATTTCTATCTGTACAGGTCCAAATTCCTTCTCTGACCAGCTCCCCAAAGGACCATTCCTTCCCTCATCCTCCTCAACAATTAGGAAGAAGACCAGAAAGACTGGTCTTCTAAATAATGTTTACGTAACAACGTGGTTTAGGTAGGTGCATGTTACAGACCTTCTATCAGATCTGTACTGTTTACTTCTACAATAATACTCTCATTCATTAAAGTGGTGGATTTAAAGCTGAATATTCAGAGTGAGTAATGCAACCTTGAGTTGAGCCTCAATATTACAAAAAAAAGTCAATATACAGATGAGCTTCAAACCAGTGAGTCAACTTACTTTGCAGCTGGTTCTCTTGAGAAATGATGCTTAATCAGATGGTTAGCTGGTCAGCCACAAATGTTTATTCTAAAATTGCAAGCTATTCCTTCAAGATGAAAACCTTTTCCTGAGCCAGAGTCCTTCTGTGACTGTAAGCATATCATGTGAGCCCATAAAGTCTTCTAAAAACGCATAAGGGAGTCACAGAAGATGATCTCATTTAATGATTCCATGAGACACCTACTTTTTGAACTCTAAATTAATTTTGTTGTTCCTTGCCTCAAGAGATGTGAGTCAGGCACTTCAAACTCATTTCACAAGGTAAAGAAGTATAACTGAATATTGGAAAACATCCTTACAGACGTAAACTAAATATGACACTGCCTTACAAACTGCAGTGAGATAAACATGATCTGTATCAAATGAGTAATTTTTAACTCATTTACCTCCAAGTCTGTTTCTAACAAGCTGTGTATTAAACTATGAAACAGCAAACATCTCCTGAGCTGTGGGAAGAGGCAGTATTAAAAAAATTCTGAAATAAAAAAAAACATAGTAAAAGAAAAACAGTCACTTCTCTGTAAAGACAGCACTTACATATGAATCAGCATAAAGCAGATGCAGACAGTTCTTACAGATGAGAATATGTTTTTTCAAGGTATGATCAGATTATACCTTTTTCCTTGATCGCAAGTTCTTTAAAATAAATTCAATCAAAATTTTAAGATTATATAGTCTGGACTAAATCTTAGATATTTTACTCCTTTTCACCTTCAGAATACTAAATTTGATGTTTATATTTTCTTCCCCATCCATCTCATGGAGGATACTGTTTATGAGGTATGCTGGCATATACAGTTTAATGCTAAATCAGTCATGGTTTAGAATGCAATTTCAAACTAAAATATATTGGTTGCTTTGCATAGTTGGTTTTGGAATACTTTAGAAAAGGTTTTTCTTAGGAAAAAAAACATACCTCTGCAACAGTGCAGTGGAAGATTACATTGTAAGTATTTTTCTTAAGTAGAAAAGAGTCTGTCAAAGATCACAGAACCACAGAATGGTTTGGATTGTAAGGGACTTTAAAGATCATCTAGTTCCAACACTGCTGCAAAAGAGACACTGAGGTGCTGGAACATATCCAGAGAAGGGCAAAAGAGGTGATGAAGGGTCTGGAGCACAAGTCATGGGAGGAGTGGCTGAGGGAACTGGGTTGTTTAGCCCTGAGGAGGCTCAGGGTAACCTTATCACTCTCTACAACTGCCTGAAAGGAGGTTGTAGTCTCTTCTGACAGGCAATGAATGACAGATGAGAAGAAATAGTCTCAAGCTGTGCCAGGGAGTTTCAGGATGGACATCAGGAAGAATTCTTCACTGAAAAGGTGATTAAGCATTGGAACAGGCTGTCCAGGGAGATGGTGGAGTTGCCATCCCTGGAAGTGCTCAAGAAATAATTGGACATGGCACTTAGTGCTACGGTTTAGTTGACATGGTGGTTTTCAGCCAAAAGCCAAACTCAATGACCTTGGAGGTCTTTGGAAAACTTAACAATTCCATGACTCTTGTTAAACAGGGTGTTTTTCTCCACAGATGCTTCATTCATCTAGGGAGAAAGGAAAAGTATGTGCATGGGCAGAGGTGCTCCTTGTGAAATATTTTATATGGCAAAGAATATCAAAATGAGGAGTAATGAGACCAGCGTAAGCAAAGAATTTCCAGACACATTTAGCACTTCCTGGAAGGCAAATAAATTCACCATGGTGGTAAATACTAAGGCAGAAAAAGGAGATGACTTCTCTTACTAAGGGAGGCACCTAAAGCCACAGATCATTAAAAAGGTTTAAATAAGGATTCTTGAGGTATTTTTGAACTTTTTCATGTGCACAGAAGTGGGAATTCTTGTTTTTTGCAGCTGACCAGATGGTTCTGACTCATTCTATCAGTCACAAGGCCAAAATGATTTTCACATTAAGAACAAAACCTTGAAACCATAAGTCTCTCTGAAATATCTCCTGCTGAAGAATTTGTGAGCAGTCATTTGCTCCCTTACATCTTGCAAGCTTCTTACTTTTGATCAATGCCTTCACTGTAAAAAACTTATTTCTGCTAACAGCTATGCACATGCAGTTCATTTATCTCTTTCCTTGCCAGAAAATTCTGCAGAAGGCTCCAAAGTGCTGTTCCAGTTTGCACATGAAGGCAGTGATATACACAATGTTCTCAAACAGCATTTCACACTGTGTGAGTTGATGTTCAAGAGGCAGAGTGAAACAGAAGTATCTATCCTTCTTTCATGCCACTTCCTCATAATTCTATAAATACAGATATTGTACACAGAATAAAAACACTCCAGTAACCAACCTACGAAGCAAGAAATCATTAAATAGTGAAACAGGAACTTTGATGATTTGTGGCAATTTTTAAGATATCAGTAGATAGATATATAATCCATCCTTAGTTTGTACACTTATTCTTTTAACATAATATGTGCGTGTGTTTGTGTATGTATAAAATACCAATAACAAACATTTATACAGGCAAAAGTCTATGTTTTTCAAGTTTCTAAGACAAATCTAAAACTAAAGTTCCATTGTTCTCCCATCTTCTAATATGCAGCTAGATTTCTAAAATAATATAATAGTTCCACTACACAGTATAATACAGTACATATACTATACAGTTTAATAGTTATAATCAGTCAATAAGATTAAAAATATATTAATGTTTTAATGCAAATCAACTAATAATTTGCCTTTTTAATGCAGATAAGAAATGCACAAATTATTGTTTAATGTAGACCAAAAGTGTAGCTTGAATGATCTCAATTATTGCAGTTTTGGCTTATATGCAGCTGTTAGAAAACCCCTACAGAAATCTGCCAAGAGAAAAATAAGATACAATTACTTTTATTTGAAGTATAAACTTACATACCTTGGCCTTCGGAATGCTAAACCATATTGTTGGCAAGCCAGTCCTACAGTGGGAGTATAAACAATAGGCATGAACTTTTCAATGTCAGAAGCCAGCACTTTATAGAAAAGCTTTTCATTTCGATCCTGAAGACTCATTAGCAGCATGTATCTGTGAAGAATTACATATAATTAGACAGACATCAAGGGAATATATAAAGTAGATTTAGAAACAGATCTGGTGTTTGGATAATTAAAATTATGTTTTTTCTATAATAGCCTCTGTCTTATTGAAAGTATTCAAATTCCTCCTAGTCTTAACAGCACAAATGGTTCAGACACAAACTGGTTGAGACAGAGAAACTAAAGCTGTCATGAAGTTGTCAAACTCTACATATTCAGGAAGATAATCCCTTTCAGGTATAAAACACTGTGCTGCAATTGAAGATTTGGTCTGTCAGAACCTTATCTGTGTATATCAGTTGTTCCACTTGAAATGAGACCAGCATTAAATATAACTTAAACAAGCTTACTAAACTGCTCAAAGAAAACAGAACTAAAAACATTAAGCTTTGCATGCTCTTCCCCAGATAGAAATTTGTCTTAAATCCACATTAATACTTCAAATAAATACTGAAAAACAAAGCTTTTTAAAACAAATCATACACACATAGCCTCTCATCCCCTAAGTCTATGTTTGACTTGAAATCTGCAATGTTATATCTCCTAACTAAAATAAATTTCGAGGAGGTTTCGTATTTATTTTGAAAGAAAACAAATGAGAAAAAAAATAATCACATAAACAAGACTGAAAGAAAGTTCATGTTTAGGTGGATCTACTTGTTACTACCATCACACTTATCCTGAATGATTACATTACTGTTTCAATACACCAATCAGGAAGCCAAATTGCAGTGCTGATTGTGACAAATTAAATGTCTCTGAGCGACTTCAAGTTATACCAGTTCACATAGATATCACAATGTCACTTTGTGAACACTTAAAATTTAGAAATTTAGTGATCTTATACCTTACCTGTCTGTTCACAAGTTTTAGCAATCTTAATAAGTATTTCTGTAAAAGTTAAGAAGTCTTCTATACCAATAGGCCTATACAAAATCTTTAACCTACAATTTATGTAGTAGGTTTTTTTTTTTAATTTACAATGGATTACTAATTACTTACACTCAAAAAGTTTCATATGCTCATCATTTTATTACACAAGTGTTGAGGATACATATAGAACACATTCCTTCCAAAAGCCTGGAGATTTGTTTACTTAACTATCATTCATATGAACTTTCTTTCTGCATACTTAGGCATCACATGCCCCAGTAAAATCAATTCATTCTTTAGAAAGACACAAATATAGCCAGGTAACCATCTGACAAAGAACAGCTTAGTAAATCTGAGTGCATTCCATTGAAGCTCAGCTCACCTATCCCTGTATATCAGGGAAGCATTCCTTTTGGGTTTGTTATGTAAACTTTTAACAAGCACTATAAGCAAGGCAAGTGAAGCCAGTTTGGCAGCTGGTGACTGTAATGAGGTGACAGAAGTGAGACAAAAAAACTATCCCTGTCCTTGTGTAATGAAGGGTATTTTAGACCCTAAACAGATAAAGATCTAGAAACCAAAATGTTGCAGTTGTTCTCTAAATACCATCACCATGAGGCAATTCCACCTTCCATCATACACATTAGTTTTGAATGTTCTCCACAGTTAAATTATATCCTGCTCTTGCACTTCTCAGCTACAAATATACATACATACTAATCTTCTTTCATATGATTACATTTCTCTATAGCCTTTCATCTTCCCAGTATTTCATTACGATATAGCATATATTGCATTGCCCTTGAATTCTCAGAGCATTTTCTTTATTAAAACCTTTCTCCTGAGGATGACTATCCCAACATTTATCTTGAAATACAAGTTCTTGCACGTGTAGTTGTGAATACACATGAAGACTTTCCTTTTGTTACTAGAGAACATTTAAAGTGATTTTAGAGAATATCATGCATATTTTTGGCCCCCACTCTATACTGGATACTTCAACACCATGTGAGCCACAGCACCATTCCAAAGTAGTTGCCATTTTTTGGTTGTTTGAGTGCTGGTTCTTTTTTTATCAATTTATTTTAAAATGAGATGTGGCTTAAGAATATATAAAATACCTTTTCATCAACATTTCTTATTACTCAGGTCAAGCCTAGATTTTAAACGGGGTAAAGAAATCTTTTCCAAAAGAAATTAAAAGCTTAGCAAAAGGCTCCCTCAGGACTTCAAATGAAAAACCTGTTTGTTAAAACTCTTCACTTCATTTTTACTGTCCTATAGCATTAAACTGGGGTTTTATTTTCTTATTTATATTTATCATGCCACTTATATTCATGACATACTAAAGAACTTGCAAAATGAGTAAGTTTTTTTATTTTTTTTTATTTTCAAATATTACATACTTGATCATATCCACATAACAAATACTATTATAAGGTGAAAACCATTTCTAGGAAAGTGCAATTTTTATCAGGCCTTTTCAATGGCAAGAATATGCCTTCTTTCTCAGAGTATAATTTGCTTAGTTAAAGGTATCAAATTTCTCAAAAATTCTTTCTAAAGGGAAAACCAAAAATGCTTCATACTCAGTGTGGGGTTGTTTATTATGCATTAGACAACAAGTATGCACTTTTAGCAACATCCAAGTATCTACACAACTAAATGCACAAAGTGCTTTTCAGCATTGTGTTTAATGGAATCTTTTACTGAAGCCCATATTTAATTGAAAACGTAATGAAAGCAAGCAATAAAACAGTGAAAACAATCTTTTGTGCTATAAAAAGGGAGAAAAGTATCATCTGTCCTCAGACAAGGAGTCTTGAATGAAGATTTCAGGGAAGAGTTTCAGAGGACAAAACCCAAGGTCTGGCAAGTCAGACAGAGGAGACTGCCAAGCATTCAAATTTCAGTGTGTCACTCTTCTCCCCTTGTCTTTACTTCACCTAAGAATGTTTTATAGACTCTGCTATTATGAAGGTAATGAAATGCAGTAGCAACAAAAGGATGTAAACCACATATCATCTACAATCCAAAACAAAACGGATGTAACTACCGGAAAGTTACTGATGATTTCTTAGGATAACTGGCCCAAGTATCACTGGCATACACTTTACAACGCAAAATGGAGAGGTGAAAATAGAACAAATCCCTTATTTTTTTACTTGTATCTTGAAAAATATGAGAGTAAATAAAGAAGGTGGGAGGAGAAGCTATTAGTTTTAACCTGTGTAAGACACTTAGCTCTATTACACTGCACCATCAGTATTTATATAAAAATTCATTAAAGACATGGAGCTTTAAGAAAAAAACAAAATAAAACCGCCTTCCCTGGAAAAGCAATATGATGGCCCCTCTCCTAATGTTAACACATCCAGTATTACATTTTACAGTGTGACTCTTTGAAGAAAGAAAAGCTGAGGCAGAAGATGTCACTGTGCCAGGAGCAACAATGTCAGTATCAATACAGAGCAAGAAGAAAGACAATTAAGAACATAGAGGGGAGAAAAAAAATTAAATTACTTGCAGAATCCATCACAGCTTTTCCAAATTAAGTTAGAGGAATAGAATTTTTTCCTCTTATTGGTGTCCCTTTTGCTAAGCATACCAGGCAATTGACTTGCTGCTGCTCCACATTAGTTTTGTATATGAACTCTTGGTATTTCAGAGTACATGCTACAAGTTCACAAAGGCGTTTTAGCAGTGCTAAAACATGTCATGCCATGGTACTAGCTAGCAATTTAGCTTTATGAATTTACACACACTCTCTTTCCAAGCAAAACCAGGCCAATCCTGCCAATGTAAGATGCTGTCATAAACAGCATGGATGTTTCATCAGATGATACCCTTCTGTCTAAGGTGTTTAACAGTTCCACTTCTGCAATATCTAAATGCCTGTACATAATCTTTTGTATTAGTATGTAAAACACACAAGTATACACCTACTGCCAAGCTCTGGAAGGAAAACAATAGCCTCCCTTCACCTCTTTTCAATCACTGTTTCTATGGAAGCAAAGACTATGCCAGATGCATACTGCAAGAAACATGGGGGTTTTCATGGAATTAGGGTATTTACACGCAGTAGAAGACAATAACTGCATGCTCTTATATAAGACTGTCTTTGAGCACCTGCCTTTACACGCAGAACTTGAGATTTCAAGTTCCAGTTAAAACACCCAAAGCTTCTGACATTCATCTGTGAAGAGATTCAAGGAGTAATTGTGGCAGGACCACATTCACTCTTCTTTAAAATTCTTTGCTACAAGTATAAATATAGGAGACCAGAGTTCACATATTGCCTTGAGGACTGAGCTCACCACATGTAATGCACATGTTCTCCAAGCAGGCTCTTTATTGACACACTCCAATGAAATTTCAGACACTTGACTTATAAACACACCTGCAAGTCACATTTTGCACATGTAGATTTTTGCACATGCACATTTTTGCACTCTCAATTCACAGAAGACGTTTATCTGCAAAGCACCCCAAGGTGTCAATGTTTACAGTCTTAAAAGGAAGTATCTTCTTTGTGCAACTCTTACCAAGTCTTTTCATCAGTGATCTTAACTGTAGACCTCTGCATGTAACACAGTGTTATTTTGCTAAAAATAGAGAAAACATCACAGCCATATAAAGCCCCAATAATACATGAGGAAAATATTTTTTTATCAAAACACACAGCATGACATGAATAGTCAATTTAGATCTACTGGGTGTTCAGACAGAGTACAAATACGATTTCTTAAAGAAAAAATTCCATTTGGGGGGTACTTGTGGATTTATATAATTTAATATTCCTAAGGGATGACTTAATTTACACAATTTGCATTGATCCAAGATTATCCCTGAAAACTTACTTCTCAAGTATTATGGACTTGTGTTATGAAAGCATACACTAGCTCAGGTTGGAAGAGAGATTGCCTCATCTGATCCCATGCTCAAAGCAGAGTCAACTAGAGCAGTTTGCCCAGGACCATGTTCAGTCAGGTTTGGAACATCTCCCATGGATGGAGATATCACCACAGCTTCTCCAGCACTACAAATGGGGCCACAATGTTTATCACACTGTAAGAGGAAGATTCAGATATCTGGACCAAAACTTAAAGCTGAGAAAATAGCACAGACATGTCACAGAATAAAATGGAAAAATAAACACAGCTATTCACTTGTTTTAATATTTTAATTACTAAAATCTTATTTGAAGTATTCTGACTAGTGGACACATTAGTGGAAAAAAGCCTAACTTGTAACAGCTTCAATCTATTTCTGTGAACAGAAGACTTGCTAGTTTTCTCAGTTGAACTGCATCACTAAAACTAAATTAACAAGCATAAATTTGTACTGCAAAGCTGCACAGTACAATATAACCTTTATACTAAAGCAGGCATTATAATAAAAACTGGTTTATAGTCTAAAATGGCAAGCTACAATCTAATGCTCAAGACACATGGATGGAATAATTTAATGTTAGCGCTTCTGTTTTACAGATGTCTGGTCACAGGAGCAGGAAACAAATTTCCTCCTTACCCAACTAAGCATTTGGAAAAGAGAAAATGCCAAAGAAGACTCATGGGTGGGAAAGAATTACACTACATTTTTGTTTAATTAAGTATTTATGGATCTTAAGGTTAACAGGGGCAGTTTTGGAATAATATTCTCTGAAGCAAATGGCTTATGGAAAACTTTTTGTTTACATTCATTTGTAACCACATTATATTTCTTTATACTATTGTATTTTTTTTTTGTCTATCATACACAGATTTGTTATACTTTAAAAAAAATATTTTCTTCCCGACCCCCAAGACAAACAGATTTATCTTTCCTTTTTTTTTGACATAATAAAGATAGCTGCAAAGTATTCTCACAATACCTGGGGACAGTTATTTTTATTTCATTAATCCCACTGTGATCAAAATTTCAGCATTCAGTGTTTTGCTGCAGTTCAAAAGGCATGTCATTCAAAGTTTTACTACTCTGTCATTTAAAACTGATAGATTAATTCTTTCTGCCTTTCTTGAAGAAATTTTTCCTTTTGGCAAAAAGCCACTTGAATATCCAGAATTTTTTGCTAAAAAAGATAAAGAATTAACATTTTAAAATACTGCTGATCTGCTTTTGACTGTTGAATAGCTCGACCTGTGACATGCTATTTGTGATGTTCTGAAACCAGGAGTGTTTTTCTGCTATGACCTGAAGTATGAGCAAAATTTATTCCTCGTTAAAAAATGCATACAACAATGGGGAAAGACCCTTTTACTTCTGGTTTTCAAGTTATAGGTGAAGAGAAATTCCAGCAATTCAAGATGAAAGAAGCAGTTGGAACTGCTTCATGTGTCCTGAAACACATGAAACAATGAGCTGTATCATGAAGGGACTACCTCAAGGCAGAGTTAAGGAGGAGGTGGGGACAGAAAGACAGAGAAAGTTTTCACCTATGGTAACAACAATCAGGGGGCTTCATGAAATTTTACACTTTTATACATGGAGGAACTTGGACTCATAAACATTCCAGCCTGGGAAGCTACTACTCTGATAATAACTGATAATGGCATTCCTGAGAGCAATGGAGAAAAGTTAACCTAGAGAAGACACCACAATTGCAAGACACTTCTTCATTTGTAAGGAAGGATGTCCTCATCGTATTCTGACTCCATAAAAAACAAATGTTGTGGCAATTTTAAACTATAAAAAAGTCTTGTCACCAAAAGATGGGTACCTAGAGGCCATATATTACATACTGATAGAAAGACATCCCATAACAGAAAAGAGTAAGGCACAGGAGGAAGAAATGAAGAAACAAGGTTTTGTTCTAGAGCCTATAAAATATTTTTTTTAGGAAAAAATATTAGCATTCATAAATAATAAAAGCCCTTCCCAGATTTTTTCCCTTAAAAATACCCAAGCACAGCAATACTATGTTACACATTAGTTTTATAACATTCTACAAATTTACTGTGTTTTAATGCATATGTATATATGTATGTAAAGTCATTATTGACTTTTAGTTTTACTTGAGTTCATTTGCTTCTGGTGACCTTTGTATCATTTAGTTATCAAAGAAAATTAATGTGAGCAGCTCTGGAAAATTGCATTTTTAAAGTAGGAGTTTATTGTTTTTGAATGTGAAAGTGAATTTTTTATGAAATTGATTAATGAATTGGTGAGTACGATAAAGTTTCATAGCCATACTTTACCTGTCTAGGTCAGATGTCAGCCTTTCAAAATTCTTAAGAATTGTATAAACCTGAGCATCTTGACCAAGAAAGCAAGGCGGCAATAATCCATGAATATTCAATTGTTGCCTCTCCTCCAAGGTAAAAGCCATGCCCTGAAAAAACAAAAATAAAAACCATGTACAGATGTACACAAGAGATAATTAATTAAAGAAATCTTCCACAGCAAATCATAGTCAGGGTAAAGTCAGCATCATGTTTAAAGTTAAACAGAATTTAGAATTGTGTAATTATTTTGGGAAAAGGTTCTATTGAGCCATAAGAAGACCTGTACAGATACAACAACTCCATCTCAGCATAGAACAAGTTAACATCTCCTGACACCATGAGAGTAATACATGCAAAACTGCTAAATTACAACTGAAGAAGAAAGCAGTTGTATATTCATGCCACTCATTTTCTGATTTTAATGAGGTCTGTCTGTCTAAAACACCTTCAGAAATTACCCAAGCTACTGTAAGAAAGATGGTGCCTTTACAACAGAAACATGACTGTGGGTTTAGCACAGCAGCATTGAGCACTCTGGCTGCTGAAGCTTTACTCTGCTGTGGTAACTACAGACAGTTAGTTTGGTTACTTAGCCAGGTAATTTTTGTTTCTGTTTTTGTTGGATTTTTTCTCAAAAGTAGTCACCTCATAGGGTTTATTCTTACAGTACAAAAATATATTACAAAATCTTCCTGTATCTTATTAGGCTACATTTCTTACACCATTTTTAATCTAAATTTTTAAGTGGTTATGTCATTCTGATTTGAAAAAAAGTAGGAAAAAAGCCCTAAAGCAATCCCATCACACTCTCTGCTCTATAATGATGTTAATCAAGTTGCTACCTTAGTGAAATGATGACTCAAGAAAAAGAAATATCTTATAACGAACACTTTACAAAACATCAAACATTTCCAAAATGTGCTTCTCCTTCCCTAGACAGGAAATGAAGGGAAACCAAGTTTAATAAAGATCAGTAACTGTTTTGCTGTAGTTCTCCATGTATGGGAGTTTTCAGAGGTTTCCAAATGCTGCATTTTTTTCCCCAATGAACTTTCTGTGACCAGATATGTCATGAATGTCTTCAGGTGCTATCCGATCTTGAAAAATCATGGAAGAAGGAAGAGTCAACACTTCTCACAAGTTTATTCAGTGTTGATCCCTCTTATTTCCACTAGACTTTTTGGGCTTAAAAAACCCATATGTGCTCATACATACTTCACAGAATCAGGTCCAAGTGACTGCCTTTGTGGAGCTGCATAATTTGAATGGATCTTCTAGTGCTAGTAGTAAAGTGACAATCCGGTTATTCTCTGCAATTCTCCTTTCCCGTTTCCATTACTCAAATGGAATGAAAAAAATTTCTGAATGTCTGTGTTTGGTTTTACATTAAAAAAATATGGACTTTAATTACTATAATAGGGTTTTCCCCTCTAACTGGAAAATATATTTTATTTTAAAACAAACACATGTGTTACATCTTGCCAAATATCTTTTTTACAAAGTACTTCATCTTGGAATAGTGTATTCTCCATGTATTACTACACCTTCAAATAAGCATCAATTTCTTTGGTTCATTACTACAAAAACGCAGTACCAACCTACAACCCCTAGGATTTATATGGTGAGTAAATCCTTTACTTGATTATTCCTCTTTGGCACAGATATTACAAATTTTTCAAATTTCTAAGATGAAATGCTAATTCTTTTCTTTCCCCCCTCAGATCCCATATTTGCTCAGAAGAAAAGAATCATTAAAATATATTACTTGATATCATTAAAATATATCCCTTGATAATTTAATAAGAGAAGGCCATTTTATAAAATAAGTGTATCCTATTCCATCTGCTTATAATAGGGAAGACTTCAACTATGTAGGATTTAAGGGTTATGTCTAGATTTCTTGCACTAGCCTCAGATTTTCTTTTCTACATAAAAAATCCTATTTGTTCCTGTTTGAAGTGTTGTTTCCCAGCCATCCAGCAGAGAGGGCTCTAGGTTCAGCTTGGTTTACACACTCCCTTCCAGAGGCAGATTTTGTGCACACCTGGATGGGACAGACTTCCATCATCTATCATCCAAACTATTATAAACTATGTGGATATTTTTATTCTGTAGCTTGTATTACAAATAAATTTTTAAAGAAGAACAACAGTATGGCAATCTAAAAGCAGCATAAGGGCAAGAGACCGCAACCATAAATATTAACCTCTGCCAAATTAGTTTTGATTTATTCACTGCTTTATGCTTCATACATATCGCAGAGATGAAAAGTATAGTTATTATCAACCTTCCCAATTAAGAGTTTGCAATTCTTCAAGAGCTACATTTCATATGTTTCATTATATGCTCTGGTTTGCTTTTGGCAAAACTGAGTTATTCTTCAGCCACCTCATCACCTTCCTTTCTCAAAGGTGAAAATTTTGGTTAATTTATTGCTCTTTACATATAAATACCCTTTCATAGTCTCAGTTGTACACAGAAAGCTCTCTGAGTTTTCAAGAAATGTAACTCATTGCAAATACATTTAATTTTGAATTTGTAATATTGTGATGCTTTGCAATTGTAGCAGTGACTTCCATTACTGAACATCATTCAGTACTCTTTCATTATTTAATGTCTATGAGTTTATTAACTTCACTCTTAACTGTCAGTCCTCTGCTCACCTACCCAAAGCCCCTCATCTACAATGCTGTCCTAGTGCAGTTTCACATATATCAACACCCTTCCTCAGCTGCAGTACTGAAAAACCACAAAACAGAATAACAACAAAAAACAGCATCATCTTGTATCAGACAGCTTTTTGCCCTGGCTTTCAACTGAATTTTCAAGTAGTGCTTGAACAGACAGAGCATATTCAAAATACTTCAAGAGCTGTCTCAGCCTCTGTTCACAGTGAAGAGAGACAAGTTTCCTGTCTTAATACAAACTAGATTGCCCTAATACAGTTTTTCTTCTTCAGATAGAACACCTGAAGCTCATATAATTGCTAGGTTTATATAAAGCTCTCTAGAAAAAGAGTACTAAAGCAAAATGCGCATCCTGTCCATGCACTAATGAGTTTCAATTCCACTAAAGGGCAGCCAGATCATTGCAGGGATCCGTCTCCAATTTCTCCCAAGACCTAGTAGTTCTAGTAGATCAAAACTTTCATTTTTAAAAACTTCAACTCATTTGGAAGAATAGCTCATTTCCTCCTGTTGGCCTCACTACAGGTGTGCCACAGAAGTATTTGCGTAAGAGCATGTAGAAGGAGGCTGGCTTAGAAGAGGAAGCTATGTCCACATCCAGGGTTCTCTGTCTCAGTGACCCTTTCATCAGTCTCTGGAAGGGAAAAATCAAGGCTCGTAAGACTTCAGGAGACAACCACCACCAGCAGTACTCAAGCTTGAATACTCGCATGTATATCTGAGCCTCCCATATCCATGAAGGGGGAGGGAAGAAATGAGGAGGAAGGTGAAAAGGTATAGCAAGGATGCATATCTAGAAGTACCACCATCTCTGAATTGCTGACCCAACATACTGCTAGAGGCAAATTACAGTCTCTAGAGTATTTTGGGGATGGACAAGTAGGTTCATCACTATCTCAGAGTCCATCAAAAAGTAAAAAAACCCTATGTTTAAAAACTCATTCTGTATGTCTAAATCACAAAAGCACAGTAAAGAAATTTCAATGATATTGTGTAAGAAAGCACACAAGTCTGAGGGACTCAGATATGCTCAATATCTGCTGTCATGGCCAGAAAGAGGAGAGGTGGTACCTCACCACTACTTGCAGGCTGTCACCACAGCAATTGGTACCCCTGAGCAGAGGCCAGGGAGAGCTCTGCCAGACAAAGCTCTGGGAAAACTCCACAGCTGCTTCCAATACTTGTCTGCTCAAGATCAGAATAATTTTTTTGAACAAATGGACTACAGAACCCTGCAATTCCATTCTTAAAAATAAACAAACAAAAAAAGGGCATACAAACAAGATGAATACTTTTGGCTGAAAGACCAAAAACACTCTTCAATTACTAGGGAAGAGTTTTTCCCCAATACATCCCAAATGAAGAATCAGTGGCATCACTTCTAGTTGCCAGTCACACATCATCCCTCACTGCTCACACCACTTAATGTACAAGATTGTCTCCAGGAGAAATTCAACTGCAGAACTAGATGCAGTCCTTAGGAAACTATGATTGTTGGTATGCTTGCCTGTTTGCAGGCAATTCTTTTGCTGGTCAAGCTTTAGCCTTCAGCAATTTTGGATTTTCATATTATGCTAGTACTGTTAGGGAAGAATGCAAGTCAAAATTAATTTATTTTATGGAAAAATCCTTTGGCTGAAGAAGCAAAAAAATGCATGCACAGTCCTGCTAGGTATGAGCTACATAAAAACAGTTTCAGACACCTAATGCCATAAACATTTAGGATCAGAATATTAAAAAAACCCACATAAACTAACTAAAAGCACAACTCTGTAAAATTTCGCACATTCAATAAAAATTTTATAAAACCTCTATAAAAATATAGAATATATGGGTTTTCAAGCATTTTAAACTACATTTAAGAGTTTAATAATCTGCAAATCCCTTTGAGATATTTTATATAATTTGTGTTTTTTAAAAAAGTCACCTTATGAACAGGCAAAAAGAAAGTTTTACAAGCATTTCCTCTCCATTTTTCATTTTTATTGTCCAAAAATTACTTCAGAGAAATCAGATAAATATTTCTAATACTCCATGTCCAACACTCATGTCAAGGCAGAATACACCAGGAAATACTTAGAATAACTAGTCTGAGCACAACACTCCATAATGAATTCATTTTGCTGAAAACAAATGTGGTTTGTGGCAAGAAATTGGTGTTGGAGCAGTATACATATGGCTAAAGATGTTTCTTCTGTTTTCTCTACCAATACTTGTTATGACTGCCAAAAATATTACAAGCAGAAGCAGCTAATGCAGCTGTTTGGGCAAACTTCTCTTCTGCAACCACTGCTTTAGCCAGACCAGTCACAGGAAGTACCCCAGTACCCTAATAATATAAAATCAGTCTATTTTCTTACCCCAGTAGGTCAGAAAATAGATCCATTTTTTTTAATGGTGGAAATTCACACACAGTTTTCTGTTAAGGTGGTTTCTTTTGGACCTGAAGAAAAAAAATATTTCTGCAAAATGTCAATTTGCATTAACTTCAAGGTTCATGTTTCTTCTAAAGAATATTTGCTGTAAGGCCTACATACAAATGAAGGGCTTAAATAGCTGGATCTAGTTTCAATTAAAAAAAAAAATCTGGATTATTAAAATTTTGGAGAAAAATAAATCCTTTAAAATGGTGTTTATGAAGGCTAGGGAGAAAGATGACAAATACAAATTGATAAGAAGAAAAAAATATGTTCAACAGCAGAAAGTTACCATAGTTCAAAGATTAATAGCATAGAGTTAAGAAATTAAAACTGAATATGAAAATACAAATTTTCTGTTATAATCCTCTGGCAACACATACAGATGACAGCTTTGCTTTCAGAACCAAAGGACTTCAATAACCATTTATAACGTACACGTTATTTAAAGTATTATTAGACTGCAAGTAGAAAAGTCACTGTGTAGCAGATCTGCTATCTTTCAAAAAATTATTTTTCCCCAAAACTATGCTCAGATTCTCTATCAGACATTTCATGAGGCATATTGGTTAACTCTGGATTATGCATCTGAGATTAAGGTTTAAAAATCAGTATATTAACTAGTGATTAACAGTCCATTAGGTCTTCTGGCAAAGATACGGTGCTTTTCTTGCCTTTCTACAGTACCTAACACACAGATCTTGTATAGGTCTCCGCCTACAGCTGAGATCCCTGAATTAGCAATGAACTCTGCTAATTAAGTGCCTTCACTGTAGTTTGAAAAGCCAGACACAGACAGGTATCTGCCCTGGTTAAGATGAGGAAGGAGAAAAGCTGGAGAAGTAAGAATGGTGGAGTGTAAACAGCAGAACCCAACACAGATACAGCACTTGTGCTCCTTTTGATAAGCCCCCAGGGACAGGCATCCATCAGGACTTGTCAGACTATGAGGCATGCTGATGGTAAATAAAAAAAATATACAGTATCTGATGGGCACAGCTCTGAACATACAAGAAAAGAAGAAACTGTCCTAGTTTCAGATACAAAATACCAAAAGGCACAGGTTTTATGGGCTTTTCTTTAAACACAGCTTTTTAACAAGTACTTTAATTTGAAAAACTATATCATGACATTTGGCATTTATATTTCAAAGCTGTTTTTCTAGAGTTGTGGTAGATCTGCTGCAGTGTGTTGAACACACAATTTTTTTCCCCAAAAACATCAAGTGACCTGAAGCCTACTCATAGCTCAATTCTAAGTCCACAGGATTTCCAAAAGCAAATGTAAAAAGTCAAGTCAACAGGGGAAACTGAAACAAAAGTCAAAGCCAGCTCCCAACAAATAAAGCCCAGATAAATACAGTAGCTAATACACACACCCATGGACTTATGACTCAAAACAAATGCAGATGGCCAGAAGGAGACTTCTCAGACTTGGCAAATTCATCATGGGAATGTGTGGGCAGCTTAGCAGCCATGCTGTGAGCTGAGACGGTGATTGCACACAAGCATGATTCAGACCTGCACAGCAGAAATGACACATCACAGCATTCTTATTTTAACAATCCTTTAAGCTAAGGTAAACAATTATCTGAACATAAGCAAGCAAACCAGTTTTAAGACACTATTTCTATTTCTATTTCTATATATGTGTTTTACTGTACACATACAGAGTAAAATCTTTTTGCATTGCATAATCTCCCTTCACCCTAATTTTGAGAAGACTGTATTACACAAACAGCAGACAGTAACAAATAAACAGTAAAAGTCACCAAGATAATAATGTATAAAAATATATTGCATGCTGTGCTTTACTGTAGGATGATGGCTTGAGTCTATTTAAAATTCTAAATTTAGTTATCCATATGCAATACAGGCACCTATCCATCCATGATAATGATAACGTTAAAGCTCACTCTAGAATAGGTACCTTGCAGTCACTAATCCAAATTGCTCCAATTACTATATTGACTATAGACCAAATTCAGATTAGCACACATAAGCACTTACTGAGAACTGGGAAGCTCAAAGGTATTGGAACAATCAACATTGCTCATTATGGCAATAGTATCAGCTATAAATCCACTGCATAGCAGGCTATCACAGCACCCGGCAACAGCCAGGCACAACACTCCCCCGTATCTCAGGGGGCACTAATTACCTGTATGTGGCTGCTACATCAAGCCTCTACCATCCTTTTGACTCCCCAGTCCCCATGTTCCCTTGAAAAATCATATTACTCTGAATTATTCATATTGTTACAGGGATATTTAATCCCAAAGCAACCAGAAAAATTGCTAGAGCTGCATTTACACACTTCCAAATCAGAGCTGGCTGTTCCAAAATGTGTCTGTCTCCCTGTGGCTGCCCCCACCTGGGAACTACAATGAACACAGGCATGAGCCAAAGGGGAGCTGGATCAATGGATGTGGTTATTTTTCATTAACAGCAACACCCTGATTCTGTTTGCAAGAGCAGCTTTAATTAATAACAGGCTTACTAACTAATATCAGCTGCAGTCTGTGTGTCTCCTGACTCAACTCCCTAGCAGAAATATCCCAGCAGTGAAGAGAGACCTGTCTTGGTTCTCTTGGTTGCCCCTAGACCAAACAGCAGCCTAAAACACAGTTTAAACTACAGAGGCAAAGAGGCTGAACAAATATTCTTATGTTGGGGTTTGGGTTTTTTTGGGTTTTTATGTCCCTGGATATTTCTGAGCCATTTTTATTCTTTTATAACTCCTTTGGGATGTATTGACCCTCAAAAATTACTACTTGGGAAAGCTCTGCCTATGGGAACCAGAGACAAGAGGAGTTTACCACATCACTTACTTGTTGAGCATGTTCTTATGCCATATTTTAATTTTCAATACAGCTTACCTATGCTATAGATTAAAAACACTGGTTGTAAGCCACTTCAGAGTTCTAGCCCCCTGTTGAAGCATGATAAAAATAATTTTGCTAATTACCACCTTTGTCAATACTGTTTGTCTTCTAAAGATGTATCAGTGTGCAGATTTATTTTTAGATATTAAATATATATAATAATAGCATAATAAATAACAATTTGAACAATGGTTGTTTCTAAAAATAAAAACATTAAATAAAAAGAAAAGTTTTATTAGACCATATCTGTTATTCGACTTAAAATAATTTACTTGTATAGTAGATGCTATGAGTCAGTACCCTATATCTCTAATATGTAACTCTAATCAAAGGATGCCTGCAATGCTCTCAGTGGAATAACTGACATGGGATCCCTATTTATGAAGGAAATTTAGATTAAAATAATATCAGCTGACATAAAATATATTGTTAACCAGAATTATTCCAAGCAAAGCCAAATAATACCTCTCTAATGGTACAATTTTACAAATAAAGAACAGTCACCAGGCACATAGTCTCCAGTATACAATATTTACATTTGCAAAATCAGGTGCTATTTGAGAGTCAGGCATGATTTCCATGTAAGTAGGAGAGGAATTTCAGTAACTGCCAAAAATTCCATCTGTCTGAAATAAGTACTTAACCAAATACAGGTTAGTAAGCCCTGAAATCCTGAGGGGATTTGATAAACCTGATATGCTTAACAGATTTTATTGTTGCCTTTCAGAGACTAAACAGATTACCCACTACTGTATTCTGGACTTCTGATAGGACTAAGCAACTAATTTAATTTCACTGGCATGATAAATAATTAACAAAAATAAATATTTTAAATATGTAACACAGAGCTGTATAGAGTAGAGGACAATCTCAATGCTGTGGTCTTTGCTTCTACTACTACAATGGTGCACATTCTCCCTACTGTCTCAAGTGGTGACAGGGGCAGTGGCCAGCCTGGTGAACTACAGAGATGTGACCTGAGAGCCGATGGCACTGTCATGTTGAGCAACACCAGGCACACAGATTATCAGGTTACTCATGGGTAGTGTACTGTTTTACTATGCCTAAAGTGGCATGTCTACTCAAAAATAGTCCTCTGGGCACCCTCCACAGACAGAGGAAAGTCCAAGTGGGACCCTAGGTGGTGGTCTTTTCTCTTTTTCAGTATTATAATGAACTATTTCAGTCAAAATAAATAAGATTAATACCTACCATTGTCATAGGTAATCCTATAGTTATAGTATTTCTATTACCACAGCCTGGTAATGTGATCTGTAAGCCTTTCTGTCATATACGTTTATTGCATATAATGCATACCCATCAAGCATTTCCAATTCTACAGATGGAAACTTACTTTCCTTTAATTATCTCAGTCTAAGGGGTACATATATACATAAAAAAACCCTTTTGTTTCAGGAGCTTGTTACACCAAATCCTGGCATTTTTTCTCAGAACTGGGCAGTACTCTAGAACAAAGTGTAAAGCAACATGCAAAATTTACACTCTGAATGTACCTATCTATAAGCACAGCCTTAATTGCTGTCCAGCAGGTAGACAGTTGTTCAATTTTTGCTGTAACCATGGGCATCCTATTTGCAATATTCTCTTGTAAATAAAGTACGTTCTTTCCTGCTGAAAAGTCACTGAGGATTCATGTTATCATGAACAAAGTGACAAAAAAAATTGCCAACTTAAGACTTTGAGTACTCTCACTATTATTTTTCCAACACTCCATCTAGTCATCAGTAGCCTCAGTCATTAGCAGAACCACACGCTGAGACTACTACAGCGTCAGAAATTGCAGCTATGGGATAGAAGAGTACACGTTGTCATACATCAGACACCTTCCTGAAAATTATAATCTTACCTGAACTTTGCTACAATTTTGTTTGGTTCCATCCCTTTAGATTAAGACAGGAGGAAAATACAATGAAGGGCCAGATTGACTGGGAAGGCAAACTCTTTGAAACTCAACAGGGAATAATAGACTCAACTAGTCTAAAACTTTAGAGTGAACTCTGATTTTTGTAACCAAAAACTGTTACTTAACCAGTTCTACAGAGTCATGCAAGCCTTCCAGAGTATGCAAAAATTAGTTGATTGAAGGAAGATATCTAGTAACAGCAGAACAATTCCATTTAAAAATTGCTGCACCGGCTGCATTCATACAACTCTGCTTTTGCCAAGATACAACCTGCATACCAATAGTATCTGCTAGCATAGAAAAGATTAGACTGAAAAAAAAAATCACAGAAAAAGCTGTGATAAAATGGGGTATAAATCACTTTTCTTTTTATTTGACTGCTCTCCAAAGAGCTTGACTCATCAAAGCAAACAGTAGACTGAAGGAAAGTGAGCATTATGGAAATAAAATCTGAGTAGTAGTTAAGGAAAACAGCCAGTATAAAACCATCTGAATTTGCTATCAGGCACAGAAGAGCTCTACCTGAAAGAAAATTCGTGAAGGTGAAAAAATGTCAAGAATCCCCTCTCAGGAGACCAAATGCATTTCAAGTTGCTATTGTTCACAAAGCAAGCCAAGGATTAGTTGCCCTTTTATCTAACTGTGCCACACACAGAAATTTGAGTCTAAAACAACATGAAAAGTAAAACTAGACAAAAAAAATCCACAAAAAAAAAAAACCAAAACAAACAACAAACCAAAAACCAAAGCTTTATGTTGAAAAACAATTTTCTAAGTTGATGTTGAAAAATGTAACCTGACAGTAAACATTAAACACAAGTCTATTTAAATCTGAAGGAAATAGTGCTGCTCTTCTAGTGTTCTAACTTTTCACATTTCCTATAATCTAATTATGCAGACCTATTATAAGCTTTTTCTAGCTACATAACAGAATAACTGCTCCCTTCCCTAACAAAGACTATGATGCCAGATCCAGATATCACTTGTATAAAATGAGAAAATCTTGTTTAAACCAAATTAATCTGGAGTGAGCTTTAACTACTGCCCTTGGTGTAAACTTGTTCTGGGCATATTGAGTTATCAGACTCATAAACACAGCATCTGTATAAGACAGTATGGAGCAACCAGAAACACAGAGGAGGAAGAAGCTTTGAAACAAACTGGCAAAACACAGTATTTTCAGACTAATAGCTAAGGCATTTCACAAAAAAAAAACAAAAACAACAAAAAAAAAACACCCAACAAAAAAGCATTTATGCAGTTAAAGCAGAGTAAAATAAAATTACAGATCTAACGAAATACTTCAAACAGTATTTTTTAAGTCTTACATGGGATCCTTAAGGTTATGATACCTGTTCGCAACATATTTTAGGCAACGATGAGAGATGCACTCAGGTTAAAATCAATTTTCACCAATTATATAACCTTTGTACTACTGTATACTACTTTGTAATTAATTACAAAGTAAGTCTGTCCATTTCTTGAAACCTTTCAACAATCTAGAGTAATGTTAACATGTCAACCAGACAGTAACACCAATATTAGACCCCTTCCATGCAAAATTGAACAAAAAATCCACTAACAAAACCAACTCAAAGACACAAACATTCTATTTGTTTATTAACCTCCACATTACAAATCAGTACACTAAACTTTTTCTATTAATTCCTAAAGTTCAAATAGCATATTCTCATTACAGAAAATTGAAATACGCAAAAACACCACAGATTCTAAGGGCTATATTAAGGAAAAAATCCTCTCCAACAAAGTCCTAACTGAAATCCATGTCCCAGTAGATCCACAGATGTCGAACAAGCATCACTTCCAGCCTTGATCACCTAAATGGAAGTTTCCTATGGGGCACATTAACCTTCTATGCATTGTTATGCAAATGGAGGGGGGGAGTGCTGGTTGTATCACATGGAAACTGCAGACACTTCTTTGCTGCTTTAATTAAATTAATGTTAGTGTTCACCAGGTACCGGTGGTTAAATGACCAGCTGACAAAGAAAACCATAGTACAGAAATATTAGTTCATCTAGATAGGCAATACAGCCATAGCCATCACTGGGGTTTTGTTAGTTTTACTATTTCTACACATATCTCAGACTATATCTTATTTCCAGGCTCGCAGTAAGTAGATACTGTTCACATGCATTTGTAGCACACTATTACAGGATTTCCCACATGACAATGTCAAGGATCTGCACTGTCTTCAAGGGCAAAAAACAAGGAGATAAGAAAAGAAACAATAACAAGAAAACCCAGCACAGACAGATAGACAGATTTTGACACTAACACAAATTTTTCCATTTCTAGGTGTCATGCTTTTTCTCTAGAAGATTAAAGGATCACAATAAAATGGCTGAAAAGTTCATATAACAAAACACACACTTTTTTCTGAACTCAAATGGCAAAACAAATTGAACCAACAGTATTTCAAAGAGCACAAAAATCTGCTTTTTAGTTTTAGTCAACTGAACTGCCTTTGGGGGGTTTTAGACAGCTTATGGTAGGAATTTAATGGAAAAGTAGACCAAATTCATTGTGGTTGTTGTACCTTGGCTATTTATACTGTAGTGACACTGCCAGATGCTATTCAGACCATTTCATGTGGAGGCGTAGGAGCCTTCAGATATTCACAATCACCCCTGATGACTATGTACTGAGAGCTTAATGGCAAGCTTCACAACAAAACAAAACCTTTTATTTCACCACTGGTCTTGACTGTTTTGGCAAAGGTTACACTACTTGCTGTGTGAAGTGGGAGTGGCAACCTTCCAAACCAGGATGACTGGTTTCAAGAGGGACCAGTTGGACTCTCCGTCCCCAAAAGTGTTGGTCTCAAAAGTAGTTTCTGCTGTTGTACAGAAGCATCAGTTTTAAGTCACTCAGCATAGCAAAGCAATCCTTGAAAGAAACAGATTTCTTTCACCAGTACTGGCACACAAAATAAGACCATATGTCTAAGCTATAATATGCAAGATTTTCCAAAGACAGCTTATTTTTGTAGTAGGAAATGTAATTTACATAGACTGAACTTTAGGATTCATTTGCAAGATTCATGAGAAAAACTGGCTTCCTTATAGTATAGAAAAACCACTGCTCACAGGGAGCAAACTTTAATACTGCAAAGTCACTAGTCTTACTGGGGACACCAACCCAATTTAGTTGTGTTTATCTGCCCCTCACAGTGGCCAAGAGAAGTAGCTGATTTTTCTAAAAGAAAAGTAAGAACAGTAAAGGCACAACAAGGAGTTGCTTGGAGCTGCTGAAAGAGCATGACAGTAAGCAGAGAAAGCAAGTCAAACTGGTGTGGCTGAAAGAAATGGGAATGGAAAAGTTAAGCAGAAGGCCCAAGCAGATGGGGAATGAAGAGCCAGCAAAGCAAGTGAAATAGTAACAGGATTTATTTTCAACAAATAACTGAAAGAGAGCTCAAAGGTAGGAGTCATGGACAAAATAGAGCAAATCCAACCTGTGTAAGGAACACGAAGATCAGAGAACACACATGAATGCAAATGTGAAGGCTGAAGAAATGAAGCTCAGATGAACACAAGAAGGAAAAAACAGGTGCTGCAAGTAATTGTGCCAGAAGAGCTTTGGACTGCTGCAATCTGCTTCACACACACACCGCACACACAAAGAACCTTACTTTGCCGTCTGTTCCTAATTATGCCTGGATTGAAAGCTCAAATCACACTGCAAAAGGCAACATTTCTTTTCCCAGGCAGGGGTGGGCAGCATTATCCCACTGGAAGCTCAAAAGGATGAATCCAAAGCCCCAGCCGGCTTTCAGCGGGAATTACAAATCACACAATTTAGAGGGGAATATGAGGGTCCCTCAAACAAAGCAGGTACCCAAAACACATCATCAATGGGGAAAACATCTCCCAGTTTGGCAAGTTTTTAAAGCTGGAATCTTTAAACTACTGTGTTGAACCAGAACTATTTATTAGTCTTTTGTAAAATGAATGCTTTTGTTTAAGAGCTTAAACTAGTCTATCATTAGTAGTACTACATCAAACATTAAAAATGCCTCTGCTAGATACTCTTAATTTCTTCCACATGTGAGAGGATGCACTGAGAGGCATTTAGAGATTGCTAACCTTTTACATTCTGAAGTAGGGACACAGGTTGTGAAAGGTATATATGCAACTCTCAAATAAACACAGATAATTGGAAAATTCTGATTGTATGGGTCCAGAATCCCCATTTATCCTGTTACACATACAGACATATTCTTGAAAAACTAGTAACTTCCTCCATAGACTACAATTTGCCAAAGAAACATCTTCTGGCACAAACAAAAGAAGGAAAACACAATTTTAAAGTAAAAGAAATTAAGTCCCAGAGGTTTAGTTTGGATTGCTACCTACAATACTATGGTATCTAATGTTTGTCATTTCTCTAGAGTCAGTGATAATCAAGTTTGTTACCTAAAAGTAGGTCAGGAGAACCTCTTGGCTGGGCTGATGTAGCTCTGCAGATCAGTAGATCTTGTACTAACAACTGTGTCAAGTTTGAATGCCTTCTCATTCTTTGCTATCAGTTACACTGTTAAAGAAATCTGCCTGTTCAAAACCAAAAACTAGTCAACTCGCCTCCTTCTAAGAGGGATTTTACATTACAGGAAATGCAGAAACCTTCAGAGAAAAACATTTTTTCTTGTTTATTTGTTTCAGATGAAACTGTGAAAATACACAGCACTGGCAGAAGTCCACAATAAAATTCTAGAGACTTAGCATACTTTCTAACCCATTAATACAAAACTCATCTGGATCATTACATATGTTTTCACGCAGTTCAGACAAATGCACAACAATATTACAAAAATCACTACTGCTTATTCTGTTTACAAAAAAAAAACACTTATCTCTTTCTGTTCTTTGCTTTCCATAAGCTTTCCAAGCATTTGTACTGATTTGAGATGTATGGTCTGACTTTAGGGGTGGATTATTTAATAAAGAAAGTGTAATATCCATAAATAATACTGCAGGCAGCTTGAATAAAATCCAAGTAAAAGAAAACACATCACTATACATCTTCTTCTTCCTCCATCATCGCTCAATAAATCCAACTACATGTTGGGCTCTGTGTGAAACACCTAACCAGAAATTGAGAATATCTCCTCAGGTTAGCTCTATTTCATAATTATCACTGGAGAGAGAGCAGGTCTAGACTGCTTCCTATTGTTTGATTTTCTTTTAAAAAATTGGGGTTTTTTCCTCCTAATGAGAGGAAACCACTAAAATATATCCTGAGCTTTCTCCAAAGTTAGATAGGAAAAAAGTCATGCCAACATCAGTTTTAAGGGGCCACAATTCATATGCCCTACATAGGCTTCTTTTTAGGGATATATCTCAACTGAATTATATTTTGAGATATATATCTCAACTGAAAAAATCTCAAACTTGTTTCCCCCTTTGATAAAAGCAATCAAAAAAACATGTGGTTGTAATGAACTCACACATCACTTAATAGTCTCCTGGCAGCTAAAGCCACCATTAAAGCAATTATAAACCACATCTAAAGTAGTTTAAACATCTATGTCTAAATTATAATATGTCAAAAGTATTTAATTTAGAAAAAAAAATTGCTCTTAAGTTGATAGAATCTCCATGAGAGATATTAAACCATGGAATAACATTTTACCCTTGTCTCTATTGAGTTGATCAATGAAAAGCGGAACAACAGATTAGAAATAATGGGATTTATTGGGCTAATATCTTTTAGTAGCACCTAACCTGCACATATTTGGCACTTTGGCTGTATCAAAGTGAAAAGAGAAATGTTGTTTCTAACCAGATAATTTACAGTCCCACATAACCCATAAAACCATTGCATATTTAACCATCTGAACCACCCTTACCCATTTAAATTATCTTCCATTGCTCCCTAGAAGCCAGATGTCACTACTATGAATCAATTTGAATAAAGTCTTTTTAAAAAATATAGAAATACAGTTAACAACTGAAAATAATTTTAAGAGAATAAATGTTTCTAATGCAGTTATCCATGAAGTCCAAAGCAATATTATATGCACGAAGCTCATGATAGCCACAAACAAAAGAGAATCATGCAGCTTGGAAAGGTCTTAAGGAAGTCCACTGGTCCAGCCCTATTCAGAGCAGATCCAGCCACACCAAGATGCTCAAGGTCATCTCCAGGGGAGTACTGACTCTCTCCAAGGATGGGGATTCCACTTCTCTCTAAGGAGCCTCCCACTGTACTTGACTGTCCTCAATTTTTCCTTCTATTTTTTTATTCAGAACTACTTCAAATTTCCAACACTCAAACTTGTCTTCCTGGCCTTTGACTCTTCCACTGTGTCACCAAGTCACCCAGGTCTTTTCCTACAGGCCTTCTTTCCACTTGTTTCCCAACAGGTTCCCTTGCACAGAGTTATTCCATCCTAATTGCTGGGATGCTCATCTGCCTTTATCTAAATTCATGAGATTCTGTCAGCCCATTTTTCCATCGTTTCTAGGTCACTCCAAAAAGCAGCCTGCTTTATAACATGTGCAGTCCTCAGGCTTGCAGACAGTGCAGTCTCTGTCATTACACAGTTTATTCATACAGATGCTAAGTTGTTCCGCCCATTATGCTTTAACCACAGCATTTCATTATCTGAAATAACAATTTTGTTCTACTTCCCAGTGGAACAGAAATCATAAGTAGAGCATAGAAGTAGTGGTCTGCACTGAGCAGCTCTCAACATTGCTCTGAAGTTTCCTCTCATACAAGTAAAATTTAGAACAAGCCATGTATAATTTCTGTGATACCCATGTGAATTTTAACTTTCTCTTTGAAGGCTTTTCTCATATCGTTGAGATATGTGCTCCTTCCTTATCTTTCCTGGGTGTGGTTGGCCTTCCTTCAGCCTCTACTCCTCTGTAGTTTTTGACAGGATTTTCTGGATTGTGGGGTTCGTTTGGGTTTGGATTTGTATTTTGTTTCTAAATTCAGCTTTTTAGAAATTGAAAGGATAAGTTTTCAATAATTCTTAAAAAATGAAAAAAAAAGTTGCAGAAATACTTTTTTAAAGATAATTTTAAGTATTTATTTTCACATTCTTATTTTAGAAAATGAGTAAGAGGTTCTAAGAAATCTCTTCTAACTTAATCTTTTTCTGGACAGAATATAGCAGTTAATTAGTTTCTGTTCAACAGGTGAATACTCTGCAACAAAAGAAGGCATAATAACTACCTGATAATTACTTGCAACTTTACTGAGTTTATTTAAATCAAACTTTTCAATTTTGAGTAAAATTTTTGTAGCATCATCTACTGGTCTTCCATGCGAAACTATTATGTAGGATTATAAAAAGTGGGAAAATTAATCTAACCTCATTTTCTCCAATTAACAGTATCATGTTATCCACAGTTTAATGTAAATTAATATAAATTACTAATGGCTGAAAGATACACATATTGTGTTATTTGTATTGTCCTAATTAAAATTAATATCACTTCTACGTTAGATCATAGAAATATTTATAGTCTCAACATGATTTTTTTTTGTTTCAGTATTGTTCTTAGATAACTAGAGATAGACAAATTTTTTCCTCAGTATTTATATTGTACTTGCATTATTTGTCAAAGTAGAAAAAATCTAAAGTCTGACTTTATAAAAAAATTACATTGCTGGAGGGATTTTTTGTGTCAATTCTGAGCCTTGAAGAGTTGTAAGTAAAAAAAGAAACAAACAAACAAAAAAGCCAGTGGACACTGCAGAAACATTAAAGTACATTGATTCTGAGTGGATTATCAAACCTACCAATACCGTATTGTTAAACAGCTCCCATTATCATAGTTCAACAATAATTCTCTACAGTATCAGTTAATGGATTAATATATTTTAAGGTAAAATTCCAGAAGAGAGCCTTTTTATCTGCATACAGAAAAGAAATTCTATTTTTTGAAACACTACAGATAGTATGAAGGGTCAGCAAGGGAAGGGGGAGAGGGGGAGAGAGATGCCTCTGTCGGGGACATTGCTTCAGCCCAGACTCTGCAGATACCACGACCCAGCAGAGCTCTCTTGTCCAACACAGGACCAGCCCACATAAAGCCAGCACAGATGGCTTGTGCCAGGCTGGATTGCACGGAGGAAATCACAAACTCCAGCCAAGCAGTTACATGAGCATCAGCGCCGCTGGATGTGCCAACACAAGAATGCTTTTGGAAGGTCAGTCCCTATTGTCTAAGACAGCAGCAAAGCTATGCTGACAAAACGCTTCCTCCTGCAAGGCACACATCCCATCTCCATGAGAGGGCTCTACTGACACGGCTGCTTCAGCAGAGCCTCTGTTCAGCCCTCCACAAAATCACTGCCCATCCCTCCCCAAGAGAACCTTTGAGAGCTCTTCATGCCATAAAAAACAAAACAAGTCTGGTTAAATAATTTTTGGTCTGTATCTTGTTTCTGCTCAACAGCCTTTGTGAACCACCTTTTAAACACATACACTGACAAAAAAACTGCTTCAATCTGGTCACATATTTGCAACCAAATGAAATGAAAACTAATATATAACCCTGGTTAATGCAGTACCATGTCTGAAATTAAGAGTGTTGTTACTCTCTTTGCTTAAGGGAGAGCTAATAGCAATGTCACGTGTCAGTTTTTGAAGCAGAGAAGGGGAAATGGAACATCAGTCAAGACACTTTCCCAGCAGAACACATTTAGACAACCTGAAGTGTTCCAGCTCCTTGAATGAGCTAATTCCTGTTGTGATTCCTTCATGCACTTCACCAGCTTTCTCTTCTAGAAATACAAGACAACACCTAACTACTCTGACAGTAAACATTCTGGAAAAACATTCTGGAAACCTTTCAGGCTGGGACACTTAGAAATGCTGAAGTACACAATTTGTATTCTGCCTTGGTTTTCAAAACCCCTATCCAGACCTGCTCTATATCCTATAAATGAATGTTTTACATTTTGTCAAGGATTAGTGTCTAACCATCAGAAAGATTTACAGCATGTAAAAACAATTTTCCAGGTGATTTCTATTAGAGGACTTTTTAACTCTAGGAAATTTTTTATTCAGTATACACACAGCAGTGAAACAAAATAAAAATCAGAGATACATCACCAATACTAATGAATATAAACACTGTTGTATGTTCTTTCCCACACTTCCCATACTATGAGAACTCATGGGAAAGCTGGGCTGCAGATGGTCTTACAAGCTATCAGGACATGATTTACCTAAAAAGGCGGTTCTTTATTCTGTTCTTGAATTCCACATTTTTGTAAAACAAGCTCTAAGATCCCTTTATTAATTTATTTTATGGGATTTATGCCTGAATGAATATGCAGAAAAATGTATTAATGGAGGGTCTACAAATTTTTTTAAAAAATATCAGAGTTTGGGAATTTAAATGCTGTATGTTCCTGCCAGCATGAGGAGCTGCAGCCCAATTAGGATCCTGGCAGCAGGTCAGCACTGAACCCCAGATCAGATGCAAATGTTTGCATTTGAATTGGCACTAAGCAATAGCAAGACAGACTTTATAACATGATACTACCAGCTTAACAGCATAAAGGCAGTTAGCTATTTAATGCTTTTTAATGGCTCCTATGAAATAGTACTTTATCAAGACATTAGACAGGAAGATAGCAATAGCCATCCAGCTGTGGTAAGAGATACAGGAATTTGAGCACTTGGTTTGATCACTGCATGTCACTACACGCATACCTTACCAGTAGCTATGGACATTGGACCCCCCCTAATTTTTAGAACACCGATTAAAGTAAGCGCAGCAGAAATACTTTCATCACTCTGACTCAGAAACCCTATCTTATGTTCACACAGGGCAAGCACTGCTCCCAAATGAGAAGGTTTTCACTATGTATAAGTGGAAAAAAGCAAAAGCATGTTGTACATAGGCAGGTCTACATGTCAATTTTTTCACTCTTTCATCATTACATTCTAGAAAATCACATACTTCTCTAAACTACAGCAAATTATCAGTAGGTAGGCAAGCCAGCAGCATTTTAAGTTGCCTTTGCTAGTTTTAACAGCTGGGGCAGATGACAGCTGGGAAGAGAAATGACAGGATACTCTCAGGAAAGTGCTGCCCGCATTTTGATGCATGTCAAATCTCACTGATCTTATTACAGGTGAAATTCTCTCATTTCATTGTTATGAGAAGGATGACTGCTCAAGAAGAAACAAACCATGGTATATCAATATACCATGGGTATATTAAGCCCCAGCAACATCATAAATTGCATCTGATAAAAGTGAAATTTGTATTAAGGTTATTGTCTTCTCGTGCATGGATTTAAACCACAGCATACATCTGTGTACATTTAAAACATACAATGAAACATTTTTACTGCACTAAAACATGTTGGGGCCTACAGAATTTCCTAAACCCTGACAACTAAAGGCTTTGAATCCCTTATTTCTTAATGATACATATTAGGTACAGGCACATTAGGTATTTACTTGAACTGAAGGGAGTCTTTTGAATCAAATTTCCTGGATGTCACCACTCACTGTATTTCACTCATGTTGTGGAACAGTCTTGCAGCACCTGAAGTGAATTCTTTTTGGATAAAAATGAGTTAGAATATAGGTTCCAGGAGTTCATGTAATATGCCTGAGCTGTAAGTAGGCGTTCAGTTCATGGGATCAGGTTACAGTTAGCTCAAAAGTACCAAAAAAAGCAGCCCCAAACAAAAAACCCAACCAAACACGAAACAACCATAAATACTCTGCTCCCTACAAAAGAAAACAAACAATTTTTTAATAGCTCCAAACCTCGAAATCTCATTTAAAAGTCCTTAACATTGTATATTCTGGGTGTCTGATCTACAGAGCTATGCCATTTACTATTGCAAATACAGGCCATCAATTGCAGCATTTACTACTTGCATACTGTTTGCAAATCTATACATGTGAGCACATAACTTTAATTAAGATGTAAGAGACTGGCATGGAAACTACTCTAATATGACCACAGGCTACAGCAAGTGTTATGTTTTTCTCTCCAACAGAATAAAGAAAAATGTCACATTCTTTTATATTACGTACTTGTTAAACTTCCACTGACACGTTAACATAAGCAAGAATAATATTATTAAATTATTCTGAGTTGTGCAGTCATAAGAATTTCACATGACTCAGAACAACTGCAAATTGAAAAAAGCAGCCCATACCTCCAAGAGGAACTACAACAGATTTTGGCTTTCTCCCTGAAGAGGTTCCTGAGCAGTGGTGATGCTGACTTATGAAGGCTTTTTCTGTGCTACTTCTACTCTATTATCATTAAGTCAAGTGCAGCCCCAATGTATTTTTTTTTTGCCAACCAAGCTTTACTATTTACTCCTATCTCTTTTAACTCCATAGTTAGCAAACCTCCAGCAGTCAAGTTTCTTCTCTAGTCACCAAGATCACTGAGCCTGTAGAGCTCCAGCTTGTTTGAGGAAGGTGGTCAGTTAGCCAATAAATGCCATGGAGGTTGCTTTACACCTTTGAAGTAGACAGCACATTCAGCAACCTTTCAGTGCAGTGGGACAAGCCTTTTCAGGAACTCAAAGGTAAAAGTATTCAGGCATACCTCTTTCCTCTAGGCTATAGGTTCACCAGGCTCCCTTTGATCTAGTTTCATTATAATTCACACTTGCTGCAGTATTTTGAACCTGTCCCTGCTTTGAGCAAAAACCTGGACTAGATAAACTCCAGGGGTCCCTTTCAACCCAGATTATTCTGTGACTCTGAGTCTCAGTTTCTAAGCTACTATTAGGGCATCACTATCAGAGAACACTGAGAATCCAAGCAAAACCTAAAGCTGTAAAAAAGCTTTAAGAAAGGTACTTGGCATGGGAACAGCTGTGAGCTGAAAATACACAGAAAAACCAGATAACAAAAGATTCCAAGTATCAGAGGCAGAATTGTAGCAAGATCCCCTTTTTCAAGTGAGTGAAATCAGTTACGATAGCAACCATGTTTTGAACTCTTAACTACAGCAACCTATCTATAGGTTGCTAGCCAGGAGACATTCAAGTTGCCACTGCTAGCTTTTGTATTACTTTATTTAGTAACACAGGTAGTAGCTACTTTAATAATTCACTCAACGGGAACAGAAGACAGCTTCTGTGGAGACTTTTAAAACCTTCGCTTTATGTCTTGTCTGCAGCACACTTGGACTGTGGCTTGCAGTACAAGCACCAAAACCTAAATAAGCTGAGGAGAGTAAAAACAATTAGGGTATAGGAACTGAAAGAAATAAAATCATCACAGCTTAGTAGCTCTGTAGACCCAGCTAGAAGATTCTCAATCTTTGAAATTAGGTTCTTTAGTGATGATGTGATTGTTCGCTTAGTAGTTATTAGAAGAATTCCTTAAAATTACTGTGAAAAATTTTGCTTCAGAAACAGCCCCAAATGGCTTCCTCTCATGCCAGAAAGAGTAGGATGGGATGAGAACTAGAGGATTCTGACAGACCTTCCCTTCACAACAGCTACTTACACAAACAGAATGAACATCTACCGGAGTAAGTGTTTCCCCAGCTTCTCAAGGAGCTGCCCTAATTACTCTGTATTTTATTTACAGAAATGCCGATTTCAAAATTACACACACAAAAAACAAAACTAAACAAAAACCCCACACTGTCAAAATTCCATCAATAGCAGCACAGGAACCGGAAACACAGTAACTTCTCTTTTCTTAAAGTATTCCAAAACTTGTACAATATTGCTGAGACACCTATTCAACCAAATGTCATGCACCCAGACAATGTATATGCAAACATTTCCTCCTCCCGCTGCTGTTTTTATAAGAAGAATATAAATGCTTAGCCAAGTAACTAAAATCTGACTGCAGCAGGTAGCAATAATAGTAATCACATATCAGCCTGACAAACTGTTCTAGTTCCTTGAGTATACACAAGGTAAGTCTCTAGATCACAGTTCCCTATTTTTATGATAAGTCTTTAATCTCCTTCATTTCTGCTAGAAGAACAACATGACAGGATACAAACAATCCAGGAGATTACTGGAACGTGTCAGAGATGATCTAGGAGATTCTGGGTGAACTAGTCAGGGGTGATACAAAACTGAATTGGCTTTTCACAAATTAGGAAGACCTGACTGGGGATACAGTAATCAACACCAGCCTTAGGTGTAATGACCATGGACTAGTAGAGATCAAGATCCGAAGTGAACAGAAAAAGGCAAGCAGGAAATCACAGACTGGCCTTAAGCCAAGGGTAAATCATCCCTGATCACCTTTTATGATAAAATGACTTCACTTACAGACAAGTGGAGACAGAATATGTCATTTATGTCATTTTAAGCAAGGCTTTAACAACTGATCCAAAACAATCCATGCACCCAAGTTGGCGTATTACAGTGCAGATGGGTGGACAACCAGATGGGTAAAAGGCTGCTGTTGGATGATGGGGCTAAGAAAGAATGAGTTAATGGGTTCTACTGCACCTCCCAGTAAGAGCGCTGCAGGAGTACATAACGGGACCTGTCCTGTTTAACACTTTTATCAATGACCTGGAGGGGGCAATGGAGCACAAAATCACCATGTGTGCAGGTGACACCAAACAGGGGCAACTGTGGGGATATACACACACACACGAGCAGGGCTGGCATCCAAAGGGACTTAGCCTGGAGGAATGGGCTGACAGGAACATTATGAAATTCAACAAAGACAAATGCAAAATGCTGCAATCCAGAAAGTAAACAATACAGGCTGCAATGATTTGGGCTGGCGACAGACTGACTGACTGGGAAGAAGTGGATCTGTCAAAAAGGACTTGGTGGACAGCAAACTGAGCAGGAGCCACCAGTGTGCACAAGGCAGCCAATAGTATCCTGGGCTGTATCAGCAGCAGTATGGTATGACATGGGCTGAGGCAAATGATCATCCTGCTTACTTGGCACTCATTAGATTGCAGAGTCCAACTCCGAGTCTCTAACATTGGAAAGACATCAATAAACTTGAACAAGTTCAGTAAAGGGCCACCAAGATGATTTGGGCTGAAGCATATCCCTAGTTATGGAACTAGGCTTTTTCAGCCTGGAAAAGAGAATGTTTTGGGAGGAACCTAAGAGCAGCCTTCCAGCACCTACGCTAAGGCTATCTAGAAGACAGATCCAGGCTCTCTACGGCAGTACACAGCAGAAGGACAAGAGACAACAAGCATAAGATAAAAGAGAAGTTCAGACTAAATACAATGAAAAAAGAAATTCCTCTTGAGTACAAACACATACATAGATTGCCTAGAGGAGCTGTACAGTTTCTATCTTAGAGATTTTCCTGACCTGATAGGACACAGCCCTGAGCAACCTGTCCTGTCTCCATATCTGACCCTGCCTTGAGCAGGAGGTTGGACTTCTGAGATCCCTTTTGACAGGGATCAGACTAGGGTTTTATAATAACATTTTACTCACATTCCCTGTGATATTACAACCATCTTTCACTAAGCATCATTCAGATAACAATCTTCACAGAAAAAAGGATCATTTCAAGAAGCACCAAAATTTTTAGCAACAGAAAATAACTAATTAATTAATCTGGGAAAAAGTATTGCAAAGCCTCATTGAGACAGGTCAATTGCAGTGCAATACACACTAAAATACGCAAAAAAAAAAAAATCTCCAAAATTAAACTAATATGCTTTGACAAAACTTACTTTACAGATAAAATGTCAGAACACTGACTACATTGGGTAAGTTAAATAATGGAAAACATTCATAAAAATACTCTCTTTGAAAGCTCCTTAGCATGGAAGACTATAAGAGAGGGAGTACTTTTGTTTAGAAGGTATTATTTTAAAACCAAGATGTGCTGTTGTGATTACTTCAAATACTGCAATCCCATATGCCACATCTAACAAAACCACTGAATGGTTAACATGCATTTTCCTTTAACTACTCATTTCAAGGCAGAGCCAAACAGCAGCAAACACAATTTAGAGAGGCTGAGGCTCTCTTCATGCTATGAACAAAAGTTAAGTTTCCAGCCAAAACAGGTTCTGCTCCTGAAAACATTTTTGTGTGGGTAACAGAAATCCATTTGCCTATAACAACATATAATGTGAAGTGAAGAAAGGACAGGACAGATAGGAAAAATTCTTGTTTGTACTATCTTTAACCCAAGTTGCATTTCTCACAGTGTTAGCACAACACCCACAGCACCAAAATGAGATTAATAAGGATTTTACTATTATTATTAATTAGACTTGCTGAGGATAACACATTCAGGGAATGCAGAGCAGACTCACCAAAGAGACCCAGCTTTGGATCCCTACAGCTGTATGTGTAATACTGCCCTATTGCTCTGCTTTGCCTATGTAAAGTAATGAAGTGTAAGTAACAGGTCAGTACAAGATAAATGGGGCTTTGATGCATATGCCACATTTCCTCATGGTAGCTGAAAGATTATTTATTTGTATTTAAGTAAATAGATGCAAGTAAGTATTTTCAGGGACAAAAAAAAAAAAATGCTTACCATGTATATTTTGAGAGTTGCAATTCTGGCAAGTTGGAGCATGGCCAGACAAGCATTACTTTTCTGTAGCTACTTATATAATTATTTTCAGGATTAGATTCATAGATATTAATTTCTCATGTAGGCTCTAATGCCACTGCTGAAACCCATAACAGAAAAAAGGAATCCACTTTGAATTAAGAAATTATTACAAAATAGGATAGGATTAGGATATCATTCTATATTTTGGTATGCAAATAGATTCATTTTGATAACTGTTAAGCCTTCACTGAGTTATCTTTTAAACTAAATCTTATTTTCCTGGGTATTTACACTACAGAAGTGTGATTTCCAAGAATATCATAAGAATTCATACCTAAAGAAAATGTATGCAGCTCCTTCTAATTAGAAGACATATACAGGTATTTGTTTTAGGATATGCTAGGAAAGAATCAAAAAAATTCAAAAATTTATCTTTGACAGTAATAGCTCCAGTATACAAGGTGGTTTTATTCAGCCTTTATACACAAAGGATAATTTCTCTAGGGAATGAACACCTAAATTCTTAATTTTGGGAAAACAGTGGGTGTCAGATTTGTATCACCTCTGCCTATACAGTAGCTAGCAAAATCGTCAGACAGTTAAATATACCCTTAGAAAGTCAGCCCTCATTCACATCATGACATGCATTTAAGTCCTGGAGACATGAATTCTAGCTTCTGAAAGAAGTGAAGTTTTACTGAGTTAAAAACTACTGAACAGCATCTAGCTGGAGGTTAAAATACCTTTTCTTGCAGGAAGCATTAACCTGAGTTTCCCCAGGCGTTCAGGCGATAAATACTGAACACTTTCTCACCTCTTCTCCCTATTCAGCTGGAATGGAGGCAACCCTCCGAATGCTGCCCAGGACCATGAGGCTTAGAGGAGGCAGCCAAGGGTCAGCTACTTCATCTAATTGGAACTAATCTGCATGTGGCACAGCATGGCCTGAAGCCAGGAGCAGGTTTAGCTACACAGATGGATGAGCCCTTCCTGCCTATTTAGATCTTCATTTTACCCCCACAGCATTCAGTATGGGCCATGATTTGCAGTCATGTCTAATGGATTTTCAAGGATCTAGAAAACTGTATGTTCAGGAGGCTGCACATCCATTAATAGCCCCTCTACTTTTAACTGCAATACAGCAGAAAGTAAAAGGACACGGATAAAATATATCAGGACTATACAGATTCAACATAGGTCTACTTAGATATGACTTCTTTAAAGAGCTATCAGCTTGCTGACTGATCACTGCAAAATCTAGAAGATTATTCCCTCCACCAAGGAAAGAAATTGTACATAGAAACTAGATTATAGCAGTATAAAGACAATGATATAAACACTATGTAAAATAACTAATTACACAAGACCAAGTACTTCATACTAGTTTTCATCCTGTACACTTCTCAAATGCTGTTTGCCTATTCAGACGAGAAAACTAAATTACAAATATTTAATATTCTTAGTGCATGACCTAGTTTCCAGTCCAGTGCCCAATCTACAATATTTTGTCTCTCTTGATAAAGCAAAGCTCAGTAATTAAGGGGGATGGGGGGGGGGGGGGGGGAGAATGTGTGTTCTCATATGCATTACATAGTTCTGAAGTAAGACAAAGAAAGCTTTTAAAGATTTGTCAAGTGTACCTCAAAGCAAACCAGAAAGGGTGAGTGTCAGCCACACCCCCTGTTTAAACTGCTGGTGGTACACTATGACAACTACATGATGTTTTCCTATATTCATCTATTCTTCTTACCTGTGTTTTAACCACTACTCCTAACTAAAGAATAGTTACAGGACTTGGTAACTATAAAACCAAAAGAAAGTTACTTTTTGCCATAAACCACACAAAGTTTAGGAAGTTTAAGAAATAATGTCAGTTTGAAGAATGTGTCTTTATCCTATAGAAATGTTTCTTTTTGCAGTAATTACACTTCAAAAGAAAGCACTCACTTTTTATTTCCTACTTGGAGTTTATCCCTGTACACCAAGAAGCACAAGAGCTCAGTACTACAAACAGCCTGCCAGGAGCTAAGAGGTTCCAGTTTCACACAGACCCCTGACCTGGAACACTTTTGCTCTTACAGCAAACACAATGTGAGGGGCTACAAGAAAGAGCCGCACTGGTTATATTTCCCCAGGTAAGATGCAAAGTGAGATGCTCTACTTTTTCTGATCTTAGATAAAGTGTTCCTTTCAAGCAGCTGCTGAGATGAGCGCTGCAAGCCCTCTTTGCACTGCAGTGCACAGTAAGACATCTTTTCTGATACCTCTTTGCTCACCCAAATTTATTTATCCTCAGCTACAATAGATGCATTTAGTTCAACGACTGCGTTATGCAAAATGTAACTATTTGCATGTTCTATAAGAATTAAAAAACATAACTCAGAATTAGCAAGCTATTTTCTTACCTGACACCTGACTGACCTAAAAAACCAGGCAGATGCCAAATCCTCTATTACATGAACAAGAGTAATGCTTTATCCAGACTTCATTTACAGAAAGCTATGCAATTGGTAAACCTCAGCCTCAGAGAATCTATCATGAACTCTTGTCTTAACAAAAAGCAACAACACAAAACCAGATAAACCACGCTGATTTTATGCTCTCCCAAGATTATAGTAAGTCGTAAATTCGCATCACTGAATTTCAAAACACTCCTGGACTCCTGGGATAGAGGCAACTTGAAACATACTGAGATGATGTCTTGGAATTGAAAGGACAACTGAGTTCCTGCCAAGAGCGAGGAAAGAATTTCAAAGAAACCTTTGGAATTAACATGCCAAGCAGTCACCTAAAACATATGACCTGAGGAAGACTGAAAAGACTGGACAGAGATAAGAAAAAAACTGCTGCAAGATCTCACTCCTGCAGAAGGTCCAAGAGCCTGAATCCCAATCCCCTAAAGAAGGCTCTTCATTCTTCCCCAGCCCTTCCTCCTAGGACATAACTTTTAAAACTGGCTTACGTCTGGGCCAAACCAAAGCTATGCAAACCTAAGGACCTTAGGGAATTACTCCAGTAACTGCTACAGCACAAAATCAAAACTTTGAAATTAATTTTCTCATTTTTTTCAATTTTCCTGTAAATAGCAGCAGAAACATTTACCTTTCTACAGTACAGATTCAAATCGAATCAAACCAACGTTAAGTGCTTTGGCAAACTCAGCTATTCATTTTACTTGGACAATACTATGTTCTTCTATTCTGACTTTTACCTGTAACTATTGAACCCTTTTTACTGTTTAGGTAAAGAGGCTTTACTGTCTCTTTTGTAAATACATCCCACACACACAAATCTGCTTTGTAAAGTCATGTGTCTGGAGGATGAAATCCAGTAAGTCAGCTAGACATCAGTACCATAAATATTACAGCCTCTTTCATAATCACCACTATGTGCTCCCTTCCAGGACCAATTTAAGGCAAAGATTTTTTTTTTCTTGGTCATTAAAAAGCCAGAATTATATTTGCCATTTTGGAAAAAGGAATTATGTATGTCAAAGTAATTCTTGTTCTTCTCATGCAGAGCAGTACTATCTGAATTCCATGCCAAAAGAAAACTTAAAAGGGTATCATTCACAAGGGACAAGAGGAAGAAAACTAAACTGTGATATCCAATCTGAATTGGATATGAAATTATTTCATACCTCACAGCACCTACTCAGTTCCAATAAAGATAAATACAATTCATTAATAAGACAGATTAATCTAAAATGCTAACAGAAGACTCAAGACTGCATCTATTTAAGCAAAGTTACATTGAACCAAGGGGGTTTTCAATTTTTCAAGTCACTTCTAATGATAAGAGGGATAAGAAGAAGCAGAACAGTGATTTAGTTTTAATATTAGACTTTGTTTTTTGAGGGGAATTTTTTTTTTCTAAGCCAGAAATTAGTAACAGCTGCTACTCAAACAAAGTAGGTAAAACCTAATCATAAACAAGCATGATAAAATTCGTGATTACTCTATGTCTCACTTATATCTTAGGACTGACGAATGTGCTTTCTGAACTCCCACACCAGAAAACTACATTTTGACATATTTCCACATCTTTGGCTGAAAGCCAGAAGCCTTCAGATCATAAGAGCTTTCTTTCCTTCAGTTCTATGTTATGTGTTATGTATATAAAAAGCACTTCCTCTGCTTCCTCTATATTGTAAACAAATCCAGGTCCTGCTCAGAGTATTATGTTTCACACAGGAATAGCCACTAACAGTATCCAAGTAAATTACAAACGCTGATTTGAACAGAAAGTACACAGTGCTCTGCAAGGAGCCAGGGTGCGCCGTGACCTCCTTCTTCTAAGGCAGGATTTTTGCTTCCAGAATTATGCAACAAATTACATTAGCAAATCTTAAAACCAAAACAAGCTTCCTTATGCATGCAGTGCAGGGGTTATTTTTCATTAACTCCTAAAATAAACTATGCCAAGGAATATGCACAAGTAATTCTCAGACAAAATTAGAGACATGTTTTTAACAGAAACAAACTTAGCTTTCTCCATAGAATTTTTAATTACCCAAAGATTTGGATTGTTAAAGTCACCTTAATTAAACATAAAATGAGATACTGTAATATTCATCACTTTAAACAAATTAGTCAGACTAGCCAAAACCACTTAACTTGCAAACTATGAATATTTCAACGTTTCTTTCTACACTGGCTGCTAGGAAACAAGCAATTTGTGAAGGTTAAAGGAGCTCAAACTCTCCAGATGACAATGGGTTGGTTTTTTGGGTATTTTTAAGGCTTAGTGCACCAGGATTAATGCATTATCAATTTCATGAAAGTTTTGTATCAGCTTCCTCTCTTGAATCCTTCTATCATTCATTTTCTCTCTGCTTACACTATTAAATCTGAGGATCAGGTTCTTAGATCTTTCCCTAATATCTCCTATACATATTTTATCAACCTCATAAATGCCATGAGCTTATTTGTGAGAATGGTTCAATCCTTAGCTTTCCTGTGGCTGGGAGATCCTGTCAGTTCCAGCTCCTGGAGCTACCTGTAATGTGTCACACTGACAGTCCTTTGAGGCAACCTTAAAATTCCTACTATCATGCTGCATGTCACAAAATCAAGAAAATTAGTCATAATGATAACCTAGCACATAATTACACAACAATTTTCTTATTTCTTTGGAAGCATGTAATTTTGTTCTAGAAAAAAAATAAAATAAATAAATATTTCTAAAATGTAAATTCATGGAGATTCAGTATCAGTATGCCTGACAGCAATCATTTACCTCTCAATCAAAGGTATAAATTTATTAGTGAGGGGAGAAAGGTTAAGGTAGAGTGACTGACATAGCAGCTCAATCTATGCAGACTGCATAGAGTGAATAGTAATAAAAATTATTCAATTTATTTTGACAATTTCTTAAAGCACCCATTAGATGGTCTCCCCTATCATCCTTGACTCCATCCAAGATTGATTTTTTTTTTTTGAAGATGAATAGATACAGAACACAATCCACAGAGAGTTTGCACAGTTGCAATTTCAAAACCACAAGGCACTTCATAGGTTTTGAGAATACAATGCCAACAATAAATAACACTTCTTAAATGTATCAGTTGGGCAAGGTAGATTTCTCATAACTGCAAGCCCTTCTAAAAAGCAGTGCTGGAGACTATGTATGATACTCTTCTCCCTGAATGGTACCTCAAAACATTCTAGCATCAACTCAAATTCATCCTCTGCCTCTCAATAGAAACCATCAGCATCTTAATTTAAATATTTGAATTCCTACATCAGGTGAAACACTTGGAAGCACCAAAGCCTTTCCCCAGTCTCTTGCAATTTAAAGCATAGTCCATGGGGAGATTTATTCCAAGTCCTGCCTATCCTAGTTTGTGGGTACATGGTTGCTGTGTCATGTTTGTCTGCAGTTTCTTGTACAAAATTTTGGTTACCATATATTACAAACTGGTAATCCACATTCTATTGCTTTTTTCCTATACCAGATTTAGCTGCTTGGTTTTATGTTAAACCAGACAATAGAGATGATTTCTGTAAAACTATTCCCAGTCACAGGCCAGGCCTGGTCATTATGTCCGTGACTGACATGAACATTCAAAGCTTCACTAATGGCTTACTAGTGGCAAACTTTATTATTGTATAACCAATCTCATTTGACAGGCACACAAACCAATAGTGCTGTTCTGTGCTTTTCTGCCCTTTCCATGCTAGTCTTCTAGCCATGATGGGCAACAGAGCACACAGGCAACCTCCATACATTTGCTCCACCCAGGGGAGCACAAATGACACCTTACAAGAGCCCTTCAGATTTGCAGGGAGGACAAATCACTTGCTACTGCAGCTGAAATCCCAGGATCACATCCTCCACTAAATAATCCTTTTGAAGCTTCTTCAAAACAGCAGTTCCATTAAAAAATTTCAACTATAAACTGGGAAAAACTTAATGAAGGACCTAATTATTGAAGGGAACTAATACTCCCTTTCAGACCTCCAGATCCTGGAGCAAGGAGACCTTTGGCATGAAACTGCATCAGCCCCTGCAGGCAAAGGCAACAGAAGCCAGAACCACCTGAACAGGCAAGGAAGAAAAGCATGACAAAGCAAAGATGGCACATTTTAACCTCTGATCATTGGTTAATAAGAAACATTCTGTCACAAGCAGTTTGCTTCCTCCTCTCCTCCACAAGGCAAGCAGGGCTGGGGGAGAGGATCTTGTGCCTCCTACAGCCGCAACTTCTGTTTTTTACAGCAACAGCTTGATACAAGACACTGATCGAGCAGAATTGGATATATAAAATGCAGAATGCAAAGTAAGAACCTCTGTACTCCAAGATACTCTCTGCAGTTTATTTTACCTAGACAGAAGTAAAATTTCTCAGTGAACTCTACTCCTATTTATTGTCAGCATCCATAAATAGGATTAAAAAACAAAACTCAAGTACTCTGGCCAGCATCTCTATAAAACCGACTGTCAAAAGATACATTTAACCGAATTTAAATACAGAGATCCTGCTTACAAGGTGCTCTGTGCCAGGATTAATGTTTCTATTCAAATAACATTTATAACCAATGGCCATAAGATTTCTCAATCAAAAGTAAAAAAGGTCAATTTTATATTCAACTACTAAAGTTCACATGAAAATTACACAACCAAAAATTGTTTTTAATGCCTGAAGTAGATTTGCAGCAAGACAGTTCTAGGTTTCAGCTTCCTGTCACAACTTACGCCACTATTCAGTTGCTATTAATGCTTTTTAGCTTACTGCATAACTTCTTCTCCTTCATTTTATTTGCTTTTAATTCAAGTCACAGAACTTTGTTCCCAACTCGCTGTCTCAGCACTCTGTTTCAAAACTGCAAGCAAAGAACTGGAGGCCAACAGGACGAAAAGAACACCAACCACAGCAACTTACCTACTAGGTCAGGAGAAAGGATTAAAGGCTATGAACACTGTGAGCTGTACACATTTAATAGAAGACAGTGACAAAATAAACACTGATTTAAACACTTCATGCTTTTTCCAAGACTTTCTCCTTATTAATAGTAGCAAGACAACCTACCTTAAAATAAGAAACGGGGGAAAAAGCACAGAATTTATTTTTACAGCCCCTCCACTCATACTGAAAATAAAAGCACTTAAACAAAAGCATCCTGCATGATGACTACTCCCTCACACGTCAACAAGGTGCTTACAGAAAGGAGGAATACACTACCAGTGTGACACCCAGCCCTATGGTAAACACCAGTGAGCCACTATCAAGCTCACACCCTTGCCCAAAACCCAAGCAAACAAGGTAGCTGCATTCTGCCAGCCTGCAATTTAGGATCTTGACTGTTAAAGAGCAAATAGTTCTTGTATGAGCCAACCTCACGCTTGAAGAGCCTCCTGGTTTAAGTTGCCGTTCAGAACAGCAACTAGTGTCAAAGATCCCAGTAAGAGATGAAAAATGTAATGCTTGTCAAACACATGGGCAAAATTGATAGAAGTTCACTCTAAAATGCTTCAAAGACCAGATTCATTCACTTTTTTTGCTAGCACAACCACTATACCACGTACTCTTGTCAAAGACCTGAAAAATCATGTGGTTATCCCTATTAAGATGAGAATTGCTCTGCTATGTGACCTGGAAGGGATAAGAACCAAGAATTGTTACTTTTAAAAATTTCAAAGTCTTAAAAGAAAGCAGAACACAGTAAGAGTAATCAGCAACGATACTAAAAAGAATTCCTCAAATTATACCTTTACTTTCACATGGAACCAACAATCTTCTCATCTAAAACACACTTTCATACCTACTACCACTCTAAAATTAAATAATCCCTTGCAATATAAAGTAACTTCCAGAAAATCTATCTTACAAATTAATTATTAATTATAGATAATTCTAATATGCAATTTAAATAAGTGTTTCCCTCCTCCATCCCCAATGTCATCAGCTTTCTTCCAGAATAGCTATCTACAGGTAAGGCAACAGCAGCATTCTTGGGCATTGGCAACTCCAGAAGACCCACCCAAAGCATACACAAGTTTAAGATGTGAAAATACAAACACTATCTATAGAAGGAAAAACAGTCTTCTATTGCTTGTTTTTGATAAAAGAATAGATTTATTTAAAGGAAGTTCTTACATGCTTCTTCTATTTTACCCATCAGACAGAGAAAATCTCCCTGGAATACTTCTGATTTTTTTTTACTGAGGTTTGGTTTTTCTGAGACCTGTTGCAGGGTTGCCCACTAATGTCAAAGTCATAAGACCCTTTTTATATGTAACCCAATAAAACAAATTTTCTTTTAGAAAAGCAACTAGTTGTGCACAGAACAAAATCTGTTTGTATTTCACAAGCATTCTTATCCCACTGTCTAAAATGCAGAGCAAAATAGGAAGTCCATGAGTCTCTCTAACAAGTTTGCAATTGATTTTTAGTAAATTAGTACACCTAGCATGTATAAACTGATAGGAGAGACATATGTTCATAATTTTATGACCCTCTAACTACCTGCTCATTCCCTCAGCCTGGAATTGATTATTCACCAGACACACCTTCACTCTTCTCCCTCTCCTGAGGGTTCCAGCTGAGCCACTGTTACAAATAAAACACTGGGATGAATGGACCTTTGCTCTACTCCAGCATGGTCCTTCTATAGTAAATCCCATAGTGAGTCAATGCACTGACCATCAACTCCAGCCAACAACTAATGCCACTTAGTGAGAACCTCCTAAGGTTCAGGGGCATCACATCTGGGACATCTAAGGGTAAAATACCAATGCAGTGGCAGGTGGGATGGACACTGACTGCTCTCAGATATTGAGCAGCCCTATCAGACAGTCTGTTCTGTAATTCTACAGCACTTTAGTGCAACTTGAATAAAGAGAAAGTAAAAGGAGAAAGAAAACAGTTTACAAGCACATTATACTCAGCAATGACAACAGCAGTCACTCAGTAGATAAATTAGACATCTGGAGAGGAGAAAGAGCCCTCCAGCACTTAGATTTAATAGAGTCACTTATTTACTGCTCACTGAATCGCTCTGCAAGAACATAAAAGCAGTCTGGAAACAAAACATTTCTCCAATGGCAAAGTTTCTCAGTCGGGGAAGAGTTTACATTTGGCAACTGACAGAGGCTATTGGGGAAGTTTTGTATTGAAACGCGTGTTTTTCTATCTCTGCACCAAGATTCTGAAAATAACCAGCTTATGGGAAAATGTGGCTTGCTTAAATATTAAAAGGTAAAAAATTAAAGATGAAAGTGTAGTGTTAAACTGTTTGTGTGCCTTAAAATTATGAACTTGTCCACTGAATAAAGCAAAAATGAGATTTACAGTAGGGAAAGAGCAAATTACTTCCACACTTCTGCAGCTCATCAGCTTAAAGAGCATACAACTCCCAGCCAAATCTATTTCAGTGAAAAGAAGTGAAACTGTGTTTGTTTTCCTTGCAATTGCTATTTACAATGTGCTTTGTTTGCCTGAGGGAAAAAGACAGACAATTACCAGAACGGCTCTAAATACGCTTTTAAACACTAACAGCCTAAAATTTCAGACAATAAACTGAATTACAATTATTGTCTATAGACCTGGACACACGTCCTCAAGTAATTAAATTCAGTCTGTTACAATCCACTGTTTGTCATGATTTTTGATGTATCACTGCTGCTGAGATGGCACAAACCATTCAGGGACCTAAAATGCTTTACAGGGGGTGGGGAGGGAGGGGAAACAAATCACAAAACCACCAAACATTTTTTATTGAACTTTTTCCTGCTGAAGGTTGGACATGTTTGTGAATTACTAGCATAGTCAAACATAAAGGATTTAAGAATGACATTGCCTAGGGAGTCTATTTTGCCATCCAAGCAGAAGTAGAGGCCAAGCAGAAGAAATCTGGGTGTTTACCCTGGCATTCACACATCCTTTTCTCTCAAAAGCCAGGAAGGGTAAGTATAAAAAGCAATGGACAAGCGTGCAGAAATCCAGTTTTATTGTTGAATGAGTGGGGCACTTGAATGGAGCACCTAAATAGAAATAGGGTTTTGGGACTGTGTTTTCTGTTTTGACTAGGGCTTTTTCTTTTTAAATCTAGCACTTATTTCTTCTTACATATGTTTTTAAAGGTGTTCAAGTATGAATAGTTCCATGTAAAATTTTCAATTTGTCTGAGAAAAGGAATGAGGACACAGGCCCCAAGCTTCCACATATTGAAGCACAATTCAGTTTTACCAGCTTGCCAGGGTAGAGACCACTAATTAGTACTTATAGTCTACTTTTGCCACATAAGTGCAAATAGACCTCTTAAAACTGGCGCCATATCAAAAAGAAAGCACTGATCCTAAGAAATTGCAACTCCTTGACAGGGCAAAGATAGCAGAAAGTTCTGGCATCTTGCATGACTGCAAGAAATCCATGTACCTTAGAATCACTAAAGGAGATATTTTATCTACTTTAAATTGAATTCTCAGCAACCTGATGCTTTTTTTAACGGCCTTGACAATAGAAAGTGAACTGGGACTAGCAGCTTCCAGGTGTGCAGGCAGGCCACAAGCTATCAAACTGGCAACCATGTGGGCAGTCCTCAACATATCCGAGTTCAGTGCATCTATACAGAATCAAATATATACATATTAGAGTGTGGGTGTATATACATATACTGGGGTGTAGTACATCTACACCCACAAAAAACATCACCTGTCTCAGCCAGAAAACAGGATTACCTATCCTTTTACAGACCAAGACCAGACTTTTCTCACAGGCACAAACACTAGATTTTTCAGCTGAGCATTTCTAACATCAAATTTTGTTCACTGGGCAAATGCGGCCGGTAATGAACAACTATTTCTTCCTGCTTCTCTGCTTTACAGTACACATGTGATATACCACAGCTGTGAGAGTATGAAAGAAAAAAGCCTAACTGAGGAAAAGCATGGTGCTAACCCACCAAGGTTGTCAGTCTGATCTTCACACAGGCCATTCAGTTAAGAACTGGACTTGATAATCCTTGTGGACCTCTTTGAACTCAGAATATTGTGTAACTCTTGTCTTCTGTAAATTAAGATCAAGCAAAACCCTTCCTCTTTAGCACCTAATCTGTGATGACCCATCTTTACTGCACACTGTTCAGAGGCAAGATGTAAGGTGCATAAGCATTGCAATGAGTCTGCCTCTGACTGCCCTCCAGTCAATTCATTTTAGAACAGGCCCCCTTTTATTTCTATAAACAAGGTGAGTTTTCTGTTGGGTTGGCCTTCCTGGTTATGCTGAATCAGAATTTTTCCATTAATAATACAGCTGCTAAAACGCAAACCCAAGCAAAACAGCCTCTCCTTGGTTTCTTCTTGGGAGTTTTATATTTTGGTAAATTCTGCTTTAACCTGACCTCAGGAGACCTTCTCAGGCCTACACAGACTTAAGACAGCCTCTAAGGAAACTTTGTAGTCAAGCACCAAGACTAATAAAAGCACTATTCATCTAACTTACACATGGAGCTTTTACTGATGAGTCAACCTGTCTAGTCAAACTAGAGACACAGTTTCTGTCAATTTATCCAACTCAGCAATAAGCAGAATGACCGCATATACATCCTAATGCAGACGTTCAAGTCAGAGCACCACTCCAGTTAACGTGCAAGGTGAAATTTGGAGGTAAGGGTGTGACCAAGGCTTCATGTGCTAAATGCGGTTTATTATCTACCTTTAACCAATTTTCATTTTTGCAGTAAATTCAGGGCTTGTCATGCCACTTTAATTATTCTATTATATGAATTTTGCATCTTTATCAAGGCAGTTGTGCAAACACTTCTCTATTCAGTTTTATGTTTCCCAGATTAGTTTTACACATTTAAAAAGTTTGATCAAGCTGAATTACTATTCTTAAGCAAACTGGAAGTGCATCAAAAAGGTTTTGCTGTGCTATGGCATCTCTTAGAAAAGCTGCCTGCATTCGCTGATGCAGAGCAAGGAGAAACTGCAGTTGCATATTGGAGCTCCAAGAGGAACAGTTGTGGTAAACACCCTGCCAGGGGACAAAACGCAGGACAGCATCAACAGCCACTTTTGCCCGCAGGAAACGAGGTGGAGCATCCGTGGAAAAGAGGATTGGAAAAGAAAGAGAAGCACAGAAGCACGGCAGCAGGAACTCATATCAGAGCGGCGTAACTTTCAGCAGCATCCTCCTGCCCGTGCTGCTGCTGCCGCAGCTCCTGTCCCCTGGGGCTGCCGGGGGGATGGCTCCGCGGCCCGGGCCCGCTGGGCGGCGGCGGGCAGGGCACCGGCCGCCCCCCGCCGCCCGAAGGAAGAGGAAGCGGCGCCGGGCCCGCAGGAAGTGCGGCTGCCCCGCGCCCGCCGCCCCCGGCCCGGCGGCCGCTGCGCCGTGACAGGTGGCGGCGGCCAGAGGCGGCCCCCGGCCCCGGCCCCGCGGGCAGCGCCCGGCAGCACCGATGGCCGCCCGCGGGGGCCGCGGCGAGGGAGAGGGCAGCCGCCCTCCTCGCCCAGCGGCGCACCTGCGCTGCCCGCCCCTACCTTGTTGAGGTGGGGGTCGCGGAGCACCTCGTAGCCCCTCTTCATGGTGAGCTGCAGGGGCCGGGCGGCGTCCCGCTTCTTCTCGTCTCCCTTCCCTGCTTGCATGGTGCGGCGCGGCGGGGCTGACTGCAGTCAGGTCGCTGCGGGAGCGGAGGCAAAGTGGCGGCGGCTCCTCCTGCTGAGGTGACCGCCCGGCGGGGTGGGATGATCCTACCGGGAGGGCGGGAGGCAGAGAGGGAGGGGGCAGAGCCGTGGCGAGGCGCCGCCGCCGCGGGCGGGGGTCACCGGCGAGCCGCTGAGTCACCGGCGGCTCCGCGCGCAGCGGCGGCCGCCAGGTGCGAAGGGCAGCGGGTGCGGAGCCGCAGCCCTGCCCGGCCCGGCGGGGATGCGGGCTGCGCTGCCTTCCAGCGCGGCGGAGAGGCCGCCCGGAGGAGGAGGCCGGTCTGGGATCACCTGCTGCGGGGGGCTCGCCAGCGCCGCTCTGCCTCGTCACGCTGGGCTCGGCGCGGGGGCTGCTGAGCACCGCGCCCGGACCCCATCGGCCCGGACCCGGCTGAACCCCCGGCGCGGCCTCACGCAGCAACTGGGCCTCCGCGCTTGAGTCACGTTCAAGTTTCACTTTCCTTCTGCTATTTAAATGGTCATGAAATCCAATCTTTCCCGAAGGGGACGGACTGCATAGCTTCGTACAGTCAGGAGCACATGTTTGATGTAATTAGCTGTGGGTTGGCTTCAGCTGCGGTGGTTGGGGTTATGCCTGGTCAGGATGGAGAGCACCGGGGCAGAGCAGGTGCTTAGCTGGTTTGTACCGCTAGCCCTGACGTTTGTTTTCAGTATGCTCTGAAATTCTTTGCATACAACCCATTGTGTACTGCATGACTCTGGCTTTATTCATCTAAATTCATGTATGTACGCAAAAATAATTTCCATATGGATGCTATACTCCTGCTGGAGAATTTTCACAGCTTTAAATGTGTGACTAGAGGATTAATTTAGAAGTGTTTGGTTTCTGTTGTCAAGGAGCAATGAACGGATACAGATTTTGCAGCTCTTTCATACTTACCTCTTCACATTTAATCAGTAGGCCTTGTATCCATACTACTACATAATCTTTTATTAAAAAAAATACTTCCGCAGACTCTGGCTTTTACCGAATTTCCTATTAAGTAGCTCTGAGAAGTTTATTTGCAGATAACTGACAAAGGAAAGTTGGAAGCATTCCAAGTCTCTATTTCTGGAAACTTGACTTTGCAAGTCAGCAGAAAATTCAGTAAACAGATTTGTCCCATGCTTCACCATCTCAGTATTATGGAAGGCAGTAAACTAAAATTAAAAGTTTCTTCAAAACTTTAAACCTGGAATCTTTCTGATCAATTATTTAGCTTTCCTTGAATTTCTCTAACTAGCTAAATACCTTCCTCCCCACCCAAGTCCTGAATATTAATTTTAGAAAGTGTCAGGGATATGTGGTTTCATGTCAGCTCTTAGTTACAAAATTGAAAAGCAACATAGAAACATCCTTTCTCCTTTCTTTGTGAGTACACTGAAACCATTCTGATAGAATGCTTACCTAGTGCAATATTTTGTCTGAGAGTAATGTGTACTGGTGTAATTTTTATCTTCATGTTGCAACACTGTTTATAAAAAAACCCTCTTTGATTTATGTGAAAAGTCAGTGCAATCATTTTGAGTACCTGCTCAGAGGTCTGACCCCAGCTAAACACTTTGCCCAAGTTATAAAAGGTATGTTATGAAACAGCTGATTAAAGTCAAATTTATTGGGATATATAATTTTTTTAATGTAATTAGAATTCAGGAATCATTTACTACTGTGTTTTTAGTGTGAATTTACTCCTCCCTATCTTCCTAAAAGTACAATTTATTTCCATTTGTTATGTTCAAACACTAATAAAAACTAAATCTTTTGAGATAAACAAGTTGTAAGAATGGCAACAGATCTTTTCAGCTCAAAAGGAAGACCAAAGAAACAAGAAAAAGTGGTGTCATGTGTCACCTGTAAAAATCTTCCACTTGCGACCTGGAACATTTTACCATTTAATGAGATTAAAAGGGATTTATTTGTCCAAGTATGGTATTAGTGATTACTTTTCTTCTAGACTTTATTCCTTCCTTCAAATTCAGTTGTGCATTTTTGTTGCCTTTACAGAGTATCTTTGATCCAGAGAAATTTTAGAGTTGCTTTTCTAGGACCACAAAATATTCAAACCATAAAAATAATTCAGGGGTCCGAAGGAGTAATGCTCAGCAGTTACATCTGCAGTCAAAGGTCATTATTCCAAAAGAGGACTGCCTTGCATAATAATGGCACAATATAGTCCTATTTATAGGACTATAAATAAAGCTTTTGTATGTGACCAAATTATTTGTAATGTCTGTGTACACAATAGAGATTTTTTGTAAATGTTAGCCCACATTCAGATTATTAGTGGGCATTGAACACTATTGGTGTGTTTCTGACAGAAAATACAGTGGTTTTGCCCTTCTGGCAGGCATTTAATTCTTTTTCTCAAATGGTTTCTGGACCACTTTTAAAACTCTTACTCATGATTTTTCGTAAGTACTTATGGTTTCTTCCCACCTTCTGTATTTCTTGTCTCAAATCTCCTTAGATGTACTAAGAATATATGAAAAGCTCCACTTGAAACAGTCTTAGGAAAAAAAAAAAGACTAGAAGGAAGATTGGTGATGTGATTTAACCCCAGCCAGAAACCAAGCACTGTGCAACTGCTCACTCACTTCCTGAGAGGGAGGGGAGAACTCAAAAAAGGTAAAACATATGGGTTAAGGACAGTTTGATAAATAAAATGAAGTAAAATACAGTGTAATAATAGTAATTAAAAGTGAGGTAACAAAAAATAAGGAGTAAAACCCAAAAAAAAAAAAAAACCAAAAAAAAACCAACAAAAAACTGGTGCACAAGATAATTGCTCACCACCTTCTGACCGAACTTCAGCCCATCCCTGAGCAGCAGTTGGGCCCTCGTGGCCAAATCCCCTGATTTAATTGATTCAATTTAATGAGCATGATGTTGTATGTTATGGAATATCCCTTTATGTCAGCTGTCCTGGCTATGCTCCCTCACAGCTTCTTTTGTGTCTCCTTGTTGGCAGAGTAGGAGAGAATGAAAAGTCCTTGACTGAGGGTAAACACTATTGAGCAACAGCTGAAACATCAGTGTAATCAACATGATTCTCCTACTAAAACCAAAATGCGACACTCTACCAGATATTAGGAAGAAAATTAACTCTGTCTCAGCCAGGAACTTGACAACCTGCTTTTTCAAGCCAGTAGTAAGGACAGATAAGTACAGAAAAAGATATTTCTTTATTGCATTTAATTAAGGTGACTCACTGTGTTTAAATATCTAAGAATGGAACTTGGGAAATTCCCTTTATGTTACACTGAGTGATCAGAGGATTTGGACTCCCTCAAACTCTTTTTTGAAACACTGTTGATTTTGGGAGCTGTGTATCCTGCTGTGACCCTGGGGAGGGGTTATCTTTCAGGGCTACCAGTTTGGAAGAAGAGGAAGGGAGCTCCTATGTCCTGATGAAAACATCCAGTTAACTACTTTTAGGGTGGTGCTTGTGTGTCATGTCTAACTTACCCCATGAAAATCTGTAGTCAAACTAATACCAGTAACAGTTGGGTGCTCACTGTGGGGTCACAGTACTCCAGGCAAGACCTCATCAGCCCTGAATCAATGGAAAGCTTTACTTCATATGTTTGAACATATGTTTGAACCATGCCAATGCCCTCCATATTTGTCAGCACAATGTTTGCTTTTTTGCAATAGTGCAAGACTGTTAACTTCTGCTGGGTTTGTGATCTGCTATAACCCCAGGTCCTTTTGTGTGAGGATGGAGGTTGGGTGAGTTCATTGGGAAAGACTTTTAAGATCATTGACTCCAACTGTTAACCCCACACTGCCAAGTCCAACGCTAAACCATGGCCCTAAGTGACATGCTTACGCCACTTTTAAATACCTCCAGGGATAGTGACTAAATAAAGGGTGGAGATGCTCCTTTAACCCTCTTTTTGCTGATCATGTATTTATAGAAACATTTGTTTCTATACATTAGTTTACCGAGTTACAAATTTTTATTTAATTATAAATTTTTTTGTTGGGTTGGCAATAGTAGGTCAAATTTGGAAGGGACATAAGGTTAGTTTTAAAAAAGATTAATTGTTTCATGATCTACAAACCAATTGAAGTATTTTTAAAGACTCTCTTTAATATAAACATTTTACAGTAGTGGATAGCAATCCTGACTTGTGCTAGGTAATTTGAAAATGACGTTGAATTTTTCATCATTGCGACATATATTTTTAGTTAGGCTGAAGGAGAAGCAAAAATTGAACTGTATAAGCAGTACGAGATTATTTTTTAATAATGATTTTTTTATTGTCTTGAAGGGATTTTTATAACATAAAGGTGGTTTTTGAAAAGGATAAATTTCAAAGAAGACAATGCACTCCTGAAAGTTAAGAGCAGAATCTAGTAGGTTTGAAATGCCCAAGTGCCTGCACTGATCACTGCCAGCCTGCCTTTCCCTGCCTGCACTCCCAAGGCTCCCGCCCACCCTGCCGTGGTCCAAGACCCCATATCAGCTCTCAGGGTCATTGATCACTGCCCCAGCAGCACCGCAGCCCTGCCCAGGCCTGGCCATGGGCTCTGCTGTCCTGGACCGTGACCACCTGTGGGCTGACTTGCCAGGCTGGACTCCATAGCCTCGTCACTACAGAGTCACTCAACAGTCATGAGGCTGTCCCTGACCCAGGTTACCCTCACTGGGCTGACCCCGCTTCACGTCCTCAGCTCAGCCTCAGACGAGCCTCAGCAGCACAGTGCACATGGACAGGGCTGCCCTCCGCTGCCCCAGCCTGCCCTCCTCCTTCGGTGGGGATGGTGGGATGAACCATGACTGGTGGCACCTTGCCTGCCTTGCTGGCCCAAACAGGAACCCCACTGGCCCATGCCCACACTGTACCCTGGCCAGAAGATGGGTATGGAGAAGGCAGAGCCAGGCTCTTTTCACAGATGAAGAGTGCAGTGCTAAGAGGTGGCAGTAGCAAGGTGCATGCAGAGAACATCCAATTAGGCTTAAGCACAACATTTTCAAGCAGAAAGGTGGTGAGCACTCAAGTGGGTTGCCAAGAGATGTTGAAGAGTTTCATGCCTGCAGCATTTCAAAACTTGACAAGGCTGTGAACAATCCAAATCTAGCTTTGAAGATCAGTCTGTTGACAACAGAAAGTTGGGCCAGATGAACTTTGGACATCCTTTCCAACGTGGACTGTTACGTGATTCTGCAGGTAGTACACTGCTGAGAGTGACAAATTCTCTGAATATGCAGACATTTTTACAGGAATTTCATTTTAGTCACAAAAGGCTGTTCCTCCTCATGAATTCACCAGCTTTCTTTGATCTTGTTCTTCTGTTTCTGACACTCCTTCTATTAAGGCTTATATCTGTTTGACCAGTGAGATTTTTACTCAGAACTTGCTTCATACCTCTCACACTTTATCCGTTTCTGCTAAGGGTTTACCCTACATGCATTAAATTTAGTTAAACTGTTGAACTTCAACAACTAGTGGTAAGTATCCTAAGACTCCACAATTTTGGAGTCCCTTGCTGGGTTCATAGAAATACTAAAATTATTCCAGCATAATACATACATTATATATATATAAATCAATAAAACAGTAAGAATGCCTGTTGCAATTTCTGTTAGTCAACATTCAATTGTCTGGGTGTCACAGGAAAAAAGCTGTACCTGGCCCAGTACATGTTGTTGGAGATGTTGAAGCATGTCCACATACACATGGTACCATTAGGAACTTCCAGCAGTTCTCAAGTCAGATGTAAATTAGGATGAGACATATAGAAGTAGTTGCATGTCTATGTAACCACTCAGGCTTCACAGCAGGCCTGGAGTAGAATGAGACTTTAATTTTCCCACATGCCAATGTTATTGTTTGACTGGTAGACCATGTCCTTATTATAGTAAGTCTAGCACAAGGCAATTAAAATATGCATGCCGCAGTGCAGCATGTTCTCAGAAGATATTCTGGCTGTATTTATGTTTCAAGAAGATTAAATAATGCTCAAAATAAGCATCTAACCCTTTTCCAGTGTTTGTCCAAATAGTGCTATTTTCTAAGAATTTTTCTGTTTCTAAAAAAAATACCCCAAAACTGTAGAGGCCAAACTATTCACTTGTTGTTTTTTAATCTCACAAGAACAAAGCTAATATGAGGAGTAATGGATTTCAAAGGTGATTTAAAATGCCAGTATTTTGAATATTCAGACACTCTGGAGTGACTTAAATGACCTACATAAAGGCATGAAAACTCACATTCATCTCTTCAAACTATTCAAAATCAAGCAAATCTTCCTTGAAATATCCTCTTAAAATTAATTTCCTGAATTGGCTGGGGATGAGGAATGTAAAATATTTCTAGATTCCAAAGCCTGCTTATCTGAAGGATAGGAAATCTTGATAGTGTTATCTTTTCATCACTAATGGAAATGCCTATATTTAACACTGCACATAGTTTTAGAAATTTAGATGTGCACATTTATTTCTATCTCAAATATTTTAGAGATATTTTGTAGAAGAATGTTTCAGATTAGGAGAATTAAAAATTTTTAGACTGTTTGGTTAACTGTCTCAAAACAAATCTTTCTTGGCTTCGTTTTAGTTGCACTAACACTGAATTTAGATCTGAAGATTTTTGAATGCCAGAATTAAATTACTATGACTTTATGGTATTTGTATCTTAATGCTGGGAGTTCACTGTCTTGCTAGGAATAATAGGATTTAGAAAAAGGCCCCAAACAGCACTTTTACTTAAATTGCTGTCTCAGATCTATGTTCCAGTAATAAGAGCGGAAAATCTGCAAGATTCCTTCCATTGTTTATAAAAAGAGGATGAATTCTTTCAGCTCTGCCAATTACAGACAAAATTTCAAACAACTTCAGCACCTTTAGGATAATTTTGGAATTGTATTAGCCAGTGCACTTCCATTGTTTGCTTCCATGGTTATGTCTGGCACAGGAATTTTAACAGTTTAGCAACAGACAAAGTGTGCTCAGAAATTTTCCTCTTTTAACTACTTTGTCTCCTATACACAGGAGCCCATGAAGGGCTTTTTCTTCTTTTCCACGTGCTAATTACCATAAATATTTTGGAGATTGTTCTACAAACTCTGTTTTGTTTTCCAAATCATTAGCAATGTTAAAAACAATCCTCCTGACAAAAATGTTGGCAGAAGCTCAAACACAAGTCCTAGTTCATCAAGGAAACCCTTCCCTATGCAAAGGGTACTGTGTGGGGTCCTTTATATTCTGTTCACTTGCCAAAGCACATGAGATTTAGGACATGGGATTCCAGCTGTGCTTAGGTTTTATGTAAAAATCATTTAGAAAAGACCAATTAAAAGTAAAAATCAGTTGAATCATCAGGGAAGAAGGATGAGTACTTTTAGAGGTAGAGAATTTCCACTCTGCTTTAACAGGAGGCTGTAAAGACTAGGTAAAGGAATCATGGGCATCAATGACAATGATGCTTGGTTTGCAATTGTAAAAGGCCTAGACAGCTTTGGCATGAGTACAAAACACAAGGGCAAAAGAAGTATCATGGAGTGGCCTGGGCTGGAAGAGACCTTAAAGATCATCTGGTTTCAACCTTCTGCAGTGGGCAGGGACACCTCCCACTAGAACAGGTTGCTCAAAGCCCCATGCAACCTGGCCTGGAAACACTTCCAAGGATGGAACATCCACAGCTTCTCTGGGCAACCTATTCCAGTGCCTCACCATCTTCATAGTGAATAAATTCTTCCGAATATCTAATCTAAACCTGAAAGAGTTCAGTCTAAAGCCATCCCCATTTGTCCCATCACCACATGACCTTGTAAAAATTCCTCTCCATCTTCCTTGTAGGCTCCCTTTAGGTACTGGAAGGCTGCTATAAGATCTTCCCAGAGCCTCCTCTTCTCTAGGCTGAGCAACTCCAGCTCTCTCAGCCTGTCTTCATAGTGCAAAGCCCGGGATGTGGTTGCCTGTCTGGTCTGCAAGTACACTTTTACAGCTTATGTTGAGCTTGTCGACCAAACCCCCAAGTCTTTCTTCCCAGGACTGCTCTCAATCCTTTCTCCACCCAGCCTGTATTTGTGCTCAGAATTGTCCTGGTCAAGTGCAGGGCTAGGGTTAGGGTTGTATTTGGTATTGTTGAATTTCAGGAGGTTCACATAGGCCCATCTCTCAAGATGGTCCAGGTCCATCTGGATGGCATTCCTTCCCACCAGCATGTCAACCATACCACACAGCTTTGTGCCATTGACAGACCTGCTGAGGGTGCACTCCATCCCACTGTTTATCATTTTACCAAGCTTATCACCTGAAAGAGAACACTCGAATAATGGCTCATAGTTCATGCTTCACTAGAGCATAAAGAAGAGTGTTTCTCTCCAACCACTTTTAAGATGATTCTCACCTCATAATTATTCAGGTAGTAGCAGTTGATGTCCCATGAACTTATTCACTGATAGATCTGTTCACCTTGTCATCCAAAGAGTCTTTCTGTACAGCTCTATAGAGGCCCTCAAAGGTCTGGAGACTATAGCTTTAATATAGCAGTGGTTCTGCATACCATAAATTCTGAATATGAAGCTAACAAGCATCTAATAAAGATTTCTACTGAGATAACAATAACTTCCCATACCAAAACCCCAAACGGATGCTGTATTTCTAAGACAATATTTTGAAGGTGAACTAACCTGGTCATTTTTGAAGTTTGACAATGTTTTCCAAATAGCATTATGTCATTTTACATAGTTAAGATTATTTCTTCTGAGCTTAATTTGTAAAAATTTCCAATTTTATTTTCTGTTGTGCAAAAGAAGAGAAATAACAGAGACTTTGTTTAAACAGCAGACTTTCTGGTTTCAAGTGGTCATGTACAAGATAATTCACCATCACTGTGGATTTGCAGTTACAGGACAAGAATGACAGAGTTTCAGAAATAATGTGGTGTTGTTGCCTGTGCATAGCAATTAGTTGGTGGCCTAGTTCAGATGAGAGTTCAGTGTCTTATAAAATGTCCAAAGAATAGCTGTCCTAGTTAATATAATTGACTGCAAGGGACAGTTGAAGGGCATGGTTTATTTATTTGAGGAAATATTATCCAATAATTAAACAAATTTGGGCAATAAATAAGCTGTAGTGATAAATATGAGTAAATGATAAATTTTAGAAGTAGACCGATAAAAACATTACTTCACAGCATTAAATAAATAATCAGGGGTCTTCTTGCTTAAGCTTGTGAGCTGTTTTATGGATTCATACTTGTAAGAAGAGACTTCTTGAAGAAAAACTTTATTCAAACTGTGTTTAAATGTTTATATATAATAAATAAATACATAAATAAACATATCACTACTTCTTACTCTATCCTACCATTACAGTCCTCATAATTCTTCTAGTGAATGATCACACCACAGATTTCCCTTATGGCTTTAGCCAAAACCTCTAAATCTCTATTAAAAAGATAATGTTATTGATTTTATATACAGCTCATGCAGTCTGTGCTGTGACATGCCTCAAAAGGAAGGCACTGCTGGGGGAAGTACAACAGCTACAATGACTCAGAGGCTTTTCCTAAGTGGTGCTAAGTAAATTAAAGTAATCCATTGTGTATGTTTAATATTTGGATTGAATATAATTTGCCATTTCATTACTCATTCAGTTGCTATTGAAAGGACTTCTGAAATTGCATCTCACTCTGCCTCCCTCCCTGCAGCTGTAAGCACAGTCAGACTTTCTTTTGCCAAGCTCTATTTGGCAATGAAGAGAAGTTTAATGAGTCAGAAAAGACAAGACTTTCTCAAAATCCTGTTATCATCTATCTTTTCTGTATGGCAAAGTTCTTCTCTGAACTTGCCCTCGCAGTGCAAAGATGCTGCAGGCGACATTATTTGTGGTTACTGAACTAGTGGTATGAGTATTACCCTTTTCCCTATGTAGTGTGAGCTCCCTGTTCTCTGAAAGCCAGGTCTTGGTTTCCTTCTGATGCCCGTAATCTGTGGCCAAACCAAAGAACCTCCATTACCCCAACAGTTTTTATGTTGGCTGGCCAGCACTAACCAGGCCTGCAGGAGATGGATACAATATGCACATAGCTGTACTGTGGAGCCCGACTGCAATTTACTGCTGCACTACTCAGCTGCTCCAATGTGTGAACCAGCTTGTCATTTAAAAGCATAATGGTGATCCTACTGTACTGTGCTAATTCCTTGTGTTAGGAGCACTCGTCTGCAGAGATGCAGTTATGAATTTATTGTGGCTGTCCGTGAAGTGGTTGTCATATTTAAGCCCTGTATGCTGCAGCCTCACTAGGTGCTAATTCCACCATAAATTTATCAGCAGGAATAAATGACAACAGCTTACTAGTTAATGCTCTGGCAGAAACTGAAAAAAGCAAATAGAAGTTCAAGCATTAAGGGTTTTGACAAATACCTTCAGGATGAGGAGGGGCAACAGTCTTCTAGCAATGCAGGTCTGTCCCAAAGCAAGTTCAGTCATTGTGGCACAATGAATGTGGGCTATGTACCCAGAAATCACAGTGTGGTGGAGGTACCATTGGCATAAGATTTAGTATCCATTTATCTATGGTAATTCAGACAGCAGCTGGTGGATTGGGCATGAGGAAATAATAAAAAAAAAAGGGTTCTATGTGGTACTATTAGCATATATTAAAGAGAAATGTCAGTATTTTTTATCACATGAAATAATGCTTCTCCATCATAAGGTGACGGATCTTGCCTAATTCAACATTAAAAGTGGTGAGTGTTTTCCCCCTTTTGTTACTAAAATAAAATAAAAAAATACTTGCCTCTAGTGCAAAAGTCCCCAATTCTTTTCCACTGTGTGATGTAAATACAGTGTTAACTAGTGAAATATAGGTGGACTAGAAAGGAGTTTTGCAGAAGGCAGGAGCTGATGGCCCACGCAGTGCTTCCATAAAATAAATAACTAAGTAGGCAGTGTCTGTAACTTTTCTTGTAACTGACTATAGTCAGTTGCCTTGTAATGAAATTACACTGATGCCTTGCTTTTACTTCTCTGATCATGTGTGCCTCAAAACTGAGCTAATTTGATTTCTTTCCTGCTAGAAATTATTTATTCCGACTGAGTCAGAATCCAGTGAGCATTTTAGACCCCAAAGGAATTGTTTGTTCTAGGAATTAGCTACGTGGGATGTGCAACGAGTCCAGACTCAGAGCCTTGAACAGATTGTTCAGCTGAAAGGGGGAGGATAACTTCCTTACATTACAAGATATCAATTTTAACTTCTCTGTAAAAGATAATACAAATAGTATAACTGGTTACTCTCAGGCCAGATGTTGGTATGGTCAGTTTTAGCTACAAGGTCATACACTGTGCTTGGGTCAGGAACAGAATCTGTGAGAAATGTAATCTCCCTCTCAGAAAAACACCACTGTAATCACTGTGTCCTAACAAGCATGACAGCGCCAAGGTGCACTGAGAGTATGTTCAATTACACGTAACATTTGAACAACATTTAATCTACAAACTATTTTGTAAAGACTAAGTGAATAATCTTCATGCCACCTACCTGGAAACATGTAGGTTTTTAACTTTCATTTGGCAAAATGTTATGCTGAGTGTTAAGTACTGTGAATGCCCTTTGGTTTCCAGAATAAGCCTATGGTTTTTCTAGAACTGTGCCTTTAAATGATTTAGCAGCTTTCAAATACACATAGTTGGTGTATATGTACAGACACAGTCCCTTCCCCTCTGAATTTTAAATCTGAGGTCCTCATCCAGCAAACATTTCTCTGCATATTATATTTTTTATATGTGTGAGAGGTTCACATAAAACTTCCACTGGGAAATATTTGCAGAAAGACCACACCTGCTGAGCTTCAGCCTTTCTGGCAAGTGCACTATAGAGGCCTAATGGGAAATCATAGAGAAGAAAAGTTGCCTGCATTTAAAAAGGGTGTGAACTCTCCAAGCTCTGAAGCTATGTGCAAGTTTATATTTAGATAACCTAAAAGCTCTGCCTATAAATTGTCAGGGAGAATTAATGAATAGTACATGTGCAGTATATCAAACATTTGGTGTCTCAGCCATTATTTTCATATGCACCAATGTACATGCGTGTTCATTACTGATGACTGTATACAATAAGACATGTTTAAAGTTTAAAAAGACACATTATCTGAAAGCATCTGAATGCAGAAACCAATGACCCACTTTCTTTAATAGCTGGGAAGCACTTTTTGTGTTCCAGCAAGTATTTCTAAAGGGGTTTGTGAATCAAACAGTCCTGAGACAGTTCATCCTAGTCTATAATACTGATGTTTAAAAGAAATAAAATGCAAGTTCTACCTCAGCCATGGCTTCAGTCTCTGATTTTATTCCCTTGGCCACATTTTTTCATGGACTCTATTGTAATGTATTTTTAAGAATATGTCAATATTTGTCTTGCCTGTGGACCTCATGCTACAGTTGTAGATCTCACATTTCTTCTTTCTTACTTATTTCTGATGAGACACAATGTGAAGACATTAGTGGCTTTGGAATAGTATGCAATATTTACTTATTTATGTTCCAAAGCTGTTAGCAGTTGTCTTAATAAGACTGAATGCTCTGCAGCTCTTGCCAGCCTTGCAGTAGCTCTCAGTCCCCTTTCCCTTCTCACCCCAAGCTCCTTAAGTAGGTCTAATATTTCATTTGGGGTTAAGGTACTGCATGTCTCATAGCTTTAGCTCCTGAATCTTCTCCCTTGCATCTAGAGATGGCATTCGTATGAATTTGTAGCATGATGAGCCTTTCTTGTAGTCTCTATGTTTGCTATCTCAAAATACTTTCTCTGAAATAGCAATCCAGATTCCTGGACACCATAGGTTTAATTCAAGATGTATTAAAAGACTGCATAAAGTGAAGACTTTAATCTGCCTTTATATTTAACTTCTTCTTCTTTTTTTTTTTTTTTTCCCCCACTGGTAAATGAACCATGTGTTGTAACAGCGTGCTTATTTCTAAAGAGCACTGATCCTGTCTCCTGCAGAGTCTGCTTCTTTATGAACACCCTCCTGCAAGATGCTGAGGGCTTTGGCCCTCATTCATCCAAGTCTTCAGATACTGAGCTCTGGACTAAGATCAGTGCATAACAGTTTTCAGGTTATAACTTTGCTCCAAGAAGCATTGTTCATCATTTACTCCTGTGAGAGGATGGGTCCTAAATAAAGGAAATAATCTTGTCTTTCTGTTTTGTTTGTCTCGCAGAAGAGAGACTATTAACCTAGACTGGAGGATTTTAAAATCAGCTCAACTTAAAATATTCCATCCACTTGCTCTATAATGATGTTAAGGTTATGATAAACTGTATATTTCTGTATAAAAGTTAAATTAATAGCAAAAATAAATTAATACCCAAAAATAATCTAAAATATTCCAACTTTGTTATTATTTAATCAAGCAATAATGAACTGGGAATTTGGCCAGTATATAAAAATATACTTAATAAGTCCTACGATATTCTTGTGGCTCCCTTCCACATCAGCATACTTTGTGATTCTGTGAATTAAGCATTTTGATGTATGTGGATTGTACAGCAAAACAGTGAAATAATTGATTCATGTGTGTGATTATTAGTGTACCAATTAAAAACCAACGTTTTCTTGGAAGGCAGTGCAACTTTGACGTAGGATTTACACAGTCATTTAGTCCATGAACTGAGAGGAGACTAGAAAACTGTCTCAAACATACTGGGCATATGTTCTTTAGGGAAGGAAAAATTTTGGGTCATCTAATTGGTCACTCCCAGGTCCTGCATTTTAGTGTGAAATACACTGCATTTTAGTGTGAAAAAGGAGAATAAATTTTAAATGTGGCAGTATTGCCATCCCAAGTCACCCACTTCTGTATCTTTAGCTTTTTGTGGAGGCAACACAGTAAATGACATCAGCAGCTCAATTTAATTAAAATCAACTATTTTCCAGTGGATTTTTGCTAACTGAAGTAATTATCTGCACTCTGTGTGATGCACTCAGAGCTATATACCAGCAATGCAAAAAGGCTTGGGGGGTGGAATGCCAGCAATAGCTTCCTTGGTTGTGGCACTATATACTTATCCCTGAGGTACCAGATGAAACCTGAAAATTTGTTCTCGGTGTAAATGGAAAACAAGTGTTAAAAAGACCTGTTCTAGATAGATAAAAGAGCTTTGTAGTTGACTCTGAAAAGAACTTAACCTTCTGCCAGAGACCCTGCCTGTGGACGTGAAGAATCTTGCAATTACTGGCTGTTCCATTTGTCAGCAAATACGTTGTTGTAGAGAATATTGTGAAGATATGTTTCTTCAGTCTGTAAAGTGGTTGCATGAGAAAAGCCAGCGAGGCAAGAAGGGCTATAATGAAAAGCAAAAGCACTTAAAACTCATTGAAGTTATTAAGGCATAACATGCTATGTTATGTATATAATTTTGTTTCTTAGGAAGTGCCTTGCAGGGATTTGCAAATACTATCTACTAAATATGCTGCAGTAGTTGCACTTGTCCTCTAACTCCTTTCACTGTTCAGGTTCAGTTTCAGTTTGCATGTGATTTCACATTTCCCACGTGCTTGAGCAGAGATTCCCCTGCAGCCCATGGTGCAGATCATGGTGAGGCAGCTGCCCCTCAGTGGAAATCCATGTTGGAGCAAATATCCAACCTGTGGGGCAGATATGCCATGGAGCATCTCACCCTGGAGCAGGGGGATGCCTGAAGTAGGCTGTGGCCCTGTGGAATGCCTGTGCTAGAGCAGGCTCCTGGAAGGACCTGTGGCCTCGTGGAGCAAGGAACCCACATTGGAGTAGGTTTGCTGGCCCCATAAGGGGACCCACACTGGCCCAGTCTGTCCCTTAAAGGCTGAACCCTGTGGAAGGGACACATACTGAAGCAGTTAATGAAGAACTGCAGCCTGTGGGGAAGATCCATGTTGGAGAAGTTAATGAAGTAAAGTTCATGAAGGACTGTCTCCTGTGGGAGGGACCCCATGCTGGAGCAGGGGAAGAGTGTGAGGAGTCCTCCCCTGAGGAGGAAGGAGTGGCAGAAGCATGTGAGGAACTGACCAAAGCCCCCATTGACCATCGTCTTGTTCTGCTGGAGGCCAGCATGTGGAGAATTCGCGAATGAAGATGAGCCTGGGACGATGTAGGGGTGGAGGGAAGATGGATTTTATATTTGCTCTTATTTCTCATTATACTACGCTGATTTGATTGACAATAAATTAATTTCCCTAGGTTGAGCCTGTTTTGCCCATGACAGTAATTACTGAGCGATCACCTTTATCCTCATCTATACCCAGGAGCCTTTAGTTGTATTTTCTCTCCGATATCCAGGTGAGGAGGGGAATGATAGAAAGACTTTTGTGGGCACATGCACATAGTGTCCAGCTAAGCTCAACCCACCTCTGTCAGTAAAAAGACATTTTGTAAGTCCAATCTTTGGACATGTGACAAGATGGCCTTTGTAATGTTATCCAGATAATCTGTAGTGATTTAAAATTCTATTGTCGTTTCTGTATCACTAGTTTTATTATTTGATTAAAATCCAGCAGAGCATTAAGGATTAAATTTGTCTGAGGATGAATGATTTACAATTAGTTAGAAAAAATGAAGGCATTAAAAAATATGCCAGGTTAATTTATTTGACAAATGAATGTAAAGCTACTTACACTTGGCAGTTAGGATATGGCATGGTGGTATCCAGCCTGGGATTTGTATAATTAATTTGTATGACGATATATGCTAATACCAAGCTTTTAGTATTTTCCATTTAAATGTCAATAATACTACAGTAATGTTGACATATAGCTTTCTAAAACACTACATGTTCTTAATTTGTTTATGTTGGCAACATTTGTTATTTTACAGTAGTATAGGAAACACCCAGTGGTGACTGATTTAAGCCACTCACTGCCTGTTTCAGTTGGGTCATGATTTTGCTGTAACTACAGGATCAACACCCTAATTTGCAGCACTGCAAATGTAAAGAAATAAACTGTTCCAAAAAGTCTAACTGGGCACATTTATGTCTGTGGGTATTGTTGCCTTAGGCTGTTGCAGTCAATTATTGTGAAGGGTTTGTATGTTCCATATCCATTACTTCACATAGATATTAATTGTGTTCCATATATTTTGACAGCTGTTTAGCCATGAGGTGGTATTTTCATAGAAGTATCTATTTATATGGCATGATTTCAGGCCATAATAGTAATTATCTACTCTAGGTATACCACGGTATATGTTAAGCTGAAATAGTTTCTTCCCATACATATCACTTTATGGTAATCTCCACTCAATTTTATCTGCCATTTTATTACCTGGACACTCAGTGAGTATCAATCACATACCACTTGCCATGTATTTTTGTAGCTCTTCATACTGGCCACCATTTTGGGGAGGGGAGAGGAGGGGAGGGGAGGGGAGGGGAGGGGAGGGGAGGGGAGGGGAGGGGAGGGGAGGGGAGGGGAGGGGAGGGGAGGGGAGGGGAGGGGAGGGGAGGGGAGGGGAGGGGAGGGGAGGGGAGGGAGGAAGGAAGGAAGGAAGGAAGGAAGGAAGGAAGGAAGGAAGGAAGGAAGGAAGGAAGGAAGGAAGGAAGGAAGGAAGGAAGGAAGGAAGGAAGGAAGGAAGGAAGGAAGGAAGGAAGGAAGGAAGGAAGGAAGGAAGGAAGGAAGGAAGGAAGGAAGGAAGGAAGGAAGGAAGGAAGGAAGGAAGGAAGGAAGGAAGGAAGGAAGGAAGGAAGGAAGGAAGGAAGGAAGGAAGGAAGGAAGGAAGGAAGGAAGGAAGGAAGGAAGGAAGGAAGGAAGGAAGGAAGGAAGGAAGGAAGGAAGGAAGGAAGGAAGGAAGGAAGGAAGGAAGGAAGGAAGGAAGGAAGGAAGGAAGGAAGGAAGGAAGGAAGGAAGGAAGGAAGGAAGGAAGGAAGGCTGCAATTTCTGCTAAGCTAGTAAAAATAACAACTCAAAAGTCAATGTTCTTGCAACTAATTTGGATGCATGTTTTGGTGAGGAGTATGACAGTACAGAACACCATCTTCTTTGTAATTTATATCACGGAGAAAGAAATTTGTGTAAACAGCCAACCCTCAAGTATTGGAATTTTCTCCCCTTAATCTGTTTTTTCTTGCATAGAAGTGTAAAGCAGTGGCATGGGAAAACAGAATGATTAAGTGTTTTTATTGTGAGATATTTAGTTTCAAGACAATCTCTGGTACGTACTTTGGAAGTGATAAAACAGTGTGGATCCAATCTTCCCATAAAAGACAAAACTCTAGAAATCTTGGAGAGATAAATCCTACTTTAAATAAAGATCTGGATTACCATTCCCATTTTTAAAAAATTTCATTATTATAGTATCCTAAAAAATTACAAAGGAAGCATTAGGACCACAAAACGTAAGCTTTCAGATTTCATTCTAAAAATCTTTGGACTTTTATCCTTTAATTAAGGATTCACAGTTATTTCCCCACAAGAACACAAGTATTACGTGAAGGATATATAGTCTTAAAAATTCTTGTTACCTTGCTGTTTGATTTCATTTTTTTCTTTAAATTTATCAAAATAATTTATTCTTTAATGTATCTTCGGGTCCTAAAATGTTGATTTTTTTAAAAGAAATTATATTTCAAAATTATCGTTAATTATACTTACAACCCACATCCAGAAAAAATAATTGTATTCTTCTCTAATTTTCATCGTAGGAGACAGTTGCAATAAAGTAGCTCGTGATTAATTGCACCACAGTCAGAATGGGATTTACCTCCTCTAAATTTAGCCACCTAAGAGCTTGGCAAGTGTAAAGTATTCCAAAAAGGTAACTTTAGCCATTCAAGCTAGTCTTTCTAGGTTCCCTCTACAGTTTTCAGCAGATTCAGAGCCAAAAATCCTAACTGCTGTGCACTGAGCCTTGAAAGCCTAAGTAAATGCTCCTCCTTTGGCTGACACGCCTTACTAGCCCTCCTCATCTTCACTCTAGTAGTAAAATTGCCTTTGATAGCTCCTAAAAACAAAAAGCATCTCACCTTAAAACAGATGGAGTGGAAAAAGCTACAGAATATTGTGAGCTAGTAGACTGATTTGCTTTTTTTCCTCCATTGCTAAATACAGTTTCTGGAGAAAAATCAGAGAAAGACAATTAACTTAGTGAAAGATACAGATATTTTGAGTCAGAGGTAGTGAAAGCTTTGAAGCAACTTACATCTAAGTCGCTCAGGAAGAAATCCAAATTGGATACCTGGAACACATGAAAGAAAATAATTTGCAATTATTTTTACCCTGGTCCTGTCTCAGCTGAAATCAATAAACAAATGGATATGTATGAGGTTAAAGGTTGGTCTGAAGGTTTAGCTTAGCTGAAATAGTTGACTTAGAACTATGAACAGAATGAACAACAACAGTGAGGCATCTGATTCTTAGCACTTATTCCATTACACTGATATTGATACACTGAATGCGTTAAAGTATTATGAAAACAGTCAACAAAATGAGGAAGATAGGTCATTAATTTTTAAACAAATGCTTCTTTATGCAATTATTTTATAATATTCTTTTTAAAGAAACCCATTAAGGTAGTACTGGTTCAGTTATTTTAATATTTTTTTGCAAATTGTGATTTATGGCTTACTAGTTATATAAATTCTGTGGGCTCATACTCCATGTTGCAAATACTATCATGATGTCAATCTGTGTGCAATTTCATTTAAAAAAAATATACTGGAAAAAAATTACAGCTATGATAACAGTGGGCTGTGAGAGAAATAGCTCAAATGGCAATTTTTCCTTGGCATATGCTTTGAAGGGTTTATATTGTGTGGTGCTTAGGTCACTTAAATGCAAAAGTAGATCCTTGCTTACTTATTAGTTCTTTCTTATTGAATGGGTACAAACAATACAGTGTAAAAATTAACAAAGCTTCATATATTCTCACTTAGCAACTATGCCTGGTGTATGATAGGGCTACTGATTGTGGGTTTGTTCAGGTGACTTCCAGCATGTTCAGGGAACACAAGATGCTTTGGGCTGGATGAAAGTCTTAACAATGAGGCTTGCAGCTATTTCTGTGAGCTTCTGAATGCCCAAATTGGGAAATAATGCCCAAAGTAGATCATATGGGTATCACCTATTTATTTAAAATAAGCATCCTTTTTTTTTCTGTAAAGACAGCCCTAGATTCTGCTTTTCACCTTTTCTATCATATGACAGCAGTTGTGACTATCCCACAAAATTCACCCTCTACATGACATTCTCTACTTTCCTACCTTCAGGAGAAATTAAAATCTCTATTTGATCTTAATGAAATTATTCTGCTTGTAGATAAGGACCTGATCACTCTCTTTATCAATCAGCAATTCCTGAAACCTGCTGACATTCCATCAAACACAATAAGAGATTCATCAAGTCAAATACTTTAAAAAGGAGCCAGTGGTAAGGGAGTCTGAAAGCCCAGTGGGCTCCATTGTGGGGTCTCCATATTGTGAGATGTATTGGATTGACTGCACAATTACAAAGCACAAATCTTAATTTTGCAACTGTGTAATAGCACTGCATATAAAATCTAGGAAGCTATTTAAGACTAGCTAAATTGATTTTAAGGCTTTAGCTAATAACTGTAACTAGGGACTAAAATCAATGTGAGTAGAAAGATCTCTGCCAACTGTTTCAATCTCACTGTTGTGTGCTGGGAATGAAAGAAGGATAAGAAGGTTTTGACTAAACCAATTTAATTGTATATTAACAGGGTTAATAAATACATCTTTGTTCTTTTGACTGCTGAGATTTGATTGCCACCTTTTTGAATTGAGTGATCTGGACAAATGATGACTGAACCATGTAGTATTTTTAGCCCACTGAAGTTTTGAATCAAAATTAGTTAAAACTTTCATTTTTAAAATTATCTTAATTTCCACATAGACAACTGACATTTTTAGAACTTCAAATCTAAGCAATAATTTCAGTTTTGTAATGTTTGCTTCTTGCAAAACAATGGAATTTGACTTCTGCAAATATTAGCAGAACTGATTTGTTCTTTGGATAGCAGAATTGAAAAATAAAAGCTACTTAAATTAACAGAGGTACATAAGCTTGGCCCACTCTACAAACTAAAACTTTTATCCAGTAGTATTTCACACTTTTAGTAATTTACAATACTAATTAAAAATTATATCTTTTGAGAATTATGTCTTAGAAGTAAAAAAAAAAATCTTATCTGGAAGGAAAATAAGAATATTTCATATAAGAAGACATTTTCCTGTAGTCATCTCAAAAAAGACTCATTCTAGAATTAATAAATGAGACTCACCAGTCGTGATTCTGTATGTTTTACAAAAAAGAGCTGATTCAGTGGAACTGAAGGCAGTGTTTCCAATTCTTTCTGGCAAGTGGAATAATAAAGAAGTCAGAATGAAGTCAGGATCACACCATTATTTTTCTAAATAACTCCATTCAAGAAAACCTTAATTGAATATTTTAGAGTTAAGATAATAATCACATTGCTAAGCAGCAATGCAATTTGCTGAAGTCAACAAAATATGTAAAGAAAAATTCAAAGACAGTTAATTTCTCCATTAGTCATATCTTATTCCTTTAGGATTTTATTTTCTGTGCTTTAGTATTTAAACTCAGAGTCATATTCATGTGTTATTAAATCACTAACAATTGTTGTTTAAAAATCTTGGCTTCCTGAACCCAGTTAATAATCCAGATGAGCAGTCTACCTCCCTTAAGGAATTTTCCTATGTGGAAGCTGGTATGACCTCCACTTAAGAAGTTTGCATACATAATTATATTTTTGATGGGCTCTGCTTGTACACATAATTCAAAAAATAACTTGTAGTGAATTTTGTCCTAAAATTTGACCCATTATTTTTGCTTCTTTACTTTCACATCACCCATTTTAGTAAGTAAATAATACATTTTTTTTTTTGCCATGGGATACTCAAATAAATCAAATAACTAGTAAGTTATGCACTTGGCATCCTTACAGACAGTATATGCTTGCATTATTTGGCAAAAGGCAAAAGTACTCCTATGTATTGTAAGCAACACTTGATATCTATGAATAGTTAAGCTAAGAGAACAGTGGTTATGCTGTTCTAGGCCTGTGTAGCCACACATTTTGTAATGTTTGAATAAATTGCTGAATGAACTTCAGTGGCTATTACATTTTATGAGGTTTACAGAGGGCAGATGGCCCTTCTAAATATTGATAGCTGCCACATCCCCATTCAGACCTTTAACAAGATCCAAGAAGCAATGCAAATTAGTCCTTAAGTAAACAGTATTGATTGGTTGAACATTTTGACGTCTTGAAATCTCCGGGCATGTGCAAAATCCCAAGCCAGCTTAACTGGGTCTATCCTTTTTAAGTCCTTTTCTGCAGTTTGACTGATCTTGTAGGAAAAGTGCAGAAGAGTTGATGGAGTCACTGACAACTCTTTAACTTTCCTCAGCCATTCTGAAGTTTAAACAGTCTACCACGGGCTGGAGTAAAATCTTCCTGGGTTTGAGAGAAAGGGGTAAATAACTGGAACAAGGAATTACAAATGGGCTTGAAGAGGTTCTAAGCAAATTGGGGTGTTCATTCTCTGGAAGTTTTACATTATCCTAGAGAACTCCCTTTTATTGTGCTGTTAGCAACTGGGAAGCCTTTCTGCTGGTTGGATGCTTATTTAACTTGGAAGGCCAAAGCCATTTTGTTCTGCAGTAAGTGTTTAAATTAGGCATATATTCTTTAGTATCTATTTCCAAAGGAAATCAAGGGACCAGCTATTTCCATATATTTCTGGCATGCTACAGTTATTTTTCTAACCCATGTGACTACAAATGTTGGCTTCCTACTTTTACTCAGCACTGACTGTCAAAGCATAAGGAAGTATAAAGCCGATACACTGTAAATGAGCTGTCTTTTTTTAAAGTTCAGAGATAATTGAAATACAGAACAACATCATCACAGTTCTGAACATGGAAAAACATAATGCTTTCTGGAACAAAGGTCTCTTTTGTGCTCTGAGATAAAGCTTCTGAACTAACCAAATATGCTTAAACAGAAACTGATTGAAGACTGTGGCTTGAATGGCAGTTTTCAAATGAGGATATATTTTTAGATGCAGTTTATGAATTGCTAAACCCAAGATTTTCAAGTGGAAGTGCAGAGCTGTTGCTGCAACTGTTTGCTAACAATACTTGTGATTAAAACAGAACAGGTAATTGCACAAGCAGAGCAACTACATACATTTAGATTTCTTCCAAAACCTGTATTGTGACAACTGAAGTAATACATGTGCATATGTATTTCATCCCATGCTGCAAAAATTAATTTATTATTTGTGTTATAATTGCTTATGTAATCTCCATCTCAAACCAGGACTCTACATTAATCTGCTAATATATATTGTAAATGGCATACAGACAGAAAGGAGAGTACAAAGAGATAATAAAATAATGGTGGTCTGCATGATTGGTTTTGTTTGGTTTTTGCTCATCAATAGCCTAAATGTGATAAGTATTCTTTGTGCATCACAGAAAGGGAGAGCTTTAAGAAAGCATTTGAAGGGGCCTTATGAAGTAAAAGAGAAGCGCCTTTTGAAGTGAAATGGAGAGAGCCAACAGCAGAAGCAGTTGAACTGTGATGGTGTTCACTCCAACACAATGTGTGGGAAGCACTGGATGATGTTACAGGCAGTGAGAGGAGCTGGCAGCATAAATAACAAGCAGCACCTTAATGAATAGAAAATGAGGTTTGATTTCTGGTAATAATCTGAATGTATATAAATGTTTGCCTCTGCTGCAAGCAAGGTGAGGTTTGTAGAAATACAAGATACAGGCAAACCCTTTCTTAGGGAGTTTTGACAAAACATACAGCTAAGGAGGATTTGGTAACTGAGTCACGTGTTGTTTTTTAGTTTAAAAAAAATCTTGGCTGAGCAGAAGTATAAGAAGTATATGGATGGTGATAATTCTGAAGAGTATCAGTTTTCCATTACAAGTTGGAGCTATAACTTTCCATTTGTTTTAACTTGCATGAAATTCATTCTAGAGTCAATCTTCTCACATCTGTTTTGTTTTAATGTTGTTACACTCTGCAAGGAGACTGTGGTTTAGAGAGTTAATCAGAAGAAAAAATTGTAATGGGTGGAGGAGGAGAATCTATGTGGTTATTGAATCCCCACTATTGTTTTTCTCTCTTGAGACCTGCTACAAAGTGAAGTGAAAAAGAACCCCTTTCACTCATCTTACTTAGAGCTTTGGGTTTGTCTCCCTTACCTTATTAGTTGTACCAGCAAAAAGACTAAATAAATTAATAGAGATTAATATGATATTGGTATCAAACAATCCAATTTACAATTGGTAGAATTGTTGAAGATGTCACTGAAGATGCATTCTCTAGTACATTTAATTCAAAGAGCCATTCAAAATAAGAAGTGCAGGTATTTTGGGATAATAAATAAACCAACATGCTACTTTTGATTTGCTGATACCCCTGACAGTATTGGTCTGATTTAACTACTTCCAGGTTCTAGCGGTGTCCTGCTCTGCACTGTTAGAACATTGTGTGTTCTATTGTGTTATAGCTGAGACAATCTACTAGAGAATTGTGAAGCAGGAATGAACAGAAGCAGAACTTTTCCCAAAAAAACTTCAGCTTGTATCATGGTTAATTCAGCTTTTGTTTTTCCAATTACCCTCTGGACTTATGCCCAAATTTACAGTTTTCCCAAGCAATATCAGAAAAAGAAAACAATAAAATATTTCCTAGTTTCTGTCATCTTTTTTTCTTTTTGTCAGAGAAGTTAACATATTTTGTTAATTTGCCTACCACAGGGGGAAAAGATGCATGCTGTATCTTCCTTCTTCTCTTTCCTTTTTCAATATACTGCTCTTCTGAGAGAAACCCCAGTGAGTCTTTTTGTGACTGCATGAGAATGCATCTTTCCTGAACCTGGGAGTGTCATGAAAGACAGTGAAAGGTCACTAGACAGTCTTAAGACATGTCTTTACTAAGATAAAGTTCAAATTTACATCAGACTTTATTAGAAAAAATAGGCAAACTCATTCGTCAATAGATATTCCTATTTATCTGTTGGTTGCCTTTGAGGGTACATCTGCTTGTAATCTCTTGGGAATGATGCTAGATCTCCAGACATCCTTAGGGCACCAGCATAGTTGGAATAACAGTCAGGAGATGTGATTCTCTTCAAGCGCTACTGCAGAAATCCATACTGAGAAAGTGTGAAGGGGTGTCTGATGAGGGCGAGGCATTTCTGCTTTTCCTCTTCTTGTTGAACTATTTACCGGGTTGTTAGCATATGGATATGATTCCAGCAGCAAACTGAAAACCTACAGGCAGCTTTAAAACTATCTGAAATATGCAGAGGCTTTGTGATCCAAGAAGGATGGTTATGAGTGATCACTTCCATCTCCTGTATTACCCACAAGAAAGATCCCCCTAAAGACCTTTAGCTGCAGCTGTGCTTTCCCTGTTACCAACGTGACCCAGTCCTGCCTAACACAGGGGTGGTCATAGGGGAGAATAAATGAATGAACACGAAGACACAGAAGACAACTACATGAGGTGAAAAACAGAAGATGGGAGACTGCACTAAAAACATGTCCTGGGTGCTATTTAGTCTTAGTTTTCCATGCCAGCTTCAGAGGCACAAAGGTAATGTGCATTTATCTGGGTGGCAACAGGGCATACTTAGCAACCCTGATGCCATATTCACCACGGGCTTTGTCACTCAATATAATGTTGTTTTCCTCCCAGTAATTATGGCTCTGAGATATCTAAAATGCTTGTGTTCATTTCAGCGGAAGCTTAAGTTTGAAGTCTAAAGTGAAACCTTAAAATTTCCACCATTATTAGTTATTACACTGTTAATAATTTTAGCAGAAATATCCAGCTATTTCAAGCTTGTTAATGGAATTTTTAAACAGTGTCAACAGGTTTCCTTCTGATCTGATCGGATACCTACATTTTCCTAAGAATTTAAAAAAAAAAAAAATTAGCCTTGTAATGAAAGAACATTCTGGAATGTGGTTTAGTAAATGGTCCTTTTTAAGTGTATTTTTTCCTCTCATGTTTGTATTAATTTTAAATTAATGCAGCTATAGTTGAAAAATTAGTCATGTACTCTCCTGGTCTCCTGGGCATGTTTACAATGGCAGTAAATGGTCTATGATTACCTTCAGTTAACACTGACAATAAAGACTGTACTCCATAATACCCATGAATTAGGGCCAATATCCCGTTTTTAAATGTATTTTTAAATGCAATTTCTGTTACTCCATGTTTCCCTACTTTGTCCATACTTCTGGAGGAATACTGCTTCAATATTCTGTTTGGAAGTTGAATACTCTGTTTGGAACTCAGTTTTATGCTGAATGTCACATTTTTTCCAGTAACATATTGCTGTTCATTCCTCTGATTTCTCAGACTTTTTAAGATGTGCATTTCACTGCCACTCACTCTCTGCTGGTTTGAACAGTGATATTAGGTGCCATGTCCCTTGCCAGTTCATCTTTCCCTGGATTCTCTTTCCCCTCTCTTGGGTCGATCATGCCGAAGGTAGCTAAAATCTAATTTTATCTAACATGTCAATGTCACTCTATTAACTTTCCTCTGTGGTATGCTGTTTCCATTATAGGAGTTTAGAGGCTTGGGGAGGGGATGAATATCCAGCTTTAGCCAGGCAAATTTGGGGTTTCTTCCAAAGCTTCTCAGAGTCTTTGTTCATGCACTTCTTTTCTCCTCACATCAATATGTCATTTATCCATATCATGGTATGCTGCATTAGCATCTGTAATTCACTGAATTTCCAGCAAAGCTCCTGATGGGCCGTGCAATGGGAATGCCAGTCAGAGGAAACTATTTCCTTCAAAGTACTATGCTCACAAAAATGGTGTGGGTTGGATTTTTTTTCCTTAACAGTACCTGCTTGCAACCTGCCAACACATTGCATGCATAAAAATATTTGCCAACTGACACATCTCCAGGAGTTCCTCTTCTTGTGGAAATTTTCCTTAAGGAAAATGTTCACTTTATATATATATGTAAAGTGAAAGTTAGATATATATAGATATGAAGTGAACAATATATGTGTATATGTATATATGTAAATAATTTCCAGGATATTACATATCAGGTAAGAATTGTAGGTTTTGTTTGTTTAGTAATGATGAGTGGGCAATCAACTCTGCTTTTCTACAAAATGCACAAATGTTAGAACAGTGAGCCTGTCCATCTTCATTTTCAACTGCTGCCCTAGAGGGACATAAAAATATGCTAAAAGTCAGGAGCTGGGTGGTGGCTGGTTTATTAACTGATTACTTTCTGCACTGTTAGAAAAGCATCTCTCCTGTAGGTCATATACTGAGGCAGAACCACATTTATTTTTTCTTGCTGACTCACTGAAATAAAAATGGTAGAATCAGAGAACATCATGTGTTGGAAGGGACCTTAAAAATGATCCTGTTCCAACCACACTGCTGTGGACAGGGACTCCTTTCACTCGACCAGGTTGCTCAGAGCTCCCTGCATCTGCTTGATTTGATCACAAACTTGATACATGTTTAACTCAGAGATGAGATTTCCTCTTTTTGCACTGCTACAAAGTGAGGTTTTTTTCACATCTATTACTTAGCCATATAGCTAGTTCTTAAACCCATATTGTAAAAATCAGGTCACAATTAGACACCTCAACTTTCACATCCCTCCTTTGTGTCATCTGTAAATTCCTGTGTTGATGACAGTGCGCTCATTGCTAACCTCCATGGATCTGGCACCACAGTACTTTAAACATCCAATTCTAAGTGGATACCTCACTGTACTGCTATAGTCCATTGGTCTATGCAGAATTCTCCTGAATTCTAGCATTTCAGGAGAGCTAGCAACGCTGTTTGTCATCCTCTCTGTCCCCATTGTGTGCACTGTTAAACAATTACACGATGTATTCCAGTTTTTGCATCTTTTTCAAGTTCTCAAAGGCAGGGTCTCTAACAGAGGCCTGTTTCATTCAGGGTTTCAGTCTAACTGGTCAGCACTGTGTCACAGGCACCTCTGAACAGCACAATAAACAACCCCACTGGTCCACAAAACAAAAGGGCCTCTGTGGCAACAGGCTGCCACAGAAGAGACACTACCATGGAGACTATTCGTGATCCTGTAAGAAATATCCATTGTATTTCACATCCCTTTGTGCTGAAAGCAGTAGGAAATATCTCACGTTCATTCATCACGAGCCAATGAGTTACCCCAAGTTTAGAGTTTGGGAATTGGATAAGTGTTAAAACTCACTAAAAATAGTCTAGGACCAAAAATCTGCCTGGGATAAGAAAAGTAGAAAGGAAGGAAAACATATATCAGCTGAGCTGGAAGAGTACCCACAAGCTTCAACTTGAGAATTAAAGAAGAAAAGGGAGTTACCTGCTCTACCCAAGTAATCATTAGTTTTGGAATAAAGCACATGGGTGCTTGTATACATAAGTAGAAGAAGATCTGAAGAGAAAAAGGGAAGAGATTAAAGCTGACTTCTTGCGGATAATACAATAACTTTTAATTTGGTTATAGGCATTTGCATTCTTTTTACATCCATGAACCTTGTTTCAGTTTTCCTGTGTTGCCTGTCTTCCCTTAATTCACATGTGAAAGAATATTTTGTGGGTAGGTGCAGTACAAGGAGTACAATTCAGAGGTTGCAGACAAGGCATGTTGTGCTGTGATCAAATATTTTTTGGATGTGTGCAAGACCCACGTGTTCATCCAGCACCGCAGGGCCAAATGACATTCCAGGAGCAGCTGCCCAGCCACTACATCCATGCTCAGTGTATGTTCCCTGCAGGGAAAATTGAAGCTCTTATATCAGATTTCTACCTTAAAAAAAAAAAAAAAAAAAAAAATCCAACAGAATCTTACTTGGAAGCATTTTGTAACCCATTTTGTGCATTACTTACCCCAAATTAAGAATACAAAAGTTCTGTGAATTCACTCAAATCCAGGCTAAAAATCTGATGGTAAAAACTGTGTTTTGGATTTAGTATGAGAACAATGTTGGTAACGCACTGATATTTTAGTTGTGGCTCAGCAGTGCTTACCCTGAGTCAAGGACATTTCAGCGTCTCGTGCTCTGTCAGTGAGGAGGGGCACAAGACGCCAGGAGGGAGCATGGCCAGGACAGCTGACCTGAACTGGCCAAAGGGATGTTCCACACCACAGAATGTCATGCCCAGTGTATAAACTGGGGGGAGCTGGCTGGGAGGTGCAGATCACAGCTCAGGACTGGGCTGGGCTTCAGTCAGTGGGTGGTGAACAATTGTACTGTGCATCACTTGTCTTTCTGGAGGTTTATTCCTCTTTTTTTCTTTTTTTTTTTTTTTTTTGATATCTCCATTTTTCTTACTGTGAATATTGTTATGGTTATTGTTCCCATAATGTCCTACTTTATTTCAATTATTAAAGTGTTGTTATTTCAATCTATGGGTTTTAACTTTTTCTAATTCTCTTCCCTATCCCACTGTGGTGGGGAGAGTGAGTGAGAACCTGTGAGGGGGATTAGTTACTGGCTGGGGCTAAACTATGACACAGAATTAAAGAAAAAATGGTTTAAAATAACTGATAGGTTGAAAGCACACTGATCCCATGACCCAGAGTTCAACAAACAGAAATGAACCTGCAGCATCTGTATTTTCTGAAAAACAAGAAAGAAAGTATAGGGTAAGGGGGATCAGTTTTACAAAGGATGATAGGCTACCAATAACAACCTGCTTTGTGCTGCACTATTCAGCATATTCATAAATGGTCTGGAAAAGAGAGGAGCAGTCAGTGACAAAGCCTGATGAGGATATTATTTAGGTTAATAAAGATGAGATGACCTTGATTATGTGCAGGAAAGTTTATGGGAGTGACCGTGCAATAAAATTGCAGTGGAGTTGAGTGTAGATACAAAGCGTTCCACAAGAGGAAAAGGGCCCTCACTTCAGATATGAAATGGCAAGATCTGGTCTGGTCATTACTTCTTAGGAAAAAGAGTCCTGGAGTTATGAAAATGGCCCTATGGGAACATCAGCCTGGTGATCACCAGATTAAAAATATAAAATAAATTTTAAAAGTACTAGTAAGTATTAAGAAATCAGCCAAGAACAAAATAAATAATATCTTTTTGTTGCCACAAAAATCCATATTTTGCTTGCATCTTCTGTATAGGTAAAGAATCATAGAAATATTGGTTGAGAGGGACCTCTGCAGGTCATCCAGCTCAACCTTTCCATTGAAGCAGGATTACTGCCAACACTAGGTCAGATCAGCTGTAGCTTTGTTTATCTGAGTGTTGGAAACCACCAAGGATGGTGATTCCACAACCTGTCTGGGTAATTTGTTCCAGTGTTGCATGTTCCTTTTGGTGAAGAAATTTTTCCCCGTTACCAGTTTGAACGTCCCTAGCTGCAGCTGTAGCTCAACACAGCTGCCCAATGTGAGTAAGCTGTTGCTCCTTGCCACGGCCAAGAAGTGTTTAGCTGCATCTTCCTTCAGATGCTTCTCTGGTCCCTGAACTTCAGCAATAGGATGGAAAACAGGAAAGTTTTTGATGTAAAGCACAGATAACTTAAATAGAATTCTTCAGGGTAGGAGAGGAGTTACAGAGTATATGATAGAGAACTAGTGAGCATCAAATGAAGATAGCAGTAGCCAGGTTGAAAAGACACTAAAAGAGGCAAGATTTCACACAAAGATATGTTTGACCTGAAGAATTTGTTACCAGACCAGGCTGTAGATACTACAGATCCGTATAGGTTAAAGGGAAGATGAGCAAGAACCCGACAGACAAATCCAGTGAAGGTTACTAGATCATAGAAACTGCACCTGCCTCATAAAGTCTCTGAGTCTGAAATATTGGTGGCAGTGAAAGTGCTGGAGGGAACTACTGCCTTCAGTAATGCAACCTGATATTGGTCTAGCAAAGCCCTTGGTTTCACCCAGTGTGGAAGCTCTCATGTTCAATATATCATTTGAAAAACTTAACTACTTTGCCTACATTTCTGTCTTGCCTTGCTAATTGCGTTGGTAATTCTTCAGGTCATTTTCTCTGGCACATTAATTATTATTATATTATTGTTATTTTTCTTTGTTTTTAAGTTGTGCACACAAACAACAACAAACCCAGAATTGCAAATGAAATCTACATTTTGAAGAAATAAGCCTCAGTCTTCAAAATGAAACTGCAGGCTGCAGTTTGCTGGGCAAAGCCTAATCTCCAATCTCTTTATAAATTTGGTCCACTAAGTTTTTGAAGTCAAGGCTTTTAAGGGAAGGATATGCTTATGATTAAAACAATGAAGCAGGACTCTGGAGATCTCACTCTGATCTCCAGCAATGCCACAAATTTCCTGCTGGTTTTGGCAAATCAATGGGCCTTCATTTAGCATGAAATGAGTTTTCAGCAGATGAACTCAATGGAAGGGTTTGGATTAAGCACTAGCAGAACTGCTTAGTGAGGGTACGTTTCACCTTGTGCGTTTGTGTGGCAGTGGAAAGCTTTGAGGAGGGAGGGCCCTGCTGTAGTGTCAGGGGGTGATCCAAGGAGGAGAGACCTCCACACAAAGCTTTCTGCCTGGCGAGGAGAGACCACAGCAACACCGAGGGAAAGGAGGAAGGCAAAGAGGAACAAAGTGTGACGAGGAGAGGAGGAAGGTGCTTCTCACCTGGCCTCTGAGGCCCAGAGGAGCGGGAATGGTCCAGAGGAGGGGGGCAGGGAGGGCCCTGAGGAACAAGGCGCTCCGGAGGAGCGGGGCTGGGAGACAGGGGCGAGGGCAGAGAGGAGCGGGCAGGCCACGGTCCGTGGGAACGCCATTGCCCGCTCCTCGCCCTCCCCGGGAGCGCTCCGGCGGGGCAGGGCAGCGGCCCTCCCTCCCCGCTGCCGCCGCCCGGTCCCGCCGCCCGCGCAGGTGGAGCGGAGCGCACGGTGCGAGCCGCGCTGCCCTTCCCTTGGGACGGGGCGCCGCCACCTCCCCGCTCGTCCCCGCCTCGCCACCCGGCCCGGCCGCCTCTCCCGCCCCATCCCCGTGCGGGGCACCCCGGCCCCGCGCCCGGCGCCCAGAGGAAGCCGCCGCCGGGGCGATGTGCCTCCCTGCTCCGCAGGCAGAGCCCCTTCCTCTCTTCCCTTCCCATCCGAAGAGACACCAGGATCTGCCTCCGCTCCCCTCGGCCCTCCCCCTTGGCTTCCTCCCTCTCGCCTTCTTTTTCTTTTTTTTTTTTTTTTTCCTTTTTTTTTTTTTTTTTTTTTTTTTCCTTTTTCCATCCCCTCCCCCGCCTGGGAAGACCTGGCCGCTCCCCCCGCCCCGTCCTCAGTAGCCGCGGGCGCTGGGCGGCGGACGAGCGGCGCGGAGCGGGGAGCCGGGAGCCTGAGCCCCGGGGCTGCGGCCGCCCTGCCCTCCGTCCGACCTGCGGGCTGCCAGGTATGGCCAAAACCTTTCCCGGCGCCGGTCCCTGGGGAAGAGGCAGCCCCCAGAGACCTGGGTGGGCAGGAGCGGAGCTGGGGACGGGGGCTGAGGGGGACCGGCCAGTGAGAGATAACCAGCATATCTAAGGTGATAGTTTTTTTGCGATGTCATTCTTCCTATGCGGGTCGTTTTTAAAAAAAATGATGGTGCTGAGCGATGTCAGTACCTTGAGATTGGCAGCTGAGATGTTTTGTATAAAGTTCCTGCCTCTTTAGCCTGATGGATGTATTTTTGATAGGACTAAAACGCCACGCGTTTATCTGGTCCTTGTTTTTTCATATTTGAAACCGGTTTCACAAGACGGCTTAACGGGACTGAGGCAAGGGGCATATTTATTGGGTTTTGGGGGGTTTGTGTCTGTGCTGTGCCTTCTGCGGGGAGCAAACAAGGAGCCTCTTGACCCTTCAAAACAAACTCCTTTAATTCTAATTCATCCCCTCAGTATTAGCGCTACCATCTCGGCGCTCCTCTGGAATTGACACTAATTTCATCCAGATTCGTCACTGCTGGAAGCAGATTTGTCTTGGAATAGCAAAAATAAAAGAGCCGTGCCAAGGTATTTGACTTGCAGGCTTTTTAGAGAGGGGAATCTCCTTCGGACCAGGCGCGGAGAAGCAGAGCCTCCTGCGGAAAGCAGGACCAGGGAAGGCTTAAGGAGAGATAAAGGCTTACTCTCCAAATCCTCCTCTTCTTCCAGGACAGCTCTGGGCTTTCACGCGCGAACACATAGTAGCGGCCAGCAAAGCCGAGAGGGCAGAGGGAAGGAGGCCATCCCGGCAAAGCCCTCCCGTCCCGGCCGTTCCTCTGGCCGGTTCCCGGTTTGTGCCCACCCGCTGCCCGGTTGACAGGGCTGGACCCCCGGAGCCGCTTAGCAGCAGAGCAGTGGCCTGGGCGCGACCTCCTTCCCGTCCGCCTCCTCCCGGCGCGGCGGAGCGAGGAGCGGGGAGCGATCCCGGCCGCGGGAGAGGAACGCGGAGGGAGGAGCGGGGAGCGATCCCGGCCGCAGGAGGGGAGCGCGGAGCGGGGAGCGGGGAGCGATCCCGGCCGCGGGAGGGGAACGCGGAGCGAGGAGCGATCCCGGCCGCGGGAGGGGAGCGCGGAGCGGGGAGCGGGGAGCGGATCCCGGCCGCGGGAGGGGAACGCGGAGCGAGGAACGATCCCGGCCGCGGGAGGGGCGCGGGGCTGGAGCGGGCGCGGAGCCGCTGCCGGCGCTGCGGGAGCGCCGCCCCGCGGCCGCGGCGGGCACCGCGCCGCTTACTGGCGGTCCTTTCTTTTCCCCGCCCGGGGGATTTCAGAAATGAGCTGTCACGCCTGCCGTGTAAAATTAGCTCTTCCTATGAGTACTGAAGCTGCCTAAATTTTTGCAAGAGACGGGAGCCGCAGTAGGGTTTTTTTTAGCAGATCAGAGAGGAGGACAATATCCATACACCACCGTATAGAGTGAGCGCACCTGGATGAGGGAAGGGAAAGCAGTGGTGGGTAAAATTAGGGCAATGTTTTCTTCCAGGGAGTGTGAGATATCAAAAATTTGTTCTCTATTTTGCTTTGTCAGAGTAGAACTGCGAATTCCAACTTCCAGGTCATTTCAAGAATAAGGCCAAAAGCAGTTAAAGGAGATGGGTACTATAGCAGCCTCTATTATTTTAGGGGTTAGAAAATGGATTTTAAATTGTGTAAGCTTAGTTTGAAATGTGTCAACTTTTCTACAAGAAGAAGGAAACCCCAGGGTAGAGGCTGCACTGAACAGACCAAGATAAAACACTGTCAGGAAGCAGGACTGCATTGTTCTTCTGTCTGAGCTACACTGGCATGTAGATTTCTTCTGTGATAGCCTGAAGAGAAACCTATTCTAGTTCAGCTTGACTATAAGCACTTTCCTGAGCATCTGACGTGCATTCAGCTGGAGTAAAGTAAGACAAAATATTTGAAGGATATCCTCAAAAATTAGGTAGTTTTTTTTCTTTTTCTATGGGTGCAGAAAGGTTTCATGTTGGAAGCAAGAAATGAGAAGAACTAAAAATAGTTTTATTTGTATGGATATGCCTAGTGGCTGGAATGCCACCAAAGTTATCAGCTGAGTTTGGAAACTGGAGGAAGAATTTCAACATTCGGAGCTGGGGATCTCTCTCTTTTTAGTTTCCGTCTTGTCTTCTCTTAAGCCAATTCATCATATCTTAAAGAGCTGACTCAAGAATTTCAATTACTGTAAGCCAACCCAAAATCTGTATGGGAAAGGAGTGAAGGAAAGGAGAGGGCAGAGCATCTTGGGGTGGAGGAAGAGTGGAGAATGGGTAATTGAGGGTTTTTTCCTTGCAGTCAGCATGAATCCTTCTCAGGACATTTCCTCCTTCTCCTGGAGGCTGTATTCTCTCTCCCTGTCTCCCACCCTGCAAAGTTATCTTTGCACCCATCTATACATTTCTGTCCTCATCATCTGGCAAGAGGAGCCCTGTGTTTCCCTTTTGTCAGCAGCCTGTGCTGGGCCATGGCAACTGCAGACATTGATCATGCTTGGATTTGTCCTCCCCTAAACAGCAGAGATGGGGTTAGTAAACAGATCTTAAATGCATGGCTGGAAATGACAAAGCTGCCTAGCAGAACCACTGCTGTGGTTTGTAATGAGAATTACCACGTTTATCAAGTTCCTTGAACTTCTTCCAGTTATCCTGAAGTGTAGTTAGTTCATTCCCAGTGACAAGTGGTTCATTATAAATGAATTTGGCTTCCAAGACTGCCTTTGTAAGTAGTGAGCACTTGAGTATTGTGTTTCAAATGGAGGGCTCCAAGGCATCTATGGAAGGTTCTGTGCTTTGACTGTTTTCTTCTTTCTAAAGAGTGACAAAGGGAGCCATAGTACTCCACCCATTTGTTTGCAGAAAGTCTCTCTATAAAAGAAGAAAGAAAAAAAATTGACTTCTCTATAAATTTCCTTATGAGATCATCTGGGAAGACATCAGCCATCACAGTGGAATGATACCAACCCAGACTTTTTATATGAACAAGCAGTTAGTGACTGAACTTTCTTTAGGGCTCACAAAGTTCAGCTACAGAGAAAGATCAAATAGCCAGACCCTTAGGAAAAGCTGAGAAAGGGAGGAGTATTCTAGGGAAAAATAGAAAAGTCATTCTCAAGCCTGATATTAGAACTGTCTTGTTCAGCAGCTATATTAGGGCAAAGAAAATTTAAAACCAATTTTCTACATAAATAATACATTATTTATCCTCAAACCATGCTAGTTTGTGACAGGCTGGAGATAAGGACACAGAGATGCTTCCTCATACAACATGTAGTTAAGATGTGTGACTCCTGGATGCAGAATATTATGGCTACAAAATTATATGTGTATTCAAAGGAAGACTGTCAAACTATGAATTAAGTAAGGTTTACTTACACTACAAAAACTACCTCTGTTCTAAAGTCCACCAGGTACAACTGGTTGTAAGTAAGTTAAGAAACTGTGAGGGAGGAGGGCCATACCTGGTTACCCTGTTCCTGTCTCTATCCTCTACCCTAGGCAAACACATTTAGGCAGTGTCAGAAACAGGATTTTAGGCAGGCCTTTGGTCAGGCCAAGAAGCTACTTTCATGTTCTCATTATAACATTTTTTTGGCACCTTCTAGCTCACCACAGACATGTAAAATAGTAATTCCTCCTCAGATTTAGTGCTAATTTAAAGTTAACTTTGTATGTCAAAGTTAATGTTTAAATGTGCACATTTCTGTTATACCAATTGACATAGATTGACACTAGCACAATGCCAGCGCCCCCATGAAAATGCAACCTATCAATTGAATGCTGTGAAATGAGATCAAGAACAGAGCAAAGCAGACCAAACTTAATAACAAGGGAAAAACTTTATTACACTACTACTACTACTATTACTATAAAAGAAAAAAGGAAGAAAAAAAAAAAAAACACACGCAAAATTCAAAATGAAAACCTTTTAAAACATTCCTCCTCCCACCACCCAACTCCAACAAACCACAGCGAGACACATTTGGACCCTTAATCAAGTCTTCACCCTTCCACATAATCAATACTGAGTCCATCAGGGGAGAGAGGAGTCTCTTTTGCACCACAGACCTGCAGGAAACACAGCTGCCACCTCTTGTGTTTCCATGTCACACGTGGCACCGCCCAGACACACCGGCCAGTGTGACACTCTCCTCTCCCTGTCACAGTGCTCTCACCACCATGCATGGACAGAGACTGCTTACAGGACCCCTTTAAGGATGCTTTGCCAAGGACCAACAGGAACAACAGTCCAGTGTCTCATTTCGGGACTACAGTCCCCCCCATTTTTCCCCTGGGGCTGAGGGTCCAAGAACAGAGATCGCCTTCTCTTCTTCTCTGAAGACGGAGGGCATCATCACACCCTCCTCAGCTTTCTCTGTTCATTCCTGAACTGGTAGTTGCTGAAGGAGTTTCTTGGCTCACCATTGCATCCCCCTAAAATGCAGTCTCTCTTGGAGGAAGGATTGGTTCAGTCTATGGCTAACAAGAAGAGTCCAGCCAAAAGCCACTCCATCATCTCCCCCCATCCTTCTTTCCCTAACATCTGAGGTCCCAGGCTGTCTCTCTTTCCTTCAAATTGAGGAGGAGTAATATTTCACAAAGCCTTCATTTCCCAGGAAAGGGTTAAAAGTCCCGGACTCCCCGGACGGCTGAAATCTCAGCCCAGGACTCCGTCTCCCATCTCCCACACTGGGCATCTTCCCCTCCCTTCTCCTTCTCCTCTGCCGACAAACTTCCAGGTATCTGCTGGCTCTCTATCTCTTTCCCTCTAGGTTTGTGGGGGGAGAACAAAGACATCCCAGATGTTCTCCACCCTTCCATCCGCAGGAGCTGGCCCAGCTCAGTTCTGATCCTTCACACTCTGGCCTACCTCTGCAGGCTGCATGGCTCCCCTCCCCCACCCAGCCCGGGCTGGGCAGGGGAGGTCCGTACCATGCGGTGACCGGAACCAAAGAAGAACGAGTCCTCCTGGGAATTCCGCTTTTAACCCCTCTGTGTTCTCAGAGGCGTGTCCACCTTCAATTGGTCACCGTATCCAAACCTGACCCCTGACTGGATTGACCTCTTCCTTCCGAAAAAATTCTTTTTCCGTGTCAAACCACAACACCAATAAACTAGACTGGTGTGAACACCTGGTGTCCCTCTACAAAATCTTGTGTCTGGGGTGATTCCCCAGCTCTGCTTTCAAAACTTACAGATATCTTTTCATATGACCATATGACCACATACACCCTGGAGCTCAGATCTGTGAGTCACTGTAATCTCCAGATGTCTTAGGAAATCTTCTCCAAAACCTGAGTTAGCTACTTTAAAGCTAGGGAGGGTTTCCTTGTATTGTAAAATGTGGTGTATATATATATATATATATATATATATATATATCTCCTAGTAAGTGGACTCCAGCTCAAAGTTGGTGTTCCATCTGGCAGAGGTGGAAAGTGTTAAAACTATGCTAAAACAAATCCAGCCTTTTCTTGGCATCAGGAGCAACAAGCTGTGGTTGAACTGTAGTGTTATGTAACTAAAAAATTATAAATATTACTTATTATAGACAACAAATATGTCTATAGGGTAAAAATGCCTCAAAAATCATAGGAGTCACTGGTCCATTATACAGCTTTGAAGGCAATGCTCCCCACTGCTTTTTCCATACACCCCTATTTTTCATGCTAGACCTTCAGTTAGCCTGTAGCCAGGCTGTTTCACTGGAGAGCACCACTTCTACTATTCTAAACTAAAATTAAGGAAAGTGGTTACGTTTGCTCTGGCCTACACTGCCACTGCAGTGTAAACCAGAGAGCTTAACCACATACAAATCCTTGAATTGCTTGGCTTTTTAAGTTTAATCATAGACCCTTTCTTTCTTCACTGCTGAGGTTTCCATGTAATTGGAATGAAGGATGTTGGAACTGAGCACAGGTTTCCCAGTGGCAGCTGCCAGTAGTTGGATAATGCCACTGACATCAGTGCTGCCAAAAGAGAAAAATGGTCTTTTCAGTAATGTTTTGAGTTCAGAATCAAGAGTTCTGGGTTCAGTTTCTGGCTCTGCCTCAGACTTCTAACAATGTTACATTTTTCCTGCATGTTTCCAAACTAGAGATGGGAATAATACTGCTTTTTGTCTTTCCCATTTAAAGTATTAGCTCTTGGTGTGGTGGATCACCCCATCTAGGTGGGTCATTCCCCATGTGACCATAAGGCACAGACAGCACAGTTCCTACAGCCTTTGTGGGATCCTGAAAAAGGCATGTGATGAGTAACCAGACTTGTCCCTCCTACTCGGCTGTGCTTTGCTGCATGTATATATAACCAGAAGACTCCTCTACACCAGCAACCTTCTCCTTTCCTCATTTTTCTGTCTATCCTGGAAGACCTTGGTTCCTTGGGATAGTGGTTAGCAAAGTGCCATTTTTCATACAGGCAGATTCACAGTTCTCAGCTGGGTGGGTAATGGAGAACCTTTGGCGACTTTTAAGTCAGCTAAAGCCACGTTTTGGCCATTACATGAAAGAGCAAAATTGGTTTGGTTTCCCAAGGGTTCCTAAGTCTCATGAGTGTAGTATGTCTATCCATCTCTCCTTGGATCCCAACTTTTGAATACACTGAGGGTTTTCAAGTGTGTTCTACCTTCAACTATATAGCTGTAGAAAAGAGAAGCAGAAACGTAATAAGTAACATTTGAAATTTATTTAATTTCAAAAATTTATTTGAAATAAATAAAACCAGGATGCTCTACCAAGTGGAATGACTCAGATTCTCCACTGAGGGAAAAACAGATAAAATTCAGATGGTTTCATCTTCCAGTAGGTAGCTCAGCATGGATGCTGGCTGAATTATCTGCATCCATCTTGCTAGAAAAGATTGGAAGAGTCAGAGGCAATACAGGGAATATCTGAGGCATTTCTATTTTGAGCAGATTGTAGAATTCTGTTCCACTGATGTCAGTTCTAAAATTGCATGATTATACTTAGAAGATATTAAGATAATGGTATATATTTCCAAAGTGTATTTTAAAATCTCTCTTTCTTGTTTTAGAAAAAAATAAAATAAAATGGAGCACATGTTACTGCTATTCCTAATTTTCATACCTATACTGGGTCTCAGTAATGGAACAGAAACTGAACAAGATTTTACTTGGCACTTAAAGAAGATTCCCCAGATTGTGAGAGAAAGAACTTTCTCCCTTGACAGCCCTAAATTTGAAGCAAAAACCAAATTAGAGCTGAACAGTGTATGTGGAATCGAATGTCAAAGAAAACTGCCAGTGCCAAGCTTGTCTGACTTGAAGAGCCTCTTATCCTATGAGACTGTTTTCGAAAACGGCACACGGACCCTGACTGAAGTGAATGTCCTCGGAGCAGTGCCTGACCCAGCTGCAAACACAACCACACAAAGACCTCTGAGAAAGAAGAGGCAGATCTATGGCACAGACAGTAGGTTCAGCATCTATGACAAGAGGTTTATGACCAACTTTCCGTTCAACACAGCTGTGAAGATCTCCACGGGCTGCAGTGGCATTCTCATTTCCCCCAAGCATGTGCTAACAGCAGCCCACTGCCTGCACAATGGCAAGGATTATGTTAAGGGCAGCAAAAGACTGAGGGTGGGCCTGATGAAGACAAAATCCAGAGGCAATGGCAGGAAACGCAAAGGTGCTAAAAGAAGTAGGAGAGAAATTTCTGCGGCCAAAGAGGATCCCAAAGCCACCACAGAATTAAGGCGACGATCCAAAGGCGATGAGAGAAAGCAGCGGGGATCTGGGAGGAAGCAAGGGACCTCAGATGGCATGCCCTCCTTCCAGTGGACCCGGGTGAAGAGCACTCACATCCCGAAAGGCTGGTTTAAGGGTGTCTCTGGGGATATTGCACTGGATTATGATTATGCTGTTCTTGAGCTCAAGCGTCCCCATAAAAGGAAATACATGGAGCTGGGGATCAGCCCAACAATCAAAATGATGCCTGGGAGCATGATCCACTTCTCAGGTTTTGACAATGATCGGTCTGGGCAGCTGGTCTACAGATTCTGTAGCATTTCTGATGAGTCCAATGATCTGTTTTATCAGTACTGTGATGCTGAGCCTGGCTCCACAGGATCTGGCATCTATCTCCGTCTGAAGGAGCCAAACAAAAAGAAGTGGAAACGCAAGATCATCGCTGTGTACTCAGGCCATCAGTGGGTGGACATCAATGGTGAACAGCAGGATTACAATGTAGCAGTACGAATAACTCCTCTCAAATATGCCCAGATTTGCTTCTGGATACATGGGAACGATGAGAATTGCACACAAGGCTGAAAAGAGCTGAGCCTCAGTCACTTAGCACCCTCGCTGCCATAGAGTGAAAGGCGGCTGCAACAGTGACTGGAAGAACATCACTCCATGCCAGAATGTTCTTGAACTCAAAGCTTGCAAGTAGTGCTACGGTAACTTAAGGAATGCTGAATTTCTAGGGGAGGGGTAGAATTGTCAGACAAAATATTTCTAGTTGTAATCAACCTAGATACGCACTTAAAATCCCAAACTATATTTATGTTTGCAATTGTGATAAATTCAAGTCATTAATGAGGAAAAAATTGGCTGCACCGGTTTGTCATTTTTTTCCCCAGAGGAAGGGTTGAAACATCTCAAACTGGTGTTACTAAACAATATCTATTTTTTTCCAATGGATTTACTTTTCTCAGGGTTCTGTTCCAATTCTTCAAATGCAAGTTGTGCATATAGCACGTTCCTGTTTGTGCAGAATGATCCAGAGAACTGCATGAGAACAGGACTTTATTCTGGTATTCTCTAAAGACCACAGGTCCATGCAGAGAAGCAGCACTATAGTTAATGATTGTTAGTTTGGAAAACTTCCTCTTCTGGTTGCTGCAGGAACACTCCCATGGAAATTACAAATTTATGTAGCTGAGGGTTACACCTTGAAGAGAAATTCACTTCACTGCTCAGTAAAAACAGAAAAAAATAAATTAAAAAAATGTTTCCATGTTTGGAAGAAGACACATTTGGACATTGTTTGATGCCTTTAAATGTTCTTAGAGAAGCTATAGAAATCTTAAACACATGCATTTGCCTTAGTATTTGGAGAGCTGTAGGTTTAGTTTCTAGTCAAATGTTTAGCTTTACCACTGGGAGAAGTCACTGACTCCTGAAGTGGCTACTTGACAATCATTTGGAGCTTCATAGATGAAATATTTTCTGGGTGCTAAACATTTCTTCAGTTTCTATAAATTACTTTTATATGAGTTCAGCTTCATAGATAGGATGGTGTGTATTAGACTGGGAGTTGGAAATCAATATTTTAGTTTGGCTTTATACAGTTTGGCAAGGTGTGTGGTTTTAATCATGTTATATTCAGGCTCCACCTCAACATGATTCACAGGGTTAACTAAAAAATTTCTCCCAACTAAATTATAGCATCTTCTGAGTGGTAGAACTATCCTGTGCATTATAAAAGGTATCTTCTTAGATAGCAGCAGTAGTTAGCAAATAATTTGGTTCAATATGTTTGCAGAACATGTATTTAATGGAGATACAAACTGAGCTTGACTTTTACACTTTTAAACACAAACCACCTTCTTAAAAACTGTTGTTGATTACTATATGCCTATATATTTTATGTCAAGATTTTGAAGTACATAGAATTTTTATGGTGCTATGTTAATCTAATAACATAAAAAGATACTGTGCCTTTCTGATAATATCCTTTGGGTTTCAATACTTTCAGAGTATTCACCACTGTAATATTTAATTTTTTACCATAAATTTATGCTGACCAAAATACATTTTCTTCCTATGCAGGAGAAAAAAAAATACAAGATTTTAAAATAATTTTTGTTTGTTGGAATCTTTAAAACATGCTTATAATATCTTTTGATGAAATAACATGATTTTAAATAACCCTTTTTTTTTGGTATATGGTTGAAAGTATACAACCTGACACACTGAATGTGCAGGCAACTTTGTCCTATTATTGCCAAAGCATAAAAATTTACTTCATTCATTGGAATAGATCTCACTTTAAAGGAAACTATTTCTTTTAATTTCAGCTTTTCCAGGGAACACTCAACTTTTCTTCCTTTATAATTTTTTGATTTTATTTTGTGTGATTGTTTGCAGAAAACTAATAATAACTTTTAAAGTTTAGAAATAAATCTCTACGATTTTAGGTTTAATTATTTTTTATTGTTATTGACATCTCTATTAACACATGTGGCTTTGCTGACAGTAATTTTAAATCACCTCAGTCCAGTATTTAATACTTTCTCTCTATGCAACAGATTTATAGAATTTTTTAGTCAGGTCTGTAATGTTTTTCTAAAGTGCATTTTTCCGTAGTTACTGTGACAAATAAGATACTACATCATTAATCTAATACAGGACAACCCAGGTCCATAGATTTTTTTACAATTATTATCATTGTTGATTTGGGCCAAAAACTGATCAAGATAGGGGAGCTTAGTAAATGTCTTGTTTTGTTGAGTCTTATTTAGGTATGCTCCTAAAGAGCACACCTAAAGAAGAAATAAAATCTATTTCTTTATCACTTTGGGAATTGGGAGCAAGGTAAGAATGAAAAATGTTTAATGTTAGTTTCCAAATGGTCTTGTTTATAACAATCATCTGTTGTAAATATCTCAGCCACAATCTGAGGTTTCCTATTCTGAGAATAAATACTAGGTGCTCAGTGCTCCATTTTGCAGTACTAAGAGATTAAAGAGGGTGGCCAGAGCAACATAAAAATTAATTTAAAACAAATAAAAAAACCTCCGTGTCTCAGTGCCCATGCACAAGCACTTGCAAATATACAGGCTTGGAGAACACGTGTTGTTTTGACTGAGTTTTGGTGTTGTCAGCACCTTTTTGTTGTTGTCTTCTACCTTCATTCCCTGAAGGAATGAAGGTAGAAGAAGACACAGACAAAATGTTTTTCCTGTTGTCTTGGCATGGTACGCATTTTTGTCTTCCACTTGGCCTAATAGAGAAATAAATGCTTTATGTAAGCATTGTGATTACCTACTACAGGGACCTCTGGAATAGTTCACAAATCAAGTACTTACATGTAATCCCAGGAACTCAATGTCCTGCATAGAGCTCCGGGTACCCACCACTGCAAATGGGACAAGAATTTCTGAGTCATCTCAGATTTTCTTAAAAACCTGTGGTTACTATCTAATTGCCAGTGAGAAAATATGAGGAGGAATATATGATCCCAGTAGATCAGATCTTGCTTGTTGTCTAGGACACCAGCAGCAAGGCTGGGTTTCCAGCCCTTGTGATGTTTCCCTCGGGGATTTTTCCTCTCTCAGGTACCAGGCTGTACATAACTTGTTTTCATCAGTACTAATTCTTTTCCATAAGAGTTTGTATTGTAAATTATTTTCTTTAACAGTATTCCTGGCTTTAGGAAAAAAACAACTTCAGTCAAATCTCTTTTCTCCTAGAGGGCTACTGGAATTTATAAAGTCAACAAGTAAGTTTTTTTCAGGGTCAAAGATAAACCTCATATGCAAGCCATTAACACACCCAGACCAGCTTCTGCAAGGTATTTGTGCATGTGTTTAATCTGAGATTCTGAGACACACAGTGGAAGTCAAGGGGGTTATCTGCAGTATGAAAAATTAATCCTAAATTTGTATTAACAAAAGAAAAGCACAACATAATATAGGAAAATTCTTTCTGTTATATCAGGTATAGAGTACCCAATGTTTTAATAATTGCTTAAAGAAACTCCTTGGCTCCTTAAGATTTACCATCTTAATTTTGCAGATATATGTGTTGATATGGAGTATGAATCAGCATGAACATTGCTTAAATAAAAACAAACAAACAAACAAACAAACAAACAAAAAACAAAAACAGAAACAACTTATCCATATGAGGAGGAGAGAAGCAGCCGGGGAGTTCTTTCTATTCTGCTGATAAGGGATGACCTGGAAGCAAAAAGCAAATAAAACAGAAAGAAAGAACAAGTAGATGGTATGGAAGGCCAGGAAGGTGGAGATGGTGTACAAGAGATAAAGAAAGTGTGCAAAGTAACAGACGAAATGGCTGCAAGGTAGCAGAGGTACCTATTGTGAGAAAGAGTAGGCAGATGGTAGACACTTAATAGTATGAATTAAGATGTGAAATTCACAAGTTTCATGAACAATTTTTCACTTTTAAAGATAAGGCTGTGCTTCCCAGCCAACAGCAACAAGGAAAGGGCTGTGAGTGGACTCAGGCTGTGGCAGGGACCGCTAGCAGGCAGGGGTTTTGACCCTCATCTGCAGTCCATGCCTGAATTTGCAGGAATTATGCTTCTGTTCATTCAGGGTTCTTGGAAAGCAGCAGATCCATGTTCTAACCAAAAAGCTTGGCAGTATGAACCTCCCAGTACACGGGATCACCAAGAATGTAGTGAGTAAAGGGAATTTCTCAAACCTGATCTTTTTTTTGGTATTCCTGTAAAGGTTGTTTTCCACTGGGAAAAAAAATTAAACAAAAAATCTCAGACTTAAGGCGTTTAAATGTTGGCTCCATTTTTTGCATGTATCTAGAAATTCTGGGCAGTAAATTTTTTTCAAGTGTCTTGTATTTGGCATCTATAGAAATTTAATCAACTGCTTCCAATTTTAAAGCACAGATTATTGCAGATAGTTCCATCTACAAATTCCTGGATTAAAGAATGACTGGGGAAAAAAAAAGAATGTTATTAAATTGAAATCTTAAAATTTCACTCTAATCTCAAAGGATTTGGAAGTATATTTTGGTCCCCTTTGCACCAGTCTTTTGCTCCAAGTGTGAGAACATTTAGATTAAAAACCTTCAGAAATAGCATTGAGGATTCTTTCATACTCTTTACTTTTTTAAGACTGACAGAAAACTTTAGAATATTTTAAACTGTGCAAAATGACAAGCCATTTGAGAAAATAAATGCAAACCTTTGGTCTGTTAAGATATTATATGATGCACTTATTCTGTCAATAAATATTTTCTGTTGTTTTTCTTTTCCTCTGTTGTGATGCAGTTTGTTAGCTACAGTTATGTTACACAAACTTCATTCTCTAAGTGGCTGTAATGATTTATCAGTGAATCATCTGAGACTTGGTCTTACAAGATATTAATGTCTCTTTAAACTTGTTCTGGGAAAAAAAGCCTCCCTGTCTTCAAGATAATCACTCCATGAGCATATTTGATGAGTAAAAACATTCCGTTCTGTAAGGAAATGACTCATAATCTATGTCACAAGTTATTAATTCTAAAATAAGTAATTTGTTCTGTTTCTGCTATTTGCTATAGTTACACTTTCTACCTTGGAGAGCTGTTGAACCAGGCCAAATTAGAAGTATGTTAAGTATTATAATTTTGGTTCTTAGAATTTTCTTAACTCTGTAGCCTTGAAACTGGTGCTGATTTTATCTCTGAGGGTAAAAGGAGAGATTTTTGGCAAGGTCAATAGCTGCTAGAAATATTTAATGGAAAGTTAAGAAATTATTACATGGTAATTAACCGTGTGTCTACTACAAGCAATATTTACCAGGGGTCTGGTAATGGCTTACCCACCAGCTCTTATATGGCTCTTCACATGGGGGAGGAGTAAGTGCCACAGGGAAATAAATAAAATTGAAAGCTTTTTGACCTGGAAAAAAATCCTTTTGGGGCTAGTAACAGGATCTGAATATTTTCATTGCTGAAATCTACTTTTTGCCATGATCTGGGCGAACGCCTTTGTGCCTGAGAAATATCTCTCAGCCTCCATTCAGGGAACATAAACAGGGACCCAGGGGTGACAGCTGTGTCCCCTGCAGGCCATTCCCAAGCCACTGGCACGGATGTGGTTTCTTTGGTGGAAGATACATTCCAACACATGTTATGGACTGCATACTCCCTCAGGCCTTGGAGGACTTCAACTGGAATCTTATCCAAATGTTTATTCAGCCCTAAAATGTTCCCATACAATCCAGATCCTTGTGCAGGTATTTTACAGTCATAATCCCATTTCCCATTGTGTTTAATAAATGTTCAAAAGGCTTTCCCCTAATAACAGACATGGAAATCCTCCAAAGTAGCACCTTATGCTGTTTATTATACAGGTATTTCTGATGAATAATTCATTCTTTCTGCATAAAATATGTCTTTAGATCTTGATAATGGCTAATCCTTCACTTGTTATTGCTCAGAAAAGAAATCAGATATACTGGAAAGGCCACATGAATATTTACTTGTGCCTCTTGGTAATTATGTATACATGACACTTTTTGCAGTTGCTATGGCTCTACTTCTTTTTCTTGTGTAAGAGTTTGAAAACTTTGGATGAAACCATATTGGGCTGGTTTTCAGGCAAATTACTCAGCCGCCCTTTGGCTGCAGTTGCAGCATTCTCCCACCCCTCCCCTCCAGTTTAACTTCCAAATTTATGGATAAAATGCTGTTTAAAGCTTTGCTTTATCAAGGATGAAAGCAGCCAGGAGACAGCACACAGCAGCAGAGCCTTTCTGGCTGTATCTCTCTGTGGACATTTTGAAGCAGGGAGAAGAAGAGTACGAGAGAAGGCAAAGGTGAAGCCCCATGAGCAGCAGTGAAAAACTCAGTGCCTTACTGAATGGGAGAAAATGTGATTTCTATTTTTTCCTACTGTCAAAGGCAACACTAGTTTTTGTATTTATAATTCCTTTGTGTTTTCTTGATGATTCATCAGTTAAATATTTTTGGCTCTGTACAGGAATGAACCAACGGTAGTGGGGATACAACATGGCCTTGAACGCCAGCAGGGACTTCCCCTCTCCAAAACACACACACTAAAAGAGACAGCTAAATTACCCCAAAGGGAATTGCAAGTAGTACAAAGAGGGGGCAAAAGTCACCTCTAAGGAAAGCACCAATGGGATATTGGGAAAAAAGTTTATGCATAAAGGCAATGGAGGCTTTATAGCTACACGTGGTATATGGGGTTTTCTGCCATGGTTGTCTGTGCAGGACATTGATGCATTCCAGAACTGTGGTGGGTCACATGGTGAAAGAAAATCCACCTGCTGGTTGCCTATCCCACCACCACCCCACAGCAACAGGGACCTGTTGCTACCTGTGCTACCAAACTCTCACTGCTTGTTGTGAGTTTGAGCTCAGATCTAGCCTTCATAAACAGTGCATGTGAACAGAGGCTTCCAAGGGTTTGGCCACTAACATTTTAGGTTTTATACATTTGCATCTGCATGGAGGATGTATGAAGCCATTTTTAGTGAGTTGAAACAGTAAGCTCTTGTAAACAAAAGCTGCATAATAGTCTCCTCTCATTTCTAATGCTTAGACTTGAAGGGAAATTTGACCCATATATATATAGTGTATATATATTTACTTGTTGTAGAACATTATACATTAGCCATTTGTGACCTGTAAATTTCTTTTTCTGAAAGAAATGAAAAGGAAGCCAATACTCAAAAAGGAAAGTAGCTTTGTCAGTGTTCAATTTACTACTCAGTTTACTTCCTTGCTTGCCAATTAACCTGGTACAACAGTGATCTGTGATCCAATAATGCTGCTCATTCAATTGATGTGCTCGCGTCCTTCACGTCTTGAAACTGATTTTTCCTTAGCAGTTAACACTAGATAAAATCAGGCAACTGTGTGGAAAGAGTGTCCACAAGCTTAAAAACCCCACAAAAACAGCTGCCACTAATTGTATGTCATTATTTCCTACTTAATTCCTATTAATTCCTATTTTCATCAGTTTCCTACTTCATTTCTTTCTTTCTTTCCTGCCTATCTTGGATTCTAAGTGAGTGAAAATTCCACTTTAAATGTTTTTTAACTGTGCTCATTTTGGATTTTCACCTCATTTAATTAAATAATACCCAAGCATGGCTGTATAACAAGGAGCTTGGGTTACTGTTTAAGAGAAGCCACTTTAAGTTGCTATTAAGATAACAGCTGCAAACAGAGAATGAAAGGCAAAATCACTGAAAGCAAACCAGTGTTCATAGCTCTAAGACAACACATCAAATTCTGAGCTAGCCTTGGGAAATGCGTTTGTAAGCTTTGAATCAACATAAACACAGGCTGCCAGCTGAAGGAACAATCTTGTGACATGCTTACAAAACAACTCTGGGGAGCCCTGACAGCTCCTCCTGCCAGAGATGCTGGTAGAGAGAGAAGCCACTGGCTCTGGACCCCGAGCAGCAAGCACAGGGTTTTATCTCCTAGGCACATCCTGCTCTCCAGAGGAAACTGATTTGATTTCACTGGTTTAAATGACTGCAAAAATAGCAATTATTTGATCCCATTAATCAAGTTATACTACCTGGGCTGCAAATGGCTCCTATCACAAGATCCGCTGTAATGACAGTTTCAAATAAAAAGCAAATGATCCCCGACAGGGAGATGTGCCTGTGTGGGATCCACATCTGCTTAACACCTGCAGAGATCTGGCAGAAACTTGGTTGGTAGCTGGCTGTGGGTGAGGTTTATGACACCAGTTATTTGAGCCCACTGCTAAGGTAATGTCTTGTTGCAGAAGCACAACCTTCTAGGGCTAATCCAAGGACAAAGCCCAGAAGAGGGCAGTTAGAGATGTTTCAGAAAGGTCTTGCAGCATTTCTTTACGTACCATTTGTGAAAGAGAACATCACAACTCTACAGAAAGGGCAGAATCTCCAAACTCCAGTATGTACAATGCACCTGCCTTCCCTCCCCTTCTCCCCAACCCAACAAAACAGCACAAATTAAAAGCACTGTAAGTATTGGAAAGAACTCAGGAAATGCCATGCTTCATTATATCCCTATTGCAGCGCTTCCTTTAGTACCCAAGGAGGAGCCAGGGCTGTAAGCACAGCCTGTTTGCCAAGCCTGTGCTGGCCCCCATGTGCTCATCTCTCACCACAGCTGTCAGAGCCCACATCCAGAGCCAAAATTACACAGTCCTGGGACAGAGGGGTGCAGCCACCTACTTTTCAAGGCCACAACGTAATTTACTTTTTTTAAATTTGGCTAAGATTACTCTTCCAAGTAAGTATTTTTAGACACATCAGAAGTCACATTTCTGGATCCAGAAGCCAGGTCCCTCTTCCTAATTTGAAAGCAAAATTTTTGTAAATCTTTAGGCTTGTCTGGTGACATTACTGTGGAACCAGCTCCTGGTAGAAACATGATAAAGATAGAGCTCAGACTGACTGATGGGACAAGACTAGTGGGAAACAAAGCTACCTATGCAGCAGATAATAAATAAAATAAAATAAAATAAAATAAAATAAAATAAAATAAAATAAAATAAAATAAAATAAAATAAAATAAAATAAAATAAAATAAAATAAAATAAAATAAAATAAAATAAAAAATAAAATAACAGCCATTATTAGGAAGATTTTACAGGATTTTTTTCTACTACCTATTGACTATGTGCATGGAAAAAAAAAGTTTTGCTCTGTTTTGTTTTATTTTTATTTTAGTAAGATTCCAATGTCATTTCTTAGCAGAAGGCTTTTTATTACAGTATTAGGATTTCAGCAGATAGTGTTACATACCCTGGGGCAACCTAAAGGCAGTAGGGATGGTGATGATGATCAACCTACTCATGAGACTGGTTTTTGGAAAACAAGCAAACAAAACCCAGTCCAGATATTATGGCCATTAACACCCACAAAACTTTCCATGACCTGTGCCCCGCCTCTCACTATTGTCTCTTCCATATTCACAGCTGTGGTAGTTTGAAATAGCTTGGGTTTTGGTGAGGATGGTTTTTTTCCTTGCACAGGTTTCTTTCCCTTGGTACCTGTGTCACACACATGTGCCATGAATAAGTGCAACTAGCAAGGAAAAGAAAGCTGTGCTCTCAACCTGTTAATGCTACCCCCATCCTTATCTGAGAGTCATCTAAACATGCTGTGTCCTGCCTCTTCCCTCACCTCTCCCATATCCTCCAGAGACGTGCAGCAGCTTCTTGGTCCTGTCTCTCCTGCCAGGTGCATGAGCAAGCCATATGCAGGAGAAACAGAGTCTGAGGATCCTGCATTTGAGGGTCTGAGGAGGATCTGAGGAGGTCCCATCTCCTCCAGAGCCCCTTTGCTCTGCCATCATTGCAGCATGCTGAATTCTCCCAGGACAGTTCCTGATGCACAAAGGAGTACATTCACATGAAAAGCAGGATGTGGAGAGACATCCAGCCCACAGCTTCCCTCTTCCTTCCCAAATTTCTTATTTTATAAAGATATAGCAGTGTGCCGAGTCTTATTAATGTCACAAGGAGTCCACCGTTAATGCCCTATACTGATATTATCTAAACAGTCAAATTTCTCCCTTTTAAAGCTTTTAAAAATTACTTCCTTTTAGAATTTTTATTTCTGTTCTTCTTTTCGCTTTTTTTTTTTTTTTTTTTTTCCCAAAAATGGCTACACACTATGAATCAATCTATCCAGAAGGGCAATTGCTTGAGCCACAGTTCTTCAGGAAGGTCTCTAAGAGCACAGAGGAGCATAGGCTGCCCAACAGTGCAATCCTGCTGGGGAAGGCACAGGTGCCACAGTTGAGCAGAGTGCAGAGAGCATCAAGATTGATATCTAGAAAACTTGATTGGCAAGGAAAGTTTGAAGACAAAGGGCATAAGCCAAAAGCGTGACCATGGTAACTGTCCAAATACCATCACTCCTACTGCAAAGAACAAAGGGTATCCCTGTGGACAGAAGAAATAACAGTTCAACCAGCAGCAAGGAATGGTCAGGTAATACAGTAAAAAAATCCAGTAACTCTTTCAGGGTGAAGGTGATGATATTCTTTGGTGGCGTTTGGAAAGGCTGTGGAATGATGGAAGTCTTCTAGAAAACCTGTTTTGTATTACCCAGTTTTGGTTTTAGAGCAGGAAACTAGAGTAGATAAATGTGATTCCTATCTTATCACCCTGCCTAGAAGTCTTAAAGTGGAAATGACTGCCGCCTTTGCAGTGGAATGCAGAAAGCTGTCTTGGTCTTTTTTATCTGTAGCAGAAAGCCAAATTTTAAATGGAACAGTATGCATAGTTCTACTGATATTTTATATTGGAAATAAAATGCTATGGCTAAGAGAAAAATATTGTATTTCATACCAGAGTCTGTCCCAGGAAAGCATAGATTGGATCAGCTTAGCTCTTTAGTTTGGCTAGGGAAAAATTATTTCATTTCAGTTGCATGTCTTCTCCATCTCTGACAGATCTATCAAAATACTGGATTTACCAGTTCAAGTTTTCAGCCACTGTAGGTTCAGTTTTGAATGGAAAAGTGTGGCTGGCATGCTGAACTCTGCTACTAGAGAAAAAATATTCTCAAAGCCTGCCAGCTATTTTAAAGATTATTACATGACAGAAGTAAATCCATGGCAGGCTCCCCATGCAATTTGTGCTGAACTGGGTTGTAATCCATACATGAGACCAACTACTTCTTTTTAAGATTTTCAGAGCAACCACTTCCAATACTGCAGTGGTTTCTAAAATTTCTAAAATTAAACTGGTTAAAAGGTAAGTTAGGACAATTCCTACATTAGCCTCAAAGGGGTGAAGGTACAGCAAAGACAGCATTGCTGGTTTGAGATGATTTTCCTTGCTAGTGACAGAAGCAGTTCATGGGATACAGCCTGGCTTAGGTGTTACTGCTCCCAAGGCTTGCAATTCTTTTGCAGTTCTCTGTTTCTCTAAAATATACAATTGAATGGAATGTAGATGATTTGCCCATTTCTCAGTACACGCTTCTCATCTAAAGAGACATGGAGGTTGTTAGTGATATGTTTGCAAATTCTTGGGGGTATTTCTAAAAGCTGTTAAAAGCACAAACCACTCAGATCCAGCCTTCAACATCTGTTTGGGAAAAAAAAAAAAGAAGCTGTCTGAAAAATCCACAAGCCAGGCTAAATGACATAGTAGGATTAGAGTCAATCTTGATGCTCAGTCATGAACCTAAATGTCTAAAGAAAGAAAATATTTTAACAGATACATAAGCCACTTCATTACAATAAATAATTTCCAGGATTCTAAAATCTCAGAGAAATCAATCCTAGATACAAAACACTATATTTTTGGTGGACAGACCCTCCTAAAAATTATGGTTTTCTTCACTGAATGTATATGTGCAAGACATATCTATCAAGACCTAATATTACATCTTAGTAATCATCAAGAATGTAATCTGTCAGGCTATGTTTTAAAACCTTCAGAAAACAACTCTTCACTTAGGAGACACAAGGTGTACTTTTTTTGAGATAACTGAAAACACTGGAGAAACCAGGTAGGCTTAAATATACATGGGTACAATTATTACCTGTCCTCCAGCAACATGGTTAAAGAGCTGCTCATGAGAAATAGATTTTCTTGGTATGTCGGACTAAAGAGTGTGCAGAGCATTAGAGAATTATACACACACATGTTAATTTTACAATTGCTAGTTGCAATTCTAAAAAGTAGTTGAGTGTTTAAATAGAAAAATCTGTTTGCTGTCACTATGTAATCTTTTTATGTTATTTTGAAAAAAACAGTATTTTTTGTATGGTCTCTGTTAATCAATTGGAATCAACTCTCTTGTCTGTACGAGGATTATGGTAACAAGGTGTTTTCATCTGCATATTTTGGATTTTAAAATATAAAGTTAAAAAGAAAAAAAAAATCAAATAAATAGCCTAATTTAATTTCACATTCGTTTAGGAAGATGCTTAAAAACTGTCCATGCACAAGCCCAGATGCACTGCTGGGTAATGTGTATACAACTCAAATTGATGGAACTTTTATGTCAATTCAAAATTAGGTTCAGTGTGTTGAATTCTGCCTTGCCTCTCTCCCTGTCTGGGCCTCGATCATGCCTTAGAGAGTAAAACAGTTCAGCCATCCTACAGGAATCACAGGCAGTTAAATGTTTTGAGAGAGAAGCACATTTCCAGTACATTTTGCCTTGGAGCCAGAAGTTCTTTAGGCAAATTCTACACACTCCAATCTTGAAGAAAACAAAAAGAGGCAAGCAGCTGGATTTCCATCAAGACCACTTCTGAAATGAGAGCGACAGGAAAGTAATTCAGGCGCAAAGTTGCAAACTTTCACAAAGAGAACTGCAATACTTGGGACCCAGGCAGCAAGGAAAAGTCACCAGCTACCTGCAATCGTAAATGTATTTAACTATCTATATTTATTTGTATATTTAAAGAAATATTTATATATTTATATATTTAAATATAGATATATTTATAAAACTTTTATATTAAAAATCAGGATGGCTCATGTCCCACAAGACACTCAGGAAAGCTCAGTGTGCCTGCTCACCCCTGAGCAGCAGGGGTGATAGACATGTGTGTCATGATGAGGTGAGCTGGGAAGGGGGATTTCAATACTCTGCTGGAAACCTCTTTTTCAAGCACAAAGGGTTGCTCTATCTCCCAAAGGCATGTCCACAGAAACAGATCCTAAACCAAAATCTCATAGTGGCTGTGAACTTTTGTGCAAAGGCGGATTCAAAAATGCTCTATTCCTAAGCCAGAGTTTGTATGGTAAGACAATTTTATTTACCCTGTATACTGGTCTTAGTGTTACTTCCTCCCCCGCCCCTTCTTCCTTTGTTAAAAACTTTATTTTTCCATGTTTGGAAAGAGAAGTGATCTGTTTTCTATCTTGATGTTTTTCAAAACAAATTCAATCCTACTCTTTTAGTTGGCTGGAGAAAGTGTGGGATTACTACACAAAGGAACAATCACTAAAAACCCTCTTGACTGATCAACTCAGACTGACAGGGTGTAATTACAGACACATAGTAGACACATAAGGCATAATCTTAAAATTAACTTCAGAATTTAACTTGGACTAAGCTTGCATCTCAGTAGCATTTTAAAAAATCCCTTTTATTTATATGCGGACACACTCAGAGTATGAAAGGTGTCTTTTAAAGCTTGGTGTCTGCTTGAGGCTATAAATTGTTCTTGTACACAAAATCTTTTTGCTGACATTTAATACCCACACTGCAGGCCTGCAGCAGCTTACAAAGTTGCCCCCTCCCTGGGGTCACTCTGTACCCACAACGCTCCAGTGCCGACCCCCTTCCTTAATTACAGACAGCCTGCAGCCCCAAGAGCAAGAACACACCATTTATCCCCCACACCATTCCCTAGTGTATCCATCTTCTCCTTCCTCTCCTTAATGCAATACTATCCCCTCTCCCACAGCCTCTTTCCAAACTTGGAAAGGCAAAATACAGACAAGGACTATGGAAAGGTGATGTTCCTGAGATCCCACCAGTCCCTGCACTTTCCCAGAAAACAACTAATCTTTCTCCAACTACCAGTTTAACTCTGAAAGATTGGCTCAGATTGTGCAGGATGTGCCCTCATTGGTGCACTTAGTGGTATGAAATCTCTGCTTTCAACAGAGTGGGATAGTGCTTTGACAGGACCTGCAGGACCTCTTAAAAAGATGGCTTCTTTAGAATTTTAGGATATTGAGGTAAATGGAGAAATCTCTTCCATCATAATAATGTATATTTTGAAAACATGGCTCAAACTTGGCCATGTTCCACCATGATCATTTTAATGCAGGTGCTTTACAGTGCTATGCAGAGTGGGCATTCACCAACCCTTCCACAGGTTCTGCAACAGCATCAGAGAACAGGTTTGCTCTCTTTAGTCCTCCTGCAGTGGATGGCACGCCAAGACAAACATTTCTTCACTTTTTACTTTTCTGTTTCTGGTCTACTGCCTTTGCTAACTCCCAAAGGCTACTATTCTTACACCGTTAATTGCATGCAGAGATGTCATGGGCAATGAAGCAAGCATCGGACGTCTGCTGCCCATATCACTTGCAGAATGTAATTAAGGGAAAGGAAAGAGGTGGCGAAGCTTTAGGAGCCAAGATCTGGAGCAGAAAAAATAGCAGTGCTGTCTGCTTTAAAGTATGTATAGCCTCTCTCCTTCTGTAGTCCCATCTCTGAAATTCTTATTTCAACCCCTCATTACCACTCAGTGTCTGCCACTTCCCACACTGCTCAAAGCACTAGCAGTACATAACACATGGAAAAAAGATTTTCTATTTTAATAAAACTCCTGATATATTTCAGGTCCTGGAAGGTCTGAATCACTAGCTCAGTGTATTATCTTTATGTCACTGCCACTACTCCTACCACAAGTTTCACTTGGCTTTTCTAGGCATTAAGAATTATTGGGATTTTTTTTCCTTCCCCTTGCAGAGTAAGTTATCTGAACATGCAGCTCTTATTCTGGGATGAGAGATGGGGAAGGAGGGGCAGGAGCAAATGTTCATGTCACAAAGACAAAACAATGTCATCTGTGGCCAGCAGATATTTCATAAACTAGATACTGTCTGCCCCCAAAAAGCAAATTAGAAGCAAATCTTCCTTGCCCTCTCTTTTGCCCCCACCCCAGAACAGCTTTTTCTCTTGACTTTCCTGCTTGTTTTTAGGGCAAGTTGCTAGCCTTTGCAGCTGCCTTACTAAATCTTAAGAATGGAAGGTCAGGTATCAGTCTGACTGCGCAACCAGCCTGAAAGGCTAAGGTGGTCCCCAAGATATTAGAAGACAACTTAGAGGTTTAGTTCCCACCATCCAAGCTTTTATCTGTGGAAACACCAGCATCAATCCAGAAGCCATCAGCTCAAGCTACAGTACATTTACAGCTAAAATTTTCAAATAAAGCCATTTAAAATGAATGAAAAAATGAACAAAGAAGTGGACTAGGAGGAAATGCTAACTCCAAACATTCAAAAAAATTGAGTCCATTCTGCAGAATGAATTGGATTTTTTTCAAACCTCTGCAGTAGGCTGAAGTTCTCCAGGTGTTCACCACTCCTTAAAGCACTCACAGCTTAAGGGGGAGCTACACAAGCCTCGTGTGGCCAGAGGTGCCAGCTTTTAAACAAGTCAGCACACAGGTCAGCAAGAACTTGGACAAGGGACATATCAGCTGTCTGAAAACTGTCCTCCCTTCATGAAAAATGCAGAGGAAGGAGATAGTTTCTTCTTTCTGCAGATGGGAGCACTCCTTTCCACCCACTCTTCCCTACAGCTTGTATTGAAAAGTGGTTAGTCATAGCAGGACACAGACATGTTCGTGCCTGGATGATGAAACTCAGATGATAACAAGAACATGTTCTTGTCTACAGGCCAGGAGACAACCATGTGGTTCCCTTGGAAGCCAGATTTTATAATTCCTTTGTGCTAGGGAGAGCAAGTAATTCATTTAGCCCGAGTCAGCATTCCAAAATACACTGGATTTACTTCCCGCAGTGAACAAACTTCTGGGTGATTTTCCCCTAAGCTTCTTTTTTGCCCAGGCTTCTATTTGCTCAGAGGATAAGAAATCACACACACACAGCTGCTGCCCATGACATCTACGGAAAACTAACCAAAACCAGGACCAAGGGCTGTGGACATGGGTGAAGCTAATCCAGAGAGTCAATTATTCTGTGGTAGGGGCATGTACCTGGCAAGGAGAAAACCCTCACCCTGAAGTCTGGCCCCTTGAAACATGTGATGTTGTAAACATTCATTTACAATTCAGTGAGTAGTAGCTCATCATCTCAATTTGAGTAAGAGACCAATAAACTGGTCTAAATATATGTGGTTGTTTGGTTATGATTCTCCTCTGAAAATGCTGCCCTCACTTTGAGAAGACAACACAGTGGTAAGAAGTCAAGAATTCCCTGCATTTGGCAAGATACAGCACACAAGCAGGATGGGAAAAACCACGATGAGCCTTTCTGGGGGTGCATTTACCGACCATGTCCAGGTCTTCATGCTCAAACAGTGAGGAAACACAGCAATTTGCTGAGCATTACCTATTTTTAATCCAGAAAATTGGGATGCAACTGAGAGCTCATCATAAGGCTGAGATACAAAATTGTGAATGCTGCAGTGCCCGGTGGTGGCACTGTGACGTGAGGGTTCTTGGGTCCCCCAAGTGCAGACCTGCCCCCCACCCACCCTTCCACCCAACATCCTTCCAAGGAAGGTTTTTATGGTCCTGGGGGAGTCCCTGTGCCCAGGAGGCTCAGGGGGCTGTTCCTGCCCATGGTTGCCATACACTGGGCAGCTGGGAATGGTAGTGAGCTGGAATTACTGACAGAGTTATTCAGATACATAAAAGAAACTACAAAAAAAAAAAATCCTGTAGTACACAGGTGGTAATTAATTGGTTGCAAAATTGGTGCAATGAGTGCAGAAGCCGTCAATGTGGCACTTAGGGACATGGATGGGCATGGAGGTGGCAGTGTTAGGTTAACAGTTGCACTCTATGATCTTAGATGTCTTTTCCAATCAAAATGATTCTATGATTCTACAAAAATCATTCCCACATGCAGCAGACTCATCAATCAGTTTCAGGATCTAAACACATTTTTTCCCCTCTCAAAGTATATTATTGTGCTCAACATCTTAATGAGTATGAAACTGGCAACAAGATATTTACTTTGATCAAGGTGTTTATTGCATCTCAGAGGGCACACATGCACTGGGGTTTTTTGTTTTTTGGGTTTTTTTTGTTTGGGATTTTTTTAAACTGAAATACAAAGAAAAGCCATTTTGAAATTAACTTTTTATAGAACTTTCCCATTACAGTGTATGTTATCCCCACAGCAAATTCAGATACAACCACTTTTAATGGTACCATACATTGATTAAATAGTTCATTTGAAAGACTTTAGGTGAATATCTTTCCAACCCAATATGCTTTTACAGAGAACTGCCAAGCCACTTGTAACACTGATCAACAGTGACCTCATTGAAGAGTCAAGATCTTACACCAAGCCATCAGCAGAAACAGTATGAGAACAAATAAAAATTAAAGAAACACAGTATGTACAGTAAAGGGCATGGATCTCCGGATCAGAATTAAATCTAATCACCAATAGTACAAAAGCTACTCACAGCGCATTTGGGGCAATGAGAAAACACTATCCTAAGGCATACACAGGTAAGCACTAAATTAAGAGATGTACGGAAGAACTGAACAGAGATGAGGAACATCACTTGTAATGTTTTGACTACAGATATACCAAAAAGTGTTCTCGCATTTGAAATCCCTTACTGCCAGCACAACTATGGTTGTTTTTTCCCAACTACATGGAGAGAAACTGACCCTTTACTTATTTTCAGTGCGTTTAGTAAGAACTGATAAATAGGCCAATTATAAATGCAGAAACTTAAACAACTAAAATAGATTTAAAAATAAAAACAGCAATAAATATGGTATTCTTTTAGATATGATTTTTGATTCTTGGTAAATCATTGAAAAAGTATTTGTTATGGAAGTTTTCCTTTATATTATTTTAAATTATTTTAACATATACAGTGCCACAAAAATAAAACATTTTTTTCACAACAATTGAGATTCCTGTGACTGGAAAAAAAAGAGAATTCTGCACAATTTTGTAAATATTTTCTTTACTATTTGTTATTATCACACTATGTTTTGTAACAGATAAAGGAGAAATTGAGTCCTAGGGAAACTTTGGGTGTCCTCAAAAAGTTATATACATTGAAACCTTCAAAAACCACAGACATTGCTCCAAATGGCTCACCAAACAACAGCTGCATAATCTGCCCCTGTGGGATAGGTTCAGAAAAGCACTAGAAGGCATCAGAAACATACATCCATTGTTTAAATTGTAAAACACAAATAACCCAAGTACACAAATTTCGAGAGAGTAGGGATAACAGCTAAGGTAGTACACATTCCTAATGTTCACTTTCACAGCTGTGCTACACGTTTCAGGAGGAAGAGAAAGTCTGAGTAAGCACTGGGTTTGGTACTGGTGGCTCACTGAGAAACTCTGAGCATCCATTTGTAGTCTCCAAACTCACGTTTTTAGCATCCAGTCAGAAAAAACGCAGCTGTGAATATAGAAAAGTATTAGATGAAAACTGATATAATGAGTTAGTAAAGCATGTTCTGCAAAGAGCACAAAATCTGCTCATCTCTTCACACCTCAAAGGATTTACCATCAGATTCTAGTGAAGAATCAGTCTTCCCAGAGCCAGTTATGAATCTCTCTATTACAAATACAAGTTGAAAGCAGTGAGTCCCAGCAGTGCTGTATCTCCCTCCACTCCTGGCTGTCTCTGGCAAGTGTCAGGTACACCTCTCTGGCTGGGGCTGGAATTTGGAGAAGGGTGAAGTAGGACTGGGAGATGCCTGCTAAGAGCAGCCTGAATCACTTCTGCCAGCTCCAATGCAGAGTGGACTCAGAACAAATTTTAGAATTAAGCTCTAGGAAGGGAGAAAAGTGACTTATGAAGAAGGCTTTAAAGCTATATAATGATTGTCCTCTCCTCACCTTATTCTAGACACATTATTCTAGTCTTAATTATAAAATGCATACCTTATTTTCTGCATTATTATTTTTAATTGGCTAAAGCATTTAATTCAATTTTATATTCCTACTTGGCCCTCCAGAACCATCAGAATTATGTTTTGGCCTTTATTTCCTTCCATTATGCAGTACTGTTTTTTTTTCTTATCCTCCATTTACTCCTCTGTTCTTCCCCATTGTTGCTCTACATAGCACTGCTCAGGATCTCATGGTCTTAGCATTCAGAAAAGCAGTGCCTGGAAAAATTGTATGGCAGGGTAGAACATTAGCTGGCAGCAGTAAAGAGCTGCAAACAACTTTCCCTTGATGACAAGAATATATAAGTTTTTCTCCTTTTGACACTTTCATACCTATGAAACCAAATCTGTTTCAATACCCACAAGACTGGAACAAGCCTCTTTGGCACCATTTCCCCTCATCCCAGAATTTGTATTCTGCTATCATTCTATGTGTTTCAGTAATATCTTCAAGAAAATACCCAAACATGAATGCTTGGACTGAATGGAAACAAGGAAAAAATGGAAGTTATGCATTGAAGATACTTTTTTTTAAAAAAAATCAACTGTCAGAAAAAGTTATCTGTGAATCAAGATTCCTCGCTAAAGTTAAGAGTGTGGACAGAGAATTTGGTGGGTTTTTTTTTTTTTACAGTGCATGTTTCTAGCTCTGCAGCTGCGATTTTATCTGTCATATTCAACCTAAACAACATCTGTGTTCCAGACATGTACCACAGTGTGACATGCTCAAGGAGGCAGCCACAGAATACCTTATCGTTTACAAGAAATCCTTGATGTTAAGATCCGCTAATGGGTCCTTTGTTGGCGGTTTCTTGGGGCTCTGAGTAGCAGGAGTTGGGCTTGGAGAAAGCTGACAGACACCAGCCAGGAAGGCAGGAAAAAAACAAAGCAGACAAGAATACACAAGCATTAGATAGACACACAAGCACATTACAAGCATAAAAAGTTCTCATAAAAAGTCCAGCCATTTTGCTCAAGCATTGTTTGGATTCCATCCTTACTACAGGGCTAACAATGCTTGGCAGGTTTAGTGGATAGGGCTATAGACACTGCAGATCCTAGTTAGCACAGCCCGAGATCACTCCCTCCCTGTAAATCAGAATGGTGTTAGAATCTTCAACCCAGACAGCAGAGACAATTGTTAGATGTGAAAAACCAAGGTTCAGAGCAAGCAGAGTGCATCCTGCAGGGTACAACGGAAAATCCCTGTTACCGTCAGTTAAGTACAAATTATTTGACATTGGTAATGTAAATAAGAGTCCAAAGCAAACTGTAAATATGACTAGATCATACTATGTTCCTCCTTTGATAGGTATAAAAATCATAATTCCATAGAAAACATCAGTTTTGAAGTTCCGTGCAAAACTTCTGACTATGGTGGTCAAATGATTCTCCCACTCTGTCATTACTCCTCCCCATTCCTACTTCAACTCAGGGCACAAGAGGTATTTTATATGTAGCCCTAGCACCTTGATGACCACTCTTTCAGAAAAAAAATTCTGTGTCCCATCATAATATTCTTGGTAAGTGCAGAGATAGTTTAAAGCAGGAGGAAAAGCAAGACTAAGTATATTCTTACTTAGAGCACTTCCAAGTTCTTTCTATTTTTACACAGAAAACCTTGACAAGCTTCATTGGGAAAGTAGTTCCCTACATAAAAAGTGTGGTTTGCTATATGTTGATTACTTAGCACTTGCAAAACAAGGGTAGACTGGTTTCCAGGATTGCCAGTGAAATTTTACAGCTGCAACATCAACTTCCATCTCTTCCTTACTTGAAAGGCAAGATAGACTTCTAACTCACAAAGAGAAAAATACTACAGCTAAATAATTTCCTGCATCTCCTCTGGAAAGGCTTTTTCTTTTTAGCGTTATTAGAAACCACACTCTATTTGAAGTAATAGGCTGGGACAGGCGTTACAGATTATGCTGCACCACCTGCTGAGTGTAGCTGTAGCAAATTTTGGTAGGCTGTGAACAGATTAGCAGTGCCTGAGAGTTCCACTTGGAGCTTTATTCAAATATCCTCCAAAACCAGGTCTTGGATGTAGTTAGCTGTAGGAGACTTTTCAAACCTCCTCCATTGGACTCATACAAGGCAACTGAAAAAAAAAATCCAGGTGGTTCCTGTGATTTGCTGCACGGAGGCAGCTGATCCTTGACGACATCTCATTTACAGGCCCAGAGCTGGAGTTGAACTGAGATAATGCACACACACAAGCTGCTTTCTAGAGCCATGGAGAGCAATTAAACGTTTGTGTAGCAGGAACACTCACCTGTACACCAGGGCCAGCGGCGGCTCCAAACGGGGGCCTCATCATCGGCTGCCCGTACATCACCGGCTGCTGGGGCATCATGGGCACCCCTGCACCTGCTGGGGGCTGCAAACCAACACCGAGTCAGCAGGGTCTGGCTGAGGGAAGGAGAGCGCTCTAGCAAAAGAGACTCACCATCCCAAATGCTGCTCCTGGCTGTGGGACAGGTGGAGTACCTCCTGCTGCAGGAACAGCACTTGCTGGAGGCACAGCTCCTGCCTAAAAAAAAAAAAAAAAGGCAAGAAAAAGCAAAAGCCTAACAGCAACCATCTGGAAACCACACAGAGTCTCCAGCATTCTTAAAGCTGTCCTGGAAAGTAGGACTGTTATGCAGCCTCAAAACCACAATGCTTCAAAGAATGAGAGAGCTGAATGAGTCTTTATGCTCAGCCTGTTTCTCCACAAGAAAGCAATGGTGACAGACTTCATTCTGTTCATGAACAGAGTCCATTTACTGACTACAACTCAAAATAGGCCCAAGAAAACACTGTTTCCTTCTCCTTCTACACAGTGTAAGAAAGCATCCCAATTTTGTAACAGCTAACACACTATGGCACTTACTGTAGCACTGCATTTTAGTAAAAACTTAAGATTGTAAAGCTAAAGGAAATAGCTGCTGTAATTAGTTTACAGTGAAGAAAAAAATAATTATGCACCAATATTCACTGAAGTTAAAGGATAAGTTCAAACACTTAAACCACAATCAGAACCATTACATACTTTATTACGAACAGTTTAGTTAATCTTGCTATGATTTTCCTTCAAATTCTTGACTTGTTATGATTTTCATTCAAATAATAAAACACAATAAAAAGGTTATCTTCCCTTACAATTCAGAAAGAGAGAACTATTAGTTTAGTACTCTGATTAGCTATACAGCACAAGAGCACCTTTAAAAAGGCCATCCCACCTCACTTATCTAGCACAGCCTACACATCATTGGCTCCCTTCTGTGTAACTTCCCATGCAGTGTCTCCTTATAGCCTTAAAGGCATCTAAACCTTTCCTTTTCACAGATATATACAATCCAAATTATTAAAACTTTGAAGAGAGGCAGAAAGTATTCAAGGAAGGGATGTAAAAGTGGCAGCAGGATTTCATTACTGTTCTTGTATGGCCTAAGCATACTGGCACAATTTCTCAAGCTGTTACATTAACTGCATGTCGTGCCTGTGCCTTCACATCCTTACCAGTAACATCCCACAACACTTGGAAAGCAGCTAGCACACTTACAGTTCACAGGAGAACTGTTTCTCTGGAGATATGCTGAACTGTACAGTTCACTTCTGTGAATGCTGCATTTTAGTGCCCTTGGTTGATCCTTGCTTCCAGACTAAAACATGCCAGTTTCTTAAGAAGCTGGAGACAAGTCAAGATAACCTGTCCCAGGTTCATTTATCCAAATCACTACATTTTCTGGTGAGGAATTCTATTCCAGTCTGAAAGTTTTCTGGGGAGCATTTCAGTTAGAAACTGTACTGTGCTAGCAGAGCCTCGAAACTAAAACCAAGATCTGGACACTCAGGTATGTAAAGCGAGAAACTAAATCACACAGGTTAATAACATCAGATACAGTGATCTGACTGCTTTTACAGAAACCCATTGTAGCACAACATCCAGTCAGGCAGATGCCAAGAAAATGGCCTAACAAACTGAATCTACTCTTGCCTTTAAGCACAAGGTCACTCGAGGGAATGGGGTTTGATTAATTCTGCTGATTTTAATCCTGGAATTGAAAGGTCACAAGGAAGGGAAGAAGTGACCAAAACTTAAGTGGTTCAACAGTGTCGTGAATAAAAGCTTCATTTTTTCATTCATATTTATTTTGCCTGCAGACCTGGGTTTCTTTGGTTTCAAAAAGTACCTAAGTGCATGATTTTGAAGAAATATATATAACACATGTTTCATGAAATGCTATCGAAACTACTCAGCTTCCCAGAAAGACAAGTTACTTATCAGATGGTAAAATCACTACAAGATCAGAATGATGCTGCAGAAGCTCAAAATTACAGGCAGTACAAATCATCAGGTAGTTCATATCCAAGTAAAGCAGTAAAGAGAGAATTTTCAAGCTTACAGCACAGAAATGGTTAATCACTACTGCCATATTCAACCCACTGGCTGAGAATTGTCTGTTGGACAGACAGTCCAAGAGGAGCCATGTTAGAAGCTTCTAGCTAGTTTTAAAGCCAGCAGTAGTAACTGTAGTGCAGGTGAGGTGCTGTTAGTATCTTCATGTTTAGTAAGTGCAGTAAAAGGTCAAAAAAAAATTCACTTACACTGTACAGTATTGCCCAGCCTTTCTATTAAGAAAAAAAGTTGACGTTACAACTAGCACATTAAGTGAAGTACAGAGAATTCTTGTGTCTTCCATAATGTTATGGAACATGCTCAGAGTCATGTCAGCATGGAACTGAACCAGTCATAGTTCCCCTTCAGAGTTTTCTTTCCTTTGCCAAACCAACCTCATCCAAATGGAAGCTGTTTTAAGCTTTGTGAGACATTTGATGATGTATTAATCCTCTTCAGAATACTTTTGTATCTCACTCATGATCAAGATGCTCTTGTTCCAAGTTTAGATTTTTAGCTCAATTCAACCCTCTCCTCTCAAAATTAGTGCCTTCCGATACTTTTTACAGGGTAATCTTACCTTTTCCAACTGCTTTACCCTGCTAAATAAGCTACCCACTCCTGATCTAACATCAGGTACTTGATCAGTACAAATACTGTGTAGTCTTTTGATCTACTTCATCCACTAAAATGTGAGGAATATATATTTTCTCTCCTTATAGTACATCAGCTTTGGATCAATAGTGTTTTATTTTGGGCACTTGACCTGGGCCTGATCCTGGACAGATCTTGGAAATGCCCACAGGTATAAAATGTACAGGTAGAGCAATACCTTGATACACACTCTAGTGTATTTTTCATTTGCTACTCAATGGTTTATTTAGCTGTAAATCTGTTCTTAAAAAATGTGACTTGAAACACTCATTATAATTCACACAGAAGCAATGTCTTTAGCCTCAGTAGAGTGGAGCAGTCCCTACAAGTATGCTCGCACAATCTCATCAAATATTGCAAGTCCAATACCAGTGCTATCTATGGATTAACCACCTACCAAAGGACCACCTGGGACACCACCAGTTGACCATGTTGCAGGTGCTACTTTTGGCTGCCAGTTTGCTCCTCCTGTTAATTTTTTCTCTCCAGCATTCCACTGAAGGTCTCCCCTAACAGAGAGGGAGAGAGGCAGGCTATTATTTGCATACTTCCACAGTGAAAATGAAAACCAGTTGCAGCATACATTAGCATTAGACGTGCAGCTACATTAGTTTATGGTGTATGCAGTTATTAACAGAAAGATATACTTTTAGTGACACTCAGTTTCAAGGGTTGTTAGCAGAACACTCTAAACTGAAGTCAGTTACATGGTTATGGCCTTCGTGGTGAGAATTAAAGAGAAGTTTTACTTAGTATTGACTGAAGGTGACATATATATACCCTTGCAAGTAGGAAGAGGGGCTGCTACTGCCTATTCTACTGGGGCCAGGCAGGACAGCTGCCTGCTAGATGTCTTTGAAAGGCCATTTCAGTGCTGGAAGTCTTGCTCAGACAGCTGAAGAAGAAAAGCATTCAGTTCTGCAAAAAGTTGATAGATACAAGAGAAACAAATAATTCATAGAATAAAAGGGCTGTTGAAAAATGCTCTATTGCTCTATCCAGAATAAAATATGCCATTAGAACAAAGTAGATTGAAGGAAGCCACATTTTGAGGCTAAACCTCATGATGTGTTTGTACATATCCCTCCTATCATCTCCACAGAGGCATAAAACATTTTGAAGTCTTGCATAAAGAGGAAGGCTCAGGGCATAAGCAAGAAGTTAGATTAGGAAAATAAAAAATAAACGTAATGTTATAAGTATTTCTTTTTGCAAAAAGAAGCTTATCGCTGCATGGGATGAACCTCTTTTCTATTTTGGAAGTATTTCAATGCCTACACAATAAGTACATCCAGCATCTGTAAAAATGTAAAGAAACTATTACATAGTAGCATAGATTACTGAGGGGAGCTATACAAATATATACTATCTGGACTATTCGTTCATTATAAACTATTTGGAAATCAGCTATCCAACATGAAGACAGTAATTTACAGGAAAAAAATATTTCTAACACTCAGATTAAAGACATTAATTTTATAAGTTATATCAGGAACATTGAACCTTAATTATTGAGTGAACTTGTACAGAATAGAATACTTCAGAATTTTCCTGGATAGGGAGGTTAGGGCATATAAGCAATTCATTGTTACTTAATAAACACTGAAACAGATGTAGTACTTTACAGCAGAGTAGAAAACTTCCTTTTACCTTTAAGCAAAGTTGAACTTACTTTTTAGAAGTAGTACCAGAAATTCCAAGATCTGAAAATTGTAAAAAAAAAAAGGAAATAAAAAAGAAACCGCACATTTAGAAAATCAAAGCATGTCAAAGCAACAGGTTACATTTCATTGCATCAGGGCCTATCAAAAGAAAATAAGTTTTGGCTGTCTTCATTTAGACAGCATCAGAGGACTGGACACATCTACCTATTCTTCAGGACAAACATCTGAGAAACCCTGAAGAAGTCTTGCACTTCAGAAAGTAATTTTTGCTTCAAAAGCAAACCAAAGTAACTATATGTAGGCCACAAAATTCTAAGCTATTTAAGAGCACCCAACTATTTACCATGAATGGCAACACTAGTTTATGTTCCTCATTACACATGCAGAAATAAAAAGCTGTATTGTACATACACATAAATGTGGACATTGCCTATAAATTTTGCACTGTTTTATCTGCTCTGTCATACATGGAAACTCCAAATAGTTTCTTTAATTACCCTTTGGAAGAAGTCTTAAGTTAAATTTTAAAAAGTGCTCTTCTCACAGGATCATTATAAGTCCTATAATTCAGAAATTGCTGTTTGATTTTCTCCTCCAAACTTGGATATAGCAGATGACTTGCAGAAGACATTTCAAGGGATTAAGAGTCTTGTTGACTTCTAGGCACAGTATTTCCCCCCACATCTAACAGCCATGTCTGCATCATAAGATCAGTTACATCTTTGTTGTAACACTAAGGGAGTATTCATTTTATACAACTTCAGCAGGGTTACACCTTAGCCTAGGTGGGCTTCTGTTAGGTTTTTTGGAGGGGGTTGCAGCTACTGATCTCTATTTACAAAGGCTCTAGCCCTTTTTTGTACTAGGGGAAAGTACATATTTAAGTTTAGCATTTTAAGAATGCTTGGCACGTTCTCTGCCCTGAAAGAAGGCCTGCTCTGAGTGCACTCATCATCCCACTGCTACTCTTTCTCTCATTAAACATGAAGTCAGCTATTTGTGTCTACCAGCTTTGCTGCTTAAACTGCCATCAGACACTTTGGACAATTTTCACCTTTCCACCTATTACAGAGGGGCACATCCATTAAGTGTCTGATGTTCCTCTGAAACGTAGCTGGGATGATCAGACATTACAAATCACACCTACCAAACAAATGCCATTATTTGACTCAGATCCTGGGCTCCAAGAAGGACAAACCCAGACTAAGTGAATCAGCTATCTGAACCAAGCCTTATTCCTGCTGATAGCTTCCCCAGTTTCCACAGCAGAACAGGAGGACAGTGAAGTGAGCTAAAATAGACAGGTAGTTGCTCCATGGAAAAGCAACATGCATGCCACACTACTTAAAACCAGAATTTGTCACTTACTGCCTACTAAGTTTGCAAGAGATGAATCAAGATCACTTCCGAGGCCTTTGCTCGCCGCAGCAGCAGGGACTGTTGCTGTGGCTGCAGGTGCTACAGGTTGACCAGAAGGAACCATAGTTGGCATAAGAAGATCACCTAAGCCATCAAACACTGGAAGTGAAAGGAAAGTGAGTTAGACCAGCAGCTGTGATCAAAAATGCACTGCCTGCTACTCTGCTCTTGCTCAACGATTATAGCACAGACAGCCACACCACAACTCTTACCAAAACACCATTTGACATTAAAAGTAATGCCAACAAGGGCATGCATGTCATTTTACTAGACACTGAATGTACAGTGATCCTCAAAAAACTATACCAATGAAAACTAATATGAGAAGACATGCCTAAAAGGGATTTAATTGGAGCGTTGAATCTACATAGATACAGCACCACTTCCACATGACACTATTTTTCTTACAACCATCCTTACAGAGATGTCAGATACACACACATTTGTCAGGAGATATTCATTTAAAGGTTTTTAAAATGAACATCTTGCTGCAAACACCAGTCAGAATTACTGTGGCAAGGGCAGTCTTATACCTTGACATCTCACAGCAACAGGATTGGCAGTCTCAAGATGTTACTATTCGCTTGCAAGCAGCAGGGAATCAGGAAAACCTATTAACATCTTATGAGATCAGAAGGAACCAGAACCATTCTCCTTAGTCCAGTCATCTAACTCAGAAGTACATTTTTTAGATACCTTGAAGTCAAACTGCTTGGTACATCTAATGCCTGAGTTCTATCTTCTGATCTGTATTTGAGGTACATGCTAATGTTAAATCAACAGGGAGGGGTAGCATGTGCACTGGCAAGCAACCAAATAACCAAGCAGCAGTACCATTTCCATCTTTTTTTCTTGTACGGTTGTAGAACTCACCAATTTTAAGTTTGTAGCAAGGACCCAGCATGAAAAATATAGAATGGAAGAGATGCAAACAAAATGATAGCAGTGATAAAAGTTTAAGCTTATAGTCAGGCAAAGAACTCTAGGGCAGTTTCTGTTGTGTGTACCCTCAGGTGCCATGCAGGCTCCAGAGCACCATCAGAAGCAGAAGCAGAAGAGGGCATGATTTGCCTGTATACTTGATTTACAGAGTAGAGTTTTCCCAGTTTGTGTAATTCCTTATTCATGCTATCAAGCGCATGCAAGGATGATGTATACACTAGTTTGTTTTTTACTGACATGGTAGAATAAAAAATGGGTAGAGAGAGCTCTTGGGCACACACCAGCCTTATCACCACCCTGAGGTTCTTCCAGTAAGAAAGAAAAATGAGGTCACTGATATTGCTTGTACACAGAGCCTAAATATGGTGTCATAAACCTATCTACCACACAAAACATATTCAAAAATTCACAGGAAGAAACCCTGTAGCTCACCTGATGCATCAAATGAACTGCCAGTTGTTGGAGCTGTTGTCCCAAAAGCTGCATCAAAGTTAGGTTGCAGTAATCCAGTTTGAGCTGGAGTGACTGGGGATGGTGATGGAGAGGGAGCAATAAAGGAACCTCCAAAGCCTTTAAAAAACACATAAGAGAGATGAGGACATTAGAGTCAGCCTTGTTAGACTGTGTTTACCAAAACCTCATTCTGTAGAGGGTGGAATAATAAAGACAATTCTTACTAGACCATTTTAAAATAAAGAATATTTCAGCAGTCTATGTGAGCTTCCCTATGTTTATTAGGCCTACTTCAGTATAATGCAACCAAGAGGCTCTCATAACCCAAATCCTAACCCACAGCAAGTCTCCTTGCTCACAGTAGCTAACCCTGAATATCAAAAAACACACTGGCATCAGAGATCTGCCCTCATCTCTCCACAGTTTGTTCTTGACATGAGTTTGTCATGGAATCATGTAGGTTGGAAGGGATCTCTGGAGGTCAGCCAGCCACACATCCTGTTTAAAGTCAGTCTAATCAAATCAAGTTGCCCAGATATTTGCCTTAGCACCTCCAAGAGGAGTTCTTACTGGCTCTCTGGGAGGCCTGTTTTCCTATCAGACCATTACAGTATTTATTGAGTTCCCCACACACATTTCCTTTTTTCACTATCTTTGTGCACCTCCAAGAAGAACCTCCTCTGCATACTCCTGTGAGTTTAGACATCTATAAGCATCTTTGGCCTTCTCAAGGCAGAATGAGCCCAGTTCAGCCTCTTTGCATATGTCATATGCACAAGTCACCATCTCTGTGGCTCTCTGCTGAGCTCACTCTGGTATGCTCCACATCAAGAGATTCTCTAATAGATTCCAGACTACTCATGCCCAGCTGCATTCCCTATCTCCCTTCCAGCACGTACTATGGTGGTTCCAGTCACCCTAGTGCCAAAGCTTGTCATAGTGCTGCTTTCTCCAGATGCCTAGAAGAGGCTTCCTCTCCTTGCCTCTTCTTGAGGAGGTGGTCTGCAGCAGAGACCTGCTAAAACACTAGATTATCACCTGCCCACTTGCCCAAGGCAAAGCTCTGTGCATTAAACTATCTACACAAAAGTACTAATCTCCACAGAACCAGATCAGAAGCAGGCTGAACAGATCCAGGGATGACAAAGACACCGCAGCAATTCCTAAAGAGGAGCCATCTAAAGAGGCTGTTTTTCCACATCCTGAGGGAGAACAAGGAGCCTGGCAGAAAGGATGAGCCAATATCCTTTAATAAGATTCTGTTTAGAAAGTTCTGTAAGCTTTTGCAAAGCCCCATAAAGTGTCTGTTTTTCCAGCTACAGAAGAAAAGACTCCCCAGCTTCTGCTGAAGATTTGTATGATCACTAGTTTTAATCTGATGGCTTTTTGACTTGCGCAATTTAAGAGGAATACCAGGCACAGAAGCCATAAAAATTCTTTAAAGAACCAAGTTCCTAGGTGTCTAGAGATTGCACAAGACCCCTGGAAAGCCTGCAGAAACAGCAGCAACTGAGTTAGATGTGTTGTCTGGACACCTCCAACTGCCTGATTTTGAGGTTGCTTTTACACAGTCAGGTGAGATTTCATATACGAACATGTTATTTGCATACATACTAGGGCATACAAGCACACAGTTTAATTGGATAGAAAGATCTAGAAGGGAAAATGGCTACACTGCTTTATTTATCAGCAGAGTTCTGATTTTGTCTGCTGAAAGGCTTAGAGTAGGAAAACATTTATTCAAAATTTCCCAAGCAAGCCAAGAAAGGGCAGGAACTCATTTGACAGCAGAAATATAAGACAATTATGAATAGTAAGTATACTCATAACATGATGCATATAAACACTTAGTACAATCAAACACTCATAAACCATGAAGGACAAGCCTTCAGCCATGATATGAACTCCAGACACTCTTAAATTTAAAACTGGATTACACTGCAGGCTATACATCTGCCATTATCTAGAGTGAACAAATGCTTAGCAATATGCTGCAATGTTTATAGACTCCCTCTGTCTGCCAAAAAAAAAAAATCAAATCTACTTGGAGCCCTTTGGAATGTATATTCAAAACATAAATAAAATAAATTTTTAAAAACCATCTATTCACCTCAACTGCTTCAGGCCTGCTTACGTATTTAGACTTAGAACATCCCTTTTATAATTTAGGTTTTGATTTAATGCAACTCATCAGATTCAGAGTGCACATTGCTGAAGTTTAAAGCCATCTGGAGCACAATTCCTGCTTGTATTTAAGCTTAGTTACGGATAACGACATAAAATATTTTGTACTGTAATGTTTGCATAAGGAGAATTAGCTTCTGTCCAACAACCTCATTGCACCCAGTCTCCTGATAGTACATGTAACTGCAAAATACAATCATGTTCCAGAATCTATTAGTTAAAACTTGATCGATGGCCCTAAGCCATCTAAAAACTAATACAAAGACCTATTGAAGCAATATAAAAAAAACCTAGTCTTCCACCTTAAAATCTGAAGCAGCCTGTCCTAAAGCTTTAGCATGTGTTTACACATTTGTCCCAATTTAAGAATCTGGCTTGCTGATTAAGAATGGATATATGCCTTACTATAATCTAGACAACTTCTTCCTTCCTGTGGCCCAGCTAGACAATGTCCACACTTTGAGAAGGTACTTGAAAATGTAGTCATAACTACCCACCAATTCTACCAGTTGTGGTGGTTTTGTCTGGGGAAGCATTAATTTAAATCATGACACAAATTCCCCTTTCAGAAACATAGGGGAATTTAAGACAAGTCTTCTACAAACCAGAAGTGCATGTGTTGGGATTTGCTCTCTGCAAACTTCAAACTGGGATGGGGACGAGTCACACCGTTTAACACAGCCACTACAACACAGGGTATAGCGCGAATTTTGGAGAGTAGTACACAAAGAATTAAGCTGAAGCTGCTTGCCTGCAGGGTGCAGACTAAAATAATAGTTATCCAGCCTTTGATAGAGGGTGTGCCAGTGATGAGAGAACTCATCTCACCCAGTATAAGGAGAGGGTCTCTATTACTTCTCTGTCCTTGTGCTCAGAAAACCATGCTCTTATCATCCCACACTCCTTGGCTAAATGCAAGACTGCTACCAAGTCAGTCATTCAAACTACTAACACTTAGGTGCTCAACCCAATTAAAGAAACCAAATTGAATGAACTCAAAGTTTAATTAGCAGTAAGGAACAAGAAGCATAGACTGAAATATTGCTTAACTTTAATACTGCTACAGACAGCCAAAGAAACTTCACAGAGACACTCATACTCAGCGAACAGTACAGAAAAATAAGGCTGTGTGGGAGGTAGGAAAACAAAGAACAAGGAAAGAAGATAATCTAGGAAGTTAGCTCGTATTTCAGTATATTACTTCCATTATCAGTCACTTTAGTAATTAAAACATCTAAAGTACTAAGAAATCTTTTGAGTTACACCCGAAGAACATAAACAATTTCAAACACCTTTTCTTAGTATTGCTCTAAAGTAACAAGTTTTTAGAAGTTCTTTATTACCAGCAAGTAGGTCTGCAGAAGCTGAGGAACTAGAAGCAGCTTGGGTAGTGGGCTGGGGTTCAGAAGCACTACTTCCAAAAGCATCTAAAGGGAATTCCAGAAAGCATCAAGAGAAAGTGAGGCATTCAATATTAAATACATCAATTCATCACTTATCAAAAGATGACGAAAGAATAGCCACTTAATACATCAGAAGAAGAAAATGAAACTCCTTGGCCATCCTTATTGTAGAGCAGTACCATGGATGCAAAATTCAGGTGGAAAAAAGGATGTACAACAAACCAGTACTTGAAAGAAATCTCCTTTATTTGGACCTCTTCTCAGATACAAATCACAGCATTCAAGATAACAAGGCTTTGGAGATGAATGCATGAAATCTTTTTCAAGGAATATCTTACTAATGTTTGAAATTCACTGCTTCTAAGCACCACTTCTGTTCTTCAACATGCCTAGAGTTCGTTGTGTCCATCCTAATTTCCACCTTGTCAAATCCTGTGATTCAGATATACCCAGTTTGAGACAAGTCACCCTCAAAACTTCAGCTGCTTTGAGAAACGGAACTGACAGGAAACAGCATGACCATGGAGATTAGCAAAGAAGAAAAAGGACAGAGCAGAATTTCACTGCCCATCTGAAGAAGAGCCACACATGCACTGAAGGGACAGAATGGCAAGTGTCATGACAACAGAACGACCACACGGACAGCTTATTTGCAGTTCGTTATGGTGCAAGTTTAAGAACCAAAGGTGCCAGACTCAGCCCTAAGGACACACAGAAAAGCTGAGAAGGGGAAACCCACAGTTTTAGCAAAGCAAAGGTAATTGAAATGAAGTGATTCAACTCTGAAGTGGTGAGGAAACAAAAATACCCACCACCAAATAGGTCAATCACACCTGAAGAATCCACCTTTGCTGGAGAGGCAGCGGGTAGAGGAGAGGGGGCTGCAAATGCATCCACTGCAGTAAGCATAGGATAAATAATATTTAGTATCAGCAAGGCAACAGTGATAGCTAAATATTTCAAAGCCACATGGGCTCCAACAGTTAGTAACAGAGGTTTGGTAAATTCAGATAATAGTAACCAGAACTGCAAACAGAAAGTGTTACATTTCTCACACAGCAACTGAAAACCACAGTACTTTAAAGAAAACATTGCTTATTACTCATTTTATTATGCTTAGAGGAGGATTTGCTCTCTCAGCAACCACATCACTTACTTACTGAACTTGTGTCAGCCACTTCATGATTTTCATCTTCAGCAAGTGCACATCTTGTGACCAAAGAAGCAAACCCAAAATTTAATATTTCTTGATATTTTAGTTTAAAGATGCAAATTGGCAGTAAGTTGATTTTTTTTTTAACTTTTGGGAAAAAAAATCCAAACACATGAAGTCTGTGGAATGTCCTGTGAAAACAAGCACTCACCAGATAAAAGATCACCAGTGAGAGAACTCTCAGGCACAGGAGAAGCTCCAGGTTGTGGAGATGAAAATGTATCTTCCGGAAATGAAAAAAAGAACAAAAAGTAAGTGTGACTCAAATCAGTTTATACCATTGCACAGCCTCAAAGCAGCAGAGTATGGGAAGAATTCTCTCTTTACCTGTACCAAAGAGATCTATGCTAGGAGTAGCATCAGGTTTAGGTGCTGCAGGTGCATCAGGAGCAGACTCAAATAAATCTAAGGCCAAGAACACAACACATCTTTAACTCATTTTTGAAAGGCAGGACTGAAAACAGAAGTTTCCAATTTTGCACATCATATTTGAAATTAATAGGCTCTCTGGTTTGAAAGCCTAGCACACAACACGCATGCAACAACGAATTGTTCGTTTGGTACTCCTGACAGATCAATCCACCAGAATCAAAGAGTTAAAAACAAAATTACCACCAAATATATCTAGAGCAGGAGGAGCGGAGGTGGTGGCGGTAGCAGAAGTGGTGGCAGTAGTGGTGGTAGTGGCAGTAGCTGTAGTAGCAGTAGCAGCAGCAGCAACAGCAGCAGCTGGAGAAGGAGTTGTTGCAGGAACTGGAGTGGCTGCACTAGTTGTAGGGGTAACTACAGGAACAGCAGTCTCTGTTGGCTTCATAGCAAAGAGGTCCAGCTCAGGAGCAGCCTCTGCACTACCTTCGGATGGGGCAAAGGGGTCTTGTAAAAAGGAGAGGGGAAATATATGTGTATGCATACTTAGGATCAGTGAGGGAGGAAGTCAAGAACAAAGCAACTGTAGGCAATGCACATACTGCAAATACACGCACACACACAGAGGAGGTCGCTCTAACATCTAGCTTATGCAGACATGTTACTTAAGTTTTTTCTAAAATAAAGACTGTCTAAAAGGCTGAGCAGTCTAGTTACTAGAGGGGAGAACTTTCAAAGGTTCTTTGACATGGCCAAAAAACCGAATATGACAAAGGACTATCCAGGCGTAAAACTCAGCACTGACAGAACTGTTCATTAGCACTACCAAAGAAACACAAAGTCCCTGGGACTCGGAAATGAGCAGTTTTGTTAAGCATGCTCTTCAGTATAAAGTTTGTTTTTACCAATTCCAAACAGTATGAAATTTTCAGAAAAACACACTGCCATGTAGTTTAAACAAAAAAAACCAAAACATAACCAAAAACCGGCAAAAAAAGAGACTATCTAATGACATAAAACCCACCATTTCCTGAACATGCATCAAGAGCTGCTGCTACAGGGGTTGGGGTAGCTGGTGCTGCTGCCCCTTCAGCTGCTGCAGGGGCTTCCCCAGGAGAAGCTGCAAAGGCATCTTGGGTGCAGTTTAAGAACAGAAATTAAAAAAAAAAAAAAAAGGAATAAAGAGAAGAAAAATATAGTAAAAGAACCAAGTTAAATTGCACAGGTAGATCCCCTTATACAACATGAATGTAATTACTCCAACAGCAAGACAACTCATGCAGCGCTAAACGCTTTGTATCTCCCCCAACCCCACACAAGCAGGTTCTAGACAGGGTTTGCAGATGGAGCTTCTTGGGTTGCCCACAATAAGCACAGTGAGTGTAAAAGAAGACATTATTCTCATTGTATAAGGGTTCAGAGCAGCATGCTCATGTACTACCCAAAATTAACTAATTAACAAATTTAACTTAAGAGCAGATATTAACAACTTGCATGCTCAAAGCCTGTATTACATGTGATTAATCTGCAACTGTAAGTTTACTTGCATAGTGCTTTGCACCGTTATGAATAACAATCCAGTTACTCTGGTAGATATTTCCATCTACCATTTCTAGTCTTTGATCCAAGTCAGTTACGCAACATCTGAAAAATTGAACTTACTTGTTTCTTAACAGTATTCCAACTGGATCTTTCTGAAGCCACAACGTGATGCATAGGTTATATTTACTCAGCTTGCTTTAAACAGACCAAGATTGTTCATCTTAACTAATGGCTGGCCGGCCATAACCTGTCTTTTGTTTTGATCTTTCAGGATTACTTCTAGGCCAACCAGCCAAGTTGGAGAAAGCAACTAGTTTGGGGTTTTGAAATGACTTGCTCATTAGTTTTTTGGTTTTTTTTTTTTAATTTATTTTGTTTGCCACTTGCTCTTTGACTGTTTTTTTTCTTTTTGTTTGCCAGTTCCTAAGTGGCATGCTAACATTTCAAGCTATGAACAGCATTATTTCTAAGCTTAAACCAGCATTTGTGCTCTTAATTCTATGAAGTAGTCCTAATGGACAGTGCCATTTGGACTACCCTCATAGGCAAGCATTTTATCTACAAAAAAAGACTGCACAATAAGGATTAAATACTTCAAGATGCTTGTAAAGGACATTTTTCTACGGCTACAAAAATTAGCAAGTTAAAAAAATCATTTGGGGAATACTGCAATTGCACTGTCAAAGTAGCACAGGAAAAAGCTTAACATGCTTTATCTTGAATGTCAATTTTAAAATGAAAACAACCATTTTAAAAACAAATTCATGCCAGGAAATCTAAAAAGCTCAAAAGAACATGCATCAAAACTTCAACAGAAGAGAAGAAAGCCCACTGGTCTCGTACAATAGAATTAAAATGAGTTAGTAGCAAAAAAGGCCTGCTAATAAACCATTTCAAATATAATTCTATTTTTCAAGTAACAGGGTTGTTCAACAACAAAACTGGATGGCAGTTGTCCAAGTAAAAACATTAGAATGAGTCAAACATCACAGTGCTGTATGTGTACCAGACACTGGCAGCCACCATGTGGAAGGAATTCAGCACAGAACTCAACTGAAGGGTTTTGCATCATCCTGCTTGAGATGATGTTTTGTGTAACATCATATGTGTTCACTTTTGCACTACAGGGCCAGCTTTCAGATGAATGGGAACTCTGGGCTCTTTCAAAAAAACATATTTGTGCCCACACGAGCTTGTAGGCCAACAGCACAGACATTGGTCAACCCTACTAATAATTATTTCCCAGAATGAAAGGATAGACTCCGGATAACACTTAAGGCAGAAATTCAGAATGTATATAGCTAGTCACTACTTCTATGTTGGGATCACTTCAGCCTCAGAGTGATACCTATTCCTGTCCAGATTTAGGCTATTGAACTTCCATGTAACAGTCGCAGATATTCAGGTGGGCATAAGTTCCTTCCAGCCCACAGATGCAAGGAAACAGTTTGCCACCAGCTTTATTTCTTTATTTTTTACTGACACTTCTGAGTAAGGTTCTTGCCAAGCACTGTAAGTTTTTTTAGCATCAGACTAGGGTTAAATGGCAGGTGGGATAAACACCTAAGTTCATACTGGAATCTAAAAGAAAAATGTCATAGTAAAAACTTGGAATATTAGTTACTCTGATTAGTTCAAGAAACCTATATGAACATAGAGACACATCAACCTGAACAGGTGACCGTACAACTCACAGCTTAAACCAAGGGCTTGCCATTGGGTTTTCTTAAGTTAATGCTTATTAAGTTCTTTTCAAAAGGCTCTGCTGTTCCAACACAATTGCCCTCTGCTAAAATCTAGCATAACATGCAAAAATGGATACAATTACATCTGCATATTTTATTATTAATAAAAAGGACAGTTTCTTTCCTTTTTTCTTCCTCCATATTGGTGTAGTAATGCCAAATTTGCACATTCATCAGTGTAAGATACTTTTCTCCCTTTAAAGAAGTTACTGTATTCTTTATATTTTTCCATCTCCTGTCTAAAAAATGAATTTAGCTTTTGACTTCTAGAATCAAGTAACATATGGTCCTCACTTGATTTTCTTGACATCCTGAAAACTTAACAAGATGTTGCTGAAACCTTTGCAAGTTCACACTGCATGGAACATCTACTAGAAGTGACAGGTATGTATTATGTACTGCATTACACTTGAATTCATAATTATAGTTCTTACTGAAATAATGTGCAAACAGGGACTTTCAAATTTGTTAAACACTGAAGTACTGCTTCAGTAGATCTTGTCTGCAGCAAAATAAGTGTTCCTGCATAGTGATCCCTCACCTCATGAATTTGGGCTTTATTTGATGCCATGGCATCAATACATGACAAATTTACTCACACAAGTAATACAGCTGACTTATAATCATTAATGTATTATGAAACATGTGAAACAATCCTGTGGAAGTCACAAGCAGAGGAAAGATTATAGAACTGAAGTGTACACAATAAACTGTTTCCAGAGTTTTTTCCCCTCTTCAGTCACCCTTCATTACTTTTTGACATAGAATACCTGACCTGAGTTATAAAGAAATATTTCACTATGCTCAGATCTAGGAAATAATAATAATAATTATTCAAAGTGTTTGTTGTTTGTTTGGTATTTATTAACTAGGCACTAGCTTGCTATACCAGCATGTACCAGCATAAGGGACATCCATTAGCCCCTGACTGCCAAAAGTCTTCACCACTTTGCCTGTAGTTTCTTTACAGGAAGACCATAGTTCTGCCTACTTACAATTCAGTGCCTAATGCCTAATAACTGACATTTGCACAGTGTCTGCCATGACTTTTTACTTGCACTGATTACAGAGTAATCCCACAACAAAATGTAATTCAAGTGCATAATACACAGGTCCAAAAATACTGTGCCTAAATTCTATTACTGAGTGGCATATCAAAGTATTTTGCCTTTCTTCTACAATTGCATTTCTCTTTCACAGGAATGATTCCAGCAGCACTTTGAAAACAGCCTCCTCATATTTATCTTTGAAACACGAATAGGAGTTCCTCAAGTTGGCCCAGGTCACTGAAAGTTTGCCTCTTAATGAGATGGAGTTCTTAAAAAAAGCTATGCTGGATCAATCCTGCATGTCTCATCTGCTTTCCAATACCACATTAGCAATGAACACATAATGCAGAGCTTATCTCTTGAAGACAAAGTCCAGTCCTAGGCAGCAGGCAGGCTCCTATCAGCTGAAGCATCAGCCATACAGTGCAGTCAACAGTTATTCCAAAACCTCTTCTACTGCTTCTTCCTTCAGCTTGGCTGCCTTTTCCCTGCAGCTTTCAGCTTCTCTCCCTACACAGATTCTCCTTGAACTCTTTACATTCTCTCTCCTGATGTCACTGCTCCTGTACCTACACATCACCACAAGAAATCATGTGGAGCAAGAAAGCCCTGGCAAGCTGCAAGAAGGTAAGGTGACCTTGAAGACTCTATCTCCAGTAGACTTCAAAGGTGAAATACCTACTCAAAAGGATTAAGTATAAGCATGTCTAGCATCACAAACACTAGAGAGTAGCAGTGTCTGCCCCAAAAAACAATTTCCTCTAGCACTGGACACAGTCTTAAGGTAACAAGGAATGTTAGCATATGATGCTAGAATATACTTACACCGCAGCCTTCAGGAAAAAAACAAAGAAAAAAACTCAAACCATGAGCAGAGAGATGGAAGTTCAATACAGACTCACAGATCTTAAAAGGGTCTGCCCACTGGGTGTCTTGAAGGCACTGCAAAAGTATCTTTACTGCTGAGTGTGTTTGGAGATTTTCTTTTATTGAGAACTAGAGGTTTTCTGCTATCATAAATAATAGAACCATGTTTCATTCTGAAACGTTCCAGGAAAAAAAAAATCAATATGCATCTAATATATAATCCATTGGAGATTTATTGCATTTGAGTGATAAAATACATTCTCTTTAAAAGAAGAGATTAAGTCACAGAAGTCCACATACCTCAAGAGTGATATTCTTTCCACACTGAAGGGTGAAGCTCCACTTCTTAACATATGTCACTAAGTTATCTAATAATCACCTATATCTCTAGAAATGAAACACATCCTAGTTTTTGCCTGACAAGCCTGGAAGCAGGCACATGATTTGGTAGTAGCTGTTTTTTCTAGGCACAGAGTAGTGGAAAAGTAGGAAAAAACAACTGCATCTTGTTGCTGCAGTACTGGAAGAGTAAGTACAGGTAGTTGTTTTTCTAATCCTGTTTCAAGTTTCCAGTGATTTCAATCCATTTAACTATTCTTTTGTTTTTCCAAAAAGTCATATACCTATTACTAAATTAACTACTAAATTACCAAGTTAATAAATTAATAATGCAATTTGAAGGTGTTGTTTCCAAGACTGGCTTGACCTCAGTGCTTACATACCGTAAGTTTCACACTCTATGCATCTGCAGGGTTATTAATGAGCACAGGCCCTGGCTTCTGCAACAGGCTCCCGAGAGCAACCCACATCAGACTCTCTCTCACTCCTAGTGGCATCCAGAACCTTGCCATGACAATTTGGAAGATGCTTCTCAACTGGCTGATCTTGTGGCATTTGGATTATTATCAATCTCTGTAAAAGGAGGGGTAAGCAGCAAGTAGCAGCTGTATTCCGTTCTTACGGTTTTTGAGCACTTTACAGGAGCATATTTTTGTGCTGTCTGTTGAAGCCAGTCCTAAAAAGCCTTCTAACCGGGAATTTTCCGTCTTAAGGAGACACTTTGTAGTCAAACTGCTTATGTATGCTCTGGCACTCCTGTCAGTAGAAGTGATAGTTAAACAGACCTCACAGAGAAGATACTGGAATTCAGTCTTGATAGCAAATAAGTTATTACTTATTCCTCACATCCCCTGTCACGCTGGAAGTATGCATGACAGAAGACTAGAAAAAAACAGTGGCCGGGTGATCTTACACACAGATTGTAAATGAGAAAGTTTCTCCATTACTGAGCTGGTATATTGTTCAAAAAAATGTACTTTCTGGCATGCTGTTGGGAAGCCTCCTGCTCCACAGGAGTACCAAGAAAACTGACAACATACAGTGGGAAATGTTTTCTTACTCAAGTGGATAGCAGATAATATTAGAAACTGAATGAGCACAACTAAACTCTAAGAATATTTCCCCTTTTTTTCTTTACATATTATTGTTTGCATAGTTGGCATTTAGTCCAAGTTCATCACCCCTTCAATTTACTGCAAATACTTTTAAAATAAAACCCACATTCAAGATCGCTGAAATACAGTAATTTCAGCTGGCTCCATACTCTATTTGCAGGACATAACCAAAAGAAACATCACATAGCACAAGTGTGACACATAACGAAGGGGAGGACACTGCCACATCCATCCTCTTCAACTACAAAAGAACAGCTGCTTTTTTCAGAAATTGTAGTAGAGTGCATAGTTATTGAATAATGTGGAAAATTCCTGCTTACCCCCATGTAGACCTGAGAACTACTGCTCTTAGCTGTTCAATCATAAGGTTACTCAGTCTTACAGTTTACAGTTTTCCATATATTTTTCCATATATATGCAGCTGGTGAAACCAGAGGCCTTATTACACAGCTGAGCTCAGTATTGCTTCGACTGCATCACGAACTGGTGTAGAGCACTACAGCAACCAAACTAACCTCCAAAGAGATCCACTTCAGCAGTGGCAGCAGGGACAGTGGTAGCTGTAGTGGCAGCAGCCGTAGTAGTTGGAGTATCAGTAGTTGGAGCAGTAGCTGCAGCAGGCTCTGAGGCAAATGGATCTGAAATCTGTGGCTCAGAGGTAACACCGGAAAGTGCAGCCAGATTATCTATAGACAACCGTATAATAAAGATCAAACAGGCAAGGTAAGGGGAAAGGCAAAGACTACAGCTGCTCAGCTCCAGAAAGCTGCAGCTTTTAGTGGGGAGTCTTAACATACAGAGGTCTTAGAAATCAAAAATACTACTCACCCTCTCCCAAGAGGTCTAGTGATTGTCCATTAAAATGACAGCAGAATAAAAAAAAACAGAGTAATTAGTAGAACTACCAGATTGAAGATGTTCATTAGCCAAATGTTCATTCTAAATCACATGCCTAGGTTATGTCTAGAAACATAATTTCTACACTTGCTTTTCTAACATTCAGGAAGTTATTCTGAAATGACAAAGTTTAATAATTCTTCAAAGCAGAAGCAGTACATCCCTAGGACCCTTCACAGAACAGGCACTAAAGCAAGGGTACTTAAGCAGTGAGCAGCTTGCAAATAGTGTTGTTACTTCAGGATATGATACATGGCATCCCTAGTCCCCAAATACATTCTGAGAGACAAACAGGTGGTGGTTCTTGGACTTGGGACAACTGTCAAGTGCAAAATAAATAAATAAATCAATAGAGCAGCTCCTCTTCAAAAGCCTTTTCTTCATTTATGATAGAGCAAACATGCTCTGCAGGAACAACTAACTATGTTAACACTTGCTACTAGGAGTATGAATGTTGACAGCATAAGCATAAGCAGACTGGCTCTGCTCCAAGTTTGGCTCCTTAGTCAACTGCTTCTGAAAGCATCTTTAATGACAGACTTTCCTACAGTTTGATGTCCTCTAAGATCAGTCAGATTGAGCTCAAACACAGAGCTTTGTTTTGCCTACATAAAAATCAACTACAAGATATAAAAACATGTAAAAACTAATGAGTTTGTCCTATTAAATTTTTATTCTGTAGTTAGGATAGTCTGAGCTCAGCAGCTCCCTGTTTAGTAACCAGTGTCTCAGTGCTGCTACTAGATTCTTTGTACCCATAACATAACATCTTATCCACACTGAACAGCAAGCAGAGTCCTGATGCTCTACTGTGGGTCAGCATTTGGAAGCAAAATTATTTGAGCAGATGCAGTCCTACCTTCACAAATTTGTCTTTATTTTACAACACTTGTAAAAAAGGCAGCAAAAACCTACATTTAGGTTGTTTACAATTTTCATAATTGGTTCCTTGGGCAAGCTCTACTTGAGACTGACAGCCAAAATACCATTCTGAAAGAGCAGAACAGTACATTAAAAATGCAGCACTCTGGTATCTCATTACTGCACACCAGGTGAATGTCTCACAGCTAGACTTGAAATAAACAACTGTTGTCAAACGTTTAAGTTCTATTAGCTTAGTCTTCAAAGCCTTTTTGTTATTATGTTATAGAACTCAATGCAATGAAATGACAATTATCCAGCACAGCAATCTACACTTAGTCTTAATATGGGAATGATTAAAAGCAGTATTTTTTTGCACAGTAATATTAAAGTAACAATACTGTTAGCAAATCCATGTTCTAAGGCATGCTGTAGGGTAGTTCAGAGCAGAAATCCAAGTCAGTTTGCATTTATATCCAAGAGTAAAACCTCACAAAGATCCAGACTTTGACCTACTGTATGTTTTGCAATACTACAGTCTACTCTACCTGCTACATGGCTATCTATTCTCCTTGCAGTATGCTGCAAGGCACCATATTATCCTATCTTGATGGTTTCCTGATACCACAGAAGTCTATATTTTCACAAGTTATAGTTCATTTGGTAGATGACATATTATGTATTCAGAAATACAGTAGGTATACAACAAAATATACAGGATACAGTGCATAATCCCAAACATAATCCAAATATACTGAATATACGGCATATGCCAAAATACATCGACTGTACACTGACTGAGACTGAGAAAAGCAGGACTGTTTATTGTTGATATGTATGGATGCTGCAGCATGAAGTATTTCATTTTCACATTTTCCTGGCTATTCTGAACCACAGCACTGCTTCCAGCTGCCTCCCTCTAGTACTATTTTTCATGAGTTCCCACATTAACTTGCTGTAGGCCCAGAAGAATAAGCAGCTCAAGTAGAAGGGAGGCATGGCTACACAGCCTCCCAAAAGTCCTGGGTGGAATGAAGGCCATTTTGTCTACCCTGCTGCTCAGAACAGTGCTCCCAACACCAGATGAGGTCAGTCATGGCTCAGACTAGTCAGGTCTTGAAAAGTCTCCAGGAATGGGAGTTCACTAGCTCACATCAGGGATCTGCCTCAGTTCTGCCCTACCCTCCAGGTGAAATATTTTTATTCTGTCAGAGAGTTCAAACAAAATGAAACAAAGCAAAACAAAATAAAATCTCAACAAAACCAAACCAAACAAAAAAAAAACCAATAACAAAAAGCAAGATTCCAGTGCAATAACAGGTCATCATACCTGGACTGCTGCCAGCAGTAAAGCACACAAAGCTGAAGCTTACTAAGTTACCAAAATGCTATTCTGAAAGATAAGACTGAAGTATACTTAATGAGGGTAGTAACAACTCTGGCCATAGGAAAATAATTAGCTGTCCTTTTTTGTCATGGAGCATTACTAGTAAATTTTAAAGTTTTTAGTAATTCAGAAGAATAAAAATACCTATGTTTCAAACTATGGGTGTCTTGCCCAAAAAGAAAAAAAACCCACCCAGCTTTTACTTTCTATGCAAATCAATACTTTACGATGTTACTGGCTATTTATTGGTATTTCTATTATTGCAGGAATGAGCAACTGCTTAAAAAAGTTAGCTCTTTCATGCTTTTTCAAACATCTCAAAGCTTGTATTTCAGTGCTTGGCAATGACAAAGTAAGACAAATAGGACACAGACAAAATACTGCAGAATAATTAGTCCCAGGCATCCTAGAATAGATGACTCTCTGGTCTTGCTGCCTGGGTAAGATTATCTTTCTGTTAATAAAATTGACATTTGCAGGGACAAAAAAAGAAATTAATTCAACAGATTGAACTGGAATATGCAATACAGTGTCTACATGACAGCCCTATCTTCTCTTAATCAAGTGGCTGAAGTACAATGTCATCTTTAATGACTACAACTAAGAACCGAAATAGGGACTGCAGAAGCCACCAGTAGCCAGTATGAGCACTAATAGCAGAGTCAGCATGACTCAGTGTTGCATTCCTGCTGGGAGCAGGCTGATGAGTTCATTAAGCTGCCACACAGGATCCCTTAAGATTACACCACAATCGGTTTACAACTGTATAAATTAAATCACATTTACTGGCCTAATTCCTTGTTTTAACAGGACAAGAGTGAGCACTGCCTACGTTTACTATGGTCCTCCATCTCACCAGCTGCTACTGCTGCCTGGAACAACAGGGTCAGATTTCAGAGAGCTGATTAGTTATTCCTTTTTGAAAGCAGTTAGCCCTCTACTTCTATTTCTATATTAATATTCTAAGCACAACAGAGAAGATACTTTATTAAAATATGTTAAGGCTTGTCAGAGGTAATCACACTTGCAGCAGAACTAAGTTGCGACCATTTGCTTTACATGCATTTTTGTTTTAAAATCTATTTTTGTTTCTCCTCCTATTGATCTGCGGGCTTTGCTCCATGAACAGAAGAGCTGGTTTCTGTCCCCACCTTGCCAATAAAAACACAAGCAGTTCTGGTTCTTCTGTTTTAAAGTGCCTACCCTACTTGCTCAACTTCATCCATCCCCTTCCTGCTCACTTTTAGTCACATAATCCTGGCTCCCTCAGCTTTGCAGTCAGGCCCTTATAAGCAGCTTATACTATTATGCACATCCCTGGAAAGAAGCAGCAGCCTTGTGCTGCAGAGGGATGCCTGACTGTCAGGTCAGCAGAAGCCTGGGAGTGAGTTGAGAACATCTTGTGCTAGCAGAGAAGAGGCTGATTTCAGTTCAGGCAGGCAAGAAGATGGAGACTGCAAGAAGGGATGCTGACAGTGAGGTTTCTCTACCTCCCCATGAAGTGCCTCCAGCAGCAGCAGCAGCAGCAGTAGCGCCCACAGGAGCAGGTGCTGGAGCTGCCTGCCCAGCACCAGCAAAATCTGGCTGGAGATCCAAAAGATCACTGGATGGTTTGGAAGAGCTGCCAAGAAAAGGAAGAGAGACATTAAATACTGGAGGAATTTGTCCATTTTGATTTTTTTTTTTTTAAACGTCATGACTGGATTAAGGAATCAACCTTAGTTTGGATGACAGAGACTTTTTTTTCAAGCTTTAGGATTAGAGCAGCAGCACCTCTAGTAAGCACCCAAGAATATGCTACAACACAGGATGGGAACCTTAACTTACTTCAATTTCCTGATAATTGCATTACAACACATCTATGAAACTTAAAATTCTTGTAAAAAAACCCAAATAACGAAACAAAACAAGACAAAAAAAACCCCAAACCAAACCCAAGAAACCCACCACAACACCAAAAACAGAAAATGAAAAATTCCAGGCTGTGCCTGAGAACAGAGAAAATAACTGTTGTGACTTAAACCAGCACCATTCTACTTCCATATTTCATCATGCCATGTCAGAAAGCAAAAACCCTGCATTTCCAGGCAATGAACTCGCTTTAAGTAGAAGAGAATTGGCAGAATTTCAATGGGTTAAGCCAGTCAGTTATTTACTTAGGAAACCAGATCTTGTTCATCTAGAACAAATTACTTGGGTACCTACATCAAGCTCAGTAACTTAAATACACTTTTTAACTTACCTTACTGGAGCGGCTGTAGATGAAGTTGCAAAAAGATCAACTGGAGGAGATGTATCAATCGTTTTTGCTGGAGTAGAACTAGGAGATGTAACAGTTGTGGCCGGAGAAGACTGGAGAAACATTTTAAATATACATTCATTATACCAGCATTTCTCTCCAACCAGCTCATGCACAGATGCACATATATAAGAACCCAATTATGATATAATGTCTTTTTATTGTGAGCTGTTTTCTCCTCTGAAATAATTTAAGGAAGACTGGACTAAGTTTTCAGATGGTAGTAGAGCTGAGAAACCCTAAGGTGACTTCAAAGAAGGAAGAAAGTTTCTACAAGGTTTATTCTAAAGGAGTTGTTTCTGTAACTGTCAGACTCTTCATTTTGTCTACAGAATGAAATAGTTCTTTGTCCACAACAGCACTTCAGTACTCTAACCACAGAAATGGTTAGAGAAGAGAAATCCTTAGAAACTAGTTAAAGGTGTGTTTGTAAACCTTCAGAAGAGATTTGAAAGAGCCATCAACAGCACTCATGGCTAAGTCCTTGGGAAGATACAAAAGACAGCTCATCCTATGACTTTGCTTCATTAGCTGCTCCACTTCTGGATAGAGACTGTGTACGGCAAGGACAAACAGCCAGGAGAGTATATTGCAGCTCCTCTGTGAACTTGAAGACTCAAGTTACCTTGTAGGGTGTCAATTTAATTCTAAAAATACTGTAAGCTTTGTGCAGCATCTCACATGCTAGAGATCCTTTACCTAACAACCGAAGAAGTCCTAATTTTAGTACTGTTTGCCATTCTGACCACTTCCAAGAAAGAAAAAGAATGGCAAATTTGAAGAGATTTTCTCCCGAGTTCTTCTACTGCCACCCATTACCTTAACTCTAGCAGATGGGTGTAAGCTTTCTGGACTGTCCTCAAAGCTTTAGTAAAGTTTGAGACTACAATGGTCCCAGTCCCTCATGTGCAGCAAGGAAGATGTGGTTAAAGCTTAAGAACATTTACTGAGCCATCATGTAGTTCTCACCAAGTGCTCTCATATCAAACAGCAGAGTTGTGGGGGTTACATTTTGTTGGTTTTGTTTAGTTTTGTTGGTGGTTTTTTTTAGTAAAGGGCTTTTCAGAAAGAAATTTAAGAGCTTTCTCTAGAATCAAGCATTGAACTCCCTGGATTAGATTCAGAAGACTTTATTGAGTTTTTCCTCTACAACTCTCATTATGAGACACAGCTATGGCACCTGGCAATGCTCCAAGGATACCAGGAGCTACTATTACTAACACCATAAAGCTCATTAGTTTATCTGACACTCAAACCAAAGCATTTTCACTGGCAACTCTTGCTTTAAATTAAGGTCAGCAGTCTCACTAATGAAGGTCATTTCTGAAACTAGACATATTGAATGAAAGTTTTCTTCCTTTCTTCCTGGCTTTTCACAGGAATATGGTTTAAAAAAGAGTCAGAACTTCCTCCTAAAAAGCTGCGGAGGTAGTGAAGGGGTGAAGGATTTGGAGGAGAAATACGAAATACCCTGGAGCACGTTTCTTGGTGACATGAGAATTAAGATGGAGTGAAGGAAAAAAAAAAAAAAAAAAAAAAAAAAAAAAAAAAGAGGTTGAGATAAAAATATGTGCATCTTATATGCTTTCACAAGGAGCAGTCATCACATCCAGGAGAAGTATCTTAGCACCCTGACTGGCATAAGACTGCAGCCCTTTGGAACAGTGACATGATCTTATGGGGCAACTATTTATAAAGCCATTAAAAGATCTAATTTTGTCAGTTAGGTGACAAAGTCTAAAAAGTTGATTAAGAGATAGAAATTTAACTCCTTACAATGTTCTAAACCATATCACCTGAACAAGAATTATCTAGTATAGCAACTGGCAGTATTTACCTTGCTCAGAGGAGAAGGAGCCCCAGATCTAGAAAAAAAAAAGGGGTTTTCAGATAAGTACAACTTTGAAACTATGTTTCTGGTCATCAAAACTCCTGAAAAAAGACCAAAACCTAAGCATGAAAGCTTTCTGAAGATCTCTTCAGTTGCATGCCCTCTACATTTCTCAAACTTCTATGTGCCACTTTAGACAAGGAATGCAAATTTTACTTCAAATCTTAAATAAATCTTTTATGCTAACTGGCATCACAGGGTTATTCTGCCTTTTAAATAGCTCTACTAAATGGAGGAAATGCAGAGATGCATGCAAATATCTTGCTTTAGGGCCTACAGGACTCAGCAGGAAAGAGTTACTGGGGCAAGATGTCACCATATTAGGAAACCATGCAACAGCAGCAGAACACCACCAATACTGAAGCAGTTTCTAACATAAGTCTTCTGAGGATGTGTCAGCAAATTTTCAAAGTCTACTTTCTTTTAAAGAAAGTCAGAATTACTTGAAAATAACTACTTTTAAAAGTATGAAAACAGTGAGTTGGAAAGTTCAAGCTGAAAGTTCTCCTACATGCACAAAAATCACACTAACAGTAACTGACAGAGCCTTAATCATAACTTAAAATGCATGTCAGTGCATTTGTTTGCTTTCGTTATGAAGTTTGAAAATACTGCTACATATTTTTAGAGCTGCTTTGATCTAAAAGATGAAAGGAGGAGTTGAAGATAAAGCTGCACCAGTATTGAACTAGCATCCATCCCATAAGTTATTGAATTGGGTAAGTCCTTGGAGCTGTAGAACAAATTAGAGTTCCAGATCTTCTAATCACAGAAATGACAAAAAAACCCCAAACTTAATGACTATATACAAAAGGAAAGAACAGTTTAGCTCAACTCAAAGAGAATACCTATTTCTAAATGTTCAAGAAAATCTTTTAAAAATACACATAACCATGCCTGCAAGCAAGTGATGTGCAAACGTATGTACTTACCCTTCACTAAATTGCAAGGATAGCAACAGTAAAAGAGAAAACAGAGGTTTAGCATAATCCTTCCTAGACTTAACCATGGCAAGTATCTAGTATGAAGATGCAAAACCATTAGAAAATAAAAAGATTTTGATGATAAAAGCCTTAGTAGCAAGCAAACCCCCAGTTCCTTCTGGTTTCCTCAAGTAATTTTAGTTCATTTTGGAAAGCATCTAGTTGTTCTGTGTGTTTCCCCCACCACCATTAATTAAAGAAAAGGTTGCCACTAAGATGACTTTGTAAAGGAAAGGAAAAGCCTTGTCTTATTTTCTAGCTAAGTGACAAAAGGAGGTTGGGGGAGGCAAACCTAAATATAATCTAATCTCACACTGTCTCTATTATGCCTAGATGCATGGTAGAAGATATATACCTACTTGTTGCCAGGTTTTTTTCCTTCCAGTGAGTTTAGATGTTGCTCAAGGGTCTCCATGAGACTGCTGGGAGCCTTGAAAGTGAAGACAAAGATACACACCTCAATGTATTGCAGCAATCTAACCACAATTTGAAATCTGGCACCAACTTTCCTGAAGTCCACGATGTGCATGTTCATGCAGTTACTTATTTACATCAGTGTGGAACAGTGGATTTCCATGCTAGAAGTATTCAGGCAAAGCCAGTTTTTAAAAATACATTACTGCATCCAAATTTGCAGAGAGAAAATATTTACCTCCACTATGCAACACCTGAAGCCTAAATCCAGGATGTGCTGCTCATCATGCTTTAAATCAGTGTTAAACATTGACAACAGCACAGGCATCCACAGGGTTGATTTTAAGATTCAAGGGTTCAAGGTCACACTTCAAGTTTTGCTTGTAGTCAGATCACTCAACACTTCTTTCATGACCACAGGGTTAGAAAGCATTTACAGGCTAAATAAAACACAGTCCTTTCCAATGCCTCTAGAAGGACCTACCTTTGGTTCAAGACTCCCAACATCACAAGACCATATACCTGTTCTCAAAATGGTACACTGGCAGAGGTTACTATGCAGCTAGCTTGAAGTGCAGAAAGATTTCTATTTTAGACATCTATAAAAAAACAGGCTTTTTCAGTCATCCCTGATCTTAGGTTTTATTTTAAGTAACCTTTTTGTGGTCAGCAGCCAATACCCACAGGCACTTGCTGTTACAATGGCAGATAGAAAAAGTAGTTTTAAATGCACACGAGGCTTAACTATTCCAGTATAAAAATAGAATCTGGATAAGTAGACTCCTAAAAGATCAACAAGGAGGGAAGAAATCCTTGAGAGACACAGTAGCATATAATAATTTCATCAGGGGTAAAAGTTCATCAGTTCATCAGTCTCGAAACAGGGAATTCTCTTTACCAGTCTCTTTCAGATCAACCACAGTTTCTGACAGCAATACCTCTGATGTTTTTTCATAAATAACATATTTTATTTCAGTGCAGATGTAATTATCAAACAAGTCAGTTTGTGATGTGTGAAAACAGCCAATCCTCTGCTCCTATACTGAAAAACCAGCCAGCTGGCTTAATCAGATATTTCAGGATACATAGCACCTGTGAGTACCAACGCACAGCTGTGTACTCGTAGTGTCTGCATATTGATTTCAGCATTAAACCGAGTAACTTAATGCATCCAGAAATGTAAAATGCTCAAAATAATCTTAAATGACAGATTGAGTTTAAATATGTCCTAGATATATAAGCAATGAAGAGACATCTTGACCTTGCTGCTTTCACAGGCATATTGATTAACTTTTAATTCATTTGGGCATAAGAATTGGTTAAACACAAGTGACCTAGTTATAAGAATTCTCCATCAGGAAGTAAAAGAAGAAAGGTAAAACAAACTAAAAAATCCAGAGAGATTCAGACTTTTATGTATTCAAAAAGAATATATTGCAAGATACACATTGTGAGACTTTAATATGTAAGTAAAAGCTATGTTTAAAAACAAAAAAAATTTTGAAAAAAGATTGGATGATTTACTGTTACCAGCTACCTATAGACATTTTAGATAACTTTCCAATACACTAGTCAAAGGTTTCTTAAAAACCAGCAAGATAATGTAAAACTTACCAATCAAGCAGAAATCAGAGAAGAAGCTTCAGAAAATTTCTAATCAGATGCAACAATTTGGAAAGCAAATTGGGTATCTGGTACCCAATTTGCAACACTGAACATTGCTTAATTTCTTCTAGATACTGCTTTAACACTAGATAATCTATCAGTCAGCATTGTACTGGAACCTTAGATACGGGTTCCTCACTAGCTACTTGGGGCAAAACTGTCATACTTTAGGAAATGCTAGTAAATAAAAATTAGACAATATTTTTAGCTACTAAGATGCCTTCTCAGCCTCCAAAATTTTGCAGCCAAACTATAAAGTCCAAAGATGACAACTATGAGCTTGAACTACACTATTGGGACCACTTGTTTAAATTTACAGAGTATGTGCACATGGAGTGTCAACACAACCAACCTCTTGCACAATACTACCACTGTTGCCATGGCTTGCTATAGGAATTTAGGGGTACCATTGATACTACATAGAATTATGTTGTAATTGTTAGCTGAAATTCCATTTTATTATTCACCTTTTATTTATTTCTCTCTGAAATATGCTGTCGAGGTCTTACACATAGGCTATACATCATGTCTCAGGCTAACCTTAGCAAGTGAGTCCCAAGCAGTCTTTGGGAGAATGCAGCTGTGAGGGACTACCTGAGCAGAGACTGAAGTGATCAGGAAGTTGGATGAGATTATCATTGTAGACCCCCTTCTTTCCAAAAGAACTGTTCTTTTTTGAAGTGTTTGCTCATGGGGTGGAAGGTAACTGTAACTAAGGTTCTGCTGAGTAAGAGCAGCACTGACTGATGATGCAGAACAGGCTGGTGCAACACAAGCAGAAGCATATAGAAGTGCCACAGAAAAAATAAACTATATTTCATTAACTGGGTTCCAGATGATTTCTCCTGGTTTAAGGACTTAGTTCATCACTGACTGTGTTAAAAAAGAGCCTCTGAGGTACAGAGTTAGGGGAAAATACTGTGTCAGCTATTTCAAGATTAGGTCTGATATTGCACATACTTCTTTTGGCTGCTGAAAGAGTGGCCAGACTTTTTAGCCCCATTGTATTTGAAATCCACAAAAATTAATAATCTCCACCTTCTCGTGATGTCTCATTTTCAGAATTTTTTAGTGGCATTTAACTGAGACAGATGCTATTCTACTGTTGATTTATACCAGGCTTTCAAGAGGCTATCAAAAGCTGCATGAATAAAAACTATGTGAACCGTTGGGGTTTGCAGCTGCTAAGTAGTTTGGGCTGCTCTTCTGTTCCAATTTTACTGGCATCAAAACTGCCACAGGTGAACTCTTCAGCATAGATCTCCTGCTCTGAGTAAATATCCTCTTCACATTAAACACAAAGCCAGGCACCCAGGCCAATTTGCAAGTGATACTTAAAATGGGCCAGCAGCTACATCATGTTAGGTGGCATGACTTCACCAACACTTGTACTCCTGGTGTGCTTTCCTAATTACTACACTTTTATTTATTACATAAATGCAAAAAGACTACAAGAGAAGCTTACCTGTGTAAGATCAGGGATATCACCTTTGTCAATTCCAACTTGCTGTGGAGATAAAAGAGTAAAGGTAAAATCTAAGTACATTATTCCACTGCAGCTGGCATTTATTTTGAGCAGACCTGCTCTTCAAGCTATAATGCACCCTGTCTTTAGAAAAATACCACAGTTAGAAAGGACACATCCATCTTTCCAGTAGCTACCTTCAACAACCTGCAGCAGGTTTTTTCTCCCACAAATTAAATATCCATTTAAAATAAAAGGATAAAATGGAGCTTGATTTCACACATATGGACCTCATACTCTATACTGAAATACACTGCTCTTATACAGTTCTCTCAGGACAGCAAATTAAGGTCTAAGTCTGCTTAGACCTTAATTAGCCCTGTTGCTTCACACTGTGATTCTTTAGAGTGACTATTAGCTCAGCTTTTGCAGAAGAGCAAGCTCTACTGCACCTTGTAATCCTGAAGAGAGTCACTACAAGCCCTGTCCAAAAAGCTGACCTGTGTCTCTAAAGTACTTTACTCCCTCAGATTCAAAATTCGTATGTGACGTTACAAGCCATTAAGGAGTCTATCAGACCTCTCCATAGATAAATGAATTAGCAAAGAAACAAACTTTTTATGCAGCTCATTACTACTGTCCATTATAATGAAGCATGAAACATGGAAAATGTGCACCCTGTGCCAAAGAGCCAACTATCACAAATGAGAATCCAGCAAAGGAGTTAATTAACCATGTAATATTCCTATTATCCACATAAGAGGATGATAATGAGGAGCAAAACCAGGAAAATCTCACATTACAGTTAACTTAATGCTGGCTGCAAAGACTAAAAAAAGCAGACTTAAAAAATCTGCATGCTTCTATTCCTAATTGCTGTATCTTCCTCTAATGTTCAACCCTGTCATAGAAGCATGCCCTTACCACAGCATTTTTCAAAAATATTGGAGCATTTGAAGTTATGTCATCTGTTAATTTAACCAGGAAATTTGAGTTTGGCTGCATCATAGAGACATATGGAAGTCCTAAGCAGGCTTAACTTCAAGACCTGAAGAAGCAGATCCAAGATCCAAGTCCACTTGGATGGATCTAATGGATCCATGAGCCATTGAGAGAGATGCTTAACAAGTGCAATTAATATTTTACATTGGTGCTAAACAAACAAACAAAAAATAATCAAAAAATACTTAAGTGCTGGCCTCCAGAAGACCAAAAGCCACTTACCTCTGCAACTTTAAGAAACTCTGATACTCTGGTCATTCGAGTTAGAAATCGTTTGTAGATTTCAAGAGCATCTTTACATTGTCCCTTTTTCATTTCAAAAAATTTCTCTAAAGAAATAATATGGTAAATTTCAGTTTAGATGTCTTACATTAGGTCTTATATCAGCAAGTCTTGTTTTCACAAAAATCACCTGTCAAGAATTTGACACTACATTAACATTTACTACTTGGACGTTAATCTAGTGGCATTTCTTGCCTAGTATAGTATAGAAGTTGGACTTGCTGAGCTGCTGAAAAATTACAAAGACCATAAGATTCAATCTCAGCTAGCCACAACATTGTGTGCGATGTCAACCACTTTTTTAAAGACTGAAAAGTACGAAGGTGAAGTAGCTACCCAACTTAAAGTTCAAAATAATTAAGGATACTGAACACATACTAGAATATGCGTATATGTGTATATCTCTCCAAATTATCTCCACTCCAAAGAACTGTATTTTTTTCACTTAAGTAGTCTCCAAAGTCCATTTATGTCCATTATTAAACACAGCTGACACATATTTCAACCCAAACTTACACTTTAAGTAGCAGTAGACAATGAAATTCCAACTGAATTTTTATGCCTAACCCACTGTGTCATGCTGGTGATCACACCAGGCTGCCTGAGCTTCAGAACATGCTGACAGTCTCCTTTAAACTTTGTAGGCTGATGGTAGGTAGGGTTGTGGAGGGGATCCAATTTTGGCAGTCATGCTTTCAGGCAAATCAGGAATTTCATTCAGGAGTGTATTAGTTCATACAAGGCTATCACATAACATTATCACTCTCTACAACTACCTGAAGGGAGGTTACAGCCAGCTGAGGGTTAGTCTCTTCTCCCAGGCAACCAGCAAGAAGACATAGTCATAAGCTGTGCCAGGAAGGCTTAGGTTGGACATTAGGAGGAATTTCTTCACAGAAGGGTGATCACACATTGGAATGGGCTGCCCAGGGAGGTGGTGGAATCACCATCCCTGGAGAAGTTTAAGGAGAAACTGGATGTGGCACTCAGTGCCATGGTCTATGTGATAACATGGTGTGCAGCCACAGACTGGACTCACCGGTCTCAGAGGGTCTTTTCAAATCTAATTGATTCTGTGATATATAACAGAAAAATGTGGGCATCTTAAAAATGCAAAAGCTTCTAACTTTGCAGGATGTATTACACATGCTGACACAGCACTGTGCATTTCTTTAAGCACAGAGATGGTCTCACTCTTTAAAGTATCTATCTACACACTTTTAAGGACATGTGATGATCCAGCCTCAGATTAAACACTAATGTAAGAGAGTACAGCTTAAATTTTTCTCTCATTTCAGACTAGAAGAGTCAAGAAAAATGTAGCTTTAATGAAAGTTAAGTAAAAAAAACCTGAAGCAGATCTGAAACTGATTCTTCACTCATGCATGGTATGTGAGATAAAAGCCAGGTTACTTACCTAGTAAGTTAATAACCCCATCATTGTAGCAAGCAAAAAGTTTGATGAGATCTTTAAACAGAAGCATGAATGCAGCATTTATGACACCATTTGTCAGTTCATTTGGATGCACCTACAAATAGAAAACAATGATTTACAAAACAAGTGTCAAATGCAATCAAACATTTTGGCTTACACCAGGTATTTGGTGCTGCTATAGACAGAATTAAGCACTGAAGTTTTCATGCTAAGACACTGAACAAAAGTTTTGGTTAGCAGATTGAGGATTGTTTTCTCCACCACTCCAAAACAATCCACTATAGCAGAGGAGTATCCACATCAACAGTAAACATCTTAGTCTTGTCTCCTTCACTTATCATGAAGAAGAGGAAGTCAGAGATGCTGTTTACAGTTTTAATGAAATGGACAAAAGATGTCAGATTACAGCAAAGTTCAACAAAAACTTAATAGTCTATGAGATAATTTATTTGGACTAATGATATCAAGATCCTTTCTCACATTAACTTGGGAAGAAAATATGTGCTTATTTATTAAAAGGTCTTTCTTCTCTTAAATACATATCCTCTTCTGAGAGCACTATCACAATTCCTATGCCATTTAAGGAATGGAAAGCATGATGAGATATGTACTTCAAAGCCTTTCCTCTGAGAATTGTAGTGGGCTCTGCCTTCTTCCTCAAAGTGTATCTTGCTGCCCACCAAAAATAGAAGAATGAATTCCTTCAAAAACCTCTTTGAAATGTTACATTGTGACTTCTACAACTACTGATTCCTGTTTTTATCCTTAGGTCAGATAAACAATCCCACCAGCATTCATAACATGATAACTATATTGTACACACTTATTTCTATGAACAATCTAGATTAAACATTAGCCAATATAGTTCACAGCTGAAAACCAGATGATGATTTTGAGGAAGCCAAACAATGTACATGTGGTATTTTAATGGGGTTTTTCCTCCCTCCTAAAGAAGTTGGTTGCCAAGAGACAGAAAATTGTGTTCAGTCTCCTTGCTTTGTCCATTTCTTCCCCCTCACTGATGCAGAAAATGACACTCCACGTTCTCGCTCTACAAAACTAAAAGTGCAAAATCTTTATATTTCATGCATATGGGCAAGGGCCATCCTTGGACATGATACCTCAGTGGGACACTGAAAAGGGGATTTTTTTGGCCCTCACTAAGGGATGATGAGTAAAGCATTTTAGGTGAAAGGTGTTCATTATAATGCATCAGTTATAAGTCACTGCCCAGTGTTAATACTGTGTCAGCTTCAATACATACATCAAATTCAAGTAGTGCATCAATTTGTTCCTGTAATATTGGCATACTCTTCAGCAGCTTTTCAGGAGCCATTGTTCTCATTACACCTTCAGCTCTGCAAGACGGAATACAGATTAAAAGCCATGCTATTTCCTCTCTCCCTTCTCCCAAACTGATCTGTTGTCTAAAATTTATGCTTGAAGCACCTATAGCTCATTTCAAACCATTTCTAAACCACAGTCTTATTCTCCTGCTTTTTTCATGTCATCGTGAGAGAGGTAAGAAAAATCCTTTATCCAGCCACTCTTCCTGACAGCAAATGAGGAAAGGTTTTGTGTTAGAGTGATGAATGCAAGAAATTGATCTCATTATGGAAAGATGACACTGGGAGCTTAAATGACTAACTAGAAATACTGCCACAGATATACTTAGAGAACTGATATACTTTGTGCACAAAGTTTGTTATGAAAAACTAATGACAGCTCGTTGCTGACATCTCCATGGATGTGTAGCATTCCTTAAGTGTCATCCATAGTCTTATAGCAGTCATCAAGCATGGTCATTTTTATCTCTGATTATGACAAACCTGCATAACCATCATTGTCTATTACCCTGTTCTGGCTGCAGACAGGAAATGCATACCACTATTCTTATTTATTTTATGCTATATTCTGAGGCAGCACCTTGTTCTGAGCACCAGAAATAACAGGCATAGAAAGTCTTTCCAGGAATTTAGAGCAAGGCAGAAACATTAGGATCCCCAGCAGCCCAAACCTAACTTTATTTAACATCAAGTGTTCAAGAGTGAACTTGTATGGCCCCCACTAAGGGAATAGCTTCCAGCTACACAGCAAAACTACCATGGTAAACTCTAGACTTCTTGGCTGTTCAAGAAGCAGGAGACAACAGCCTGGTAGTGATGCCTGCATTAACAGGTCAGAATCCCAAGCTGCAGAACATACCAGAACTGCCAGAAGGCTCTTGTATGCAATTCAGGATTAGCAGGAACATCTTTAGCATGCACCCCATCAAGCTGCATCTTCAGTGGGTGTTAAGCTACTTGCTGTGTCAACTATGCTTCAAGAGAGTATCTAGAGCCCTTAAAGTCCCAGTTAGAAGAGTCAGAGACCAGAAAAATGTCCTCATAAATACCAACACACTACTCTGTGCTGGGTCAACTTTTTTTTAACACAGTTCTTGTTCTTGTGGGAAATAAAGCCAGTAGTTTACAACCTTATTCTGTTCAGTTTATAACCGTTTGCTCTGTTGCCTGCTAAGAACTTCAGGCGTTCACTTCAGGCTTTGTTTGCAATCAGCCATCTTTCTTAGGGGAAGTGTCTGGAGAATAATGAAACATCCTAAACATAGTTTCAGAATGTTTCCTTCTCCAAATTCTAAACACAGTATCACTGCAGCAAAGTTTAATTAGGGTAAGGTTTAAACCTAGCACTAAAAGCTCCCAGTTTCACAAGGCACCTTACTTCGGTCTTCAGTATTTGTCTGACTACCCAGTAAGCAGAGTCTTTCCTCTCTTCTTTGGGCAATTTTTAACCAATAACCAGTACTTTAAAAATCAGGTTTTTCAATGTAGCTACACAAAGCATGTAACAACAAAGTTACTGACAAACTAAAACTAAGTCTAATGCCACAAATAAGAATTTCACGCATCAGACAACCTTATTAATTTACATATCTAAACCTTGCTTACCCTTTCTTCACTCTTGCAAAGTCAAAAGCCATTTGTCTGTAGGAAAATGCTTTTTCATTCAAGTATCTACTATAACGCCTTATAAAGGTGGACATGTCATAACCTGCAAAAAACAGTTTCACATTTTACATTTAATTTTCATGCTTGTTCAGAAGTTCTTTAGTAAAAAATAAGACATAGCCATCAGACCCCAAGATCATGTGATTTCTGCTACACTGTGCAATTTCACACATAGAACAGGCATCACAAGATATCTTCCAGCTTCTGAAGAAAAATCAGTAGTGATACATCAAAACAATCTACCAGTGTCCTCTGTTTCCAAGACAGGTATGGTTCCAAGGGAAACCTGCTAGATGCCCCCACATAGTTATGGAGTAACATTACTTGGTGGTCAAAAAGTTACTCCTCTATTAACAGAGGAAAATACCAATTTAACAAAAAAAGTTTTTACTGAACTGGTACATGACTTCCAGGACATAGTTCAAGTGTGACCTAAACACTCTTGATATTTCATATATGTTAGCCACTCTGACTCTTACATGGGCCTCCAAAATTCCCCTGACTTGGTTTACCAGAAGAAATCACGATGACATCCACAGAGATTACTGCCTTCCTTGAACTGTTACACCAGAAATACTCAAGGCACATAATACTGTACAAGGCGCCTCAAAGTTCAGTGACTTTCAAGCCTATGACACCTGAGCAGTTAGTATTACAGCCTATCCTCCAAAGTTTCTTCCTCTAAGCCACAGAAATGTGTGCAGAAGGCAACTCATTCTCCTCTTCAATTCAGGTCCCTTTTTGCTACCTTTCTAAAAATCCACACCCTCAATTTAGTCATTGACTGTATTTCCCCTTAATATCTCTCATCATAAAGTATCCCTGCCAACTCAAGCACAACACTACCAAACCTGATGCCTCATTATCTATGATACACTGTGCATTATCTATGAAATGGCAATCTAAGTTTAAAGAAATGCATGAATTTAACAGAATTAATTGTTGCCAAACACCAGTGTCTTTGAGCAGATGTATATATATATATATATATATATACATATATCATGTTTAGCTTAGACTAACACACTCTTAGTATTTGTTTAGCTTTGCTCCTTCTGTTACCACATATAAAAGATGCTAAAGTTTTTTGGTGTCACATGTCTACAGCAAGACATGAAATTATGTGGCATTGCTTTGAATTTGCCCATGATTGTAGCAAGCCTGTAGTCTGCATACAATTTACAAATACGCTCTAATAGTTGAAGAATTATATTTTCCCTCTTTTCTGGCAGAGCTACTATGAAACAAGCTTTTCCTCCATTAATTCTCTAATAATTCCAGAGGGAAAAGTAGAAAAGCAGGCTTTGTAAGATTCAGAGGAAAAAAAGCCTTTAATTTCTGCCTAGACTTTCTAAATTCATTACTCAAATCAAAACCAACCAGTCCTTTTGGTGCCAACAGTCCTACCATTAAGAAGTTATAGATAATGCCTAAAAAGCACAGTGTCCCTAAGCAACCAAATTACTATTTAAGACTGAGTAAAACCCAAAAACCCAAATGGAAAGTTATCCATTTCAACTTTTAACATCCATAAGAGATAAGGAGATAGCTGACCTAGCTCAGATTTCAACCAGCACTGGAAGGATTTGTACAGTTTCACCTTTTGTGTAAAAATATTGCAGGAAATGAGAAATATTGTTCTAAAGTTGTTCAGCAGTTCATTTGTGCTCCTGTACTTATTAAGTACTTTAAAAAATGCTTCAGTAGTGCTTTTTTATCTTATTTATATCTTATGAATTAAGAAAAAAATTAACAATAGTATCTTATAAAAAATCTTGTTAAGATTATATATATAAATTGGCTTACCATGAGATCCACTTTTGTCCAGAAAATTGCTGAGATTGAATAATGTGTTTCTAGATGCCAGGTACTGAATAAATCTCTGCAACATAAAGTAATTTTTCTTATCACAGGCTGTATCTGAAGGCTTTGTACCTTTTAGCAGCAAGATTACCAGTGTACTTTCAGCATACAACATGAAAGCACTGATTTTTGTCTTAGCCTGCAATACCTTCCCCAAAACATTTTGTGCATTCAGATTAACTACTTTTAGTCAGAATCCCTAGTAAGTATTCTACGGTATGTATAAAAAATAGACTATGTGCAAAGCACAAAATATATTGCAAAAGGAGCAATAAAAAATGTTTCATTTGAGGGATTTGAGGGAGATCAAGATTTATCTGCTTACAAAGCACATATCCAGGCTAGTCCCAGGCTTCTCAATCCAGCAGCCCTCAGTTTCAGCCAAGCTGAGGGCCTGTTTTAAAACTAAGCAAAGCCCCTCATCAAATACAGGGACTAACAGCCTGAAACAGTTAGAGAAATCAGATGAGAACATTGACCAAAACTTGGAATGGAAAAATGGGAGTAAGAATTTACACTGTGAGAAGTTCATTGCATGAAAACACTATATACAGTCAGGGAGGAATTGTTTCACAGTCATACTGAAGTTCTTTAAATGTGCTGTCTCATTTTAAGCAGACACACCTGTCTATACAGGCCAATACAAAGCAAAGATAAGTATAACTTGATCTAAAAGGCTACCAAACTAGATTTACAGCTCTAGGAAGATTTTAACACCCATGAAGAGAAGGCAACTATTTGAATGGCAGTATACATGTGCCAGAATACCAACTTTGACCTTAGTCAAAAAATCCAGGTAGTATTTAATCCTGTGTAGCTGTTTTCAGATTCAGTGCATAAATTGTCAGCATCCTGGCACAGGCTGCATCTTGGTCTTATGTTATGGTTTTGTAAATGGAGAGACAGATAGACAGTCTAACTCTGTTGTCAACAGTAAGTTTTCTCTTAATCAAGAATCATTCTTGCCCTTTGTTCTCAGGTCCTTTCTGGTTCAGACAAGATGCCTCTGCACTACTAACACTTTTGGCTTGAAGAGTGTTCAGTGCCAACGTGGCCTTGAGGAAGCTGTTTGGGCTTACCTCATTGCCATGGACCATTAGATGATGTGTGGTGACTAAGGCTTTGAATACGACCACCCAGCTACTATTCGTTGCTCGCTCAAAAAGCGTATCAGCCATCTGAGGGATATTCACGTTGGTTTCATTTGTTGCTTGGATCAAGTCTGTAGGAGAGACAAAAGGAAAGTGTTAGGCTCTACAAATATGATAAAAAGTTTGCAGCATAGACAAGTTCTCAGACCACCAGGCTGCTGGCCATGGTTGTGACAAACAGGAAGTTCAGTGATTACATTTCACATTAAAAAAAAAAAAAAAAGAAACAAAACCAACAACAACAAAAAACCCAAACCGAGATTACATTAGTACATGCTGACAGCAACAGTGGTCTAACTCTTTCATCCAACAACAGTCTTCCAACAATTCTGTCCTGAGATATGACCAAACATTTGTCCATTTTTATCCCAGATATCCATTTATATTTATCCATTTATATCCCAGAAGTTAGAGTGCACAACATCATATGAATTGCAAGTTTTTAAGTTAATTGTCTCAGTTCATTACCTCTGGGTTAGAGAAATAAGTACTACTGAATTCTTCAATTACAGGTAACATGTCAAGCACACTGAACCCAGTCATATCAGCAAAAAGAGGATCACCAGAAACAGATACTCTGTCATTCCAGAGGTTTTAATAAGCAAGCTCCAGTACGCCTCCTAGAGCTTCAACAGACCCAGAAAGCAGAAGAGTGCATTCAGGCATGCATTAAGACTTCTTCAACAGTGAGAAAGAACACAAGGAATGACATTACTTTATACTGAAGCAACTGCACCTTACATAGAAGAAGTAAGACTGTCTCAGGGAAAAATGACAACATACACCTTGCTGTTCTGTACATTTAAGAATATGTAAACTTGAACAGAAGAGTGCATGAAATTAAGGTAAACAGTTAAATCATAAACAGTGGGGCAGCAAGCTTTCCACTATCCTCTATAGTCCACAGCATCTGTGATTTTCTACACCCCCTGTTATCTACCAACTCCAGTTTGGCAGCCAGCAATTAACTTCTACAAGCTATCACCTATCTTTGAGACACAGCTGGAAACTGAATACTGCAACTGCATGCCCAAAACCTCTGTCATGCCAGACATAGCCCTAGAAAGACTCAAGGAGATGATTCATGCAACATGAAGAGCACAAAACACAGATCTCATTGTAGGGCTGAGGCTTAAAATTTCAAGACTCAAGCAGAAAAAAATTTAAAGTTTAACTACTAGACTAAGTAAAATTAAAATACTCATCTTTTATTTTCCCTCAGAGGACTCATTGTTAATGACTTCTTCCCCACCTCCAGACTAGAAATTTTCCTCCAACTGTTCAAGTAATTCAGTGATTACAGGTATTCTACCTCAAAAGCAGACAGGATATTTTGTGACTGATCCTTGCACACTTAAACAATGTGAGTCTACAGGAGTTCAATTCACTTGGGCAGTAGGGTCACCACTTTACTTCCCTTCCCTCCCCTACATAATCCCAAGCAATGGAGATTATTAATGTTGCTAAGAGTGGAAAGTGCAGGCTCATAATTCAACTACTGATTCTGCCTTTGCAGAACAGGAAGAGTGCAGAGGACAAATCTGTTTAAATAGATCAATGAGTCACATCAACGACTGAGACCCACCTGGTGTGTACAGAAACCTGAACTGCTGTTAGCAGAAGCATTCAAAATTCAGGTTTTGTTTGTTTGGTTTGTTTGTGTATTTTTTAAATTCCTGGCACATAATCGTTATGGGTTCTTTATCTTCTATTACAAAGACAGTTTATTTAAGATCAAAAGAGATCACTAGCTCAGAGTCACAAGCTTGGGTAAACCATAGTGCTTGCTCACACACAAAATTGTCTATTGTATGGGCATAAAAGCTGCAAGTTGTCCTCAGCTTCAGACCAGAGGAATGATTTTCTGGGATGATACAGGAGACAAAAATTATGTGATCTGTTTGCCAAGTTTGAATTAAAATGTATGTTGTCATGACATTTGGTTGCCTGGGTTAAGGAAGCTGGGTTTGAAGTTTTTTTCAGAACACTTCTGAAATGTGTTTACTTCTATAACCTCAGTAATACTACCCTTGAAGGAGGCAGTTCTGCAGACAAAGTATTATAATAGCAAAGCCATGCTATTGAATGACAGCAGCTCAAGATCACAGAGCTCCAGGAATTCTCCTTGATCTTGTGGTACAAACAGGCCAATGATCTTTTATTCTGTACTGCTGATTAATGCATTACAGAAGACAGTGGTTTGTAAAAGCCTAGAAGCAAGTCACAAGTGGCTTACTCACTGTTTACCCCGCTCTGAGATTTTACTGCAGGTGACAGCACTTGTCTTATTCATATAAGAAAATGCATTAAATTTGTTAGCTTTCAGTTTTGGGCTTCAGTATGTAGATTTCTGTGAAAGATTGACGCTATAAATTGTGATTTCCATCGGTGTACTTTAGATAATGAAACCCCAGAGGAGTCCATCCGCAGAAATGCTGGCAATGGAGACAACAAGGCACTGCTACATGATGCCATAGCACTGCTTCTGCAATCACTCAGTCATTTCTGCCTCCTCTCCAAACTGCTGGAGGGTACAGCATCTCAGTCTGCAGCTCTGAATGTTTTAGGACGTGAGTAATTATAGCGTGCAAAATAGAGAGGCATGATTAAAATTAAGTCTACTACTTTCAGTGCACAGAAAAGAATTAAACCATGCATGAAGATGTCGCTTGTCATCTGAGGCCAGAAAAAGGAGATTGGGGGTGGGGGAATAATTCTTGCAGAGCTGTTTCCTATTAAGTCACACCACAAAGATAAGGTATTCAAATTTCCTGGGTTTCTTTTCCCAGTATCACAGAGTCCCAGCTTAACCAGTAACCATCAGCATCTGGAATGAAGCACCAGCAAAGCTAACTTTACAAAACTCAGCAGCAGAGTTTGCTGGCTAAGCTAAATTTTAAAATAAGAGCTGGAAAATTAATTTTACTTTAGTGTGGTAAGAAAGAACAGATACAAGGAAAAAGAAATCATATGCAGGAAAAAAAACTAGAAACTACATTTTCAAAATATACAGATTCAGACATTTGCTGGGTGGACAAGAGACAATAAAGCTTAGTCTTTCAAGGAAGTCACAGATACATTTGCTAATACAAAATAGGTAATGTCAAGGAGTAACAGATGAAGAACAACACAACAGAAACCATATGAAGCAATCCTGCAAAGTTGATTCCATCTGGGGCACACACAAGTAGGGCAAACAAGGATTAAAGGTACCTTCCTGAAGAAGTTTCTGCTACTGCAGGCATCCAGTACACTGACAGCTAATCCCCAAAACCAGACACTGAGCTCAGATAGAAATTACAAACACAGTCAGAAATCAGAATCATACTGCAACAGCAGCAAGGGCTTCTACCACAAATTTCACAGAAGGGAAGTAACTGGAGAATGAAGACCTATATAGGCTTTATTTGAATCAATTTGTTTACTGTGGGACTAAATAACAATTGTCAAATTACAATATGTGATTTCTCCTACTTTCTCTCTTCACATTTTCATAGTTGCTATTTTAAAGACTTCTCCAATTAATGATACTTTTTAAAATTACAATTTTACTTCAATATACTTTTTCTAGTTAAGCTTTGAGATGGCAAATCACTGCAATAGAAGAAATAAATGGTTATCAGTTCTCTGACACTGTAACTTACATCTAAACAGTCTTTAATCTAAACAGTCCTAAATCTAAAGCAGTCTAAGCTCTTGGAGGGGCCCATTTTTTCACCCAGACTTAAGACAATTGAAACTTAACCATACTCTAGGTTTACTTCTCTTCCGTAATTAACACCTTCATTAATAAAAAGACAAACCTGTCAAATAGAGGAAGAATGGTGGAGAGTTCACTGAGGCAGACTGAAGTAATTTAAGAAACCTTGGCTCTTCTTCATGACATTTTGAAGAGCTCACAAAAAGGATGGGACTAGCTTTAGTGATTGTTAAGCTCATAAGTTAAAAAAAGGGAACAGTAAGGACTTTTCAAAGGTTTCAGAATTTCAGACTCTTTCCATCTCATTAAAAACTAGTTCCTAGTTATTTTTATTTCTTAATGAAAAGATGAGAGAGATTATACAATACTTTGAAGAAACTCTTAGTCCGTTAACTTTCCAGATGGTATTTTGGATCTGGGCTGGGTTTTTTCCTGTTTTGTTTTGGCCCACCTGCCCCATCCCCTCCCCACCAAAATCCTCCAATAAGCAGACATGGGATTTTCAAGTTCATTATTAATTATTCACAATTTACATTGCAGTATGCACAGAAACAGCAGCAGAGCACAAGACCTCTCTGTTCAGAGAAATATCAGTGCCAACTTAAGAGCAGCTGTCATTCCAGACTGAAAGAACACACAAGCTGCCTCAGCATCTGAGCTGTGTCATACATTCAGTTCCTAAACTTTGCCAAATCTTTCCAGCAGTAACCCCCTTACAGACCTTCCTCACTACTAGTCTAACGCCACAATAGTCTTCAGGAGGTTTTTTTACCTCACTTATAAGTATTTAAATAATGCCTTGAACCTATTGAAAAGGAAATGCAGGATTGTTCCAAATCCAAGTGAGCCAAGATCAGAAAGAAGGAGCTCAGAGGAAGAGTTTACAAGCCTACTTTCTTAGTTAGTAAGTTTACAAACTTACTAACTAAGAAAGTTAAGTAGGCAAGTAAGAGTACAGTCCCTCCCCTGCAAGACAGAGCTGTATTCAGAAGCTACTGGAGCACTGTGCTAACCAGTGCAAGAGCTGAACTTCCCTGTCTACACAAACCTGACCACAAAGCAGTATCAGAAAGCAGAACAAAGTTACCAGTTTATGCTTCTACAACAATTGCTCAGATGATCATCAGCTAATTTGAATGTTGTTGGCTTTGACTATCAGGCAATTAACATAGAAAAGAGTTTGGAATTAGTTTCTGAGGTTATAATTTATTATTTATTCTTTTCACTTTCAGCTTGCCCTGTCTACACGAACGCACATCTTGATCTGGCTTGTAACAATGACTCCAACAGCAATGCATGCTTGTCTCCTCCTTCCTCCCCAAAAGTCTGTCTCAAGGGTTGCTGTATCTCACCTTGATGACAACAAGCCTACCTTTTATCAAAGTCCAGCATCTTTCAGATATTGCCTGGGAACTTCCGTACCTATGCCAAATCAACAAACCTAAACACAATCTTCCACTCAGCATGTGCTCTACAGGTATTTTACACTCCCAGTAATGCAGCTGCAGCTCTTGGGGGTGCTACCTCCTCTCTCCAGCCTTACTTCCAATACCTCCTCCTTCCAAAATAAATCCCAGACTCTTGTGGGGACAAATACTTGCTGTAGATCCTGAATTTTGAGAGGTCACGACAATCAGTCTTTGAACCACACAATAGCACCCCACACCAGGACAAGCTTTTATATACAATTTCTTCCTCTCTGCCTACTCACAGGCATAATTGTGAGTATGTAAAGTATTAAGTGTTTTACAGTGTTTTGTTTTGTATCATGAAGGGTCTGCAGAGAGACAGGGTAAATTACTGAGTACTAGCAAATTTCTCTTGAAGTATCCTCCAGTTTCTCAACCTGAGATTTTAATTAGCCTTCAAATCATCTTATTACCTCACTACTCCTTTTTAAATACAACAGTGCACCACCTCCTATATTATCAAATACCTCCTTTGAAACAAAGTGAAAAATCTACTGCCCATACACACTGCTGGATTTTATTCTGACATACTTCCATATGGTTTGCACCCCCCCTTAACCAACATATCAAGGCAAGATACTTGGCTTTAAGTCATCTGCAAAAATCACCCTAGCTCATTAGCAGGGTTACATCAGTTATGCTGCACTTAATTATTTATATGTATGGCTTTTCCTCCTGAGAGGTTCAGGTTCAGCTCTCTTGGAAACAGGAAATAAAAGCCAACCATCAGATGGTCTTCTACTGGATCTAAAAGGGTGCAACTACAGCAGCTGTCTCTCTAAGTACTAATAATGGGGGGAAAGTGTGATTACACTGTTTAAAAAAAAAACTGATCTTGCTTTAAGCAATTCCTTCAAGTTTCATGAACTATGAATATTTTTTACATAAAAGTTTCCAGAACTTAGAGCTCCACTGCCTCTGTGCACTGGGCAGAACAATGTGCACAGCCTTTAATGTTTACATTGGCGTTCTCTCAAGGAGAGTAATAGACCTGACATACAGGCCAGCTGCAGAAGCTCAGACTCTTGTGAGGACAAATACTTAGAACACAACTTCAACACAAAGGACAAGTACTTCAACACAAACAAGTGTTAAGGAACACTCATTGAGGTTTTAATTATAGTCTTTAAGACTGCAAATTAGTTAGTGATTAATATATGTTATTGATATTAATATATTTTTTAATATAAAATATATATTTGTTTTACGAACAAAGTCTGAGACCTTGCTGACACTTGTGATGAAACCAGTTAGAAGAATAAAAGTTTCATTTTTAGTCTGGAATTACATACCTGGAATACCAGAAGATAGGCTACACAAAATATCTAGTACAAACATACTTTGGAAAGCACCTTTTCAGCTTCACACATATAAAGCCAGAACACCAAACAAAGGTGGAAAGGCCTCATGTTCCAAGAATTCTGCCTGCTTTCTTCGCCACTACAGCTTCCCCAGCTTTTTAAAGCATCTTCACTATAGGCAAAGTATTCATTATCAAGCATGGAATCTTCTCCCTCTCAAAGTCATAAGAAGCTCAGTCTTGAACCTTATTTGTACAGAATTCACTCACTTTGAATATCAAAGAATCTGTCTCGGGTAATAATACAAATTCAGAAAAGTAGAGGAAAGATGAGAAATCACAGCTTTAATGATCTTTTCCTCTCACCCACAGAACTCACTTCCAACCCTCTTTCCACACAAATCCTGCTCCACAACTAGCTCAACAGAAACATGCATTTTTCTGCTCAAATACAAGAATTAAGCATTTCTGCTTAAGTTGATATGAAGCACCAAGTAATTCTGGAACTAAATGTGCCACTTCTCTCTTTTTTGATTTACTGGAAGTAAGAGCTGAGTCACAAATCATTATTGCAGTGCCTTTTTTGCATAGTTCTTAATACTTTAAGATATGAAAAAATCCATTTGCATTTGGTGGACACCAACCAATGGTTATAAGATTAAAATATAACAGCAGCTGTCTTGAAGAAATGTTATTTTCCATCCTATTGTAATATGGCTTCTTAAATGCCAAACTCTAGGGGACAAGGAGACATGGAAAAAAACCTGCTAACATTATAAATAGGTTTTGACCAGTAACTTTGCATGAAAAGGAACTTTTATCCTGCATGGCAAATCTCAGACCTCATTCTACAAGACATTTCCTTTAGCACTTCCAACCTGGAAGCCTTAACCAAAACACACATTAATTTAGATACAAAACTGGAACCACCAGCCAACCTTCCGTGAGCCTTCAAAGCATTTATTCAATTTCCTCTAAGGGAATTGTTCTCTCCATCCAAGCAAGCATTAAAGTGATAGTTCTCTTGTGGCAAACAACAAAGCAATTTTAAAGGCATTATAGAATTGCAAGATTATTGCTTAGAAGGGTAACATTAAATTACTATTGTTGATTGCCTATTGACATCAGGCATATTCACAGCCTGATACCAGGATTCCAGCTGTGGCCTGTGATTATCCTTTCAATTAAAGTGACCAACCCCTAGCATTACCTGTTGGTTGTATCAATTCATAACCTATCACTTGGGAGCTCACTGGAATATCAGTAACAGGATCAACTGCAGCTTTTAGGCAGAGAGTACAGCTACACTGGAAACACAAGGATTTCACATTTGCCACAATAGCACTGGGCCATTTACTGTAATCTCTGCTCTACAGCAATTTCTAATCCTAATCAGCCTTTACATGCTGGGCTGATTTTACACTCCAAACACATGTGGCAGAAAGTGCAATCAGCTGAGGCATGGTACCTGAGCTCTTTCAGTTGTCATGCTGCAGTCTGAGAAGAATTCTATCCCCAAATTATCTCCTTTCCTCAGAAAACCATCTGTTTTTAATAAACTTATAGAAGTGAAACTATCACTACACTAGCAACTCTGCCCAGAACAGCAATTTGTAATCCACTAAAAAGCTGAACGAGACTGAAAATATATTGCAAGAAGCCTGATGTTCCAGCCCCAATACCCAGCTGTTACATTTTGGGAATACATTAATAAAACAAACAAACAAACAAAAAAAAAAAAGGAGTGGGGATGAGACAACGTGCAAACAACTTCAGTGACATGGTAATTAGCTACAGCCTTTGTGCTGGAAAGAGATCAGTTGGCTAGGCAGCCTCAGAAGCTGACACATCTGATTCAATATCCACACCATGGTCCATGCTTTTACTACTCCCTCAGCAAGATTATTCTGAGTCCAATTTTTTCATCAGTGGATGCCCCATATAGCACAACTCAAAATTTTTAACTAGAAATTAAATGCTCACAACCATGCAGGCAGCCCTGTTGAAAACATGAACATGGTTGTAGGAAAAAGAAACCAAGTGTAATGCAAACCTCTGCACAAGTCAGTGCAACAGTATGACCCAGAAGCACACTGAAGCTGTTCCAACCAAGCAGGAAGTACTTTGTAACAAGGCTGCTACCATTTCAATCCATTATCTTGTACCCATGTATCTACCATAATGCAGAAAAGTTCACAAAACCAGGTGGCTGCCTTGTAGGTGAATGCTGTGCCTTAAAATAGTCTTTTTAACAAAATAACTGATATCATTCACAGTTCGACACAGCTTTACCCTCTCCTTGCTAAGAAAACAAAACAAAACCAAAAAACAAACAAAAAACCCAAACAAACAAACAAAAACACCAAAAAAAAAAAACCCCACCCTAAAAAACAAGGTAAAATATGAAGCTGCACAATTCCTTTATGTCCATTCCCTTGTACTGTATCAGGTAAACAATAATCCTTTAATTCTGTCACATAAACAGGTGAGTTTAAATCACAAAAATCTTGAAAACACTGAAGTCTACTTCCAAGACATGAGCTGGTAGCCTTTCACACACTGCAGATTTCTTGATATTGCAAAAAACTCCAAAATGTTAAATTCAATGGAACATCCACCTGAGAGATAGAAGATGCAGTAAGGACTACTAACATTTAAAAAAACCTAACAGTACTAATTTTCTATCAACAATTTAAAGTCACCAGTGCCTCTGGATGATGCATTTGCCACTGGCAGTAAAAGTCTTCTATTAGGATACTGATGAATGAGGAACTTGGAATCCATCACACAGACTCACATCCAGGCAGTGAAGCTTTGTGCAGTCAGATCTCTAGACTGGAATACCCAGAAGTGTCAATTTAACTCTTATGCATGATATGGAGCATGATATTTGAAAGGTAGTTTCTAATAATACTGTCTAAGCAATTTCCAGCTTTCTGATGAACAAGAAGCAGCTCTTTAAACCCACCTGTTACAAACATTGCCTGTGAACACTCTTGCCATTCACCACCAAAACAATCCAAAGTTTAAATCAACTTCTCAAAGCCAGAAAAAAACTCTAATGTAGAGTCTTTCATAGTCATTTCATAGAATGAAAGATCAGATCAGAAAGTTGCAGGTAAGGTTCACATATGAAAATACCATTGTTTCACTTGCCAGCAACAAAACTTCACTCCTAATAAAATGTACATGTTTTCAAAACACTGGCACACTAAATATGATGAGTTGCTTCTGGCTTGCTGTCCCTTAGCAGAATGTACATTCTCCTATAAATACATTTAGATGAAGCTATAAAACTTAGATTGGGAGCTACAAACACAATAAACATTGTGTTTACATGGATTCATAGATTGAAACATTGTGTAAACATGGATTCCAGAGCCACATAACAGGATCCAAACCCAAGTCTCCATTTGAAAAGGGCTGCTAAAGGACTGATTCAATGATAAGCTGAAGTTTTCATCTATATTCGACCTTTATATATATAATGAGAAACAGCAGCCTTCACAGGGAGGAAACAGGCCAGCTGGTTTGCCCCTTTCATACAAGCCCTACACTCCCTGAAGCAAGAAGTGAAAGGAAGAGTCCTGTGAAAAGCAGTTTGAACTCCCACTGAAGTGCATCTAGGTCAGCTCTTCAGTTCTGTTGAAGAAGTGCCCCTCCCAGCGCAGTCCTGCACTGTGGCAAGATCACCCATCACTGCCTTACTCTGAGGATCTTCCCCTACAGTTGTAAACTTGCATACATTTAAACAATGTGGGCGATAAGTCAGCATGTTTTATTCATGCTTCAAGCAGTCATGTCTTTCTCTCACTTCTGTGGAGGACCATTTTAGAACATTCTGTAAAGTATCAGAGTGATTTAAGATATATAACAAAACTGTGCCAGAGGCACCAGGAACCTGCCAGACTCTGCAGGCTAACCCCTGACCATCTGCTATGGAAGCACCTGCTGCCATCGTGTCACCTGCTCTCATGCAAAGCCAAGAGTCACTTTGAAGCAATGCACTGTACTGTCAGCAGTCAAGCTACAGCCTTGTAGCACTTCTTAGGACAGAAAAGTTTAAGACACTTTCTTGAAAAGATGTGTCCTTTGGTCCTTTAAGTGCATAGTAGAACAATCTTAGCTCAAGTGGACACCAAACTCTCCAATCTAACTTTACCAGTGTTTTGCATTTAGGAGATTAGATAACCTAGTCTCCTAAACAGTTAAAAACAATGAGCAAAGAATGCTGTTTTCTTTTTTATTCCTTCTTTGAGTCAGTACAGCAATCTTGTCAAAGCATATGGCTCAACTGTTTTGTCAGAACTCTGCAGCCCAATTGCAACATAGGAGTTCTGCCAATTGGCTTTTTACCTGTGGTAATTCTGCATAATGGCTTACTACCAAAAGGAGTTGATTGCCACAAGTCAGACCCAAGCTGCAGACACATCCCGTCAGCAACCTGCAGTTCCCAGTACACGAGAGGCAGGGTTTGGCAGTCTTCAAGAAAGATCATGTCTACCTACTCACAAAATCCCCTCTACAAAAAAACATCATAACACATTTGAGTTTTACCAATAGCTAGAAAAAACAGACTCTAGGAAAGGCAACTGGCTGACATGCTGCCTCTGCTCAGATGGCCAGAGTAGAAATTACATAAAGACACATCAGGGCCTTTTAGCATCCAATCCCTGTCATTAAACTAAGTCAAGATACAGATATAATCTACAACAAAGCATGAGATCACATTATCCCAGGCAGAAAAGAAAAACAAAAAGGTATTTAGACTTGGCTGGTCCAGAAGTCAGTGGTAATATTGTGCACTGTCATTTCCTGTGCCTACAACTAAGCCTTGATGCCCAGTGAATGCCCCATTTGCCAGAAAATACTGTTCTAGTATTCCACCTACATTCATTTCAAGGCTGATGTCCAACATCACTTGTGATGCTAGTGCAGATGGATAGTATACTATATTCTCCCTCCTAGTGAATTACAGCTCTCAACTGCTTTAGTAAATGTGTTTCACAACCTAAAGAGAAGACTTTTTGAGCTCAATCGAAACATGTTTTGTATTGATTTTGAGTATTTTGAGCCAGCTCTGAAGTAAATACGATCAAAATAGCAAGATTAAAAGCATTAAAAACTGTTTTAAGGGTCCAGCATATGGTTTGCAAGATTACAGAAAAAGCAGACCTTACCATACTCTGCAAAGTGACAAGCTAGCCTCTGCCAAGTATTCCAATTGTCTTCCAGCAATTGCCAACATCTGGTTTATTCAGCTTAATTTAAGTCACCACCTCTCATCCAAGCAAAATTTTGGACTGATGGAACATCAAGCAGCCATGCTGAATCTGATGGGGCAGGATGCTCTAATATCAGCTCACCAGTGAGGCTCCACACTGCAATCTTGCTGATACTGCTGACTCAGAGGAACAGAAGTACTGCTGCAAAGCCTGCGCTACAGATCACTGCCTGCAAAGCTACTGGCCAGACTTCTTCTATCTTCTCATTTAGTCTGAGTTCAGGGTTCAGCCCTATGCCAGATGACCCATCCTTTTCTTTATATCTCCAGCAATGAGGTGCAGACCCAGATTTCCTGGCTTGCTTTACTCCTTGTTTTTTGTTTTCACTGTATTTGAAATCCCTTTCTCCAAACCAGCCAGAACACTATTCCTAATCTGCATGTCATGTGTTGAAGCTTGGAGATGCAATGTTTATCCCTCATTGGTGAGGCTCCTGTATTTACCCAAGGCACACAACAGAACTTGTGCTTTTTCACCCTTACCAGCACCCCAATCTGTGCTCCAAAAAGGAACAGGGCATGGTAACTTAAGGATACTGTTCAGTACTGTTTGGACTCACCTTTAGGCTATGGTAAGGCTAAGGTGAGACATATAATGTCATCGCTCCACCCCCAATTTTTCCCCATCCTCACCCAGCTCCTTCACCAATACTGTATGTCCACAGCTGACTGAGGAAGGTCTACCCCATTGTTTTCTTTGGTGGCAGGGAGTGAACTCAATACACATAGCAAGGTTTTGGTAGCACTGGGAAATGCTTCAGCTGGGACTTCTGAGAACAGGGGTCTCTTCCAGACATTGAGAGCATATCTGCTTCAGCACCATGGAGTGCATCCTGTGCCTCCTGCTCCACCTCTAACCTAGTGTTCTCTGCCATTTCATTTTCCCACTTCTTCCATCTGTCCAGTATTTTCTGGTTAGTCTTAGTTCTTAAGTCTTAGTCTTTTTTCTTAAGTTTGTTTTCCTTGAGGTGGCAGAAGCTTGGTGGCTGGGTTCAGCTGTGTGTTGCAGCAGACCCACCATGGAGCTGGCACAGAGCATGTCCTGGTCTCTTCTCACGGAGGCCAGCCCTGCAGCCAACAACCTGCCATGGACACCCAGCACTGGGCGAAGGTAAGCAGGGCAGGAAGAGCAAAGTAGTCTCAAGAGCCCTGAGCAGCAGTAGAAAAATGCTAAAAGCAGTGTGCCTCTACTACGCTACCATTTCTTCAAAAGTGAGAGCTGCGAGAGCAGGAAATGATCCTCTTTCGCTACCAATTTCTCCGTCCAGCAAGAAGCAGAGAAAATGAGTATCCTTCAGAATGCTTTATGCCCTTCACAGTTATGCTGTCATCTACTTTCAAGCACTTCAGAGGATCCTTCACATGGCAGAGACACAGAAGCATGGACTGACGACAACTAGAGAGCATTTTCTTGGAGACTTCACGGAATTCCCCACTAGTGTGACAGGCCCATGTAAAGCATGCACAGAAGAGAAAGGGTTTAAGAGGCTGGGAAATCAGACATAGATGAAGTTAAAACACAGAAAATCAATCAAACCTGCAGATTTTTGTTGTTGTCATTTAGAAGATGTTCAATCACTGCCAAGATCTAAGGGAGCAACATTATGAGATTATTATGAAACATACTCAACTACTAAATAGGAGTGATTGAAACCATACTCTGGACACTGCTATACTGACCATCTCATAAAAACCTACTCCATTATCAAGGTCTACAATGGAAGTCAGTACAACAGAAAGACCTGACCTGTCCCAGAATTTATCATCCATGACCTTGACAAAGCATGTGTAACAGAAGGATCTTACTTACTCTTGAAAAAGACTAAGAATACTTGCCCTCAGGACTAGTCAATCTTCATCAAGTTACACTGCTTACATGAAAAAAAGGTTAATATTACAGTGCCTACTCATTTTCCTGTTCCCTCATCTTCCCTCTTCCTTTCCTTAGGCATTGCACCATAAAACAACTTACACACAGAACAGCTGAAATGCAGAGGATCAAGTGATCCTGCCCATATTTCAAAATTTGGATCTTAACATGAATTCAAACTTCTGCTCTGATACAAACATATTTTGAAGGATTGACCAAGTCTTAGCTTAATTAGAAGGGCAACCTTATCTTGGTATTACACATACCTTAAAAACAGTATGGGGCTGGGGGAGAATTGAAAGGTAATGCCACTTAAATACTCAAGAACAACTAATCTAAAAAGCATTTTTATTACCTCGCCTTGCCCATAACAGACATTTATTTCTACTCCTATTCAAAGATCTGCATGCCTACAAATGAAGTGTGTCCTCAATACCCTTTTAGGAAAGGACATGTTAGAAGCCCACAGGAACAGCCATTCAACACAAAAATTGATGATGAGTCCTTACACACAATAAATGTGCTAATCTAATTAAGAATTAAAGAAAACAACTGCTTGCTTGAATATTTTTCTTTTCAGCTGTGAGAGCAATTCATTGGGGTGATAGAGGAGCTCACACTATAAAATCCACACCAGCTATGACAACAAAAACTGAGACACAGTATTCCAGCTGATCTTCAGCAGTAACTTTTAAACAAAGTCAGTTCTCTGACTCACAGAAACTGTGACAAATTACTGCAATACAAGATACAGTGAGACATAAAAGCAGTTTCATTAGTAAAGTGTGAAGGATTAAGCCCACTGTGTACAGGGATTCTGTTCTTGGCAATTTTCTTGAAGATACACCCACAGCTGTAGAGACCAAGCGTCACCTGGACTGCAGAGCAATGCAGTACATCTGCACTACTCCCACTAGGAGAGAGCCTCAAGCGCCAACAGTCTTGGAACACTCCCCAAATCACTTCAACAGCAAACAGCTTCTGAAATACACACATCCTAGTTAGCCTTGTCCTTTAACCCACTGAGTCAACAGACACTGAAATCTAGGGACTCAAGGTAGTCCACTGACCCCCAACTTTTCCCAAAAAGCAGAGACAGACATATTCCCCAGCAGTAAGACACAAATTTCTAAGACTAACCTGTGGGACCCATCAACATCATCTTTACTGAGGCCAGGCAAAAAAGTTTAACAAATAGCTTTTGGTCAACAGACAGTTTTATTTCAACACTAGTGAATTCAAACTTGTTAGGTTACCATCAGAGACTGAAGAAGAAAGGTAGAACATGGCAGAAAAGAAGTGTCTGTACAAGCAAAATACTGACACCAGCCCTGCAGCTCAGTTACCACCATGAATTAAACTATAAACTTCTTTTTAGAGCCTCTGCTTGCCAGGTCCAAGCAAATATGCAAAATTAGACTTGGGATGAAAATAAGTTGCAGCAGATACACAGGTCATCTCCACAGCAACAGAAAATCAAATCCTGATATTCCTCTGCTTTGTTTTGACTTTTCACAAGCATCTCCCAGCTCTTGATCAGGCTTCTGAGAAGGTCTTCTACCTTATGAGAATTACTTTGAAGAAGAAAGGAGACATATGTGGTCTTTTCAGAATACACACTGCAGAACTTCCTCCTGCTGCAAAGCAATTGCAAAATAAGTCAAGGAAAATCCCAGCCATTTCTATCATTTTCACAAACAGGAACTTGTTACAACCACCTGCAGATGCAGCAACCTCACTAGTTTCCAATTCACTTCCCTAAATGAAAGCCTGAAGGTCTGTTTCTGAGCGAGATCCTATAAAAAGAGCTGAGTTGAGATCTACCTACTTTTCCCTCACCTATGATGTGTTTTCAAAGTTGAAAGTCATGTTATTTCCTTTCTCCACAAGCATCTCCCTGTTGATAACATCAGAGTCATTCCCATTTGAGTCTGGAAGCAGCCTTTTACTTGGCCCACACAATTAAATCCTCAGTGAAGCCTTAACACATCTTTCAGAACAATTCTAAGACTCAAACTCCTATGCTGTGCACAAGTATTGCCTTCCCACTTGAATTATCAGCTTATATATCCTAAACGTAGCCCATATGCCTCATCCACCCACTGCAATGGCCCTTCCCACTGCATCAAAATAAAGTTGCTAACTCCCCACTTCTTCACAGGAATAATAATTTAGGTAACAAACATTAGGTAGCTGAGGGGTAGGAATCCATATATTAGTGGTGATTTTTAGACAACTCCTGGACAACAAGAATTCTGTAAGTCAAAAATGGTCAGAGCTCAACTGTCCCAAACCATCAGAGCATCCTAGATTTACATTCCTTTTCCCATCACAGGGATTGAGAAGCTCATTTAATGCCATCTGGCACTACTTCCAGCAGTTGTTGAAAATTCACTAGTAGGAAATCTGGAGTTCAAGAAAATGGTAAATCCTGTTAACAAGCATAAGGTAGCAACCAAATGATACCTTAGTACTCCTTCACATGACCAGCCTGTCCAGCACTGAGAGCCCAAGCCAAAAGACAGCAGCATCTATATTACAGTCTGGATTTGAAAGCTATAGCAAGTGCAGAAAACCACATAAAAGTAAACACTCAGCAGCTCAGCTTTTCTACACTGAAGACATTATTTTTTTCTTTTCTCCCTTACACCACCTTTTACCCTGTCACCTATGATCTCCCTATAACCCTCTGGAATTATTATCTTCTGCAGAAAACATATGAGAACAGGCATCATTGTATCCTATCCTTACAGGACTACTTAACCCATGTTAAATAGTTGATCTCTCAATTTAATTTACAAAGCCCAGTTGCTAAGTAGGGCAGTGGAAGAGAGGTTGTGTGACTTGACACCTGGCCACTAAGACACTAAATAAAATTATGGAGTTCCCTAAGGACACAGAACCCCAACGTCAATACCAGAATTACAGCTCTTCATAAGGGATCGCTCCAACCATCACTCTCTGAAGAATTTTTAATCAACTAAATCCTTCATACCTTGACATAAAACTTATTCTAAGGCACTGGAAAGTTTTACCTTTCATTCTTCACATCTTCAAATGCTACTTATCTGACTTGAAACGCACCCAGCCAATGAACCTCTGAACTATTATTTACAGCTTGTAAAATAGAAAAAAAAAACCCAAAAAAACAAACACAAAACCCAGGCATATGTCTTCACAGGAAATTATAACTTCTTTTCCTCTTATGTGACATGCAGGTAGGTAAGAAATTCTGTGGAATTCTACTGGCTTCTGTCTCCAGAACACGCACTTTCTTGAATAGCAATATCAGCACCAATATCCAAACACAAATCCTTTACAGTCCTTACTATAACACTGGTAGATTATTTCTACCTCGCTTTAATCCTGCCTATTCCAGACAGTACTTTTATTTATATATGTATACACACACAGAAACACAGAGACACATAGACACAGTATGCTTTCAAATACCTGAGCTATGCTTGAACTTCTAAGCTAAAATTTCTAGTAACAGATGTGGTCTGTATAGGACAATCCAGACACAGCCTAAAAAGCATTTAAAAAGATTAAAAAGTGTTGATGGCTACCTAACAACAAGATAGAAGAGACATCAATAACCAAAATTATTTTTTTAAATATACAAGAAAACATGACAGAATACCTGATATCAAGACCAAATATCTACTTAAATAACAGTTTAGACTCCAGTGAGTCTTCAATCAATGCTGCTTACATCAGTATTTCTTGGACACATATGCAAGAGCATCTACATATACTGAAAGACCAGCCTACTGTTTGTCACTTGGAGGGTAAGCTACAAAGTCATTAGAAGTGAAATCTGGAATTATTTTCCAGAAGTAATGCTACCTGCTTTTAGCAAATACTGCATCATCAGAACTGTACTTACAAACACCTTCACCAGCATTACTTAGCAATGGCCAGCAGCCAAGAGACTGACTGGTATAAAACCTGCTGATCTTTACTTGAGTGTACTTCTTACCATGTCCAAAAAAAACCCCACGGGAAACCCACTTAGTTTTAGATATGAACAGCTGCTGTTGATCTGCCAAGTTCAGTGCTGGACAGGGATACTACTGGTAAACAAGACCAATTAACATCACAGGACCAAATTTTTTCACCACTCTACTACTTGGTGTCTCCAAGCAGGGACTGACAGTGGAAATGAAATTGTCAGGATGAAACATGACTAGCTTATTGTTTTTCAACAAATGTTTTGCCTCAACTTTGTTTCATGCCTTAACTAGCTAATGTCAGTCCAGAATACATCCAAAATCTGAGATAAAGCCAACAGCCATCTTCAATAAAACATTGATGCAAACTACTGGACAGCTCACAAAGTTGCTGTCTGATACTTGGGACCTCAGCAACATCCCTTAAACTCTCCAAAGGTTGTCCCAATCTACAGCACAGCGTTATCCCAGTGCCTTGCCTTTTAATCACGCCATCATCCACACCTCTTCAGAAGTGGAGATGCAGTGCTGTGGAGATGGCCCCACTCATGCTGGTGCTTGGCCAGCTCTGGGAATATCATTTATGTATATCTCATCCTATCTTAATCCTAACCAAAACAGGCAATGACAAGCATGTGTCCATTTTGCCCCATGTCTGATTTTCTCCCTTCTTCCCAAGCCCCTGCTCCATAAGGCGTTCTTTACACTGTCTTCCTGAATAAAAGGCAAGAGGTCATGAGGAAAAAAAATGGCCGAAAGAGCAGTATTATGCAATAAGAGAAGAAATGCAATAATAACTCATCCTCTCCTGGAGATTTCCCATCACCCTCATGCTTTGCAAGCTGGATTAGAGCAAGCGTGACAGCCAGCCGGCTCAAAGGCCCACTGAAGTGCCCTGCGGGCAGGCTCCTCAGCCCCGGGCCTTCGCTGGGGAAACAAAAAGGGATGCTCACAATCCAGGTGCTTTTTCTTGGGCCCCATCACTTCATGCGTGGTGGCTTTGCAGACGGCTCTGGCTACGGCCGATCCCGTAACGCTGTACTGAGCAGCTGCGATGCGATCTGTCAGCGTCTGACCCGACATCTTCGAACGGCGTGCTGGCTGCTGCCTGCTCTGCAGGGGCGAAAGACACGGAGGGGAGGGGGAGATGCCGGGTCTGTGGCCGGGGGGAGGCACGGCAGGGGCGCACGCAGCCGGGCACTCGCACAGCCCCGCCGCACGCACAATGCTCCCCCGGGCAGCCCGGCCCCTCCCGAGGCGCAGCCCCCCCGCCCCGTTGTGTAAGCCTCTGCCTCGCTAGAAGCCGCCCGGGGCAGGAAGGGTATTTTAGGCGTTGCGAGGAACAGATGAAGGGGAAATAATGACGGCAGCTGAAGGAGGCTGCACACAAATACGGTGCGAGCCTCCGGGATGGGGGGGAAGGCATCCCTCCCGCACCTGCCTCGGCAGCGCCCGACCCGCGGAGGAGCCTCCGCCGCGCCCCGGCCCCGCCGCAGCGCCCGCGCCGCCGCCTCCCCGGTGGGAGATTATGGCACCGTTGCGCCATGTTCTGCCCTCCCGGTGCCTCCCCCACCGCCACCCCCGGTCCGGCAGGGACCCCCCCGCCCCGCGCCGGGAAGCGGGGCGCCGCTGGATGCGGCGGCGGCGGCGCCCAGCGCCATGCAGCATCCCGGCGCGGGGGGACAGCGGGATGGACCGAGCGCCAGCGGCCGACCTGTCAGCGCGTCCTTCCCTCCCGTCCTCCTGCCGCCGCTCCGGGGAGGGCACTGCCGGCCCCCGCCGCGACCGCTGCCCGGCCCGGCCCGCTGGCGAGGCGCTCCGCGGCGCAGCAGCCCCCCCCGTCCCCCCGGCCCCGGTAGCCCCAGGTGCCGGGCGGGCTGCCCCCTCCCGCCGCCGCCGCCGGGGATGCGCTGGGCGTCCACGCCCGGGAGCCGACGCTGCTATTTCCAGCCGGCGGCTTAATCCTCCCGCAGCCTAATCCCCGCGCTACTGCCGCAGCAGCGCCGCCCCCTAGCCCGGTGCAGAGGGCGGGACGGAGCGGAGCCGAGCGGCGCTGCCGCCGCAGATCGGTGCCCCGGCGCAGTCAGGTGACCTCGTTCCCCCACCCGCATCCCGCTTCCCGGGGCTGGCGGCGGGCACGGCCGGAGCTGCTCCCACGCGGGGGCTGTCCCGGTGGGGATCCGCGACTCGGGGGAGCCGAAGTCGCTGATGTTTCCCCGGTCTACATCACGGTCCTGTCGTGAACGCTTAAAATAGTGCCTTGAGGGATCCCAAAACCGCACATAGACTAGATTTCTCCAGAATGTTGTTATGATGTTATTGTTATCAAAAACATCTGAAATATGTCCCCAGAATGGGTTTTCTCTCTGTTATCTAAGGTACCCTACGGGTCTTGGTTACAACCCAACCACACTCGGGAGGATCTATTGCTACAATTTTATTGTGTATTGAAGCCTACCGGAGTGATCCGTGAAGTATTGGGAAATGTGGTGTACATATATTACCATAAATTGGCTGAACTTAGTTTTGGAGTAAAGTGATTTAAGTGGGTGGGGTCTAAACGAAATGGCACTGGTAGCAATTCCTTTGAGCTGCCGGTAGAATAAATTTCAGAAGTGCATGTTATTAATTAGCTGCAGAAAACACTACGTACAGTCAGTATTGAAGAGTTGTGCACACCAAGTGATAATTGGGTTGTGTTGCATACAAAGACACACGGCACCATTTTTATTTGTTATACCAGGAGCAGAACACTGACAAAGGATTGTGGTCTGTGACAGTATGAAACTGTAGGTTTTTTACTACTTCATTCTTTCTTTTTTTCTTTTTTCTTTCTTTCTTTTTTTTTTTTAACCCAACAATACCGACGTTTTAAAATCCTACGTAGCCTGAAAGCTTGAGAATGCTGTTAAAATAATGCTCAAAAATTCAAGTTAGCTTTTCTGTGGGAAAACTCCTCCAAAATAGCTGTAAAATGGTGCCTTAGACCACTGAAAACAGGTATTCAGGTTTGCACATTTTTGATATTGGTTAAATCTCCTTTTTTTGCAGAGAAGACAGATTTTTTTTTTGATTTCAAGATTCAAAGGTTTTCTCAAATACAGTGTTTGACTATGGAGAGGAATTCAATTTCAAAAAAGATGTAAGGTGTATATCACTGTTAGCAATCAGCATTAGGAATCTGCAAACTTTGAATATTTCCATAAGAGAGACTCTCATATTCCAATAGTGAGAATGTGTCTGTACTTCTCAGTTCTGTTCCATATTAAGTAGCAAATAAATAAACCATGGAGTTGCACAGAAAGATAATACTGTGCTCTTTAGCATTACTGTAGTCCACCATTCAAGTATGGACAAATTTTAGTAATACTTAGAAATCGTTTCTGTTACCACAGAAATGTTAACTTCAATGCCTAGGAATTTGTCACTAATGATATGATTTATGGCAGCTAAAAGCATGTCTTAGCAGAGGCACACAAACAACTTTTCCTCTGTACTTCACAATCAGTTATTGGGTTGTACTCCCAATTGATTTCAGAGGAAAGAAACAGTTGGGATCTAATGATACTTCGTGTTCCATTACTGGCATTGAGTGACTCTGAACTTTTCTTGGTAATACTGACAGGAGTTTGGAATGGCTTGAGTTTAAAAGAGAAACTTCCTTTTAAACTGATATATTACAGAAGAAAAACACAAATTGTTTCGGACCTTGTTAACTCCATAGAGCAGAAATTTAGAATGGTTTTATTTCCTGCAAGCAGGGTAGTTTTCAACTTTATGCTAGCCTAAGTATTTAATTAGTGATGCAACTTTTATTAGCATTTAGTGTACATCTTCAGTGTGAAGATGTGGATACTTTCTAACTAGCCTGTGTTGTTATCAACAGATACTGTCACTGAGATTCTCATCTGTGTCACCAAAAATTGTGATTGTTATTACTCAGCTAATTTTATATCTTCATATTGTCAATATATTGAAGGAAAAGATAAGTCAGATAATCTGTACTATTGCCTTAAAACTGATGCAGTTTCTTAATGAAAACCTAAAGTGCTTTAAGAAGGTAAGACAAGAAGATATTAGTACTCTTTAAATTCAGAGTGAAGGGATGTGATCTACTTAAGCTGTATTGCTTTTGGATTTAAAACCAAACACCACTCCCCCAAAAATAACCCAACCCCACAAAACAGAAGTTTGTGTTTGTATTGAAAGCCGCACAGGAAATAGGAGCCATCTTGAATAAGGATACAGCACAAAGAGAGCTGCCCACGACTAAATGGATGGGGAGTTGGGGTTGCCATTTCACAGGGTAGTTTTAGATGAAGTCCCAAGAAGTTGCCTGGTGTACTGGTGCTCTGGCTCCCTGAAACCCAGGTTCATAGCTTGGCTGGTGGAGGTCTAGATGGGGGACATATAAGCTGCTGGAAAGAGCTCTCGCTGTTAAAAATATCACAGAATCAGTGATGTCTTTCTTGACTCTTTGTGCTTTCAACTTAATAATGGAAGCCTTAAAGAAGAGGAGATATATCAATTGCAAACTGAATAGCCATTTTGAAGCAGAAAGATAATTCTTAATTTGAAGTGAGAAAAATAGAGTTGGTCTGTGTTAGCCTCACATTCAAGCACACATGGAGGGAAGGAGGCATGTGTAAGGGCTGATTCATCACACCTCACACCTGAATTCTGCCCCAGAGATGCCCGTCTCTGGGGGTGATACAAGGCATGTAGACTCTACTTTTGTACACTAAGGTGCAATGAAAATCTGGGTGTTTGTCACCATAATTCTGCTTTTTTTCCATTTTTTTTCCCAGTTTCTCCTGTCAAGTCTTCCAGTTCTCCAGCCAACTTCGATGCCCTTTCCTCCTGTCTTCACAGGCCAGGCAGAGATTTAGACCCCAGCTTTTCTGTGCCTGAGCTTGCATCAGGACCAGTGCTGTTGTTCTGCTTCTCCCTCTTACTCTTAGGGCCAGTGGTACAAACAGAGCTCCTGGAGAGGCTGGCTGTAACCATAGTGATAGCAGCAGTCCTAAACAGATCTGTTTAGCTCTAGGGAGGGGGAAAAATGACTTTTCAAAGGAGAAGCATCCTCCTGACTTTCTATCAGGTTGATGGAGCCAGTTAGTTTGCATTAGGCTTTCTTTACAATGCAACAGAAGTTACAAAACAACAGTAGGTACTCAAATAATGCAATATTCAGGAGTTTCTGGGCTTCTTCTGTCAGATATAACCTCATTGCTTGGTCTTGTGTAGGTTCTGTCCCCAATTGTTTGTTCAGCCTCTGTACTCACGATCCTTAATGGCATTTGTTTCAGTAGTTCCTTTGGTTGCTGTGATATGAACCAGCAATGAGAAATTAAAGCAGTTTGTCAATTTTCCAGTCAGAATGATGGTCTGATAAGGATGTAGCCTGAATGTGTTTGTACATCCCAGGCAGAAGATTCATCTCCTTTTGGAGAACTACTTGAGCTACTGAATCTAAGAGAACCGCCATACACAGTGGTAAGGGTACAGGCTTGGTGGCATGAGTATATACTCTACATCCCATAGGAAATGCCTTTTTTATGTCTTTGAAGATCTTTGAATATTAAAAAGTTAATTTAGACAAGAGATAGAATTAATAGAAAAGTTACACAAAGCATGGCTAATGAGCTCTTTTACTGCTGGTTAAGCCATGCCAGTGAGGTCATGTTCTGCAGGATATGGAGTGTCTGCATATTACAGAATGGTTGATGGTTGATGGTTACAGAAAGATGGTAATTGGCCTATTCTGTACAGATGATAAAGATGTGTTCCTTACCCAGCACACTGGTTCCCACAAGGGCCACCTTAAAATCTGTATTATTTTAGAGACCTCTGTTGACTGATGCACTAATGGACCCCATCATACACATTACAAGGATAGCTTTTGCTGCTGGAGTAGTTTTCTGGGTTGTTTCTGGCAATAACACCGAGGTTAATAGACTAGAAAGGGGACAGATGGACATATGTATCAGAAATGGAGCAAAAGTCCTGTATTTGTGAAAGTCAGTACCTGTGAAATTCCTCACTATTTAGTATTGATTTTGGTCACTAATTTTGTAATCCTGATAGAGCTTCCAATGCAAAAGTCTGGAGGTATGAAGTGTATTGCACTTCCACACAACAGATTCAGACTAGGCTTAAATTTGTATCTTTTTTTTTTTTTTTAATATTTTTTGTTACACAGAGCAATAATTTTTTACAGATTTATTTTTAAGTCTGTGTACCAAGAGCTACCTAACTTCCTGCTTCTATAGGTAATATGTATTCTAATATAGTCAATGTGGAAATAGCAGCTTTCTTTTGATATTAGACAGAGGAGAGAATTAATTTAAGAAAGTTGCAAATCAGCTTCAATACAAACGTTTTGTATTCCATTGAAGCTGTTGATATTGGAAAGGGCAACATTTAGCAAAAAAAAAAAAAAAAAAAAAAAGATTAGGTCACACTGAGCTTCATAGACATCACAAAACAGATTTGCAGGAGTATAGGCAAACAGATAATTGAGTACTAACTGACGTTTAAAATTTGTTACTCATTGACTAATTGACAGTCATGTCTTTGAATACAAAGTAACTCTGAAGGCATTGATCCCAATGGCATAATTTCCTCAAAGAGGGCAGGATTCTGCCTGAAATAAAATTCAAATTTCATGTACCACAGAAATTTTGATCTATGGAAAGACAATAGGCTTTTAAGCTACCTTGGCTTTGTGGACATTCAATTTTCCTTATCAAGACAAAAACAACTTTTTTGGTAAAGATGTATTATTTTGGTATTAATTTTTTTTTATTCATTCATGGCAGCATTTTGCTGTAAATGGTGAATTGTTGTATTAATAGTAGTAATAATTGTACCACTGTATCAATTGTATTTTAATACAATAATGGCTGTATCCTGGCTATGACCGTCATGTATAGAACCAGGGATGCTTCACTGACTTCTGTCTGCTCTGCCAATGGAAACCTTAAATGCTGTATCTTACATTGAACACAACTGGTACAAACTAGACCTGAGAAGCAGCTATCAAGGGAGGAAGCCTCTCTATATTCTTCAAAAAAAGAAAAGGATTTAAAGAGAAGGGAATTCCATTTCTTTGTTCTGCTAAATCAGTAAAGGCTGCCATCCTGCAGCCTAAGCCTTGTCTCTCACCTGCTTCTCTGGCTCTTGGCAAATCCCCAATTTCTGCAAAAGCAGGGCTGCTTTTAAACCGTAATTGCTAACATGCTGAATACTCCTTTGCAAATAATGTGCATTTAGAGCATTTTTTTTTTTACATGTTGTCCAGTATCAGCAGGAGCTGCTGGACAGTCAGTGTTAGGCAAAAGCTATTAAGATAGTGGGCCTTCAGCCAGGTCCGGGAAGGGTGACCCACCTTCTCTTTAAGAGCTCTGCCAGGTGATGTGAACTGTTTATTTGAGCTTTTGACATCCTAGAAGCAGGTTTTAACCAGAGAAGAACTTTGTGTGTCTTAGAATGAAGCTGATCTACAAGAAGGACGCTGTAGGGATTCAATAACAGTTTTCCTGATGGTCCGTGGAAGTGTGGTACCATCTGAACTTCAGGACTGAGCTTTCAAGCACGTACTGCCTGCCCTGTCTGTTGCTGATCTAGGCTCAGAAATTCTCAGCTGTATAGTCAAGTGACAGTCAAAGTCTTCTAGGAAATTTCTGAAGTTATAATTTCAGTGACAGATTTGTTCAGCAGAAGTTCAATAGATGCCAGATATATGTCAAATAGGAGGACAACTTTCAACCCTGAGGGTAAATTAAATTTTAAGCAAAAAAAGATAAGGATGTATTTAATAGGGAAGGGAGATTATGAATTGTGATTCCTTATGACCAAATATGACCTCTGCTCACTTGAAAAAAAAGCTGATTTATACAATTAGGTATATGAATGTATGCTAAGACTTACATATGCAAATATGTATATCATAGTAATGTTTCTAGTAATACTTAATTCCTAATCTTTTAATAATTTTGGTATTTTCAGTGCACATTATAATTTTGCTAAGGGTTGTGAGCCTAAAACTCAGTCTCCTGATGTAAGATCAAATTCATCAGCTATTATGCTTTTGAAATGGTAGTGTGACTGGTACAGCTTAGTGAGTTCTCACTTCCTACTCTGCCAGGCTTGAAGTTGCTCTTTAACTGAATCTGTACACCCACAGGAGGACATTTTTGATTGTACTGGCCTCCAGTGGCAACCTAAGAACCATTTTGGTTATGAGATGTAGTCAATCAACTCCTTTACGCCTTCTTCTTGACTTTTTGACTCTCACATTTAATTGGTCTTGCTTGCACAATACTGTGTCACAACCATGTAAAAGACTAAGCACTTCTGATTTTGGATTGCTGGACAAACTAGGATCATTAACAATGCTTTAATACAGTCGAGTGCATATATCTAGAAGCAAATCCTATAAGATTACTTGCAGGAAAGCTTTTACACTGAAAAAGGATTAAGGGTCATTGCAGGCAAACAGCATATTTGAACTTCCAGTGTGATGCTATGTAGAAAGACCTTGTCAGGTGTAAGACTTTGTAATCAGATACTTCCAACAAGATTGGAGTGCCATTTCCATTTCTGTATATGACTAGGATGACACTGGCACTACAAGACTGCTTAAATCCCTATTTTCATGTCCTCTTTATGGAATTTTGAGAAAATGCATTAGAGTTTTAGAAGGCTCTTTCTGTCTTCCTTATGGAGAAGTCCATGCAGACCCTCATGATAGATGTATACCATGACTGTAGGCTGCTTTCCCTAAAGGGAAAGAATTCTTCTCTGATTTGGATATATTTTTTGATAAAGTGGAAGCAGAAGAGGACAAATAATCTTTGTCAGGAGCATCTGTAAGATGTGCTTTATTTTCGACATTCTATTTCTGCCCAGATGTAGATGTTGCTACTAATCCTGTGAAGAGAGAGATTTATCCTTTTGCACAGAGTAGTTGGTCAAACTAGACCCAAGCCAAATGATTTTCCACTGGCTCTTACAGGGTTGGGACTGTGCTCGGGGTTTTTGCAATTTCCAAACACAGAAAACTGTAATGAACAGTGTTAAATGTTAAGTTCTCCTGCCTATTCTTTAGCTCACTGTGCATTCTGATCATGACCACCTAATTGGAAAAAACATATTCCAGCACAGGAAGAAAATTGGCCACTCCTATGTCTTCACACACCCCATACAAGTATTTGGCATAGGTTATACCAGTACAACCCTGATGCTCATAGCTGCTCTTCCTTCAGCACTTCCATCTAGAGTACATAATGAGACCCTTCTTTCTTGCCCATGGGGTATTCCTCATTTCTTTCCATGTGTCTTCTTGTGTTGAGATGACTTTCTAGTTTCATCAAAACCACTTATACTTGAAAAGAGATCCAGATAAGCCGTCCTCAACTTCTTGAAAGTTTGGGCTATAAAGCAACAGTGTCATAGATGAGGAGCTGAGCTCATTTTATTCTTAAGGCCATGATAGGAATGTTTCCTCACACACTACATGGTTAGGTTATCACAAGAAAGCCTAATTTCTACAGGAGGTGCAGCACCTGACCTTAGTGAACTAAATTAATACTTAAAGAATATGCATCAAAGTTGATTTCTTCTTGAGTTTAGTGTTATTGGGTAAACACATTGTGGAAAAATACTAATTACCATAAGAAGTGCTTAAGCATCATCCTTAACAAAGCCAAACTGTGTTTATCCTGCTGCTGTGGAATACTCAATGTAGGAGGAAAACAAATTACCTGTTAATTGCTTTGAGTACAGAAAAAGGGACAAATATTTCCTGATGCCACATTTATTTGATCCTGTGTGAAGAATAAGCACAACATTATTGATATTTTTCAATCTTTATTTAGCTATCTAATGAGACAGTTTTCTAGAAGCGCTGAATGCCAGCACTCTCCTTGAAAGTGATGGTACTCTGATCTTGCAGCTCTAGAAAATGTTGTTTTTTAAGATCCAAAGATTGACAGGAACAAGTTATTGACCCTACTTCAGATTAGAAATTTCGTGTGTGAGAGCTAATACTGTGCTAAATTTGGGGTGACTTAGAGAACTCAAGGCTATTATTAGGAAAATGCAATGCTCTTTTAGCATGCACACTTGTATATGTAGCCTGCGTGGTTTGATCAAGAAACACTGCTTCCAGTGTGCAGAATGGTGAAAATGATCTCCAGGAAGTGTGATAAAGGAAGTGATAATTCAGTACTCCCAGAGTGGAGCCACATAAAAGGAAGAATAGCAGAGCTTGCAATAGCAGGAGGTTAAAGATAGCTACAAATTTTTATGCTTGAAAGAGAGGAACTGCCTCTAGAAGCAAACATGGATTGAGATCAATATGTAGACAGACAAGGCCTAATAGATCATGTCTACTGGGCTCTTTATTTATATCCCTGTGCATGCAATCAAGTGCCTATCTGGAAATTTCAGTCAAAAATAATAACTGATCCACATCTAGCCGGAGCCTCATTTCTATGTGTTGTTAATAGAAAAATTATAGCCGTTACTGAATCATATTGACTGTTGACACTTTTCCTTCACCATGTAATTTTCTTTAGCCTTCATTTCTTTGGTGTCTTGAATTCAAAGAGCTCCAAGTACTTCACAAATGCTAATTTAACCTCCCAGCTTCTCTGTATGGAACATAAGTATTATTACCCCCAGGGACTGCCTTCTCTTTGTGTCAAGGAAGGGCTCACCACATTGCTGGTGTTGCTGTTTGCAGCATAGGAGATCTAAGGAGCAGAACCAGTAAAAGACTATCTTCGTTCAACAGGAAACAATACTGATGATAAATCTCCAGGCACTAAGTCTAAAAATGGTCAGGAAAATGCAGCTGAATGAAAAAATTTTTAAAAATATACAGCAAGGGTGCCATATAGAAAATATGTATATTGTGTTATGCTCCATTTATATTTTGGTGTACAATCAGCATTGATAAGCACAGGGATAAACAAGCATGTGGTTTTCAGGTGTAAATTAAAGTCAGTAAGTCTTACTGTTGTACTTAGCAATTGAGAGAATGGAAGTTCATCCTTTTGCATCTTTTTTTTTGTTTTTGCATTTACAGTGTCAGACTTGGCAGATCAGGACAGAACACTCAGTATTTGTGGGTGTTTAATCTTGATGAGTTTGAGTGGGACTACTGTGAGGGAGGCTAGCTCACTGCATAATGCTCTCATATTTGTATGTCTTTTCAAATAATTGATCATATGCATTTATGTCCCTTTAATAAGCATTCATAGAATAAAGATATTTCTCTATGACATGAAGACATTGCTTTTTTACTCTACGCAGAATTTCACCTGGATTATAAAGCTATTTGATAACTACTCGCAAAAAACCACAATGTGCATACCTTTCATTTAGACCAATAATGTGTACAGTTTATGTACATTAATAGTAGAGTCATCATTAAGTCAATTACTTTCTCATTAGGGGTGAATTCATCTTTTTCTCTCAAGACTGACATTGGAGAGTTCAGCAAATCCATTATGAAGGTTTAATATCCAGAATGCTTGATGTCATCCTAATTACCAATATTGACTTTGGAATAGATGTAATGAAGTGGAATAACTCATTTACATTGCAACTTGTCTACATTATTATTAATTTAAACCATCAATTTTTGAATATTGAAGGCAGTTTTTGAGGATCTGGATTGGCAGATCCAATGGGGATGCTACATCCCTTCATCATGGCTTTTCTAACCTGTATCAGCCAGAGGGAATCTTAGTGGTCATTGCAATGCATCCAATAGACCCCAGCTCCGCTGTAGTGTTGAAGTTAGGCCTAAATTATGTGGTGAGCCTTTATTTGAAATGCTAGAGTAGTTTTTAGAGTTAATTAAAACTTTAGAGATCACCTTGGTGTTTAGACAGTTTGGATGATACGAGGCAATGCAGGAAATATCCCTGCATGCTCTTATTTTTAAAGTGTTGATTCTTCGCTGCACTCAGAAATCCTTGAATGTTATTGAACTGCCTCAAAAAAATCTGAAGGGAAAAAAAGAAGGTTTCTTCTGTATATCGCTGCTCACAAACAAGGAAAAACAAAATCAGAACTCTTTAAACTTTCTTTTACATTGTGTAATGGCAGAAAAGGATAATGAGGTAACAACTTTTTGCTCAAATAAATCAGAAACAGGCAGCCTTGCCCATGCATCCCTCACACACTTATATTCTCTGCACTAGTTACCTTGGAAGGTTAATATCTGATTGTATTATTTTACAAATCAGCCATGTTCTGGTCCACTATTCATGTATAAAATTTTCATATAGATGTTTTATGAGATCATAGAATATAAGAGTATATAAAAGTACAGAATATAAATTGTTAACTTTTGACAGATTTTCCTTATGTGTTTGATGCAGGTGTAAAAGAAGAACCTGGGTCTTACAGGCTTCATTACAGTAAGATCTTGCACAAAGGCTCTGTAAGAATGATGGGGTTCTTCTGAGACAGAGTGGCTTAAAAAAAGGCAGAAATTTCCAGGAAAATTAAGCATACGTGCAGAAATCCAAATAAACCAGATACAGTAATTTTGGCAGTGGGGAGGTTATTACCATTTTGTTTGCATTGCTTAGGGGTTTATGGAAATTTTCAGAAATATCTCCCATCACAGGTCTGGAAGTCAGGTTTAATTAGAACCTTTGCTGTCAATCCTGACACATAAAGCTGTAAACAAGTAAGAATTCCCTCTGAAAATCACCAAGCCATCTTGAAGTTTGCACTGGATTTGCTGATTCTAAACAGTTCGATGAGTGGACGCTTCATGATCTCTCAGCACTGTGAGTCTGTAAAGTTGCTTCTGGCTCATGTCCAATTCAAGGCAACAGGACATTGTTTTAGTCTTTTACAGGAAAATTTTGCAGCAAACATATCTGTTCAAGTGCATATGCATCTTCAGATTGTGGCTTGTTTGGGTTTTTAAGCAAGGATAATTAAACTTTTTTTCTTCATGTAACATACATAGCAAATAAAGAATAAGATAATATTTCTGAGTGGATTTAGATATATTTCAGCTTGGGTCATTATATTTCTGTTTTCCCAAAAGGACAAGACTAAAATAACACAAGGTTTGTAGCAAAGATAAAATAGGATTTTCTTAAAACAATAACAAAAACTGCAGTCAACCTGCTTTAAGCACCCACTTAAAACAATAATGAAAACTGCAGTGAATCTGCTTTAAGCACCCACTCAAGAAACAAGTAAAAAAACAGTCACTTAACATTTGATGAGCTAAAAATTATGTGTTGACATCTATTCAGCTTGAAATCAGTTGAAGATGCTTTGGGGATAGTATTTTAAGAGGAGGTTTCCTAAATAGATAATACTCTGATGCTTTTTACAGTACCTAACATGTAAGTATTGTCATGAAATAGTAAAAAAAGTGACATTTTCCTAGAAAAATAATCACTGGAAAAAAAATGTAAAACAATGTTAATTGCAGAATAATCTCCACTTTTTACTCAGAAGGGTGAAGTTCTTGTCTTTGGCTATATTTCCTGTATTCTATAATCTTCTTCAAAGCTACCGGTGGTTTTAGCTCTCATTTACACACTAGTCACTGTTATGACAGAGTACATTGTGCTAGCAATGCCAAAAGTGTGAAGAGATGGAGATTTACCTCTAGGAATGCAATTAATTTGTTGAAAATTGGACATTGAGCTAAGCTATTTATCTGCTTTCCAGCCAAGAAGAAGTAATTCTGAGCTACACTCCATCTTACCATAAAATAGATGTCTTCATAAAGATCAGATGAATCCTGCAGGTATTTCTCCCTTGACAATAAAGGAAATACAGGTAATGAGTTCACAAACAAATATCCATGGTGCGGGCACCTAAAATGACCTAGGATGAGTGTTATCCCTAGCCTCACCAATTTAAATTAAATTTTACTTTACTTTACTTCCTCATTAATACTGTTGTTTTCCCTGAATTAATCCTGTAGAGCAGAGACAATGTGATAGGATACTTGAAAATTGCTAGCTCTGCAAAACACATAAGATATAGGAATTTGTACAGTGTTTTTGTACAGTGTTTTTGTATCCAACTACCAGGGATTTCAAGAGTGTCAGTAATTCCTTAGAGCTGAAAGTGTCAAAGTCTTCTCAAGTCCAGGGTGAACACCTGGTCTTCAGCAATAATAAAGGCTCTGGGCTGGGCTGCATCATAGGTCAAAATATCTGAGACCCACTGAGCTGCTGAAAATTCTTCAGAACATCCTCCTTTGTAGCCCTCTTTGATGAGGAAAAAAAAAAAGATTTTTAGAAGGGTGAATTTAGAGCTCTCTGCAAATCGTTTGGTAAATAGGCTTTAATATTCTTCCTTGAAACTGAGTGGGAGAGGTGGGGAAAGACAAGGGAAAGGAAATTCCTTCTGTTTTACAGGCACAGATGGAGAAGGAACAGGACATCTGCACATCCAGCGGGTTGCAGTAGTAGCTGCTTCCATGGAAGAGACCATCGGGAGGGTTTCTGACCTATTTGTGCCATGTGCTTTTATCTCTTATCTTATATGACCCAGTAATACTAGAACAGAGAAGGTTATGATGCACTGTCTGCATACCTGATACAGGGACTTCCCACTCACACAGCTCTGTGTCACACAGGTAATGCCTCCCCTGCAAGTACAACTCTTTAGGATGGGTAAAAGAGATTTACCTTAATATCACCATCCCATTTCCTCCGCAAGCAGACTTTAACATGACAGGTTTTTTTAGAAATACAGCACTAAGATCTTCATTCAACGTAAATCAGGGCTGTTTTACCTCAGGAGATGAAACTGTCCACAAAATTTAGGGAAGACGCTCTGTACTGTCGTACCCAGTTTGGTGACACTTAGTCCCAGTGGCAGCTTTGTCCCTGTCAGCTGGCAAGGCTGGAGAAGAGACACAGTGAAAGATCTGTGTGTGCATCTGCATCAATGTGCAGATAAGCACATGTAATGTGGTGGAAATTTTAGAGGTCATGATTGCACAAACCATGAAGGCACCACAGAACCTGGGAAGTATATGAAGATGTGCTCACACAGTAGCCCTCAGTGCTTTTTCTTAGCTTAGATGAATGGGAAAAAAAAATCTTCCCTTGATGTAAAATATAATTGATTTTCTTGTATGTAGGCACCAGGGAAGTAACTGGTAGGAAAGATGTAGGTCATTGTTTGTATCTACTGACAAGCCCCTCCTTGTGGAATGTGAGCACTGACTATAAGGCTAAAAAGGTAATAAGCTATTCTTTGATGTGAGAAAAAAATTAGAATTTCAATCCAAGAGACCATCCTGAATATGTTTAGATTTCCTGTCCCCAGTTTTTGAATTTGTCTAGAAGTGTCAGATCATCACAACATAGATTGTTCTAACCTTCTTGCAGTCAAGAGCCAAAATCCTTCAGAACTGAAACTGTCGTTTCATTTAATGTTTCTCTCTATGGTTGAGTACCTTCTGTGGCTTCAAGATGCATTTGATTGGTGGAAAATTACTTGTAGTTCTTGCATGTAATTCTTTAATTGAAGAAAACACAATGTTTTCACTGTTTTCATAAATTTGAGTAAGTATTCTTCCTAATGAATTTTTTTAAAAACATTTACTAATAAGATACCTATTTCAGTCAATGTGTCTATAATAAACATTCTTGCCACAGATTTTGAAGCCACAACTAGACATAATACTAATTCTACTATCAAAACTAATTATGGAACAATTCACCACTCTAAACCTTTAACTCAGTCCCATCTGTGCACAAATGGGAGAAGTTAATCTTTTTTCCTTTTTTTTTTTTTAATTAAAAATCTGTAAGGCCAAGGAACACAGTTAAATATTACATTTATGTTATGTTTTTGCTCTCTTGCTCACTTGGGATGGCAGTGCTCAGATCATGCCAGGCAATACTTTTTAACACGATTCACATGTTGCTATTTTTTCTGTAAAATCCAACTCATTCTGTCATTGGTAGGACTAAATATCAAAAATATAAATCAGAGCAGTAGTTAAGGGTATAATATATTTAAAGAGTTTTAAAATAAGGTATAATTTAATTCAGCAATCCAACAATCAGTAAAGGCTAAGCCTTATTTTCCTACTTATGTGAGTTACTACATTGCAATGAGATTAGTCACCTAACATAAGTAGGAGTTGGTTCTGCAATAAATCTGCAAACACACAAAAAAATCGAGTTAATCCTGAAATACCATTTTAGCTTGCTCTCATTGTGTCGCTTTAATATTGTAGAGGTCTCCTAGTAGTGACAGTTTTAACCTTGGCTCTCCTGCTTTTTGAGAGACGAAGCCAGCCCTTCATCTGAATGTTTTTTTCATAGTTGAATATCCTCATCTGTTTAACTTGAAAGCTAGGCTAAAAAAATGAATAATAAATTTGATGAAAGCTGGTTAAAGAAAACTTTTCATTGAATCTGGATTGCTCCCAGCTATCTTAATTGAACGAAGGGAAATTTTCCAAGTACACCTTCTATATTGGCTGACTGCCTTAGAAGTTCTCTGAAGCTAGAAAAAAGTCCTTCCTCTCCAAATTAAAACATATATTGTAAAAAAAATCCCAAACTATTAAAATCTGAGGTATGAAGTTACACCAGAAGTAATATAAGACAGATTCTTTCATTACAAGTTGGCACTAGAATTAAGCTGTCTGGTTTGGTGCTGGAACAGATAACAGAGTTCTGGTTTTTAAGATTGTGTAATTTTGCATATTGATAAAAATCCTGTTTTTTAAAAGAAAAGGGTTCTCATTATATTTGGATAGGTGTAAACTCTTAAAAGTACCAGCACTATTCCCTAGCAATGTTGAAGTTGGTCTGCAAGGTCTGACCCCAAACTGAAGCTGGGGCTGCCAATACCTCAAAGCAGTAAGGAGATAGCTGGTGGAATCAGAAGAATCAACTGGAGCTGGGGTTATTTGAAGATTAACCCAAAATGCAGTGTTTCCTCAAGGCACATCATCCCTTCAATATATTACTCCATGGTCTGTTGTGGCCAGAGATCTGCACAGCCTGATTTTCCAGCAGCAGTTGGAGGGCAGTGCAATAGGTAAGCTGATGACTGCCAGTGAAAAAAGTTCCAAACCTGTTATACTGCGGCTTTCTGACGGGGCTTTCTTCAATATTAAGTTGCCAAGGAATTCCCTTGGTGGTGGGAAGGGACTCAAGGAGAGGCAAAGTCAGGCTGGTGGTGGCAAAGCCTCACAAGGGCTTTTCCTTGGGTGGAGGAACAGCAGCACAGGGGTTGTGAGCAGTTGGCAGCATCCCTCCGCCATGAGCACTTTGAAATACAACATCCATGCATCATTTTGCAAAAATCCCTTTTAAATTAGCAGGTTCTGGTTTTGCCTGTTATGGCACTCCCAGGATGGGGTCTACCAAACCCCATGTTGGTGGGATGTCCAGGACCTTTCACCTTGCTCTGTAACGCAGTGTTACAAGGCAGTGCATGTGGAATTGAAGGCAGTGGTTTGTATGTGGTGCCTAACAACAGCCTGTGCTCCCACCATGAGACCAAAGGCTTTTTCCACTTGGAAAGTGTACCTGCTTCTCAGGAGAAGCAGGAACATGTGATTTTCATAGTAAATAAGCCTAAGCAGAGAAAGGCAGCAAAAATATACATATTTAAAATGTAGGGAAGTTATTGGTTATTAGCTGTACATGGTATTTCTGTTTGCTCACAACAGCAATCTGCCTTGTCTTCTCTAGACATAATTCCATGTACTTGTCACATAAATTTCAAGGTCATGGAAGCTGCAATTTACCATTGGGTGTATGGCAATCACAGTCAAATTGTACTGAAAAATTAGTATACATAGAATTTAGTTTGCAGAGGCGTGTAATAAAATAATGTTTTTAAAGAGCTATTCAGGCTCTTAAAAGTTAGAGAGTGCCAAATTTCAAAGAGCAACTGGAATTCAGCTCAATTTTTGGTAATATCATACCGAATGACACAGTCACATCTGTTTCCCACAATGTTCCTACCTTGTTCGTCTGAAGTATGGACAGACCTCACTGAGGGACAAAAAATCAAATATTCCACTTTCAGTAAGCTCAAGCATTACTTACACATTTTTTAACACAATTATTCAAATCCTCTATTGAATTATTAATCTCCTCATGAGATTTACTGTGATGATCTCTTTGCAATGTTATCACTGTTTACCAACATTATTTAATGTATTCTTACAGCTCTGTTTGAGGTTACTCTTCTCATAATTTTATATCCAAGGACCTGAGACAGAGAGACCTGAAGAACAGATATGAAACCCAGAATTATCAAGTATTATCTAAATTTGAGAATGCCCAATTTTAGAAACTCAGAGCCTGATTTTTTTTTATCTGTTCAAGTTGCAGCTAGCAATTTTAAGTGCAGCTGTGAATGTTGAGCCTTTTTCTAATTTAGACCCAGATGTCTCCAACTGGGCCACAAGAAAATGAAAAATGACAGAGGCAGGGATAGCATCAATCTCTCCAGGGCAGCGTTCAATTGCCTGCAGTCCCCTGCCTCATTTTCTGCACATTTTATAACTTCTGGAGCTTGTGAAGCAGGAGTCATGCTGACAACAATGAGAACAGATACATGACCCTGAAACCCTCTTTAATTATTTGATTGCAGATAATTTTTTCCCAGCTTATTCAGTTCAGAGAAAGAATGATCTCCAGAAAAACATTGTAATGCAAACAGAGCAGGTTGCACATGCATTTCCCAAGTATCAAGAACCTCTGCCTTCTCTAGTATATCAATGGGAATATTTTCATGCAAAATATTGAATTAATTTCTTAATAAAAGGACCTTCTATCCTTTTTTTTTTTTTTTCTTATCACTGCTCTGTTCTGGAAAGAAATGGTCGTGTGGCGAAAGCCTAAGGCAAGAAATTAGGAAATTTATTTCCAGAATAACTTTTGCCATAGACTTTCTTAGTGACCTTGGGCACTCCTTATCCTTCCTGTCATTCCCTTTCATCATCTTGAGACTTGGACTAGCACAAGGGCTGCTTCAGGGTAGTTTTGTGGTGCTTGACTCATTATTCTTGGTAGAAGGTCAGATTTTTAGGTACTATGAAATTGTGAAGTATTGTGCAACAGCATGCTGTAACATAAGTGTCAAACACAAAGTGTTGTTATTAAATACTATAATGGCATAATTGTATTAGGAAATAAGCCCTTAAAATTGTTTGTATGAGATATCTTTATGAATATCACTATTTTGTCTTGGCTTGAGCATGATGATTAGGTCTGAAGGCTCTGATGGCAAATATAAAATGTGCAGCATCACTGCCTTGCTTCAGAGCTGTGCTACACAGAAAAACAAGTAAATACATACTGTAGGACATACTGGGCTGAACTACTTGGTTACCTAGCAAATATATTACCTACCAAATATTATACCTACCTATCAAATATATTTTGATATAGTCCGAAACAATCCTACACAAGGAACAAAAGTACTCAAGCTTGAGAACAGAGTACTCAAGCTGTGTCTTTATGAGGGCCATGTGTTTGGGACAAGCAGACAAACAGCTCTCCAGGACAACCCAGAACCACACAGGATGTTCTTGGGGTTGCAAGCAGCAGAAGTGTGGGGAGATAATGCTATAGATGGAGCTGGTGAGATGGATAATGAAATTCCACAGAGTTCCTTGATCATTTTAGAACACAGGGGAGAATGTAGGCAAAAAGCACAGAAACAAAATTTCTGTCAAAGGGTCAGAAACCACAGTTGTTAATTTGGGTAGATGTTATAATTTTATAAAGAGATTAAATTCCTCTAAATTGGTGTCTTTCTGGAGAAAATATAATTAGGTGGGATAAATCTCTGCAATTTGAGATGGAAAGCTATAAAAAGTCAGTGCCTGGAATTTTAAACTGGGTAAGCTTAATAGGATAAAATTCAGGGAGTTTTTAGTGGGCTGGTAACTAATCATGGGACTATGTCACCACCAAGGATAGTGGTGGATTTTATGTCCTTTAGGAGTCACAGCTTGGATGCCATCTGGAGGATAGGCAGTAGTCCAAGACAAAAACATCAATATCAGTGATACACAGGACAATCTAATGATCCCTTTTGGCCTGACACTCAAGGAACTGAAGTTCACAGGAGCTCTGCCACTGACTTGAACGAAGGCAGGATTTCATCTTCTGTTCCCAAGGCTTTAATAATAGAAAAGGTATTAATTACCTCCACTCAAATGAAAGGAGTCAGAGTGATGTGCAGTACCATGAAGAAAAGCTGCCAACATAAGCAGCGATGATGCAAATTGAAACCAACTTCTTTTTCTTTTTTTTTTTAAAGTGAGTATTTTCTGCATTTCAGCTTCCTAGTCTCTTGAAGCACATCTGTGTGGTCAGTTCAAATTATAGAATTATTCTGGGACATAACCCTGCATGCAGTGGGAACCAGAGATGCATTGGCAACTGTAAAAGCAGCAGATGAAAGGGGGAGATCCCAGTGATCCAGATTTTACAAAAAGAATGGATGCAATTTTGGTAATTGAAAGTGAGGGATATTGTCAAAGATGGGTCAAATTGAAGGTCAACTACATTCTCAGTGAAGAGTAGAAGGATTAACAGCAATGGATAATTCTGGACTCTGGAGACGACTGCATCTCTGTCAAAGAGCCAAGAGAAAAGATAGATTCTTCTGCTTCAGTGGGGTTGACTATTGCTTCAACTTCAGAAACTGGCTTATTTGTATAGTTGCATTTAGGTACCTTGCCAGCAGTGAGACTGCTGGCTATGTACTAGTTTCTGTTAACAAGACACATTCTAATGTTACAAATCTTCACATTTTCTATTTCTTTCTGTCTCTGTTGAGGGGGTGGGGGTGATGCACCACAGCAGCAGTATACTCTGCTCATTAATGGCTGATGAGTTATTTACCTTCTTCCACAGAAAGAAGATCTAGAAAACTTTCTATGATTAAAAAAATATGTCTGGTCTAAAAAAATATGTATTAAAGGTCAAATACAGGAAATACTCTGTTGATATGGAAGATACTGAATGAATACTTTTGATTTTCCTGGTTTCATTTAGATTTGCATTTTGAGGCACTGGTTAATGAAATGCAAGAGGTCCCTCTAAGGTATTAAAAGAATCCAGTGAAGCATGGATGTATATCCAGAGTGCACACCTACAGAGAAAACCACAAACCTATAATTGATCAAAATGTCTGTGAACTATCCTCTAAAGGGATTTCAGCATCAACTATTTTTGATAGTGAGTATATACAGTGTAGCTATCGGCACAGTCAAAGAATAATGGTTAATGCTATGCTTTAGATCTTTGAAAATGGAGAGAAAAGCATAAATACATGGGTTCCAGTTTATCAACTGTGCCTGGTACATGCCTGTCTCAGAAAACCCTGAAATTCCAAACTGAGTTTGTAACAACCTCATTCTGGAACAAAGATTACGTGACTGCTCCACTGAATCAGTGCTTCACTGAATCAGGGATTCACTATCACATTTCATTTGCATGAAGTTGCACTGTTTTTTCATGATAGTTAGAACTAGGACATACAAATTTTGCCTTGCTCTTTTCTGACATGACCTATGAGAGAATTCACATAGTCTCAGTACCTCTTGATCTCCTTATCCGAAAATACAATGCCAGTTAAGCCATAGCAAGAATCAATGGAAATATTTGTATTTTTATAGTTCCTTTCACCTTTCTGTTCCCTTATCTGGTTGTTTTTTTTTTTTTTTCCTTTCTCTCCAGTGGTAGGAAAATGACAGCATGTCCGAGAAGTCTGGCTGGTCCAGCTGTACTTCTGCCTCTGGGCTAAATTGGAAAATAAGAAGATAATTGAGTAAAAGTCTTCTTAAGGAGTGTCTGTGATTACTAGATTATTAGGGGATAGTTTTACCATCACTGACCAAACTCAGACATGACAGCACCATATTCAATCCTATTTTCTGTACTTTTGATATTACAAAAAACATCAAAGTCTTTATAGGTGCTGCTGAAATGTTAAATCTATTCACCATAAGAAGAAAAAATCTCAGTACTACAATGCTTTTTCCATTTGACAGCTTCATCACATTAAACTTTCTCTTTTAGTGTCCCTGTACCCACTTTGGCTATATTCATAGTTGACTTTTATTTCTCTTTAATAGTCTATATATTTTTCTTATATGGTGTGTTGTGGAAATACATCCCTTTTCTTTTTCTCTTTTCTTTTCTTTTCTTTTCTTTTCTTTTCTTTTCTTTTCTTTTCTTTTCTTTTCTTTTCTTTTCTTTTCTTTTCTTTTCTTTTCTTTTCTTTTCTTTTCTTTTCTTTTCTTTTCTTTTCTTTTCTTTTCTTTTCTTTTCTTTTCTTTTCTTTTCTTTTCTTTTCTTTTCTTTTCTTTTCTTTTCTTTTCTTTTCCTTTTTCTTTCTCTTCTTTTTTTTTAATTCCCACTCCCCAGCTACATTTATTGCTTTCTATTACACATATGTCTCTTACACAGTTTAGGCAACTAGCATTGTTTCATTGCATTTCATTCCTTCTGATCCTGGAATTCTTGGAAGCCATACTTTTTGCTTAGTATCATCATTTTCTAAAACCCAGAAATGTAATTTAGGGCTTATTTGCAAAGCAAATGTCATGAATAGTGAGGGGCTTTCAAATTCTGAACCCTAAAGATCCTGGGCAGTAATATTCTGGCTCATGTGCAGTCTAAAGTGGTGTTACTATCAAAGTGACACAGCTGATCCTACTCAAAACACAGGAATGCATCTTCCATGCCCCTTCTCCAGTTCACACACAATATATACATATGTACAACACCTTCACTTGAGTATTACATCAGAAACCTCACTGATGTTGCCAGGAGATGTGCTGCATGGCTAAACATATAGTTTCAGCTGCATGGCTGAAACTATAGATTCGGATCTGTAGACAATTTTTGAATAATTAGGCCATTTAAATAACCGGTTAAAATATCCTTCTTTTAAATTCAGTAGCAGTTCCCACAAACTAAACTGACTAACCATCATTGCAGCCATTAGTCATATCAGTTGAAATTATTGGTGCAATATTATGAGTAACTGGAGGAAATTCTGAAATCTGTTTAGTGTAGACTGCAGCAGCTGTTTGTGGTTGCTCAGAGAAGATGGCAATGCAGCCAGTGGGTCCAGCTCCAGACAATACACCTGAATTCAAGCACCTACTGTTGCCTGCACACAGGCATCTAGAGCCTTTTGAACACCCCTTGGGTATCCTGATGGGCCCTAGCACCAGCTGCAGAAGGGTTTGGGTCTCCTGCAGGTCTTGCTGTTGCATGTGGCAGCTCTGTGTGGATGAGTGAGATGCACAGGGGCATCTTGAATAGCACAGGCTGCTGGCTAGTGGGTGCTGCATCCTACTCCTGTCCTCTCTCAGTGGCTGTGGGAGTTCGGACAATTGTCTCACATGTACACTTTGATACGCAGACATCTATCTGCAGGTGTTTGCCTCCTTTCCTGTACACCATTGAGGGAGAGAGATTCATGTCAAGAGGTTGTTTAGACATACCTAGGGCTGGTCCTAGCTGTGACAAGCTCTACAGAGCACGTTTCTCCACAGACTCTTTAGGTCTCACAGCTGTCCACAAATTCAGAGTCAGACCCTAGGACTGAACCAAGAGGGAGAAGAGAGAAGACACAGACCTCTGCCTTGGGATGGGCAAGCTCTCCAGACAGTGTTGGGTTTGTGCACATGCCCTTGCCAGCACCACTGACTGCTGCCCTCAGAGGAGCTGCTGCTGGGGCAGGAGTCGATACTCAGACCATGGACACACTGCAGCACAGCTGGGGATGGGCTTGCCTAGATGTGGTTTCTACATCTGAGAGCTGTCTTTGCGTGGGCATGGCCAGACAGCATGCCTAAAACAACAGTGATCTCTGGCTGTGATGCTGAAGGCTGGCTGTCCTTGAGGATGCATGGGAGGAAAGAGGGGATGACAGAGCAACTGACATCTATAATGAATGCATCATTTGTGTCAGAAAAAAAATGCTGTATCTTCTCTTGCACTGTGCTGCCTTTTTCCAGTAAAGAAGAAATGAACTTCCTAACTTCCTATGAAGCTTCCTAACTCCATACCCCAAATTAATATTCTGTGCCCTGTATGCAAAGGCCAATCTGAAAAGCATTTAGCCTTTCCAGAAAGTACTAACACCCTTTAGGAGCTCACATGTAGCATCAAACAGCTGGCAGAGAAATGCCACATTAATATCCATGGATAGATATAAAGGTGCATTGTATGTCAGTGTCATTCCTGATCTCATTAAACTCATCCATGTGCGTGCTTGTCTTGCTAAAATGATCCTGGGGTGTGGGAGCCGGTCTCCGGCCATAGATGGCACCAAACAACCACGAGCGAAGCAAACTCTTCTTACAGACGGAGCAGCCGGCCGAGGCTGCAGCCGGGACAGCCCCAGCAAACAGACTGCCTGCCGTGAGATGCCAGGAATGTCACAACTTCTTCTTCCAAGACACGATTCTGTATATCATCCCAAATAAAATAACCTTTCTGAGTGTCACAATTATTTTTATCTATTTAATTTTCCTCCCTATCCTCAGTTTATCTCTTTTTAAATACAGCAGCATATAGAAAATCCTACTACAGTCACAGACAGAGAATTACAATTTGAAAAAGTGTAGAACAGGACCAGTGCTACCTTGAAGATCTAGCAGTCTGAATAGGTTTTTGCATAGGGTTGTATGCCGTGAAGCCTAATTTTTATATTTTCATGAAATTAGGTAAAACAATCCTATTAATAAAATTATGAAGCCATATTTTAAAACCTAATAACTGGATTTTATTCCAACAATAGTTACTTGGGTGTGTTACCTGTGCTTCTCCTGTGCCTCTCTTTTTAATTTCCAGCCACGTAGCCACAGGCTCAGAAGGAAGATATTTACTCTTCTAGCCTTCTCTTCCTTACCCTGAAGATATGCCCAGAGGTTTTCCCTCCCTGTCTCCCAACAAAATATCTATCTGCCACTGGGGCTAGAGCATCATGGACTGGGCAAAGGGCTTACAAAGACATCAGCTTGATGAGGCAATCTGGAGGGCAGGAGTCAGGTAAGGTCAGGGGAGGGACGAGTAAGGAATAAACAGGAAAGAGAAGAAGTGAGGGCATGGGATCTCTAAAGAAGAGGTGATGGGGTTGAACAGTGCTGCAGGTAGCTTGGGGCAGACTCTCTTGACTAGCTTTGGAGGCTTCTGTCATTGCCTGCTGTAGGCATAGCAGGGAGACTACAAAACAAATATTTTGGGTCACACATGAGGTCAAAGCCATTTTCAACTCACTTTGTGCTATTATCTCTTGTCTGAAGTCTTGCCATTAGGGTCATCAGCCTCCTGCAGCTCAGTAGCCTGATGGTCCCCTGACCTGCTGGTGTCTCACAGCTCTGTGCACCTTGGAGCCCACCCATTCCCCAGACCTGGCCACTCAATGGATCCCAGCACTGATCCTCCATTATTTCTCAGAACAAACTCCCCAATCATTTGCTTGCCTTCCAGCACTGTGCCATTATTCTCCATATCTTCTCCTTCCCTCAGTTATGGCCACTACCCTCACAGTGCCTTCTTTGCACAGCTGAGCTAAAAGATTTTTCCATTTGGAAGGCTTATCATAAACATTGCAGGGGTAGAGTCAGGCTTTTCTCCTCTCTGAAACAGGTAATTTATTTTGAAATTAGAAAAATTAAATGAAAATTAAACAACAATCTGACGAGCAGGCAAAACTGAGTATTCATTTGCAATACGTACCCAGAGGTGGGCAATTTGTACCAAAGCAGAGCTACTATATTTTGGTCCAGCTTTACTACTCTCTTTGCAACACATTGCAAACATTGCACACATTAATTAATTGCATTAATTGCACACATTGAGTGAAGTTTTGTGTCTTACTTAAGAATGGAGGCTAGAAAGATTGCATATTGCTAGGTCTGAATGTCTGCTTTTATAATCCTCAGATCAGATGCACAGTTTTACATTTGGGAAGATTCTTTTCCTTTCATTACACATCCATTTAATTTTAGCCAATTAATACTGACTGATACGGAATGATTGCTACTGGGACTGAAAAGGGGAAAGTACTACATGAGTATGGAAAAAGGATAAGCAAATTTATTTTGCAAACACAAGTTTGGATTTTTAAGACTTTGTTCAGGTATGTCATTAAACAATAGATAATAAGTTCCAGAGTTCAGGGTGTTTGTGTGCATTCTGTAGAACACTTTAGCTGTGGAATCAATTATAGCTGTATTTTGAGTCTTGCCTTGGTAAAGGTGGAACATAAAGTGCAGTAGTAGAATATTAAAAAGGTTGCATTGGCTTAGCCCAAAAATTTTGTATTAACAGTGACTCCCTCTGAATTAAGAAGATAATGTTTTCAGCTTCAGTTTGGAATTTATTTTCTGTAAATTATTTCAAAGAAACTAGGTCCAAATCAGAGTGTCAGATAAATTCACCTGCAAATCCCAGGACACCTGGAATCAAACTCCTGTCTTTTAGATAGGCTGAATATTACCTGCTTTCCAAAACATAGGAGCAGGTTTTGTATGACCTCAGGCAGTAAAACTATCACCACGTGCCCAGGCAGGTAGAGTGTTCCCAATGTCCTCAACATGCCTGAGCTCATAGAAGATGAAAAGACTCCTCTGTCAGGCCCCAGAGGTGTTTGGAGCATGTACTGATGGTGGCATGGAGGGTGTTTTTTTTTCCTGACCCTGAAGCCTTGAAGCATGAGATTTGATTATAATCATTGTCCCATTGCAGAGCTGCAAAGAATTTATGATTATCAAGAGCATGGCAGAAAGTTTCCTTTTCTCAGTGGAAGACCACTGGTGGGTATATGGGGTGACGCTCAGATTTCAAGTGCACACACACTGACACACACAACTTTCCCACCACTCCCACGGGCACAGGGGGACAGCTAAGTCACCTGAAAGCATGTGAGCAGCATCTCTTTCTCTCCTAGGTGAGGTGTTCAGGCATTCACTCCTCTCTCTGCTCACCTAAGATCAGAGGGAAATTCCTGAACCACATTTTGCTTCTGTTTCCAAGAGTGGAACCACTGTGGCTTCTTCATATGAGACATGGTTTTCCAATCACCTCCCACCTTTCTTTTGTGAAAGGGTTTTCCTAATCTCTGGATTATTTGTGCATCTCTTCTCAAGCGCAGTGTGGGCACTCTCCCAGCTGGGCTGCGTGGGGGACAGGTTTGCCCCCTCACTTGCAGGCAACTTTCATCCTGACATGACGTCTCCTTCCTTACAGCACCATGATTTGTCTTTCTTATTTTCCCATTTTTTCTCCTTGGGGCTGCTAATTTCCAGCATATTCTCTTACACTGAAAAAGTGTAGAAATATGCTTTTCCCCCTAATAACCGGATCTTTCTTTTGTAGATGTTAGAGTAAACCCTACTGCATTGGGACCATGTACGCAGCACATCCAGAGTGCTAAGCAGCTGATTCCTGGTACACATTACCAGTGCAATCTTCTGAGATCCAAAATCTTGCCAGCAAGCACTTTTGACTCATCCTGTGAGCCATTAACAAAAATGCTGAATAGCCTTGGACCAGAAACTGAATATTGGGAGACCTACCAAAACCTGCCCAATTCATTGGAGATCTCCATCTCATCTACCTTGGGACCGGTCTGTAAAATTCTGGATTTAGCACTTGCCTTCTTTCACCAGATAAAAGCTTTTAGATCTAAACATATAAATAAATAATATAAATTAAATATGTTAATATATATTAGATACATATCAATATAATAAATATATATAAATACGTTGCCAAAACCCAAGAAAATGCTATTGACATATTGTCACTATTGTCCAAACTCTAGTTAAGTCTAAGACAGTGAAATTTGATTTAAGAAGATCTATCTGCCATGAAACCATGACATTGATTCCATGCCTTTTTCATAGAATCATATAATTATTGAGATTGGAAGACAGTTTCAAGATCATCCAGCCCAACCATTCACGCAGCAATGACAATGTAACCCCTAAAACACTAAATCACATCACTCAGCAGATATAGACACATCTTGTGCACATTTCTAGCCTCACCTCCTTGCTGCTACATCCTTATAAAAACCATTCCGGTGTTTTGTCTATCAGGTTTTGTATATTTTTCTATCTTTTTAATGTTGCAAATTAATATAATGAAATAGTTCATTACATTGAAATATTTGTGCTAGTAGTGAAAAAAACTCTTCATTTATTTCCTTTAAAATCCTAGGTGTGACATTTCTAGGATGACATATTTGAAAGGGTGTAAATTTGATAGGCACTGCTTTGAATTTTCCCATGTTAATTTTATAAAAATGAAACTAAATCTTCTATGCCAGCTGAAAATTTGTTGCTGTGGTTTATATTTTTCTTTTTGCCTACACAGTCTGAGTAGAGAACTGGTCCTTTTATACCACTAAAATATGCAGAAGAGATCTGAGCTTCATGTGAGAGCTTCACCCAGAGGCTTTTAGGAAGCAGGTTTGGGGACCCTCCCTGGCACTGTGCTGGTGAGTGCTTGGTGCTGCCCATTCCTCGGTGCCTGCCACACTCACCAATGCCCAGAGCACACCCCTGGCTATTTCATCTTCAGCCTCCTCTTGCAAAGGCAACACAAACTGAAGACATTTCAGCTACGTGGTTGGCAGGTTTTGTGTTTGCATCCTGGTTGCATGTGGTTCAATGGATGATTTTTTTGAGCATTTAAAGAGCTGCAAAGAAAGCAACATTTCTGGGTTTAGTACTTTAATCACTGTTTAATGATGAACTGTGCTTTTACTGCTCCCTTGCTCAACAGTTTTTCTTCTACACTTATTTCTGATCTTCATGGTGTATTTAAGCACCACAAAATTTAGCAGATTGCAAAGCACTTACTGTGTATCTTGGCACAAATTGCATTACCAGTCCTGTTTTTCTCTCCACAGTTATTAATTATGATACTTATATGAGGCCTTCCCCCAGATATCTTAATTGATATTGATGTTATTGATGACTGTGGTTTGAGAACTCTTGCCTCTGTTGCTGTAGGGCATTTTGCTCTCAGATTGCACCAAATGCTAGTTATCTTTTTTATTGTATTTTAAACAATATAGATGTTAGTGAATTATTTAAATAAGTTTTCCTTCACTGTGGAAATAGGCTTCCTACAGCTAGTTTGAACTCATCACTCAGGGGAAGTTTGAGGAGATATCACAGTATGGCCACAGTAGCCCTGGGAAGGCGACTGTTGGGGAGGTTCAGGACCACTCTGTGCACTCCAGCATTTACCACAGGAGCAAAAACCACCTTTGGTTGCTTCTTGTCACATTGCACAATGACAGTCAGCAGGCTTTTTCCTCTGAACTATCATAACTAATGAAAAATCACAACAAAATCTTGCTGCTTCATGGAATCACATAACAATTTGTGTTGGAAGAGATTTTTAAGGGTGGTCTAGTCCAACCCCCCTTCAATGAGCAGAAAGAACTTCAGCTAGATTGGGTTTCTCAGAATCCAGTCCAACTCAATCTTGAATGTTTCCAGGGATGGAGTATCCACACTCTCTGCGTAACCTGTTCCAGAAGTTTGAGAAAGCCTCACTTAACCTGATTAACAAAATTCATGGCATGATATAAAAGTTCCCAGAAGTGCTTTGGTTTTGTTCTAACCTAGGCACCAGCTGCTTCAACTGAAGCATTAAAATAAATCCTAGAGGCTTTCTACAGTCAGTTGGTTTTGTAAAACTTCTGATGCTTTACCAAAATTGTCCACAAAAGCTATACATGTTGAAAAATTTATCACCAGCTGAGATAAGTTCAGATATGCTTAAATATTGCATTATATTATTTTGGACTTAAAAAAATGTGAACATCTTAAAAAAATATGTTCACTTCTAACATATCTAAGCCAGTTGAGCAGGAAAATAGAATAAACTTTAAAGTACAGGACATGCTCAAATGAAACATTATCACTAAAAAGCTTTATAAATCAAGGGTCCAGTGTAAATAATTATGCAGTAGAACAAGTTGAATGGGAATTTCTGAGACTTTCTGTATGGCTGAGAAGGTAAAAATCTGGTTCCTGATTTGTGCCATTACAGAACTTCAGCCTCAGTTTTTGTTGCCTTAGATGCTCCAATTTCCCTGTGAGTGCTGGAATCCACTAAAGTTAACTAGAGGAGATTTATAAAGGAGATTTAGTTACAGGTCTAAGACTTGTATTTTTTTACTTCTTTCTTAGATTCAGTTACTAAGTTTCTATTTTTCAGATTTCTTATTTCTGCTTATTGCTGTAATAAAAAATGTTAAAATGTAAAAAGAAATTATAAATATGTAACACATATAGTTGTATTTGCACAGCCTGCAAAACACAACTCTGATGCTTTAGTGATTGTAACAAATGTAAAATAAAAAAACTTTAGGATAAAATGCCAGGCAGGTATGCCTCAAACTGAAATTCTCAAGACTTTGCTTTATTTTTTGGCTGTTAAAAGTAGCTGGAATAAAACAGGATCTTTGTTTCTTAAGACTTTGTTTCCTTCCACTATTTCTTTCCTATCCTAAGCCACAGATTGTAATCCTGTTGTCACCACAGTCTGTCGTGGGAATATGATATGATGCTGTTCTCACTGCTGGCAAAATGTGTTTCGACTCAGAAACACAGGGAACCACATTGTATAATCTCTTTCCTCAGTTTATATGACATGGAGTCGAGTCAGCCCTAAAGTATCAAATGGGTAATGAGTAAAATGATGAGATAAGGAAAAGAATTAGAAAGCAGAATGTTCTGGGTATGTGAGAAATAATCTCAAATTAATTTTTTCAAGAGTACCTCTTGTCAGTACCTCTTACTTACTGGGAACTAGTTTGTGCACCAGGCTCAATGTGTTCAAATGTCTTACATAAGTTTCCTCAGGCTTGAGACACAAGGCCAGATATTATGAACAAAAATTTAATCCTAGACTCTATCCTTTCTGCATAAAACTGTGCAAATTGTCTTGCACAAGCACATGATGTGCAGTGGCATGATCCCCCAGTCAAAAGGGCACCAGCACTGCTCAGCATAGCATAGTTCTTGGCAATGCAAAGAAATGCTCTGGAAAATGAGTGAATCCTCAGGACCAGCCTTACGTCATTTGTTCTCTTGCCAGGGTGTGACTCCAGGTTTTGTATGATTTCATCACAAAGAAGTTGTGACCTCTTTCAATTCCAGCTGCTGTTTTCCTCCACTTCCCTCTTGTTAAATCAATACTAGCACAGGAAGTGAAATTTGCCTCATGAACATTCACATCTAATCTTAATTTCTTAAAAATTTGAAAATAATAAAAAACCATGAATAACTGTACATATTTTCTTTATTAGACACAAGGATCTTTTTTGGGAAAGAAAGATTATATGAGAAACAGCACATAGGATATAGGACACACCACAATGATCTGCAGATTTCCCTCTCAGCTTTTTGTGCACCTGGAACAAGGAATGTACTTAGAATCTATTTTTATGTTTCATTATGGAAATGTGAAGCCTAAGAAGAATGTTACACAAAATCTCCATGGGTTAGGACAGAACATAAAGATCATCCTCCAAAGAACTGCTCGTCTTGAATCTTCTCCATAAGTTCTGGCCAACAGGAAGACAAGAAGTCTCTAAACTCACAAGTAATCATTGCTGCAAACTCTGTATTTTGCTTGCCTCATTTTGTGCACTGAGTTGATTGAAGGTACAGCAAAACCTGCTCAGAGGATTGTCAAGGTTATCAAAATACACTCCCAAGGTTTATAGCAAGGAAGGAAAATAATGAAAGATTTCATACTACCAGCACAGTTAATGAGGGAAGAGATGCAAACAGCACACATTCAGCTTTTTTTCTCTTCTGATCTCTGAAGAAAAGGCAGGTCATTCTCATCCTGATGAAGTCCCGACAGGTGGAGTTAAAATTGGAACTCCTGGAAGAAACAAGATATTGGTGGAAATAGATCTGCACAAGGAAGTCTTGAAAGCAAAAGAAAAATAGACATATATCGTTGAGTTACAAAGTACATTTTATCTACCTAATCTGTGAATGAGGATTTTGAGAATAGTGTGACTTTCCTACTTCCAGGATAACCCTTTCCCACCAGCATGCCCTGGTGCTTCTCGATAGACCATTTTCTGGGGAAGTTGAAAACCTGAGCTTTAGTCCTTTTAGTATGAGATAACAGTCAAACAGATATATCCAAGTGCAAAACACAGCTGAGACCTCCCACATGTTTATAAGGATCAATAATCCCTTTTCAACTGGTAACTATGGCAGATAAAATGGACATATCCCAGAGCAGATCACAGTCCACCCTGTCTTGTCCCTGAATTTAGCACTCCAAAGGCAGTGGCTTGTTTGTCTGCTCAGTTCAAAATACACAACTCTGTGAATATGAATAGGAAGTTCCTGTGCATATTATGTCTAGAGCATTTCTAATTTTAATGTAATTCTGAGTTTCAGGAAGGCTGGTCAGATGTGAAAATGTAAAGAGAACTGATCCTGATGATAACGATAAGGACAAAGGGGTGTTTGGTGTTTAGCTCATGTTCTCTTAGAACACAGACTGATAATAAAAGGGAACAAAAGAAACATGATGAATGAGATTGGGGCTCCTAAGAGGAAACAAAACACTGTTGAAAACAAAGATAGTGAAATAATAGGGATCCTTTAAACCAATTGGTACTTTCCTGCAGAACCTAAAAGACAAAATTCCCACAGGCCAAAACTGCTGATTGCTAAACATGTATGTGTTTGTAAGCAAGCTGTAGTTTGGAGTCAGGAAGAGTCAGGGCTGGATGACATGCTGACTGAATGGAAGATTAGCTTGGTCAACTGAGACATCAGCTCTTAAAACATCGAAGACTTATTTAAATAATATGATTATACTGTAATTTAAATGAAAAATTACCCCGGACACAAGAATTTTCCTGTTTTCAGATTTTGCAAAATAAAATTTGGCACTTAGCAGTAGAACACAAAATGGCAAGCGTAAAAACTCAGCAAGTGAATCTGCATTTTTTGGCATCAGTTTAGATTAAATAGAGATAATAAAAAGTATCAAGGCAAGTAACCAGGTCAAGACCTGATGTCTTCTAGTGCGAACAAATGCAGGTGCTTTGGTTTCCTTTTACAGAAATACTGACAACATAGAAACCCTTTCAGCTTTCTTTGCCTCCATTGTAATCAAAGGCATAAGAAACAGCAACAGAAATCACATTACCATATGTGCACTGATGAGTTTAAATATGGATTAATTCAAAAGCAAAAATTACTGCATTTCTGATGCATCACTAGACCAGTGTGCAATGCAGTCATCCCCACAGTGCTCCAAAGATGCCTGGCCTCAAATCTCTCAGGAAGAACCTCAGATACCCCAGCAGGCCCCCTGGACCTCAGCTGTGCTGCCACTGGTCAGGCAACTCTTTATCACATTGTAACTCCCAAATACTCTTCTCGAGGATGAGTTCATGGCTGTGATGCTTTTCCTCTCTGAGTACGGCATGGCAGAGCCATTCTTCCCCAGAGACTCAGGAGCTCCAAACATGTGAGATCATGGGGCACTTCCACAGTCTGAGGATGGATAACTCCTGCACAGTTCCTCTGCACCCCCACCTCAAACATCAGTCAGCAGATAAAAGAACAACACAAATGAAGGGAATTCTGGTGAGTGGAGGGTTACACAGCCCCTTAGAGAGAGAGGAAGGTCTGCTGGAGAAGATGGAGCAAGTGGCTGGTCTGGCACAGAGATGCAGTCAATGCTCACGTGCCATTGTTGGCCCCTATTGGCCAATATATGAACTCACATATAACCATGAACATCTGCATGTATGTGCCTTTTACTTCTCTGTGTAAGATGTAGATTGGGCTGATGCATACTTGGACAAAAGTAACCACAGCCCCTCCAGGCTGTGGTGGTGGAGCTGTGAAAATCTGACCTTCTTCTAGTAACTTGAGGGTTTGGGATTTTTTTTTTTTTTTTTTTTTTTTTTTTTTTTTAGCTGTGGGAGGACCACCTAGAGTCTTAGCACAGATCCTCCCCTCCCGATCCCAAAGAAATAGTTTCACTTATTGACACAAAAGATTCTTCTCATAGGATACAGAATAACAGAGTCAACTTCCTGAGTGAGAAGGGGCATCAACACATGCTTGAAAACATTTCAGGACCATTTGTAGATAATAGCTATAGTTGTGTTGTTTGCATTAGCACTCTGAACTATTCCCAAGCTGAGACCAGATCTTTGTGTTTGCTCAGGCATAAGGGGAAGTGTTAATGTTTACTGAGACAGAATGCTGTTGCTTAAGGAGCTTAATTAAATTTATCGTTCTTTGCCCATGGTGTCTCACACACTCAGCACCAGAGAAAGGCAGATAAGGACAACCCCATTTTCTGTGTTTTTCAAGTAACTATGGAAGCAGTGGAATCAATCTGAAAATGACCCTATTCTATTAACAGTTTTTCTAACCAAATCCTCATTATGAAAGAAGAATGTGGAAGTGGAAATAACCAAACCGTGCATTAAAAGAGATGTATTTAATATGAATTAAAGATACTTATCTTTGTTAAAATAACCTGACAGAGAGCTGCTGTGCTTCATTCAGCTAGAAAGACTTGGTATTCATGTTTATTTTTCATTTACAAATGAGAACCCCTGGGATATGATAACTTAGCTGGAGCTGTTCATCTTGAAAGTCTTATTTGGAATCCAGCCTGGTTTGCAATAATCAAAGGTTATTATCTGATGGGTAGAAGTGGGGAAAAGAATATCTTAGGCTTTTTTTCTTGCAATTTTTAAATTACTTTGGTTAGAATGTGAGAATAGCAACCTGCAGATAGGCAGGGCACCGGTCCAGCTCTCTGATACCGGATGCTGAGAAGGATGTGATGGATCTGCCTTATCTTTTTCTGGTAGTTTTTTAGACTTCTCAATGCTTTTGGTCTCTGTGACACCTCTAGCAATGAATTTGTAGTTTTAATCGCACGTTATATGAAAAAGCATCTTCTGATAATTTTAAAACTGGGATGCTCCACAGCTATGTAAAAATCGCTATTTACATTCTATATTATTAATGATTTACAGATATCCAATAAAATTTTTTTAGCCACTTTTTTCTTTCTATGCTGAAAAGTAACATGAGAGAAAATAATCCTAATATTTCCTCCTCTTGCCTAGGTGGTCTTGTCATTCTCTGCTCGTAATTGCTGCCTATCTGTACCTTTTTTAGTTATACTGTATCAGTGGAGCCAAAGTCCATGCAATACTCAAAACAGAGTTTCACCAGTGGCCCAAAGCGTGGTATAATCATGGTTTCTGTTTCATTTTTATACCTGCACTTAATGAGCTTTGATAAACAATGTTTAGTTCATTGGTGAAGAGTGACTTCAACCTTTACAAGTCATGCTTACTCCCTCACATATAAAGTCATATAAATTCACATTTAATTTATTTTTTATTACTCTTGTCATTTATTTTTGACTAATTTCACCATTTGACAGAAACTCCCTTCTTGAACTTGGGATGTTGGTGTCTTTTTCATTTTTTTGCAGGGATACAGATTTGAATAGCTTAAACTGCTACAGAGCTATTCTTCCATAGTCATATGTACAATTACTTCCTTTAAACTGCTCAGGATTAAATCTAGAATGGCTTTTCTTCTTGTGGATCACCTGACTAGTTGGGCCAAGAGCTGGTACTATCTAAACTGGTTGTCTCTGAACAGTAGCGTGCTTTGAATTTTTCTTAATCCCTCTGCAGACAACTGCAGTCCCCCCTTGCACCTATCTGACCCTTGCAGCCTTTAATCTGAGGGTGATTTGCAGCTGTTGTCACTCTCTGTATGAGTCACCAGAAACACAACCTCGATCATCAGGTGGATTTATCATGCTGAACTTTGCCCACTGAGCAGGGAAATATTTTCTCAGAATTTGCCAGGCAGACTCCCACGCTTGTCATCAACAGAGAGGGACAGGCATGCACAGTGTTGCTGGTTCTAACAGCTTTGGGATGTCCTCTAGATTGTCCAAGCTGACTTCTCAGTATTTAAACAAAATAATTATTTCGTTTATGAAGAAAAATCAGATAATTATAACTGGTTTTAAGCTATTATTACTTTCTGGTAGGAAATTCCAACTCAAATTGATTTTACAGCACATGTTTTTTCTGTTACCAATGTGAAGCTGAGCTTTTTTTTAACAAACACTACTTCTCCTCTAATGGTGTAGTTGTTCATGTATTTGAACTCCACCGTAGTACAGTATAACACTGATTATTTTCTATCAGATTCTTACTACTATAAACATTTAAAATTAAATATTCCTGTTTGCTAACCTCCATTCCAGCAGTCACACAAAGCACTTTCATGTGGAGTACTGATCTAATCCCTGTTTACATGTCTGACTTCTTTTGAGTGTTTGCACCAATCTTTGTTGTCTGCTGTTTGGATTTTGTCATCTTCTCTCAGGCATGCAGAGTGTTTTCGGATTTGCCCTTTCAATAATGAGTCACTCCAACTGGCGTGCTCTCCTGCATCTGTCACCTTGTCTTCAATCCTCCTTTTTAAAGCACTTCTACATTCTCTTTCTTTCTTTTAATCCTGAATGCTAGCAGACCCTTTCCCTTCTACACTGAAAGCTGGGGTTTCCACACATTCTGCATTTGCCTCTATTATATTTACTGCAATGATAGTTTATGGAAATAAAGACTCTAAACACAATACTTGAGATGTTCAGGGAATAAATCCTAAATTATAAATATGAATCTGTATAATGTCCTCATGGGACACTCAATCATAGCAGCCCAGCTCAATAAGAGAGCAGAGACGTGGTGCATCGGTCAGTCTTGCTGACAGACTTCCTTGGTACACATCAGTTTGGTTAGAAGGAACAGAAAACAGAGTTTATGCATAATTTATCAAAAATGGAGATCTGTGTTTTTAAATAAGCAAACAAAATTCAAGTATTTCTCCACCTGCACACAGTTATACAACAGAAATAAAGAAACAGACGCATTTGCACACACAGAGATGAACCTTTTGAAGCAAATGATTTATTAAAAATTATATCCCTGGCTCAGATGCTCACTGAGGTGTGCTATTCGGCTGAGCTAATTTCTTTTGTCTGCCTTGGAAAGCCATTATGCCAACTGCCACCATGGTTTGCATGTTCAGCACAGAGGAAGACACAAAAACTGTGTCTTCCTCCTCCAGGGAGTGTTCCCAGAAAGCTTTCCAGCTTTGAGCTCCATTACTGCTCCATACTGATTTGTCCTACTTGGCCAGTAGGGAATCCCATGTCCATGTAAAAAACACAGCCTTGTGCTGCATATGTTCCTTCTCCACAGCCAGCCCTACATGCATACTTAAAGGGTGTGCTGGGCAGGCTGAAGCTGATGCCATTCATAAATCCAAGCCTTTGCAGAATATTGACTGTGCTTCCTCTCATTCCATTATACTAAGGGCACCTTGAATACAAGGGAGGATTAAGCTTGGACAAGCTGGTACTTTCAGGGGCATCCCACTGCTGACACCCCCCTTAAACACCCTCATTCCCCTAAAAAAAAAAATGGATGTCTCCAGAAAATTAAAGATATTTGTATTTATGACTAAGAGCAAGAAACTGAAAACTCCATGTAGAACTTCCTATATGTGTTGTGCATGCATAAAACCTTGGGTATTTTACACAGAAATGTTGATTATAATTATAGTACTAGAACATTTCTATCTGCCAAAGCATCTGCCTCGCACCTGCTCTCCTACCACGGAAAGAGAGCAATAAAAGAGAACAAAAGCTGCATCAGGAAAGGGAAGAAAAATAGTAGCCTCTTTAGGAAAGCACCATCAGTTTTTAATCAAACAATTTTTTTTTGGCTTCAGTGTGGGGAAAAAACAAGCATGGATCTGTCACTCTTTCCCTGCTCATAATATAAGCAAATTCATGAAGGCATCTCAGCTCTACAGTTCTTTGAAGAATTGAAAGGATGGATCCTCAGAGGCTGGTATTTTCTCTTTGTCTGACTGAACAGTAGCAGGTCGTGCAGTGTCAAGACAGGTTTTCTTTCTCTCCCTCTGAATGTTCGGTTTATTGGCACTGTGACATCGCCTGAGAATTCATACAGCTCCCTTGCAGGTCCAAGTAAAGTCATTGCAGGTTTTAGAGGAAGCCAGGGAGGATCTAAAATATCCTTTGAGGCATTTCCTTTTGAGGCCATTAAATCCCTTCTAGATTTCCAGTGTGCTGCCAATCAACATAAGGTTTTTCCTGATAAAAGCAACATGTGCATATGGAAATGAAGGCCTCAGCTATTCTGCAGTTAATACATAGACCTGAGTTTCATATATAATGATAATTATATATTAATATATGTACTAATATATTTTCAAATGCAAAAAAAAACCCCCAAACTTTCTCTCAACAGGGTGCTTAACAATGCTTATGCATAAAAGATGCTTTAACAGAGCATTCACTTAATATTTTTAAAAATTATACCTATGACTCCATATTCATGTCCTCTTAATCCTTTATAATGTAAATAAATAAATTAATAAACTCACAATTAAACATACATGTTTCAATGTATTTAAAGTATTTTTTTTAGACAGAAAGGTACTTGGAGTGCATGTGAAACCATATTTTATTATGTAGTATTTGCCAACAATATGAGAGATCTCTTGCAGTGCTGAGAGAATGAATACCCAAGGAAATAATTTCCAGGATTAGCTCTGCATTTCAGGTGGAAAACGCTCTTGTGATTTTTTGTATTTTAATTTTCCTCTAACAGCGGCACCATTTTAAAAATACATATTTTTCAAAATTTTTATTTAGGAAGATACATCTGACAAAGTTTAGATTTCCTGTTTTTCAGTTTCTAACTGGGCCATAAATTCAGGTGGAAATTAATTTAATATGTACTTCATACATATGTAAAAATTCCATATATATTTCATTATATAGATATATAAAATATAAGTATTCTTGGATGGTAAGAATATATATATTTTTTCCTATATAATGCATATTTTATATACAATAATTGTTTACAGTATAAATATAGATAAAGATAAATATAAATTCTGTAAAGGTGAGAAAAGAGAGACAACAAGAATTTACAATGTCTGTTTTAGCCACAAAGTATTTCAGTAACAAAAAAAACCATTGTATGATATGACCTGCTATTTTGAAGAAAGAACCAGTTTAGGAAGACAGGAGGTAAATGTAATGGAAAAATGTCAGACTCTTTTTTTATACTCATGCTGCAGTACTGCCTGGAGGCCAGAGAGATACTTGGCTGACTAACAAAATGCTAATTCTCCAGAGACTTCTGTTTCACAGAGTAAAACCACATCAGTAACTTGGAAAATGGGATTTGTGGAATTCTTAAAGCACACGAATGAAAAAATGCCAGGAGAAAATTTAAAAGATGAGACAGTAAATTTTTTTTAATAATGTAACATCACACTTACTTGCTATTTTGTATTTCATATTGTGAATACTAGGATGTGCAGGAATGCAATGTCTCAGAATGGACTGTGGCTGTAGCTCAAACAGGAAAGAAATCAACAAAAATGTGAGCAGAGGAAGGTGATTAAAATATTGCATATACAGCTTTAAAAACACTGTGATAGTGTTCTTCAAGGTCTTCAAAAATGACAAATGTATGACTATCAGAGAACACCTACTTTGAAACTTTTACCTATGTATGATACCTGTATCTGAGTATCTACATTCATATCAAAACCAGACATTGTATCCCATAGTTTTCTGCTTGACATGAAATATATTGAATATTTTGATAAATCTGGCAGTGAATAATATATTGAATGTTATATTTGGGCAAATAAAGGCATGCATGAAGGCTTTTGAGGGAAATTAAAAAGGGGAGGATCTTAGGCAAAATTCCCAGCTGGAATACACCACAGACACATTTTACACTCACAGACAATTGTGTGTCAAAACAGCATTATAAAGGCTGTGAGGATGAACATCATAAAGTTAGAAAAATGCCAGAATTATGGCTGTCTACACAACTTAAATTCAGCTTGCATGTGTATATGCATGATGGCAGTCAATGGCACCACCACCTCCTGTTTTTCACAAGTCCCTTCCCTCTCTCAGAGCTCAGAATAGGTGATGAGAAGATAATGATTGGCTTTTCAGCAAATAATTTCTTCTCTGCTCAGCCTGCACACTCTGATGGCTTCCTTTCTTAGCAAAAATAAGACAAGATTTCAAAATGCTGCTCTGATGGGCTGGGGAATTAGATCTAGATGATTTGTAAGGTGCCTTCCATCCCAATCTATTCTGTGATATTAAGATTCTGCCAGTAACCATGGTGGCTGCAGGAATTAAACAGACTCCACAGAGCCTTAAGGGACTACTGCTGCCATTTTATACCAAGTGGCTAGAAAGGCTCTTTAAACCTGGCTGGCCAGTTTGAGACAATGAGGACTTCATTTTTCCATAGACTTGAATTATACTGCATTTAGGGCATGATTCTCATTGATTTCAAATGCAGTCCTGAGCCTCAGATCCATAGTGTTCAAGCTATTTAGGACACAAAAATGAAAGAGGGAATTTGCACTTGCAAACCCTGGGAGGGATGGACTTAAACACTTCTAGAGGTCCTACTGCAGTCTCTCAAATCAGACAAACAGAGACACATGCAATTTGGATTCATATTACCTAGTTTGAGACATCTAAAAGCTATTGTCAAGCTAAACTAGGCATTTCTAAGTTAAACTGATCATCCTTCAGAGAGAGTAAAGACACAGATTGTGCCAGAGATATTATCATCTTGCCTGCCCTGTGCATTTTTGACATTTTAGGACATTTTAGAAGACATCCTCTTCTTTTAGGACACAATCAGTTGTCTGAAGGTTTCTATCGAACAGCAGCCTGAATTAGATCTAGACGAATAACTACTAAACATTTATATGTGGTGAGTTAAAAGTCATATGTGAACCTCACAGAATTTTTTTTAAGTTTCTGGGGTTTTGAGTGACTGACTGCAGCATTAAAATTGTTCCACTTTACAGTCTAGAGCTGAATTGCTATGTTATACAAATACAAATGGAAAAAACAGGAAAGAAAAAATCATCAGGTCATGCAATTAGGACCTGGACAGAAAAATTCAGGCCTATGATGCAGGATTTTGTTCTTAGAGCTAAAAGAATAACCAAGTTAGTGGTACTAACTTGGAGTCCCTCTAGAAGGTGATGGAACCTTTGCAGCAGGTTTCTCAAGCTTTGCTGGAATAGGGTCTGCTGACTTTGGAAAAGTACACTGGAGCTATAACTCCAACACCTATTTTATTCCCAACTCAATTCCCCTCTCCCTTCTCCTCAATGTACTAATATTTTAGTCATGTATCTTCCCAATGTTGGCTTTTCATCTTACTTCTTATTAACGAGTCCCAAGTTCTAGCTTTCAGACCTCTCTTTAGATCAAGTCTGGGAACAAGACATCCAGGCTTAATGTCCTTCACTAAGAAGTACCTGTCTCATGCCTTTTGACTGTTTTTTCATTATTTCCCCATTTGTAAGCACTTGGAAGTCTTCCTGTCCTCAGTCCTTCACCTCAATCTCCTGTTCTGACATTACCAAGTTATTATTTTCCAATTCAAATTGTCCTTCCCATGCTAAATGTCTTCTTTTGCCAGCTCCTGTTCTAGTAAATCTTGCTTTGCTTCTGCAACCTAGCTCTTTGGTGACTGTTCCACCTCTTCTCTCTCCCTGTTCTCTGCTGGCTATCTGGGACTTGGATACAGTCTCCTTGCTCAAATATTGTCTGTTCTCCCCACATCCTCAAGCTGTCCTTCCCCATATCTACTGAAGCCTCCTCCTCTCAAGAAAAGGCACCAGAAATTTTTCATATTGCAAGATTATCTCCTAATCCCCAGAAGCATTCAAGGCCAGGTTGGATGGAGCCCTGAGCAACCTGATCTAATGAGTGACATTGATGCTTCTGGTGGGGAGGTTGGAACTAAGTGATATTTAAGGTCCCTTTCAACCCAAAACATTCTATCATTCCTGCAAATGGCTCAGTGATTTGAGCTGTCTTATTTTTATTGCAGTCTCCTCCATACCCACATTCCCTTCCCCCCCACCACAACTAATTCCTCTACCACAGGAAAATTTAGCCCAAATAAAATTTGGAAAATTATAAGCAATGGAAATTGTGATTTTAAGGGTACTGACAAGCAGCCTGAAAAACAAGTGATATCAGCTTTTACCTTTGGTTCCTTTGGCATTTATCTGCATCTTCATTAATAACAAACAGGCTAGCAACCTATCCCTTGTGTTCAGTGCTACCACTAAGGATCCCTGGGATGTGGGCATGCTCAAAGTAGTGCTGAAATTCTGACACGATGGAATTGGCAGTCTCATAACATCATCAGTGACAAGAAGCCAGCGAGGAACTGCAGGCTTAGAGGGTCTCTGTCAGCACCTATCTGCAGGCACCTGTGTAAGAGCTCTGACATCCCTGCAGTGCAGTACGAGATACCGAGTGTACGCCTGCGGCTGGCACTGCTTATCTTTAGGACTCACATCGCCTTTCTCAGGTGTTTGTTTCTCAGAGGTACAGCTCTGTTTCTTGCAATTCATTCTCTCCTGACAGAGGTTAAATGCTCCATTATATACATCACACTGCATTACATACATCATGCTTAGTGGCATGCATCTTTACAGAGAGTTGATGCTGCACTGATAGCTTGGAGAGACAAGGGAAATCGAAAAACAACCACTCTGCCTCCATCGCTATCTTTGTAGCCAGGAAAGCAATATATCTGGAGAAACAGTTAATTGAATGGAACATTGTGAGAGAGGAGATGGCATTGCAGAGGGGTCAGATTAGGACATTCCCATGATTATCTTAATTTCTTCATCTCTTCTGTCAATAGCTGTTGACTTCATTTCATTTGGCGGCTTCTCACTTATTTCTAGAAGCAAGAGGGCAAATCCTGCCAGTGCCACACTGCAGCACTATGTGCTCCAGCTGCAGCAAACACTGTGACATTATGCTGCATTATGCTGAGCCAGCCAGACACTTCTGCTGAGCCCTGGCATCAATGATGTATCAGTGTTTCACTGACTCCTATTCTATTAAAAGAGGTTAACAAGATTGGTGTTCAGCACTGATGTCTCTGGTTCTTATCTGCATGGAATTTAAAGTGCCCATAACTCAATAGCAAGTGATACTCCTATTTTTTTAAAAGATCCCTGTAACTGGTGGCTGATTCCATTACACATTCTCAGTCCCTTAATGTGCTGCTTTCCCATGTGGATACATTATCCTTTACCATTTGCCAGCCTGGGCCTGGGAGTGGAGTGCAGAGGGGGAGGGAAATGAGTAAGCCCAAGCTGCTGTGTGCAGTCACACTTTGCCACATGGACGTGCCGGGCTCTCACGCAGCCTCATGTGTGCCACAAACACAAAACACTGCTCATCCCCCAGCAGATTCCAACCATCATCCCACCACAAAGTTTGTAACTGCACCAGTTCTGGGATAAACCTAAGGAAGTTGGAGGCTTTCAGTCTCACTGACAGAGTGAAATGTAGAGCTGCACCCCTTCAAGTGAGGCCATTCACTCCTGAATTACCAGCAGCTGATTCCCAACAGCAAAAGGAGGGCAAAAAGATAGCTTTTCTTGGAATTGCATCCCTCCTTTTCACAAAGTTTTCTTTCCAGTGTTTCAGTTAAATAGAGGAAGGGGAAGAATAATTTTTTCCATAAAATGAAAGAACAATGTTCAATACTACTACAGCCTAGTCAAAATCCAGTGAAATGAGGAGAAGTGGGATGGATATGTCCATGAAAGAGGATTCCATCTTTAGACCTCCAACATACACCTCTGTAGGAATCACCTGGCACTTTGGTTTAAGTGGAATTATTCTGTTTGATTATATACTGCATTTTTGTATATAAATAGGATGGAAAAAAATGCACACCAGCAATAGGACAAGCAACACCATTATTAGCCAAGCAATCATTTTATAGCCAGTGGTAACACTGGTAATGTGAATAGACTGGTCTGCTGACTTAGTTCTGTTCCTTTTTTTTTTAATTAATAAAAAAGTTAATTTGTATTTATTTCTTGGAATGTAGTTTGGATCTCGTATTATTTACTGACAAAAATAAATCATTTTGTGGAAATGCTGAATGAAGTCCACTTTCGGGTACATTAGGTCTATTGAAAATATAAGGATAAAAGTTATTGAACACATCTGTGGTGGTCTTTTTTCTTTGCAAATTTATATTTATTTTCAAACTATAGTAGAAAGAATGCCCTTTGTGTCATACCACAAGTAGAAAATGCTTAAGGCCTCATAAGACACCTTTGCAAAGTTTTCAGTAAATTGTTATTGCACACAGATGAACAGCTATCAAAACTGTTCACAAATTTCCTGTGCAAGCTTTGCTTTTAGTGGGAAAAAAACCAGACCAAACATGTAAATAAATGACATATGCATGTACAGTCAATACCTGTATGCAAATATCAGGCATACACTTAATTTCAAAACCTGGTACTAAAGTGTAGCTAAAAGTGGAAGCATGAAGATGAAGCTAGGCTATAAAATAATCAAGATCAAATTTTGTCTGTTAATCAGTTTTCTCAGTTCAGTCTCAGTAAGCAGAAGAACAGTTCCACATGTTTGACCTTGTTTTTGCCACTAAAACAAATTCCTGACAAAATCAAGCCAATTCTCTCCCTATATCAACTCATGCAATAATTTTCATGCAACGTCCCTGCTTTACTAATAACTGAGAGGTATCTCTGCCTTGAGGGAGGTGAATATGAAGCCAGCTGACTGTCCTCTGTCCAGATATTCCCATGTCCCAGTGTGATTAGCACTGTCTTGTCAAATTTAGCTCTAAGCCATTTGTGAACACCTTCTTTGTTTATAGTAGCACACTGAAATCTGCACAGATATCTGTGTGTACTTTTCTGTGTATCCTATTAACAGTGCACTACATTTCAAGATGTTACACTGCAGAAGGCCACAAAAGCATTTTTAATCTATTTAAACCAAATTTTTTAAAAAATTACTTTCATTCTGGAAAAATACTACATGGTATAATTCTGAGAAAACAAAATCAGGGTTTTGTTCCACTGCTGTAAAATCAGAGTACAAGAATCACTGTACAAGAATTTTGATACTGTATTTGAAGTTCTTCAATTGCAATTTTGTACAAAAATCCCTATAAAAAAAAATCAACCTATGGCTAAGCAGGATTGAACCCTGTACATGACCGGCTATGATCTGCATGGAAAGTGGTATAAGGAAATTTTTTAAATCTATGACCTTGAGAGAAATTTTCAAAAATCTCAGTATTTTTATTATTGCACAAGAGTAAATAAAACCATAAACCACAATTTTTCCAATTTCATTCCAGTATAATAAAGCACAGTGTATTAGATCCTGATTCCCAGTCTGCCTTTCCTTGAGGCAGTCTAGTTATATATGTACAACCAAGAACAACCTTCAACTCAGGACTTACACTTTATAAAAAAAATAGAAATACAAAAAAGCAGGAGCTAAGGCACAGAATGAGGAATATTGCTTTAGTTAGATGAGTCAAGAATGCATGAGGGAACTGCCTCTATTGGAATTCATGTTGAATTTAGAGCTATATATTCCACTACTGTATTAAAAGAACCAGTATAAAGTGTATTCCATCACTCCCATTAGACCAACTATCTGTTCAGCAGTGGTATGTAGCTCCTACCTGAAGAGATTTTAACATGATGAAACCAATGCACTGTTTTGTCGTGTTAAACACAGTGCACAAATTGCAGAAGAGACAAACATGACAAAGCATCTTCTATCCCTGATTTACCAGTTTCCAGCTTGTACTTCCAGGGAAGACAGCAAAACGTCAAGGGTTTTTATTGTTTAGGGGTTTTGTTTTGTTTTTTTTTTTTCATTATGCCAATGATAGGTTACTATTGCAACACCAGACTTCTGTATTTCTCTTGACAAACAGGACTGCATTGCTGAACTATAAAGCCAAGAAGACTCATACAGTGTGAAAATATGCAGGGGAACAACAGCTGTTAGTCATTATTTTCTCCTTATCCTTTCAACACCTCTCTTTCAATTTGCTCTCTAATGGGTAAATCACACTTTCTCCCTAGGACATTTTCTCATTTCAGGCAGGTACTAAAAAGAATCCTGAGACAATTAAGAGTCATTGGTCAAAGTCATTTTGTTGCTTTCACTGTAGACATTAAATCTAATTTTTATGCTTTACCAAACAGATAAAGCTGATGTTGTGTTTCCTAGCCCTTTGTCACTACTAATGTGACAGAGGCTTTCCTTCTTTAGACAATGAACCTTGCCTCTTTTTTTTTTCTTATATAGCCTGTGTTAAACTTCTCAAAGGAAAAATGTGAAATATAAAAATTATTGCTTTCACTTCATTTAGGCCAAAGAAGAATCTACCAACAGATAGCTTTTAAATATTTCTTTCATGCTTTACCTCACCTGACAAGCTTCACAGTAGCTATTTGGAAAAAAAGGAAAAGGAAAAACAGTTTTGCTTTTGATCACATTTGGTTTATTGCACAAGTTACTATACTTTGCTCTATTCTCTATTTCTTAGCTGTGAGATGAATATGTATTGTAGTTTGAGCCTTTTGTTAACTTATTTTAATTAATCTCATTCTAGGCCACAGTGAAAATGAATCAGAGAAAACCACAAAGAGCTACAAACATCACATCTTACTAAACTTTTCACTGGAAAATACATTTTCCTTTATTAACTCTTAAAGTCATAATTACCAATTTTTCCAGGTGGCCAAATGGCACAAATCTGCAAAATGACAGCGTATGCCCACTGGTAAAGTTGGAATGTATCCCAGCACACACAAGCTTGAATGTGTGCACCCTTCCAACTATTTCTTGTTCAATGTAAGTGGCTGTTTTCCTTCAGAAAGGCAAGTCAGTCTGCATCTGGTTTTGACTTTAGGATGTGAAAGATTACCTGATTACATTTCCCACACAGCTTCTCATATGTAACATTTTTTACAACTGGTACTATTTAGTGAAATGGATTGTGCTGAAGATGATGCGGAGAAGGCACAAATCTGTAGCTACTCTTTTTAGAGTAGCTACAGATTTTTAGGCTATTTGCAGCTGCTCTTGGGCAATGCCAAGGTAGACACACCCCTTATGCCTCAGACAAATTCAAGGCAAAATTGTTATTCCAAACAGTGCCTCACTTATGTGGGTCTCTAACGGAACAATAAATTACCCGGGGTTTAAGCCCTTCTTCAGCATCTAGGGCAGCTCCATCCAACCAACCCTCCTAGTCCTTAAGGCTGATATTATTACTGTTTACCAGCTCTTGTGTAACTTGTTCCTGCCACTCTCCCATGCATCACTGATTGCAACCTCAGAAAGAAAAGGGAAAACAAGAATAATAAATAAAAATAGAAACAAGAGTATACTCCCTTGGTACCGGGGAACTTGGAAACGGCAGGAGCTCCGTGTAAAACCTTGCACGTATAGTGACAGCATCCAGTGCTGGCAGCGGAATGTATTAGGACCACAAGAAAAAAGAATTAAGGCAGGCACGTTTCCTCGGTAAAAATACTCTATTAAATAAAGGTGTGTGTGTGTGTGTGTGTGTGTGTGTGCATGTTTGTATGCGTGTGCATATATATAAATACATAAAAAGAACAACTGCCGTTGCCTGAGAAGGAACACGTCAGGGAACACGCACTGGGGCTGACGCATTATTAAGTAAGGACCCTCCAAAGGGTGCCCTGTTCTCCCCCGCCCCGAGATGGGGTCCCTTTGTCCGTGCCTGCTCCCGCGGGGAGCTGCCATCGGCGGCCGGGCCGCGTTGCCCACACGCCGTGACTCGGCGCTCCGAGCATAAACAAACACGGCTGGAACAACAAAAGGCCGCGGTGGCGGCTGCCGGAGCCCGCAGCCGGGGCGCAGAGCGGCCGGGCACGTCCCCGGTGCCGCCGCCCCCCGCTCCGTTCCCACAGGGCTGTCCCCGCCCGCCCCCCGGCAGCTGCCATGTGTCTGCTCGAGTGCGATTAACACCGACTCGCCAAATCCCCCCCGCGCCCGCCTCCCCTGCCCGGGCCATTTGGGGCATGCACGCGCCCGCGCCCCGTGTTTACACGGCGGCGCCTTCGCGCGGAGCCTTTTTGTGGATGGCGCTGGCAGATGAGCCGGGGGAGGAGGGGGCTCCGCGCCGCGCAGCGCCCGCCGCCGGCTATAAAAGCCTCCGGGCCCGCGGGCGGCAGCGACAGGCGAGCGGCCGCGGACCGGCGGAGGATGGAGGGCGGCTGCCCGCTCTCGGCAGCGCTGCCCCCGCAGGGCTACTCGCCCCTCTCCTCCTCCCGGTGCGGGGGGCGGCCCGGTCCCGCGCTGACGGCCCTGTCCTCGCCCCGCAGTCCTGCGCCTCTCTGGAGACCGTGGGTGCCCGCGCCGGGCGAGGCGGCCCGGCGGGGCGGCCCCTGCCCCGCAGCGGTGAGTGGGGAGCGGCGTGGCGGAGCGTCTGCCGCCGGCATCCCGGCGGGGCGGGGATGCTCGGGGAGGGCCCGGTGCCGTGCCGGCGGGCTGACCTCTGCTCTCTCCTCCGCAGCCTCACAGCCCCGGCGAGCTGGCGGAAGCCTCCCGAAAGCTGGCGCAGTACACGCACCCTGTCAGGTTAGTGGCAGTCTCCTGCCGCCGCCGGTTCCCGCGGGGGACCTCGGGGCACCAGGGGCCCGTGGCGCTGCGAGGCCGGGAGCCGTCCCTCGCTCGCCAGTGTAGTGTCTTAGCATTAGCTCTCCCGCCCCTTTTGTTTCTACCCATATTATTTATGTAGATATGAAAGTGCCTAGGGAGTGAATTGGCCGTCCATGTGCTTTTTAACTGACAGATCCTTGGGCAAATGATTGCCTGGACTCTTGTATTTAACATATTTGAGGTGCCACTGTGGTGTGAGACTTAAGACCTATTACACAGTTACGTGGTTTTTGGTGGTGGTGGAGTTGGCTGAAGCATCTTATTACTCATTCCTGTGCCCAGGATTAAAAAAGGCACAGGGGTGTATTTCCTAGGCTGTGTTGCTGTGCAAATCTCCAGCGCCCTCCCACAGCAAAGAAGCAGGTGGAGGCCTGGGAGAGTGGCAGGAAGAGAAGGTATGCACTGGCTAAGCCACCATTGCCGAAGAACATACTTGTGTAACTGCTGCATTAATGATAAAGGCAATGATAGTACCTGCACTGTCAGCTCTGAAATAAAGAAAATAACAACAGTTGAATCTGCATGAGAGTCTGTATTCAGAAATGCTCCTAGGTGTTGCAAGATGCTTAAAATAATTGCACAGGTAGTTTTTTCCAGACAAAATGCAGCTGTGTTTCAAATCTAGGCTCTCATCCTTTAAATAGTGATGTACTAACTGAGCAACTGTACAGGCAAACTTCACTGTGACTGCTCCAATGCTTAGGTTTGAGTGAATGTTGTTACAGGGAACATTGGGAATGAAGACTTGTTACAAAGCCAATGTCAGTGGCTTTGTGCTGCCAAGGAAACAGTGTTCTGCTAAACAGTAGCCTAAAAGATATTTCTTGCAATTGCTAGAAAGCCATCTACTTCTGTTTCTTACTGCATTTCTATTTTAAGCAATCTGTAGTCAGCATTTCATTATGTTGTAGTGTGCTAGTCTCTTGGCTATTGGGACTTCCATGGTCTGTTCCTTCTAGCCATTACCAAACTGTAAGCAAAAGAGGACGGTAGTTGAAAAGGAACAGGAACTTGGAGTACATTAAATGCAATTTATTATCATTAGCTGATACCCCATGCTGTGATCTATCAGCATATTTTGTTAATTTCAGGATATAACACAGACTGCTTTAAAATCTACATCTATGGAACATCTTTCTTATGGAGTCTGGTGATTGCTTTCGGAAAGACAGATGAAATATCAAGGTCTGATCACCCCTAGGCCTTTATCATTCCTTTAATTTTACAATGGTGTAAAACAAGTATCAACAACTACCCAGGCTGGGGACCTTCAGTAAGAAAACTACTAATTTGATTCAAATGAAATTTTGATCCTGTTTGATGCCCATTATATTCCTTAGGAATACTGCCCCAGTAGGGGCAGTACTACTTGGCTCAGATCCCCAGATAGTACTGTTAATGAGGTACTGGAGTGGGAAGTTTCAGAGTCTTGGGCTTTTGTAGTTTTGTTGCAAAACTAGCACTCTAAATCATATTTATCTCTTCAGATGAAAATAAGAATCCAGAGAATTTTTTTTCTTAATTGAATGTAGAAAACAACAATTGAACATGTAAGGAAAAGTTCTGTTGGATGCTTGTTTTGATAGAATTTCACTTTGGTTTTTTGCATGTTGCTCCATGTACAATATGTAATAATGATAAGCAAATCTCTTGTATACTTGTTTCAGACTATTTTGGCCCAAATCAAAGTGCTATGATTACTTGTATCAGGAAGCTGAAGCACTTCTGAAAAACTTCCCAGTTCAGGCTACAATTTCCTTTTATGAAGACTCAGACAGTGAAGATGACGAAGATCAACTGGAACAAGATTCAAGAACAGAATCAGGTTGCTGACTGCAGGGAAGACTAATGCTACTTCTAAGACTTAATTTAAACTTAATATAAATATATATTATAGTATTTTTAAAGATAATTTATTTCTATGTAAGTTATTCTTAATAAAACTGAGATGTCTTGTAATTTTATCCTTTTTCCTTTGTTCTGTTCTTGTCCTGGTTTAAGTGGGGAAGGTATTGATTACTATTTTTATATCTGAGGTCCTGTAGTTTGTAGATCATAAGTTGAACACCAATTTTTGAAGCAGAGAACAGATGCCTTACTTTGAAGGGCTTTATGGTTATGTGGCTTTCTCAAAGTCTGAGGACACAAGGAAAGCTTATCATTGTGATTTAGCAGGCTCCTTATGGAAGTATAACAAGGAATCATTGGATTAAGTATTCCAATTGGGTTGTGCCTGCTGTTACAACAGAGTTTCAAACATGGAGAAGAGAAACAATATAGCTGTTTTTGAAACAGAGGTAAGAGTCCAAATTCCAATCTAGTTCTTGTTGCGTAGAAGAGTTTGCCTTGCATCACTACTGTTCTCATGTGCTGTGTTCTTATACATAAAAGTGATAGTTTCATACTGTTTGTAAAGCAGACATCAAGAAATGAGAAAAAGATCCGAGCTGTTATAATTGAAACAAAGTTGGATACCAATCATCGTGAAGGCCAAAGCCCCTAAAAGAACAACAAAACAAATCCAAAACTTTAAATTAAAGGCCAGTGCCTCTGTCAGGTAGCGCCTGTGTACCTACCTGGCGCTGCCCTTGCCTTGTGCGTGCTGTTGCAGGCCGCGCTGGCTCAGCGTGCCCGCAGCAGCCCGGCAGTGCTTGCCCCATCCCGTGTGCGCCCAGGGGCCCTCGCCAGCGCCTTCTCACACTGAACCTTCAGAGCGTGGGGTGCGCCAGCCGCGTCTGCACAGCCTCCCAGCCTCAGCACCTGGCGTGGGACACCTGGACGGAAAGCCAATCCTAGTGCAGGGGCAGGCAAATCCGCCCGCCCCAGGGGGAGACAGGGCAGCGGCGGGGTACGCGGAGCTCCCTGCCCACAGCGCGGTCCACTCCCGGGCGGGGCCCCGCAGCGCCGGGCCCCGCAGCGCCGGGCCGCGACCCCGCCCGCCGCGGCGGCGCCTGCGCGCTGCGCCCCAGCGCTCCGCCCGCCCGCCGCCGGGGCCCGGCCGCGGCCCGGCCCGGCACCATGCTCAACGTGCCGCCCTCGGCCTTCCCCGCGCCCGGCTCCCAGCAGCGAGCGGCAGCGGGTGCCCGCAGCAAGGTACGGGCGGCTCTGCCGCTGCTGGGGGGAGCTGAAGGGCGCCCGCGTTTTTCGCGCTGCGCCGGCCGCGGCTGCCTGGCCTGGCCCCGCCCGGATTTGCGGTGGTTCCCGGCCGGTTCCCCGCCGGTTCCCGGCTGCAGCTGGGGCAGGGCTGCCGCCGGCCGCCCCCTCCAGCCCGCGGCAGGTTCCCCGGCTCGGGGCCGGCTGGGCCGCGCCGCTGGAACGCACTTGGTGCTCCTTGTTGGAGCGGGCGGCGGCGATAACGCTTCCGGCACTTCCTGCCCCGGCTCTTCCTCCTGTGCGGGGATGGAGGCTTCCACCTTGGAATTACTGCGTGCAGCTTATGCTTTATGTGTTCGATCTTCATCTTTGGAGGGGTTTTGAACACTTCTTTTCTAGAGACCTTTCTTGGAAAGCATACTTGGACTAAAGTCGCATTAACAAATGTTAGTTTATGTACGCTTTAGTTTTCTTGCTTCTGTTTTTCTTGTGGTTTTGTAAGACCGCAGTTTTTTAACCCTGTTTCCTGTTGTTAAAGCTTGGATCAAAAGGGTTCCCAGACTGTGGCCTTATTTGTTTACTGTTTCTTTTAAATGCTTTGAAAATGCTCAGAAAATAAAGGTTCTGCAGTATGGATGTGCTTTCTGCAAGGAATTGCAAATGTGGTTGTTGTAAAGTGTGATTCACTGAGTTGGCATTTTTTAGAAACAGACATTCAATGGGTCTCCATTACTCATTAGGTGGTGTTGAAAAGGAAGGTGTTAGATACCCTGAAGATCTTGTTCTGCCTTTCAGGACAGGCAGGCCATGGCAGTACTTCTCTGGAAAGCTACTAGACTTCTGTCCTGCCTTTCTCTGGGTGCCTTCCAGTTGCTGTAGGGCTTGTGAAAAGTCTTAATGAATGCTGTGAAGGTAAAACTTATCTTACCTGACCATGATTTTTAAATTTCCTTTCTTTATTGCTTATAATTTTACAGACCATATCTCAAATGATTTGCCACCACAGGCAGAGTTGGTAAATTGTTTGCTTTGGGAAGAATAATCTGAATGCGTGTTGATGTTCAGTCATTTCTGTGTCACTACCCAGAACACTTACTTAAGCACCCTTTCTACTCAGTAGGGCTCCTAAATATCAGTGAATAATATGAGTTGGGTTATTTCTCTTTTGTTTTTACTGAACCTTCCTATGGAGCTCAGAAAAGTGTATTCTTAGAATGGCTTTTTCTTCCTTTAGAGCTTGAAGTTGTTTGTATATTTGTTATTTTTCAGGTACCTTTAAAACCAGGAAGGAGTCTTATGGATTGGATTCGGCTAACTAAAAGTGGGAAGGACTTGACTGGTTTGAAAGGGAGGCTGATTGAAGTTACTGAAGATGAGCTCTCTAAACACAACAGAAAGGAGGATTGCTGGATATGTATAAGAGGTTGGTGATGTTTCTTCTGTGTTTTTTACCTGGCTTCTTTTTTCTGTGCTTAAAGAAGAAGCAACAAAACTCAAAAAACAAAAACAAAAGCCACACTCCAAGAGAAGCTATGCACTTCCTGTGTTTGGGCCAGGTGTAATCTTGACATACTTTGGCATAACTTCAAGTAAGAGATTTTGTGTTACAAAGATTTTCTTTGCTTTCAAGCCTTTCAAAACAAATCTTCCAAATGGGCATATTTTATACTTATTTTATAGCTGCCTATGAAAATAATAAACCACAAGATTTTAGGTAATGTATCAAATAAAAAGTGAGACTTAGCAAGAAAATAGGGCTTTGAAAATGCTGACATGTACACTCATCAGCCTTGGACAGTTTGTTATTTTGAGCAGTTGACTATTTTTAAGGATTGCTTTAGAGCATCCAGAGACATATAAATATTAAAAATACCACTTAAACCTGGAGAATGGTCTTTAGGAAATAATTGTGAAAGCACACATACTACTTCATAAAACTTAGTAAGGCAAATGACAGTTGACACGTGGAACAATAGCTGTAGCTAGAAGAGTATTTTCAGAGTTGCAAATGAAGTTCCTAACTGTCCTACAGAAAGGAGTAAAACATTTGCTCTGCAGTTTAATCATTTAGAGGCTAAAATACATTAATAGCACTGTAAATTTAGTAGGAGATATTGCCAGTTTCTGTGAAGATAGAACACTCATACTACAGAAATGTCCCATTAGCTTCTCTGATCTCCTTAATCTGTGAATGATAACATTGATCTGGTAAGGAACAGCACTGATATTTAATAAATGTCATGTCTGAACTTCAGCAAAAAAAAAAAAAGTTAAGAATTTCTGTGTGGGGGTGATTGTATTATTGTTGGGTGTTAAAGGGGATGAAAGTGAAAGTAAAGGTAGAATGTTATTCAGTACTGGCCTTTGAGCAAAATAATAGGATTGTTAATTCCCTGTGCTGCAGTTGCATGTGCTACTAAAACTATAGTGGGAGGAGAGCTAAAGAAAGCTTGTTTGCTATGTTCATCTGTTCATTTTTCACTCTGAAAAAGGAACATCTACTGCAGACAGAATTACTGCCTGAAATGCTTCTGTTTTCTTTTTAATCTCATTTTAACTATACTGTATCTCTGAGGCTGGTTTTTACAAGAACTCCATCAAGTTGCCTCTATGTCTTTCCTTAAATTTTTCTAGGTCTGCCTTTTCTGTATTCTCAGATGACTAGTGAAAAAAACATCATAACTGAAAATCACAGTAGCCCTCATATGTGGACAGGTAGTAAAAGAATATAACTGTGGAAAAACTAAACTAGGTCTCTGCATTGGTAGTTAGACTGTGTCTCTAAAGGAAAGATCAGAAACCCATGAGAGCAATGTGAAGTAAAAGAAGAGCAGGAACTAACTTGGTTCAAAACCCCAGTGTGATCAAAACAAGCTGTCATATAGGGCACAAATTTGTACATAAGGGGGGCTCAGGGGAATTAAAAAATGCATGAAGGTTGTATAAATGACACTTCTTTTGCTCCACAAAGAGTGATGGTAAACTAGAATAATATTCAGGAGGCCATGGCTACCCACAGTCTTATAATTTATTGTGTGCAGTAATCGCTGCTGCACACAAGATGGCACAGTGAATACAGCCATCAGAAGAGCAGGTCGGTAAAGTGTGCAAAGATCCTTCCTTTGTTATTGACTAGGTCTTTGTTGTTTCCTGGGATGGTTGTTCCTGCCAGCTAGGATTGCTCCAAGTGTGTCTGCCCCAGGCTCAGTGCTGAATGCCTTTCTCTCTTCTGAAGTAACTAATGTACACTTCCTAATGTCTTCAAAGCTTTTTCTGCAAGTGCTGGCACAGTTCTGGTTTTGGTGGCTTCCTGTTTTAACCATGTTAAATGTCTTTAAATATTCAGGCAGTAGGGATGCAATTATCATGTTAGCAGCAATATGTCTGTTAAATCAGTTAGTTAAATCAGTTTATAGCTGTATTCTTCAGGCTCCAATACCCAGTTGCTTAGCAGCAATAATCAGCCTTCATAATTTCAGATCTGTGAAGAAACATAGTTTTATGGTGCTGGAAGTCCTGCATTCTGAGCCCTTTTACTAGGACAGATACAACCAGAGTTGTAAGCATTTAATGGGCACAAGTTAAGTTTCTTATATTGCTGAATCTGAAGAATTGAAGTTTTGTTGCTGATAGTGACAGTGTTTCCTTGTGTGAGACAGTTCTTTCCTGTAGGCATTTCTTTCCATGATGGTGATGAGTAGTACCAAAACAGCTATGACAACACTTCAGGGATAACTTAACTGGAAGGGAAACTAAAAACTATTTTGTGCACTAACTGGTTCAATTTTGTCTCTTCTTAAACCTGCATGTGGTATTTTTACCCTCTAGTTAGGATACATCATACTCAATTTCTAGGTTGAAGTCTTAACCCAAGGCAAGTGGTGTGGCATTGTAGGATTGGCATCTCCATGTAAGAAGATACCTCTTGTGCTCTATACAATTGTGTCACTTATGTTTCTGTTTTTGTGAAGTCATACTGCCTGTTCCAATTATGCCTGCTGTTTGCTAATACACTCTTTAATTTGTGCTAACCTTTCCGTTATTTTTGGATACATGAGTGGTTGTAGAAATGCTGCTCATATGCTTTTCTGTTTTCTTTAGGATTTGTATATAATGTCACGCCATACATGGAATACCATCCAGGTGGTGAGGATGAACTAATGAAAGCAGCAGGAACTGATGGTACAGATCTCTTTGATCAGGTGAGAACAACTGGCAGCAAATGACACTTGCTCACCATACTTGAAAAATGCATTTTTTATGGTTATTTTTAGGGCAATTCAATGGAAATGGTGATTTGAACTTTTTCAGTCCTAAGGAAAGGCAGCTAGTCACTGCTCAGAATGATACTTACATGTGCTGGAAGAGATACATAGTTTAAACTATGTAGCAAAAGACAGTAATGAAAATATCACTTATGTTGTTAGAATTATACTTCAATTAGACTTCATTTTTTTTAGCAGAAATGGCAATGAAGGTAGCAACAATTTGAGATACCACCTTCTTAATAAATTGTTACAATGACTTCTGTTGTTGGAGAGACCTATTTTTCTAAGAGCTTTCAATTTTTGAAAAAAGCTTATAGAATTCTTTGTCTATTTACTTGGCAGCTGCATTATCAGAAAAATGCTGGAGCTTCTGTTAACTTTAACTGGTGAACAACTCATAAGATGACAGTTGGTCTCTTATTTGTTTACTATTTCTTTAAATGCTTTGAAAATACTCAGAAAATAACTGTTCGGCAGCATGGGTGTGCTTTCTGCAAGGAGTCACAAACTTGGTGGTATAAAACATGATTCACTGAGTTGGTATTTTTTAGAAACAGACATTCTGTGGGTCTCCATTACTCACTAGGTTTGTCTGGGAAACTGGGAAAGAGCAGAAAAGAAATCTCCTCTGTTTCTGAAAGGAAATATGTTACCTCTTTCCATGTCATGCATCAGAGTATGTTATGCCTTCATTTGCAAAATGTTTTTAACGTTGTAAATAAAAAAGGATAATGTTTTACTTTTGTTGAGTTTATCCTTGGTTATTCTTTTCACAATGAAGTGTTGGTTTTGGGCATAATTCTTTGATTTCAAGAAATCTGTAGTATCGGGTATCCAGTATCAAGTTGGGCCTTGGAATTATGTTGCTGGGTCATTATATGATAACCTTGAAAACAGAAGTCTTGACATCAGGAGTATTTAGAGAAGCTCCTGCAGTTAAGTTCAGATATATGCTTGTAACTTTTTAATTTTTTGTCATGGGAATGGAAGCAGGTTTAGATCCTGAAAATATGCTTTTCACTTTTATTGTTTCTGGCTTATGACTTTTCTGTTACTGGAGGTATTTGTTTTCCCCTCTGCTTTAGCATTCTGTGTCTGTCAGATAGTGGTTTTTTTAAGAGTTTGGTAGATTGCTAGTGTTCTCCAAATTTCTGGAAAAATCAACTGTCATTCATAGTCCTTCATTTCTTTCTGTTACCTGTATATGAAGAAATTGCAACTTGTTGATGGGATTCTTTATCTCATCTCTTTAGCTAGTCCAGTTGAAAATTTTAATTTTTAAATCTAGATACCATTCAAATTTGTCATGCAACACTTTGTTTCCTTTTCTCTTCTTGTGATGTTATCCTGGATGCTCTATCAGAATTCGCTTTTCTGCCATCCATTTCCTCTACAACTTCTCCAGTTCTGGTCTGTAAAGCTACTGCTTTTTCTTCACTTTATTTTACTTTCTTAAATAGGGAATTTCCAAATGATTCAGTGATAGTAAGGCAGAAGCAAACAGAAATACACCAGCTTGGTAGGAGGTGTTTGTTTGTCTTAACTATTATTCTTTATGTTTGTTTCCATCATCCCTTTTCCCTTTACTTGTCTAAACAAGACTAATAAACGTTGTGGTAATGGCAAGATTTTTGTTGTGTTAGTTGTTCTAACACATGCGTCATAAAAATGCTATTCTGAAATATATTCTGTAGCTCAAGGTTATGATGTTCAGACATTACAAAGCATAAATGAGTAAATTAAACTATTGTTACCTTTTTCATAATCCTATTGTTTCACCTAATGTCATGATATCTGTAATAGAAGTAAAAATAAGTACTGACTGTTGTAATAGCGACTTCTAATGTGTTTAAAATAATCTGCTAAATGAATTGTATTAGTCAATGTACAAAAATGAACTTTTCTATTTCAGTGCATAGAACAACATAGTAAGAATTCCTCATTTTATGAAAAAATACTTTGTTAATGTAGGTTCATCGTTGGGTCAATTACGAATCAATGCTGAAGGAATGTCTTGTTGGGAGAATGGCTGTCAAGCCTGTTGCTGCTCCAAAAGGTGAGTTGTTTTAAGAATTAAATATTGTCTGTTATACTTTATTCCAAAATTATCTGGCAATTATGAGAAATCCTAAATCACTTCATACTTATGAGGACCATCTCTGTTCTTGTGTAGAGTTGAAGGCTTTTGCATGTATTAATTTTTTTACACCAGATACCTGAAGATGAAATTGTTTCATACTTAAAGACTTTTAGTAATGCACTGCTATGTTTCTTCTTTTGTTTTTAGTCATTAGAAAACAGCTGTGCATGTGTGTTATATGTCTGTGTATATAGAAAAGACCTTGTACTGTCATGCCACCCGTCTTTTTTCTTCTGATCCCAGAGGGCAAACTGTCATAGGCAGCTGTCATATTGAAATAAAAGTCATTATTTTCAGTCTAGTGATTTCAGTGCCTTACATACATTTGGCAAGTTGCATATGTATTGAGTTATTTGAATACACTTCATGGGCAGTTATTCTTTCCAGAACACTTTATTGGGTCCTTTAGTTTGAATTTACCTTGGGAAAAATTTTCTGATACAACAGACTTCTCTGAGCCAGGAGAGCAAGAAGTGTAGTATAGTGTTAGAATGCAGGTGATGGTTTCCAGAAACTTCAATCTGTTTTTCAGTTTGTAGGCCACAGCTAAAATTTCCTATACCTGGGAAGCAGACACTGTTACTCAGTATTGATCCTTAGCAAAACTGCAGTGAAAACATGAAAGGAGTAATGATTACAACTATTTTTCTCCAATTCTGTATACTTTAGTTCACAATTTCAGCTGTCTCGTAGCTCTTCAGCTCCTGACAAAGTGCACAGCTTGCTTGCTTAATGCTTAGATAACACCATCTTTACAGTTAGGTTGAGTTTGGTCTTTGTGTGAAGTGGAATAGTATTTTACATCTCCATGGTGCAAGGTAGCTAATTCCAGTGTGGAACTTTTAAGGTAAGTGCTGCAAAGTATGGAGAAACCTCAGCAGCATAACTGCTTCACTGAGTATAGGCATTACAGAGACATTACTACTACTTTGTCAATTGAGTTAGAAATTTAAAAGTAAGCGTGCATTTTTTGATTTTGTTAATCTAACTTTTCTTCAACTGGAAGGAATTTTTGTCACAGCCAGTCAGTAAAACACAAACACATCTTCACCCCTGCTGGCTCTGGCAGTCTATTTTCTACTGTTCCCTTTTTCTGCTCTGTTTGTTAATAGGACTATCCATTTTGCTGTAGTAAAATTTGCAGGATAAAGATTCTCAACTATATAAAACTAGTTCCAGTTCCGTTGCTTGTGTCGCTTTTAGCCATTTCAGACTTGAAAATACTTAATTTTGTTAATAAAGAATCAATCTGATAACAGAACTACAGAGTCATTTAGTTTGGAGAAGACCTCGAAGATCAAGTCAATTTTTTGAGCCGCCACCATCTTGTTAACTAGACTATGGCTAAGAACTGTGTCCAGTTGTTTCTTGAACACTTCTGGGGATGGTGACTCCACCACCTCCCTGAGCAGCCAGATACAATACTTGACAGTCCTTTCAGGGCAGTTCTTCCTGATGTCCAACCATCTCCCCATATGCAGCCATGAGGTTGACTCCCACCTGGCTACACCCTCCTTTCAGGGAGTTGTAGAGATCACTAAGGTCCCCCCTCAGCTTTCTCTTCTCCAGGCTAAACAACCGCAGCTCCCTCAGCCACTCCTCATAGGATTTACCCTCTAGACTGTTCACCAGCTTTCTGGCCCTTCTCTGGAACACTGCAGCACTGGATTTTCTGAAATTCTTCACTGTAAGATTCTCAAGGATTACTTTGGTTCCTGGGAGGTTATATATCCTCCTCCTTTGAATTATCAAAAAGTAATTAACTTACTTCACTATTAGCCAGCAATAGTTCTAGTCTTTTATCTTTTGAGAATACCATATTCTGCAAAGTTTGCATTTCAGAATAGAAGAAAAAATACTAAGTTAAGGTGCATGTTTTTGAATAGAGGATTAAATGGGCCCCATAAGTATAGAGGGAAGACAAGACTTCAAATTTGGATTTGTTGCTTTTTGTGACAGAGAGTGAGCTTCGGCAGTAGGACAGACGTTGGTATTTGTGCAATGTCAGTACAGAGCAAGGAAGGGAGATGTAGATTTGTTGGGGCATTGCTGGAAGATTTGTAGTTGTGTAGCTTAGGGTTTCTTTCCTCTGTTCTGGTAGTTTCTTGGGAGATGGTATAATTGTTTGCTTACTGAGCTGCTTAAGGAAGCTGAAGTTTTTCCTTGCACACTCTAGGCTGGGTTTTTTTGAGGAAGAAGAGTCTTTTGAAAATGCTGGTAATAGTTAATGTTTTGTCAGCTTGTGTTTTGAGAATGCTGCTTATGCTTTGGTAGTTACTAATAGGAAATTCTGAAGTGTCCCCTCTGTAGTGTTACAATGGATCTTTGCATTACAAATACGTAGAGTTTGTACTTGCTGAGAAGGCCCGTGCAATACCCAGGTTTGTAAGAGATGATTTCAGACTCTCCCACAGCAAACCTGTATAGCTTGCTGTTCCTTCAAGGTGCTCAGCTGTAAACATTAACACAGTCTGAAATATTTTAATACTGCTGATGTTTCCAGAGGCACTTGTTAGTGTGTAGTAGCATAATCCCTATGTTACTTTAGTGGTTTCTTGGGAGTCAGAATGCATGTTGTATTATTGTTAATTCAACAAGATTCGACTGAGAGCTGTGATGTCATCCAAGAAAGAGGTAAGGCTCTGCCTTCGATATATCTCATGTCATCCTTAAAATTGCAGTGCTGATTTCTGTGCAGTGTATTAAAATGTAGTGGAATGAGAATAGGCTTCTAAATACAAAAAATAACCTTTCATTAGAAAGAAGTTTTTGGGAACAACTTGCCCATCCTGGCAGAAACTGTAAAGTGGTGTATAGCAGAGTATTCAGACAAATGTTGCCTCAACTAAAAATTTTTGGAGTATTTTCTTTTTATCTCAGCTAAAAATGTGTGGGGTATTTTCTTTTTTACGTTAAAATGACACAACATGAAAGCCTCTGATGAAGTTTGTTCTTGAAGAGCTCTCAAGTAATTTTGGAATACCATATGGTTGGTGTTTTGTTCTAGAAGCCTTTCTTAACTTCTCTCTAGCATTTTTTCTCTAACACTTGCTGGTGTGATGCAGAGCACTGGGAAGGATATGGAAGAACAGGAAAGAAACGCTCCCATTTTGTTTTTCATAAAAGGGAGCAGGAAGAACAGATTGTTTTTCTTGCTTCCCAAACTTGGCTCCCATAAGAGAGAATATAAATTGGGCCTTTCATATGAGGACATTCTGAGATGTGCAATGTAGAGGAGGGCAGAAAGGGGCCAGGTATATCCAGAGGTCTAGTTTCCCCCTTACAAATTTACTGTGAACAGAAGGATATGTGGTTGAGAGGTACAGTGCCTTTCCCGTCAAGTTGAGCACCTTATGAATGAATTGGTGCTGTGTAATTCACCTGCTTGGTCTTTCTTTTTTTAAATTTTCTGCTAGAGCTGGTTGGTTTGGAATAGTTGTAGCATACTGTAGAATAGAAAAACTCAGATTATCACTTGAAAATATAATCATTTGAGAGAGGAAGCTTACAGAAAAATTTTTTTTTTCCTGTGTTCCTGCCAAGGATCGGGTTCACACTTCTAAGGATTTGGTTGGTCAGATTTGCAGTCTACCAGTGAGACAGGTGTTGGAATTCTTAACAAATTCAGTGAGCTTCTTACCTATGAAGTCTACAATTGCACAAGATAATCTGTGATGGTTTTTTTGAAGTGTCAGAGTTCCTGTATTTCCTATCCTTTAGAGTTGTGCAACTTTTGGTGCTTGTACTGTAGCAATTTATTTTAATTAGACATAATCTTTTGGAATGGTAATCATTGCTGCATTTATTTGTTGCCTCTTGATGTCTGTAGCATCCTGGTCATTCTGTTAAGCCTTTTTGAAAGTTTATTGAGAGATCCTCACTTTGGCTACTTTACTATGATGTGGGCAAGTACTGTAACTTCTTAACTGTTGTACTTGTTTTTTATTAATGCTTGCAGAGATCTCTTCTGCTGTGTCTGAAGACAAGAAACAGCTTAATGGTAAGTTCTCACCTGAAGTGAAGTTGGGAGTGGATCTCAAACTTAGGTGAATATCATTGAGTGAGCAGTATTTATCCACACTTCTTCTTTGCACTTGAATGCAGTAGTCAGGCTGTAGTGATCCGTGCAAATTTCAGAAGGCAAAATCCTAAGTGTTGTGAATTCTGTGTTTGAAAGTACTACAAAACTGCAATAGAGTAGTGTAGATCACAGAGGTATGAAATGAACAAGCAAGGTCAGCTTGTCTCTGAAATGCCAGGAAGATTTTCTGCCCAAGTCTTTTCTATCCAGTCAGGTCTTCCACTTGTTTTGCTGGATCTTTTTTCTTTCAAAGTGCAAAATTTTGCATTTCCTTCTAAGCTTCGTAAAGTTTTTGTCAGCACATTTCTCCAGACTCTCTGCATCCCTTAATAACCTTAACCTTTCATTCTTTGCCCGTTTGTGTGTTTTGTTATTGCTCTGACTGGGAGAGTGTGTGCCCTGTAGGTTGCTAGTGACTGTGTGAAATAATATCAGCATTCCCTGTTCCTTAGGGAGTGCTCACAGTAACTAGCCTCCAGCTGGATTTGGTATGCTGATCACACCTTTTGTGACTGGCAGTTCTACTCATTTTGTGAACCACAAACCCAGCTCTTTCCCATGTGGCCATGAAGATGGCATGAGAACCTTTCTCACTAGCCTTGCTGTCCCATGGGATTGTGCAAAGCAGCCCCATGATGTGCAGGGTTGTAATTCTGCTATTCATCTGGTCACATTAAACTGTTCATTTAATGCCTGCTATCAGCCTTTGGCTTCACCCACAGCTTTTCTTTATTTGTGATCCCCATGACTAATAGACCACTTTTCTTAATTGGTTCACTGATCACCTGAATCATTGTCTTTTTATTGCAGCATGAATCACTGTTTTCATGTAGCATCTTGCAGTATTTAAAAATAATTCATAAATAACTTGGTTTGCCAGAATGTTGTTTTATTGTGGCTGTTCTATATTTCCCTGGATCGGCAAAAGCAAATAAGAGTATGAATGACCATGGATTCTTGTTATCCCTGTAGACGAAGCAGATAATATGTGTGCCCTCAAGAAAAGCTTAGCTTTTGAGAAGGCTTTTATCATTAGGTGATTGGTTTTCTTTTGCAGTGATCTGACTCTCTGACGTTTAGCTTCCTTGGCAGCTGCAGCTGTTCTGAACTTAGGAGTAATTAAGGATCAAAGAATAAGTAATTTGACTGAGTTTTAATTGCTTGGGGTTAATTCTGGTTGATCAAACAGTTTTGACAGATTGGTTTAGACCAGAATAGCTCTTTTTGTTTTTATCTACTTCCCATGTGGTGGAGCCACTCAATTACATGTTTAAGCTTGTAGTCATACTAGAAAACTTACTGGTACTTAGAAGATAAAAATCTGGGTAACTGAGAATTCATGTGCTAATTATTTTATGCATAGCCATTTCAGGTTTGCAAGGTTTGCCTTTGAATGGGCATGAAACCAGCACTTACCAGCTGTTCAGTCTGAAGCTTCCTCCATCATCATTCTATTTACCTTCTTTTTGTTAAAACTGATGCAGGATTGCAGTTGCTTTTATGTATCTCCGTCCTTAAGTTTTTGCCAAATATGTTCAATTTCTGTTATGCCAGAGATTAGTACAACTGGCATTTTGAAAGACTGGCCAACTGTTGCTTCTCAGCAAAGGCTGTTTCAGACTGTTTCATGTAGTTAAATAGTTAAAATGAGTGTCTGAATTCTGTGAAAATTCCTAGCAAAGTGATGTGTAGAAAGATTTGTGTTGCTATCGTTGCTTAATTGACTGACATGGAATTTTACTTATGAATTAGGTTAGATCAGACATCTCAAATGGAATATTCATCTGAATTGTTAAACAAATAGTTCTGTTAAAGGAAAGTCATTTAGCTAACCTTTTTGTGCTTCACTACCACAAAGTGTAAAAGCACAAGCTTATAACAGATGAAACCAAGCACAACACAGGTACTGTGGTGCATGGAACTCTTAAGTTCTGAAGTAGACCTCCATGTTCTAGAACCTTGCTCTCCAAGAGAAAGTGCTGAATAAAAACTAAATGTATATAGTCTGGCTACCTGTGGAAATAAAGCCACCAAATATTGTTCAAAAACACTTAGAACATTCAATTAAAAAAACCAAAACCATAAACCCCAAACATACCTGAGAATGATTTATATTAAGCAAGCATCCCAGCAAATTATTTTAATGACTCTCTGTTCTTTGCAGGTGTGCTTCCTGATAAGAAAGTACTGGCTTCTTCTGCTAAAGATTTAAGTCCAGCGTAAGCCTTTGTCTGTCATTGTCTGTTGAACACTCTATTTAAGAATTCTGTGTAATTATTAGTAAATATAAGGGTAGCTCTTGAAATTTCAGTTAAGAGAGTATATGTCATTACCATCCTTGTATAAGTAGGAAAGCTGAAGTTCAGGTTTAAAACAACTTGCCAGAGGTCATGTGGGCAGATGATGGTTCTTTGCCTGTTCTAAATCTTGTGGTGCCTTGATTGTATACAAATGTATGGCTTATATTTGCAGAGTTCTCACCCTTGTTTCTTGGGAGAACTCATGGAAAATGATTCCAGTTGGACTGATTTGACTTTAACTGATTTGTCCATAAACAATTGCCATGCCTTGAAAAAGGGCATTGTTTCAAGCTGGAACGTATTTAGATGCAATAGCTGCATTCAGGTTCCTACAGTGTGTAAAGCAAAGCAGGCCCTGAAAGCTCACTGAGATACGCCTGCTGTTGTCACTGAGGCATCATTTTACTCCATTGATACCTTTGGTCCTCAAGGTCCAGTTTCTCACTTGGCATCAAAATCCCCTGGAAATGTGTGTTCTCTGGGCTAGTTACATGCAGTCATGAAATATTGTGGCTTGTAAACAATTGGAATGAGGTTTATTTTCTGAAGTGTTCTCCAAACCTTGCTGCCCTTCTTCCCATGTGTGTCTGGCATATTCTGGCATGTGACTGGAAGGTGTGCAGCCTAAAATTTGGTTGCTGTCAGGAGTGTTTTCTCCTCCTTTGTCCCTGTTTTTCTGGTGCAGGAGTAGATGGAAGTTACTTCCTGGCAAGTATAAGGCCATGCAAATAATTAGCATTTGAAGGCTTTTTTTTTTTTTTTAACTTTACCCTGGATTTATTACAAGGTTTGGACTTGGGACCATAAGAATGAATGCAAAAACTTGATTTGTGGAGGTGAAGGGAACTGTGGTTTTGTGGTTTGTGCATCAAATCTTTAACTCTTGGAAGCCACCCTGCCTATTTAATTGTCTGGACTCAAGATTTTAATCATCCATCAGCAAGGTTCATAAACCACAAAGAGAATACATGTGCTTTTTAAGTAAAACTAATGCCATACAATTTTAACTCCTGACTATCAGAATACATAATTAGATAGTTATTTTAGTAGTTTTCTCAAAATTACTGTCTTTGAACTTAGTCTTCAAAATAGTAAATAATATGTTTGGCTTGTAAATTTGTTAAACAAGCTCTGTTTGAAGGCTTATGGTTAAATGTGTTTTGATATGCTCAAATAAAGTATATATTTTTTTCTTTATTATATTTTTTGTTTTACAGTTATGACTGGTTCCAAACAGATAGTTTGATCACAATTGTCATATATACTAAGCAGAAGGTAAGTATATTTCATGAAGGAAGAATTACAAGATCCAGTTGTGATCTAGCATGAATTCTAGGAGAACTTTATAAAAATTGTTGGTTTTTTTTTTTTTCCCCTTGGCTATGAAAGGACATGAATGCAGACTTGGTGATAGTTGACTGTCAAGACAAACAATTAAGGGGAGAAATCATCATGGATGACCACTCATATCTTATAGAAGTTGGTAGGTACTGTAATTTTGCAGTTGAAAGTATTGAATTTTCATTCTACTGTATTAAAACCTGCTCATCACACCATTAGCATTTTGCATGTATGAATTAATATTTTATTCCTCTTTTATTAGAGATGGTTAAAGTGCCTAGATGTAAAGGAATTACATTGTTTATCAACTCACATCTTCATTTTTTTAGTATATATTAAATTTCTTACATATGGACTAAAATGCAATAAGAAATAGATTTTGAAGTTGTATAAATTTTTTTTCACATGTATTTTTATGATTATTAAAAAGCCCCATTCACAAGGGCAAGTGCAATAATGCAGATTGGTAGCTTTACATGAGCCATTGTTAAAGGTAATGGGAAATATAATACCTTCATGCATGAGGCTTGTAGAAGTCATGAGTCAAATTTCAAGGCCAAAGAAACATGCATTAGTATTATTAGTTCACTCAGTATTCCTAGACTTATACTTTCTATATATATGATGGCTGGAATAGAATTTTGATAATGCTTAACACAGAGTTGTGTTTATTTCAGGCTTGGATCATGCAGTTTCAGAAGATGTGGCAGGTAATTTCTGTCTCTTGCAGCACTTCTGTATCTCTTGTAGGATAGTCCAGTCAGGAGCTGAACTTCCATGATCCTTGTGGGTTCCTTCCAACTCAAGATATTCTGTGATTCTGATATCAGAATGCGCAATTTCAATTTAATTTTCTGACTCATCAGATACTTTGCTTACCATCAGGTCCTGACAGAGTCAATCAAACCAAGCCATAGCATTATTTTTTTTTTCTTAATTGTGGCATTAGGCCTGTGAAAGTAATAAGCTGAAAGTGCTCTGATCCCTCTGAGTATGACTAAATGCTAAAAGAGCTAGAAGTTAGTTCTGTTGTGTATTTGTAAACTGTTCTTTGCTTAGACTGAGACTTTCTTGGATTTAATTGTTAATTCAAATGGCCTTGAAAAGAAAGTCGTAAGTAGTAGTAATTAACAATTTCCAGTACATGAGGACTCTGAGTTCATGAGCGTTTTTCTTGAACAGATGGTCTGTGAAGCTGTCCTGATTCCATGGTCTATTAAGCAAATAATGTGTATTAATTATGCATATCCAGTTAGTGCTTGTTTGAACTGCACTCTAAACATTTTAGAGAGATAGCTGGAAGCACCTTTAATTTGATATTCTAATGTAAAGAATTAATTACATGTGTTTTGAGAAATGAGTAATTGTTCTGAATTTCATTATAGTTTTTAGTGTGAAATATTTTTTTGTGCAAAGTGTAACTAAAAGTAACAATATGAAATCTTTTCTCTTTTAGTAAATATTGCTGAAAAAGTAGGGAAAGTAGAAATTATCTTAAATAAAAAGGATAAGGTCCATTGGAAAATGCTGGGACAGCCCTGTGAGGGTCATAATACTTTCATTAAACGCACAGACAGAGGTAAGCAATTTTATGGCTGGCTACCAGCTGTTTTAAGACTTCTTGGAGCTTGTTAGTTATATTTGTTTTTTCCCAGGATTTTCTTTTTCTCTTGTTGTACCTTCATTTCTTTCACAATTGTCTGATCTTGAGAGCTATTCAGGAATTCTCATAGAAAGAGTTTGACTTGGAGGAGGGTTTTTTGTTTTGCTTTAGTTTCTTGGTTTGTTTTATCCCATAGTGGAGTTGAAGGTGAACCTAATATTGGAAGGGGCACACTGCCTGAGTGTTGTTCCATCTCATGGTTACCTGTGTGCTTAATGACCTCTCTGTCCATATGAAAACCTCAGTAGACCCTAAGGAGAGTGTGCATGGACATGTGTCAATCATTATGGGAGTAACTGGAGTAAAATATCAAAAACCTTCACTTCCAATTGTTACTGTAGATACAGTATCATCTCTCAGTGCAGTAAGGTGGTTCCAGTACACTGCATCTTTATAACTTGAGCTCAGATTAAATAAGGGACTTCAAGTCATGTGTAGGTACTAAAGCCAACTCTGAATAAGCTGTGTGTACAAGAAGCAGTAAATGTTATATATGGATTCATTTTGTGGTAACAGAATAACATGAACTTGTTGCAGCACCCATGCAGTGATCAAGCATGGGTTTTGATTTTTGTCAGCTAAATTAAAAATTTCTGCACAATTGCATTGTGTAATATAAGCACAATACTGATGTTATTGCGGTCACCTAGTTCCTCAAAAGCCCTCTTGGTCTTCTATCTAATAATTCTCAAAAATTGACTGTTGGGTTATAGTCTGCCTTCTTTTGTGTGAAAGCAAAGTTGTGCATTTTTAAGAGCTAGTGAAATGTTGCTCACCATGTTGTACATGTCTTATTTGCCCTCAGTTATGCTTCGTGGGCCTTTAAAGTTGAGAGATTACTGTGGTACAAAAAGGAAGACTGCATAAAAGCACATCTCTCTAGCTACCTTTAGCTTATGTGAAATGTAATTTTCATTTTGAGAGTTTCAGAAACTATTGAGTCATCCACTTTAAAATTAAATTTTTCTATATAATCCTCTGTATCCAAGGGGTTACAGCCTGATCTAATGTGTTGTCCACTGTCTGTTGCTAATTTTCTCTCTCCTTACCACTTTTTGTGATTTTAGAAAACAGAAAGAGAAGATAATCTGAAAGAACAAGAGATATAGTGTAGGGTGGCTTTATAGATCCTTTGCAAATTAGGAATTAGATGCAATTGACAAAATACATATTGAGCATTAGTAACCAGTGCTTTCTAGATAATGTCACCTTGGTACACTTTTTTTTGTACTTTATTTTATTCAATTTTTGTGTATTACTAGTTCTTTTGGTAACTTATGCTTTCTAATATAAGTAATCACTACCTGAAATGATTCCAGTTTGGTGGCAAAGCCATGAATAGTGAGTGCTTATGGGAGCAATGGTTTAATAACCTAAATTAATTAGGTTTTCCTTGTCTTTGAGGTTTTTAGTATTTCTGTGTGAATTGACCGTTAAAACACTTCCATTATATTCAGAGCACAGGAAGAAGGGCTGAAAACCAGCCAAGATTGACACTTGTAAAGTTTACTTGGCTTTGTCTTTATTACTTTATGTCTTTATTACTTATTGATATTACAGCATTCATAAATGAGTTTGTAAAGGACAAGTGTGTGACCACCACATGTGCAGAAGCGTCTATACTTTATGAAGTTATTTAATATTTCATTTTGAAGCAGACATGTCTAAATTCTACAAAAAAGTGATAAAGGTCTTCTTCAGGAAAAACAACATAATGCAAAGATGGTACTGGAAGCCTATGATAACTTTATTATATGAAGAAACAATTAACACAAGCCCCTACTTCTTTCTCCGTAGGCGGGAAAGTCATGCTCCCAGATAAATTGCCTAGGTACTCTCAAATTCCTGTTGAGTTTATACTAACATTTTGCCCAGTGTATTTTGGTTAATTGGAAGGAATGAACAGAATTGTTGAATTTCCTCAAAGTTGAAGAGGATTTTTTTTTTCAAAATTACTTCAATTTCGCAGTTGCACTGTGTCTTTGGATGGTAAGGAGATTCGGAAGAATATTCAATACTGCTTCTACTCTTTAAGAAGGATTAAATGCTTAGTTTTCTAGAGAAATAATTATTTATAACCTACAGTATTGCATGGAAAACACAATTCAGTATAATTAGATTGTCAGTGTAGGGGAGTTGGTGACACTACTTATTGGGTAGCTATTCTGAAAGTGTCATTAAAAGTGTAAACAAAAGCTTATGGTTGTAGGGTTGACATCCTGTGAAATTTAAATGCAGTATAAAAAGCAAGATAGAGCTTTCTCATTGAAACAAACAAATAAAAAACCAAACCCCTAAAACCTGACCCCTTCCAACCTACCAAAATACCATACTGCACAGTTATAGATTGCAGGTTTTCATGTAGGTATTAAGATTGATTTTCTTGTTGGTGCTTTTTCTGGGAAATAAAGTGTGGAAGCCCAGTTATCAGTGGGCATGCACATAAATGCAGTAGCCATATGCAATTAAAAAAATCACGTGTTAGTAGGGATGACTTGGGGGTGTGTGTGTGTGTATTTTTTCCCATGGAGAATAAACTGCTTCTTCCTTCTGAAAATTATTCTGAACTTTTTCTCAGATTCCTGTTTTGGAAAGTTATCTAATTACTAAGTTCTGCTGTTTTAAAGAGTGTGCAACAATTGGCAGATGTTCAGTAAAGAAACATGGTGCTGTTGCCTCTGAGGGCTGAAGTGGGATGCAGTTTCCTTGTTTTGTGCAGTGGTTTTCATACAAATCAAGTGGAAGATCATAGAGGTTTTTTTGTTAGAAGTACCAGAAGGGAGCAGAGTGCTGCTGCAGCACTTATATCAGCGAGACTGGTGCTGTAACCGGGTGCTGTGTAACCAGGGAAGGTTTAGAAGATTCAGTGGGAACTTTATTTTGGGAGGGGAGAGAGGCCATCTGGGAAGAGCATGACTGGCCTTCTTGGGTAATATGAGATAGCTTGTGAAATCTAGTAATTAACTGAAGCATTTGAGGGTGCTGATGATTTCATGGTCAGCAGTGTGGGTTTGTGGTTGTCTTAACTCCTAAGACTGGGCAGCTGCTGGAAGTGGTAGGAAGCCACCTTCCTTTAACTGTGTGGTCTAATCCCCATTATGTTGGCAGTAGGAATAGTACTTGAGTCTTCATAACCAAGTAACTTGAACAAAATAAGTATTAACTCTCAGCTGGTTGGTGGATGTGTTTGGGTAGTAAATGCTTGCTGGGAATGGGGTGGAATTCCTCTACCTGAGATGTAAGGGTAGTGGAGCTATATCTTTTTCCCAAGCCAACAGGCTAATAATGTTGCCACTGCAGCATCAGTAGGGCTATGACTAAGTAGTATGACTAGTAACTAAGAAATAAAAATTGTCGCTGAAGTTTTATCATTGAAGAAAAGCCAGAAACATAATTAAGGAAAAATTCTTAAACTCCCTTTCATTACAAGGATGAACATGCAGTGCTCAGAAGGATGATTCTCTCCGAAAGCTATCATTATCTGTACAGGAGGTTTATTGCTAAAACTGAATTTGTATGCCTATAAATCAAGGTGCTGTAGTTTTTGATTCCAGCAAAGGTGGAAGTTGAGTTTAAAGAGTGATGTCTCTAGCCTATGATTGTATTGGTTTTCTGTGGAAAGCCTTTGATAGTGAGGGGCTGCAGAGCTAGTTCTCCTAGATCAGGAGCTGCATTACTGACACTTGATGTCTGCAAAATGTTTAATCAAACCTAACCTCCTCACTAACTACTTTGGTCACTTTGAAAAATTAGGATTTGCTGCTGGACACTGGCATCATGATCCAAAATTGAGAGAACAGTACCTTTTGCTCTTGTATAGTAGCAAATCATATGTCTTTGGCATCTGAGAGTAATATGGCTTTGTGGGTTGACAAAACTAATTGGCTTCAGCTAGTTCCTTTTGTTGAAAGGCTTTTCTGCTTTGACAGTTATTTTTGCCTGTGGCCTCAGATTTTATAGGAATGACTGCTAATGCTAATTTTAGTTAATGTAGTAAAGATTACAGTCTAAACTAGAAGTTTACTTAGAAAGTTTTCAAAAATACATTGAATGAATCAGGACAAAAAGTTCTCTGTGGCAATTAAAAAGAGGGAGATAAAGGTTATTTATGAGGAAAGGGCTGGAATTAGTCAGGTTTGAAAGGTGAAAAAATTGTCAGGAAACAGTGAATCAGTTGATGAATCAATTTTTTAACTTTTTTCTCTACGCCCAAATATGTGTAAGAGCATTAGCTGATGAGTGTTAAGGGTTATATTACCAACCTCACACATCCTTTAAGCAATTCTTAAGTCTGCAGAATGGATGACAATCTTAGCATATTTATTTGGCTACTGTACTTTGCAATCTTACTGTGTATTATTTTTCAAAAGAGGGATAGAAAACAAATTTCCACAAACTTTTCGTAATATATATATAGTTTGAGAGATGCTGATATTTTGTTTTACTTCAAGGTATAAAATGGAATTACTAACTTCCACTTTTTTAGGGCTTTAGGCTTTCTTTTGATTCATCTGAAATGCTTGTTAATTCAAAATAAGGGATTTGTAGGATGTTAGATGAAAGATGTGAGAAAATCTTAATAAAGAAATATTTATTCCGTGTCAGAAGCTTTATGCTGTGTTTCTGCAGGCATTTGTAGTGGATAACTCACTAGTAGCTATTTGAATAATTTAAGAAAACCTTGTATGGCATTCTCATACATGAACCTGCCAAATTTTGTGAGGCTTTACATAAGAATATCCACTGGGACTAGTCACAAATTCTACATTGAAAATGGTAAATTACATGGTGGGAATTTTGTAGGAAAGTGGCTTCTTCTCTCTGCCTTTTTTTAAAATTATTTGGCTTGTTTTGGATATATGAAGTTTAGATAATGCTGCTCATGGGATTTTGTTGCTTGTTAGCTCTCTTTGTTTCTTTCTCTCTCTTTTTTTTTTTTTTTTTTTTTTAATTCTTTGCAGAGCTTCCTAATAGAATACCTAATAGCCCATGGAAGTTCCCTTGAGTTACAAACCTGTTTAGGCAGTGAGGTTCTGTGATCACACTGATATTCCAGGTTGGAGCTAAAATAGTGCAGTGCTGAAACAGAGGCCTGGCTGAAAAATGCTCTCCTAAAGGTAGAGGAAGAAAAATTTCTCATGATTGACTTCTTTACTGAAGGCTCCTATAAGCTCCCTGTAGCTTTCTCTTCTCCAGGTTGAACAATCCCAACTCTCTCAGTATAACTTCATAGGAGAGTTGTTCCAGCCCTCTGTTCATCTTTGTGACCCTTTTCTGGACTTGCTCCAGCAGGTCCACATCCTTCTTATGCTGGGGATCCCAGAGCTGAGCATGGTACCCCAGGTGAGGTCTCACAAGAACAGAACAGAGGTGCAGAATCAGCCTGCTGGGTGGCTGTGGGCAGTGTGTTGCTGAGGAGTGTGGTGCTGTGCTGGCTTCTGTTTCATTTGCATCCCACCAGCTGGTTTTGGTCTGCATACATGTACCCATGCTGTACTTGTATGGGGAGCTCAGGGCAGGTGCAATGTAGTAAAAATGGTTCTGATAGTTCTTGGTGCTTTTCTACTTATTCCTAGTCAATAACTCTAACTCAGAAGCTCTTAAAATAATGTTATAAGTGAGTCCTTAGTCCAAAATTATAAAAATTGTTATAAATAATTATACAAGAAGCATCTGTTTATTGTCTTTTTATAAGCATATAGGGACGTACACACATTTGTCTCTCTTATTGAAAAATATATAATAACAGAATGAAAGATTGAGACTTAACTAACAAGTAAAATGTTTTTAGGACTATTCTACAGAAAATGCAAGTTGATTTCTAAGACAGAAGTTACCCATGACACCAAACTCTTCTGCCTAATGTTGCCTAAGGGAACACATCTTCGTGTTCCCACTGGACAGCATGTTTACCTAAAACACATTATTGCAGGTAAGAAAAATTGAGAATATAATAATGGATATATTTACATAAATCATTTTCATAGTGTTGGGAAAAATGCCAAGTCCATGGCCACTAACTCCCTGATTGTTAGCAAGTCTCAGCTTCCAGGGTCACAGTCAGTACTTAATAATGAACTGACTGGATCCATATTAATGGAAAGTTAATTATTGAGATAGCTGGCATTTACTGGTGACCTTATTGTCTCTACTGTCAGCTCTCCCCTTTAAAAGCACCAAAGCAGTGCTGTTCATCTTTGAAGTGTGGGAAGCTCATTGTATATGTCTTACGAATCATTAGTCAGTTCCTTTTTGTTTGCAGCTTTTTTGAAATGAGGAGGGTACTGTTGAAATTTTTTTGGTTTTTTTTTTTTTTTCTGAGGGATTTATAATAGTCATGGTAACACTGCTTTACACTCCAGTTGTGCAATATTAACAATAATGTGAGGTTATCATAATATGAGAGGAATATGTCTTGAAAAGCACGTGGTTTTCTTCAATGCACTATTATTCAAAATTTTGTAAAATCTTAGAAAACAGAAGGTCAAAGAAATAGCCAATTTACTATGTTAAAGGGCACTTGTTGAAATTTGCATATGGATAGTTATACTGGTCACTGTACTTGGATTGCAGTATACATGGTAGAGACTTCTCAGAAGACTTTTTAAACATCGATTGATTGAGAACTGTTCTGACCTCCTCCTCTTCCCTTCGTAGTTCATAGTAGTGTCCAGCTCTTGAGATATTATTGTCATTATACAATAACTTTTTGATATGATATTGCAAGAAAATACACTTGTGCAGTATTAAAAAATCTGCTGTTTAAATTTAAAATAAATCAATCTGTAGTTTTTAATTAGAATTAGAAGGCTTCCAATTCAGTAATAAAAACTGGTACAGTGGAAAGTAATAACTTGCATAAAAGCATGGGATGGTTTTATTTTTATGGTATGTACAGGTTCTTTATTTGCTCTTCACTTATTTTGGTATTTGTTTGTAGTATCTGGATGTAGAGTACTTTCCATATTTTTTGAGCTGTATTTCTGTCTACTCTCTAGGGACAGAGGTAGTAAAACCATACACACCTGTGTTGCCTTTTTTGCCACTGGATTTCCAAGAACCACCTTGCCATGATGGTGTGCATATATATTTAATGATTAAAATTTATTCCCATGGACTGTTCACACAGGCACTTGACCACCTACAAATTGGTAAATATATGCTGGGGGGTTGTGTTTGGTTTTGCAACAATTACATTATTTTTAAAGATTCACTGTCTGAGTATTGTGACGTCCTGACTGTTTACCTACTTAATCAGGACTTACTTAAAACTTCTTTTAAACCTTATTATCCATTCCCTGAGTGTAAAGGCTTGTTCTCACTGTAACTAGGAGTTGCCCATTGCAGAAAGCTCTCCCCTGAGTGATGTATGTGAACTGTATCACACATCATAGTTGGTGGCTTTGATGTCATATGCTGAGAACAACTTCTTGTACTTTTGCATAAAGAAAGGATGTCTATGTTATGGGACTTAGGATGCACTTGCATTTCAGATATGGAGGTAGATTTTTAACAGTGACTTTGCAAATGTTTGTGTTCTTGTTTTGTAAAATCCATCAAGACATAACATTTTATTTGTACATCTCTTCTCTTAACAAGAATGGTCCTAATTTGAAGTGTATAGTACCTTTCTGAAAGAAATCCTAATGTTACAAAGATGAAGGCATTATGAAATGGCCTCTAAAAAATCAGAATGCAAATTAGTTTGTTTTCATCAAATTAATGTTTACTTTTTAATTTTTTTTAATAAAGGAGACTATATTTCTGTCAGCAATCCTGAAGGCAACTTCAAGAAGTCACAAGTTCAAACTTCAGAAGATCTCCTTTTATTGGCAGGAGGCACAGGTTTCACACCAATGGTTAAGCTACTGAATTTTGCTCTGACTGAAGTTAGCTGTCTCAGGTATGTGGACTTCTTGACACACAAGCTTCAGTGTTAATAAAACAATTAACAAAAGCATTTTTTTCAAATTACACCAAAAACTGGCTTGCTTTAGGGAAAAGGCTTTCAGAGGAGGCTGAGGCAACTTCCACTTATTTGCTTATGGGCTACCCTCAATGTAATGAGTTGATTTGCATTTTAAATTTTAGTTGTGGTACAAGTGAGCTCACTGAGTAGAAACTTTAAGGAGGGCTTTTTTCTTACCTTCACATTTGAGTATCTTTTTTTAGTATAGAAATATTACAGTGTACTGGGGAGTATCAGTAAGGGTGTCTCAAAACATCATTCTCCAAATAGCCATTTTCTACTTTTGTGCTCATGAACAAAATGCATGGCTTTCCTATGCACTTTTTATTGACTGTCCCCTCACCTGAGTAACACTTGATGCTGTGGTGCACCATGCCACCATTTGGACCACTACTTTAGTGTAGTGGGCTTTATTTTCTATCTTATCAGAGAATTGGGCCCTGGGAAGCATGTAAAGGTTCTGGCACATTCTAGTTTCTGAATAAAATGATTTTAGTATTTAAAGATGGAACATAATTGACTTGGGGCTGTTTTGTCTCTACAAGGTAAGTTTTTCAAAGCTTGTTCAGTGTGCTTCGTTTTGACTTATAATGCCTGTGGAGAAAACAAAAAGTACAAGTAAAAGGTTTCTGTATGATGCATTAAATTCTGATTCTTTAACAAAAACCAATCTGCAGTTAATTTTAATTTTTGGTTTTTTTAAGGACAGTGAAACTGATCTTCTTCAACAAAACTGAGCATGACATACTCTGGAGAAACCAACTAGAGCAATTAGCTCTTAAAGATGAAAGGTAATTAAAAGTCATGTGGAGAGCAACTTGTAACATCTCTCTGTACAGAACAAATCTTGGGCTTAGACTAACTGTACAGCTTTGGCACAAGGACAGATTCTGATTCTGTAAGCTCTTAGCTAAGAATATGGTGAGACCTAGGGAGTGGAAGGAGATCCGTTGCTCACAGGTGCACAGGAGAGGCTATGTTGTTATGGTTCTGTAGGTCCCATGGGAAGCCAGGGATTTGATTTACAGTGTTTAATAGATGGTTATTGGAGATAATATGTTAGATGAGATGATTTTTGAAATTGAGAAGCTTTTTGATGCGAAGAAAATTTGCCTTAGCCTTAGCTATAGAAAGCACAGTTACACAAAAAGGAGCACAGAAAAGAGAAGGAGAATGTACAGCAGAAGAAACATTCTGAATTTAGAGAAGTCTTCTAAAAATCTTTTTGATGTCACTGGTTATGAAAATTTTTTATGTCAAAATTCAAAGTTTAAATAGGCTCATTACTTTAGCTTTTTCTTAATAATTGTTGCATTTTGCCCTCAGTTACTATGTAAGTGCAGGTTGAAATGCAAGTAGTGTACATGTAATGTTAAATTAATTCAGCGGGCCATAGTTCTGTCAGGAGACACAGGATTATCAGGTTACCCTTTAATTTCAGTTCCCTTGCTGTTACCACAAGGTAAATTGTCACTGCTTAGATTTTATGTGATAAAAATATATTTTGTTTATGGTTAATTCTTAGTTGAATTCTTCCTCAGTAGAAACCACTTGTTCCTTCACAACACTGAAGAGAAAAATCAATTCTGTTTCATACCCTCCTGATGTCTGACACATTCAAAGCTTTGTAGTCTAGACACTGTGCAAATTTACAGTAAAAGCCTGTTCTCCTTTTCCATAGGAACCTCAGATACAGAAGTGCTTGGTTTTTACTCAGTTACTATTCTATTAGTGAGTTTTTGAAACCAACATTCAGTAATGAGTATTTTCTCATTACTGAAATTGTGTTGACATTTTCATGAGATTGGCCAAGCATTCTTACCTCACTCATGTATTGAGCTATACCAATGTTTGTGTAAAAGTGCTAATGGAGCAGGAAATTCTGTGCATAAGTATCTTAATTGGTGCCCAGTTTAATAGCTGAGGTTTTTTGTAAGGTGAAATAGAAAGCTGAAATTTTTAACATCTAAATATTTGGATAAATAAATATGTAATACTGGAGGTGATTTGACTGACTTGATCCCTAGAATGACTAAGTATCTGTGAGATCTGATAATGCACTGGGGAGCTGCGCAGAACAGGAAGATAATCATAGGAAACATCAATGTCTTGGTCACCAGCATTTTGTATAGCAGATCTCTAATCAGAGGTAAGATTTATGTAATATTCTTCTGCTTACCAGGTTTGAGGTTCAATTCGTTCTTTCACAACCATCAAAAGACTGGGTAGGTAAACAAGGGAAGATTTCTTTATCTCTACTGTCTGAGTTTGTGAAAAGAACCAGAAGAGACTCCAAAGTGCTTATCTGCATCTGTGGTCCAGTACCTTTTACAGAACAAGGAGTACAGTGAGTATTTTAAATAGTGAACTGGAAAATGAGAATTTTTTTTAGAATTTGATCACCTAATCACCTGTAGTATTTCTGATTTGGTAGTCCTTAAAAAATGGCCTTACATTTTCTGCTTTGTAAGAAAATTTTCAAAATTAAAGCAAACAAAAAAAGGCATTTTAAAAAAACCCACCTTGCACCATACTTGAGGGCTGTATTTATATTTATGTGTAGCTAAGTATCAGCAATATATAAGTTTCGTGAGTTTACTTAGTATGTTGTCCAGTACTTTCTAAAAGCAACTCTTTAACAGTTGCTTTAACTCTCAAACTCTTTAACTCTTTTTTCGCAAAGGTTTTAAATGCTGCTTTTAGTTTGACATCCATAGAAAAGTTGTAATAATTGGAAATAAGCTTTCTTTGTTGGTGTTAGCTTGATAAATTAAGTTGTGGAAGTTCAAAGCAGTGTATCAAAAGCATTTTTCTCAATTATTTTTAAAGTAATGCATTTATTTGCATCTGTACCTATTATTTTTTTTATGCACCTTTTATGATAAAAGATCCTCTAAATTTCTCTTGAAATCTATTGAAGCCCAGCTCCAAAATATTGAACCAATACGATGTCATTTGCATTTCTGCAGTCCTGCTGAAGTCAATATGTATTGGCCAATAATTATGCTGCTTCTTGAGAAATCAGAGATAATTCAGATTATATCTGTAATTTTAGAAATTGTTTTCATTACCCAAAAAGTTTATGTAGTATATCTGAGCTCCTGGGCGTTGATTGTTTTCTAATGTATTTTCAGGGGTAAAGTTGAATGTGCATGTCTGAATAAAAACAAGGAAGTGGTGCTGAAGTTACGCTTCATGTGTGTCTGTGGTGGGTTTTGAGTTCCAAATATTAATATTGCCAACTTGATTTCTGACTTTCAGATATCTGAAGGACCTTGGATACTCCCAAGAAGAGATACATGCTTTTACTGCATAAACCCATAGGAGGATATCAATGTTTGATTCTATAATTCAGTGTTATTTATTTATCTTCATGAATTTAAATAAGTGAGAAACAATTTTGTAAGACTTGAAATTTCACTCTTGGTGCCAAACTGCTTCTTGGAAGAAGCATATCTTGGAAAAGAAGTTTTATACTGTGTTTTATCTTCTTTTTGTAAATATTTTTGCTAATATTTAAGTCATCCAGGGTATTAATTTATTGTAGAGGCAAGCAAAAAAGTGTAGTACACATTATGTCAGGTGTTTCATGTTGTTGGTTTATGAGAATTCTGAAATTTGTGTCAAGCTCTTATTAAGGCTTGGACCTGATAAAGCTTATTATTTCTTACTGTAAAAAGTCCAAAGAGCAATACTGTCTGAAATTAAATATTGCACTGTAACTCAGGTAATCGGTCATTGAATAATTTCCTCTTCATCTGATGTGTCTATTTGACTTGCAGGTGATTCAGATGCATTTCTGGCTTTGTAAACAAAGAAGAAAAGTACCTTTGGTAAAATATAAAATTTACATCAAATAATAAAAAAAATAATAATTTTACATCATGTATTTCTGCAAAGTTTTTTGTATTTTCATTTAAGTGCTATAAAGAAAGGTTTCCACAAGCTTAGTACTCCAGCTGAGAACTCAAAACAGAGCCATGGAGTCTTGGTCTCCCACAAAACTTCCCAAGGGACCATTTGACTGATGTCAGGCATCCTTTGTTGTGACACAATCTGAAGATAAAAACATGACAGCATAGATACAAGGGTCGGGACAGAAATATCTAAAAATATTTGACAGGTTGCACTAGTATTAAGTGAGGTTATTTCCATCAGTGTGTTTTTTTACACTCCATTTTTAAAAATGTGTTATCTTGAGGCAGTAATCTGCAGCCTAATGGTATTTTGGAGAAAAAAGCAGTAGAGCAGCTACTCGCCTTCTAGATGTTGACATTCGAATATGTAGGTGTTGTTTTGTGTGACATCTAGTACTGTTTATGTCTCTCTATTGTGTTGAATGGATATTTCTTCCTCTGAAGAAGCAAGACTTGTAGTTGTGGCATTAATACATTCAAGAAAAATATCTTAATGATACCCTTTAAAAAGGCAAAAATTGCTATCTGATAGTGACTGGCTATCCTTAACTGAACTGTCATCTCTTCAGTGCCCCTCCTCAGTTTATTGGACTTGGAAGTTAGAAAAGGATCTGGATGTCAGCTGTTACCCATAGGTCACAAGTTATTTCAGAAGACTGTAGTTGAGAGCAGTCATAATTTGGTATCTGTAGTGCAGTTAAGTGACACTTTTCAAAGTTTCAGAGTGAACTTTCTGCTGAGATAAGCAGAGTTGCGTGTTTTCCCCTGGACTGGTTCTCAAAACCTTAGGCACTTTGAGGATTTTTCAGATGTAATTTAGGATTAATTGTCATATTTCTTAAAGCCTCAGATAGTCTTTGGAGTTTTGAATAGATGTTATTACTGATAACAGATCTCTGTGTGAGTAGCTCAGCAACAAATGGTTGTTTGACATTACTTCAACTTGCTAATCTAGATGTGATACAATTTGTTAAAAATGCCTGAAATGAATCATTTAAGTTTTACTTATATTGTTCTGATACTTGAAAGACTTGTTTCAGGTCACAGATTTTATAATACATTCCTAGAGTGATGGCCACCAGGCTGAGCATCTAAAATAAAGTGGAAATGTTTTTTGAAGGCAGCAATGCTCATGGTCTGGCTGCTTGCATTAGGAATCATCCCAACCTTAATGCAGCTGTTAAAATGGAGCTGCTGGCAGTCAGATTCTCTTCTTGTAATTAACTTTTTTTGGCTGGTGATGTGATCAAACAGACAAAAATGTTATGACTGGAAAGCAGCCCAGTGCAAAAGGATGTGGGGGTGCTGGTTGACAATGGCTGAACATGAGCAGCGTGTCCCCAGGTGGCCAAGAAGGCCAGTGGCATCCTGGCCTGTATCAGCAATAGTGTGGCCAGCAGGATCAGGCAGTGCTTGTTCCCCCATACTCTGCAATGGTGAGGCTGCATCTTGAGTTCTGTCCCCATTTCTGGGCCCCTTTACTACAAGGATGACACTGAGGTGCTGGAGCAAGTCTGAAGGAGGTTAGGAAGGTTGGTGGAGGGTCTGGAGAGTGCCTTGCTCATATGAAGAGCAGCTGAAGGAGCTGGGGTTGTTTGCCTGGGGAGGAGGCTCAGACATTCTCACTCTACAGCTGTGTGAAAGGAGGCTGCAGCCAGTGGGGGTTGGCCTCTTCTCCCAGGCAGCCAGTGACAGGACAAGAGGGCATAATCTCAAACTGCAGCAGAGGACGTTCTGGTTGGACATCGGGAAGAATTTCTTCAAGGGCTGTCAGGCATTGTAATGGACTGCCCAGGGAAGTGGTAGAGTCACCATGCAATAGAATGTTCAGGAAACAACTGGACATGGCACTTACTGCCATGGTCTAGTTGACAAGCTGATGATTGTTCAAAGGTTGGACTTGATGCTCTTAGAGGTCTCTTCCAACCTAAATGATGCTGTGATTCCTGAAGGTTTTCTGTGTTTGTGCGTGAACTGGTGTTGATAAGGTATATCACACAGCAAATTGTGTGACTTTAAAAACAAGCAAGAGAAACAAAGTATTTAAAATATTCAGTTGACTGCTTCCAGTACTCAATACAGTGTTCTGTGGTTAAATGAATATCAAAATGTTTTACACACAAAGCAATTATCTCTGCTCATATAAGCACTACCTTAGAGCTTTTTTTTATTCCTTAATAGGATGATATTGAAAGTACCATGGCTGCTTTTGTCAAGTTGAGATACTTTCCCATTTTTTCATTTGTTGCATTATTATGTGTTTAAAAGGGGCAAGGGGTGAACTGGCAGGAAAAAAAAAATCATAAAAAAGTTTTAAGCACTTTGCAGTTTAGTGCTTTTTTTTTTTTTTTATTTTTTTATTTGATCTCCCCAGAGCAGGATTTAGGTTGAAAACAAGTTGTCCAAAACGAGCTGCCTTCGGCAGAGCTACATTTCCAAGCTCTCTTTGTAATTACTATAATTCAAATCAGCACAGTCTGTGCAGGTCTAGAGAGTTGGTTCAGCTGTGCTGGATGTGGGATTAAGGGTGCCCAGGGCCATTTGAAATGTTCAGTGACAAGCCAGACCTATCTTTTTTTGGGTTTTGTTTGTCTGTTTGTTTTTCCGTCCATTTATGCCTGCCAGACAATATTTTCTATACATCTGAAGCCCAGTTTGTTGCTAAAGCGGTCTCAGTATCTGTATCACTAGCAATGTAAAGAAATAGTATTGTGAAAGTAGGTTTTTTGGTGGTTTTGTTTTTTAACTGTCTTCAGATTTTTCCTGTATATGTTTATTCAAAAAATATATCTGCACTCCTGAAGACTTAATAGTATTATGCTTTTCCTGATCTTACTTTAAAGGTCCTATTAAAATAACTGTTTTCACACAAACAGCAGCAAGAATAAGCTTACTTCATTTTGTATTCTACAGATATTTAAATCTACTTGGGGAAGGGGTTATGTAATTTTCCTAGGCAAGTCTGGAGAAATTTGGATTGACAAAATCCCAAACTCTCTGTACTACAGCCCTTTCAGCTTCTTGAACAGATATGATAAATATTCAAGCTGCCAATCACTGAGGGGAAAAAAAATCATATTTTTGTGGAGCTCTCCTAGAGTGTGTGATCAGTGGCTTAACACTCTAGTCAGTCAACATTTACATAGTTCATGGCCAGAGTAAATATTCTGTGGTTGTCTCTCAGTATAGTCCTATGAGTATGCAGTACAGATTCTCTTAGTTAACTAACTGCCTTTCATTCTTTGATATTCCTGTTGTTGGATAATTTTCATGTTTTCCCAGCTGAAATTTTAGGGCAAGCCTGCGTGCTTAGTTCCCATGGAAACATATTACTGTCTTCACACAAACTGGACATGCTGAGTTGCTGTGGCAACACAGGTAAAAAATTGTCCAGTCCATGCTGGCTGCCAAGCCTGAGCACCTGACATTTGCCAGGAGCTGCTGCTGAGTGCCCCAGAAGGGAGTGAGGAGCTCCCTAGGATGCAGATGATGGTGTTAAACCTTTAAAATGGCAGACTGTTCTTCCCAACTTACATATCTTTCTGCACTTAAACATGAGCAGTGCACTTGCCTTGTGTGTTTTGTAGCTTCTCAAGGGATTTATTGATTCTGTTATTGATGATTGGGCATGTAGAGGTCAAAGAGGAATATCTGGATTTTGTCACCAGCTTGCAAACGTTTCTAACTGAAATGTACCTGCTGGCAACCCTGAGTGTACTTGCATCTTCACATAGAAAATGTGATCCTGTTGGAAATACTTTCTCCTATTTGAATTAAGGAATCAGTTTAAAATGCAGTGAGATTAGGTAAGGAAGATCTACTTATTGTGCATTTAAAAGCAAGTAAAACAAGAAGTTTGAATCAACTTGCTAAAGATACAGTTATTTACCTGGCAGAAAATGGAGGGGTGGGAAAGCACTTGAGATTATGTGACAGAGGAATAAGTGACTTCATGCTAGTTGAATTGTAGTCATACAAGAGCAGCTTTTGCCAAAGTCTGTAAAGACAGGTATGTTAGTTAAAGCACAGTATGGTATCACCTTTCTGCTCACTAGGTCAGGAGTGGTGCCCAGCTCATTCCCAGTAAAGTAGAAGGAAGTTGCTAAACCAATTGACCAGCTCAGGATGGGGAGAAGGGGCACATCTGTTTTCCTTTTGGTGTTGTTGATCTCTGCTGTGAACTGTGTCCCTCTTGATCAAATGAAGGTCAGTGCAGAACACAAAGTAAAACTTTGAGCATCAGCTCCATAAAAGATGAAGAGGAGACAAACCATTTTAGGGAAGAGTCATCTGCTTCAGTTAAAGGAAGGCCTTATCATGTATTTCATTCATATTAAAATAAATCAATAAGTTGTTTTAAATGTGAGCCTGCAAGGCTTTGGTTACCTTTTGAAATAATCTCCTAGACTCTATATTTGAGACATAACCTCTCAAAAACTCCACTCAGGAGACCTTTGATCAGGCCTTTGCAATGGTGTTCTGCAGAACCACAGATGGTCAGTGAGCAAGGGCAAGGGAGGGAATTCTGTATTGATAATATACCAGATGTTTGGTATATTATTTTTCAGACTTGTTTATACATTAGTTTGTCCAGTGACAGTAATCTCTAGTTTAGCTTCCCTTGCTGTTGTCTCAAAATGTCTCTACCCTACTCCAATCTAAGGTTTCAAACCACCTTATATGCATGAGCCTATATACCTTCTATACTCCACAGCACTCATGACTGGTGTGTGTGTGTGTGTCTGTCCCCTGTGCCTAACACTGTGCTCACCATTCTCCTCAGGAGCACTCCCATCTGCTCCATGCTGCTCTCTTTCCTTTCCCTTTAAGATGAGTAGCTGAGGAACAGAATCAAGTTAAATTCAGATTAGCCATCTCAAATTTCAGCTGGAAATCTCTTCTTTCTGTTTCAGACAGAAAAGTGGTGTGCCCTCCTTTTTTTTTTTTTCTATATCTAAGACAAGAAATATTGTCTGCCAGCAAAACACGTCTTGTTAAGATTAAAAAACCTCAACGAAGCCCTTCAGCATATGTTGAGGACATATGAACATGGTGTCTTGCATATGTAAGGGAGACATTTGTCAATATCTCTTGATAAGGCCTTGAGCTAAGGTATAATTTATTTTGGTTAGCATTTAACTCTGTAGCACTCCCTGACATGCTCTTAGAAAAATAAGAATGACTTACTAATAAAATGTGCCAGTGTATCTATAGCTACAGAAAGTGCTTCTCCCAGCCCAGCACATAATTGCCTTGGAAAATAATTGCTAAAACATTCATAGCAAATACAGATCTGGCGATAAAACTTGCAACTAACAGCCAAACTTATATGTAGTCTCTTTCTGATTATTAGTATGACTGCTTCAAAATGACTGCAAAGAAAAATTGAGTGCAGCTCCTTTCCTTTTTCATCCTTTGCCAGAAGTCAAGAAGATGCATGAATCCTGTGCATAACTGCTTACTTTTTTCAACTAGGAATTATAATTTTGTATATTCTTCAAGGTAGCAGAAAAAAATTAAATTTCTATTCTGCAAGCTAAGGATGATTAAAAAGAACTGCTTGAAATACATTTTCATCCATTATTAGACTTTTCTTGACTACTAGTAGTAAAGACACTGGTTTCAGCTCCCTCAGCACATCAGTTGCTATTGAGAGAACTTAGAGGAAACTTTCCTTTGATATCCCAATATGTCCTCCAGCAAAACTGTGCAGCAGATTTAATGCTCCTAGTTTTGTCTGTGCTGCATCACAGAGGTTGGTTTTGTGGTACCTTTGAACCATAGTTGTTATACCAGAAGCCATAAACTGAGACCAATGGACAGCTTAGATTGTGCTGAAGCAGTTTAATCTATTAAAAAGCCAAACAATGTCTTAGAGCAAGGCACTGAGGTGTCCTGATCTGACACACAACCTGAAAGCACCAGAATTTTTTATCTTTCAGGCATCTGGCTTTGATTCTCTGTATTAGTTTCTCTAGTCCAATTCTGAAAACTATCCTATGCCATGAACGTGGAAAATGCACATAACCTTGCCTCTCTGCATATGGCTGAGGTCCCTTTGACAGTGTGAAGTGTGGACTTCTTGACAGTGGCAGGCATGTTTTTTCCCATTGGCAGATGTGGCTATGAAGAGGTTCAATCACCAGTAAATATCTGTGCCCCCCCAAAACATTCGTGGATATAGCAGAATTAGCAGGGGTTCCTGTGGATCTGAGGAACTGAGAAATAATTACCTAAACTGATTTCCTACCCCATTCCTGTAACAGCTGTATAGTTACCATAGCAATGAAAATGTTGCTCAGCATAAGAGAGAAATTAGCTGGACTGACAGACCATGCCATGGGTGGTTTGGAACAACACTTAGTTCAGATTCCGTTCACTGGGAATAAAGCCAACAGAACAATGTCACATTAATAAAACAGGAAAATAACAAGACCACAGTATGTCTCAGGTGAATAAATTGTACAGAAAAAGACACAGGATACAATTTTTGTTTGTATTCCATGCACAGTTGTATTTATAATGGCATGCAGCAGTTTTGGCAGTCCAGACAGCTTCCTAAGTGAAAGTGTGTTTGTTTTTATTTCCCCTTTCAAATAGACTGGTATCATGGCACTGTTTGCAAATAAATTTTATGTACGCAAGGGAGAATGAGTGTGAAGCAAATTCAGAATTTGTATCTTGTTAGGCTGTGTACAGTGAGACCCAAAGACAGTGGAATTTTACTCAGTAAATAATAAATATATAATTTTTTTAATTAATGAGTGTTATATAAGTTTTTTAATGCAGTGGAATCTCCTCTTGGTAAAGCTCTTAATCAAATTCTAAGCATGTCAACAATGCTTGTGAATTGTGTATTGGGATGCTCACACAATCTGAACACTTGAAAAAGGACCTGACAGATCAGGACCCCAAGAAATGGGGTTGTCTGGAAGTGTCTCTTAATTTGTGCTGCTTGACAGGAGAGCGGGATAAATCCATCACTCAGCTACAGGGGTTGCTTCTTTACTGTTACACATTGGAGGTGACCCTTTCTGCAACTGCAGAAAGAACTCTTGTGTAGATTGGGGCTCTGCACATGCAGCTCAATGCATGGATGAAGCAGGGTCACTGTCACTCTGATGGGGTTTTCTGACCTTGCTGATCTTCTGTGAGGGCACAGCATCAGCAGGATGTTCCTGTTTCATCCTCTGTCCTAACCTTCTGCTCTCATCTCAGATTTAAATCTAGATTCAAAATTCAGTATAGTGAGGGTGCTTCAGTCTTGTCGTATTTCTCTTATCAAATTAGCTACTTGTTCCCACAAAATGGAAAACTGCTGGCCATCCCTTGCCCAGCAATGGCTGGGGAGCTTTGCCAGGATGCCAAGAATATAAACACATGCAGGGAACCACTGGTTTAGCCTCCTTCTGTGTTCCCTACTCATGCAGGGTGGGACCTACATCTTGCCAGTGAAGTAGCACAAACACCTTGGGAGCCAAGCGCGAGTCAAAGGTTGCAGTAGAAGTAGGATGGGGGGTCTTTTGGGAGGTGCATCCTCAAAGGCAGGACAGTTGTAGAGAAGGTCTTTCTCTGGGACTTGTATAAGAGTTCTCCCATTAGCCCAAAGGAGATAGGTACCACTCAGCAAAGCTGCCTGTCCTGTTTCTGCTGGAAACAAACATTTCTCAATACTTCTGCGGAGCAGCTGTTACTGTGCTCACCGCTCTGCATGGTGGAAGGTAGGCATCACACCCTTGGAAAAGCAAATCTGGCTTAGCCTATTTCTATGTCCACTACTCATCCATCCCTTTGGAACTTAAAGATGTTCCTGATCATAAGGTTTAGTGACTGAGCTCTTCTTTCCAGCCTAGGTTTTTGTGTTGCAAAGTGCTGAAAATAATTTTAGCAGTAGTTTTGTCACCAGCAACTAGAGTGTGAACTCCTAGGCACTGAAAAAAACCCACTTCTGGCTGATCCTGTGACAGTGCCTATTTTAGTACACAATTGACTGTATAGATGTCTGTGCTGGGACTGAACGTACTGCCTAGCTTGGGTGGTTGTTAAAACTGGAATGAAACAACAATAAGAACAGCAGTTCTTTATCTGAAGTTGACTTGGGCTCTTCAGTATCTGCCACTTATCAAAATGTTGACTTGAAAATAGTGCCTGCTGTCTTTTACTAACTTGGGATGATTTAATGTGTTGGTGGAAGTGAAGGGCAGCAAACACTTTATTCCTTCTCTTTTCGTCACCTCAGCCTTTACTGAAGAGAAGAAATGGCAGCATAATAGAGAAGCACAAATGTTGAGGAGAACATGAACTTGACACAACCAGCAATTTCAGAATGCCTCAGAGCATTCCTTGAAAAAATGCCAAGAACCAAAGAAATCAGACAAGCTAAATGTAAATGTTTTGACCAGTGAGTGTTATTTTACTGACATGTTCATAAGGGTGAGCATGTCAGTAGAATAACTGACACATTTAGAGATGGGAGTGTGATGGCTAAAGAAGTGCTTGAAAAAGAAAATGAAACCAGCATGAAATTCTGTTATGCGCCTGCAGAAATCCAGGGGTGATGCCAAGGTGCAAAGTGTTACCTTTTTTTTCCTTTGGTTTCAGCGAGCCCAAGGTCAGGCCCTGAATGCACATTCTCCTGCTGTCATCTGGGCTTGCAGGGGATGAACATAAGCAGTAAATGTCTTCTCCTTCCTCGCTTCGTACTGGGGAAAAAAGGTTTGGCACAGACAGAATTTAATCAAAGTGCTAATTTTTTTCAGATCACCCCTGCTTCTTCTGTAAACATAGTAGTTTTTTCAAGTCTATATTGCTGCTAAAAACAAATCCTGAAACTGTTTTTTAATAACATCTGCGTCATCTGTGAAAATAATCTGTTATGCATTGCAGAGGTATAATTACCACAAGTCACTGTCAGAATTGCATAATTTAAGTCCTTTATCCCTTTCTTCTGTGGAAGAAAAGGAACTAATTATTGTAAGGATTCCCATTATTTAGGAAGAGCAAGATTCTAAAAAGAATTTAATTTCTTTGGTGACGAGTGACTTGTCTCATCCCAAGGAGCACTGCAAGGCTTGTCTTGGGAACCCCAGGGAGATGTGGGTGTGAGGCCTTTGTTTCAGCTGTTGTGTTAGCTAAGTACAGGGATCTGAATGTATATGCTTAATTTGCAGGAGAAAATCTCTGTGCACAACACCTTCTAAAGCTGAGTCTCTGATAGTACTCTGAGATGAGAGTAAACCATGTCCTCCTGGATCACTGGCAGCCAGTGCTGCTGGTGATGCATGTTTAGGCTGACAGATGGAAGATTTATTTACAAAATATGTCCTATCTTTCCTTCAGACATATTCATGGATATATTATTTTATTGCCACTGCCAAGAAATTCTGATCTGTTTTAAGGACCTGGAAGTCTGTGGTGAGCACCTTGTGTGTCCTGCCTGCATGATCATTGGCCTCTTTGTCTCTGCAAGGATTCAAACCATCTTTATTTTGCCTAACATCTAAATTTCCTGGCAAGCTGTCTTATTCCAATTACTGTCTGTCTTTTATGCTTCTCACTCTTGGTAAGCTACTTTACATAACAGCAAATGTGTCAAGACTTGTTTACTCTGTCCTTTGCTTCTACAGACTACCATCAAAAATTTATCCTGGCACTATGGACCTATCCTGTCTGTGCAAGTCTATTCTGGTTTGAAAGCAAAACCAGTGAAAGACTCCAAGACAGAAATACAGTTTATTGGGAAAAGGGAAAATAGACAAAATACATGCAATGATACAAAAGGAAGACCACCGACAAAGTCAGAACACAACCTGACACCCCTTTGGCCAGCGTGTTGGTCACAGTCCAAATTGGAGTGGCTGCAGTCCTCTTGGAGTGGCAGATGTGTTTTCTGTTTGATCAGTGGTCCTGTAGAAAAGGTCAGTCCAGTGGAAAACCCCAGCTGTGTCCTCTTGGAAACCTGTGGGAAGGCTGCTTCTCTGTCTAGAAATCCCAGGATATATCTAGGTGGGAATGCTTAGCTCCTCCCCTCTGGGCAGAGCATCTCACAATGGGCTGTTGGCATTCTGAGTCACTCCCTGAGCCCTTGATCACCTGTTAAACAGAACTTGCTCCTGGAGAATGTTATCTCTGAGTCATGTGGCAAGACATTGATGGGCCCATTAACAGGAGATAAGGAAAACTGCCCAGAGGGCAACTGCTACACAGATGGCGCTAGAAAACATCTTGCCTTTCAATCTAGGACAAAGTCACTTTCTGAAATACCTGGTAAAACAAATTACTTGGCTGCTATTGCCATTAGTTATGTTAAAAAAAACCCACCAGCTTGACATTTCAATTGTTATTTTATCTGCTATGCAGCACGATAGCACAATGCGCTTTTAAACCATACTCTGTAAGGTTGGCACTGAAGAATGGCGTTGTCAAGAAGTTACCTTTTAGCTATCTTTTTTGTCCTCTTTAGACATGAGATATTTTTTCCAAAGTGATCATTGTCCTATAGTGTGGAATACTTGAAGTGTCTTCATTGAGTCTTGCTGAGCTGGAGCTCATTGTTCTGTCAGTCTGGTCCTCAGCAAGCCTTCAGTGACAAGGTGAACCTTAGCTTGGGGTAGATACTCAACAGTCACGGTTTTCCCAGAATTTACTGCTAATTTACTTAAGTTTTCCCAGAACTTATTGCGTCTGATTTCCATGTTCCCTTCCCAGCTTCATCTTAACAATCTTCTCCAGAGTGAAAAAGAGTAAGTACAAAACAGACCAGTCTGGATGGGAGGTGAGATGTGTGCAAGAAAAGGCTGAAGAAGTGAAAATGTGCCAAGACACAGCTTTTTATCAGCTGGTTTTATATAGAATCATAGAATGGTTTGCACTGGAAGGAGCCTTAAAGATCATCTAGTTCCACACTCCCATCAAGGCTTTTCTTTTTTGTTGTGAGTTGTATCCTGTAGTTATTTCTGACACTTATGAATCTGACATTCCTTATATGTTAGGCAGTACCCAAACACTGTCCATTATGTTGGTTGATAAATAATCAAATTCAGCAAGCAGATGTGCACAAGTGCTGTTTGCTGTTAAAGTGGATAGAAAATCTTTGTGTATCGTTCTAATAACTGAAAAACCTAAGCTTGGGATGGGGAAGTTGCAAGCTGTACAACCTACCCTATTCCTTTTTAAGTTATGGCATCCATAAGAGTAGGGCTCATCTACACGTAAATCTAGTATTTACATCTAGTATTTACATCTCCGCTTTTGGGAGAGTAAGATTTGAACTTAAACACTTCAGGAATTGCACAGCAATGTAATTTGCTTGCTATCACATGGTGTAATGAGCCTAAATTTTTCCTTCAGCTTCTGATTATGAGTGTCTCAAAACTGGGACAATCCTCGTCAAACCTGCTGTAGGAAATGCAATTTCTTGCACTCCAGGTGTTTGTTTTTTCAGTGACTGCCATTGTTGATCTGCCTTCAAACAAAAGCATCATTGAACAGGAAAGTGTTCTACCATTATCTGTAGTGGGGGTGACAGAAAAGTGAGATCCATGATTCACTTTCCTTGACTACCAAGAAATCAAGTGTAGGATGTTCAGCTCACTCCTGCTTATAGTCAGGGGGAGAAGGGGGTCCTACAGTGGATGTGTCAATTGCAGAGAGAGATGTTTCCACTCAGCAATGATTCCCATCTTTCCCTCCACTTTCCCTGATCCTGGCTGGAATGCTCTTTGTTGTCTTCATAGCAGCTTATATGGTGCTTTTCTTGGGTTTGTGACCACAAAGTGGTGATAACAGAGTGATATTTTAGCTATAGATGAACAGTGTCTGCACAGCATCAAGGCCTTGGTTTCTCACTCTTCATGTCCACCCCCATCAGGGAATAGATTGAGGGTGGGGAGGGAGCAACCAGGCAGATGTCCCAAACTAAGCAAAAGGATATCCCATGCCATATAATATCATGCTCAACAACGAAATGCACAGAAGGGTATTTAAGGAAATGAGCCATCTTTCTTTTTTGCTCATGGCTGGCATCAGTCCACTCGTGGGAGGTGGTGATTGTTTTGGTTTGATTTGGTTCAGTTTATTTTCTTTCTTCTTTCACTTCTCCTTTGCTTATTAAACAATTTTTATCTTGCTTTTGCTCTTTCTTTCCTCTTCCCCTGCTCCACTGTGGGTCGGAGTGGGATGCAAATGAGCAGTTGTGTGGTGCTCAGTTGCCTGCCAGGTTAACCCACAACATTTCTGCATTGAGAAGACAGCTCCACTTCCAGTCAAGCTGTGTGAATTTCTGAAGCCTTGGTTGGAATAGTAATTGTTAGCATGTTTATATATAGCAGGTCTGTGAAGCCACTAAAGCAAAGCAGCTCTTATAGGATAGATGTTAACAGTGAATACAGTAATCAGCTCTCTTTGGTGAAAGTCAGAGAGCTTCTGAAGATACACAGGCAGGAGCATCTGGAAACATATGCAGTAGTCTCGGTCTTCTCTGCAGCTGCAAACAACAACTTGCAAAGCCCTGGTTGCCTTCTAGTGCTGCTTGGGGATGACCAGTCTAGCCATGCCAATATGTAGCCAAACCCATGCATCAGCAAGAAATAATGGTCTCAAGAACCAGCAGCATTTGACTCATGGTTTTTCAAGTGCCATCTGGCTTGGGTTTCTGGCTTAGCCATGGACTGCTTGGGTAAGGCCTTTCAAATCTCTGTCATGGCTCCGTGTGATCTCCTTCAGTACTGTGGCAGTGGGAGAGTGTTACAGAAAAGCTTATTATCAGGCTCAAATAGTGATACACACAAGTAGCTTTCTCCTGTGTTTTGAAGCTGACTTGCCCAAATTGAAAGATGATAGAGAATGAAGGATGAAGAATGAAGCATGATATAAAGCTCTTTGTATCTTTTCCCCTGTACAATGATAAATGTTCTTCCTATGGTTTCATTTTTAATTAAAGCAATTTAAACCCATTGTGCTTTCTCTGCACCTTTATTTAATTTTTAGCCTCTTGGCATTTTCCTTTCACTCTTCTTAAAAATTTGTTATGATTTTTCCTGTCTGATTAAATTAACTTAGGACTCTACTTGTCACTTGTTTATTGTCTGACTCCCTAGCTCCCTTCACTCTCCTACTGTTTAATACTTAGTACACATCGTATTTCTCAGCTTTAGCAATCCTTATTACATCTTCTGTGGCTGTTGTCCAGTATTTTGTTGTGAGTAGTTTTCATGACATAAATTCTTCCCATTGTTATCCATCAACATTGGAAAGCTTCAAGTTAGCTTCTCAGCAAGGATTGTGCCACCAGTCCTGCAATTTTCAGTACTCTAGCTAGTAGCACTGTGAGTAGCTCAGCCACCAATTTTTTTTTTCCCTGATACCAATTGTAAGTTTTTAATAATCTGAGAGAGGTGTTTTTAACCATGAGGTTGTGCTGGTATCTCCAATCTTATGTTCTCCTGACATACTTTGCTTTTGTGCCCTTGTTGCTTCTGTGAAGATGGTAAGAAAATTGAGTTAAATTAGATTTTATTCCTGTAACTGACTTGTTGGTTGTTTTTTTTCCCTCCTGGAGAGTCATAGAAATATCTGAAACCAAACAATATAGCATAGTGGCAGGATACTCCATCAACAATTTACTAGAATATACTATCTCACTGCTCATGATGGAGGATTTAATCCTAGTGATAAAGGTAAGAGCTGGGAACAAGCTTTTTAGCGCATTTTTGTATTTCCCCCTCAGGACTGATAGCTGGGGTGTTTTCCCTGGACACAAAGTATGAATATATCTTATACTTTGTGTTTCTCAAATCTTCTTTTGGGCATCTTGCTATAACATCTCCCCCTCCCATTTAACCTCTATCTGCTTCAGGACAGGGCTGCCCCATAGACTTGTTCACTGCTTCCTACTATGAAATGTCAAGATCTGGAACTACTGCCAAAGGCTGTGTTAAAGAAAAAAAAAAAAAAAGAAAGAAAGAAAGAAAATTACGAACTAAAGTTCCTCAGCTTTGGAGTTTCTTAGCTCCCTTGTATGTCAAGGCTTTTTTCCTGGATGTTACAATCATAGAAACATAGAACAGTTTGGGTTGGAAATGACCTTTAAATGCCATCTTGTCCAACTCCTCTGCAGTGAGCAGGGACATCTTCAACTTGCTCAGACCCCATCCAATCTGGCCTTGAAATTTTTCAGGGTTTTACCACCCTCATTATAAAAAACTTCTAAATTAGATATAAGGACTGTTGTATCCTACAACCTCAGAGGACCTCTGTCACTTTTCATAATCATAATGGACTTATCAAATATATACAAAAACTTGCTTACTAGGAACTTAATTTACAAGAAAGATATATGGATATTATAAGTTTCATTTTCATTCTCTCCCTGTAATCCAAAAATTGTTCTTGAAGACAAGAAAAGCAGCAAGAAGTTAATAATCAGCTCTTGTGGAGAGAAGCACTGCAGCATTAATTGTGTCTCTCATGGAGAGGTTTCAGGCATATCACTTCCACTCACACTGATCATAAAACCAGCACTGCAAATTGTTTCACATTTATATCATTATCAAGCTGATGCCAATTTATGACTGTTATATTCTTTTTAAATACTAAAATCTTATTTTGTTTTGACCTATGCAAAAAAGCCTATTAGTTTCATTACGAGGTGTATAGTACGATTCCAAAAAGCTGCCTATTATTTACATTACTGAGCTGTTAGAACCTCACTCCATTCTCAAACACCACCCTAGTAAGAGGACTAGCATATCAGGCCTATTGTCACTGAAGGGCTTTATCATATTTGACAGTTTAAACATACCTGGTGTTCTAATTTTAGCTTAACTTTCTAAACCATTTGCTTGACTACAGCATGTTCTTGTAGCAGCTTTGTTTTGCTCTTTCTGGGAATACTTGTGCCATGTGTTTGCCCAGACTACCCAGAGGGCTGAATGCTGCTGGAAGCTGGTGGCACTCACCTCTGCCCTTTTTTCTGTCCCACTGAGTTTCATTTCAGAACAAGTTGTCAGTGGGGATTTCAGGAAGAGTGTGGACTTTGAAACACACTGTGGCTTGGGTTAGGCCTGGCAGAGTCATTAGACTGTTTTTGATCAAAGGGAGCTGAAGGGAGTTGGTTTAAAGAGAGTTGTCTAAGAAAGATTTTGGATGGATACCAAAAACTTTTACTGAGTACAAACTTATAAATTCCATACTCACACAGCCTCTGACCCGACTCTCACCGAAGCAAGGCTGCATGCTCCCTATCAGTGCTGTAGAGAAAAACTTTACCAAACTGTTGGAAGCAACAACTGCCAGACCCTCAGGGAAGGAAGACCTGCAGGTTAGCAAGTTCAGCCTTTCCAATTTACTAGCAAGCCCTTTATGATGGGGGCAGCCTCATTTAAAGGAATGAATATAGCTCACCTAGTTGCTGGTGAAAAGTTCTGACCTTCTGTCCTTGTGCTGGCCAGAAGGATTCCTGTATCGATCATCCTTGCTCTCCACGCTCTCCAGCCACAGAGATTATTTGGCCTCTGGAGCACTTTAAGTCTGATCATGCAGAAGATGAAGGAGCCTGTGATCTTTTCGCTGACACAGGAGGCAGCTCAAACAACCCTGTTGAACTCAAGAGCCAGATTTGAAATCTTCAAATCTAGACTCTAAAGTCTAGAGACCTCTGGATGAAAGGTATTTTGCTATACAAATAGCATGTACTTAAATATTAACAGCTATTTCCAAGCTCTGTCCTAGTCCAGGCAGAAAGAATACTTCTTTGAAGAAATATAGCTTACAAAGATTAGATGCTAAAAATCCTGATTTTAGTGCAAGGATATCTTGCTTTATCAAGGGAAACTTTTCAAAGCTGAAGATGGCTAAAAGCCAGTTACATGCAGACTTCAGGGAGCTGTGGTTTTATATAAGCTGTGTGTGCAAAATGAATTTTTTAAAACAGCAAACCCTTTAAAGAGGTAAATTTTCACTGGTGGTTGAGAGACATTTTAAAGTGATGTTTACTACTTAAAGTGTCTGACAGAAATGGAAACTTAAATTTTTAAGAGCCTCTGCTGACCTCCTTTTGGGAAGAAGGGAGGCAATTTCTTCCCACCAAAAATCTTTTTTTTACGTATAGATGGTGGGTCACTCTAGATTGTGTATTTCTTTCATAAACTCACCAGTGGTGTTGCTATGTGACATATATATAACCAGGGGTTGTTCCTATAACAAAATAATGTCTATTTAAAGAAGGAACATCCCTCTTAAATGAATGTGGTCATTACAATGAGTGTTCAGTATCTGAGCTTGTTATGTTGGGCTGTAGCTGTATTTGTAGAAGTGGGTATGTTGGTCTATGAATTTTGAAGAAACCAAACTGCTGCTGTGCCATAGCACAGAGCAAACACCTCCTTACAGTCATAATGTCAGTGTTTTCAGAGAAGTGCTCCTTTCACCTCTCTCATGGCCCTCAAAGTGTTTACCTTAACCAGAACAGTCTGGCAAGCATAGTTCATAACTGTGCTGCATACTGAAAACCACAGACTGAAGAATGTTGGCTTCTGCCTACTTCCCATCCTTGATTTATCCTTTACAGATCTATTCTGTAAGAAGTAAACTACTTCTCTCTCCTTTTTTGGAGCTACCAACCTTAGAGCTCTATGTCTCTCTAATATCAGCCTCTGTTTTACAGCTTGCAGTCACATATTCTTTCAAACCACTTACAGATTAACATAAATCAAGTTAAAACCTCATTCAAATTGCACTTGGCTTTGAGGATGTAGCTTCTCCTTCAGACCAGAAGAAGGACTGTGTGCATGTTAGCCTGCCTGTCTGGTTATATTAATTTCTCCAGGTTTATCTAATAAAAGAAACTGTCTCTCTGCAAACAATGCCTCAAAGAAAGCACACTTCTGGCAGAAGGCAATCCTCAGTATCAGTATCCTCCTCTATTATGGAGGAGGCAGCAGGAAGGAAAATACTACAAATTCTAGGCTAGTTTGGAGCTTCACAACCTGCCCTAAGGGTTCAGCATAAGACAACAGCCTTTGTAAAGGACCAGAGAATGAATATCTGAACATCCTGTCTCTCATATCTAAGGAAACGTGGAATTGTATTCATGTCCTGCCTTTGCACTCTCCAGCTGTCTGATCACATCCCATTTTTCCCTGCAGGGGAGAATGGCCCACTCACAGGCCCATTTGAGCTAAGACTTGAACTACAAGGAGGAGAACATGTACTGAGCAGGGCAGTATGTGCACTAAAGCCTATTACAACCTAGACATCTGAGTCACTACCTGCAAGGCACACCAATATTAATATGCTTGGCAGGTCATCCCTGCCTAGAGAAGGGCATAAATCTGTGAAACAGAACAGATGAGCTGCAAAGAGAGCTGCCCTTGCTAGGAAGCCTGGGGATACTTGCAGTGAAATGCTTCCTTTCTTCTAGTCTCAGATCAGCCAGTTCCTTACAGACAACTTCAGGACAACTGAATTTCAGTGCAAGGGTCTGTGAGGACTCGTGATCCTGATGTCTGAAGACATAATGGAACGTAGGCTTCCTCCTTTCCTTGTTTCCTTTCTATGGAAAGACACAACTACCTTGGCTTCCACTGCAGAAGTGGTCTTCTGCACAGCACATCAAAATCTGGGCAGTAAAAGAAAACTAGGTTTACCTGTTTCTCAGACTCCAAAATAAAGCAAACATAACCTGGAGGAGCTTTGGGCAGTAAGGACTCATGATTTCCAGCAGTTGACATGGCTTACCAATTTCAGTGGGTGAACATGGCTTTCTGGTAAGGCTTTGTGTGATGGAGCTTCTCAAATCTCAGTGATATGGAGCATATTTCTGTTTTATTACTTACTAATGCTGGGCTTGGCAGGCACTGCAGGTTATTTTGCTAAATTATGACAGAACTGTCATCTGCAGTATAAACTCGGATATAATGCCTGTGACTCATGAGTAGTTTTGTTGGAATAAAGCTGCTTCATATAGAACACAATATTTAGAAAACAATGCCTGGAATTTATCAGAACGAAGGCTGCCTGTCCCTCTTTCCCTGAACCAGAAACCTTTGAGGGTTTTTTTCCCCTCTACTCAGAGAAATAGGAGCTGTTCCAGGAACAAGACTCTTCATGAAATAGGGTGTAATATGACATCTCAAAATAATTTATTCTGTGATCAAAACACCAAGGAAAAACAATGCTGTGCTAAGGCATTACCAAAAGGACCAAATGAGAGGATCTGTACAGGAACAACCTAGATAGGTTGCCACAGGTGGAAAAATAGCATAAAGTTTGGCACAGGACAAATCAAATAAATTAAACCAGAGACTGCAAGCACTGTGGGCAACTTATTCTTTCTTTTCAGAACTTAATGTTTCTAGGAGGTAACTGTAAGTGTTGGGGAAGTTGGGACAATTTTCCAAGAATCTGATTACTGATATTTGCTGGCTGTCAGAGAAACTGTTTGTTTTAAGCCCCAAGAGTAAAGAGGTGAGCTTATTCAAAGCCTATCACCTAGTACTTTTAGGGGAACTAGGATATATCTAACAAGTGTAAATCAGTTTTCAAATTAGATTACAACTTTGGCTCATAAAAATAATTGCAAGTTACATGTAATATCTGCACCATATTTGGAGAACAGAATTAATTGCCTTAAAATGCAAGGAAGAACATATCAAATGTGGTGCTGATTCAGATTTTAAACAGCTATCAGTGGAAAGGTGGCAGAGTCATGAACTGACCTGGCTTTTTTAGTATATGGTTAAAAAGCATTTTGGAACATGGAGTCTGAAGAGAGAGGAACACAGACTGCAGGTCACACACAAAGAAAAAGGGAGCATCTGCTAGAGATTTATGATTCTGGAGATGTTTCTGAGGACAAAACTAGCAGTTAAGGACTTAACTGCTGTTATGGAGTGGTTATGTTTGCTTTACATCCCACTGAAAATAGGAATATGCAGGATCATTAGAGTTGATGTTCACCTTTTGTGTGGCTGGTGCTGGAATAATGTCTAAGTTCTGATCTATCTTCATTGAAAAATGAAAATGGAGTACTAAAAGGAAAAAAGGGATGCCGTGTGCAAGGCTATGGACCTTGTGTCAAGGATGGTAATTATAGTTACCCAGTCACCATTAGAATATACCAAGAAACACCTCACAGAAATGGTGCTAAGAGCTTTAAACTCCATCAGGAAAGGAAAAAGCATTTTCAGTAGTTGAGCATAAGAGCAGTGGAAGATGCTTCGATGGAGGAAGGTGGATTCTCTATGGCTACTATGGGCAAGGAGGGAGCCTCAGAAGCTATTCCACTGGCACAACATGCCATATCCCCATAGTTTTTCTGCAGCCTCCACTTGATATTGATTCCACCTTAAAATTATTGCTTGTGAAAGTGATATCACTATAAGATATGAACACAATGTGTGAATAATCCACTTTTAATTAATTATTTATATCTGTAGATTTTCATCTAACTTGAAGGGGTGGCTTCTGTTAAAATTTCACTCTGCATTCATAAATGTTTTAGTCTTAGCTTCTGATTTAGTTTCATCTTGAAAGGTGTATAAAATATGCTTTCCATTAAAATATTATTTATTTTAAAACATGACAAACAGGAATTCGAGTTTGGAGAAAAATCAGAATTAATTTTTGACAACTTTAAACCCTGAATTTGTAAGTACAATTGTCTATCAACAATACTATTGAAAGTCAGCTTTGGCAGCTGGTTTGTAGATCTACAGCCTTGAAAAGTTTTTTTTGCGAGTGTAGTACAGAAAAATGATAAAATTTCAGAAACTTGTTTCTTTATATCATTTTTTAAACGTGTATTTGCAACCATATAGCTTTATTCTTATAACATTGTCATAATTGTTGTAAGTCGTGCAGGAAAGCTCTTCTCTTTCTTTCTGTTTAAACCACTACTGATATGGAAGGAATTCAGAGGTTTTAACTCTCTAGTAACGTTCCTTTCAAGACTGTTTTTCTGTTGTTGTTTTGTTGGATTTTGTTTCTTTGTTGTCAGTTCTAAATCAGCTGCAGTGAGAAGTGTTGTTTACTTTCCTTTGCTTTCTAGGTGTCTGCTAAACCCCAGGCAGCTGCTAACTACACAAAAATCTAAAGAACTGGGAAGAGAGAAGGGCTAGTAGAATGAATTTCTGCAGAATTTGTACTCTAATTGTAAATGCAGTTTCTGGCTGTGTGTCACTAAACCCGGGGCTGATGCTGCAGCTGCTGAGCCATAAGAGGGCAGCTGCTGCAGATGAAGCTCCATCCTCATTCTGCTGAGCCACAATATGAATTCCTGTGCTACCTCTCCTCTTCCCTCAGCTGAATTCCTTTGCATTTTAAAAATTCCCACTGCTGTCCCTATTAATAGGAAGAGACAGTAATGATGAGTATAAAGAGTCAGAAAACTAAATGACAGGAGGAATGGAAAAAACATTGTGCTGCACCCTTATCTACACTTGCAGTTGTGCACCTGCAGTTCCATATCTCATCAGGCATGAATACTGTGTTTCTTCTGCTGCAATCTCAGCTGCATTGCTATTACTGAACAGCGATTAATTCACTAATTAAGTCACTAATAAGAACTGTTAGAAACAAAATTTTGAATCTTTAGAAAAATGCTACTATTCTGATTCATTAGTCTGTGGTTTGTTTTTGGTTTCTTTGCATTTGGTATAAAAGCTCTAAAATATTTTCTTACAGGATGCAGCAGATATGTGTTGGAAGTGGAGTATTGGCTAATGAGGCTTCCTCTTTTTAGAGATAATTTGAACACTAATTATTTTTAAGACTCAGAAAAATGAGCAAAAGCCTGAGTAATTCTGCCTTTTCAACAGCAGTGCAAATAGCAGGATATGGGAAGTTCCTGACTTGCCATTGTGCTTACTCACATTTCTGATTACAATCATGAACATGCATAAGCATCAGTTGTGTGTTTTTGAGATGAAGTTGACAGTATTTATAGCTTTTATGGTCACTGCTGGAGAGGGACAGTACTGTCCAAGACCCAGGTCCTGCCTATAAAGGAACAAATGAAGACAGTGCTAACAAGTGTCAGAGCATTGGCAAAGATCCACTCTAACACTAGAGGGTGGGTATTGCAGGGGGACTAACAACTGCCTTGTTGGATTGGTGATGTCTCAGACTAGTTTCCTAGCCTGGATTGAAAAATGAAGCCATGTCATTCCTTACAACACTTGGTTGCCATGAAAATTATTAGAATCCATGATGATGATGAAGAGCCTGGATGTGTGGGCATTGACTAGGGGATCTGTGATCCCTCAGCTTAGAGAAGGCTCAGGGCACTCTTACTGATGTGGATGAAGATCTATGGTGGGAGTAAAGCAGATGGAGTGGGAACGTTCTCAGTAGTATCCAGTGTCAGGACAAGAAAAAATGGACATGAATTGGAATAACAGACACTTCCATTAAACATGAGATTTTTTTTTTTTTTTTTTTTTTTTTTCCCCAGTGAGAGTGATCAGGGTTTCCCAGACAGATTATGGAGTCTTCATCTTTGGAGCTACTGAAGACCCAACTCATGTCCTGAGCAAAACACCCTAGATGACTTAGCAGGACTAGATCTCCAGATGTCCTACCAACCCCCAGCGAGTCTGTCAGAGCAAGCCATAGATATCATATTCCAAAATGTCTCTTTGGTTTAAGAAGCAAGAATTCATAGGTTTGCAAATTCAGATGATTGGTTTACCTCATTAGTGTATATAACCATCTAAAGAGGGATGTCAAGAGGATGGAACCAGGCTCTTCAGCAGGTAGAAACTCATGCATGGGAAGTTCCACTTGAACATGAGGAAGAATTTTACTGTGCTGGTGACCACACGCTGGAACAGAATGCCCAGAGAAGTGGAGCCTCCCTCACTGGAGATACTCAAGAACCATCTGGATGCAATCCTGTGCAATGTGCTCTGGGATGACCCAGCTTTAACAGAGAGACTGGACCACATGATTCACTGTGGTCCCTTCCAACCTGATCTATCCTGTGGTATGGTTCGAGAGACCTGAACCAAATCCCTGAAGATTTAGGGCACCGCCCTCCACCTCCTGGCAGCTGAGACAGTACCTCTAACAGCCTTCACTGCTCCCCACCAGGTCCCACTCACAAAGACTCCCCGTGTGCAAGATTCTCCTGGCCCCTCAGCCCCGCAGGGAAAGACGGGCCATCCCTCTCCCTCCAAAATCGATGTTTGCCCTTGGGATGTGCGAGCTCCGGCCCGTCCACCGACACGCGGATATTGTTCCCAGCTGATGCTCCGCCTGGAGCTCGCCGCTCCCGCCCCTCGACGGCCGCGGCCGCTCCGGCTCCGCCGCCGGCCCCGCACCCTGAACGCACCCGCGGCCCCCGGGGCCGCTCCTCCCGCCCGGCTGCCCATTGGAGCGGGAGCGTCACGCGGCAGATCCACGGATCCATGCCGCCCGCGCCGCCCGCGGCAGCGCGTCCGCCGCTCAGTCATTGGCTCTGCCGGGGAGAGAGCCCGCTGCATCCCGCTCGCAGCATCCCGCCCGCTGCATCCCGCCCGCTGCATCCCGCCCGCTGCATCCCGCCCGCAGCATCCCGCCCGCTGCACCCCGCCCGCAGCATCCCGCCCGCAGCATCTAGCCCGCTGCATCCAGCCCGCTCCATCCCGCCCGTTCCATCCCGCCCACTCCATCCCGCCCGCAGCACTGGCTCGGCTCGGCTCGGCTCGGCTCGCCGGGGCCAGGGCGTCCCGGGAGGGGTGCGTCTTTCGGCCGGGACGAAGCGGCGCTTCGGGATCTGCCCGGGCGGACGTGCCCGGCACGGTAAGCGCGGTGAGGGGCTGGAGCTGCGGGGCGGAGGGTGAAGGAGCGGATGAGAGAAAGGGACGGCCGTGCTCTGCCCCACCCCGCCGTGTCCCGGCCGGTCCCTTCCTGGCGGTGGGTGCTCCTGGCTGGGTGGCGCGGGGAGCCCCGAGCGCCCGGAGTTCAGCCTGCGGTTAACAGGTGGCTGAGCTTGTTCGGAGCAGGGACCCGGCGGCTCCCGCAAGCCTTAACGTCTGAAGCGCTCTGCCAATTTTTCCTTAATTTTAAATAATAATAATAAGAAAATGAAGGAGGTGGCATTCTTCATTTGGGTGATGTGGAGAACGTCGGCTGTAGAGAAGGTTGTGTCTGCTTTCTGAATTTGTGACGGAGTGATTCCTTCTGTATTCAAAAGCAGAACAGCTGAAAAGCACACTGACTGCTGAGCATTTGAATGATTTTAACAGCTGAACAGAAAACGTTTGAAAAAAAATGTTTGGGGGGAAAAAAACCCCAAGATAAGTTTGTTGTGTGCTTGTTGTGGTTTTTTTTTTTTTGCCTTTTTTTCCCCCTCCGGGTAACATCTCTCTTCCTTTGTCCTTTCAGACTGAAGGGTTGAACATCTCTCCACCATACAGCCTTAGATTACTTCTCCTGCTCTATCTTGCCTTCTTCCCTTTCTTTGTGTGCTCTTCCCTAGTCTGTTGATTCTCATACTTTCCCCCTGCTGCCTCCCTCCCTTCCTTTTCCTTTAACAGTCTCTGTTTTTAACAGTTGTCATCTCAGTGGTTTCTTCCTCTGGCCTCAGCCTCTGTTGACAATGACTGGTGTGTAAGTTCAGGTCTCTCTCCTGACCTGCCATTCTTTATTTGCTGGAAACAATCACCACAGTGACAAGCTCGCAAAACTTTTCTCTGAGCAGTCCCCGTTCCCTGACATTTGCCTTTTCATGCTGTCATACAGCCTTGTTTGGCACATAAAGCTGCACAGTGACTGGAAGTGTAGACACACCGCAAGTTTGGCACTTCCGTGACAGGCGTAGCTCAGAGAGAGATGGGACAGCAGTAGCACTGCTGCCTCAAACTGCCCTAACAGAGCTGCCTGGACTTTGTTGGAGGGAGCACTGAGGCACTTCTATTTCCAGGGGTGTTTCCCAGCCCACTGCTCTGTCTTGGAGTGTCTCCCTGTTTTGGTCTGCTCCTCTCATTTGAACTTCCCAGAGGCTGTGCACACAGGGGTGCAGATTTATGTAACTGCTGTGGAAGCAAACAGATGTTTTGGTTTCTACTTAGAGATAATCAGGTAATAGTCCCCAATTCTGGTTGTTTTTCTTGTCCATTTGTAGCTTTCTATTCAGGTTCTTAATCAGAGAGTAAAGATAATTTTGACCACAGGAGTAAATGCCTGGAAAAATACCAGGGGAATGGCAGGTCTCCATTGACTGAGGACAGCCTGGCTCCATTCTTGTCAAAAATAATGAGACACTCTGAGTATATCAGTCACAACCAAATATATATAAAATAAATCAAGCTATTGCAAGATTTTTTTTTTTTTAAGGAAAAAAACCCCAGAATATTAATAGCTGGACAAAGTAATTTACTGCCTACTCTTTCCCTAGTTTCCCATGTACACTTCATCATGGAAAAGGTTTTGAGTGAAGCACAGATGATACCTTTGCAGCTTGTTCAAGAATTTAAATGAAATTTAAAGACTTTGTACCTATAATAGCAGCTCTTACTGGCAAAATTATATGGCAAATCTTATTACAAAAAAATGAAGGCTTTATTTTGTGTACTCACTGCAGTGGGCTGTGGTTGTATTGGTTCAGTGATGTTTTCTTGGCATCTAGTTACTTATTTATAAGACAGAGACACGGCAGGGATAAGAATGGGAAAATTCAGATGTGTGCTTGTGAGTTGTGTACTGCTGTCTGATTTACCTGAGGAGAAATTTGTATTTGAGGCACTACAATAGATTGTTGGCTCCTTCATCAGCAGCGCTGGAGGGAAGACTTAGATTTGAAGACAGGGGAAAAAAATCCCCCAGTTCTTGCTTGAAACAATCCCAGACCAGTTTGGCTTTGGATGAACAGCTCCATTTCAGTGAGTGCTTAAAATTGTCACTGAACCAATTAAAGCAGTATTTCTGCATTATGTTGTAGGGTAACTACAAAAGTTAAGAAAATATTTCTCATATAGGTATGGAAATTTTAAAGAAAATCTCTATAATTTTGTCTTATTACTTATTGAGGAAATGTCATATGTGATTCAAATTAAAAAGCTTATATGTTGTGTTGCATCTGAGAGATTATGGCTTCCAGGCCCTGTGTGGACTGAAAGCACCAGCGGAAGATTTTTCCACCATAGCAGTAAAACCCCAGCTGTGACATACCCAAGTGTGGGAGTAGTTCTGATAAATAGTCTATCATACCTGTTTTGTTTGGGTTTTTTTTTCATCCCTGCCAGCTGATTTATCTTGCTCTGGCTTCAGCAAGGCTGGGAACAGAACCATTTCTGCAGGGAGAACATTGAGAAGTGAAGAGATGCTATGGGAAGCGTGCTGTGGCCTGTGCTTCGACCAGATGAATGACGTGTGAAGATTAGAGAATTATTTTGTAACGGGAGAGAGGAAATTTTCATTGGCTTCCACTCTGCTTGTCAGCCTCAGCTCTGTGGTGACTTTTTCACTGATGCAAAGCTAAAACAGAGCTATGAAATGAGGCCTGATCACCCTCATCCATGGTCTGGGCTGTGCAAGCCTACAGGCAGCTGCACAAACCCGGAGCCTGACACCCTGCAGGTGGGTAGGACTGCCACGGGGCATCTCCAGGTATCTCTGGGTCTCTGACACGAACGGAGCCCAGGTAATTTTAGCTGTTAATCAGTGCTGAGTTTCCCATGAACAATCACACAAGGGTAGTTCCTGCCTTCAGCCTTGCCTCTGTTACAAATGGTTGGTTTAGGTGGGGTTATTTGAAACACCTGGGTGCCTCTGTTCTTTGGCTCCTTTGGTGTTCTGGCTAGACAGAACACTGTGCTTCTAGTGCTTCTTCATGACTTGCAGACTAGGCAATTTGAGTCAATCTAGTTTGGTAACCCTCTGCATTGAAGTAATTTCTCAGTGAGTTTTTTTTTTTTTCTTTCAAATTGAATTCCATCTTTTAGTTACTAAAAAAAAAAAAGAAAAAGAAAAAAGGCAGTGTTTGTTCTGTCCTTTCTGTAGAGACTGTTTTTCTGGGTTTTTTTTTTTTTTTTTTTTTTTTTTTTTTGACTAGGTTCTTACATGGTACCAGAAATAGGAGGTATTTTAAAAGCAACTCTTACAGGTAGGTCATATTCTGATGGAGCCATTCCAATTTTCCTGCACTGTGCTGATCAGTAAGAGTGAATGGAGGGAACTTTCCTTCCTCTCTGCTTAGAAAAAGGCATCAGACTGATAGATTTCAGGGCTAGAAAGGAATTCAGAACATCCCCATCTCAGTACTGAGCTTTCTGTGAGAATAAAGCTAATAAAAATAAACATTTAATAAAACTTGCTTTGCTATTTAAACTTACCTCATTAGTAGATATGCCAGGGCTCTTTCACTTCAGGGTTTTTTACAAGTCAGCCTGAGAGGTTAAAAAATTGTTGTGAGAAATGTTAAAATAGGCAATATTATAAATAGCTAAGGCAAAGGCAGCCTTTCTTTTGGGAAGTGTTGAATATATGTACCTATACCGCTGATGTCAGCATTTATAACATTGTAGGACTGAACAAGTGTCTGTACTTTAATGCTTACTGATAGGGCTTCTTCTAGTCTGGTTAGTCTTGAGGGAACTTGGATTTGCAGCTGCCATACCTGCACATCTAAGAGGAGGTTAGCTTTTAGTGAGGAGAGGAAAATAGGCTCAGTACTGATTGTGTAATCCTGCCCTAGAAACAGGAAATAAATGGAATTGTGGCTAATCTTTATTACTTTCAGAAAATGCTGCCTCTTAAGACTGTATGTTTTGGTTGCAATATCCAAAGCTTTTGGTACTGGAGTTAAGCTAAGCCTCAGTGTGCTTTGGGAAGAAGTCCCAGCAGCTCCCTGCTAGCAGCTTCATGTCCCTTTACTGTCAGTGCAGGTCTGACACTTTTTAAGAGCACGAGGAATGCAGGTGGTCTGTGATACCATGTTAGGTATAATTCATCTGCCTTCTCAGACAAGGCTAATGAGTGGGCTTATGTAGTATTTGCTTTATTCATTTTTAGAACCACACAGTTGTCAGTGAAACTCATAGTATGGTATGATTTCATACTAATTTCTGCCTTAACTTCCAGGTGGCATCTACTGAATTGGACTGCTAAGTGGTCATTATTATTTGCTTATTTTGTTATTGTCTATAGGAAAATAGTTGGCAAATTTCTTTAGCCTTTATTAAATTTCACTTTAAAGTCATAATGGCATCACTTTTTAACTAAGTACAAACAGCAGCTATACAGTTAGCATGCAAATTGTATATAATGGTGTGGAGTTTGTGGGATGCATAAGAAGTTTGTTGTTGGAGTTTACACTGGTGGTATGAGGCAAAGATGTATGTAATTGTAATCTCTCATCCTTAGTTCACAGTTTAAGCAGTAACTATACCAGCTTTTTTATTTTCTGCTATCCTTTTGTTATGAATCCAACATTATTCTTGTTACTTTAGTGCAACAGCTCAGACATTGCTGTTTGTGAACATCGGTGACAAACATAACCACGGTTAACAATGTACTTTCTTTTTTCTCCAAGAAAAGGCCTAGGTATCAGTGTTGGCATTCATGATTGATTTTTAATTGTAAATTCAGTTTTCAGATATCTTTCTTTCTTTTTCTTTTTTCCCCCTAAGTTTAACTCATTTTTATTACCTGCTTTCCCTTCTTTTATTGCAGATGGGATTGGATATTCCCCTGAAAAGACCACAAATTTGAACTCAAACCCTGCCCACCTAGGGTATTGAGAATTAGCAAGAAACAAGAACCCTTAGGTGGAGTATTTCCTGCAGTCTTTCTTGTCTTGGGAGTGGTACAGGGTTGTAGAAAGATGGGGTCTCTATTGCTTTTCAGCTGATGCAGTGCAGCAGTGTGAATAATTTTGTGGTTGTTTTTTCCATTTGTTTGGTTTTTTTTCCTGACTTCACCTCCTAGTCTTTGGGATGGAGTAAAAAGGCATGTGGGGGTGGCTGACTCCCTTCTCCCTCATGCACAATATTGGTGCTGGTATGAGAACATGGAAGATATGGCAACAGTCTGAGTTGTTAACTTCTCATAGCAAACAACTTCTGGGTTAACTGTACTGCCTAGTTGATGGAGCTGATGCACCAGGGTGTAGTGCTAAGCTTTCTCAGCCTGGGACTTCCCACAGTTTGAAATGTTCCTTCTTTTTTGCCCTGTCTGGGTCTTGGATCTTCAGAGTTTACAAGAGAACAATGGTTTGTTCCTTTGTTCTTTTGAAAACATTGAGTGCTTAGATTCTGTGGCACTAAACAGAATTGAAGTATGTGGAAAATAGATGTAGTTTGTGCCTGAAAATTCACCAAGCTTTTGTCTACCATACTGGTAGTTTCTCTTGCTCCAGAAGCAAACAGTACATGAACAATCCACATGGTTTTCGTTTTGTGCATGCAGGTCAGCTTCGGAGGGAGTTGCTGCTGGTTGCAAGGACAGTTTCAGACCTACACACAACCAGATCTGACTTTGTGGTCTCAGTGGTGGTGTAAGCCATGAAGTCATGTTGCAGATGTGTGTGTTCAGTTTTGCTTTCATTTTGAAAGGTAAGTGGCTCAGTCTCATGCAATGCGTCAGTGATGTCCAGATTGGAAAAAATAGTTCAGCTGCACAGTGTTTGATATCCTGCTGCTGCTGTTCAAGGGCATGGGTTTTATGCAAACACAAACAGCCAGACTAGCTTGCCTAGGTGCCACTGGCAGCTGTCAGGCCAGCTGAGACCTTACAGATTTTCACACAAGTTACAAAGAAGTTCTCATGAAGGCATAATTCAAGAGTTGCAGTTGGGTCTCCATGGGGAACATCTGGTTACTTTTTCTGCAGAGATAAATGCTCCAAAAAAAAGCCCTGAGCACTTGCCCTTTTTAGTTTCCAGGATACCAACTTGACAAAATTTCTGGTTGGCAGCACTGAACACAGTCTTGCTTTGGGGTTCCTTGAATAATCAAAGTGAAGCTTTTTATTCCTGACTTGCTCCTGAAAGAAGAGAGCCAGAGTGAGGAAACCTGTCTACATCCATACACATCAAAATCAATAGAGGGGCTTTCATGTTTGCCTCAAAAGGCTCCTGTACTTCCCAGAAAATTCTCAGCCAAGTTAATTAGAGGTCCGTGTGATGCTCCAGAGCTGTGATATGAATCATGGCTCTCTGTGTCTGACAGAAAGAGTGTTTGAGAGCATCTACTGGAGGAATTCCTTCTTAGAAGCACTTGCCTCTTACCTGAATCCCTGCATGACCTGCTGCAGCCAAGCAGAAGCACCCAACAGGCTCCTACTGTGCCAGCTCAGCCTGCCTTGCTCTTACCCAGGAGATGCAAGGTCTAAATAGTCACTTCTTTCACTGTGCTTGTCCTTGTACCACCATGCTAGACTGACTGTATTTTAAGTAGAGTAATAGGGTTTTGCATATTTGAGGCTGTGTTTTTGGAGGTATTCAGATAGACAACGCTTCAAAGTGAAAGTTGGTTTGGATCAGTGCTTATGCTTAGCTCTACTGGTTGATTTAGAAGAATATAATATTTATATATCCTTCAAAGCACAGATTAGGCAGAGAGCTAGTGACTCAACTTTTTGTTAGCACCTCTCCCTCTGATAGTGGCTTGTCTACTGTGAAAGCAAGTCTCCACATGCATGCACTTAGTGGTGAAAGGCTGGAGCTTCTAATCCTAACCTAATGCTATACTGGGACAGATTCTTTGTGTCCTGGAAGTGGCTATCCTCCCCATAAATCATAAATGGACCCTAGTGACAAGAATGGGAGAAAGCTCTGCATGTGGCCCAATGAATCCCATCTGCTTTGAGGTGAGAAGAAACATCATTTTTCAGATTGTTCCTATACTCTATTCTGAAGTTTTCTGCAAGTGGATTTCAGCTCATTTTGTGGTACTAAAAGAAGGGAGGTGACAATGGCCATAAGTGATGCCATGTGAGGAATATTTAAATGAAAGGCTCCTCTGGAAAGTTATAAAAAAGAAAAACAGCCTTTAAACAGGACTAATCAATGTTGTCAAGAGGCACATCATCAACAAAACATTGAGGAGAAGGGGGAAAAAAGATGGTAGGAACCCTGTGTTTTGTCAAAAAATGAAACACAAAGTCTTGTAATAAACAACTGACAGAGCTGAGATGGGAGCAAACTAGGACAGGGATCCTAGGGTTTTCTCTGTGCCACTTCCTTCTCCCAGAGGCAGGAAGTTAGTTGCTTTAGTTGATTAAAATAAGAAAGTTTCTGTCTAAAGCTTGATTAGATATTCTCTCTTTAGTTTGAAGAAATGGAAAAGCCAAGGCACTTTTAGTTAGACTTACCTCTTTCCCTCTGTCCATTCTGAATGGGTTGGAAGTACAAGATGGGAAACATCCTCAGCCTTGAACTGCATTGCCCACAATATCCATGTTTTTTTCCTTCTCCTCTGTGCTTCATGCTATTTATTAATGCTGGAGACTTTCTGAATGGCTAAGGGAAGGTGAGGGTAATGCAGTGAATTCTTGTCCTGATCCAAGAATGGGGTTGGTCACTTCCCTCCCCAGCTCACGCCTTCACCTTTCCTGCTATCAGTTTGCACATTCTGAAAACAAAATCAGTTTGGATTGAAAAATAGATCCATTTATTATTTTAAAAGCTTTATAACTTGCCAGTCAAATTTTTTGGTATGTGTTTAAAGTTCTGAACATTGTATTTAAGTGTGAAGTTTACTTTTTCAGGCATACTACTTATTTAAAATTGCTTTGAGGCATTACTGCCAGCATTTGGTCATGGTAAAATAGCTGCAGAAAGAACTATTTTACAAATTTGAAATGCTGTTCACATTACCTAAGTGAAAGTGTTTCTTATTTCGTGCCTGATTTTTTGTTCTTTATGGTGGCTCTCCTAGCACTTGAAGCATTAGTCAATCCTGCTGGCTTTTAACTGAATGCAGAACTACCCAAAGCTCAGCTTGCTTTCACAAAAAGTACTTTGTAATATGTTTCAATTTGTACTTCCTGACTCTAGCTACTGCAGCACATGTTTTGTGCAGAGATATGCTTTCTTTTGGTCTGCATAAAACTGTCTCATATTCTGAAAAAAAAAAATTACTCTGCAAAATGCAAGGTTCTAGTACAGAATGGTGGTAATGACAGAGATACCTATTAAGATAATTTCATGATGCTCAGTGTTGCTTTGCAGTTTTTGTTAATCTGTAAGGGAAATCATTCCAATTTTATTTTCCTTCTGTAGTGGCATATTGAGCCCGTTTATCAGCATAGAGAAATTTAGGTTGGAAGGGACCCCTGGTGGTCATCTGGTCCAATCTCCTACTCAAAGCATGTTTGACTAGATCAGGTAAACTTTTCCTTTTATCTAATATGAATTTCCCGTTACCCAGTTTTTGTCCATTCCTTTTTGTCCTCTTACTTTGCACCTCTGAGAAGAGCCTGGCCAGCAGCATCTCTGCACCCTCCAAGTGTAGACAGCACTGAGGTCTCCCTGCAGCTGTCTCTTCTCCAGGCTGAACAAACCCTTAGGCTCTCATGCCTCCTGTGCTTCAGCTCCCTAAACATCTTGGTTGCCTTGATTGCCCCAGAGTCTGTGTCTATAATCAGGGGAGGGGGATGGGATAGCCTTGTCTGCTGAGACAGTGGTCCAATAGATGAGAAAGAACAAAAACCCAAAAGCTGCGCTAGGTCTAGTCTGCACTAATGCATTTCATATCCACAGGTCTGTATTTGCTGAGGTGCAAGATGTCTGCCCTGAGGCTCATCTCCAACAGAACCTCCCAGCAGGCCTTGTCGAACTCTGATTACACCTGGGACTATGAGTACTATGAGTATGGACCAGTGTCATTTGAAGGCCTGAAGGCTCATAAGTGTAAGTTCAGTAGAGACACCCTTCATGCAGCTCAGCTTCCTCTCTACATGTTGCTATTCTTCACTTGGGACAAAAACATTTCACTCCTAGTATGTAGGATTCTCTGCAATTAGCAGTATCCCTCTATTTATTAGACCATCATTATTATTTTTTATTCTGTATCATTTTGTTGACTTTTTCTTGTGCATGAGAAAACCATGGATTTATTTGCCATGGTAGGAATTTATCAATACTGGGAAATATCTGATGTCGGGAAAAGTTAACAACAACAAATACAGATACACTGCTGCTTCTGGTGACTACTTGTTAAGATCAGTGTTGTTTTGCTTTGTTCTATTTGTTTGTGTTTGTTTCTATTAATGGTAAAAAGGCCGTGGTGGGGAGCCTTACCTGCATTACCAGTGTTTGTTTTTAATGATAGAAAATAAATTTTTGGTTTTTAAAAGGTTGAAAATAAGAGAAGAATTTTCTCCGTATGAACAAACTTACCATTGGTACTTTTTTCATAGGAGGAAGTGTGCAAAATTCACTTTTCTGTTAATACGGGAGTTCTTTTATAGTAGAAGCAAAAAATGGAGGTTAGCTACCAGAAAGATGAAAAATGTGGATTGGAACTTGGAGAAAGTGTAACTAGGACAAGCTAGTACAGCTGGACCAACATTTTTCTAAAAACTATACAATGGATTCGATGATCTTTCCTTTTAGAGGAGATAATTGTGAGGGACAAACAAAAAAAGAGAGGGAAAAAAATAATAGAAACCAACTCAATTACCTGATGGGTCTTGCAAGCCAAAGAGAAAAAAAAAAACATCCTGTTTCTTTGTTTCTGAGGCAGATACACTGTGAAAGGGTTTGATCCCCAACCTTTAAAGTTTTGGGGAAGAGCCCCTATCCAGTGCTGGAGAACTGGTCTAGGATGGATTACGTACTTTGTCTCACTTGTCCCCATGAGCATTCAGATTGGGAAAAAGTTTGCCTGCACTGGCAAACAGCAGCCCAGAAAGGCTGATCTCTCTTGCCTCTACACAGTCAGAAGTTTTGGGGAGGCTCTGCAAGGGACAGAAGAAACTTGTTGAAATTACTAACACTTCTGAAAAAAAATAGAGTAGAATTTACTTTTTACTTTTTCCCCCCAAAAAAGTCTGCCGATCATTGTCTGTATTTTTACAAGTGATAGGTAATTGAAAAATGTGGGCTAGCTTTCACCATGTTTTTAATTTATCTTCCATTCTTCCACTTAATCAGAGGTTAAACCTGATTGCAAAGATTACTGGTTGCAAAAATCAGCTGAAATGTTATGTACACGCAAGATGGACCAAAAAGGTATAAATTACATCTGCCTCTGAATTGCAGAAAGCACAGCTGCAAATCAGGTTTTGGATTGCCATCAAAGTGACTGCCATGCTGAGCATGGCAGCTTGAGCTTCCCTGTCTGCTGTTCGTAGAACAGAAGGTTCTGGTCAGCTCTTAGAGAATGGGACAGAAGTAACAACAGCTTTTCAGGTGGAGCTTGGTGAACAGTGTCATTAGTAGTACTTGAATCAGTGATCTAGGAAGTCCCTTCTAGCTATGGTGGATTTTCTTTAATTTTTGTATGCTTCTTTGTTTGTTTTAAGTGATAGATTGGAGTTGGCTCTGTTTCCTTCACTGTTATTGCATGCGTTCCCCAGAGGGAAGAGTTTAATCTATTGAAGGAATAGTCTGTTGCATACGGGATGATACTTCTTGACACGGCGTGTTCTTGTTCCAGCTATTGCCAGCTGAGCTGAGATTGTTGTGAAATGTGGAGGCAATGTGACCAGACATGAACTTCTCCAAAATCCTAAACTGGGGAGAAGGAGAGGAGATTAAACAAGGGTTGTATGAGAAGGAAGACCTTGAATACTTACAAAGAAAAGGTGTCAATAAATGCTTGTAATTAGGTTGGAGAGATCCACAGGGAATGGACTCTAGTTTAGGTGATTTGATTTAAATATAAAGGAATTCAGAAGCCTGTTTCCTGAGAACAGAGAAAAATTTATTCCAAGTGACCTGTGAGAAAATCTTACCATATTTTTTGAATGAAAGTTGGATTATGTACTATTAATTTTGAATAAGTGTTTAGAATTTAGTAGATTTGAATAATTTTCACTGAAGTGAGTGAGACCTAAATGAAATATTGAAGAGAACTCAGGATACCTGCTTGAATTTTAAACAAATTCAAACAATGTAATTTATACAGCAGAGGGTTGTAAGTGTGTCAGGAAGCACAATAAAGCAAGGAAGATGTAGCATTAGGCTCAGTAAACTTAAGAATTTTGTTGGGAGCAGGGACACCAAACCAACCACAAACCAGGCTTGTTATTCGGCACACAATAGCAGGTGTGATTTTTGTGGGAGCAGTAGTTTATCGGAGCCAAGCACCAGGTAGGGTAGCAGATTCCTTATTTTCTCAGTGTCTTTAGTTAATACTGTAGGAAATTCAAGAGTTCTGTGCTGTTCCTGCTGCACTGGGTCAAACATTACAGCCAGCGAGGATCTCTGAGGCTCGGTAGTGACTGTGTAATGAGAGGTAAGGGTAGAAAGGATTCCTGTACTGACCAAACCTTCCCTCTTGAATGTTTTTATGTTAATGTTTTTGAACTTCTACAGTGAAATATTCGAATACTTGCATAAGCAAAGAATCACTAACTGAAATGACAGGTGAAAAAAACCTGGGTGCTGATGGGTTCTGGGCCAGGTAACATTGAGTGTTAGTGCCCTGTAACTTTGGTCCATGGTAATCAGTTGATTGTGTCTAGGAATATCTTTGTCCCACTTGAACCTCTTTAAATCAGGTTCTTGGAAACTCTGAACAGCCTTGAGCAACTGTGGATTCACCTTGAAGTTGTAAGTGGACACAGATTTGTTTTTAGTAGTATTGGCAAATTGCCTATGGTCCATTTGCTATAAATGAGAAGAGTCGATACAGTTTAAGCACACAGGCAAAAGGACATGATGCTCTTCCCAGTGGCTGCTATATTTGACTATTGCACTGGTGTTTTCCTACTGATTAACTGCTGGTTTGACTTTTTTGTCTAAATCTGTTGCACTCCTCTGACATTGTGTTGCAGTTTTCTGTACTTAAGTTGGAAACCCAACTGAAAGTGATTAAAAAACATCTGGTATTTGTTGGTTATTGATATTTATTGAATTAGGAAATAGTTTTATCTGTGGTTCTGTTTCTTGCAGAACTCTCTGTCTTGCCACTAAAAGGTCTTCCTAAACATATTTTGTCAAAGAAATACATTTATTTCCAGCAAATTATGGTTTTGGGCAGAAATAACTTAAAATAGCAGGAGTTCAGTTCTACAGAGACAGAGGATTTTGAGGAAAATCAAATAATCCTCCCTTCCTAGTTCTAGCACTGAAGCTCCAAAGCAATGCTCGGAAATGGGCCTGGCATCACACAGGGAGCTCCTCTTATCTTACTTACCAAGAGAATTATCTTCCCTCTGTTATTTACTGTCTGAGATATCAGTAAAATTTGGTCTTGAAATGAGACTTTCAATAGCAGCTTTCTGGTTAAAAATAGATAAAGATAAATTTGATTATCCCTTCTCTTTGTCACCTAGAAATAACCTGCAAATTGTTTTGGGTTTGTGCTCATGCTGCCTGTAGAAGACAACTTTTTGCAAGTGCAAGTTAAATATTAATCATCTCGTTTCCTTTATATTTTTTCTTCACCAGATTCCATTGTGATTGGATTTTGGGTTGGTCTTGCAGTTTTTGTCATCTTCATGTTTTTTGTCCTGACCCTGCTGACGAAGACAGGAGCACCACATCAAGAGTGAGTCTGAAAATGGGAATAAGAAATGCAGCCTGCTAAGTGGCACACCTGGGCTCTTGCAGCCTCCAAGCAAGCAGTGACAGTGCTGACATTGTACCATCTTGTTACAGTCTGCTCTTATGAAACAGTGCAGCCTCTCTTAATTTCAAATAATTTTCACATTTTCATTCTAAAAGGATGCTTTGGGTAGGCTGCCAAACAGGTGCCTTTAGATTACTGTATTGTAACCAGGTAGGATGGTTCTAAGTAGGCTCAAATTTTCATGGAGTGATACTGTGAATATCAACAAAGTAGATACAAATAAAATGCAGTGCAGATGTTGAATTAAGGAAGCTGAAGCCTGGCTGGTTTCCAAATGTTTGTGTGTTCAAGTCCAAAGACAGATTTGGGTAGTGCTTGCAAAATCTTCCCCCAACTCCTGAGACATGAGTGTCTTAGTTTCTGCTGAGAAATTGCAATAGATGCTGAAGTAGAGACCAGCTCAACATTTCTTTAAAGCCAGGGTCCCCTGAAAGTCCTCTATTTTTTTATTCTTTCTGGCTGATAAGTATGTGCAGACCATGCCTTGCCTCAATGGTTTATCTGCATTTGCACAGGATGCAGGCTTGTCAGCGTCCCTTCCTCCGAGAAAGTTTGAACCCACATCTCCTCTCAGGATTGTGTGCCATAAAGTGGAAATAAAAAGCCTCTCTGGAGCGTGAGATTGCTTGCAGGCAGGTAGCAATGATGAGAAGCTGATTGTAAAAGGCAATTGCTGCTGCTTATCCCTTCTTAAAGCAGCCTATCCCTGCCTCCTGGAGCTCCTTGCTATTTAATCACATTTCAACTGGCTCTGGAACTCCATGTTAATAGCACATCTCAAGAGACAGGGCCACATTAGAGATGCCTGATGTACATCCTGAGCCTCTTCTGTGCTCCTGAAGTTTTGCTCCTGTGAGAAGAAAACAGAGTCAGAAGAATCCAGCTTACCAGAACTGATGTGCTGGTATTTTTGCTTCCCCTACAGACTGTTATGAAGAAGCCAGACATTGCTCCCAAACAGATTTTAAATCCCTGTAATTATTGGTGTGCTGTTTTATATTATCTCCCCTTGCTTCCTATAGCAATAACACTATTTACTTCAGTGCTACTACTTGAGATGTCATTTCCTTTTCACAAAGATCTTATTTATTAGCTAAGCATGAGTTTGGATCCCATGTGGACAATTTGAGAGGGGAAAAAGTGATGAAATCAAAATACATATATATAGAGAATTTAATATAGATATTTGTCAAAATTTTACACTTATAAAAATTTATTTTCAGGTAGCAGAGGCCTGCTCAATATCTCCCACTTTTTTCATCAATTTTCTCAGAACAGTGTCCTAAAGAGTTTATGAAATGTCCACCTTTGGTCATCTTCTACATTCAGATAATGTAATCAGAATTCTTCTTCAGTTGCTGGAGCAAGACCAATTGTTCCTTTCTGTATTTGTTATAGATCTCTTTGCAGCTTTGGGAGCTGTGTGCCTGAGTGCTTGCCCACTTGCTATGTATGCTGAGTTGGCACCTTTACAAATTTGAGCATTTTTTTTTGACATTTGGTAATGAAATGTTCATGGTACTGAACATGGATCCTCTGAGAATACGTTAAGGGCAGTTAATACAGTTAATAACAGTTAATAACTGGAGAACAGCTACCTGTAAAACCAGTTGTTTTAGTTTGCCTGCATCTTCTATTTCCATGCCTGACTGGATTCTTCATGGCTTGGTGTTTCATTAGTGGGCTGCCTTGAACTGACCTTTAGAAATAGATGTTAATGGGATTCCTAGGTCCTGGGAGAAAGCCAGCTTGATTGATGGATGAAGTCTCTGAAATCTCTGACTTCAGTAAGGCTATTTGGCTGTTCTTTAAAATACCATTAATGTGAGAGATTAGGTGTATCTGGGCTCAGGTGGATGGATCCAAAGTAGAATACTCTGATATTTTTTTCCACTAGTAGTATGTTTTTCTTGGCTCAATACAAAGGGGCATGATAGGATGTACTTTTCAAAATTACACAAGATGTTCAGAATTAGGTACATTCTCTGACCTGAATGGACAGGGTATGGATGGGGACTGGCAGAAATTTAATGAGCTATGGAAATGGTCTGTTGCATTTCTTTTTTGTTCACTTGCATATATAAGTATGTGTGGCACATTAGCTTGTGCAACTGAAAAAAAAAATTGGCAATATCTGAATTTCCAAAAAATGCTCTCATTCATCACTCAATAGAGGAAAGCATGCCATATTTGTTTCTGCATTTGAAAATGTCCTTAAAAGCACATTCATGCAACAAATGCAAGAGATCATGCAACACATTTGTACAAAATATTGGCTGGTGTAATTCTAAAGCAGTAAATGTTAGATAACTGGTTTTGGATTTTTTTTAAAAGAAATCAGTTGATGTTGGTTAAGTAAACCTGGGATTTTTGAAGCTGCTTTTCTTGAATGCTCTGAAAAGATACATGCTGAGGAATTCTTGCAGATTGTAATGAGCAAGACTATGCAAGTTTCTAGCCTAGTTTTAAAAAAATGTAATAAAATTCCACTCTAAAATTCAAAGATGGTGTTTGTGAATTTCAAAATCCAAAAATATCACTGTGTATTAGATCATGTGTTCCCTGCTCATGAACATAGGTTTATGCTTCATAATATATCCTCAATATTCTGGGTCATTGTAAAATTTATTTGCATCTTCCACTAAGATTAGGTTGCCATTGTCAATCTTGTGTGCCCCTCTGCATGGTCAGTCTTCAGTCCTTCGTAGTTCACTGGATTATGAAGCACTTTCCACACCCATGAAGTAATTCTACTCCTGTAGTGGATGCATTTTAAACTTTCTTCCTCCTGGGCTTACAGTGCTTGTTCTTTCTGTGCTTATTTGCCACCTCTGCTGCCTGTGCCGCAACACTACCTAGAAACTCTTGGGACAGATTTGCCAAATTTTATATGAAACTTAACTTCAGAGTGGTGCTTTTTACTGCATTATAAATACATAAATGTCAGTTGTCAGTTCAGAATTGTTCCAGGCTGTTTGCCCCCTGCTGTATATACCAGAGATTATTTACTTGGTTATTGGTCAGTCTTACATCAATTTAAAATTATTCTTCTACCTTGTTCCCTTTGAAATGCAGAGTGAGCCAATACAGTTTCGACAAACTAGAGAACTGCTTTGATTTCTAGGCTAGTGGAAGTGATTTTTTGAGGACAGAATTCCCCCATCATGTAAATTAACTTTTGAGAAGCAGGCATCTTTAACTGTGCCTGAAAGACTAATGGTAGGTATCCTGTTAAAATTTTAGTGGGTAGGCTTCTGAAGGTGTCATCTTGAGGCACTTATCTTATAACTGTAGGCTTGAGGAAATGAAATTACACTGAAAAACTCTTCAATGCTAGGTGCACCTTTAGGTGTCCAATTATCTGATTTCAGCATCATTTGCTACATCTCCAGATGTAAACAGTATGATTTATTAGTTCTTAACAAAATTCATATTCTGAGAACATGTTTCATTGCTCATTCTCTGAATACCTCTACTGCCTTCCAAAGGCAAATAACTTGCGTTTTGTGATGATAGCATATAAATTCAGCCTGACAAAGAATGAATCTGTAGGACTGCTATCTACCTTGAGATCTTCTCACCCCCAGCTGCAAATGGCTTCCACAAGAGTCGATGCAGATTGCTGCTGGTTTGAGATAAGATTTATAAAGAAAACTGCCAAAAAACATGTTAAAATATCCTTCCTGGGCTGCCTGGACTGTTAAGACTGCTGGTGTTTAAAGCAGTCTTTAGTTCCAACTCACCTAAGTTGGAATCTGAATGTCATCGATTGAAGTCAGCAGAAAAGATGGTTCTGATGTTTGGACAAACAAGCACTCAATGTCCTTAGTGAGAGCAGAGCTGCCTGTGCCTCTAGAAACATTTTGTCTAAAGGACTTTCCTAAAACTTATGTTCTAAAACTTTATGTTCTTATGAGCCATTTAAAACAATTATTACTACTTGAAATCCAGAGTGTTTATAAACTCATTCAGTGAGGTGATTATTACAGTATATGGATTACTAGAAGTGCCATTTAACAGTGCTGGCATTAACTGACTCCCATGGAAAATTGTTATGACAAATGAAGACTTAAAATTGCTTCAGCAGAAAATAATATAGTGCTGGCTTTAAAAGTCTGTGGTAGATAAACTGTAGGGTTTCCTTTTCTCCTAATCATACCAAACTTGTTGATAAGAACTCAAATAGTTCTACTTTTGAGTTTACTGTATTTTTCTTTTTCCTCTATAGCAATGCAGAAATTTCTGAAAAAAGATTTCACATGAACAGCTTTGTGGCAGATTTTGGAAAACCTCTGGAGTCCGAGAGGGTCTTTTCTCACCAAATGGCTGAAGAGTCCCAGTCACTTTTTCATTTCTGCATTAATGAAGTGGACCATATGAACAAAGAAAAAGAGAGTCAGAAAGGTCCAAGTCTGGAGAGTAATACCCATTTCCAGGAGGTTCCCAAGAGCAGTGGAATGTTTGAGGAAGACCTACATTGTCTTACAAAATTTAACATTCCTAACTTTGTGAACACTGAGCAGAACTCTTCATTAGGTGAGGATGATCTCCTCATCTCAGAGCCGCCAATCATTTTGTAAAGCAAACTGGTTATGCAATCTTAACATTAGATCCTTGACTGAAAAATCTTTTACTTTAAGGCAAACATCGCTGTTATTGTCTAGTCTGAAGCTTTTCTTGGCCTCCTGCTCTTTTGACAGAAGGTATTTCAGACCTGTGCTTTTTATTGTACGTAAGACTGGCTGTACACTGATAGAACTCCGTTTAGACAAGAAGTAAGACACTGAATGCTTTATTCTGATGCCTTCTGTGGTCTAAAATTTCTGCCCAGTATTATTTTTGCTCTATTATTTTTTTTTTGTTTGTTTGTTTCTTGTATTGTTCTTCATTTTTAAATGACTACTTATGACCAGCTTCTGAAGGATAATAATTTACAAGGATTGTGAAGGCTGGAGCCTGGCATTGGGTCTCTTAAAATTCACTGGCCAAGAAAAGTGTAAATCTCAAAGAAGACTGAAGAAGCCCCTGGGGATGTTCTGTAGTTAATGCCGCTCCCAATAAGGATGCCCGAAGCTGAGCACCACAGTAAATATCTGCTTGGGACTAACTTCAGTTTCTGATCCCTACTGCTTTTTGGTGCAGGTTAAACCAAATTTACAAAGCTTCCAGAGGGAATACCTTGCAAATTAAATTGTTTGGTTACACTGTTTACAAAATGCTATCACCACCTGCTGCTGAGTAAAAGCAAATAGGTGCCAGTAATTATACTTCAGAATGACACCTCAGCAGCTGCCTGTGATGTCATGGAATTAGTGTTCTACACACAAACACAAACTGTGATTTGACGTCCTTTTTTTTTTTTTTTTTTTTTTTTCTGCTAATTGCTGATGTGAACTTCCAGTTCAGTAATTACAGGATTAAGTAGCTACATCACAGGAAATAAGAAAAACCCCTATTTTTCTGCCAATAAAGTTGCTACATGCAAACAGTGGTGTTATGCTAAGCTGATGCCATGTGTTGCTAATAGGCCGAACCTTCCTATGCTTTTTGCCTTCACAAAAAGTCATTTCTTTACTCATTGGCCAGTGAAGTGCTAGCAGGCTTTGAGCTGAGAGGACCAACTCCTTAAGTGTAGCTAAGCTATGCTTGCTCCATCTTCTTTTTGTCCTCAGTTGGGAGAGTGTTGCAACCCCAGCTGTTCTCCCAGTGAAAGATTTGTTAAGGATTTGAATAGGTATGGTTTCAATCTTTATTTTTTAGAGACGGAATTACAATTCTGAACCTTTGAGAGTACTTAAAAGTTGTATTTCAGCTATCTTCAAAAGATGGGAACTAATGGCTGAATGGTTTTAGAGGAAGCATATAAAATGCAGAGGTACCAGGTTCAAGCCCTTTGCTGGATTTCAAATATGCTCTGCAGGAAGTTCCTAATTGAGATGAAAAGAGTGGATTCCACACATGCCTAACTGGATTTTCCTGAAATTAACATGCTTTGTATCCAACACATCTGTGTTCCAGGTTAGAGACCTGCTGATACATTCTTCAGCCACTAAAATGGTGATTAATTCACCCCTTCTTCACCTTACAAATAGGAAGAAGAGTGAATGGGTTGAGCATTTAAAGAATACAAATTGTGTAGGAAGAGTGCAAGGAAATATCTTTTGTTTTTATGTCCTATGCCCTTATTACACACCACTTACAACTCAATTTCCTGTTTTCAAATATGATTTTTGCAGGACTTGCTAGTGTTTAAAGCAACAGAGGATTACACTTAGAATAAAGCAGAGACTCTAAAGCTAGCAGGTTATTGCTGAAAATAGCTCCCAGAGAAGACTGAAATGAACCCTGTTCTGAATGAGCACAGCTCCAGTAAAATGTTTCCAGTGGAGAAAAGGCCTTGTTTCACAGGAAGTACAGAACTACAACTATGAAGGCTGTAGTGTGGACTTTCCTTTTCCTAAATCTGGGAAATCTGTCTCTGAATATGGCATCTACTTCCTGCTGAGGCGCCTCAGTAACTATCAGCTATCTGATTGTTAAGCTTTGAAGCTCAATATCGTTCTTGCTAACACACTGTGGTTCTTGTACTAAATGGGGCTTTTATAGCCGATTTCTGGATGAGTGAGCTGCCTTCAGTAATGTTCGAACTATTATTTTCATTTTGTTTTTTTTTTTTTCCTTTGCCGTGCTTGAAAACAATAGAATTGTTTTGAAAGCAATTGTCTTGAAAGCAATGCTGCTTGAAGGAAGGACAAATCTACATGGAATCCATCTCTTTTACAACTGAGAAATGAAGGATATTTTTAAGCCATTTAAAACTACATTTCATGGATCATTTAGGTTGGAAAAAGACTTTGAAGGTCATAAAGTCCAACAATTAACTCAGCACTGCCAAGTCCCAGTCTAAATCATCTCACTCTGCACCACAAGGCTTTTTAAAACCTCTAGGGATGATAACTCCACTGCTTCCCTGGGCAGTCTGTTCCACTGCTTCACAACCCCTTTGGGGGAAAAATTCTCAAAAGTTTCAAAGTTTCAAAATAATGCAGATGGAGTTTTAGAAAAAGAAGATGCTGCTACTCCCTGTAGGCTAGCCTATGCTTTTCTTCTCCTACCATAAATCTCAGTGGCTTTTCTTTGGTACATAACTACTACTTTGGGGAGAAAAGGTGGATATTGGCAATAATGCCTAGATGAACAGTACTTAATAAAATGACCCAGAGATGATGCCAACTTAACTTACAACACATTTGAATTGCATAGTTAATATCCTTCTGCACCATGTATTAATCCTGTAAAGCTATTTAAGTGTTTGGTTCCTGCTTCTATTCTTTCCTGATGACAGATCTACTTTTTCATCTTATCTCCCTTCTATATTTGAAGTCCTTCATGCTGCTTTTCTCAGAAAAATAACCTGTCAGTCCCCGCTGTGGAGCTCCCACACCACTTCAGAAACACTGTGGCAGCAAGTCTGATTCAGATTTTTGCTCTGCCTCAAAGCAGAGCCAGGCAAACACAAAAACGTTCTGCAGTCTTCAAAAGCAGCTATTTTAAGGTTGTCCTTCCTTTTTTTCCCTTTTTAAAGAATAACACATAACTTGCCTCAGGGAAAAGGGCAATATATAACCTGTTAAAAAAAAAATCCATCTTTTCTCAGAAAATCAACTCATTGATGCACTATAAACTAGAATAAAAAGTGTTCTAATCAGAGCAATCTTCAAAAGGAGTACTTGGAATTTAATGGTGTTTGAAAATGGAATTTTTGTGAGTTTTCTTAGTGCTTGGCCTCAAGCCTCCTCTCAAAACTCAATATAAATGCATTACCTGCAGCTGATTTAACTGCAGAGAGACACAGCTATATATGTTTGTTTGCCTAAACATGTCTTGTATTCTGGAAGAACTTACTAGATCAAGTTATTTATCCCAGTTTTCAAAGGTAAATACTTGCAAAATGCTCTTCTATATAACAATTTTAGTTGTGTATCTTAAAAAAAAAAAAAAGGCAAAACCTCACAACCTATAATGTAAAATCATTAAATGCCTACTCATAGAGAAGAGAAAGAGAATGGTAAAACTGTGAACCTCTCTACTACAATCCAGAGCCATAGAGTCTCTGAGACTGCAAGGTGAAGTGAATAGGATATTTTTTGTAATGAAATTAAGTTTTTATGCACCTGAGCCCTCCACCTTGAATACTCTGACATTTTTTGGCCACATTTTAGCCTTGGATATTGACAGGTAGCAAGGACAGCAGAGAAGGACCTTCTACCAAATGTTCCTCAATGAGAGCAAGAGAGGCCTGTGCTTTCTTATTTCTGGATGAGAGTTATATAGTTAGCTATTTGAAATGCTACTTTTAATTCAGAGATATCACTGGATTTCTGTTCAAGAGTCAGGGCAGCACTTGATACATAACCCCCTCATTCCTTGCAGAAGTGGACTGGCACAGCTAGTGCTGGTATATTTTTCTTTGTACTTTCCAGAAAAGGTTAAATATGGAATAGAGGGGCAGACTTCAAAATGTATTATGTGCTATCAAATAAAGTCTTCATTCACAATAACCTATTTAATTTGTTACATGAACAATTTTGACATGTATTTCATAGAACTGGAAATGGAACACACTGCTGCTGTCTCTGCCCCAAGTGCCATGATGAAATCTGATCATTTTCTGCACATCATGTTTTCCTCTCTTGAAGCAATCTAGGTCACTGAGTCACCTAGCCAGCTGTACACATGATTTCTTAAAAGCTTCAAACATGACAATTCAAATTATTATACTCTAGCTGCTTTGCTGTAAACAGATGAAGTCCAGCTAAGCATTAGGCAATGATTTAAAGATACTACATTTAATTCTTTTAATCCATCCATTATGCCTCCTGGAAATGCATGATGAAACAGGATGGCACAAGAAGAGGAAAAATATACACATCAGGAGTATATAGTTATAGAACTCTTGAAAGATCTCACTGAAATCCTCAGAGAGTCAGTAACAACTCCAGAAGAGAACTTCAAACTTACATCTTAGTTCTCTAAAAGGTCACCCTAACAGCAGCCACTGAAGCCCAGAGAGTCTGTTACTGTGCAGAGGGACCACTTCATGGTAAATGCCTAAAAACTGAAGACCATGCTTCAGTGTACAGCTGCAGAAATACTTGTAAGAAAATGTTAAAAACCATCTGATAGCTTACAGTAATGGTAAATAATACTGTCCCTTCTCAGTAAAATGGGACTCAGAGAGAGAATTTAATTCCAACCATGTAAGATACCAGCATTTGCTGAGAACTGACTGTAAGAACTATAAAAAGTTTTTGAATGAACTGCATGAACATTAGGGCAACCCTCTGTTGCTGACTTTAGCATCATACATGTGAGAGAGTTTCCAGTAACTAGAAATGCTTCCCCTAGGATTCCTGTCCTAGGAACCTCCATCCGGGACCTGGCCTCTCTGGGAACACAAGGCTTGCAATAGTAGAAAAAACATCTCTCACTTCAGGTCACACACTTTAATACAGTGTTACACATATAGCAAATTTTACAGGAAATAAATTAGTTGAAATGATTAAATTTGTATCCTTTTCATTTGCAAAACAGACCCAAATCAAGAAAATGCATTATATTTACACATAGCTGATATTTTATATACAAAGCACTTTTATATTTACACATTTTATGAATATAGACTAATACTTTGTTAGATAGCGGCCAAATAAAAACACTGAAAACATCTGAACATGAAACAGTCAAGATTTCCATATTAATTAGCAACCAACCATCCTTTTTAAATATCTATGTATATGTGTATATAGGTTCATTTTATGTTTGTGTATGTGCCAAAAAGAAAAATCCTTGCACTAAATGGTATAATTTGTTATACTCTTTTGTTTTATATGCATGCTATGCCACATGCTTTTGTGAGATAAAATGCCATTTACTGCTGGTCCCTGAAGAACACAATACATAAACACACAAGCACAGACCTGAACTATTTCACATCTGACTTACGCTTTGTTCAACCAATCCAGCAGGTCCTTAGGGACCTAAGAAGTACATTCTAGCTTTCATCTTCTCTTTGCCCTAAATAAGTAGAGATTATTGAGATGCAACCTCAATATTGTGCTTTGGAATTCTTAAGGACTTGCAGCCACTGAAGCTTCGAACTAATAATCTACTGATTTATTGGGAAAGCATGCCTTCCAACCACCAAATAGCCATCATCATCTATTATGAATTTCCTTCATTTTAAATGCTGCTTCTTGCTTTTAGCAGCAGGTTTTTCATATATATTAAGTGTAATAGCCATGCTCATCATCCCCCCCAGGTTCCTCTCTGGAAAAGTGCAGTTCCTATGGCTTCAGAGGTTCCTAGGGCTACACTTCCTGGAGTGATGATTCTTCTCTCCCTCCACTGCATCTATCTCTTTCTTGAAACGAGAGACCAAAAGTGTAGCACCCTAAGATAACAAATTTGTGCTGCAGCAGGAATTGCTCCTATGTACCAGCTCTACAGCACAGGTGTGTAACTGGCAGGGCCTGAGGAGAGGGAGAAAGCAACAGCCTCCAACATTCAGGGTGTTACCTGCCATGATGCCTGTTAGTTCAGCAGGAAGTTACCTCCACATTTGTTATTTTGGTCTTGTTTTCGGTTGGGTGGCTTTTCTTTTCCTTTTCTGCTTTTTATTTTTCTTTTATTTTTTTCCCCTGGCCCCTTTCCTATCTTGCTCAATATTTTAATTCCAAATTTCCCCGCCTACACATCCCTGAAGTCTAAGCTTTAGCACACTGTCTTCACATCTGACTGGTCTCTTAGCATGTCAAGATCACCTACAGAGGTACTTACTGTGTCAGATCCTGAACAGCCCATTGTAAAAACCTTATCAATACAGCCTTCCCTTTTAAAAGGGACACCAATAACTATACTCACACTGCATTTTATAGGTTTTTTTCTGTATCTGCCCTGTAAGAATTTAGCCAGACCCACTCTGCCATCAGTCTTACCAACACAGCTGGAATAATCTGAAAAGGAAACAAAGAACAGCTTGAATGTGAGCACCACCAGGAATGCCTGCTCTGTTCCAGCCCTTCAATCATTCACTAAAGTGCAAAGTGGTCTTAAGGGAAGGAATATTATATTAATTTGAGGGAGAGAAGCAAATGTTAGAAAAAGATGCTTTTCCTGTCCTATGGAATGAAATACATCAATGCTATACACTAAACATAGCCAAACCAAAATGCTTACTACTCAAATTTTTCACAAAGGAATTACTATAAGACACGTTAGAAAACAAACTTAAAAATATTCAGGCATGTTCTACAGTCTGTGAAAAAGGAAACTTTTCAATGGTAGTTGAATTTATGGAATAATCTCAATATTCCTGTTATTAAAAATATGTAAAATTTATTACTAATAAATATGTACATTTATTACTAATAAAATAGAAGACATACAGTATTGCTTAATGCAAATCTGCCTCTGGACATGAGAGATTCCAGAGAAGACCAGAATGCAATACAATTAATATATGTTACAATAATGATTTTCAATAGCATTTCTATACATAACTTTGAATATTAAAATTCTGCTTCTCTATTTAACTACTACCTAATCATGTCTTCTAACAGCTGTCTGTCACTCTGAATCCACTGGAATCAGGTGCAGGAATAACGACACCTTGTTTCTGCAGTTCACGTAAAACATCCAGTATTGAATCCAACTCTATTCGAAATTTCTCCAGTTCCTGATTCTTCTGCTGTGCCAGCCTTCGCCACTTCTCAGCCTCCTGGGTTTGCCTTACTTCAGAAATGTGTTGTCCTAGTTGGGTTGCCTGCAAATAAAGAAGAAAGTCAGCACTGTGACTTCCTATGCCAATGCCCAGGCAGTGCTGCCACTTTGCAAAAATCTGCCACATCATTTTATCTGATGCTCAGTCTCAAAGCTGAATTGTCACGTTTAGTGGAAGCAAGTTGTTACGGATATTAGAAAAATCATTCTGATTGCAATGAATTCCTTTAAATATTTGCACTAATGACAGAAGGGTAGAATTGATTATTGACTAATGAGCCCCAGGAGAATTTAACTTATCCTCTCTGAAGCAGTAATTAAATTTGAATATTTAAGGCAAAGATGAGCATATAACATAAAACCTTCTATAAATCAAAATTAGCTTTTTGAATTTCCACTTAAATGTGGTAATTAAAATAATGCTCTGTAAAACAAACTAAATCTGAGTGACATGTTGTAGCCTACTAATCTACTTTTAAAACCCACAAGTTCTATGAATTATCAGAAAATGTCCTGTAGCCACAGAGATCTGATGCTGCTGCAGATAAAGGTCTGAATAACTTTAACATGAATCCCTGACATATGGGATTCATGTTAAGTTACACAACATAAGAAGTGTCATAAGATATCAAAAGCTCCACACCACAATTAATTGTAACAGATCTTTTAAAGAGAGCCTATCACTTAAAGGCCATAATTATCATATTTGTAGTTTGATACTAAGGATAACCTGTTAACTTCATGCTCAGTAATTTCCTTTTCAACATTATTTATTTTGATATAATTCATTTGGACAACTGTTCAATGCCCCAATGCTGATGGTTAAAGGGGAAAAACTAGGACAAAACAAAACCCAAAGCTTAATACATAACAAGGGCAGGAGCACCACAAAAACCTGAAATTATTTAGTACTAATTATGTATATTATTATTTCTTTAAAAAATGCCCAAAACATTACGAAACATCTTAGTAAATATTATTAGTATTCAGTGAGCTAGATCACAGAGTAGGCAGCAGCCAACACCTCACAGAAATTACTAGTAAAGACACTCTCACATGATATAAAAGCAAATTAATAGCAAAAAATGAACTGTATTACAGCCACCTTTAGCAGGACAGAATGCGAAAAAAACCAAACCCAAAAACAGTGGCAGTAGGATTTATTTTTAATCCAATGACTTGTTTTATGCACAAGTCTTTTTTGAAAGAAAGTAAGCATCTGATATAGCAATGTACAAGAAGAAATCCTTCCACAACAAAAAAATCTGTATATTAAAAGCATATTCCTTGAGATCTGATTTTAAAATTTAAAATAAAATAAGATATTACTATACTTTTAATGTAGCTTTTCTGAATAGGGCTACAAGGGCTAGATAATTACAGTTCAATTGAGGATTATATCATAGGTTAAACTCTGCACTCCAAACTCTTGTCGTTTTCAGTAGCTCACTTTCATTGTAAAACTCAAGTATGAAATAATGATATTGTCTCCAGAGGTCTGTCTGGAGTGCAGCCCTCTGGAACACCAAGACCTTCTTAGACCAGGCTGCAAGGCAGTTACACAAGTAATCTTAATTAGCACATCAGGGTCGAGCTGACCAGGCCTCCACCTGCACTCACTTGCATTAGCAGGCAAAGACAAAGCCATGGCTGCATAAAAACTACTTTCCTCCTGCAGTGTGAGCTAAATAAGCCTGAATAAATACCATAAAATTACAGTTAAACCAATAAATTGCTCTTGAGAAGTAAATGCAGCTATGCACTGGTGTACCTTTTGAATTATACGCTCTCTTTCTGCATGTCTGCTCTCTATATGCTTGATTTTCTTTTCCAGGCACAAGAAATGTTTCATTTCAGGACTCTGGCTCTCTCTAGCATCTCTCAGTTCTTCCAACAATTTTGTCACCTACAGTCAAAGAGAATTTATGAAAATTGTTATCATTGTGTTGGGTAGTGTATAAATCAGATTACTTAAAAATGTATTTGCATTGTTTAATCATTACATTCAAAAGCTGTAGAAAGGAAGACATAAAAGAGAAATCTCCTTTGTTCAAAAGCTTTAACAGGGACTCAGCGACTTAGGATTTTTCATTTCTAAGAAGTAGCTTGAGGACATGAAAGTCTAGTCCTCTTTGATAAATCCAGTCCTGTTAATAATGTTATGAAGAGATTGTGTTCTGTCACATTTTATACTTCATACAACAAAAGTTAACAGAGACTATTATGATTAGATGTTCTTACACTTTCTCTTCTGACACCCAAGATAAAGACCAAATATAAAAGATACCAGTGTATTTCTAGGAACTAAATTAATTAAAGACATGCTGCTAAGAGACATGATTAGGAGCCTGCATGTAAGTTTAATAATTACCAGGGAAAATAATTTGACAATGACTTAAAACTGATTTCCTAATCCTCCAGAAATTCCGGGAAGCTTTCTTATAAAGCCCTACTGGTTTATTCTCATTCTTTGCCTACTTTAAACGACTTGATATTCCTTCATTTAACATCCAAAGTATTTTGGTCACTCTTAACGTGTGGAAATAAACTAAAGTGAAAACTTTGGCATCTTTATCTTTTATGACAGTCCTTAGCTTCCCTTAGCCAATATATTTGAGAGCTGCTACCCCTCTTCAAGCCCTCAGTCATCCTTGCCTCTGCTGTGAATTCAGGTAGCTGGAAGCTTTGTGTCTTCATGTGATATTATAAATCTTACTGAGAAGTGACTCTGAGGCAGCTTACTATTATTTAACATTTCAAGGTGGCCTTCTGAAATTACAAGGCCTATGTCAGTATAGTTTTGCCTGTCCATTACTCCAGCAGTTTTGAACCTGTTCAGCCATGTTCATCTGAGGAGCAGAAGTCTTAGTTTCAAAAGGTTTGTGCAACTAAGTGTCTGCTGCTTGGCTGCTAAGTGGTCCAACTGAAGGGAAGGGCTGATGTGTGGTTTCAAGTATATAGTTAAATACAATTAAAAAAAAATAGTGAAAAGATCTCACAAGGGGAAAAAAGCCCAGGGAGAAAACGGGCTCTGTGTATTTTACCAGCAACAGAACCACACCAAATACAATGTAGTGCTACGTGCAAGCCGTTACGGAAAGGAAGTACTCAGTTAATGGAAAACATCCACAAACAGCATTTCTGAGATTAGTATTCAAATAACAATCTTCCAAGAAGCCTCAGGAAAAACTTTGCCTTTTTTGACGTACCACCATTTTAGACAGAAGACTCAATCCTGTTACCAGTGAGTGCTTTCCCCTATCATTACTATTTCCATTTGCAGGTCTGGTTGTCTTCTTTTCTCAGCAAAACTTATTTAACCATTTAATGCTTGAGATGTATTTTAAAAGCAGCACAGAAGTTGTGCTAGAAAGCAAGGCTTTACATAGATATTTCTCTCTGTACAGTCTTGCAATGATTTCTGTAACAAAGACACTCCTTTACATTTTCTTAAATACCAGCAGCTTGAAGTTGGCCTCTACCATGTGAGTCAGACTGGATGATCACACTCTTAAACCATCACTGTCAATAATCTGTAAAGCATTCACAGAGGAAGCAATAACATTTGTCTCATTGCACTCTTGCCCTGTTTTTCCTGGAAGAAGTATTACATATACTGACACCACTGGAATGAAACAAGCTCTTTAGTCTCAGCCTCTATTCTGCAAACACAGAACTTGTTTAATAGGACATTTTTTTCTCCCCCTAAAAACCCACAGTTTTATACAAATACATCACACCAGAGGTGGAATTTTGCTTGTGTCATATAAATACCCAGATAAATCTGAGTTTAGTAAGATTAAGATTAATTACTTTTAATAACCCTTGCAAGTTAGAGTATTATCAAAATTAAACTAAAATTAGTGATCTTCATACATCAAGGAGATGGTGAATGAAGTATAGACACAATGCTGAGACAGGCTACATCCTCCTCCTGAACAGGAAATGGCAGCAAAGACTGACAGCATTTAAAGAACAACTAATGCATAGCCAATGATTCTAAAAGCTTGAGCTAAAAGGTGGACAGAAATTTGATCCAGCATTAACCCAAATGCAAAGATAAACTTCAGATTATTTGCTATTGATAGAAGTAGAAGATTAGAAAAAAAAACCCCCTCTATACTTCTCTCAAAACCCATTGAATTTCATAACTTTTATAGCTAACTCTCCCTTAAGACACAATAAATTTCAGGGATCGCAGAAGAGAAAGCCAGGAATATAACAGCCTAAGTCAGTTTTATGGCACTGGAGGATGAAAAAAGAAAAGCTTTTGAAAACAGCAATCAAAAATCCTCTTAATTAAGAGGAATAAAGAAAAAGTCCTGTGGTCTATTTACTACTACCCACCATAACTCTCAGAGGATATGAAAACCTGGATTAACCTGCTGATCAAACTTCATACAGGTGTCAGACATTTCAAACAAAATAATAATGAAAATATTAACGACAAAAAGGGTCAAAATTCTGCATTCTGTTCTGTGCTGTTCTCTTGGTCACACTAGAAAAACTTTGCATTCTCAGGGATAACTGATGTAGAAGCAACTGACAAAGATTTTGTTTCTAAGACTTATTTTACTATGTATTACTTCAGGCTTGATATGAATTAGGATGAAATCTCTAAGACTAAGGTACCCCCACTGAAATTTAAATATACCTCTTTTTGTAGGAGTTGCTCTCTTATCTGTGAAACTAAAAGAGCTTCTTGATGTCTCTCTTGTTCACCAAGTTGTTCTTGAAGATGTTTTATTAATATCTAAAAAAGGTTTAGAAATATTTTATTGTTAGCATAAGCATACACAACCATGACAACGTTTGAAAACGAATGCAGGAGAAGTACAGAAAAAAAATAAGCAGCACTGAGAAAGCTGGGGCTGCTCAGGCTGGAGGAGAGAAGATTGTGTGGAAACCTCATAGCAACCTTCCAGTATCTGAAGGGCCTACAGGGAATCCAGAGAATCTCATCATCAGGAACTGCAGTGATAGCACAAGGAGTAATGGGTACAAATTGAAACTGGGGAAGTTCAGGTTAAATATAAAGAAGAAATTCTTTTCTGTGAGGGTATTGAGACACTGGAACAGGCTGCCCAGGAAGGCTCTGGATGCCACAAACCTGGCACTCTTCAAAGCCAGGTACAATAAGGCCTTGAGCAACCTGGTCTAGCAGGAGGCGTCCCTGCCCATGGCAAGGGGGCTTGTGAGTAGATGATCTGAGGTCCATTCCAACCCCATAACAGTCTATGATTCTGTGATTGTAATGTAAATGCTGTGTGCATTAACAACACTGCCTCCAACATGTTTGTGTTCATGGGCTGTAAAATAGCACACAGGTACATACGTACTATATGAAACAAGCCTCAATCTTCAAGTTACTTTCCTTATTTTAAAATGTTCTTAAATAATCTGAATGAAACAGCTCTTTCTATCCTTTAACCATTGTAAAATAGCCCAGAGAAGTGGTGGAATTGCCCTCCTTAGAGATACTCAAAAGCCACCTGGACATGGTCCGGGATGACCTTTGTGAGCAGAGCAGTAGGAGAAGATGACCTTCAGAGGTCCTTCCAACCTCAGCCATCCTGGGATTCTAGGAGCACTGTGGCACAGGATGATTTTTAAAACAATAGGTCCTACTTCAAAGAAAGTAAGTTTATAGCAATACAGAAAGAAATAACTTTAAGATCTATCTAAATGTAAGTAATGTATCTACGGTATCTTACCTCCTGTGTTGAAATTCTGTTCTTTAGCTCAGCTACTTTAGAAGTGGAATGCTCCTTTGCATGCTGGCAAACAATCTTCTCTACTTCCCTCTGGTGGGAAGCTTTCAGAGATGCAATGCATTCTGCTGCGTCTTCCTGTATCCTGAACAGAGCAAGAGAAAAGTGAGATGCAGTAGAGCAGCTACAGACAGTTCTTAAAAATTGCAGCAGCTTCTCACTTGAACACACAAAATAACGAAAATGTTAAAGGCAGCACATCTTTGATATTTCATAAAAAAAAACTTGCAAGACAGGATCACCCTTACTTCTTTTGCTCTGAAGGGAGAGAAGGGTGGGAAATGTAGAATGGTGGATATGTGTATCATCTAACTAGAGGCAGTTAGGATACAAAAAAAATCAATCATCTTTGCTGGTTCCTCTTAATAAAACAGTGGCAAGAGAACACATGCGTTTTAATCATAATGCAGCTATCTTCTTTTAGGTATCTATTTTAGAAAAGAATATGTTGCAATCTAAATTGCATGTCAACTTCTTGTACTTTGATTGTGAAGGGATGTAAGGGAGACTAGGTGAAGTATAAGGTTTCTACAGTTGGCCAAGTAAGTTCTACTGAAAGCACACTCCAGGTTTGAAGGAAAGAACATGGACCAAGTATTAATGCTATACAACACAAAGCATCTAAGATATGATGATTTACACTGAGATATTTTACTTAAAAGCATAAGAAACTGCAGTATTAATAAAAGCATTAACACAGGTTTGCCTGTAGAAAGAACTATAATAGTGCACTGCATAAAAAAACCCCAAAGTAACAAAAAAACCCCCACAAAACCCCTCGCAAAGCCAGAAACAGTACAAATGAAGGTATAAGCAACCTTCACAAATGGCTGACATGTTAATGTGCTACTTCAATTCTATGTTTGCCAATGCTTTTAGAAGGTTTTTAAAGGAATTTGTTGAGCATTACCTTCGTATGTTACTTTCAGAATAAGCCAGTGCTGCTTGAGACTGCACCTTTTGCTGGCTCATTTCCAGGGACAATTTCTCCAGTTCCATTCTCAGATGTGCATTTTCTTGCAAAACTTCCAAGAGATGAGAATCAGAAAAGGTATGTGGTTGGTGTATTTTGTCATCGTTGAAAATGCTTAGACAGGGTTCAGTGTTGTTGGAATTTCTTTTATCTGTTGCTGAGGTATTATTTTTCAAGACCTCAGTAGAGTTCCCATTAGTGTTTGTTTTATTTCTCAAATTATCATCAGACAACATCACCATCCTTTCTTTTTGAAGTTTCTCCACAGTTTTTGTGAGGTCTTGTATTTCTCTATTTTTGGTGACCAGCTCTTCATTTAGTTTTAACAACCTGTCTTTTGTGCTACCTTGTTTCATCTTAGAGTCCATGGACTCTAAGTCTTTATTATCATTTTTACTTCTGAGTTTTAATTGGGAATTTTGACTTTTAAGATTTTCAATTTCTGTTTGGAGGTTTCCAACAGTGATCTGATGGGTCTTCTTTAGATTCTGAAGCTCCTGTTCAAGTTCTGCAGAAGTGGCTTTATCGCCATTCAGTTTTGGTGTTTCATTCATAAATTCACAGGCAAGTAGTTCCTCAAGCTCTGCAAGTCTTTGTTCATACTGTATCTAGGAGGGGAGTAGAAAGTAGTGACAAAAAAGCAGTTTCATAAGTGTACTGTTATTATGAGCTCTTCCTATTATTCTTTAAATTCTGTCTGCTGAAATCTTCTTTCTGAAGAAAGATTTCAGCAGACAGAATATAAATCAGGATTACTAACAAACTACTCAATCAGCTCAGAAATTAGTGAGTGAAATAATTAAGTCTGCTGTAAAACAGAATTACTCAAAAATTTACAACAAAATAATCTAATCACAATGGATGCAGTTACTATGAGATAGACAATTATACTGACAAGAAAATACTTCATTTTTATGTAATTGAGTTCTCTTCAGATGCTACCAAGTTAATTTTGACATTATGTACTTGTTATATGTCAACTGGCATTCATGTCACATGTTCAAAGTTGTACTTCACATTTTTCAAAACATCCTAATTTTTAACAGAACAGATCTTTCTTTTTATGTATTAGTAAGCATGAAGATAGAAGTATGAATTCAGAAAGACACAGAATCTTTCCTCCTAATGAGCTGAGCAAAACCTAATCTTCTTAATAGCTTGGCCTTTGAGGAAAGTATCATGAGTGGCTCATGGAGAAAAGATGGAACAACTGGCCAATGCTTTCCTGTTTTGCTCATTAAGCACCTGTGCAATTTCACCTTTTCCTTGAAGTAAATTGCCAGACTTTAACGCTTCCTAATCTGAGTCTTTAGGCTCACTGTCATGTAATTTTTGGACAGTATGTTTAGTACTTCCCAATGTTCCCTGCAGAAATGCTGTCAGCAGACCTTTGAGATAACAGCCTTTGGTACAACAAGGAATTAGAGAAACAGCTACTCTGACCAACAGGGTGAAAACCACTTACCTTAATTGTAAGAATTCAATTATTATGCCTTGGGAACATGTCCTACCCTAGCAATTTCAATGCTATTTTTATCTTAGGTGCTGAAGGTACTGAAATTTCAGTTCTGAATTCTCTGAGTAATTTTCTTCCTTTGAATGTGGTCTTTGCCTTCAGTTTTAACCGCTACCCTGTGTTACACCTAGTTGCCTTGTGACTGTTACTTGCAAAGTAGACTACTCAACTTTTACCTTTATTTTTTGAAACTGTTGTTCCATGGCACGAAGGCTTTTCTTAGCTTCATCATCTTTACCTTCAAGTTCTGTTTCTAATTTCTTTATTCTTCTCTCCAAAAATTCAACTGTGTTTGTTTTAGCTGAAAGATCATTTGTTTTCTCAGCAGCAGCAGCAGCAAAAATCAAAGCAGGCAAAGAATTTGGATACCTTCTTTTTAGAATTCCTTCCATTTCTCTGATCTATTAATAAGAAAATTAAGTCAAAGGCCAAAAAAAAAAAGTTCTAATGAGAAGGGAACAGAAATAAGTGATAGAATGTTAACAAATTTCATTCCCTTAAGGAGGAAGAATGAAAACCATAGATGCATATATTGAGAATTATTTTATATTTCTCCCATTTATGTTTTTTTTACAGAAAAGACTCGTCAACTCTTACTGACTAACTTACACATGATCTTAAACAAAATATTGCTCTGGTTCAGATTATCTTATGTAAATAGACTAAAGAAAGTCAAAAAAAGGATCTGACTATGGCTCTTAATGCTGTGAATATGCTTTTTTCTGGATTTGCATTCACATTCTACTTTTCCAAATGTTAAATTTATTTAATAGATATTTCATTTCATATTTCATATAACAGATTATATGCCTTTTATTTTGTAATCTGCAATAATGTAAAACTAACACTTTGCACCCAACATTAATAACAAGTCCCTCTCTTATCTATGGATAAGATATTCATACAAGAATTCTGCAAAGGTTCTTGCCACATCCCTAACTAATGCAACTGCCACCTCCTAAAATTCAGGAAGGCCCACTTCCATTTGATGCTTCTTTAGTGATGGATTTTAAGGTCTCCACTCCCCCAGTTTTCATGAATCTTGTAGGAATCCAATAGAACTTAAATCCCTACTCTTGAATCAACTTGGCTGAAATTAATCATACTGTTAAGGAATTACGGAACATGGACAGGAGTCTTATAAGATAAACCGCAAACTTTGGCCTTTGTCCTCTTGCCCCTTTTAAAGAAACTCTAAACAGTTACTTTAAAAGATTTTAAAAGGGATATCAGCTTGTTAGAATATAGTAGCAAGAAGAGCTCTTCAAAGAAAATAATTGCAGCTTTTTGTGTTTATGAGTGTCCAATAACACAGGCTACTTTATCACAGAACTTCATGCTATGCTTTATCCTTATGAAAGCACTGTGGTTTTAAGAGATCTTATCTGAAACAAAGGTTAAATGAAAGACAGTTATTTTATTGCATACTTGTCGCTCAAGATCCTGAATTCTTTTAGCATCTGCTGCTCTGTCTCGCAAACGTTTCTTCTGTTGCACACACTGATCTCCTGCTTCAGCTCTGAGCTTCTCAACCTGTCCAATTTATGAGAAAACAAATTGAAATATATGTATTGGGAGCCATTGTCCTGTAGTACAAAAGCATTTCAAACACACACAGTATAATGGAAGTATGCTGCCACTTAAAAACCCATAATAGTAATATCTGTACTAAATGATTCTTCAGACTCTAAACCCACATGACAGCTTCCTTCTCCAAAGCAACTGAAATTAGATATGGAAATCTAAAAGAGAATTTCAGCTCTGGGACACTCCTGTCTTTATACCTGTAATACTGTTTCTTTCTTTCATACTGCCAGTATGCAGGGTTGATTAGTAAGCTGTCATATAAAGTGCTACAGTGCATTTCATTATTTCAGGATGAGTTTAGGAAACGGTTTGTGATTTGCAATGCTACACTACGTGATGAGATATAGAAACAGCCAAAAGACAATGTAATGTTGTGCTTAAATAAAGGCTGAGCACCAGAATCAGAGGAAGGACCTGGATAACTCATGTTCCTACACTCCTGTGATGCCTGGTCATGAGGACTCAAAGCTATAACATAAAATTGAATTTCCTACCTTTATTAGCCTCTATGATCTCTGTACAAGGATATTATATTCTGGATATTTAAAAATATTCCTATCTTTAATTCTTTCCCAGATTGGTAATATTACCAAGTCATGCTAAGTTATGCTTTTATGCCAGCATTTTATAGTTTGACTGATTTGATTATTTCTATGAAGTCACAGCTATAGGCACCAGAATTTTTAGACACCAGTCCAGCCCAGAGAAAATGCCAATAAAAATATTTTCTTTCACAGGGATGGTATCTTGATCAAAGTTTGATATGGTGGTGCCTGTCCCTGGCTGCTCCTTCAGCATCTGGAATCTCTCTAATAAAAGATTCCAAGGTCAATTACATTTTAGCACTGGTAAAATGTTTGGGTTTTGTGAACCCTATGTCTAGTGTACTGACAAGCAGACAATGCAAATCTCACCAGTATTCAAGATTCATGTATTAGTTTTGTTTTAGATTTCATATGTTTTGGGTTTTTCCTCCCTACTACAGTAACCAGGGAGTTTTTCCTAAGGAAGAATTTAGAACTGGTACTTAAGAGAAAAAAAAAATGCATTGCTTAAGTTACTATGGAGCAAAAAGGAGGAAAAGAGTATGAGAAGAAGGGTGTTCCTAGTTGTTAACATAATAATATACTTCTTTCTCTTAGGTCAAGAAATTTGAAGGTTTTAGGGAAGCATGTTACTTCTGTTCCCAGAAGCATGGGCAAGATGTCCAACAGAACCAGTTTAATATACCAAAAAGAAAGGGATTATTATGAAGGAAATAATTACATTACACTCATCACTGAAAAAAAAAAAAAAAACCAATTTTCAGTTCCAGCTTCTTAGAGAAAGCTAGATATTATCACCTCTAGTCTTAGTTTCTCAATTTCTTCTCTTGCATCTTTAAGACGGGCTGCATCTTTATCCAGAAGATCTTGATTTTCTGCATACCACTGAAGTCTTTTTTTTAAATGAGTAATTTCCTGTTTGTACGATTCTTCCATAACTTTAAATTCATAAGACTTCTCACCTACAAGAATAAAACATTCTTAGAATTGTTTTATTAGTAATTATGTATTGAAGAAGTAATTAGTCAACACTGTCTTCCTCAGCATATTTCATGTATTTAGCATTTTGACAACACTGTTACTGCAGTAGTTTTAAAACCAGATCCTAATTGGGATTTTAAAAGCCCAGTATTTGTAAAAACCCCTTTATTTTTCTCATACATAGCAGTACTAAATGGCTTACAGTTCACCATAGAATTCAAAAGAGAATCTCAGGGAGATCTAGTCTTGATCATGCTCTAGTAAACAGACCTTCAGCATCAGGATGAATGACAACATAGAATATATGCTTTGATGTTTATTGATCATAATTCTCCCATTTAGAGATCAAGCATTTTCAGAAGAGACATGACGTAAGTATTACTGCATTTAGCATTTGTGATGCCTGACACTGGGAATGAGAGTCCAATTTTGAGCCTTCTCTCATTAATTCAAACTGGAAAAAGCTCTGATAAGAATGCTGAAAAAAGTCCCAAGGTGTAAGTTATAGGTAAAAAATGGGCAAGAACTAAATAGGGACTGAGATGCAAAATAATAAATAATTTCGTATGAACAGTGTTGTCACGTAATTGCAATAATCTTTTTTCCTTGTCCGGTGAAAGACTGGCAAGGTCACAACAAAGAGTTTGGTTGGATAGAGGAAGATACTTTGTAACAGAGTTACTGTATGCTTTTGTTAGAAGTTCAGACAATATTTGTAAATGGTCTAGATGCATTTCACTAACTAATACTTTAGTAAGAAACAAGTTCTTGTTACATATTTATTTACTGAAATGCAAAAAGTAAAATTATTCAACAAAATGAAGGTGCTTTACTCGATGCAGATGCAATCTGGACTTTGGCTAAATCTCTCTCTTTCCTGGCTTGAACCAAGTCTACCTCAAGAGCTTGCTTATCTTGTTTTAGACGTCTTATCTCTTCTTGTAATTTAGCTTCTTCTTTCTGGGTTTTAGAGAAAACAGCAAAACATGAAAAACTAAACACAGAATATCACACAAAACCCCTGAGCATGCCTTTTCATCACACAAAGATTAAATCACAATAGTTAATCTGACCAGAGCAACAATAAGGTATTTTAATTTTGGTATTATTGTCAGGCCCTGCAATAGCAGAACATGGGAAAACAAGCTAAACATTTTAAAAACCCCTAAACCCTAGATTTTTTAAGCCTTAATTAACTATCAAAGAAGTAGAAAACCTCTGCCTCTTGAGAGGGTCAGTATAGAAAATGGCTTGACTTACTTCTGAGACTGAAGACTGTAGGTTAAATGGACAGATGTACCGTCCAACAGTTCACCCTACTACATTCTACTTCTTGCCATTTTCTGCAGGCAGTCTCTCTTTTTGCTGCACATGTACGCTAGCAAACTTCAAGACTATGTAGGACAGAAGTTCTTGGTACCAGAGCCACCTCCAGAGATGGAGACCCTTGGTCCTAGGTATGCACAGGTACAGCAAAAATCGACTAGGGGGCTGAGATTTTGGGAGCAGCCAGTAAACAGACTGAGTGCATGGTACATGTAGGCATGTTACTGCTAGTGAGCTCCTATCCTGATCTGCTGAGCAGGCCACGTCAGGCCTGTGTGCATCGGGCCACGCGTGCTCCTCATGTTTCCAATGGTATTATTTGTGTTTGTGTGCTACATGCAATGGCACTACTCTGCTATCTTATAGGCTTGGTATATACCTACCTGTGCTGCTCGAAGCTCTGAAATCAATTCTGTGAAACTCTGATTTCTGGCTGATTCAGAGTCCTGCATGACTCGTGACTGGTTGTTAATCTTCTCTATCTTTTCTCTAAACAGCAACAGCAAAAGCAGTTATGCAATGTGGTGACTCAGCATACTATCAGTGGCTACTGAAAAACAAACACAACCCCCTGTCCCCCAGATTGTACCACAAAGTCATTCCGTGCAGGTTCAAAACAAAAAAAGAAGTAAATATGCACAAGTATTTATACACAAGCCAAATTCACTGTAAGGTGAAGTCTTCTCACCTCACATGAACTAGTTTATTTGGATTACACAAAGGAAGGAAATAAAATCTACTCTGCATCAGTGGAACTCATTTACAGGCCTCTCCAAAGCAAAGATCTGTAGATTAGGAGTACACACATTTGTTTTTCCTCATTACTAGCACAGGATTCAAATCTCACAGGACCTACAGTTCAGTGAATATAATTGTTTCTCCACTAGCAGAACCTCTTGTGCCCCCTGATCTGCTGTGTATTTTGCAAGAGCATCAAAACATCTTAAGAACATCGGCAGAACCATAATATCACAAGTGCAGCTAATGTATTATGCATTCTGATATGAATAAGAACACTGAAGTATTTCCCAAGTGGCAGTCTCTAGTCTTCCCACAGGTTTGCAACACCATCAAGAAAACAAAAAATTAAGTGATCATAATCAACACAAATCAATTCTCAAAAGAAGAACCAAGACGACAAACCTTAGAAACACTAGAAAACATGCACCTGATAGACTCTGCAATAGTTCTTCATTAAAAAAACCCCAATAACAGCAGAAAATTCTAGAGATTTCAGGTGATATATGTAAATGAGCCTACCTTAACTGTATTAATTCAGACTTTAAGCACTGATTCTCCTTAAACATTCGTTCCTCATTTTTTTTGTTTTGGATTTGTAGCTCTTTCATTTGTTTATATAACCTCTCATTTTCCTAAATTGAGACAGACAAAGTTAAAGAATGTTCACAGATTACTGTTTTCTTCAGTTAGAAAACATTTTTTTATGAATCACAATTTCCCTGCTGAAACAGTGGAAGAAAACATTAGATATTTAATTACTGAGCTTCTAATATGGATATCTACTTTCATTACCTACAATCTCATCCAAGCATCTGCTCACTCTGCAGGAAGGAGCTAAGACAGATCCTCTACAAACTATCCCAACTATGTTCTAAAAACATGTTCAGGGGTGAGTGCTGATAGATCAGAGCTCAGCCCGCCCACGCTCCAGTCCTGGGGACACAAATCATTGTTTGGGATGCTCACAGCCATATTGGAAAGACATTGTGTTTATATCAAGGAATTATGCTGAGCATGAGGTGGAAGCTGGTTGGGCTACTGTCATGGTTTGACAGTACCTACTGGATTTTGCAGCTGCAAGTATTCAAAAGGATTATTAAGCTTGAATTATCTATTTCTCCACTTGACTAAGTAATACAAATCAGGCACACTAATAAGGTTACTTTGAAATCTGCTGCTCAGATATTGGGAAAAACATTTTAAAAACCAAAATTTTTCAGGTTTCAAATGCTGCTTAAAGTACCAATTTTCAGAAATATTTGGGCAAAAGGTTTGTGATTCTTCATTGACCATAAAGTATTTTCCCAGTTTTCACTTGAAAAGTTACTGATTTTTACAATTTAGAACATTTACATGGAACTGTGGAAAAACTTAGTCCAAACCAGACATGTGAAAGACTTTTTAAACCTGCAATATGTTTGCCCTTCATATCCAAATTCCATCCACCTTTTAGAAAACAAGATACCTGTTTTCAACAGAAAAGTAGTAATCATTAAACAATTTTGTTTCTGAAGCTGGATAGAATACAGCTGAACATGACATGTGGTGTTACCTGTTGGTAACCTTGAATAATGACCTCTTGATCTTGAATCTCTTTTTGTATTTGGGCCAGTTTTTCCTCAGTTATAGGAATTGTTGCTACATTGGTCCACCTCTTTTCTTGGGTAATCTCTTCCATACTTCTTAGCTTTCAGAAAAAGACACAATAAGAAAGTTTTGTTACCAACATGGAATTTTCTACAAGACTACATAAATAGTCCAATCTCTTCATTACCATAAGAGAGCAGACCAATGGGTGGCTCTTAATGGAGTTTTACAGAAGCATTATGAAACAGAGAAGAGATAGAAAATGTTTGGGAAAATCTAGAAATTTTTGTTATATAGGAGGGTATGTTACAATGCAGGGAGTTAACTGAAACAAGGGTATAGTGGAATAACTGGGAATATTTCATACAGACAAAACACAACATTGAAAAATGCATCAAGAACTATAAACAATGTCTCAGCATATAGTACTTATCTAAAACAAGTAGTATCTGTGAGAATAAATTAAATCTCTGCAAAAAACTTGCTGCACGACTCTCAAAACAGCAAAGTAAGGGAACTCAGAATAACATGGTTTATCTCCAGGAAAAAAGAAATCACGTCTAACAGGCAATAAATGTAACAGCAGGTATGCATTTATAAAGTTGCACTGTCTGTATAAATTTGGATTTTCTGCTCATCAACACCTCATCTAAGTAACATTGATTCAATTTTCAGAAGCAGTATTTCTTCTCTTCTATTGGCACAGGATACAAGATGATAAAGTACCTTACTCTGAAGAACATAGTTTTCCTGACCCAGACGGGAAAGCTCCTTTTCATGTTCTGTTTTCAGTTCTGCTACCTTGGTCTCCATCTCCTTCTCTTTTTGTGAAAGTTTGCTGGCCAGCTGCTGAATCAAATCCCGAGCTCTGTTCAGGTCCTCCTCTGCTGCTTGTACTCGTTTTAACAAATACAGCTCTCTATCACAGCTTTTGAAAGGGGAAAATGATAAGTCCTAGGGTAGAAAATTCAGGGAAACATTACCCTGAGCTGATTGTTTACCAGAACTCTCCTCATCAGTTTTATTTAACTGGTTTGTCTGACTCTCAGCAACAATACAAGGCATTTAAAAAAACAACCCAAAATACAACCTCCCCAACACTTAATAGCAAAACATCCTATATTCATTTTAATGAGTAACCTTCTGATTTGCAAAATATATATGAGGAAAACAAGACAAAAAATTCAAAAAGGAACAAATACATCTCTTATGACAGACACTACATTGCTACAAGAATTATTATATTATGTATCTTACTTTTACAACAACAGCAATGCTTTAGGTATTTAATTAATCGCTTTTTATGCAGTTGATAAGGGAGAAGGAAAAACCATTATGGTACTGCAAATTCAGTCATCTTGGAGAAGTCAGAAGATACTATTAAATATTTAATGCAATGCAAATAGGAAAAATTCCTGAACAGTAGTACTGTTAAAACAGTCATAGCAGAATATTTAAAATTCTATTTAACCTTCTTTTACAATGAAACAATAATTTTTAGAATTTAATAAGTTACTTTAATTATATAGAACCACCAAAGCAACAGCAGTATCAAAGCAACTGAAAAGCAGTTTAATTATATTTGCATATTTTAAAAGCAAAATGTAGTATTTGACCAAAGGGAAATCTTCATTCACTACTTCAGTATTTGCCAACTTTGTGATAATTGTTAAAAGCCTTGAAAAAAATAGGATTGCAAACCAAGTTGTACATGCTTTAATTAGGAGAATCACTGGTTATTACTCACATGATGATACTGCCTGTTACAATCCACAGCCTGGTGTCCAAGATTACTAACTGATTGGCCAGACAAAACTCTGTTAATATTTCCCTCCAAAGTTGGTTCATTTGCTGCAGATCTTAATATCCTAGTAGCAAATAAGGCTTCTTCATTTTGGCAGAAAGTAAAATAGAACAAATTAAATTCAGAATTTTATGTCCTTTAGGAAAAATATGTAAGAAAAATATGTATTCTTGTGATCCAACCTTCATATACCTGTAGGTATATAAAGTATTCTATAACCTGAATTTGAATCAAATATAGAAACTTAAGAACAACGATATGCTATGGAAAAATTGGAAGGGTTTGATTTTTTTTTAGTAAGGAACTGATGACAAAATAAAACAAAACCCAAGAGAATAACTGAAACAAGCAGCTGGATAATAAATTCTTAATGAAACAAGGTTAACCTCACTCCTCCACTTCAGAAGTGGCGAGTTATCTAAGTATATATAAACACAAAATATTTCAAGCCATGGGGAAGGTAAGACACAAAAATTTTCAAAATAGACTTTGGAGTGCAGACAGTACAGAAAGAAATGCAACATTTATTTGTTGCATCAAATAACAACTTGACTGGAGTAAGAAATCAGGAAAGATCCCTCTAGAGTCACTACCATACATGGAACTGTTCACATCTCAGTCTTTGCATAGTAACTACAACTGCCATATCAACTGCTCCTGCTTAGGAATGTTATACCTGAAAAAAACCCTCACCAGACAATGACTCTTTTCCAAATTTCATGCCTTTTTAGTGTGACACACCTCTCAGAAATGTGCTCCCTTAGCACTGATGACTTGGCAATTATTTGATACACTGCTATTCTCCTCCAAGCTATAGAAGAGGCCCCTGCAGAATATGGCCAGGTGAGATTAATTTCTGAAATCATATACAATTGCTGTTGTGAACAATTATAGCTAGAGAGGGAAGAGCAAATTTGAATTACGCCTGTGGTCTAATTTTCTCAGTACTTGTCATTCCCTTTACCACCTCCACCAGGCTGTAAAACCTCTTCCTCAGGGACAGATACATTAATGTACTGAGGAACTGAGGTTCTTCAGTTCAACAGCTGCTACTGAAGCACCTCCCTAAGATAGGTAACATAATTCTAAACTGCTTTTCCTGACACTACCTTCAGGATTTTTAAAAGCACTGCATGCTAGAAGTGCACTAAAGCCTGGGTACCTGTAGAGTTACTTGCTCATGCCTCAGGGATAGCAAAAACTGTTCGCAAAGGCACTAAGCTGAATTATCTCATGAAACTTTTCAGGCTTCACCCCAAAATAAAAAGGTTCAGTCCTTTACTTTCAACCCAGCTTTCACAGGATTACATTGGTATTCTCCTTTCCATAGTGTTTCCAAGAGACATGAACAGAAAATATTACTTCCTTTTTAGTACTTCTTTTGTACTCTAGGAAAGCAAAGATCAAAAGAAGAAGCTGAGAACAGGAATTCAGCCTCAAACACACAAGTTAGTGAGTCAGCAAATTTCTGCATTTACTGTAATGAAAAATGTCAACTTGTAGATATCAATTTTTGAACACCAGCTTATTTTACTCTTTTGGTCCTACTGGTGAACAATAGATACGTCTCAAATATAGCGGTGGTAAATGTGAGTGGAAATGAAGCAAGACTAAAAAGATTAATATAAAAGTCTCTCTTGCAGCCATTTCATGCTAATACAGAAAAAAAAAATCAGTACTTAACTGCATCTGAGTTTAGATTTCTCTACAACATTTGGGTTTTTTTTTTTTCATGTGAAGCATAAAAAGCAAACCTCTCTGGCTCTTAAACTCAGAATTAAAATTCTCAAAACTTAGAATTACCTTTAGATTTTGCTCTATCTGCAGAACTTATAGCTTTCGTACAGGTCTTTTTGAAAGTTTCTTTTGGTGTTTTCTTTTCACTGACTGGAAAAGACTGCTTTGAAAGTAAACTTGGCCTCCCATAGCCAGAACTTCTAACCAATCCATGAGGACCGTGTGAAGGTTTCTTTTTATGTACAGGTGCTGGTCTAATATTCTTATATAACATTGATTTGGTTGACATTGATTCTGATCTTTCATTCTTCAAGGAACAAGACCGAAGAGCCTGTGACAGAACACATTGATTTAAAACAAGTTTTAGGCCCTGCTGTAAACTGAGGGTAGCATTCACCAGGCAAAAACATAGAGCCAGTTATCAAAATTACACAACTATAAGACTCAGGATGATGGCAAGCATTGTTTTAAAACAAATCAGTAGTAGGTAATGTTGCAGAATTGTACTGCTTCAGAACTACACATGGCAAATATTTTGTACTGGCTCTAATTGATCTGGGAAATTGTACTTTTATTTTAATTGTACTGTACATTACAGGGTCTTTTGCTTGCCAAATAAGGTAGGTCATGACTATAGGCTAACAAACACAGTGAATACAGAAACCCAGCCTTGAAAAAAGGAATAGTGGCAGGCAGAGGAACTCTGCTAAACTTGATCATCAAAAACAAAGCACACAACTCCTAAGACCAACAAATGAAAAAGTTTAGCCTGTTTACCCTGATGGGCAGTCCACCAGGATAAACCAGCCAAACCTCTATCCCTACAATGCCTTGCACACACAAAAGATGATTGCCTAAAGGAATGTGAAGCTAATTTAGAGGATGCAAGGAGAAAATAATTTGGGGATGCAGAGATAAGATTTGGGATTACATAAATTTCATGTTCTGGGATGTCTGAGATGATTGTAAGAATGTGCAAAGTTCACAGGATCTCTAGGGAAAGAAAAAAATATAGGCACAGAAACAAGTCTGGGAAACAGAGGAAAAAAACAGATTTAAAAAGCTGGTGACATGACCAGGTTGCTGGTCAGCACACTTGTCTGACTCAACTGGACACTGACCATTGCAGTCCCTCTTATATTCTTACTGAATTGCATTTCTAACTGCTCTCTGTGTACAAATGTTCCCTGTTCCAAGCCTGTTGTGCATTTACACGTGTCCCTCCAATGCTCACGTGCTCAGAGACATCACTATCTTGAGCTGAAGACATAGCATTACAGCAGCCTTCCACATGTTGGGCTGGGACAAGAAGTATCCCACTAGTCCCAGTATACACTGAATTTGATGACCTCTAACAGTAGCCACAGCAACATGAGAATTTCAAGAAAAAGAACAACAGTCTCTCAATTTCTTAAAATCAGAGTATAATCAAGTGACAGGCAGTCTAAAAATACATACCTTTAAAAATTTACTTCCGTATAACAAAAATCTGGTTGATAATACTTACTTTTTTAGTTCTGCTTCCTTGTGAAAGCAGAGAGTCTTGTCCTATTTTTTCTCTTAGTCTATCAGGCTGTACTTCATTGGTCTGAATTTCTTTCTCAGTCATCCTCTGAAAGTTACTGTCATTCACGTTTGTCTGTAGAAAGATGCTTTCTTCTCTGTTAAACTTTTCAACGAAGTTTTTCTCCCAAGATGTATTACTCTGTGGGTCTTCAAAAGGTAAGTGGCTAATGAGGTCATTTTCTGTGCTGCCTACCAGTTTCACAGGACTACAAGAAAAAAGAAGCCATATATAATAAGACTTTTGCCCTTTGCTTTTCTATCACTCTGGAAAAATTACAGCATTTTTTCCTTAGGTATCAGCTGTAAAAACTGTCTGAATTTCAAAGAGCTACCAAGCCTCTTTTAAGACCCATCTTGCAGATTTAGTCATACAGATTCACTTCCATGCTGTGTAAAAAGAGCCACTTCCCAGCAGCAACTGTTTTTGTGGAGGTAGCAAAATTGGCTACAAGATAAACACCTGTAAGCCTGCAATTAACACTAATTAAAAATGAGCAGTATTTCTACTGAGTGCAGCTACATGATAAACTCCCCGAACTCATCTGCTAAGCTGTATTTCTGACAGTTGCAAGGCCTGTGCTGTCTGCTTTAGAGAGAACAGTTGCAGCAAGTAAGGGGAAGCATGGAGCATAGGTTAGTAAGAATCACAACAGTGGGATTTGATCTTAAGAGGATTTGAATTTATGATTATGGAGTTTGGAGAGCTAGGATAGGACGTGGGCTGAAATCCTTGTATGGGGAAGGGGAAAGAGCAGAACACTGGGAGAGCAGAGATCCTAGCTGTGAGAATTATGAACACTTCTTCAAATGATTTGACAAACATTGCTTCTTATTACCCGAAGTAAGAATGGGAATCCCTGGTCTAAACTTATTAACACTGTATAATTAATTTTACAGTTCACTGCAAATGCCATAATGCCAGTGCATGATGCAACAAAACTTCAGTATTTAATTAGAGAAAGAGATAGATAAATTATTTAGTAAGCTATTTTTCACAAATTGTTAGCAACTTTAAGTAACTATAATTCTTAAAATGCATCTTGAAATAAATACCGTTCAGGGTCCACATCAAAATTTCTGGTATTACACATATGTCCTTTAATTGTTTTCATCAATTCTTCCACAGTAGGTAAATCTAAATAATGAGAAATAAATACAAAATAAGTTAAAAAACCACCTAGAAAAAATATTTGTTACAAGGACATTAAAAAATGTTTCACAAACGGACTATTATAGATATTACTAGTTCACTTGTTTTACAAGCTTGTACAATACATGCCTTCCTTTGAGCAATTTACCTGAATCAACAGTTGACATGTTTTTTGCATAGATGTCATTATTTTGTGGAATGCTTTGCCCTAAGCCTTCTGAGGCTGCCACTGCAGAATTCTGCTCAGGTTTCTGCTCATCAGTGTCGCCCAAAGACTGATCAATGTGATGATATGCCTGGTATAGCACTTCCATGTCATCAGTGGTTTGGCCATTGGAAGTACCTGAGAAAAGAAGGAGGCTTGTAGGAGACTCTACTGGATTTTCTGTTTTAGGAAACATCCCACTGGAGCCTGTGTTTCAGTTACTAATTTGGTCTATGAGGTTGGTTCAGCTACTAATTTGGTTATGTGACGAAAGTAGTGACATCACTTATATTTAAAAAATCATTTAAAATCTCGTTCTTCCTATAAAAAGAAACAGTTGCCAAGTTAATTAGTGCCTACTAAACTGTCTCAACTACAGTTTGCATTCCTCTCCCCTATTCTCCCCCACCTCAGTATTTTAACAGTACTAAAATTAACAGCTTATGTTACACGACTATTTTAACAGGTGCCATCACACCAATAATCTGGATATGAGTGGCCTGTACTTTTGTGTGAAGTTTGATAAGAGAATGTATTTAATAATTCTGTTCAATGCTGCAAAAGAAATAACCAGAGGTGATGGTATTTAAATATGAAATTGCAGCATCAAAAGCTACTTTTCAATACCAAGTGTTTAGCATAAACATCATTATGTGCTGAAATATTTCCTCCTGCTTTCAAAATTTGTTGGCAAAAGCCAAGGGCTTTATGTTCCCCAATAATCTAAGAACAAGTGAAGACTCTGGAGTCACCTATTTTAATAAATGAAGATTTTAGGGTTTGAGTTTTGTTGTGTGGTGGGTTTTTTAATTTTTCTTCTTTTTTTAAAGCACCCCTTACCTGCTTCATTCATTTCAACTGCACTGACTTCTTCAGGCTGATCATGTTTGCCTGGAGCTACATCTGATGTTTCAATGGCCTTCTGAAGCTCTACAGTCGAATCTTGTGAATCAAGGAATACAACTAAGAAGATAAATGTTAAAGAAAACACAAATCCTCTTATTTATATTTTGCCACACTGGAATTAGACATATACCAGAGCTTGATGTCTTAGGCATACAAAAAATACTATGTAGATTAATTTATTGCCATTAGTGGAAAACCAATGAACTCCGATTACAAATCTGAGTTCTGCATGGGTATAATAAATATAAAATTACATTAATGATCACCTTGAAGTGTTAATATGTAGATTATTTTTAACTATTTCAATTCAACGTATTTTCAGTTAACACAAGTTGAAAAATATCAAAATAGTAAAAATCAAGTAAGCAACTTTCAAAACGCAACATTTAATCTTCTTCCACTAATCAAAGTTTATATTTTACCTTTAGCCAGCATGCCAGTGTTTGCTTCTTCCTAACAAAAACAAAAAACAAAACAAAAAACCCAAACAATTACTTTTTGAATATCAGGGGAAAAAAAATGGACAAACTTTAGAAGTTGGTCCAATACCTAAAAACAGTTTTTAGAATTAAGAACTAAGGAGTTATTAATTCTCCAGTAATATGCACTTTTCTAAAACCCTCCTTAGAATGCCATGAAGTTCTCAACATCACGTACTCTATAAACTTTTATCAAGTGGTTAGAAATCAATGCAGAGGAGCATTTTTGCACCTTCCTGGTTTTCTTTTATTGCAAATTGAGAAACTAAAGTTAAGTAGCAGTAAGAACATTATTTACAGCTCTATTCTAACTTTTTAAACATTTATTAGAAATACCACTCTAAAAAATTTATTTTAAAAAAATGAAAAACCAAATAAGTTTACCTAGTGAAGAAGAATACATGATGCTCTATAGACTTATTTTGAAAAAAACCCAAATCTTAGTGTGTACTCCAGGGATGCATCCAATGCTCCAACCACGTGCTACACGTGAAAAGACCTGACCAAGCCAGGGGACAGCAATGCCCTCACAGCTCATACAGTGAAGACTTTTGGGTCCTCTGTACAAAAGGCTTCTTTTTACAGAATTACTTCCAGTAGTCTGTGTCACTTGCACCTCAAAAGCGTTGCGAGATTAAGCACTACCCATTCTGAGGCTGAGTTTCCATCTGAGCTCATAATTTGTGCACTTCCATCCTCATTTTTTAACTAAAGGAGGAGTAAGCAGGAAACCCTGTGAAGAACTTAACCCCTTCTATGATTTATTACAAAAAAGTACATATCCTTAATAGAAAGATATAGTCTGAAAGCCACTATGCTATTTCACACAGTATGTATCATATAAAGGTTTAATATATTTAGTTACATATTGCAGAGCTTTTAAAATTCCTGCAAGTAATAGAAACATTTAGCAAGCTATACCTGTTCTTGAGGACTTAAATCACCTCCTGACACAATGCTTTGATTCACCTGATCTCCCTCAGTTTTAAGGGCGGGATTAGTATCTGTTTCTTCTTCAAAATCTTCACTGTAGCTACCTAAAAAAGTAAAAATAAATGTCAAATAGAATGAATACTCAAGGAAGATAAAGCAGTAAGGGACAGCTATTTCCTTTTCCCCAATGCCTCATCTAAGAACAGCTACTGCTAATGATACTCCTTTTACAAATGCAACAGAAAGTTTCCAAAATCGAGTGGGGTACTAAAACTACAGTGCAAGTCACACATAATATCTTTAAATTCAAAGGAAGCTTGCCTTGTGGTCAGATATGCTTTGTCTCCTCAAGGTGTATTTGAACTGACCCCTTTTATTCAACTACTCTCTCTCACTTAGGGGTGAAATGATGCAATTCCAACCCTGTAGATTAAGTACTCTGTACATTCACTTTTACAACTCCAGCACTTCTGAGGCTCAGAATCTGTAACTGGCTTCTTATGACCTGCTTTGATGGGTCAAAAGCCACTCTCAAGAGTAAGCACTATTTAAACCCAAGTGTGTCAGAGAATGAACTTTACAATTTTACAAGCCAATCGCTTTTCCTTCAGTTACCTAGACACTTTCACAAGTTTCAGTTCTCTTTTGCTATATCTCTCCCACTCAGCTCCTATGGTTACAGGCTCCAGTGTCTGCATTATCTTTAACACTTAAACCTAGAACCCTTGCAAAACACTAGTTCATCATGTGTTGTTTATGTGTTTACGGTTTACAAATACATCCTCTTTATGCTTGGGAAATTCAATCCTGAAAACAGGACCTCTCAAAAGTTCAGCTGAATATATAAATTTGAAAATACAATGCATTAATTTACATGAATACACACAATGTTCATATGATAGCAATGAAGCATAAAATAAAGAGGTATCACAAGTGAAAGACAAATAAGCAAGAAATGTAGCATGGAAAATTTGTGAGGAAATCAGATTAAGAGTAGTACTGCAGATTACAGAGATTAAATTCAGGTATGAGAAGATGGCACAAAAATACAGATGACAGTTAAGACACCGGAGTAACTAAAATTTAAACATGAGAGGTTTTTTTTATTTATGTCTGATGTTGGATTTTTACTACTTTTTTCCCCTTTTTTTGTCTTTTGGTTCACAATTAAAAGATTAAGATTAAAAATCCACTTAAGAAAAAGCACAGAAGCAAAAGTAATCCCATTAACCCCTCTGTATGAATAACAGCTGCACATTCATAATGCAACAACAGCCTAAAAGACTGATGTAAGAACTACAGGTAAAATAATATACTGTATTACCAGATTTCTCTTCATGTGCAGGTTCTTCTTCTTTTTCAGCATTTTCATTTCTGAGAAAGAAAATGAAAATTCTACTATCTTTTTGGATAGCAAATAAATATACTTTTTTCTTGGAACTTTACACTCTGATACTTCTTACAATTTATAATAAAAGAAAAAATTGTACCTTGTCCAACAAATCAAATCAAAGGTAAGAAAAGTTTAAAGTGTCAGCATTTATTAAAATAAAGTATTTCCCAGCTAAAATTCTCAATCTAATTCTTACAAGCACTCCCTTTCCGCATTCTTTTCAACATCTACATTAACTTTTCAAAAAATATTTTTATCATCAAGGTTTGTCTCCTGTTCTGACCCTGTCATTCTGGATTAACAAAATAAATTTAAAAACTACCCACCTCTCCTTTCTTTCTCCTTTTCCCATAAAACAGAATTTTGTCCTTATCTAAAGCTCTCCAGAATTCTGCCTCTCCAACTGTTTTGGCATCAGACGTTGCCTCTGAACTCAGTATTTTCAGCAACAGCAGCCTGAACTTCCTTCATCCATTTCTCTCAGAATGTTTGGACTTACTTTCATGTAACTGATTATAAATAGAGTTGCCCTAGTCTATGAAGATTAAGTATGTTTCCCCTAGATTAATTTGTAATATCATGTTTAAAGTGACACAGAATCTTTCCTGATCTATTTCCTTCTTATTATCAGTTGTTACCTCTTCATTCAGTTATTCCTTACAATTATGAATGTTGAGTTGTTACTACTGAGTTATGCACAAGACTGTGGAGCTACATCCACTCATCACTAAGTCATTCTCTCACTTTTATTATTGAGCTCATTTCTGTCCTTGTCTAGAAGAAAAAAACCTAAACCACAATAAACAAAAAAAAAACCTGATTGAAATTATATACAGAATATCATCCAACAAAATCTCAGTGGCCATATCCAATCCACATGCACCCACTAATATCGTCCACAACTTTTCTTCCCTCTAAATTACCGTTCAAATGGTGCTAGTATGACAGAATCATTGGAATCCAGCTCTTTATTTAATCTTGAATAATCAATAGTAGAAGAAGCTTCTCGTTCAAGCTTGGCAAAGAAGATCTCTTTTTCTTCTTGTTCTTCCAAGGTATCCAATCCAACTCCTACAATACTTTGATTAGGCCCGGAAGCTAAAACTGAATCTAAATTTCAAAAAAGAGAATAAACTGTGTCTGTGCTGTATGTACACACAGAACAGGCATAATAGTTAACAACAACCACAGACAGACTCATAATGTACTAATGGTATCAAATCATCACAAACTAGTACTAGGAGACTTTAGTTCACAGCTGACAAATTGAAGAATCCCATCTTGAAATGAATTAAGGTAAAAGGTTTCTAATAGTAACTTATTTGGATGTAGTTAATTTGATGAAATGGTTGTGCTCTCAGTTCTCACCATTTGTTTCCAGACTGTCTCTACTCAGAGAGACAGCATCTCCACTACTTTTCTGAAGCTGCATCTTTTCCACATCCATATTTTCATTACTTTCTCCCACAGGCTGTGAAGTGTTCCGCATCTTGACAAAGTTTCCATTGGCTTCAAGCATTCCTAGGAAAAAAGTTGCAAAATTCTTGACTACCATCTAAAAAGCTACTTGTATGACACATCAAGTCTTCTAGTCTCCTTCCAGAACTACAAGTTTTAATCTTGCATTGCAATTGCAAAGATATGCAGACTCACGAGTTGCATTCACCTAATTTCCACTGATTCTATATGTAAATCTTGTTTAATTAATTAAGCTATTATAAACATTATCTTCCTGTCCTTCGTATTTGCACACATACCTAAAGTTCAGCACGAGTGAAATGCAAAAAATGAGTTACCATCATATTACTCATGAAAGACAATTTCACGTACAGACCCGATACAGAAATTGACATTTCTTTCTTAAAACCCAGTTAATTTTATTTGATTTGCTACCTCAGATCACTGCAGATTTTTAAACTTGCTAAGCCATTGGTTTAGCAGCTACATTTCATTTGTTGCTTAAAGGCTATAAGGTAAAAAATAGTAATCAAAGTATCTAAAGTCATTAATGAACACCCAGTTCTGCCATTCTATACATTTATGTAACTACAACTTGTAGTTGCTCTCTCCTAATTGCGATTTCACTGTTGTGAGGGTTCACTATCACCTTAACAACTCTTTGCTGGTTCTCAGGCAGAACACTGCCATATCTACTTCCTTATGGAAGACTAAAAGCCAGATATCGCAGGACAGTGCTAGATCAAAAACTCCCTTCTGCCTGCCGGCAAAGCACACACGTTTATACTTAGATTCTGAGTAAGTTCTCATTGGAGAAGGGATAGGAGAAAAGCTGCTTATGCATTTTATCAAATGACACATGAAATTATTCAACAGTTCTCACAGAAGGGAACAGAAACTAAGTCTGTTTTTTCCAACATGAATCGTAAGTTGGTAACACCCAGAATTTTTCATCCTGCCTGTCCACAAGATGTTGAGATGTAGCTGTGTCCTTGTGCTGAACATACCAGAAGGGGTGAAGACACTGACAACAGCTCATTTCCTGCTGCAGGAGCCTGGAGGAGATCCATATATTAATAACACTAAATCAATGTTCCATGTGCTGACCAAGTGCTTCAGCTCTGGGATCTTGCTCTGTTCTCTACATGGGCCCATACAAGTCCCATTTAAAAATGCCATACTTGCCTATATCATGACAATGGAGAATCCTTTCCCTTCGGAACTGAAAATTATTCAGGGTGAGGGAAAGTGGGAAAGTAGGAGTCTCAACACCTTTTCCCTCCCTAGGGAAAAGCCCTCAGCACATTCATTCTGATTGTAAGAGCCTTCTTTTTAAAAAGTAGAATAGGTTTATTTTCTTGATTGTAATGACAGTCCCCTTGCATGTCTTATTGGGAGGCTAAGTGCATAAGACTCCACATCTTGGAAATCCACATTCCTGTATCTAATCTCAGCTCTGTCCTCAATATAGAGCTCTGACTGACTCGCCTTGAATGCAACAAATGTCAGAGTCATTGTCTAAAGGTCAAGCTCCACACATATAAAAAGTCAATGCCTAAATAACTACATATTGCTACACTGAAAAGTAGAAAACGGAAAGCTCAAAGTGCTTAACAGAAGTAAAAAAACTACAAATAGCCCATTTCTCGGGTAGCCAAATGAAGTAATTTAAAGTACTTTATTCAGATGGCACTCTATTCTAGTTATCAAGACAGCAAATAGGAGTCTGTTTGCAGCTGGGTCACAAGTATTTTACAGAGCTTTAGATTAGCCATAACCTCACCAGACCTCCAACACCCTGTTTTTGAATGAGAATATATTAGCAGAATCAAATGCTAACTGCAACTGACCTCCTATGTAGTGATTTGCAAGAACGGCAAAGGGATTATACAACAGTAAAAAAAAACAATTAGAATGTGTAATGGAACAAAAGCTTAAGGAAAACATTTTCCTGTGTTTTTTTTTTTTAATTTAAATCATCTCATATCCAGTGAAATTTCTCAGCAGATGTACATTAATCTTGAAGGTATCATGGGTTTATGTAAGCTATCTAGTAATTTTAAAGTATTTTGCTAGTCAAGGTTTGAGTCAAATCAGAGGTTTTTTAAAAAATCACCTTCCTTAATAATCTGAAAATCAAATGTTTTTTCTGCAGCCATTAAACTTTGCAACTTAGCCACTCCCAACACCCACACCCCCTCCTCACTGCTAGTGAATATTTGTTTTCTCTCACCCTACACAGTCTGAACTCTGAGAAACCTATCAAACTTGGATAAAATATCAACGCACATGGATTTAACAGTCTCTTCATTGTGTTTTTGGCTGTTTGAACAGTCCCACAGATACCAGTGAAGCTAGCAAGAGCCATTTGTTCTTGTGGAGTGGTTACTTCTTACTTCTCTTAGAAGCATCTTGGGTAGTTATTTTGAATGCCAAAGGTTTTGCTATCTGTATGTTTCTAAGCAACATTTTGTAAGGCTAATTATATATGGTATTATTTTTTAAAGTACAGCTACTTGAAATAATTAAAATAAGAACCTGAGTTTCACTTTGAAGAATATTTTTAAGTACCATACTTGCAGAGAAACATTTAAAAACATAAATACAAAGGACTCAAACTGATAATGACAAACATCTACTTCAAAAAGTAACTTCTTTTTTTCCTAATCTGACCAAGACTGTCAGAGTTGAGTCATTTTTCCTTTTTAATACCATATAAAATACAGTAAATTTGTTACCCTCAGAATTGTCTGGACTGTCAGAAGTGAGGGCTCCTTCTTCTTTGTATGAATCTTTCTTGTCCTTATGAAATTTTTCCAACATTTTGGATTTAGACAAAGCCTTGCTGCAAGATGCACTGGAAGATTTAGAGGGAACTACTTCTAAGTGTACATAAACATTATAAATTTTAATGCATAGTGGACAGGGAATAAAGAGAAGAATGAGACGTGAGACTTCAAAGTGACACTTCTGAAAAAGTAATACAGTTCAGTTTCTTGTACACTGAATTACCTCTAATTTTCTATCTGTAAGTAAAAACTAAAGTTAATACTTATAACTTCTGGAAATAGAACTATTTTTCTCCATCCTTATTTTTAAAAAAGATTATTGATCCATGTATACTTTGTATTCAATTACACTGTTGTAGGAGCTCAATAAATGACCTGAAAACAAAGAAAACTAGTAAAACTACTGCAACAGTAAAAGGTTTTTAGTATGAGGTTTGAAAGAAAGCATGTAGACTAGTTCAAAGAAAAGTGGGAAAACATAGGTACATAAATATAAATTACTACTGTCTTTATCACTGTCAGACATAAGAACTGCATTTGTTTGCTCAAACCCTTGTGGGGACTTGCTCAGCAGCAAATAGAACTAATGTCTTCCATTCATGTTACCAGAATTAAGTTTTTGATAACAGCCTCCATGCTGAAAACTGCTCTCATGATCAAAGAATCATAGAATGGTTTGGGTTGGAAAGGACCTTAAAGATCATCTAGTTCCAATGTCCCTGCCATGGGCAGGGACACCTTTCACTAGACCAGATTGCGCAGAGACCCATCCAATCTGGCCTCGAACACTTCCAGGGATGGGACATCCACAGCTTCTCTGAGCAACCCATTCAGTGCCTCATCACCTTCACAGCAAAGAACTTCCTTCTAATACCTAATTTAAAGCTACTCTCTTTTAGTGTGATACCATCCCCGTTGTCCTGTCACTTCATGCTCTTGTCAATAGGCTCTATCCATCTTTCTTGCAGGGTCCTTTCATGTACTGCAAGGGCACAGTTAGGTCACCCTGAAGTCTTCTCTTTCCTGGGCTTAACAAACCAAATTCTCTCAGCCTTTCCTCATATAAAACATCCTCCACCCCTCTAACCACTTTAGTGGCCTTCTCTGGACTCTTATATAACAGCTACACTACAGCCTTCATATACCTTAGGTTAGCCAGATGGTCTGTGTTAGACTTTGCCATCTCAAAATTGTCACGGTGGAAGAGGCTTCAAAACTGAATAATTCTGATAAAACTCTTAGTTATGGGTCTTTTGAGTTCACCTTGACACAAAAGTGAGTAGACTAGGACATCAAGTTTAATACTTTTGCTATTTAGAACAGGAGTATAGGGATATGTGACCAAAACTTAACACAGCTCAAACATCCAAGATAACTAAAGGAAGCTAGTAGAGCAAGGAGAGAAATGGCATTAAATCCATTCTGATACAATGCATAGGTCCTTTATTCCCTCAGCTGATGTGTAAGCTCACAAGCAAGGCACTGCTTCTCTAGATCTATATTCTCCCACACTTACTGGGAAACTAGAAGTGTTTTCAGCATACCATCTACTATAAATAATGAAAACACCTAATACTTTAATTTGAAATAACTACAGAGGTCCTCCTATTCCTCATATTTCAAGCATTAATCCTAATTTGAGAAATAATTTTTAGTATTTATCTCCCAGGCTGAGATGCTTTACAGCTATTCTATGCAAATGAGGCTTATGAAAACATATACATACATTTTCTAGACTGCACATAGACTCTAGAATAAACTAACACAGGAGATATTCTATAGTCTACAAACCACATCATGAACACGATCCAAAGACCAAGTGCCAAATATTTCAGTGTCATGGCTCTCCAAAACACTACTGATCTGCTTGAATTTAACACCAATGCCATGCTTAAATCAGGAAAAGTTAAATGCTATTGTCTTTTATACAGAAGTATTTAATGGACCAATGCCTATAATTCCTACTTATTTGCTGGAGTTTCTTTTCAGATAACAAAATGACCCACATAAAATGCTGAATCTAAAGTTACACTGACTGGAATAATCCTGCAGATTAAACAATTAAGGTTTTTAATTTATACCAACTGCTATTTCCATTCCTGGGCAGCATGAACAAATCAGCACAGTCATCAGCAAAGTGAAAAGAACCACATCAACAGAAAATAAGTAAAATGCTTATCTGACTGCTATCTTTGAAATTAAACAAGTATAACAATGAATATTAATATTTATTGTGTATGAAATGCAGGAAGTGTAACATACTTTCTATTTACTAAAGACATGCTTAATACAGGTGAGAGCTTTTTGTTCTGATTTTTGAAGTTATTTCCTCTTTTCCCCAGGCTGACATTAAGTACTGTCTGTCCTACTACATCACTACATGTAGTGATATATGTGGCAGCTTGGTCAAATGGACAGTTTCCTAAGGATTTTCTACAGGAAACACACAAATAATACAAATTTGATACTGAATAAATGTATCAAAACATATTTAATCAAATACCAGACTGGAAATCTGGATGGGGACTCTTTTGTTCAGTATTTTCCACTACTTCGGCATGGTTTTCTGTCAGTTTCTTCTCTTTTCTCACTTTAACAAATTTTATTTGAAAATCTTGAAAAGACAAACAGCAGGAACAGACATGCAAGCAAGACAGGACAGGAATTCTTAGTATCCAATTTCTTTTTATCATTTAAATTACAAAAGCAAGTAGAAAGGGCATCACTTAGGTCTCCAACCTGTCCAATATGGAAGACAATGTCTTGAATCATAATTTGCACATTTCAGTTTAAAGCTGAAGAACAAACAGTTTAAACGTGCCTAGAATAACTCATGGAGTTATTTTAAAATGAACTTTATACTTCTCAGCTAAACAGGCTATTAGTATAACTCTCTGTCTATTTCCTGGCATTTCTGTAACAAGATGCCTTGGGGAAAAAAAACGAAAAACTGACAACAAGTAAGTATAGAGCACATATTTAATCTTCTCCTTTTTATCTTTCAAGAAAGCATGATATAGATAGTGAAATAATTTAAAATCAAAACCTCAAACCGAGCAATATATCAGCTTGGTGTATTACACAAGCTAATTATCCAGGCTTCCTTCAGATAACATTATCTCTTAACAGTCACACCCAAAGACATCAACTTATACATACGGAGCATGCATTTGTAATGATAGCAGTGCCACACTGTGGGTGAAGGCAAGATTTAAGCATTTATATAAGTTTGATTCATGATGATAAAACAACTTAAAAAATTCTAATTCTATTAGCTGACAGTCTACTGACTATGTCCTATCTGCAACAAACATAAAGCTTCAAGCCTAGAAGGACACACAAGGGTTTCCAATAATTTTTGAAGCATGCTGACATTACACTTTCCAGAAATTAAATTCATCTTATTTACATGTTGTTAGCATCACAGCAGTGTTATTGTTTTCTCCCGTAAGAAATTATTTTGCCACTTAGGAGATGATTACATATAACCTTACAGAGAACTATGAGTCTAAATCATTATCTTTTCAGTCATTTAGTGCAGTAACTTACATCACAAAATTGCTGTGCCATCATCCACTTTTAATAGGTCTGAGCACACACCACACAACATACACCCTGAGAATATTAGACATGGCAAAATGGTATTTGACAAAGTACTTGGAAGCACACAAGGCAAACAGAGGAAAATATGAGCAGTTTTGGAAGACTATCCACACCTGAATTCCTTATAGTCACCCGACCTGTCATTTTAGAACACCACAAATACATCTACATGAAGTAAAATTATAGCCACATAAAACTGCAGAGGAAAACTCAGTTTATCCCAAAGGTGGCCAAGGTGGTCTCCGCAAATGGCTCTCTTTTGACTCTATGTTAACTGCCCTACAACTGGACCCTACCTTGCAGAAAGGCATTCATCATAGCACACATTTTGCAACTGCTACCATTTACAAGTGTCCAGTGTGACAAATATATCCCTTTCCTCATGGGACACCACAACCAGGAGATCCACTTCATGCCACGGAGTTACCACATTCTTGCCAAGACAGAAAGAGGAAGGCTCTTTAGGAGGAATTAAAAACCCCTCTGCTTGGCAGTACTAAAGTAGCAGGTGAGATATGGCATATTGCATATGCTCCATGAGTGTGGTATTCCACACAGAGTGGTGACAGAGCAGTAAGTGAAATAAAACTAATAATCTGCCTGGCAAAAACGGTGCTCAGGGAAGAATTCTGTGCACACATCTGGCACATTTGGCGTTCACTCCTATAGTCTCGGCTTTGCTAAATCCAACTGCCAAGATGTTGGATCTTGGAGTTGAAATGCATTACACACAGATTACTTTCAACTCCTTCCAAAAAAACCCCAAAACCCAGCCCCTCATCAACATATTCATGAACATCAACTGTTCATTAATATGAACAGACTAGCTTCTTTTGCATGTAAATTGATTCCATATGGGCAAAACTGGTAGGCTCACCTTCTGAATGTTTTTCTGTTAAATGAGAAGCTTTTCTGAAGGAAGACCTTGAAAAGCTTACCAGATATTTCACACATCAGTAATCTGTAGATCAAGTTTGTTCCAGTTCTAATAGCTTTACCTCTAGTTAACCTGGACAACTGATAAGATATTTTTATTTTCAAAAATTACAGTGGTGGAAATTGTTTGGATGGAACATCTCAATATAATCTCATTGCTTCTTGAGACTGTTTTGAATTTTACTTAATCCACACAAGCACTGTTCTCTAAAACTTGTAATTACCCTGCCCTTTAGGAACCTATTCCAGTGTGTTTTCTACCATAAGAAGTATCAAAGTTGGATTGCCTCAAGCATCTCAGAAAAACCATGGAAACATGCTGAGCTTCTGAAGTAATTAGAATTTTCTTTGATAGTATGCAGAAAAATGAGGTCATGGTAACCTATTAATCCTCACATTGTCCAGCAAGAACACTTCATACTTACTTTATTTGAAAAACTGTAAGGAAATCATCATATCTCATAACCCCTGATAAGAACTTTCTCAAACCCATCTGAGTTTTATATCAACATCTTAAAAGGCCAAGACCAAGAAGTGGCGGTACCAATAGGTGTTACCAAGAAGTCCAGGTACCACCTCTTAGGATTAAGCCTAAATGGCACAACTGCTGACTGGGATTTGACTCCTCACTAAAACAACACTGACAGCTAGTCTTAAAATTTGAGACTGCCAGCAGTATTTTAACTCTGTCAGATGAAAAAACTGATTTTTGTAACTTTCTGTTAAGGTCCACTTGCAATTAATATGAATCATGAAAATTAAGAAACCACCAATTACTACAAGAAGAAGAGGCAAACATCCAGTGTTAACTCATTACTACAGGTTTTACTACCCAACAAGAAGACAATAAAAAAATAGAGGTGGAAAGCTTGCAAACAATTATATATTTTCTTCCAGAACTATATGACCGTGTCAATACTGAACCAGCAATCATGTCATCACAGCCCATTTTGCCTTGAGCCACAGTTATTGGCAAGGGAAATGTTGAGAATACTGAAGATATACATCTTGAATTCAACTGGTGTTGAAAAGTTTTTCTTTCTTTGTGCTTTTTCAACTTACTACAGATGTTGCAGTTAGCATATGTTTATAGAAACTGGTCTTTTTTCACTACAGTTTTGAAAACAGAAAGCTATAAAAAGTCAGAATAAATAACAGGTTGGCTACAAAACACATATACCAATATTTCTGCAAGTTCTTCAGTTATATTTTCTAACTATTTTATTATTTATAATGTGCTTATTTTTTACAAGGTTTATTAATTCAAAAGCTACAGAAGAAACCTAGCAGATAGCTTGCATACAGCTTGAATATGAACCATTAAAAATACAATCCTATTTGACTTTTATGCTTTACAAACTTGCACTGTAACACCTAAAACACTTGAGCGGCATCAGCTTAATCTCAAACCAGGCCTAACATGCAGTATGAGAAAGAACTAGCCTGACCCCCTGTGGCCAAAACATTGCAAAACTTCAAATTTACCACCATCATCCGAGTCTTCCTCAGATAACCACCAGGGCACTGAATCCTTTTTCTTGTTTTCTTTTCTCCTGGGCTGTCCCAAATTCTCAAGAATGCTGGACTTTTTCTTTGAATTTCCAAGTGAATCATCTGAAAGAGACTGAATCAATTGCATACAAGATTAAAGAGAGCTTTTATATTTTTACATTGTTTCAGTCACTCAGTTCTGGACTTCTGAGTCCAGATGCCTCTCATTACTCCCCACCATTCGCCTTTTTTGTATATACATAACAAAACTGATTAAGAAACAATAACTATATTCCTATGGCATAATACTGTATATTTTAATAATCCCACTGCCAGAATTTGGATACGTTAAAAGTTGACTGCTTCAGAGAATGGATGTTCAAATGAACAGCATAATCAGCTCTTTTTCAATTGGTTAAGACATGTAAGAACCAAAACTCCGACTATATTCTTGATGATAATGAATTACAGCAGAAACAATTTTATCTTGTCCTTGCTTTGTATGTGAACATTATTATTAATATTCTAAAAATAAATGTGCACTAGCAAATAACATTCTAGTTACCAGCAAATCAGATTTCAGAAATTAATTTCATAGTTTGTATTCATGGAATATAATAGAAATGACAGAACCATTCCTACCCAACTGTGTATTACACTTTCATATGTGTTAGTTGTCCATGCTGATTTTGACTGATGGCCTAAATCAATGGAAAAAAAAATCTGAGTATGGACATTGCATTAATTTAAGTTACTGGTAAGTAACAGGAAGGAAAAGACAACTAACCTCTGCTCTTTTCCTTTAATAAAGTTCTTTGTGGCCTATAGCAGGCTTAGAGCCACAATTAGATATCCATGCACTGAACAAAGAAATACTCATTAAACTACTGCACTGCAACCTTATGTTCTGCACATTCATTGTGCAGCAAACTGGGGTTAAGTGTCATCAAATACCTTCTATATACATTTTTAGCTACAACTGTTAAAGCCAATTGTCCTGAAGTGTCTTAGAGAACACGGTGCACAGTTAGTAAAATCCATAAATGGTAAGAAACAAAGAATTCACATATGAAATGCATAACATGGGAAAATTTCAAAAGCTTCACTTTTGCAATAGTCAGAAATAAGAAAAACTGATAGTATAAACCCAATATTAGAGGCAACAGGACTGTGGATACTTAAATGTAAAACACAAGGGTATGTTTTATTAAAACAAGCCTCTGCCTTCTATTACATTAAAAACACTGTCATAAAAGCCTACTTTTACTATATGACTAAAACTTCAACTTCTCTGGGCTTAACAAGAACATTCAAAAATCAAATGCCAATTACATAAAATTATAAATTAAGAAAAAAATTATAATAAAATATTCTTATCAGTATTTATGATCAAGAACATCTTCAGAGCTTTCAGTTTCACTAGAGAAAACTAAATGCCTGTCATGTATCTCAGAAAGAAAGAAGTGCTCTGAGTCTTGCACTTTATAACACTAAAATTTTAATAAATTATGAAACTACTAGACAACAGGATGTATTGCAATTTCTCTAAGTTGGCTCTGTGACACAGAACAAAACAGCTTCAGATTTCTAATAAATATCCTACTAATAACAATTTCCTGACACTAGTCACAACACAAGTACCAATGCTATTGTCCCCAAAGATCAGACTGCCTCTGCTAGTTGGAAGCACTGACAGGTGCTTCATGCAAGCAAGATCTGCTATCACTTGCTGTTTCTTTTTCAACCCACAGTATCTTCCGCTCTGCAAGCAGAACTTCAGTGAATGCTCATGCTCCTTAGTGGATTGTAACTGAAGAACCTGCAACTCCCACAGGCTGTGCTCAAATTCTGGAATCTTTCCATGTCCAGCCATCTTGTCAACTGCAGACAGTAAAGCTACAGCAGCTGGGAGAGAAATGCTGACACAAAAATACTGGCACATTTTCCCCAACATGTCTCAACAGCAAAACCTTGATTTTTTTTTTTTCCTTCCTTTGAAAAAATGGTAAATCAATCAATCAATCAATCAACTTTTCGGACTCGCAATGACCTCTCAGCACCACTAAGTGGCACCAGTTTTTTCCTTCCTCTCCTCCTCTCAGCCTTTCAGGAACACAGACACACAGAAAGTACCAGTTGTTTAATCTCAAATAAAAGCCTAAAGAGGCTAGGATAAGAACTAGAGCAAGTACATGGCGCATCATCAGCTTACCACCTCCTTTGCATGTGAGGGAACTTAAAACTTGATCTAAACCACTCAGACTTTCGTGACCAGTTGTCCTAATTAATTCATGAAACCAGTATTTTTCAATTAAATAAGTCTACTCCAAAATGTGCTTTTATTACACAATAATATGTTAATCTATTTGATCTTTGAATAAAAACCTAAAATGTTTCTCTAACACGTGTGGTGTTTCTCTTCCAGATACTATTCTACAGATATTTTAATAAGGATGGCATAGCCTTTCCTTTTCAAAGTCTTCCTTCTCAAGCATCTATGAATATCAAGTAGAACAAAGGTCCACTTAAAATACTAGAAGCAGACAACAGCTTTTTCCCAACATTGCTATGAGTCATCAAAAAAAGGGCAATTAATTCAATTAACTGATGCACTGTGCATTAGAAAGACTTCCTCACATTGTATGTCCCAAGAGAATGGCACAGCAAACACTGAAAACCTGGAGCTAAACCAGTATGACAGATGATGCTTAGTGGAAATCCAGTTGACAATAGGAGGAAGCACACCACAACAAGATACTGATGGTGAGGAGTGGATGGACCACAGGAACACAAAGAGTGCAGGAGGAAAGATTATGGGTGACAACAGGTTATCTTGGCAAGGGGTTTGGAAAAAGCATAACCAGGCAGAGGGAATCATTAAAGGATTTATCCTACAGGCAGTCATTGTTACTACACATTTGTATTTCCTCCTGTATAATGATAATAGTCTAGAAAATCCACTGATAGCTTTTAAAGTTCAGTGTATATACCAAAAGACTTAGTTTAATCCTCATATTAGACCTGCATCATCCAGCTGTATATACAGTCTTTTAACTTCATATGTTTTAATCACAAACATACATACACAGCCTCATCCCACAGATTCATCAAGAGTTATTTAAAATGGAAAAATCCTGCTCCATTTCCTCTTTGAAAGATTTGCTTAAATAACATTTAGTCTTCCCCAAACTACTGAGAAGCAGATTTTACTACTCCCCACCTGCTGTGACACTCTCAACACAAAGATCACCTACAGAGAGATTTCAAGAAATGGAGCACATCAGTTTCTCATCTTTCTAATATTAAAAGGCCAAACACTTTTTATAAAAAACAAGAGCAAAGAGAAGGACATAGCAGAAGATGCCTATGTAAAAATAACAGAGAGTAGACAACATAATTGTTATTTGGGTATGTACCTAGCTGGCAAAAAGCATAATGAATATTTTTAATAACTGGATTAGCAGCTTGAAAATAACTTTGGATTAAAATTATAAAAAAATTAAGATATGAATTGTTAAAGTTACATTCTCTGGGATATTCCAAATGCCACTTATAATAATTCAATAGTTATTTGGATTTTTTTTTTTAATGAGCATTCTCTGTATGAGCAATAGCTGAGGAGGAAGACGAGCATGTCAAATGAGGAATAAAATAGTAGAAGCAATCACATGCAGAGTTTTGACAGATGTGCATAACAAATAAAAGAATAAAACTCCTTTCTCTTCCCCAGAGCAACTCCCTTTGTAACAACAGTAAGTAAAGAATTCTGAAGGAAATGCAAAGACTAGTTTTATAATTTTACTCACATTAATAATTTCAGTAAGTTCAAGAGTGCTAACTTAGTTACATCATTACTTTTCACAAGTCATTAAATTGTAACACAGACTCTACTTTAAAAAAAAATTCAAGCATACATTACATATAACAGAGACTCCAGAAATATTCTCTGCCATCATTAGTTAAACTTATATACAGAATTAAAATCTAGTAAAGGCCTTATGTAACAGTATTTATGTTTTAGGGTTACCATACTGTGTTCTTACAGACCAGAGGGCAAGTTCTGAAATTACAGGTCTAATTTGCATTGAAAAAAACACATCTAGTCAGGGCATTCAGATCATGTCTGATTATCCTTAGCTTAAGTCACAACCCATAGACTTGCATGATTTTGCTAGTACTGAAAACCATGAAGCACCATGAGGAATTAAAGGAATCTAATTCAAATTTTCTAGTCATTACAAGATGCTTCATTTTACACAAGAATTTTTATATATAATTCAGTGAGAGTAAGCACTGAACAGAAAAATACATAAATTTTTAAAATGTAACTTGTGTGTATATATAGGCAGATTTTTTTACCTCATTTTCAATTATAAATCAATTTGAAGCTTCTGGTACTAAGGAGCACCAACAATAAAACTGAAACAAAAATCAAGAACCAAGGGCTCTTTCTGAAGATACAACCAGGCAATGACAAAATATTTATTTAATTACAAAACTCTTCTCTTGATTTCAATACAAGAAAATAGTATGAATTTAGCTTAGCAATTAAGACATTGCAAAGACCAATAGATGAGATAGCTATGTTAATTATGTGATAAAAGCACAGCTGAATCTTACATTTCATATTCTTCCATACTTAATTTCCCCCATTTTAAAATAGAGAACAGGCATGTGACCTTGTTCTCAAACATACCTCTTTCAGAAACTCTTCAAACTGCTCATCTAATTCCTCCTTTGAAAATCGATGAGCCATAATTTGCAGTTGGATTTTACCTTCCAAACAACTGAGTCTAAAAAACCTAAAATTTAAATTGAAGTTAATTAAATGTATTCTGAAATTGATGTAACCTAATGATTTGCTTGAATAGAGCTACAAGCAAAAAATACCTCACTCCAAAACTTAAGAGATGACAAACACCATTCTCCCATTCCTTACCAACTATGCACTGAGACAATCAGTGCAAATGTACCTATATCACCCAAATTCCTTACAAGCAAAATACTCATTTCCAAAACACCAGCTTCAGCATTTAAACTTTGAGGGATAAATAAAAGGATTCACTTCAGCATCTTTACAGTTTTCTTCAAAAACTAAATTTCTTAGCAACACAATTAAACATTCTGTTAATAATCAAATGAGAATCTACTGCAGTAATATTTCCATTTGAAAGGTGTTTAATCCCTTTCTATGTTTCTTCAGCAACACTGGGGACATCTGGCATTGTAAGCTTCGTTTCATCATCTCTGCTGTGTTTTGGATTTAGTAAACAATAAATAAATACATGTAAAGCTTTTTAAGGTTAGGGAATGGCATTTGGTTTGAACTGCCCTGAGGCTGAAAGCAAATGACACTTGCCCCCCTCTCCTTCCCCTAAGTGTGCATCAACTCCTCAGGTACAAAATATGCCCAACAACCCAAAGGCTGAAAAGCTTTTGTGTATCACACTGCTCAACACATATGGCTGCCTTCAAAACTGCATATGTACGGCAGCATTAAACTGCACTAGCATCTCCCCGCCTGAGAAGTGTGATGTAAACATAAAAGGGCTAAACATTTGCAAAAGCGCTTTTACCATTAAATAAAACTTCTCCCGGCATGGAGCCCACTCAGTACACAGGACTGTTACCTACCTAGTAAATTGATTTTGACAGGCGAGTTGTGACAACTGTTTCCTGCTTTCACTCCTTATCCATCCATAGACCACCCGACACTTTGGCTTTGGCAGTTCAAAAAAAGAAGTTATATAGCAGACTGCCCAGGCGTTGGATTCAGCACGATATCCTTACGTAAGCATTTGGACAATATCTCTGAAAACATGGTAAGGAGATTAAGAACATTACCTCTCAGGGCACACATAATCCAGTATCCTTTTATACTTTCACATCAAAGAACACTTGATGTTAAACACAGGATGCTTTAGCAATTTACTAACGGTGCGTGTTGCTTTAGCAAGTGGGGAATATTTAATTCTAGCTTTGCCAGAAAAACAAAGTGATTCTCCTGACATTATCCTTACTTCTTCCTACCTTAGAATGACGGCTTTCTTCTGCCTACCCTATAATTACATCTTTTATAAAAACTAACAATATGTAACCTGAAGGACAACAAACATGTTTACCGTTTCAGTAACAGAAGATCAGAGGCAAACATTAACCTCAGCAGATATACTTTTCAGCCGTATCTTCAGACCGGGCGGCTCACAAACGACTCTGCGCACAAAACAAAGGCGGCACTGGCCGGGGCATAAACTACAACACAGCGCAAACGGCGGAAGTTTTGAGAGGTATGGCTAAACCACGGGGGTGGAGGAAAGCTTAAACAGCCTAACACATTTCACGTAACCTTTCAATCATTCCAGCCGTGACCCGATCCTCTTCCTCCTCCGCCGGCTTTCCCTGGAGCACAGGCGCGGCTGGCGCACGGCAGCGCGGGGCTCGGGGACGGGCGGACCGGGCCCGGCTCCAAGGCCCGACGGGCGCCCGGGGAGCAGCGGGAGAGGGAAGAAAGAGGCCGCGGCTCGGAGCCGAGCGCTGCCCGGGCACCGGGCACGCACCTGCACCGCGCCGGGCCCCGCGCAGCGCGGCCGCCCCGCTCGCCGGCGGCGCGGTTGCCCGGGAAACCCTCCCGGCCACCGTCCCGCCCGCCAGCAGGGACCGCGCCACGTGATTCCGCCAGATCCACCGGCTTCCCTCTGCTCCGCCCGCCCCGCCGCGGGACACATGGCACGGGAGCGGCCACGCGGGATGGGAGGGGACGGGGTGCCATGCCCGCGTGCCCTCCGAGGGACACGCGAGGGGACCGGGACCGGGACGAGCCCGGGCGCCATTGACGGGCGGCAGCGGCGGAAGGGGCGGCGGGCGGAGCGGCGCCCCCTGGCGGGTGGTCCCTGGGCTGTGAGGAGATGGGGTTGGGGAGCAGGTTCCATGTCCGGGCCTCAGGAGCCGGCCTGGAGTCACACTCGCCCCACCGAGCGGGCACCGAAGGCCCTCGGCAGCTACAGCACCCCGCGGTCGGAGCAGGTTTCCTTCCGCCTCGACCCAAGCACATCTCCAGAAGTCGTTCAACTGATCTTCAGGAAAAGCAACGAGGAAAGGGTTAAAAGTGTGTGTAATTCCCTAATGCAAGGGTCAAACTCAAAGCATCCCTTCTCGCTTTTTCACAGAAATCCCTTTCTAAAGTTTTCCTAATGTCTCAGCCTTAGATGTCGGCCGTTGTGCTTTTAGTACATTTTAGCACATCTCTGGAACTGTTTAAAACACGCAGGGAAATTAATGACCCCTGTTTCCCTGACCACTGCCTCTCAAATAACCGCAGAACAATTGCAGTCTGTGCTTGCATGTGCTCTCCAGCGAGGGTCTGTCACTTGTGTTTGTTGTGAGAGTCACGTTGCTTCAGGAATTTTTATGCCAGCATTTAGTCAATGGCAAAATAAAACAAGTTCACTTAAGAATACAAATGGACTTTGTTCACACACACACACACACACACACACACACACACACACACACACACACACACACGTTTTGATTCTCTGTTCAGCAGACTTGGAACGAAAAGATTTTGAAAGGAAGTTTTCTTCAGTGAGTGTTTGGATACTCATTGCAAGTGAGAAACCAGTTAAAGTCCTATTACTGCCTCTCATTTCCTGTTAGCTTGGGAGATAAAGACAGCGCTTCCAATATAGCCTTTATGTATCCCAGATTTTTGATGCTAGTATAAATTACAGTTTAAATTCAAAGAAGCAAAGAAATACAGGCTCTGTATTTTCCACACAAGTCTATGGGACTTACTTTGCTAAAGGTGCTGTAGCACTTCTTTCAATCAGGCCTATTGTCTGCAGATGTAGTATTATGTTTCTGTTTGCAAAGTATTTTTTTCATCTTTATGTTCAACTTCTGCTGCTGTCTGTGGGAAATGTGGGAGGTGATCAAGGACAGAATGCCCACATAAACTAATATACTAGAACAATTTGTTACACACGACAGCCCACTGATGGTGAAAACATCAATTTTCAACATTTACTCTTCTCTTGTTGCATGAAAAAGCATGAAGTGAGGCATGAGAATTAAAAAAGAAATATGGAAATTAATTAAAAGAATGTCAGTCATGCTTCATGCCTTGATCCTGCTCAGATTTAAGCCAATGCAAATTTTACTATTAACTTCAAAGTGATAGCTGTGACATCACTCATTGATCATGAGAGTTACTTCATATATGATCAAATAATCACATCAAGGGCTCAGTCCTTCAAGCTGCTAAAAACTGTTGCACATTGAAGCTTTTCTGTTTGCTGAAATATGTTCAAAGAGCCTTGTACAAAGTATAGAAGAATGTGCAGAGGGATCAGTGCTGTTGGAAACCTCAGTGCCCATATGGGAAAGAAAAAAACCTAAACCACTCTTGATGACTGTGGTGGAGAGGAGGCATTGCCTGGTGTTGAAATGTCATCCAGTGCATTCAAATAATATGTACAATAGCCACTTAAAAGATTTTCATTTCCTTCTAATGCCAACCAGTTGGAGCAATTTTCTCAAGAGCTCTTAACATCAGAACTTAAAAAATGTCAGAGTGGGGCTAGTCATGAATTTCAGCCAGGAACATTTGGGCCATTTGGGCAGCAGTGCTAATAAAGCAGAATGATGGATGCAAATGCTAAAATAGATCCTGCTGGACAGAGTCCCAAATTATAAGGTAAATTTCAGGCTCTGCTGACATGGGTGGGAAGCCTTTGTTGTCTTCTATGAAACCAGATTTTCCTGCTGTAATCATTGGCTTCTCATTTAAATATGTGGTATTGCACACACAGTGCATTTGTTTTTCTTGCTAAACAGCAAAAATATGAGGCTTCACGGATTATTAATTTCCAAAGATTAATGGCAAAATTAAAAGGAATAAAATATCCACACTTTTATTCTGCTAATTTTAGTTTTGTATTGTCCATAAAAGTCAATGGGGAAAAAGATACCAAATAAAAACCAAAACCTCTGCTGCATTCACTTTAGCTGAAGCATTGCATCAGATAGTATTTCAATTCTGAGCCTGCAAATATGTGAAATACAAGATTATGATAATAAATATTTCACCATTTTCTTGGTTATGTTTTTTTAGGGGTTAACAGTTTCCTACTGAATCAAAAGGAAACAAACAGTGGTGGACTAAAGTTAAAATTGCATTTTCTGTGTATGCTCACCGTGATGAGACTTCCTTAAGTGACGATGCAATAAAAAGCCCTTTCCAGTATGCACATCAGGAAAAAGCCTTCCATAGCTAGAAATTGCACAGAAAACAAACAAAAAGTGTGTAACTGTACTCCATATGGGAGAAAATGGTAGTCAAAGTAGGATTAGTTACAAAATAGTTAACCTAACTATAACTGTAGTTCAAAAGAGCATTTTTAATGCTTTCACTTTTGGTTCGCTGCAGGTCTCATTTTGTTCCGTCACTGATAACAAATCCCCTGATCCCAAGGGTTGGATTTTTGGTTGATTCAGTTACAGTAGCCCAAACTCAGCGTCTCACGGTATGGTTTTTTTTCCATCGTGAATTTTCTCCGTGGGCTGAGAACTAAATTCTGTGTCATGTTTCAAATTATTCCAGAGACTCAGACTGGTCACAAATCTTATTTCTTCTTGCATCCTTTGAAGGGAGCCGCAAAGTTTGGAGTTTGGAAGCTGGGCTGTTGCTGGCCATTTCCCGTTTTCTGGAAGTTAGCAGACATTCACTGTTTCTCATGCTTTTTGAAAATGGATCCTCCCTCTGGCTTATTTGTGTAAATGTTTAATTGCCTAAATGTTGTGCCCTGTACAGCCAAGTTTTAAGTTTCTGTGGAAGAGTGCAAAGTTGCTGTAATTACTGCCTGCAGGAATAAATCCTTCACCATCATAGAGGAAACTCTCCTATCACCAGCAACTGTAAGCAATTAAAAATTCTTTCAAGACGGTGATTGTTTGCAGTCAATAATTAAAGGTGCTTATCATTCTCTCAGATTAAATTGCATTTGCCAACATTTAACACTGCTTTTTCTTTAATTTCCCGATTCTCTATAAATTTGTTGGAAAATGTTGCTCCACTGTGTAATCCAGCTAGTGGAGCAAGATACCTTCTGTTGCTTTTGAGAAATCCTGGGAAAATTATTATGCAAAGATAGGTAAAAACATGGCTGGTTTGACTAACTGTTGCACTTTTGATTTACTTGAATGATGCTGCCTTGTGCCTACTATAGATCCTTCTTTGCCAGTGAAAATTACCAGTTCTTGGCATCAGGCAACATGCTTACAATTCCTGCTCTGTGAGACTGGAGAAACAACTTGGGTCGCTTCCACCTGAGATCACTTGAACTGTAAACCCTCATCTGCCTTGAATATTCTCCTTTGCATATAGAAAGTTTTGTAGTAAGTTTTTCTCTTTGTGTGAAAACATACTGCATGTGTTCTGTTCAGAAACAGTTAAGGTAAATATTTTTATAAAAATTTCTTGGTGGCTTAGGAAAGATCAAACTCAGAAAATTCTGCAGAGAAAAAGGAAGCATTCTGATTTATTAAAATTTTTCAGATCTGTAACATCTTTTGTTGATCCTGACAATATATCTGCTTAGCACTGGCGGGAATGTTAGCTTTGCATTTCAGATTTTCACTTGGTTATTTTTAGTTCTTCTGAAGCCTGGGAAATAAGAAATATAACCGCTTTGAAAAGTCTGAAAGAGCCAACTCTAGCAGGGCCTCTGAATCTGATTAGATAAAACAACAAAGAGGTTCTGTTAGGGCAGAGGCAGGAAGAACTAAGGTGGGTGGCAATATCTGTCATAACTCAGGGGAAATGTAGCCTCAAAGCACTCAAAAGTGGGTGAAAAAAATAACATAAGCAATAGACAACTTTCCCACATCTTAGGTCACTCTCCAAATGCAGTTTGAAGAACTTTCTCTGCGCTCCACTTTTTTTTGGTTTTTTTTTTTTTGGTTTTTTTTTTTTTGTATTTTTAAAGTACAATAAACAGCACACACATGTGTGTTTATATTAAAAAGCTTATTTAGGGGAACATCGTTTCTCTGCAGATAAGTATCTGAAAAAGTAGTGTGGCAAGTGCGATTAGATTTGTTGGTACAACAGTGGTATAAGATTTAAGGGAGAATTTTGCAATTTTCAATGTTTTCCTCAGAAAGTTAGGTAGCTTAGGGATGGGCACAGGAGATTTTTCCCATAAAATACAGATAGTCATAACGCCACATTTTATCCTACTGTGCAGAAAAAGAATGAAACTGATGTGTTTAGTGCAAATTGGAAGTGTGCAGTGTTTTGGGGGGCTTGATTTAAAAATGATCTCATTGAATGATCTCATTAAAAATGATCTCAGCCAAGGATTGTGCTTCCCTTCATTCAGTGTAGGATGCTTATTTTGGGTTGGAAGAGATCAAAAGAGAGATTTGTACATTTCCTCGGGAAAATCAGTTAAAATGTTTTCGAAGTTGCTGTGCATCCATGATATTGAGCTTTGTCTGTGTCAAAGGTTGGGATTGTTACCTGTTTGAAGCCCACTGCTAAGTGTGTCCCAAACTAGTTCCACAGCTGAGCAGTGTTGTGCTTGTTCCTCATATTAGAGGCATATGATAAAAGTCCCTCCAAATTGCTCTTTACCCATGTGACTGTGGCATTCCTCTGGTAACTCCAGGTCTGTCTCCCATGGTGTGGAACAGGACATGCTTACAGGTGTGATAACCAATGCTAATCCAACACCAATTTGCACTGTTGGAGAGGCTCAGCTCCCCCGTGCCAGACTGAGGGTGTTCATGTGTGAACTAAGGGGCTTTTAAGTAGTATTTTTCATCAGGCTAAAGGTAGTTACAGTGTACATTTTGGCAGGAGAGCTGGAGTGTGAAATTTATCCCTATTACCTTTCTCCTCAACTTTTTTCTCATTGTAATTTAATCAGAAAATAATCTGCTCCACAATTTTTAATTTTCCTTGACATCTCTCTGTGAGGTTCAGTCTTACATTCCTGAACAGGGAATTGAGCATCAGATCTTAAAAGCTTGAGGGGGAAAAAATCAGATTTTTGCCAGGTATTGTTGCCTATACAAGTTATGCTCCACCAGCTGATCTGTGGACTGTCCAGGTGAATCTACAGGAAGACTTTTTCCTTTGATGAATGGAAAAAAGATAGATAAGTGGACATGGATACCCCTTTTTGTCTTTGGCCAGTGAAGGACAAACCTCAAAACCGGCTTCACATGTAACAACAAAACCCATGGGCTGTGATAACCAGCACTGATGGAGGGACAGGGTGACTATTACAAGTCTATTCTCTGTAAGAGGCAAGTTTACATGTTTTGTTAGTTTAATCTAGCTGTCTCACTTGTCATCTTCTCGCTCGTGGAACAGAGGGTTCAGTCCCATGCTGTTTGTACAGATGCTGTTGGTGCAGAGATGGGAGAGGAGGAAGTCAGGGAAATCTGAGGTCTCCTTCTCTGCGGCCACATCCCCGGCTCTGCTTGGGGTCATTTCAGGGATGTGCAGGTCCCTCATCTTGAGCACATTTCTAGCACGACACCTTTGTTGCCTTGTGCTGGTATAAGGAGGTTTCATTCTGCACCAGATGAAGCAACCTTTCTGGAGCCAGCATGTGACTCCTGCTTTTTGGTTTAATTTTTCCTTACCTGGAAAAAAAAGATAATCTAAACTGATATTCTGTGTACATGAAACGAATGAAACGAGAGCCAGCCAGATAGGGACTATGGAATAGAAAACCTCACTACTCTGGAATTCAAATCTGGAGATTTGACAGATTTTTTTTTTTTTTCTCTATAAACAGTGCTTTAGGGATATGACCTGTCATTACTTAGAGATTTCCAGCAGTGGAACCTTTGCTGTCCGTCTACCACCCACCTAGTATGAAAAATGCCAAGTGATCGGCTTGTTGCGGGACTAAAATAGTCCTTAACACTTAGCCTCAAAGGACTATGACACCTGTTCTCCTGTATCTTTTTCTCTCCATACCTACCTCACTAATCACCTATTAGCTCCTAAGGTACCAGAAATAAACACCAGTAGTCCCAAGGTTCAGTGTATATTAAGACCTGTATATATTGAGACAGTGTGTATTAAGACCTGTGAAAACAGCCTTTTGCAAGCATTTGTCCAGAAAATAATACCTAGCTTAAGGATTTAAAACCTACTGAGGTTTCTTTGTTATTTCAGGCTTCTGGGGATGGTAATTTTCTTAATGTGATAAGAAACTGGGAAATATTTTCAAAGAAAAGACACTTAGATGTGTGGCCTGCCTGGATTAGTAAGGCTGGAAGCTGCTGTTCCACAAATCCCTTAATTACAACAAACCTTCCCTGGCAAGCTGCTGTATGTATTTAATTGACTATTAGGCTATTATTTTTACATGTATACTAAAGGTATTTAGGTATCACAATTGTCTCTCAGTGTAATAATATTTGAAGTGATTTAATTTAAAGTTGGATAAGCTTGGACTTTTTGTTCATTTCCTCCACTCTGAGGGATAAAATAGCATGGTGTGAAAGCCTTTTAAGATTCAACAATATTGTTCAAGTATAGCATCTGCAACTAATAACTGTGTAACTTTGAATGACAAAAAAAATGTCTAATTATCATGGAAAAGAGAAGATGGTTGACTCATCTTCTGCAGTTTGGATTACATGTGTGGGATTGTGTTTTGGATGGAGCACTCCAGAATAGCAACACTCCATCAAAAACACAGTCATGCACCTGTACTCCAAATGGCTGAATAAGGCAAAACACATGTCATCTGAACACTGTGAATCAAATTAAAAAAAAAAAAAGAAAAGAAAAGAAAAGAAAGGAAAGCTGGAAGAGAAATAAAGACAAGTACCATAACATTGGTGTGTCTGAAGAGTTGTTTCTTTAAAGCTCCCTGAGTGATTTATTTATCACTAAACCTCTGTTCACAAGCCATGTTTGATTTTGCTCGATGCTGATATAGACACTGAAACTGGATATTATCGAAAGGGCTGCCAGCAACTGTTTGATCCTGATAAATTACAATAACAGGCACAATTTACAATGAGAAGCTATTGCTGCTTCTGGCTCTAATGTGTGATGAGGTTTAAAACATGGTGGGCCAAAATTCCCTTACCTGGTGGCCCCCTCAGACCATTTACAGAAGAGCATTTAAGAGAGCCACCGAGCAGAAGAAAATTACATTCACAGCAAGGGCCAGGCCCAATTTTATATCAAAGGTGAGCATGTGTGTGTATGTGTATTCGCCTGCATTTGGAGTGAAAGATGTGGGGAAAAGAAGTAGAAGTGGGGAAAAGAAGTAGAAGAAGCATGTATAATCCGTATGTTTGGAAACTTGTGTGCTAACTGAGCAGCCCATTCCCTGGATCCTTCTACATGTGTGCACAGCCCCCAGCACCCCCCACACCACCACCCCTCACCACCCCCCTTTATGCCTGCAATGCATATGTGTTGCGAATATTGAAGTATATGCTCTGTAAAGTTAATTGATGACTGGCTGCTTATTTGATCTTCAAAAAAGTGTCAAGTTTAAAATGTGATGAACGATAAAACCCACCCAATAGCTGGGCTTGGAAAGAGGTGCAAATTCAGAAAAGTGATATGAATGAGAATCCCCTGCATATTTTCTTTGCAGTAGCATTCCCAGACACCTGATTTCAGAAACTTATACAAACTACAGTCCCCACCCAGGAGAGTAAATAAAGATTTCTTAATATATTTCATTGCCTAAAAACTTTTGATAATCTCATCATGTGCTGTTTTTCCTCTTTAGGGGACTTTGAGTCTAATCAGTTTAACATCAGATTAACACATTCTTACTGATGTGCCAAAAGTTAATTGTCATGGGGGCTAATGAAGAATGGAGTCAAAGGCATGCTGCAGGAAAAAGAGGAACCAGAAGAAGATACCGACTACACATACATGAAACTATTCATCCTCTGATCAGCTCACATTGCTGGTGCCTCCTGTAGTGAAGTGCAAGGGTAGAATTTACACATTCGTTAATGAAATGTTGAACAGCGCTTCAGAAAGTCTCTAGGAGCATTGATGTTCAGTGTCTCTGATGGATTGTTTACTAGACTTCTGAAGGACTGTAAAGCACCTCACCTAACACTGGATTCCTGTCTCTGTGAAGTGTTCACCTAACCAAGACTGTATCATATCTCTTGCCTGACCTCATCTTCTGTTAAGTTGCCTCATCCAGCTTATGTTAGATTCACATGGGATGTGTCCAGAGATGATCAGGAGAGGTTTTTCTATATTTGCAGCATGCTTCTCCCTTACTCTAACATATATAAACACTGGCACGTAAACAGCAGAAGTTGTCCCCAGTTCCATATTCACAAACCTATTTTGTGTCCTCTGCCTTTGACAAGTAAACTTTTCCATTGCTTTATTTTCCCTCTCTTGTTTTCCTTTTCAAAACCCTACATATATTCCACTCACCATTCCTCTTTTCCTTTGAAGAAATGTATGTATACACATGCCTACCACCCCTTGTCTTTGCCCCTGCCTCCCCAACCTTTATATAGGATCAGTATTTCCAGTGTCGTCTGCTGGAGAGAGGCAAGCAGAGTTGCTGCACATCTTTAAAGAGTGAGAGTGTGTCCATGAACATACACATGTGTGCACACATTCTCTCATGTATAGGGGCACCCCTGTCTCAAAGAATGAGGGGTTCCCTGGATCACAGAGAATAAAGCAGAAGAGGTGAACATGGGCTTGTGTCTCTGTAATGTGGACAGTTCAGCAAAGGCATAGTATGAAATATAGATGTGGAATGCAAAGGGGACAGGCATTGAGGACAAAAGGCACACATGTTGCCCTGATTCTAAATATAGACAATGTTTAATATCAGTATCTGTGGACTCTGTGTGAAGGTGCAAACTACCTAAGAAAAGAAGCTAAGAATAATTTCCAAAGAGGTCCCCATTTCCATGCTGCTGGAAATTCTCTGCCAAGAATTAGGTTGGATAATTCCAGGCCAGGTTCCAAGATTACGTGCCTACCAGGGGCACATACATTAATAATTGAAATTAGATGTGACAAGCTGATCACAGGAGAAAAAATGTTTATGTCAAAATATTTTGGAAAAGAGATCAGACTGAAATTAGATTAATGGTTGCAAAAAGTGGTCTGAATATTCAAAATGAGCGCAGTCTATGGGAAATGCCTTAAATGAATATTTTCTTTTCTGAGCAGGCTGCTCAAATTGCCAAAAATGAGCAGAATTTAATGGATTGTTTTTCTCAGTTGATCCCGTAGTGAACAAAGAAGCATGACTGTCATTTCCCTATACTTCTGGGCAGTGTGAGTAATGTATCTACAGCTTGATGGGTTCCCAGAGTAGATAGGTCTGATCTTATGTCCATTGGAAGTACTGTGATACTGGGACGGTAACTATGACCATGACTTGCCACCTAGGAAGGCAGCCATAAAGATATTGTAGAACCCTAGTAACTGGCTCTGGTCAGTAATAATGATTACTTCTTTTGATAAAAACCCATCTAATTCAGCACTGAAGTGTGTTTGACTTGAGCCTTCCAATTTGTGAGACCCCTTCTGCTAGATTAAAGAGCTCAGAAGCGCAGTCTATTTCTTTTCTGTGGCGGTACTAATATATCGAAGCCAAACCACTTCTTGACCAGCCGTGAGTTAAAGTCAGCAGACTTGCTGTGGGGAGCTTCTGCTTTCATTTTAAACCAGCTTATATGATAACGGAGCAGCAGGATATGCGAGTCACTGGAGTCTACCTTTCCACCTGCTTGTGCGGGCTCTGAGCAGCAATGACAAATTTGAGGACCAGCGACAACGGAGCCGGCCACCCGCAGTCCCGATGTCTGCCAGCTCTGCCTCAGCTGAGCCGCTGTTGCCGCAGGGGGTGTCGTAGGTTCCAAGAGAGAGATTTCCATGTGTCCTTCCTGCCTTCTGTAGGCAGCAAACTACCTTGCATAGTTCACATTTCATAATGAGCCATGTTTACTGAGTTGTCAGAGATAAGCCTGTCTCTAGAGGCAAACGTCAGGACTGGGAACAGAAATGCCAGCAGTGAGCACATATGGCAATGTTTGTACTCTTAAGTTTGAAAGAACTGGACGAGTTAACAAATACAGATGTTTAAAATCAGTAAGAGTGTTTAATGAAAACAAACAAAATACTGTAGTCTATAAAGCTAAACCTGTTTTTCTTTGGCTCCTTTTGACAAGCTGGGATTAATGTTTTTCTGAACCTATATCCTCCTTGACATATGGGATGCTTTTGAGGGACATTAGTCTCAGCAGATGCTGGGTGGCACTTGGGTGGATGCCTCTGATTTTTAGTTAGTTAATAAATCAGCTTTTACAACCATGTGTATCCTATGATTTAACACATGCGTAACAATAATACTGGATTAGGAAGAACAAACTGTTTCTACAAACGATATTTTATTTCTTAGTAATATTGCATACAATAAGAGCTTTTCTGTAACATAAACAAAGGATTCATGCTATTTTTTAATTTAGCCAGTGCCCTTCATCCCCATGGGTCAAATTGTGCTCAGAATTGTGTTAGTACAAATGCAGAGTATGTCCACTGAGCTCAGTAAAACTCTTTCCATTCACTTCAAGGGATGCTGCGTCAAACCTCATGCAGCCTGCTTTCCACAGGCATCAGCAGCCGCTTCCTGCCTAGTAAACTGCTTAAGTGATGTTCCCTCAATTAAAACACTCATGTAATGCTTTACATAATCAGAAGGTTAAATAGTGTCATGTTGCTTTCCTACAAAAATCTTTTTCCTGTTCTTGTTTTTGGAAGGAAAATTTTCTTTTTAATCTTTAAGCTCCCACTTCAGATATGTGCTAAGCTACTAGCGCACATGACATCATCCTTGGCTTCAGCCTTTGAAAGTGAAATAGTATTTAAAAATATGAAATTCTGGTAGCAATGTCAGACCCAAAGTTGAAGTTTAAAACAAAACTGACAACAAAATCTACTGCCAGGAAACAGACTATTTTTTAAATTAGACATCTATCATGTCAACTTTGAGTTAATCTCTGGAGCCAGCTCAAGAATGGATGAGGTAATATTTGCACATGTTGTGGATAAGATAGAATGAAAATGGATTTTCTCTCTCTTTTTTTTTTCTTTTGGCTAATGTGCTACAAAGGTTATGAAGCCTGATGGCTGGAATCACGAGCTGTGATTGAGGGGTTATGTGTGAAGCAGCAGATTAGAATGACTTTAATATGTTACATGATGTTCTCTGAAAGATCCCAGGCCATATACAAAATGTGGTGAATAGGGGCGCTTGCAGGAGGTAAGAAGATAGGTGATAGGTGGATGGTTGACATAATTCTGGAGAAAGCTCTCAAAGCCAACGCATTTAGTGGATAAGTTTAAGGACTTGGTCTCACTGCTTTAGTTCTGAGTGCCAGGGGTTGAGGTTTAAAAGGGAGTCAGGACCTGCTGACAGAACCAGCTAAAAGATGGCTGGATGTAAGTTACAGTGCATGAAAGAAAATTAAACATTCAGTCATAACCTGTTACAAGAGAAACCTCTTTCTCTATTACAGAAACTATCTGAAAATTTGTTTTTGTCTGTGTTAATAGTGATTAAAACACATGTGAATTACAGCTGGGAAAGGAATTTCACTAATTCCTGTTTTCTGTGCTGTTTGTGAAAGCTTTTCTTAGCCTTTGTCCATGCTGTTCTCTAAAGCATATTCCTGGCAAAGGCCTACATTCCTTGCTCAGCATTTGTACCCAACTGCCTGTGAAAGATTGACACGTGCAGAAACTCTCAGAGGCCTGGCTTAGGGAGTATAGGGCTCAGGTGGCTTGCTCTTTTTCAGTGGTCTCAATGGTCTTTTCTATAATCTTGGCAGTTCTGGAGACCAGTTAAATCAGTTCTTTCCAAGACCTGCCCAGAGGTCCATGCAGCAGCCTTGTCCATAATGAACAGCTATAAATTGCTAGTCCTTTGATCTGTTTCTCCACACCACTGGAGTAGCTTTGCACCTCCTAGAAGTGTTCAGGAGCAGAGGCAGGAGAGTTCTACAGAGTAAGACCCCACCCTACACAGGCAAATGAATCAAGAAGTAAAATCACCAATTAAAAAAAAAAAATCAGTGTTTTTGAAAGCTTGTGGTTTTTCAATAGAACACAAAATGAATACACAATACTCACTACTTTCAAAAGAGAGTCAGTGGAGAAAATGTGAAGTAATCATGACCAGGATTGGGAAGAAATAGATGTGAAAATTTTGAAAAACTTTCAGTTCTGAGTTTTTTATTTCCCTAAGAGTCTTGGGGTTTTTTCTGTGTTCATTTTTATTTGTGGAAAGCTGTTTACATGACATTTATGCTGTATATGTCTCTGTGAAGAAAGTTATACAACATATGTGTTAGTCTATGCAGGTGTTTATAACTGTAAATGTTACTTTTGTAGTTTGCCAAATGGAAAATGCACCCAACGGCATCCTCTTGAACCTGTAAATAAACTGTTTTCCAGAGCAGCCATCAAGCACATCATGAAAGGAAATGGCAGAGCAATTCCACTGACAATAGCATGAGAATTATTATGAACCAGATGTGAAACAATACAAATATTAGTGAAAAGAATAGTTTCTGTCTACCCGAGCATGACAAAGCTTCAGGAAACACAGGGATACGGATTGGATGTGCAATGAAAATAAGTGTGTGATTCTCTGACTGGAACTGCAGGCTGAAATTCCTCTGGACAAGCTCACAAATGATGTGTTGTTGGTATGAACACTAACCAAAAGCCACTCATCCCTTTGACGGGGGCGAAACTTTTCTTGCTCCCCATGGGTGAGAAGTCGTGGCATTCCACCTGGGCATCAAATCCACAACTCCTTTCTGCCATGCAGCCACAATTCTGTTGTGGGTTCCTTGTAATGCCTGATTCCAAAGGGACTTAGCAGGTTTACATCACAGATGTAGAGGATTTGATTCAGCACTTCAGCCTTTGGTGTGTGGCTCTGCTTGTGATGCTTCTCTGTTTGTGTGTGCCTCCCTGAGGCACCACTCTGGAAGGGGAGGCAGGGACATGAAGAGCAGTGGGTTGTGCACCCTCTCTGTCAACCCACTGGGAATGTCTCAGACACAGAAGGGCATTTGAAGGGCAATGAAACCTATTTTTGGGCAGCTGAATCATGCCCTAGGTGTTTCACACAGCAGTAAGCTCCAGCAAGCTTGGATGTGGCTATGAATAGCAATGCTGCACCAAGGGCTATGGCTGAAGGTTGAATATACAGCAACACCAGCATTTCAGACAGAAGATAAGGTTTCGCTCTGGAATTTACCAGGGTACTGGTGCTAACATGTAAATTAGGTGGAATAATCACATTTTGTCTTTTTAACTAAGGTTAGAGCTCTTCCTTATCAGCAAATGAAGTGTTTACCAACTGACCAGGTTTCTGTGGAGACTGGGCAAGGGCAAACTGATGTGATTAAAATCTCACACTTTTTTTTTTTTCCTCCACCAATATTTCATGTGAAAACTTCAGCGGCCCATCTGGCCTCAGTTGGTGGTTTTCTAAGTTGCCAGCTTTACTTCCATATACTGTGATAATATTATTTCAAAATAGCCACATCATCAAGTATCTTTCAAGATGTGAAATATTTATCAAAATATATATTCCTGTTTTGGTTTATACAATCCCTGCTATCCTTTAGCTACCAAACTTGTGTCATGTGAGCTTTTATTCCATTACTAAAAGGGAGATGTGAAGTCATGTGGCCATCCTATCACAAGTTTTTGCCAGCTGTAAACCTCATCACAGATCCTGTAAAGTACATTTCCACAGATCAAGTTACTGCCAGGGAAGACTTTAACAATCTTCTACCCTACTTTCAACCCTCAACAATTAGTATTAGCAAATGGTCCAGGCCACTGCTTGAATCACATATGATTTCTATTCAAGAAAGACAAACTTTTATTCAAACCAGACCCATAAGCTAAACACATGAGTTTCCCCGCTTAAAATAATGAATCTGAAGTAGTTTCTATCATTCATTTTAAAAATCACTCTCACATTTGAAATCAAGTTGGCTGTTTTCCCTCGTCTGTGTTAGCCATCTGGTATGGGTGACTTTTCTAACACTGGTGTCTAGAGCTAGGATTCATTCTTTAAAAAAAAAAAAACAAAAAAGAACCAAAAAGCCAACCATCTTCCCCTTCCCACTTTAGTGTTTTTCATTTTTAGAGCTTGTCCTTGTAATATGGACAAAAATCATGCTATCTTTGAAAAGGGAAAAAAACCCTTCCACACATGGCATAACTTCCTTTATAAGATTCTTAATACATTTTACAGTCAAAATGTAGTTTTGTATGTGATGATTTAAGAAGGCACACACATGCTTTCAGGTCATTAAAGTGCATTGTAAAAATAATAGAGACACAAAGGGCTTATTCTCAAGAAACGATGCACACCCTCTTCTCCATGGAATATTGAAGATCTGTTTCATTTTTCAATATAAGGCAAGTTCAAGATGCTATTTCCTTACCACATACCTCAGTGGTGCATGACCCCTGAAATAAAAAAAGTGAGGGGATTTATATGCAAAAGAAAAATCTTGGCACTTCTTAACATTTTGCTGCTCTTCCTAAATAAAAGACCTTCAGAACAAATCCTCTTACTGTGGTTGCAAGGGGATTGTTCTTTCAGAGAGCCTCATTTTCTGTGGATGCTCCCTGAGTGAGTCAGGGAGTTTGTTAGATGCTGCTCTGTAACAAACTCTAGTGAAACTATGTGTATTTAAAACTGCCCTTTGTCCCTACCTGATGATTGGCTGTTCACAATAGATGTGGATGAGAGATGATGTGTTTTGATGCACTGACTAAGAGAATTATAATTAAAATCTGAAAGCCAGATCAACCAGAATATTTTTCCAATTAAGTATACCTCAAGTTCTCTTAACAGGTACTTTTTGGCAGAAGTAAGGTGTCTGTATGCTTTCCACCTCCTTTAAAAATATAAAATATCTTGATACACTGAAGCAGGGCTCAATAAATTGCCTCTCCATGCAGTCAGTGCAACATACACAATATTTCTTATAGTGGTTGGTCTTGGCTTATTGGCTGTCCTTGCAGTGGTTCAAGTCTCTCCTCTGTGAAGGTATTGGCTCTCCCTGGATGAGTGAGTGGGAAAGAATTCAGCATTTGCCACCTACCTTCCTGTATCCCTGCCCTGTTAATGACAGACCACCTAGACAAATTCTACCATACAATCATAGAATGTTTGGGATTGGAAGAGACCTTAAGGTTTATCTAGTTCCATCCCACCTACCATGGGCAGGGACACCTTCCACTAGACCAGGTTACTCAAAGCTCCTCTGAGTGTGGCCTCTAACACTTCCAGAATTGGGCCATCCACAGCTTCTCCCGACAACCTGTCCCAGTACCTCAGTGTAAAGAATTTCCTCCTAATACCTAATCTAAACCTACTCCCTTTCACTTTGAAGCCATTCCTCCATTGTATGATAATCTAAGAACGCCAAGTGTAATGAAATTGGGTAACAGCAGTCCCTGCAGGTATTCCTGGTTGTGCAGCAGCCCTTAGCTCGGGTGCTGTGCATGTGAAGAAGTCTGTGACAGTGTGGGAGCATCAGCACAGCAGCTTTCACGTGTTACGCCACTTGCCGAGGCTGCCCAGCAACACCTCCCACTCTGCATCAACCAGCTGCATCCCCAGCCTAAGGACAGCAGGAAAGGGCAATCTGGGGATCACAAGCAGCAGTGTGGAGGGAGGAACAGCCTAGCCAGGGTCCTGAAGCCTGACAGTCTCTCCATCCTGAATCCTTGGCCTCCATTCTGCCATGAAGGGTGTCCTGTGACTGTTCGAGGTTTCTGCTGGTGCAAAAAGGGGCTGTACCACAGACTGGAGATAAGTATCCAAAGGTTTCAGACAGGAGGAGGTCAGTTTAGCTTCTAACTAAATGAGACCATGCCGCTCCCCTTCTAATCTGAATACTAAAGGACTGCTGCTAATAATACTTTCAACATTTTGTATCAAGGTTTGTAAATGTCTTTTATTACACTAGTCTGAAAAAGCAAACAAGATTTCAACAGAAAGACTCTTCCCCAGATCAGTAAGAGTATGCCATTAATGTTTTGTGTTTTGTAATCACTTTTGTGGTAAAAAAATGTCCTAGCGTGTAGGCAAAATTGAAAGAAAACAGAAATTACACAGTACCCAAGAAAGCTTTTCTGTAATATTTACACTACTTAAATGCATTTTGGGAATCTGAAATTAATCATCAGTTTAAAATCTCATAAGGTTTCCTGGTGAGGTATATTTCCATTAGCTCACCAATTAGCAAGCACTTAGGAAGTGTTTAGAATATTTAAAAATATTTTTAGAAGTGAAATAGTAAATAGACTTACTGTTCATAGAGAGAGATGTGGCAAGAGCAGGAAGGATGAGCACTTGCCACCAGGTCTCTAGAGCTACACAATGGTTCTTTATTGAGCAGCCATTGCTACACCACATTGTTTATTTAGGAGGACGTAGTCCACACATCCCTGCAGGAAGATGCTGTTTGACTGTTCTCACCATTATTGCTGCCATTTGCAGCTCCAGAGCTGTCACAGTCATGAAGGATGTTGAGGATCCACCCAGTGCACACTCCTAGGGAGACTCTTGTCAGTCTGTGGCTGCTGGTCCGGAGCATCAGTCCCACCTACAGAGAGTTATTTGACATGGCCCACATCATCTCCTGTGCTCCCCTCACACCTGGGGTAAGCTGGGAGTACAGTATCATACACAAGGGCCAATTTTAGGTTGTGTCTGTCTAGACCATTTCCTTGTACCTTTGGCTCAAGGGGAGCCTTTTCAGTGTGATTGCTGGAGCGTGCACACCGAAAATGTACTGGGCTGTCTGCAGGTGATGCTCACGAGTTGGAGCTGCAATGCATGGCGTTTCTGTGGGTACCACGTCAGTGCATTCCCACTTGAGTCCTTTCCATTTGATCTTTGCTGGGACATTGCTGCAAGGGTTTTAACAGTCTCTGTGACCCTGGAGAAGCTGAGATGCAGTGTCCCTGAAGCTGGGGGCTGTCCCCCAGCAGGTGCCCAAGGTGGCCACCACTTGCCTAAGGGCTGCGGCCCCTCGTGGGAGTCAGCAGAGGGTGCTCCTGCAGCAAGGGAGTGCTGCCATGCAGCCCTGCGTTAAACAATGCGCCCGATAGGAAGTATTGGTTTATAAGTTATTAACCACAGCCCTCTGACACACTAGCAGACTCTCACATCTGTGGACATTTTATATAAAAGACAAGTAATGGGAGAAGGTGAGATCTTCAAAGTGTCTTGTAACCTAAGAAGGTCTGTACTGTATAAGCACAGGAGGCAGCAAGAGATTACAATAAGTTGTGTTTGTTTGGGCTACAGGGAGAGCCCTGCTCTTTGGCCACTGCTTGATTCCTGGGGCCAGCACAGAGCCTTTGTCAGCAGCAAGTTTCCTGATGGCGATGCTGAAGGGAAACCCTGGAGGGAATATTTCAGCTGCTCCCTTTTGGGTAGGCAGGCCATGGCCAGCTGCTGAGCATTTGCTGGCTGCCAGAGGATGTGTGGGAACTATGGGGTCGTGCAGGGATGTTTTGGGGGGGTGGGAGGAGAGGTAGCATAGCTAAGGGTCGAGAGCAAGAAAGGGCTGCTGTCAGGAGGAGAATAAAAGTAGAGGGGAAAAAGCAAAAAAATAAAGGGAGGAAAAACTCCAGTGGCCCCAAATACCCGTGGACTATGTTTTAATTTTTGTTTCACACTGTGGTTACTTTTCTGGGCCTTTTAAGAATGATGTGTGTTCCCTGTGTGTATGTGAATAGAGGAGGTTGTAGGGATGGTTTGAAATGGGTTTCTCAGGGCCTGCTGTATGGAGACTCAGTCAGTTTTATAACTTGGAGGTACCCTCAGCTTGATGATCTGGAAGATTTGCTGTAGACAGCTGGATTCTGAGTACTTTGTCATCTTATTAAAGCCAGTTAGTACACTGTCGAGGTCACAAATGGGCTTCTTTCTGGCTTATGTTTTTCTACTCAGTTATTTGCTGGTGTCCGAGAAGCTGGGAGTTAGGGAAAACAAGATTTTTTTGCTTCTTAAATAATTTTTGCCATTAAAATTCTCACTCAGCATGTTCCTCTTGTCATGTTGGAAAAACCTAGTACAATTAGCAAGCATTTGGGTGTAGGCATTAATACAAAATAAATAAAAGCATTTTTGTACTATCTCACACTGTTAGCTCCTGAGGGAAACTCTCATAACAATGAGAATGGAAACAGACATAAATTAGGCTGTAACTACAGCTGACTAAATAATGGCTGTAGTTTTTGTCAAGTAAATTGTTCAATTAATATTATTGTGGTCTTCAGTGGGGAGAAATTACTTGACCAGTATTGCATTGTTTTTTTTTTTGCAAATAAAGCAACATTGATAAATATGTGCTCTTTTGCCTGGAGTCACTGTCTGGCTTTGCCTTTATATTCTTTTCTTTTAATCACTTCCTTAAAATGGACTTTTCCTAAATGGCTTATATGTGTTCTTTTCAAATAGGCATTTTTAAACCAGAGGGAAAAATCACCCAAACTGGCTTCCAGACCCTTGTAATAAGTATGGCTTCTCCCATTTTTCTTTCCCCTTCTTGTCACCCATCTCTTCTATCTATAGTGGTGTATCTACACTTTTTTTTCTGTTTCTATGTATGGGTAGACTCAGCTGTTCTTCCTGGAGCTCCCTGATCACAGAGGGATGCAGAGTGTGTGTGAGGGGATGCATCTGCCCCTGCAGACAGGGCCTGTAGTTGGAAAGCTATTTCAGTAGTGACCTTTTCTTTTGCTCCACAGTAAAGCCACTGCCCAGCTCTCAGTGCTCACAGAACAGCAGCTGCCATGTGCACTGAAATTGAGGTAGGTTAGCACTTGTGTGTAGCAGGAGACATTGAAAAGCAGCTACAAGTCAAGGAATATGTGATAGTTGGGATGGTGAGTATGAGGAAGCTCAAGTCTGCTGTATCCATTGCTGTTGACAGCAAGTGCAGACTATTAGAAAGAAAACCAATCTTTCATTAAAGAAAGAAAACCAAGCTATCCATTAAACCAGAGACATTTCACCTCCTGTTTATCTCAAATTCCTTGGATTATCTTCACCAGTGGCACTATTAACTTGCCCCACCTTCAAACAATTCCAAATCAAAGCATTTGTCCAAACCAATTACTCTGGATATTTCATTGTATAGTTGAAACAGACTGTGTGAAGTGGCTTTTTGTTCCCTGGATTCACAGGATTAGTCAGGAGGATGTATCTTGTGAGGAGTTAGGAGAAAAAGCAAACATGGAACATTTGAACCAATGCAAATATGGAACATCTTTAATTCAACTAGTTTTAGTTTTACCCCACTTTCATAGCAGATTCAAGCAGATACTCGCCAAGACTGTAACTACAGCATTATAAAGTGAAAATGCAGATTTTGCATGCAGAAAACTTTTCTGCAGCAGAATATCAGTTCTGGGTTAAACCACAGATTATGTGGTTAAAAGCATGTTTTCCTCCATATTGTTACAGAATTGGCCTGACCTTGGAGTACCCCCCAACACCAGTGGAATTAAATGGAAAAATTCCTACTTACTGGGAATGGACCAGTGCTGGGAAGGACGGGATCCTTGAAACCAAAATTTCTCAGTCCCTGCAGGTTTCCTCTTGAATTTGAGGACTTGACATACATCAAGGTTTATTTAATGGACTGCTATATGTGCTCAACAAATTGTAGGATTCACCTGCCTGCCAAATGAGTAATGTAGGGTTGCAGCTGCTTGACTTGGCCAGATTCAGAGCAAAGGTTGGTATGAAGTGGCAATTCTGCCCCAGGGAGTCTTCAGGCTCTGAGTCACCTGTAGCAACAGAATAATACTGAGTGGCTGAAGGAGGTCCTGCACCAAGCCATGTGCAGAGGGGCTGCATTCTAATGGGAAGGTGCCACCACCATCCCATGGACATCACCTACCCTGCTAGTGACATTGAGGTGGGCTGAAATTCCAGCTAATTTCAGACTGAAGATCATAACTGTCTTGTCTTTTAGTTGAGCTCCTCCAGAACAGATAATTTGTTTGGACTTCAGTGGCAGGGATGGAGAGACAGGGTGAAGATGAAATTACTCCAAACATAAACCATTCAGATGGTTTTGGTGGATAGCACAGTTAAAATCCTAAACCATTAGAAATGCCTATTGATCTATGGACTTCTTAACATTTTTTAATAAAAAACAAATAGATATTTGGAAATGGAACATTCTATTTTAAGTAGGAAACATAGAAATATTTTTATACAATATCACTGTGAATAATTGGCATTTTAAAAAGATTACCTAATATGTAAGTGATTTGTTTAAAGTAAAATGTGTTCATAAATAGTGTGTTCATAAACCTGATGTGTTTATAAACCTTATGGTGTCAAGTGTGAATTTATTAAAAAATGCAACAGCACCAATGAATGCAATAAAAACACCTTTTATTTGTTATTCTAAAGTAAAAACAATGCCAAAGAACATTTTGATGTTCTTCATGTGAGAAGTTCCTTGATACAACTGAAAGCTTAACTACTTATCTTCTAGCATTGGGTACATGCATAAACATAATGATATTATATAGTTAAAGTTAATGGAAACACAGTTAGATCTTTGTCTACTGCTTTGTAGACATGAAATGTTAGCTTAAACCTTAAATGGATTTTGCTTGATACTTGCAGTGAATATTCTGTGTCTGCAACCTAAAAATGATACTACTTTACATTAAAGAAATAAGCAGTCAAATTACAGCTTGTTCACAGGATATTTATAAATTTTTAAAAAACTAGCCAAAACCTACAATCTGTAACTATGTGTTAGCTATAGCTTTACCAAAGGATTTTCATTTTTCTGTTTCTCTGCAGGGTTGGGAGAGTCAGGAAAGCCTGGAAAGCATGGAAGACTGCATCAGAGTTTAATGAAAAATGCCTTGAGTTTTAAGGATTTGGGGTTGAATAAGTATCTGTGGATCAATGAAAAAATATTATTTTGGTGTCATAACCTTTTTTTTTTTCTGTAAAATTTTGGTTTGTGTTTACTTAATATAAAAGAGAGTGACTGAGCTGTTTTTGAATTTAATTCCATTCGGCTGTTGGCAAATTGTGTCTTCTGACAGTTGCAATTCTGAATGTTTGCATGCTCTGCATGAAATTGGCTATTTTACAAAAGAATTATACAAATCCTAGAATCTTTGGCTTGTAAATGGGCTGGAATGAATTATGGCCTAGTTGTCATGTATAAAATTAACTAAAACCCAGAGTAAAGCAAAAGGCCTTCAGCAAGTGCTTTTCTGCTACTAGGCTCTTTCTAAGAGATCATGTTGAATTAACTGTTTCTTGAACTTCAAGAAATGTAGTGACTGGATAATTACAAATGTCTTGGTTCTATGAAACTGGGATCTTTTTGTTTTAGGAAAACAATAGGAAGGCTTTTTTTTTCTTTTTTTTTTCTTTTTTTTCTTTTTTTTCTTTTTTTTCTTTTTTAAAATTTTTTTGATATGGACAGATTCTCCTGGGCTAAGCAGTGTGATGCCTGTGCAGTTACATCATGGTCAGCAAAGCCTAACAAAGTGAAATTAATTGATTATATTGATTCTATTCCAAGTGTATTTATTCCTGGGTGCTTACACAGAGTGACCATTTGTAGGAAAACTGAGGGGTCAGCATGGAGCCTATGTGACACAAATGAAATTTTGAATTCTTGCTTCAAATCACAGAAAAAAAAAAATCCTGTATTTGGGAACAGATAAGAACCTAACAGGATGTTTAATAACTGGAGCAACATTAGATGCACTGTATAGATGAAATCTGTATTCTGGGCGACTAGTTCTTATCACAACAAGAGATTATGTCTTTATTCCTTAGAGACCAAGGGAAAGAACTGGGGATTATATATCACTTAAATGTGCCACACACATTGTCTCTGAATACTCTGGTAAAGAGAAAAGTGCTTTCCAAGGCTATGGCTTCCTTGCTTAGTTGGATAGCTTTCAAGGAAAAAGAAAAAAAAAAGAAAGAAAAATTAATAAAGGAGGGGACTTTTTACATGTTTCACATTACCTTTGTTTGTTAAGCTGGAGTATGATGTGTGGAAAAATTTTAAATCTTTAAGGCATCTTTTAATATTTTAGTTACCTGAAATATTAACTGATTTATTAGGTTCTATGATATTGGATCCAGGTCAGTACAGGAAATACTCAGCTGCAGTGAGTCTCTACAAAAAAATAGGTCAGACTATCCATATATCTTCTTATATTATTGGGAAATTCCTTCCCAGATAGCACTGTAAGTAGAATGTGTTTTTTTGCATTTCACCATATCCCCAGTGGCTGCACTGTGACTTCCTGCACATGCTGTTCCAATGCCCTTCTTTCCTAGTCCATAAAAGAGCTCACTTAATATCCCTCAGAATATCATGAAATATGGATACAGTGATATTTTCCATTTTAGGAGAAGGGCATGTTGTGACATTTTATGAAAAAAGCCTCTTGGTTACACATTTGTGGAGCCTTAGCATCTCAAGGCAAAACAGCTTCTAAAGGTAGGGATAGATAGTATAATATTTTTATAGAAAATAAAAAATGTTTTTGAAAACACTGTGTATTTATTTTACTAACAGAATGCAAATAAAATTCTACTATAACTTCACAGATCTTTGTGAATTATTGTACAAAACCAAACTGTACTATTTGCTCCAGAACCTTCTTCCATTTCATATTGTATATACACACACAAAAAATCAAGAGAATGAGTGAAAAATCTGAAATGTCATCAATAAAAATCTGCAAAATTCTAGTCAAGAGTTGTTATTTCAGGTACTGAGTTTTGGGTTTCTTATTTATTTTAGCCCTTCTCATGACATCTGACAAAAAATATCCCCAGATGCTCCTCTTGTTGCACCCAGTGGAGGTTGCACCTTTCTGCCGCTGTGTTGCAGCCAAAATGAAAGTGCAACACTTGGATCCAGAGTGCTAGAGCTGAAAAGTCCCACTGAAGGTCAAGTGCTTTTAGTTCAAACTAGTTGCAGCAGGTTGTTCTGTAATTTACTGTTATCCAGGACAGTTCCTGCCAATCTTGGTCATGCTGTAGAATAAAGCATCGTGAAGACCTCCACACCTTTAGGAGTGGAAACGTCCAGGCCTAGGGTCAGTAAGACCCATTTGCCTCCAAAACCAATTTTTAAGTGTTTTTGTATTGCCTTGGATGTCCAAAGGCCTACAGCCCACCACAGGAAACACTAAGCATAGGGATTTATGTGAAATTAGTCTGCTCAAAACCTGGTCTAAGGAGCTGTAGGGAGCTCTTCCATCTTAAGGATGTGCAGGAAAACAGGTTTTTCCCCTGAATTATGAATCAGGTTCAAGGTGCTGATTCTTACCTTCAAAAAACAGGCAGTATCTGAGCTAAGGTTTTCCAGAGGACTTGCCAAAAGGTTGGGAAGGAAAGATCATGGATGGCTGTTGGTCTTCACCTTGAAGACTTGCTTGAAGCAGGGACCTTCCATGCCTGTAGAATAACCCATTACAAGAAGAGAGAATCATCTGCACCTGATTGAAGATGAGGGTATGTATCTTTCCAAGACATCCAAGCTCTCTGTTGTACCCAAAAGCAAAGCAAAGGAAGGTCCTAGAATCCAAATAAAGCGCTGTCACATCCACAGCTCTCATCCAGACAATGGGCCGTATACGACAGACACTGCGCTAAGGAAATTGCCTTCCATACATGCATGTTCTTGTGATGACCAAACTTATGTAGAATATAACAGATAAAGTGATTTTTTCTGTCCTCCAAGTCCAGACCTTGTGCATATTTGAGGAGTTACTTTGTTTACATCCTCACTGTGGCCCAGGAAATGTTGGGGTCCTTTTATATTTGCAGAGTGGGAGGACCTGATCTGTTGTTTACACATTACTATCTGAAACACTTGTTTATACAGTTTTAGTCACCATATCACAGGAAGAGGATATAATTTGTCAGTTTCTAAAAGCAGAACAGTAGGTCTTAAGAAGACCCAGTGATAAGGAAAAGTTACATAAGCTACCTTTTTTTTTTACCTCAAAGGCAACAAAAATCTTTGAAATGGTCTTGTCCATTAACTCAAAATGATTAAAGAAAAATATATATCGAAACTGCTGACCAGGTCCCCTACATTAAGTCCAAGTGTAGTTCCTTAAAAGAATTTGACATTGAAATGCCCAGATTCTAGGCGTTATCTATATAAAAATAGTAGTATTGGTACTTATGCAGTGTGATGCATGGGTCAAATGCCTACAAACAAAAATCACAAAATCCAATAGGCTGAGTTGGAGTCATATAAACTTAGAAATGATGAAGCTATATCTTCAAGACTCATCCTAGTGTGGAACTTCAGTATTAACTCTGGACTCATTAAGACTTGTACTTGAATGTCCTTCTGGAATTAGGTTCTCTGTAACCCTTTTTATGCAACATCTCTAGTTTAGTTATGCAGAGCTTTGGGGAAGCATTTCTGTTTATTTGCCTCATTGTGTTTAATGTCTTCTAGGTGAGAAGTGATTCTATCCTGTGATAAATTTATGAGGATTGGTGGATGTAGGGATGACTGCATGGGTAATGGGCTCTATTTATGCCATAATTTGCTGGATTAAGTCAGCATCTGAAAACACCTTGTAAACTGCTCAGTTCTTTGTCTTTTCACCTTTCCTATTTAAGGGTTTGTTCTTTCAGTGGAAAAAGGCCTACAGTGTCCTCTATCTTGGTCATCTGTTAGATGTTTTTTTTCTCTAAAAGCTCAGATGAGGGGGCATCAAAGGGCTTGCCTAGATGCTTTCAGATGAACTTTCATCATTATACCTTAACCAATAGAGTAGTGGTTACTTCATTCAGACAGCACAGAGTGGTGCTGCCTTGTACCGTGGCTAAGGAAAAACGCAAGCAAAGCGAGTTTGCTCACTTCTATTTCAGGCCATGGAAAATTTGCCAATTTGGGAAATGCTGTTAGCCAGTGCATGAGTTGTCATAACTCCACAGTGCTCCATATGGAATGGCTGGAACCTCTCCAGCAGCAGGACAGATCTTCTGCACAGTGTCCAAGTCTCACACCTGCAAAGCAACAGCAGCTTTGCTCACCTTTTGCCTGGTGGAGACCGCGATTCAAGGCTGGCTCCAAGCTTTCTGGGTGAGCCTGCCAGAGGCCTCTGGGATGTGAAAGACTGCCTCTCTGTCCATGCTAGCATGACTGTTTGCAACACATCCAAGTTAAGTGAGAACCCATGGCCGTTAGTAAGGAAACTATCCCTATGGATTAGTTCTCCATCATGAGACAGCTTTCTTTTCCAACCCATGTATCTCCTTTAAAAAAGTTGCTTCTGGATCAATCACTGAGAACCTAAAAAGGTAATTTCTATCTCTAAATGGACATGTAACAAATTCTAATAGAAGAAAAGTCTCTGTTATCTCTCTTTCACATTGCCAGTCTTCCTGATGTTTTAATCCTTGTGGAACAGAGCAGCTGTCAGAATGTGCATGTGTTTTGCTGCAGTTGCATCCACAGTGACAACTAAAAATAATACAGGAGGGAGATAATTAACATATTGCTACTTTTCTCTTTGTACTGTGCTGCTTACACATGTATTTACTAACATGCTGCTCTATCATGGTTCCCATTAGTGTTGTAAAGTTTTCCTACATATGGGCTTTAAGCTTTTCTAAGCACAAATTTGACTTTTATTAGAGAAACTTGATATAAGACAGTAATTTCAAAACTGACTTATTGCACACTTATTGGCTCAATTTGTGAAGTTTTATAAGATGCCATTATTTAATTCCCAGAGCATGCTTACAGCTGCTGCTGCTCTTCTTGGAACACCTTTCTGCTTTGGCAAAATTGCGTGCTGCAACCCCCTCCAGTTGGTAAACACACAAACAGACCATTGAGTGCTGAAACAAAGTATTCTGTATGCTTCTGTAAGTGATCCTAATGCCTGCCTGAAGGCTTGAGGCAATGCTTTGGAAATCCAGAGTTTTCTGTTCATGACCACAGGCAATGGGTTATCTCTGGAGCCAAGAGTGCTCGCGGTGTGTTTGGGATGGTGAGTGCAGCTGGCAGCATGATGCAGTGCAGACATACTTAAGCCAGTTTTGAACAAGGTGGCTGAAGTATTGAGAGGAGGCCAGAGGCTGGGGCTGCAAAACCCAACTGAGAGCCTGGCTAAGCCCATGGGCAGGGACTCACCTTGCTCTCAGCACCACCACAGCCACTTGTACACATCCTGTCACCTCCAAGCTTCTCAGCAGCCCTGCTTGGTTTGGCTGCTGCACAGAGCATGGGGAGGAGGAGCAGGGGGTGCTGCAGAAAAGCTCAGCTCTGGCCAGCTGTCTCAGAAGAGGCATTGCTCCACATGTGACCAGCTCAGGGGCGGCAGCAGCCGAGCAGGGCAGATGTCAGAGCAGTGGATGTTTTCTGCCCCCCAAGAGACTCCCTGCAGCCCTTCCTGTGCCTGTGCTGGTCCACAGCCACAGGCTGGCAGCCTGGGATTAAAGGTAGTTCAAGGGTGTCCATGTTTCCATTGAGGCTCCCAGGCAGACAGAGGTGAGGAAATTATGATATTTAGTAAGTGTGTGTGTGTGGGGGGGGGGGGGCATGCAGTGTAGGGCGTCGTGCTAAGGTGTAAACCAGGACTAAGCAGATCATTACTAGGTTTTCCACCCTACGTCCAAGTCTTCCCTTAGTGCAGAGTTTAAAACTTTGTCTGCTGATGTTTGTTCTGTGTACCATCTTTAAGGCTGGACTGCCCATAAGAGGTCAGTTTAACCTGCCTAAGTGTTTGGTGAAGACACCCAAACTGGGCTGTGAAGAGCCTTAAATTTCTTTTAATTGCTATCATCTTGCAACTTTCACAACAGATTATATAGTTACAGACTGTCATCACAGGATTTCTTCTGGAATTGCTTCTTTTGAAGAGCTGAGCAAGCATGGCACAGCATTACAGTGTTATGGGCTGTGGGAGCTGATAATAAAGGAAGAAACACTAGTGCTCCATAGAATCCTTCTGCCATTGATATTGTCTTTAATCTTGTTCACCTATCTCTGAGGAATGTACAGTGATGACTGGTACTTCATTCTTACTAGAGCTGATTTTGTTTTTAATATGTCTCAACATTCCTACATCTGGTACAAGAAACCATAACAGAGCAAGCAAAACAATTACATTGCAAAAACCAAAAGTGAAATGTTCTCATGTGCACTGTGTATGTGTGTATTTTAAAATGTGGCCATTTAGAGAGGTGTAAGAAGGCAGAAACCAGTCAGATTAATTTCAGGAGATCTATGGAACAGTGCCTTCATTGGGAGGCTGGTCCAATGCATTCCCTCACTCTCTAACCACTGAGAGCTCCAGGCTTTTCCAGAGGGAGGTGGAGGGAAGGAGCCTGGTGCCTGAAGTCAGGAGCTCTGAATATAGCTACACCTTCTGGAGCACCTCTAGGGCCATCCTCAGCACAGATTTTTTTTTACCTAATAAAACTCCTGTCCAATATACACCTTTGAAACTGACCCACTAAGATGCAATTTCAGACCAGAGGTGCTGATATAACTTTAATTATATTTATATTAATGCTAGTGATTCAACTTTATTGAAACATTCAATCTTATTTCATTCAATATACCCATTTATAGAGTGCATGGTCATGGTAACCGAATCTGTTGCTGCCCTAAGGGAAGCATACCTTATTTTCTGAAGCTCAGAGTAATTTCCTCTATAGACTTGCCATCCTTCCACTAGCTAGTAAGTAAAGTATGCTGGAGATTAAAAGCACTATTAAAGATATCAGGTGATAATTTGGCAATCCTGTGATGGGAACATAAGTTTTCACTTCTTATTAATTTGTTTGCTTTGTACTGTTTCAGCTTATAACTTTAATGTCAGAATTCAATACCTGGCAAGATGTCCTATGAGTTGTTAAATTCTCAGGAGAACATGAACATGGTCTTGCCACTGCAAAAAGCTGAAGATCATCAGACAGAGTATCTTGTTTCTAACAGTGGTTGGAGCAGTCATGAAGAGACAGAATACTAACTCAAGGCATGTAGAGCTTCGCTCATCTTCCCAGCCTTTAGTTATCAGTGCCTTAATGATACCCTACACTGTCATCCACTGTGATCATAACCTGAGATAAACTTACTTCCCAGGAATCTGTTTGTTTCTTTTTGGACTCTGTAGCTTAACCACATGCAGTGTTAAAAACTACTTCTCTACAGGCATTTTAACCATGTGAAAATTTCACAGGTGGCACAGGGCAAAGAGTAGGTTCAAAGACAGCTACATCGAAGCAGTAAATAATAATTTCTTATTTCTCTTTACCATGCCCCTTACAATGCTGTCTGTTGCTCTGTAATACTACTTTTCTGCTGTTGTTTTTTCCAAACTGAAGACAGATAACCTATGCATTCTCTTGAATGTCAGGTGTTGTGTCAGTGGTGCAGCTAACATGCCTGAGGCATGGGATGCCATTCAGAGGGACCTGCACAAGCTTGAGAAGTGGGCTCATGTAAACCTCTTGATGTTCACAAGGCCAAGCTCAAGGTGCTTAACGTATGTCAGAGCAACTTCATCTAACCACACAGGCTGGAGGATGACGGGATTGAGACCAGCCCTGACAAGAAGTACTTGGGGGTGCTGGTGGATGGAAAAAGAATGGACATAAACCAGTGCTTGCAGCCCAGAAAGTCAACTGTATCCTGGGCTGCATGACAAGGAGAGAGGTCAACAGGCCAAGGGAAGAGATTGTAGAGTACTGCATCCAGCTCTGGGGTCCTCAACCCAATAAAGTCATAGATCTGCTGAGGAAGGTCCAGAGGAGGGCCAGGATGATGAACAGAGGGCCAGAGCACTCTTCAAATGAGGGAAGGCTAGAAGAGCTCTGGTTGTTTGACCTGGGGAAGAGAAGGTTCAGGGAGACATTATTGTGGCATTTCAATACTTAAAGACAGCTTATAAAAGAGCTGTGAAAATAGAATTTTGGTAGTGTTTTTAGTGATAGGACAAGAAGTAAGGTTTCAAACCAAAGGGGGTAGATTTAGACTATATATAAGTAAGGATTTAGACTATATATAAGTAAAATTTTTTACCATGAAGATGGTAAAACACTGGATGCCCTTTCCCTAGAAACATTCAAGATCATATTGGACAGGGCTTTGATCAACGTGGTCTAGTTGAAGCTGTCCCTACTATTGCAGGGGCTTTGTGGTAGGTCACGTTTAAAGGTCTCTTACAATCTGAACTATTCTGATAATTCTATGTGGTTGTCTGGGTTGTCTGTCTTGGCATTTTCTTTAATTTTAGTACGTAGATTCCCAACATTTGTGGACTTGGTCCAAAGATGTGTACTTACACATACACTTAAAATTAATATCCAGGAGCAATGCCTCAGATTTTTACTTGACTTTTTCCCATTGTTATATTTTCTGTAGGCCTACCCAATGGCTGACTTATCACTCTAGGATATGTGCAAAATAGATAATATATATATACACTTAGGACTACAGGCAAAAAAACCCAAAGGTTATTTTAAGACCATGGAAACTAAAGTGCTCTGGTATCCCTTTAGCTTGCCTGATTACCTGATGCTTTGCCTGATTGCCTGATTTTTTTGGGGGGCTAATCCAGTAGTTTCCATGATATCTCTGAATTTCTTCTGTTGTTCTCCAGCAGAGCTAATCCAAGTGTGTAAATGTTTTCACAATGTAGGACTTCATCTTCACATTATGTGCTCCATTATGAATCCAGTACTGTTTTCAAGGACAAGCATTGTGATTTTTCCAAACCTCTTTGCCCATGAGTCTCTTCTGGTTAAACACCAAGAGCTTCCCCTGTCATTGCCTTCATTCCATTCCTACAGTCATTGTGCTGTGAAGACCAAGCATATTATGAAAGGGGTGCTCATTTCCCAAGCAAAATCAAACCCTCTCCAGGTCTTGTTCTGCAGTCCTCTCTGTACTTACCCTATTAGACCACTGTCAAGGGCTGCTCTTGTTTTTCCCTCCCAACGATGGTATATTTTGGCAGTCAAATGCCCCAGTGCAAATCCGCCATCGTCAGGCCTACCCCCAGCATGCCGGTCACGCAGCGACTGTTTTCTGCAGTCATTGCGTTTCCACTTCAAAGCTTTTGGAAAACTCAGGAAAGAATAAACCTGGTCTGCGGAGTGCATGGACCACAATTTTGCCTGGGAAAGGCTGGTTGGCCCTGGAGCTTTTTGGGACCTGCAACTACTGCCCTTCTCTGTGCTTAATGAGGCCTGTGGGCATAGAGCTGATTTAGTGGAAACTAACAGTCAGAGTTTAAATATGCTCTGATGACAGCTGACTTTACTTGTTAGAGGTGTTGCACAAGGCTGTTGCTAATGATTAAAGCAGATGGACAGGAGGAAGAAAGCAGAAAGCTCGAATGTGTGAGAGGTGAAAGGGCAGGAGAATTAGCCCAGAGATTTCCTGTGGTCTGTGGGTGTTTTGTGTTAAGCGCTAAATCAAAGAATTGTTTTTAATGAATGAAAGTGCTATACTTCAGTGACTTAATTACAGCTAGCCTTCCTCTCCCGCCACAGTGGGAGTGGGTATTATTTTAGATAAACTCGTGGTGGAGTATAAAATTGCCTTGCTTTTCCTTTCTGCTGCTGTTTTGCAAATACTTAATTTGTGGGGACCTTGCGAAAGGCGAGGCTGTGGAGCATCGCTCCCCTGAGCAGCAGGACATGGCTCAGGGCACGGAGGAGACCCTGGCAGGGCTGGTGCTGGCCAGCAGCTGCCTGCAGAGCACACGCAGTTGTTGCATCTCCTGTACTGAAACCTTGCAGAGTTCCTCTTCACGCTGGCCTTCGCGTGGCCGAGCTGCCATGCCGTGTTGTAGATTTGTTGGTGCTGAGCAGCTGCTATCCTTGCCCCAGCAGTGCCTTGCCAGCATCCCCATCAGCCTTGCAGGAAACACAGGAAGGTTTGGGCAGCTCGTACACGAGCATTCAACTCCACCAAGGGCACGCTCTGATAATGGGCTTAGAGGGGGAAACAAGGCCAGGCTGAAGCTCTGAGGTACATTTTTCTCACCATCTCTTTCCTAAGCATAATACATTGCATTTCTGCATAGTTTTATTAATTATATAAAAACCCTGTTGATTTTAAACCCAATCATAATCACTGGATTTTTTTGAATGACAGCCAAAAGGCCCTGATTCTACCTCTAGTCATGAAAATGAACTCATAACTACATCATATTCTGTTTTACTTGGACATGGTGATATCAAAATATTCTTCTTTAGGCTCCAGTGATGAAAATATTAAATATATTTTAGTTTTCTCTTAAAGAAAATTGAAGTACAACTATATTTACTCCACCATAAACTGCATTATAAATTAAATTAAATAAAGTTAAATTAAATTAAATTAAATCAAATGGAGTCTTCCGTCAAGGGAAACATCTGCAATTCAAAGCAAAATTATATTTGTTTTGGTGAATTTTATGCTTCAAACCTGAAAGGAAATTATTTTGTGCAAACATATGAAGAGAAAATGCAATGCTACCTGCTGAAGTTCTTAATATTTTACTGTTTCATGTCTGGTTTGGTGAGTAGTTGTCCGTGTATCTGCATTAACTTCAAGATATGAATATATTTAAATTTCAAAATACTTATATTGCTAGGAGAAAATTAAGTCTATGCAAAAATATTAAAGAAATGAAAATAAAACTGCTTGCAACTTGCATTCTACAAAACCTCTGTCTGGAAAACAACATTCCACTTGATGATTACAAATAATAACAATGATGATGATGAAAAAAGGAAGTGCTATAAATTTTGCAATGCATGTGAATTCCAGAATAGCAAAATTAACCTCTTTTTTAAATCTTACTGTTGCTATTTTATTGTTGCTTTCACGTGCCTATTCCCTGTAATTTAACATTTGAAATAGTAATTCTGTTTAACATCTTCAATAAAAGCATAAGAGTTTCCCTCTGTCTTTTTGGTTGAAAGACTGCATATTTTAGGCAAAACCACTTCTCCATTCTGGAAGAACCTGTTTGCTGTGAAGAAATCAACCTTGACAAACTTGTAGGGCTTCTTACATCCTGGTGAAAATAGGTAAATAAGGGTCAGGGAAAACCTTGTATTAAAAATCAGCATGATTTTCCATTTTTATATGTGCAAGCACACATAAAAGCACGAAAGGCACAGATAAAATATTTTATAGAGTTTGGCTCAAGATGAAAAAAGAACCAAACCGAAACAACATTTGTTCCTGTGAAGAAAACAAAAAATAACAAAAAAAAAAAAAAAAAAGAAAAAAAGTAAAAAAAAAAGAAAAATCCAACTTTTGTTCCAGTAATGTCTCTCCAGCTTTGATTTAAGCTTTAATTTCATTCAAATTAAACCACTAAACTTTGTCTGGTTTGAGAGTCATAATCACGCAAAACAACAATGTTTTGCCAAACACAATAAATCAGCCCAAGTTCACTCTAAATTTGTCACACATTTTTCCAAATTCAATAAATATTTAGCAGGTTGGACCATGGTTTGAGGTTTCTAATGGATTCCCTGTCTGTGTTTGGCCTCCTTTAATGGTTTGATGCAGAAAGAAAACACAGTTCTATCGAAATCTAGAAGGAGCTGACCAGGCGAGGAAGATGGAGATCTGCACAAACATGTTTGTCTAGTCCTCCAGAATTGTTTAACCATTAAAATGTCTGTCTAACAGAACACTGTAGCAATAATTGGCTATGCTCAAGGTAGTAGGCTTTGTAGATATTTCAATGGCTACCAAAGTCTCCAGTCTGCCTGCTGAATGAACTACTCTTTTCGAAGTCATGCAAGTCTTTTGATTTCAGGCAGCATTTTTTTATTTTTGTCTGGTTGATGTTGGGTAAAGATGAAAAAAAATGTAGTATACTTTTAATTTCTAGTTCAGGATCTTCTTAATATTATTGCATTTTTGTGTCTGGATATATATTTACTGAGCCTGGACACAGTATTCTTTGTCAATGAAAGGATCTGTTGTTTGATGGATATTCTTAATTTGTTGAGGAAGTAGGGAACCACGGTGATCATGTGACTTAGAGATGGAAAAATCCTGATTTATAGTGGGGCTGTGAAGTTTTTTTTTTGCAACAGTGTCTTTCATTTTATAACTTCATCCTGCTATCCATTCAGAATTGTTTCATTTTAACTTCCAAGTAGAAAAGTTTCTGGTGAAGTAACATCAACTTCCCTTGAGTATTAGAATTGTGAAAGTTTCCTCATGGCAATTTTGAGATTAGAGAGTGTTAAAATTAAAAAAAATATGAAAAAAGAAAAATGTAGTGTTGTCATTAAAGTGAGAAACAATTTAAGAAAAATTATGTTCATAGCTTGAATTTCATTATTAGCTTTTTAACAATTAAATAATTTTTTTTCTGCCATGTTAAGGTAGTATTATTGCTACATTTCAGGGAAAAAAATTAAAAAGAAATGTTACTTTAAAATCTGTTATAATACACTTTTGCTTTAACCAAACAACAGTTAAATGAAGAGGCACAATTGCAGCAGGGAAAATACTACAGTTAATATACGTAGAAGTAGAGAGCTGATTTAAACTAGTTTCCCTCACAAAACACACAACTGAAATAAAATTGCTCATGAAAATTAGTCCAAGCTACTGATTGTTCCTGTTTTTGAAAACTTTGGTTCCCGCTTTTGTGCAGCTGTGAGGGACTTCTGCTGTATAGACTGTGATGCAGCATAAGCAAATAGCAGAACGGATATAAAGCAATCTTTCAGTCACATTACACATAGAAACATATGATGGCAATTATGAAGGACAATGAGCTTGGACAAGGCAATATGAACAGGTACTTGAAATATCCAGGCTGGCTCCAACCCTCCTGGTTTTGTTTAAACCCATGCATTGCCTGTTCTGAGGATGCCAGTGAGACCTCAAGATGGGAGAGAACTGATTGTGGGGCATAGTTTGATTTATGTTCAGACTCCACCTGTGTTCAGAGCTGTGCTTGTGTTACTGGTTTATCTCTGGAGATAACAGCAGGTGACAATGGAATGTATCTAGAGCCAAGATGAACTTTTTTCAGGTTGCTGTATAAATCTACAATTTGAGCCAGGGAAACAAACAAAAAAACCCCACTGTCTTTGCAGCTGTCTTTTGCAGCTGTCTTTGCAAGAAGAGCTATGTACAAAGCAAATAAACTTTTTTTCCTCAAATGCTCCTAAAAGTCTGCATCCTTATTTTCTTCAAATTATCAGTTTTCTTACTTTATCACAGTTGCCCAGGTCTTCATTCATCTCAGTTGTATCTTAAGTTGTAAGATAAATTGCATAGGCAACGGGCAGAAAAAACTTTTGAAGCCAAGAGGGGAACCAAGAAAAATTATATTCAGAAATTAAGAGAGAGTCCTGGCAATTTAAATTCTGAGAGCAAGGAAACTGTCAAAAGCAGGAAGCAAGAAAAAGGTGCATTTGAGCAATGTGGTCTAGTGGAAGGTGTCCCTGCCAATTACATGGTTGTTGGGACAAGTTGATTTTAAGGTCCCTTCTTAACCAACCAGTCTGTGATTCTATGATTATACACTTCATATTTTGTTCAGCTTCTGAAATGGCATATGGAGGAGGTATGTATAAGATTAAAGGAGATTGGAAGGTGCCAGGACCAAAGAGGGGGAAATATCCCAAGTCAAGAATATGATTTGTGACTTTGTTTTTTATCCTTTGCTCTGGAAAGTAAGGAGGGATCTCTGACAGTGAAAGAGCTGGTATGGAGGAACTGATGCTAGTCAGATGTTGCCTTTTGTGGCCCTGAACAATCATGGTGAAGGAGAGAGGAACCGCCCCAGACAAAGACAACGGGTGGCAGAGCATAACAAGGGCAGAAAGCCCAAGGTGGAAATGAAGGCTGAATATGTCTGTTGAGATGTGTGTGTTCTGTAGGGAAAGGTAAATTATGGAGGCCAGAAAGGAAGTGAACAAAAAAGAGAGTAAAACATGTTGAAGACTAGAATGTAATTTAGGGGAAAGGGCTCTTGCAGAAAGGGTACAGCGTTTTCTACATGTAGCCTAAGAGAATTAAGTGTGGATGTGTGGGAACCAGGCCAAGACTGTAAGTTAGAAAAGGGTAAGAAAACATAGCTGCAGGAGTGCTGAATTGAGATCAAGAGCAAGCGTCCTTACAGGTCACTGGAAAATCAGCATTGGCCAGTCATTACCTCATTGTAACCACTGATATCTTCTACCCAAAGTGTAGAGAAAAAACATACAAATCTCAGATATCCTTGTGTGTGAATTCTAGATCTGTGATAAATGCTGATGATACCAAGTGAGGTCTTTAGGTCTGACTGGCTTCAGTAGACAGAGCTTTAGCCTCAATTCTCGCTTGCAACCATTTGCTCTTCTGTTTTATAGCATGGCTGTGGGCCTAGCTCCTAGCTGAAAACAACCCAAGACTTGTTTTACATAACTGAGGACAGGAGAATATCCTTAGGCCCACAACAGAATGTCCTTAGGCCACAGCTTTTGAGAAGACACAGGTCACTCCAGTGTTCTTGTAGAGTGTGCTGGAAGATGCTGGTTGTGGAACCGACTACCATTTTTTTTCATCTTGACAAATTCGGAAAGACGTATCACAAGCTTGGGGCAAAAGGAAAGTGAAGCAGAGGTCTGGACTGCAAATGTTCTTTGTTTCATGGCATATAGTGAGAACAATGGTAGAAGCAATTGACAGGTCGTTTTTTAACAACTGAATTTTACCATTGTTTCACATTAATTTTCATAAATATTCAATAACGTGACACTCAGAGTTGACTTGTGTATCAATTTGCCATATCTGAGGCTATTCTCTTACCCTGATAATTTTTTTCACTTGCACATCGGATAGAGACAAATTGGGCATGCTGAATGTGAATCTGTTTTAGTTACTCCTCTCTTTTAACTTGGTTTATTAACCCTGTATTTCTTCCTTACTAGACTGCCAGGTAGAAGTTTATCTGAAGGAAAATCACACTGCACTCTGCCTTCTGCCTGTGTAATTATCATAAACTTCTCATGTGCAATGTCTCCTTTCCATGCTGTGCAAGCTACACCTCATTCTCCAAGGAATCAGAAAGTCTAATGCATGATATAACACTTTTGGAAGAATACGTAGAGATCTTTCCTAAGCAAGTCACTTCTAGCTTCCTTTTCCCAATATTTCCTGCAAGCATGGAGCTCCCAATTCATGACTTGCTGAGATATAAAGCCTTAAGTGTTTATTATTCGTATCATCAACCCCTTCTTTTAATATTTAAAGAACAGTAGTGATTCAGACCATTGTTTACTCAGCCACAGTACAAATGATTGCTATGTTGAAAGACAAATGAAAATCTTGGTAGATGAGATGAGGAAATGTTCTGATTAAATAAACAAGAAAGCAGGGAAAGTAAAGAAGAAACATATACTTTCACTCAAATTTTGTGACAAAGCTCTGTTAGTAAGAGAAGGCAGTATGGAAGGCTTTTGAGAGCTAAGGGTCAAGGCTGCAGAGATATGGCCAGTGTCCCACCCCTGACAGAGATAAGCCCTTGCACACCCAAGTCACTGTTAACTGAGAGGGTAGCAGGGACTTCATTCCTCAGCATCAGTCGGTGTGCAAAGTCGAGAAGGCTGATTGCTACTGTGGACTGAAATACACAAGGTATTAACATGAGCTCTTGCTCAGCTATTTTGTCAGCTGAAAAGCTCAAAAAACATGAATGCAGGTAGCTGTTCCTCACATATATGTATATGCTATTTCAGGTTAACTGAAAAGCTCTTTCACTGAGTTCTTAAGGATTGGGATCCTGTGGGTAGCTTACACCAGTCAACAACATCCACCCCAGAGCCAAGGTTGCCACCCAGCATGCTGTGGCTGACATACAGCAGGATTGGTGCAAGGTCTAAAGATGGGCACCACAGTCTTGTGAAAGGGGTGTCTGTGAGAGGCACCAGGTCTTGCACCCCGCCTTCATTAATATCAGCCCATGATGAGTCTGGAGACAGAGGTTTCTCAGTGGCCTCATGCTTCTCTAATGAGCAGCAGCTCATGTATTTCTATGTATTTCTAAACACATAATTTCCATGAAAGAAAAACCTCATATCCCATAAAAATTTGCCTGCTGCAGGCCTAAGTGGTCTACATCAATTCAGTCAAGTCTTTCATTATGTAGACTTCATATTTTCTCTGTAGGCTTCATATCAACCTCCTTGCTTATGAAATAAAGCAGTCAGGAAACTTGGATTGCAATTTAAGTGTACATGGCATGTCCATTTGAGGAGTAAGGAGTCTACAGCTTAGGCTTTAAATCACATGCACAGAATAGGATCCTTCTGCCATCAGACCAACCCCAGCAAATGCTCTTGGCTTGATTTCCAAAGTTGCTGAACATCTGTTGTTCTTGCTGATTTCAGCACGCTGTGCAAAATCTCAGCAAGAGCTCAACAAGTCTGAATGTCAGACTGGCTGCGTGACATCCTGAAGTCTCCTGTGGTACAAGGAGGTCCACAGTGGGTTTTATGCTGGCATGAGACCAGTTGTTTCATATGTGGGAAGAAAGAAGCCCTCATGCTCTGTGGCCAAACAGGCAATTGATGGAGGAAATGCAGCAGTGGCACAAAAAAATGTGGTGCAAGCTGAGGCAATCATCACTCCAGAAAGCACAATGAACACCTTCTGGCTACATACATGGCTACATATGTTATGCATTAGAGTTACACATGTTAACTATACCCATATATTTTTTCCTTCTGTAGAGATAGCCAAGCCCTGGTACTGAAGGCCAGTTGACTGACAGACATAACATGATCCACTAGATTCACAAGTCTATGGCTACAGGAGGCCCAAAATGACTGCAGAGCTTCTGACCAGTAGATTGACCTTGGATGAGTTTACTTCTCTGCTACTGATGTTCTCTTCTCTGCTGGTCAATCCCTTCCCTGCAGTTATAAGCTCCTGTCAGGAAACACCAGAAGGAGCTGGGGGAATAGAGGTAGCTTTTTCCAGTGAGTGCTACTGCCTGCTGACAATTAACTTCACCTTAGAAGGGTCAACGGGGTTGAGCGGGATGGCTTTGGAGGAGGAACAGGTGTTGATATGGACTTACTCAGGAAGAGAGACAAAGGCCAAGCATAGACTTAGAGATAGCAAAGGTGTGAGAAGCTGTGGGAGGACATTATCCATCTTCTTGAGTCAAGACAGGATCTTCTGTACTAAAACTGTATTTGCCAGATGAATTTTTTACAAATGCTGTCAGTACTCGAAATTGCACAACCTCCTTCAGAAACACCTTCCGGTGTTTAAAGATCCTTATGGATTTTCTTAATGCCTCTTTCTTCTCTGCTCCAAATTAAGTATGTTACTGCTTGTCACATCTAAACAGAGATTAAAAAATCAAGAATAGGTTTTTTCTCTTTTGGCAGCTGTCCTTCAAAGCCTATTACCATATTACCATATCTTATCTCAGTTTTCCTTTTTGGTTTTTTTTTTTTTTGGCTAAGCATTATGAAATTTCTTCTCTCCCCTTGTTTTTCAATTTCAGCTTATTCTTATTGTCCCTCCCTTCACATCATTTTGAAGGGCTTCATCCAAGACCAGACTCAATACTTCAGCAGAAGTCCTCCAATCATGCCAAAGACTGTCTCACAAATTTCACTTCTATTTATACCCCCAGCATTCCCAATTTCTGCAGTTCCCAGCACCAACAGCTCACATTTGATGTTTAAGCTTTGGGATACATATCTTAGAACTCTTTTTGTGGGGCCTGCTGTGTAACAAGCTGTGCCTCCTGAGGAATTCAGGCTGCCAATTGCTGAGGAATAAAGCACTCAGAACAAACTAGAAAGTCAGGGCTTTGACACATGATTCATTTTGAAATGAACCATTATTTACCGAGAAGGAACTGGGGAACTCAGCACAAATAAAACTGTTCTCCCAAGTCCATGGAGAGCAGCCTGGCCCCAAAACCAGTTTAATTTAACCTCTGCTAGTTAGGTCCTTGCAGCAAAGAAAGCTGCTGGAACAATAGTAGCAGTCGTGGCAGCAAGGAAAACAGAAGCAGCAAGGTTTGTAGGATCTGGATGCTGGCCATACATCTGTGCAAGCCTACTGCACACAACCTGTGATGCAAGCCCTGCACGATGCAAACAGACATGTGCATTTAAGTCCAACCTACGTGCAAGCTTTTAGCAATTGGATCCCCTGGAGTGGCCCGCTTCAGCATTAAGAGATCATTCATTTCCATGCTGGAACATGATGGGGAAGGGCACAGCAAGGGTATAAGGGGAGAGTCACAGGGTCTTCCCATCAGAAAAGAAGACTTTTTGGCCTTCTGGTATAGAACCCAATGCTTTTTTCCTTCACTCTTTGTAGTCTCTTATTTGGGTATTAGATTCAAATTATAAAATAAGTCCATATAATTAAAAACAAATCTCCCTGAATAAATAGTTTGAAGGGATATTTTGCTTTCAAACAGAGTGCTATCAATAATCAAATTAATGGCAGCATTTCATTTGTTCTCTTTGGAAAAACAGTTTGCAGAAAAACTGCATTGCTCTACATAAAGTTCACATAAGTTTAAGGCTTACTTTTTTCTTTAGGTTTAGATAAGACACAATATCTTGATGTGACTTAAAGAACACTGTGGTTAAAGAATACTCTGTGTGTGTGTGTCTGAGAGAGAGAGAGAGAGAGAGAGAGAAGAACATAGTGGCTTTATTTTCTTACTTTTAATAGGGCTATTTTGTGAGGCTGAAAAAAATTGTTAAACTTGCCTTAATTGATTGTTTAAAGTACCATGGTGGATTTGTCTTTTAAACATAGCCCGTGGTTAAAGTTCCTGTTGCATTGTACTTGAAGTAGGTCCTTTGTGCTTTAAAATGAAAACTGTAAAACTTTTGGTGTTTAAGGCTTTCTGACTCCAAGTTAATTGTTTTCCTTTAATATGAGCAGAATTAAAGATATTAAAAATCGACTGCTGGAGCACATAATTGTGGCCTCCCATCTATTCTTCTTGTGGAAATGAAAGGAATATTGAAAGAGTTTCTATTTTACAATACCAGAGGTGGCCGTGCATTTACAACTCTATATATTCTTTTAGTTGAATTCTTCTAAACCTCACGCCTGGCTAGCAGTTTTCTCCCAGACGATTTTCATTTTCAAAACATTCACATCCAATAAACTACACGAAACATAGTGTGAGAGAAAAAAGGGGACAGGAAATGGCTCTGTTGCATGGTTATTACATCCTATTGCCTGTGGGTTGCTTTGTTATGAGTTTTAACTATGTAAATATGACGTATATGACATCAGAATTTAATCTAAAGCTACTAGGTGGGAGATAGAGTGTGACTTTATTGTTAAGGCTAAAATCAACTGGGTGTTGACAGGTCTCAAAAGTCACTGAGTATAAGCTTGAAAAGGAAAAGCTCAGACTGATAAGCTGTTCCTTGATTGACAACTTCAGGCTTGACTGCAAGTATTGAAAACAGTTGAGCAAATGGAGGGAAAAAAGTTTTATTTCATAAGAAACTACACTGGGAAATACAGGAGGATTTATAGGCTGACGTAGCACAAAAACCTAAGAAAAACAGGTGTGAGGTTTATAAAATCTGGAAACTGGGAAAACACATTGTCCATGAATGATTTCCCCATTATAGTTTAATTAACCTTGTAAAAGCCCCTATGCAAATATAATACCAGAAAATAAAACATTGGTGTCCACTAGCTTTGACTTTCAACAAATCCTATGTCAACAGCTTATGGCAAGGTTGAAAAAAAATGAGAAGAAAATGGGAGAAAAGGATTTCAGTGGGAAATAAATTCACTGGGAAAACAACACACTGATTTTTCATCTTTCCAGTGAAGTCAGACCAATTTTTGGCACTGTAAAATCCATTATGGACACAATAAAATAAATACAGTTTAAAGTAGCAATCTTGAGTTGATTGAAATGTTATGATAGCTACACATACTATATCTTATCAAATATTATCCATGAGGAAGCATTCCATTCATTTTGTGCCAATTATCATACTCTGTGCATCATAAACTTTTATTGCTTGTTATGGAATGCCACTCAGCCAACCTTTTATTCATATATTGCATCATCATATTCAGATGGAAAACATCTTTTAATGTGGCAAAGTGTTAAAGAAATCTAATACTCTGGGGCTGAATGAAAATGTTAAGGTTCATCTCCTGGATAAGAAAAACAATTTATGAATGCAATATTCATTTCCTGAGGTGGGCATAAGCAAAAACCTCATCTGAAACTTAAAACCAACATGTTTGCCTTCCCTAGTTTCCTTAGTTTAACTCATTGATGTCATGTATTATGGTCCACTGCTAAGACCACATCTGGGAAGGACTCACTTTTTTCAGTTCTCCAGATCACTTTTACAGGGAAGTCCTGGTATAATTGCTTGAGTTGAGATTTGAACCTCAAGGGCCAGCAGATCAGATTTCACTTTTAATATATTACTGGAGAATATCAAAATAATCTACTTATTTAATCTTGATCATGCCAGCCGATTAACACTTTGACACCTTAAATCACAGATGTTAAGTACTACAGGGTAAGGTTTCAGTGAAGCATACAGACTATAATGAGGCTTTGTGAAGTTACAGATCTGGGGTTAATGTATTTACTTAAGCATTTGCAGTACACAAAGCAGGGCTGTAGCTATCAAAAGATAAGTCGGACAACATTTGTAAAAAGCACCCATTGTACACGGGGGTAGATGTCGAGATTGGCAGCAGCTTGCTGGATGGGATGGGAATATGCCTCCTGGAGGAGGTGACAAAGTGCTTCTGATTTCTCTTTTAGGGGCTTCATAAGTGAAGCAGGAAGGGCAAAGTAATAACAATTCAATTTAAAGGATGCATGGATCAATGACTTGTAATGGAATCTCGGTTCCTGATGCATCTCCTATGCAGAAACACTGACAGTAGTGAACAGCACGAGTTCCCAGACCTGCAGGAACACTTAAGAAGCAGCTGGGACATCCCATAATGTCCTTAGCCATAGCTGGTACAACTGAGGACCAGATTGAATTAGGTTTTCTGATATATTGGGTCAGCTTGCACAATTTGTAGTGTTTGTCTCTTCATGCCATCAAAAACCCCATTGATATCAATGACAATTCACAAACATAACTCGATAAAGCTCTAAAAGAACAATTTTCTGAATATTTTATTATTTTCTTTCTAAATTCTCATGGTTTTCACTTGGTAAGTTTACTGACATCAACTGCATGTTGGTAGTAATCATGCAGTAAATCATCTGAGTAAATAATCTGTAGTAAATCATCTGAGGATTACTATAGGTGTAAAGCACATGACAATGTATCAAAGAAATGAGACAGTGGGCTTGACTCTACAATTCATATTGATCCAAATACCTGTTCCAAAATTAATTTATCTGGATCATACTTGTTTAAGAAGAAACCAGTGGTGGGGGCAGTATATAATGGTCAGTTTATCTAATGTGTATGATGGAAAAGGGAAAGACCTGTGCTTGGCTTCTTCAAAGAACTTCCTCAGGATTCTCCATCTGTCCTGCAGTTGAAGACAAAGCTGAAGTATCCTAATGTAGGAGACCTTTCTCCAAAGAGTGGACAATATCTACCTGCAGGGGTTAAGTCTGACAACCGGTCCACTAGCCTTCCCTCCCTGTATGGAAATCCTGTATTGCCATATCCATTTTCCCCATTTTCAGACAACTGAATCAGTAGACAGTGAGTAGGACAGGAGGTATTGTCTTTCATACAGTGAGTGGGAGACCAACTGGGTGTTACTGTGTCTGCTGCTCCCACAGGGGGGAGCGGACTTAACAACAGAGGTCTCCAACCATCCCTGATGCCCCACTGAGTACATAAAGCTCCTCACCTAGTTGAAAAGCCCAGTTAAAAAGTCAAGGGGAGAAAAAACACTGCAAGAGGGCTGATTGTCTGCAGGTGTCCACTGTTCCACTGGGAAGGAAGTAACCAGGATCCTAGGAGACCTGGTGACCACCAGCTGCTGTAACCTCTGATAGGCCTCTTCTTCCTGTCCCTGGACATCCCACCAAAACAATTCTGCTGCCATTCATGCAGAGCATAGTCAGCTGAGGAAAAAAATCAAGAGTCATAGAATGGCCACTTCTATTTCTTTTTCCACTGTTTTGTTTAGCTGCCTGCAGTAAAAGGCCAGCAGCCTACTTCCAGAAGTGCATATTTCCATTCTGTGAAATATGAGCTGCTCCTGAGTCCTTGATCTCTCTTTCCCAACTAAGAATTCTTAGTTATTCCCAGTTTGCTCTGAGAGTGTGTTGGCATCTCTAATGTGTGTATGGTATCAGGCTCTGCTGCTGTAATACCCCTGACTCATCACTGCATCCATGGGCTCTCTAAATAAAAAACTAGGACTCCAGAAATCCTTCACTGAACTTCTGTACATGACCCACTGCTCTCCTAGGGCTGCATTTTCCCTTCTTGATGACACTTAAGAGCGAGGTTTGCAGTAGTCACCTCACAGTGGATTATTTTTCTTTTTGAAGTCAATGGTATCAGATTTAAGCCAAATCTGACCATTAAGAAAAAAAAAATTCTAAAAACAGATAAGCAAAAAACTACAGTTTCTTTAATGTGCTGTTGAATGTAAGAGTTTCTGTAGGTTCTACTCTGGCAACCTACTGAGAAAGCTACTGTATTTCCCTCACACAGAGAAATGGAAATACTCTCTGTCTCTTCTTCCTACTTCAGTGGCAGGCACAGACAGATTCCATGTATTAAAGAATAAATAGTTTTGGTTTTTTTTTTCTTTCAATTTTTTTTAAAATTAACTGTTTCTGGTCACAAATACAGTAAGACTCCAAAGCCTTATTTGCAAAAGAGAAAGGATACAATCATTTGGCTAGGTCTGTATACCATCCCAAGGGCCATGATAAATGAAAGTTACTTAGGGAGAAGGAAAAAAAAGTTCCCCATTGCATCCCTCAGACTCTTATAACTCTCTCAAACTTCTACATTCACTTTTTGAATGTATTTCCCCCCTCTTTATTAGACCACAGTGCCAGAACTCCCACCTCACACCTCTGGACTCTGGACTTGGCAATGTCATAAAAACAGATCCATCAGCCACCACCAGATCTGGTCCAACAAGTCAGTGACAAAAGAAATATGTATATAACCAAAATTGGTTCCTTGGGCAACAAAAAAAGAGCACATAGGGGTGCAATGTACAGCACATTTTTTTTAAACTCTTTTTGGAGTAAGAGTATTTTTTCCCATTCAGTTTTACTGCAAATATGACACACTATATGGGAACATTTATCAATGAATTTCATAATCTTTCTGACAGAATTTACCACTAAGTTGCTGCTGTTGTTACAGCTGCAGGAAGACTAGGGGCCTTGATCCAAAACTCAGTACTAAAAAAGATGTGGGAACTCAATACTAGGAATTATGTGGGAACCTCAGCCATGCAGAAGATCCAAAGGGGGAGAAGAAGGATGGCTTTACATCTGTTTTTGACTTTCCACAAGAGTTGAAGGGACACTCCAATTAGAACAGGTCAGAGAGCCTGGCATTTTTGACTGATGTGAGTTTGATCTGGAAATAAATACCCTGGCAAACCATTTACTTCAGTAGCAAATCTGTGTTTCTAAAGCAAATATTCATGGCTGCTCAAGTGGTGGATCCAACCAGTAATCAGCAGAGCAGATACATGTACTGCAGTTCTTAGCAAAGGCTGGATATTGATCCCAGTTACTTGGGCCTTCAAGCCCAAGAAAGAAATGAGTGGTACAGATGCTCAGGCAGCAGAGGTGATTATAGGGGAAATGTGATCACATTCACTGAGTTACAGTTCAACAGCTATGTTGTGACCACTGTATTTTTAATATAATCATCCATCTTCAGTTTTCATCATGCATTGGTAATGTTCCCTCTCAACCTTATCTCACTGTTGCCAGTAAAAGCAACTCTGCTTAATCCTTCTGCCAGGGCTTGTAAAGTAGTAATAAGGGCCAGGTCCAAGCAGCTGGGATAATCCAAAGTGGGGGTGACAGCTCCATCAGCTTTATTCCTGCTCTCTTTTAGTTCCAGGGTCTCTGCATAATCTGTAGCTTGCTCTGGGGTTCAACTGTGGGACAGACCAAACCATCTTCTGCAAAAGTCAGCCAGAACACAAGGGAGAGAATGGCTCATGCTGTGGTCCTCTTCCCCTGGAGTGGCAGTGAGGCTGTGAGCCAGTTTCTACCAGCAGATATCTGGCAGGTATTCCCAGAACTGCTTGGACATATTCTCTAAAAAACAGCCAGCATATCTGAGAAGAGAGAGTAACTTAGCCTGGCATCTGTGAAAAATCTGGTCTTTCAGCTAATCTGGTGTGAAATGAAAGGGTTTTGCTAATGGTGGAGAGGACCAGCAACAGTGTATGTGTATGATTAAGATAACAGTCTCTGACAGTAAATATAAGGGAACTCTGTTCCCTCTCTTCCAACACTGTGAGTTAATAAGAAAAAGTATATGGTTCTTGTCCCTTCTCCTTCCCCTAAGCCCTGCACATGGTTGGCTGCCAGCAGGTAGCAACATCCCAAACTATGTCACTATTAGCAAATTAAAGGGACCATCCTCCGGCACTGAGGGCAGGAAAAGACAGAGCTCAGGTACATCTTGTACTCTCCAGAAGAAAGAGGGTGGAAACCGCGCATTTCTTTATTTTAAAAATATGTAAAAGCAGAGAATTCTTTTCTCCTTGAGTCCTTTATAACAGAAATTTTGGGTACAACATCATAGTCCAGTGAAGATGGTCAGCATATAGAGGCAGGTCTTTAGCCCTGCAACCTCAGGACTTACACTTCTAAGTAACTTGTTGAAATATACTATGGTGGCGTCACATAAAATAGGACTTTTTTTTGACAATACTTTTTGCCTGTGCCATGATTTGGAGATGTCAGGACTGTGCACACGTATCTTGGATTTTAGCTTTTTGTTACATACTACAATGTAAGAAATTAGATCAATGCACATTATTTTGGTTTCTGTGGCGAATGCTGAAATGCATAAACAAACTTGAGCATGTCAGCTGTGTTTGCTTAAGGATGTTAAACATAGCTCTAGTTTCTAAGGACATACATATCTCTCGCCCATCTTTTCTTCTGTCTTCTTGTAGCTGCTTGGCTATTCTGGAATGGCTTAAACCATGTGAAGAAAAAGAAAATAAAGTGACACAGAAATCAAGAGACATAGAAGGACTGAGGAGATCCTGCTTTTTTCCAAGCTGTATACTTTTTTCAATGAGATACATCATCATTCATTAAAAGTTACCCTCAAAATCATGAATTGGAAAACCAGTGGCTTATTCACTAAGTTTATGGCCAAAAGCAGCTGTAAATAGATTCATTTGTTTACTTTCTGACTAAAATTTGGTCAAATTCTGCTTGGAGTTACATAAATGTAAAGTTGGAAGGATTCCATGAATTTTCAGTGAGAGCAAATTTTCTCACTCCAAAAGATCATTAGGTTCCTTCAACACTTCTTCTTTATTTTGCCAAGATAAAGATTCAGATGTTTTGATTTTTCAGTTCCATTTCTAGAATGCAGTTTTTCTATGTTCTGGCAACATATGGCATGAATATGTTCTTTTCTATTTAATACAGGAAAATTATTCAAAAGTTCAGACTTGCTTTTAATGCTTTTTATTCCCTTGTAAATGCTTTAATTTTTTTGATTGCCTTCTGAGCAATGTCAAAAGCCAGGACCAAGGTAAAAAAAAAAGACATTCCACTGAAGTATCTTCCTATTGAAGTGTTGGCATGCCTAGTAAAGCAAAAATTTAGGAAAGGACCATTTTCAATGTGCACTTTGTTGGACAACAAGCCTGCCTTGGTAGAGGTTTCAACAATGAAATTATTGTACATATATTTGCTTTAATGCCTCTGTTGTTATCATGTTTTTTTTAACAGTGGTGTTGGTTATTGCCAGATGTCCTGCTCAACAATGCTTCAGCACACATGGTACTGCTTGTGATGGCCAATCAAGTGAGCTGGCAAAATAGAAACAGATGGTCATGGATGTGTGCTCTAACACATCTTTAATGAAACTGGACCCTTGTGTAGATGGCTACATTGCACTAATCGCCATTTGCCTATCCTAGGCCCTGCACCTCTAGTTGGAGACCATCTACTGTCCTAGCTCCGCATTACAACTTGTTTATCCACCTATTCTGGTTTCAGCTGCATGGGATACTAGCAAAGGATGGTCCAGTGCAAGAAAAACTGCTTGAAAAACAGATGCAAATCAACTGCCTGGCTTGAGAAGTGCAGAAAATGGACTAGAAATATACTAGTCATTTATTTTCTGCTTTTTACCTCTTGGTGGCTTTTTTTACCAAAAGCTCTTTTACTGGAGCCGTGTTTTGTTGAGCTGAAGTACAGATCTGGTCGTGGTCCAGCACTACAGAGAGAGCAAAACATCACTAGATGCTCTGTGAGAGCAGGGATGTGTGCCAAACCAGATCCTAGCAGTACAGCTCCTCTTGATTTTCCTAGGACTCTTTAGCTAAAATAGCTAAACTAGCAACTGGCTTCAGGTGCAATTAGACGGGCTTAGGAAATCTTTAAAGAAAAGCTGATCAGTCGGTACCTGCTGCAAGGCAATTGCATTTTTCAGTTCTTCCCTATTTTGGCAGTGATCTCTAAATGTATCCCTAAACTCAGGAGATTCTGGGGTGAACAACATGCTTTGCCTCATCTATAGGAAGGCTGTGTATTCCTAAATATTAAACAATTTTATTAAATATAATGTTTAAAACAATCACCAAGCTCCAATCAACTACCCCAAACCATTTGATTAAGACAAACGATGGGTCTGGAAAGGGATAATAACTAATAAGCTTTTGCATATGCATCCAAAATAGGGATTCGAGTGTTCTGTCTTTCCTTGCACCCACAAGAGCTAGAAACTAGAAAGCTGGCTGTGGTTTGGATTATGAAGGTCTCCCCAAGTTCCCATAGGAGGCTCACAGTAGCATGGTGAATACTGGATAAACATGAGCTAGGAAAACAGTGTTCTGATTTTTCCTTTGTTGCTCCTTCATGGGTGCTGTTGATTTTGCCTTTGTCAAGGCAACAAAGCATTTCAGCATTGCATCCAAAAGGTTAAATATGAGCATGGATTTTCAAAAGATTCTTAAAATGTGGGTGGGAGGAGGGACAGGAAGGTTCCTTCTCCATTTAATGGATAACTACACAAAGCTGGGGGATTGTGGTGGGGAAGCTGAGCAGGCAGCTCTCGGGGGACACCATACATGCCCAGGTCCACACGCTGTGATCACCAAGAGCTTGGCTCTCTCCCACCCTGCTTCCATCATACCAAGGCACAATTCTTAATGCTCTCACACTGCACTTAAGGTAACCCTAATATTCACACCTCAGCATCTTCATCCCTCAATGTACCCATTGAGAGACACCAGCCATTCCCTATTTTCCTATGTTTAAATGAACCATATAGATTTTTATCTCCTGTTTAGTGTTTTATGGAATTTTTTTCACAAATTCACTGGGAAGTTTTATGCAAGGGTCCCCTATGTAATTTTATACTCTTAAGATTTTTTTTTTTTTTTGCATATCTTACAAATGAACACAAGAATCTTTAAGCCCCACAATAACATTTATTTTCAGTTTATATCTGGTATAAGCTTGTTTTCAGCCAGACATAAATGGATGGTATTCTTTTAAAGCATGTTCTCAAACCCTTTTTGCACTTTTCAAGTAAAAATATCTCATGTATTTTTGGAACAGTGCAAACAATAAAATGTCAGATTTCGGTTACTGCTCTTAATATATTTAACCATTCAGCATACTGTAATTGTTTCAATCAAAAACTATTTCAAACAAAACCCAAAGGATGATGAAATAAATCTAAAATGTCAATCTTTCAAGATTTGGATAAGTTTTAATAACATTAGAGAAATTCCAAAGGTCTCAATTTGGAAATAACAATAATACCAAGTATAAGCAAATTTTCCAGGGGAGAACTGATACGGTTTTTTTTCTCTTAACTTCCATTTTGGACTAAGTCTTTCAAATTTAATGTATATATACAATATATATTATATAATTAGAATATGTATAATATAATTATATATTTTATATATATATATATATATATACACATATATATACATATATATATACACACATATATATGCATTTCAAATATATTCTTATGTCTAACCTTACTTAAGGATTCAGAAGTGGAGTCTCTAATTCCATCTATACATAATTGCATTTATATCCTGGCTTTTTACACTTAAGAACATGACAGAATCTGCTCTAGTACTCCGTGGAGTTCCTTGATGTTCTCATCTGCTAAAACAGAAGGGTTTTTTTCCTTTCCTGTAAGTATCACTAGACTGGGTAATTCAGCCTAGACCTAATCATTAGAGTTTTAAACCACAAATCTATTGAATCAATACCAGAATAATACTATCCATGGGTGATGATAATGCCCTATTCTGTGTAATTGCCAAGGATAATGTTTGTTTTACCTCTGCTCTTCCAACATATCCTAAAATAAATTAAATGACTACATAGCTTTTTCATAATTGTCTTGGAAGCAGCATCACAGTGTCTTGGGAGGGCTTGAATCTGGTGGTGAATGAGTGGTCTTTCCATGCTTTGTACTCAGTGGGTTGTTGGGTAGGTTTAAATTTGCTTCTGAAAATATAAAAATGCCACTCAATGGAAAAAAGAGATAGCAGAAAGTAGAGTAAACTCAAAGGATTTGATTTTTTACAATTCAAATTTTCCACACTTCTACAAATGGTAACCCCTCAACTGTACTCTTGCATTCTGAGCCAGGACAGGAATCCGGGTAAATTTACTTCTAAAGCATTACCCAAAACAATCCACATATTTTCTTCCCTGTCCTTATAATCTTCTCTATTTACATGTTGAAACTGTACAGCAAAGTATTCCTTCTTTCTTCTCATTTTGTTTAATGTAAGGGAAAAATTTATTAAGAGAAAATAGAGAATGCTCCATACTCCAATTTTGCAGGGCTAGTTTACATTTCTTCTGGATCTTTTTCTAGTTTTGACTCTGATGGCACAGAAGTTTAATTTTTATGTGTTATTGCAGAAGAGATCTAGAAAGGTGAAGCAACAAGACATTCGCATGATGAATATATAATGACAGCTATCCAGCAGTGAGAGCTTTTAACGGAGCTGAAGATCTGTTGCTCAAAGTTGTGTAAAACTGGAATGTTGGTTATGAGAAGAGGAAAATACTTCAAACCATGCCCATACCATTAATGTAGAATGAGAATGTCAGTACCTAACACTTTATTTTCTCTTGGGTAGCCTGTAGCTCACTGGTGCTGATGCTTGAGCAGCTGCAGCAAAATAAGCTCAGAGCTGTGTCAGAGATGCCATGCTGTGTTCTGAGGATGTCTGGTATTGACCTGGTCACACTGCCTCTCCTAGCCATGGCCTTTAGCTTCATTTACAGAAATACTATTGGTCTGAAGGATAAATTACCCATTTCAATCATGTGGAGCTTCAGTCAGTTTCTCAGCACAGCCAGAAAATAACAGCCTTCCAACACCACCTCTTACATGGGCTAGTCAGAAAATTACTTGGTTTTTATAGTTATCTATTGCTCCAAAACTTGAACTTGACATTTCATGTGGACAACCAAGTGACTGCTGGGCCCTTGATATTCTTGACCACCCACACCTGCCATGCTCCTCACCGACACAGAGATGTCCCTGCAAGAGTGTGGACAGGATGCTATTTATGCTTCACTATTCGACCCAGAGCAATATGGGATGCAGCATAACCTGTGGTCTTCATGTACTATCCGTACTAAAAACCAGCAAGTATTTTTGGTGTTGCTATTCAAAGATAGAAAGAACTGATGCTCTCCACGGCTATAATATTAGCCAAACCAAGCACAAGCATTGGCCATCTCTAAGGGCTCAGATTTTGGAGCAGTTTGGCCAAAGCAAAGGATGAGCTCCAAACTGCTTTTTTGTGAAAGCCATTGTAAACTGGGGAGGTCCTAGGGCCATGCAACTTTAGCACAGTTTCTCAGATGCAAGCTGCTGAGTGGCATCATGCATTTGTCCTGTTTGTATTGTTATAAATTGCAACTTTTATTATGCATTATTTGTGCTACCAAAACACTTAGAAGCTCTTGTGATGAAGCAGGGCCCTGACATACGTGGCAGAGCAAAGTCTGTGGCAATAGCTAATGGGTGCAAAAGAAAACTCATTTGGAAGAGTTAAATTATTTTCTTTAGAACTCTGTTATGGTTACCTTCCTTGTAACACCACTACCTCGTAACAACACCTTAGATGCCTGGGATAGTGTTATGATGAGAGCAAGCTCAAGTATATTTATAACAAGAATAGGTCAATGGTCCAGAGAGTAGTTTCCTATTATGGGAGGTATAAAATAACTAAAATCAATAAATCTCCAGATCATAAATGTAGCTACAGTCTGGGCAAGGTTGAGAAAATTATTAGCAGAGCCTCATGATGTCTGGATATTGTAGCTTGTAAATTTATACATACATATGTGTGTGGTTATGTACACGCTTGCTATTCATCCCCCACAGAATTCATTGAAATGCTAAGAGGAATGTGCATTTGGTGCTCCTTTCAGTGCTGGTAAAAGAAAAAAAAGAAAGGGGAAATAGAAAAAAAAAAAAAAAGACAAAAGAAGAAAAAAGAAAAAGAAAATAAGAAAGGAAAACTTTAAAAAATATGAAGAAAGAAAAAGCAAAAAGAAATAGAAAAGAAAAAAGTTTAAAAAATAAAAAAGAAAAGCTAAAAGGGAGAAGGGAAAGAGGCAAGGGAAAAGAAAAACAATAACTTCTATAAGGGCTTGTATCTTTTAACTCATGGTGAATTTTTTCATATAACTGACTCTAGAGGCACAATGAAATAGCTTCACGTATTAATCAGAGGTCTGTATGCTTCGAGGTACATGAACTGTTGCATCTTGTTTGAAATAAATATTAAGTCTCATCAACCATTCCCATCATTTACACCTTTATTGTTAACTATCATCTCAATTCCCTAAATTTTATTCAAAGGGAAGGACTTAATCTCTTCCAACTTCTGTTATCTAAAGTTTTGTTGTTAAAGTCTGATGTATTCATTTAGGCTCCCTTTGTTATCTGCCAGGAGAGGAGGCAGCTCTAGGGTGTGTTTGGTCTCAAGTGTCCAAGATTGTTTTTTTCCGTAGACCCATCTCTTTCCTCCTGTATTGGTTATCCAAACCACATTAGCTATTAGTCTCCTTTGATATTAGGCTGGATAAATCTTACCTACTGAGCCTAAATTCCTTCCTGTTTTGATGTAATCTTAATTAATAGAACCTTCAAACTCCAGTAAATATGTAACATGTAGCTGAAGTACTATGTTCATGCTTTAGTTAGCATTAACATGTAGGTGACTTTTGTCATATAATCATAGAACTGTTTATGTTGGAAAAAACCTGTAAGATCTTCAAGTCCAACCATTAACCCAGCACTGCCAAATCTACCACTAAACCATGTCACTGACTGGCACACCCACATGTCTTTTACGTACAGTGACTCCACCACCTTCCTGGGCACTTTGTTCTAATACTTGGCAATGCTTTCGGTGTAGAAATTTTTCCTAGTATCCAACCTAAACATGCCCAACACAACTTGAAGCCATTTTGCTCCATTGCTTGTTAGCTGGGAGAAGAGACTGATACCCACTGTCCATCTGCTATTCAGCAATATGGTGTAAGAGTATAACAGGAAAAAGCCCAATATTCTCAGTTGACAGAGCAGTTAAAAAATATGAGGTGTGGGAACTGTGTTTTCCACAGGCTGTTTGATGTATTTTTGAGAGATGAGCTCAATCTAAGCCTTGACTGAATTCAAATACTCACTAATTTGAGAAAAGTATGAGTCTTGTATTCAGATGTGAGCTTTGCCCCTCAGGCAGGTCCAAGACTGAGCTGATTAGGCTGTCAAAAGACATGACTGGTTTGAAAAGCTTTAAAAAAATAAAGGAAAAACTATGGAGAAAATCATGGTGCCCTGATGTAGCTGGCGATTCCAAGGCCACAGTCACCCATGTTTTATTGATTTTGTGTTTGCTAACCCCATTATTGTGCTCCTTTCTTGTTTAGATTTTAAAAATTCTGTGAGAGCAGAAATAACAAAGCCTGGTTTCCTATAAATTCTGCCTAATGCACCCATATACTCCTTCTGCAGTTTTAGCACACACTCATGCCTTCCTGTTCCTCTTGCTGGTGTTCACCCCTGTTTTTAGCAGTCCCCTATAATAAAAAGGTGTCCCCCTGTAACTCTGTTAAATCCTTCCTACATACCCATGACCTTCCCCTGACAGTGCTTGTGGTTCTTCCCTCTGCAAGCAGAGTCTTTGCCTTGCCCAGACATGTGGGAGAAGCCGAGCAGTCATAGATCTTCTTTTATCCATTTGCCAGTGCAAACTGCCCCATATATACAAAAGTCACCAGGAGAGTGATGAACAGGAAGATGGAGAAGCCTCATCAGCAGAAATATCTGAAGCTATTTATTGGGTATGGTTGATATTTTCTACACCACAACACTGGTGTAAAAAAATCACTCAGAGAAGAAGATACAGGCAGAAGTATTTCATAAGCCTGAAATATGCTCTCCTGTTTGTAGGGCATTATTCATTACAAAAAAAAAAAAATCATTTAAAAGATCAATGATTTTTAAAAAGGCTTTAGGTATTTGTCCTAACAAACTGTTAGCAGTTATAAATAAGGAATGCGTTAAAACTCTTGCCAATTATCCCAACCAATGGAAAGCTGTGTATGAGCCTGGAGAGGCAAGAATTTTTCTAGCTGAGGCATTTTTAAAGAAACTTAGTTTAACAAGGGTGTAGAAGAAAGCATGGAAAAGGAGCCAGAAAACTTATGAGTAAATGAAATACCTCAATGTTCAGAGCCTAAGCTGGTGTTTTTAGGAGCTGTCAGAAGATTTATTAAGTCTTTTAACTTTACTACATGCAACAGAGAAATTTAAAAATTATAGACCAAATCAGAGACCATAAGGGGACTTGGGAGAGCCAGCAGGCTGCAGAAACTGCGTGGCGCTGATGAGTCAGGTCTCAGAGAGTCAAGGATTATCTTGGGACAGCTGTTGCACTTCTCCAAGTGGCAGTAATAAATTCATAGAAATGATTGCATTGTAAAAACCTGGGTCCTGTCCATCCCTATCTGTTGAGGCTACAATGGTGTCAGCAAAGAGAATGGGCCATGTCCTGGGGAGTGGGGAATAGGAAATAGTAACAGTCTAAAACCTTATTAAGTTATCTCAGTAGCCAAACACATCCATCAAGTCTGTAGCTATCCTGCTGGAAAAAACTTCTCAATGAGGTATAAACCATGAGTGACTCTCCAGTTTCAGGAAGAATGTTACCGGGCTCCCACATACAAAAGAAACAGAAGGTGTTTTTCACTTTGGAAAAGCATTAGAAAAATTTGAAAGGTCACCAAAATCACCAGGAAAACCAAAGAATGCAAATGGCAGGAGATTAAGAACAAGGAGGACAGGAAAAGAAACTGAGACCAAAACAGTGGAATGACAAAGCAGTGTAGCAGGGAAAAAAAAAAAAAAAAAAAAAAAAAAAGGTGCTGTAAAAAGTACAAGTGGAAAATGTATTTAAGAACATTTAATGATGATTCAAAAACCTTAATAAGCAAGCAACAATAGTCTCTATAATAGATGAGCAAAAATGTAAAATAAAAATTATGGGGGGACTTACTGGGCATTCAAAATAAATGAATTCTGGATGAAAACTGTTGAATAAGGGGCATGAATCAATAGCCCGGGGCGGGGGGGGGGAAATATTGTTTCTTGGCTTTGCCAGGAAAATCAAACAACTACCCTGAAGAGTGCAGAACTTTTCCCAGAGGTCCATATTTGAGCAACAGTTGCTGATGAGATGAACCCACCTTAAAAAAAAAAAAAAAGTACCAGCTAAACAAAAAGCCCAGTTCAGAGAGAAGTACTCCTTGGAGTAGAAAATTAAAACCATCACAATTAAACATATTTGTCCTTTCACAGAGACTGCAAACTCAGTGGAGATCAAGAAAGCTATACAGATGGCCAACTAGTGAACATAGAACTGGCCAAGAAAAGGTTACATTAATCTTTTGAATGAGTTTATAATAAATGCTAAAAGTTGATAAGTATCTGTAGTTTTTTTACTTAAGTCAGTAGACAAAACAGGGAATATATTACATGACATAACATGGTATCAGATAAGCAGAAGATATTTGTACAGGTAATAGCATTCTTGCACTGAAATACTGCCTGGCTGTGGTTGTATTTGTATTACTTCTTCAGTGAGACTTTGCAGTGGTGTTTGGCTGCCTGGTAGGAGGTGTGTGTGTCCCAGCATTGTGAGGGCCTATGGATGAGAGGCTAGTGCAGCTCTTTGGGCACACAGAGACGCTGGTATCATGCTTTGAGGGGGAGATATGGATGCTCCTATTCTGTGGGACACATGCTGACACTGTGGGGCAATCCCCACTGTGTGTTTCTGAAAGGTGGGTGGCATCCAGATGCCTTGGTTCTGGTTTAGCGAGGCTGAAACCTCCTCCCAGCACTCTCAGTCGGTTGCACAAATACTTCTCCAGATGAGCAGGAGAGCCAATGGTGTGGGTGGTCTTCAGCTGTTTTCCAAGGCCATGGCAGTAGATCCCACGGGAGGTCACTCTGGGCACAGACATTAAAATTCATTCCTTGAAAGCGAGGGTCTACTTCCAGTGCAGAAGAACAGCCCATGGGGCTGCTAGACTGGCAGTTCTTGGGGGAAGCCAGTCATTATCCCCCTATTAAGTTTTCCCCTAATCTATTAAGCTTAATCCTTTTATTAGTAAGTAATATTAAATACCCAAGGAAGCAGCTGGCGCTCACACTGTTCTGTGGTTTGTAGTAATTTTGCATGGATGAGAAGTAGGAACTTTACTGAGTTCACCCCATTCACTACTATTTATAAGCATGTCTTGGGCAGAAAGAAGCTCAAAAAAGAGACTTTGATGGTCTTAGAGAGAATCTATATTTTGTTGAGATTGACCAGATGGTCTTGCTTCCAGATGGCTGAAACCATCTCCAGGCTTCTCCCATTCAGCCCCCTCCTTCTCTTTTTTCATGTGCACTGCTTTTTATGCCACCCACTTTCACAGAAACGTTTGAAGCCAAACCTGAAAGTGCTTTTCATGGACTAATGAGATAAACAGACACCATGAAATTGTGTTCACTTCATAGTTAGATCAACACCTGGGATGGGACTGTAGAATTTCCTGAATGTGCTATGGAGTACTTCTCATAGGCATAAAATGAAATAAATGCTGCAGAGTGTGGTCCATCCTGGCATTTCAGGAGGTAGATGTCACTTTTTCAGGAAACTCCTCTGGGAAAAGTTGTGTAGAGTTACACAGGAAAAGCTTGTACAATCATGAGATCACGGAGAGGTGTAATGGAGTCAAAAGAATGCTTTGCTTTCAAGCCTATGGAGCAAGAGTTGTTCCAAAAGAGTTTCACAGGAAACTTTGCATATCTGCCTTAGTTCAAGCTACAGAAAATACTTGATGAAATTTCTGACAAAGTGGTGGACACCACTTGTACTTTTTTCAAGACACAAGATCTGACACAAGTGGATTAGTAGAGGGATCAGGGATTTTTTGCTGCCTTCAGCTATCTGTTCCTCCTACAAGTGTTTGTGCATTAACACTCTTGAGAAAGATGCTCTTAAAATGGCCTGATAATACTCCTATTGCTGCATCACTTTGTTTTGGACTCTCAGCTGTTCATTGCTATTGTGTCAAATATTCATATTGTTTCACATTTGCATGCATTTGAAGGCATTTTGAAGGTTGCCTACACATTTTTTGCTAGAAAGTCAAGTTTGGTTCAAAGATGATTACACTACGTTCAATAAAATCTGAGAAATTGTGATATTGGCTGTACTGTTGTGTGTTGCTCCTTGGGATTTTAAACAGAGATATGGTTCCAGTATTTTGTTTACAGGATATGTATGACATAAAAACATCCCATGCTGATGAGATAATGTGGGAAATAAGATGACCTTGTGTAATCCAGCTAAAAAATTTAAAGCAACATAATCTGTTTTCCATGTAGTCATTAGTGCTCTTTAATTAATCTAAATAAAATGCAGGCTTTTATTTAATATCAGAAAAGTTTCTCCCATATTCCTTTGTAAAATCTAGACTTACATAACCAGAGTAGAAAATGTTCAACAAAAACAGTCAAAATGTGACAAAAACCAAAATCGGGCATTATTTGTTGGTATTATTTATGTCATCTGTGGCATACTGTTGATGAATTATTATAAATTATTGTTTCACTGCTTTTCTTATTTTTTCCAGAGGCCCAGAGGGCTCAGTCAAAACTAGAGTATTATTGTTCTTAAGTATACATAGATATAGGTTTGCACATTCATCATATGCACAAAGACAAATACAAAAGGGCATAAAGTCTAGTTTTTAGAGAAGATCAAAAATTGTTAAAGCTTTCAACTCTCCCATGTGGTTTTTTATGGGGGTGTTTTTATGAAAACCATGGAAAAGAAGAGTCTTTGAGGGAAGTGAAAGACAGGAGAAAGAGAAAGAAATCAGTAACCATCACTTACAGATCACAGAGCCTGGGGAAGTAAGCATGAAAAATTACTGGATTGACTCTTGAGATACTTAAACCAACAAATACTGAACCTTTTAGAGCAACTTAAGTACCCAGATCATTATTTAGTAAAAAATATAGCCAAAGCATGCATAATCAAAGAGTTCTCTAAATTGCATGGAGACAGCTTTATGGTATTTGGCTTATACATCAGAGCACTGGCCTGTCGCCTATAGATGCATTTGAGACATTTGGCAAAATAAATAACAAATAATAAATGCTTGAACATTTGATGTAAGGTTTTATAAAACCTTGCCTCAAAATTAGTTCAGAATTGCCTGGGATAGGAGAGACAGCTTTCAAAATATTCATGAAAGAATTCAAAAATATTTACAATGCTTTGCTTAAAAACAACATCATCTGGAAGGGGAGAAACCTGGAAAGTGTTAATGCTGCGCAGGGCTGGATGCAGTTGTGGTGTGGGTAAGGAGGTTGCCAGGAACATGGCTTGTCCCAGGACCCCTGACGCGGGGACTGTGCTAGATACAGCTAAAGGAGAAGCCAAAAAGGAGGCGTGAAGGCTGCCTTAGCTCCTCAGGCAGACACAAGCAGGCTGAAAAAACTCAAGAAAGAGCTAATTAAAATGGCGCATCCAGCATGGCTGGGCAGGAAAGTAGACTTATGTGAAAATCGGTCACATATTTTATATAAAAATATTTATATTCTCCCTGGAACTCTACCCTGATCTGTTGTGTTCAAGGTCTCCCATCAAACACATGTACTGCATATTGGAAGACATCAGAGGCGAGTAGCAAAAGAGATTAGAGTAATATTGAGACCTGCTCTTAGATCACCTGTGCCTACAATCAGTTACAGGATTGGGCAAGGTGGTTTGGAAGAGGTGACAAAATGATAATGGAACCGGGTAGACACTGCAGGCCTGCAGGATGAACAAGGGGCCAAAACTTGACTGGGAAGACTTGAGGTGGAAAATAAGGGCAGTTTCCCGTATTATGAAGTCTACAGATGCAGTCTGAAAAAAATGATGGAAATCCTGCATGGGCAGTACTTGAACTAGAGATGACATTTGTTGGTTTTTAGTTTTGTTTTTTTTTTTAAAGAATTTTAAAACTTTTAAAAGAAAAGGGCAACAGACACTGAGGAAAGTAATTTCTCGGAGACTCTCTGTACTGCTGAGGTGTCTCAACAGGTCTCTCATATTTATATCTCATATTTCTGTGTGCTACAATCAGCAGTCATGAAAACTAGGCAATTACCTCATGCTTCAAAGGTTTATGAAAAGGGCATCTTAGGTACTTAGGTACTTTACTCAGTTTCAGCATTTGGTTAATGCTGTTGGGCATCAGGAAAGGGCCAAAAAAGGTGCTGGTCTAAATTATGAGGTCAATACTTCCATCTTGTACTGGGCAGGGTATGCATCTATGTGCACACAGATAGAGGGAGGCAGATATTCTAGCTTGTGTAAATTTGGCTACAGCCCTTATACTCACACGTGGAGATCGTAGCAGACTGATGCATAAATCCTCTTCCAACTTATAAATACTTCCACTTAGCAAATATAAAAATAAAATTTAAATGGCAATTGTTTGCTATTTTTTCCAGCTTCAGTCTTTTTTTGAGGAGTAAGGAGTGTGAAGAGGCTTTGTCCAAAAATAAAAAATGAGACAAGACAGACAAAGCAGTGAAGATGTCGCACATCCAAGGCTTAGCTGATCTGTGAGCGCATACTTTCCCTGCTGGACAGAAGGCTTCAAAGGCAAGGACAGTACAAATACGAAGGGCGTTTCCTTTGCCAATCTTTAACAGTACCTTCCACTATTGTGGAGAGAATGGAAGTGCAGCAGGAGCAGAAAGAAGCAGAAGATGTCTCTCTCCATGGTCTTGGCTGGATTTTGATGCTATCAGCCCCAGATTGCTTCCTGGGCAAGATTTCCCCCAAAAAACATCTAGAAAACACTGCAATGTCAGGATTATGTTGCCTTCAGGCTGGAGCAGTGTCTGTGTCTGTGCTCAAGGCCAAGCTCTAGAAGAAGGTAAGAGACCTTCCGCTGCCCCTTGAACATAAGGAACCCTCCAGCCATCCTAGTCCTCCACTTCATCTTGGGGATATATGGGATTTTGGTTGTGCTCAGAGCTGTCTCATGGGGTTCAGTGTTTAGCACCTTTTGCCATTTTTGCCATATGAGTGAAGAATGCAAGAGTGGTTTCTGCTGGGAGCCCTGACACAGAGAGGACAGGCTCACAGTCTGCTCTGTGCCAAAAATCGCGGGGTTATGCGTTACATGCAGGTTATTAAAGATTCTGCTTACTTTACAATGGTCTGTTAACAGCTCTAATGTCTTTAACATGTGCAGTCCATTGACTTTTAAGTAACATTTTATTGAAGTAACTGCCGTGGTTATTAGGCAGTAAGATTTACGCTTCATTTTCAGTCCTGGATCTGGAAATCTGGAAAGAAAAGAAAAGAAAAGGGAAAAAAAAAAAAAAAGATTAAGAAAATCAGAGAGGTGACATCTAGCAAGAGACAGGGAAGCTGCTGTTTGGGACAGCACTCACTGTGCACCCATGAGATATCATCCACACATTTTCCAGGAAATGATTCCTCCAAACCCTTGGATGCTGAGTGAACTACTCACGGAAGAAATACACAGAGTAACCTTCTTTGGTGGAAATTCAGTATGAGTTGCTTTCATTCCTCCTTTTGGTATGAAATAATATTTGCAGATGTGAACTGTGAGAGAGGTTTGTGGCACATTTACATCGCAATGCGGTTTGCATTAAGGAACTGGCACTCGATTTTTGTCTGTTGAAGAATTAGTGTAAATCTTTAGCCTTCATAATCCACTGGTATGGGTGTCAAATGAGGAATTTCAATGCATTGAGGTGTGCTTCTACTGGCTGGGTGTTTTCAAGTCTCACATCTTGCATAAATCTTCTTTTAATGTGAAATAAAATGTTTAAAATAACTCATTAAGCAACAATGCTCAGAGATTTTTATTTTTCTTTGTATCTGAAATTTTATGAGGTGTGTTTTTTCATTCCCTAAACTGTTTCTTTCAGTCTTGTTGTTTTTCTGAGCCACCACTCAGAGCTGACTGGTGCACCCAAGAGCTGCATCCACTCTTGCACAATGCTGTAAAACCAGAGATAAGACATTTTTGTACATTTATGGTAAAACAGAGATTACAGCCTAGTGGCTGGTCTTGGCCTGCCTTAGTTCCTTTGTTTTCAGAGATGTAATCTCTTCTTTTTTGTCCCATCACCCATGTCTGAACTGATGGAAGATGATTGTCTGTCATACTCCAGGCTTAAGTTACTAGCCTTTCAGCTGCACAGAGACCTTTAGAAATGCACTAATATATTCACAACAGGAGGAAACTGCCAACAGAAACAGATCCTGAACTGGTTCCCAAACAGGATGACAAAAAAAGTCCACTCGGACCACACACAATCCCTCTGCTTTACATGTGGGTCCCGTTGCACACATTTGCTTTGCCTTTTTTTTTTGTATAAACAGCAGACAACTGAACTCTTTATGTTGGTATACAAGAACGTCTCAGTTTTAATAAAATATTGCATTTAACTCAGCACTTCAGAATTCACCCTTCATGAAAAAATACTTGTGTTTTATGAAGATGATCTGTGTCCTTTGGAAAACATTGCTCCGGCCTCCTTTCAACAATGTGCCCAAATTCCAGTGCAGGGCACGGCACCTGCACACACATTATGTTTGCTACAGCTTGAGGAATTCTTTGATCTCAAATTATTCTTATTTATATTACTGTGACTAAAGCAAAGCAAAACCAAAACAACGGCTCCATACTGAACCTATAGAATAAGACCAAATTGTTCTCTTTAAAGCAATGATTAATCAAACTGTTTATAAAAATATTACTTTGATGATACCATGCATTTAAGCTAGGCACACATTTATCTGGAAAGAGAGGTTTTCAGCATGGATCCTTTCTTCAGCAGGAGAAATAAAATTCCTGGGGGAAAAAAATCAGATCTCTGAAAAGGGGTGATGAATCTAAGGCACAGAGGCACAAATTTATTTAAAAGTCCAGAGCCTGAAGTACCTGCAGAGCTTTTTTTAGTTTAGAGTAATTGTGAAAATGCTCTGCCTTGTGACATGAAGAGAAAAGGTTTATTATGGGCTCAAAATGCTTGACTGGTCTGAATTCCCAGGCTATTATAAAGCTTCTATATGGGACTTTTCCAGCACTGGATAATAGCCTGGCCCAACACCTTTAATAAAATCAAGGTGACAGACCATGAAAACATTTGCTTCAGCACTATAAGCAAATCTGATACTGTTGCTGAAAGATGCCTCGAGGCATCTGTACAAATCTTCAGCAGAAGTGGTGGCGGTGCTGGTGTGTGTGGGGGCTTCAGAGCAGCCAGCCCAGAGCGCTCACAGACAATGCCTGCACCTTTGAAATTTTAAACTGCCTTCAAATGCCAAAAGCTGGGCTCCAATCCTATACAAAGATTAGGGGTCAAAATTTGTCACTGAAATGCAAAATTTATTTTACCATTAAAATTAGAGTGGTTTTAGTGCTTGATCACATGAGAGATGTGGTTTCATAAATTAGCACTGGTAGAACATGAAGGAGTCCAAGAAACAAGCATGAAATAGTTTCACACAGCAGTTCACAGCTCACACTTCATCAAACCCAGCACTGCAAGTGTAAGATATGCAACTTCACATCTAAGGCAAGAAAAAAAGAGAAAAAAAAAAAAAAAAGACTAATACAGCTCACTTTTGCTGCTTGCAAATACTGTTTACCATATAAACAAGTAGAGCTGGTTTTGTAAATCCCTGGACAGCAAGTTGAAAACAATAAACCCTAAGCTGAATTCAAAGTTCTTTTGGGACAGAGGAGTTCTATTTAGTTAAGCATACATATTTGTGTTGAAAACTAGGGCAGATTTATTTTAAACAGCTTCTTGATTTTTCTGCTTGCCTTTTTTCTTTCTTCTTTTTTTTTTTTGATATATACACTCAGCTTCAAAGCTCAGATATCTTATATGATCAGACAAAAACATTTTTTGAAAGATCTCTTCTCAATTATTTTCTTTTTGTGTCATTTCACTAATGTCTGTCATCAGATAATATCACAGCTGTATCTGTATTGTGTTGTAGGGATGAGACTGACTGGACAAAAATGTACACTGAAGAATATGAAATACAACACTTAAAAAAAATCCTTGTAAAATCTACTTTAATTTTTAAAAAAACTAGCAACCACATTTCCACTGATTTATGAATACAAACTGGACAAAATTTTTTCTATTTTCCACCCCAAAGTCCTGCAGAAGTCTGATACTCATGAGGGATAGTTTAAAAGAGGTTTCTCAAGGAAAGCACAGGATGGGAGGATAGTGGAGTGTTGAAAAGGTACTAGAATTATAGTTTTGCTTAATCAAACCAACATTTTATGCTTTCTATTTTTTCAGTGAGACAAACAATTTAAACCTATGTAGTTTTTTAGAAGAAAAAGAGCAGAACAATCAATCTGGTGTGTCAAGTCATGGATAACATGTACTACTTAGAGATGGGTATGGAAAGTGCTAATGCATAATGTCCTTTTAAAACTTTTTGTTTTAAGATTGTTGCTAAAGAAAGGGTGGAAATCAAAAATATTTTAAAATATCTAAAATACAGCTGAACTTTCTGTCTTGAGACCACTATGAATTTAAAATTCAGCCACGCGTAGTAAAGTCCCACAAGACCAATAAACTCCTTAACTCCTTCTTAATCAGTTTTTTTGGACGTTTTAAGAACTGCTTAAGTTTTGGGCTGCTCCTCTGTGCAGAGATAATGTGTCCCAGACAGAAGGTAAATTGTAGTAGGTAGACTTCCTCATCAGAAATGAAGTTCATCATGTGACATAGCAATCTTTCACATTTATTTCCAGTTTCTGGAAATCCCCTTTCCTTATTCTTTGAGCACTAAAACCAAGATAATGAATTTGTGAAGGATTAGTTGTGTAAGGAAACCATTAGTTGTGTAAGGAACCATGAGGGTAACAGATCCCCTCTGGGGTTTGTTTTGAACAGCCCTAGACCATGTTTATGTAGAAAAACTCCTCAGGTGCACAGATCCTCCCATCAGTGCCTGGTGTCCTGAGGCAGGGGAAGAGGGATGTGACTTTCAGCATTTTGGGCATTGCAGACCCTCCGAGATTGGCTGCCTTGTCTGCTGACACTCCCTGCTCTCTGAAGAGTGTGACTGCAGCATTAGCTACTTTTCCACTGGGCTTTCCTGCTGATGCCATGAAATCATAGCTGTGGAAGGGGTTAAAGCATATTTCCTGCTGCCTAAAGCATGCAAAGCATTTATATCTGCTGGAGATGGGCACTGCTGCGCAGTGCTTGGAGGCTCAGGTACTTTGGGACAGAGCTGAAAGAGGGTGAAGAAGTCAGGTAGCCCTGTCCCTCCCTGGTTTTTGCCATGGGTGTGCACAGCTGTTTTTATTCCCACTTCCAAAGAAAGAAAGTCCCTTATGGCCCTTAACATTTGAGAAGCCTTAGATTTTTTTCCGTGTTTTTAATTTAAAATATCATTTGAGTGTTCTGTAAAAACACTGTATGTTAGAAGTGGATGTGGTGTTTTCTACCTTTGGAGCTCTGGTTACTTCTGCTCTCTCAGTTTTCTGAAAATAAGAAGATAGAAATGTTTCATTTTAATATAAAGGAAAACCAGTTCAAGCATTTGGGCAGCCATGACTCTTGAGAGGAGGTGTTTTATTTTTTCCTTCAACTGCTTTATGTAGTCAGCACGCACAAAGCATCTTGATGTGAGCACTATGAGATCTGGGGACAAGGAGTCGTAGTGATTGTCATTATTTTAATTCCTTTTAAAAGTTTTATTCTGGATTGAAATGAGACAAGAAAGCTCCTGAGTCTGGTTTTATGTCTTCATTCACTTGTTTATTATTTTGCTGAGCTTTGAAAAGGCAATATTGAAGCTGAGGTACGGAGGGGTACTATCTATGTCTTTAGCTATTTATTTTAAAATTCCACTAGCTCCTGCTTAACACTGGGATTTTTAATGGCAAACAGTTCCAGCCAGCACCTAGTGCAGATTATGGGCAAATTAATAAAAAAAGAAAAAAAAGACAGCTTTTTAATGTTTAGAAACACCTCAAGTCAAACATGCACTTTCCAGTATTTTTCCTGTGGAGGTTGCCCTGTGACGAGCTCATTGCTGCGAGCAGCTGAAAAGTGCTGAGATGTGAGAGCCTGGGTGTGCTCCCGGCAACAGCTCCTTGCACGGCACGTCAGGTCAGAGCTTGGCTTTTATAGCTCCCCAAATACATATTTATTCACATGTTGTTTCTGTTAAAATTCCAAATGAGGCTTCAAGGTCTATAAGAAGAATATGTGTTGGGAATCCTATTTAAATCACTGGAGAGAGGTGCTTGGAAAAAAATCTGTGTCTGTGTTACTAATGGCATTATTTTGCAGTGTAGTTGATGAAGAAAATGGAACAAAAGGGAAGGGAAATATTTTTTCAGTTGAAGATGTTTCCATCAGATGTTAAAATGTTTTTGAATCTAATGTTAACAAAAAAAAAAATTGCTCATAAACAATTGTGTTGCAATAATGAAAGGTCTAATATAAATTATTTTAAATGCTAGACATATTGCATTATTTACTCTCTTTGCCTCAAAAATATAGCATGTTATATGTCCTGAAGCATGTCTCATTCATTCATCAAGGACATTTTTAACTCCACAGTTATATGGTATAAATGATCTGAGGAACAGCTTTTTAAACTGTGTATCAGATCAGGTGTAACTTTAAGTCAAATACTTTTTTTCCTGGAATTATTTGAATTTCCATTGCTGTAAATTAAAAAAAAAAAAAGTAATTAAATAAAGTTATTCATGCAACAATATTTTTAAAAAATAATTTCTCCCCTGCTGGTGTTGGTCTGTGACTTGCTTGGAACCATGGCAGGAGGTTTTGTTAAGATTGTATGTGTAGTCCTTAATTTCTGTTACTAGCTACTAAAAGGACACTGAAATTAATGAATCTTTTTAAATGTGTCACATATTTTAGTCCAAGCACCAGATCACAGTCACAGTTTGAACTTTAGCCACTTTATTTCCCTAAAAATTCTCCCAGCAGTTTCAGCCAAGGGGAAAAGATTCTTCCCTCCATGTCTAAAAAATTTAAACTGTTTTTACTATTTAAAAAGTACACTTATAGAGGCCCAGCAGCATGATAAAAATATTTCTATTGAAAATCTTCACTAAAAAACCAAAATGTTAGCGTCTTGAAGCAATCTCCTTTTTGCTTACTCAGTGTCAACATTTACAAAGGAAAAATCGCAATAATATGGAAGATTACCTTTTATTTTCTAGCATCTGTATGTAGGCTAAGAAACAGCACCTGGGAGCTAGACAGCAGATGAAAGTCATAATACTGAGGCAGGGCAACCAAATGAATCTCGAAAATCATTTTATGAAATAGTTTCTGCCTTAGTACTTTTACTCTAACACGATCTCACCACGCAAAAAATGAAACAAAGAATTGATATAAGGAGGTTCTGGAAGAAATTAATGTATAGCTAATAAAGCCAATGCAATTTCTATTTTTTCCCCTCGAGTTAGATTTGAAAATAAGTTCGTTTCAGTAAAAGCTATGGATACATCACAATGCCAGGGAAATTGCAGATAAGCCGGTCACTTCCCCTCATTCTCTGCTCTCACCATGTGGTGGCAGCCTAAGGCATGCGTTCACCAGGCATTTTCGTCTTTATGACTGCAGCCAGAAATAAAACATCCAAATATTGCTCCACTGATACTTTCCATTGCAGGCAGCAAAGGACTTGCTTTTGAAAAAGCTGAGCCGTATGGCCCATCTCTGTCAATACTGATGATCCTTTCTGAAAGCATGGTAAGACAAAAAGAGAAAGGTGAGATCAAGATAATAGCAGAAGCCAAAAGCTCAAGAAAATGTGCTGAAATAATTTTGGAAGATAAGTGACACAGCACCTTCGTTTTCCCCTGTGGTTTGTTTGAGCATTGACTGAAATTTTGGGCATGTTCACGAGCTGTTCCCTCTCTCCGTCCCCACCACACCCTGCCATTTTCATTTTTATACTTGCATCTGGTTTGGTTTTATCCTCTTGACCCCCAGATATGCCAGGTCAGTCCCAAACTACAAGCACACTTGCAGCCTTTGGAGTGGAGCAGATGACTTTGTGCACTGTGTTCTGTCCCCATGCTGCATGAGACTTTTGTGACTGCTGCCTTTGTCTTAGGTTCCCTGTGAAAATAGTTCATAGAATTCAAAAACAACAACAACAACAACAGAAAATCTTTCTTCAATTTCTAAACGTCATGAAAAAATATGTTCCATCTTGCTTTAGACCTCAAACATGTAGAGAGAGAGTAAGTATTTTTAATTTAATTTGCTCATGGAATGCTTATTTTGGGATGTCCGTGCATGTCACTTCTGCAATATTGTTGTCTCTGGCTATTCAATTTTCTCTTTTTCCTTTTTCAGTCTTCATTAGGCAAAATCACTGTTCCTGTTCATCTTTCCATCTGTGCAGCTTTTTTGTAAGGGTCCATGTCTTGTGCCCATGCTCTTCTCCTATAAAACTTCTTCCTTCATCTAGCATTGTCAGATCCTTAGACTGCTAGGACTTATGTTATACGCTCCTTAACTAAACTACGTACATATTTAATTATTAGAATTCCATTTCTGTGTTCTCATAATAAATCCTATTTAATATGTAATTCCTTGAGGTCTCACCAGTGTTCCCTGGGGTAAATTAAAGGTAAATTGAAGTTGCCGCCATCAATGTACTATGTCAATTGCCTGATTAATTTGATCTCCTCTAAACTAATTAACAATAAAGTTAAATAATTCTAGTTTGCTCAGACCTACAGTGAATGTTTCTTCTCCTTGCCCTCATTCAATATGCACTGATTTAAACCATCTTCCAATATATTTTTGCTCTTGGTGCATCACTCAGTTTCCATTCCACGTGACAGTAATCACATCCAAACGAAGAAAGAATTAAATAAATGTGATGTGTCGTGACACACTGTATCAGATGCTTTCCTAAATTAAAGGAAACCACCCACAGCTTTGGAATCCCTGCTAGGCACATCACCCCCTTTTCCCTTTGAAGCCAGGAAGCTGCACGTGGATCTGTGGCGGAACTATCACGACTTCCAGCCCATCCTTGGTGCCGGGGGGCCGTTGCGCACCTTGCTGCGCCTTCCTTTGTTACCTTCATTGTTACTTACTTGTTGCTACCACAGCCCAGTGACGGGTGTGTTCATGTCCAGAGCCGCCAAGAGCCCAAATCACAGAGGGCTGGTGTCGTGTCTGCACAGTGTTAACGCTGTTTTTAGCCTAGCACATGCCCACAACACCTCCAGGATGTGCCAGAGCCAGGATGCCACCACAGGTTTGTGTTCCTCAGCGAGGGGAAGGGTCACAGAGGGGACCGTCCCTGGGGTGGTGGCAGCAGGGAAATGGGCAGAACTTGGCAGCAAGGGTGTGAGGAGGTGGAGGGAGCTTCAGTCCCCACCTGGGTGACTGCGAGGCACCCGCTGAAGGGGGCTCGTGCTGTGCCATGGCTTGCATGCATGGGGCTCAGCCGGCTCTGTTCTTCCAGTAATTCAGTCAGGACAGTCACGTCTTTGCCATGTGGAGTCAGTTATCGAGTCACAGCGAATTACTGAGGAAAGGATTTCATAATTAAAAAGGACAATAAAGCGAAGAGCTTTCCACAACAGTGGAGTCCAGAATCACAATGATGACATATGAGGAAAAAGAAAACAATTGCATTTGGGCTTGGTTTAAGGCTGGGCAGCACCTCGTCAGAAGACAGCTTGGTCCTGTTCTCCCAGCAGCCTACAGAGTCTCAGAATTAAAGGGGTGACAAAGAAAGAAGGTGGGAAGGAAGATATCCCCTCTGACCTTGATGGTTAGACAGGGAAAGAGAGTGCTCCAGGGGTATCAGATGGGAAGCAGGCCCACGACTGGAAAAACAGATAATCACTGCCAATTGTTAAGGTGTAATAACAGCACTTTAATTAAATATTAATTATAAATAATTAAATATTAATTATTAACTAATAATTAAATATGTACGTGTTAAAGGAATCAATGTAAATTCTTAGATCAGGTGGATGGAGAAATAGGTAGTATATATTTTAATTCAATTAACCCTCTAAATATTGTCCTTATGGATTAGTACAGCATGGTATTATTCATTTCAGCAGTGCTAGCTAGCAACAATAGGACTTATCGATTAGAGATGTGCAATATTCATCTGGTTTGAGGTTTTACTTTATATGTGAGCCTCACCTGGTGTTTGATGATGTTCACTGGGATACGAAGCAGAGCTCTATTTTGTGCATGTCATGCCTGGTTGATGGCTTCAAGTGAATCTTTAATTGTGTTTCACTTTGGTTTTATTTACCTGTGACACTATTAGAGGAAGTGCACTGGTTGCAGGTCTACATTAGACAAACCTGGTCCACTTACATTGCCATCACAAAGATATCCTTGGGAAGTTCTGTGGGAGTTCTTGCTCTATTTAATTAGCTGTTAGTAAACCAATATTTTTTCAAATACCTCAGGCTTTCATTTCAGCAGGTCTTCCCTGGCTTTAATGATAGCCACCATTGAAGTAATGTCTAAATTCACTCTTAATTCGAGAGATATTGAATTGCGTAAGATTTTCAGCATCCAGACCAGAAATAGACTCTATTTATTTTTTTATTGGTAACATATTTTCTTAGGCAAGTCACCTGGATAATAGATATGTTTGTGTGGGGGAAAGCCTGTCTACAGAATGTGGGTGTGGTTTTATTTTTATCTGAAAGATGTAAATAAATGTCATTACATGGCTCTATACTAAACAACTGTGGACATAAGTGAAGATGTAGGAAAAATTGTTTTCACTTTTACATGGAAATTACTGAGAATGGTTAAGAACTATAAGTGAGACACTATCAACAAAGCAATATTGTTATGACATGCAGAAGTTAATAGGTAATTAGGTTAACTATTCACTCACATGATGTTAGTGGTCCTTTAGTGATGAGCAAATATTGAAGAAGAGCACCATATTAATCTGTAAATTCATCTGTAAATACTTCAGAGTCTCCAGTGTGACTTACCAACTTCTGAAATGCCTTATGAAGCAATACAGTACCTTTAAATATAGTTTTTTATACCTGGTAATTATAACATCTATGTCACATGTATCATGACGTGCATTTTTCTCCTTGATCTCATGGACAAGTGTTGTCTGAAGACTCTGAGGCATTTAGCAATGCATCCTCTCCTGGATCGAAGAAAACTCACATCTGTCTCTCAGCTTGACATGGTCATTAAAAACATCCCCTCCCTCCCCCAGTTACAGAAAACAACTCTGAGACAAAACCTATGCACAAAAGCCATTAGAATTTGTTTAAATTAATTTTTGTTGGCATTTAAAGCAAATTCCATGGAACTGACCACAAATATTTAAAATGTCTCTCCTGGGTAATGGTAGCACAATGGGAGTGGAAAAGGAACAGCACACACCTGGATATACAAATTCCCCAAATCAAAGGGTTAAAAACAAGGGATCATTCATTCTTAATGGATACTAAACCCAAATTCACCAAACAGCTGTCGCATGACTTGAAACAAAAGCTGCAAGCGGCAAGTTTTAATATAAAAATGTAGACGAGAGGGAGCACAAAACATCTCTGATCCTCACATATCTAAAAGCATGAAACCTCTACTTTTTCCTTGCACTGGTAACAGGCAGTCAGTTTGCCTCCTTTTGCCTGACAGGTTTGCCTCTGTCTTTCAGACAGCTGTGGCTGACAGACACTGCTGGAGCTGAGCTGTGTCAGCTTGCCTCACCGTCCAGCATTGTTGGCTGCACACAGAAGGGTATTAGTGCCTGGTTTGCGACCACTGTAGTTAAACACCTTAAAGCCTATAAGTAAACTTGCCTGTAAATCAAAAAGGCAGAGAGTTTTCTCATTTCATCAAGGGTAGTTTTACTGTCTGCTGTCACCACAGCTGTCAGCAGGATGCTTAACTGCTTTAATTGTCTAAGGGCTCGTTCTGTCACCCTAACTAATTGTTTAGATCTGCTAATCTGCATCCATCATCTGTGAAGGGGCTAAGGCTGTTCTCATCTTCCAGTTTATAGGAATTGGCTATAGCGAATCCGTAACAGGATCTGCAGGGTTTCCCTACTACCCTGTTGCTTGCAGTCAGGTCAGTGATGTTCTGTGAGCTGGTGAGGATGAGGAGCATAAAATCTGTAGGAGTCAGTAAATCACAGCAGCCACCCAAAGGATGACATAACAAGAAATAACAGCACAGTGAACTGCTGTGGCCCTCTAATGTTGAGCCCAGATAGGGATGGATAGAGACTCTATGTCAAAACTTTAAATTACCGAGCCCTTAGATAGATCTCACTGTATTTGCAATGGTGTGTGCTTTGTTTGTGTTAGGTATGAAAAATTAATGATGTGAGCATACATTGCTTCTGTATATCAAAACCTTTTTTTAAATGATTCATTGCATTGCAAAGGACTTTCATCTCAACTTATTTATACAACTTTCATACAGTTTATAGCACTTCATTCAGTCAAATATTTATCAAAATCCATTTATTTAAAGACCCTTTTCTGCACATATTGTTTAGATATGTAATGTCATCATTTTTTGTGTCTTCTTTTCCCTTTTTTGTTTCAGTGCCCTTGGAATAAAGGCTTGGGAGTCCTTAGGATTTTCTGGTAATTCACTAAAAATTTCCCTTGAGTTAGCCAAATACTTTTTAGAATTTATATTGAACTGAAATAATCTGAACTCTGTAAGAAGAATTCTGGCTTAAGTGAGGACCATCCCCCAGTCAGCAAATCCTGGGCTGCATCTGTTACCCATCACAAGTTACCAGCTGCTGACCCTGCACTATTCTACCTAAAGTCTTGGCCAAATCATAGAAAATTATTTTTTGTGACTGTAAGTTAGTGTCAAGGTTTATTTACATCTTACTTCATATATTTCAGTCTGCCTAAATTTTAATTCTGGTTCATCACACAGTGGTGTTATGGAGCTGGCATGCTGGCATCATGAAACTAATTGTAAATGCTTGCTCTGGTTAGTTGTCAAGTAACCTCTTTGCCTTGTTTCACCTTTCTCTTTTGAACAATGTTTTCTGCTCTTTCTTGTCCTTGTTGCCTTCTTTCCCTTAGGCCAGATGCCACAGCTGCCTTGAGTGCTTGACTGAGGATGCTAAGCCAAGCAGGAGAAGCCACATGAAGTCAAGCAGCAGCACAGCTCTGCTGCTGGCCACAGACATGCTAGTTACCACCTACAGGGATGGAAAGGCTCTCACTAGGCTAAGGAAACACATGAATGTTATTTAAGGTCTTTGGCCTTTGACACTCTCTAGTTCTTCCAATTAAATACGTGCAAGCACTCAGGCATAACCGCAAGATACTTGTCATATCTGACACTTTTCTTCTACAATCTCCTTCATTACAACAGTTGGAAACTGCTCCAAGGGGCTTTCAATTTAGTTTGTGTTGATATGTTGAGTCCTATGTGGAGGGCACGCTGAAAATGCATAAAACCCAGGTTGCTCTGAAGGATTAAAGATTAATTGAAAAGAAAGGTGGAGCGTGGGAGGAAAGGAACATTCTGGTTTAGAAATGGGCAATGTAAATGCTTAAATGTCATAAATGTTAAAAATTAAGGGCACTTCTTTTAAAGTATGTAATTTAATAGATTCCTCTATTGATGACTAAACCATATAGGGTTTGCTACATTTGCTTAAGTGAAAAAGACACCATAGGGTAAATGAGCTCCTAATCTCAGCTTTTCAGCTAAGTTTCTGAATTGTGATGGGATGACTTTTGCCCTAAGAGATTAACTGAATTGGTCTCACACAGGAAATCTATGGCAGAGCCAGGAAGCAACTTTACTGCAGAGCTTTACTTCTACGACAGGACCCCATAAAATCAGTAGCCATGATAGCCAGGAGATGACCTGTTCTCTCCCACGTTCACTGCTTCTCTGTAGACTTTTATTTTCAAGGGAAGTGATTACAGAAAACTCTATAAGACCTCATTTCTCATTCTATAAATGTTCAAATCTTAATAAGGGCACAATTATGAGAAAGTAGGTTTTAAATGAACCAAGTCTGTGCCAAGTAGATGAAGGAATCTTTGAAGTGATCCCACCTTTGATTTATGTACTGGCTAAACCTTGAGTTTCAATCTAGATTTCCTCAGCAAATCTCTTAAATCAAAAGTTTCATTGCACTGCCGTTCAGAAATTAATCTGACAGTGAGACTAAGGGGGAAAATATTGTACCGCAGAACAGTAAACTGCTGTAACTCTGAAGTTAAACTGAAAGTAAAGAAAAACATGCTTTGCCTTATTAGTCTGATAGGGCTTTAGCCAGCCCACAACTTCCCCCTGACTCTTGGCCTGCACCCTTTTTCTTAGGGAGATTTCTGATTTTGGCTACAAGTTCACTGAAATAAGCCCTCTCTTTGTGGCTGGAATCACAGGCTCCATTCAGCCCAACGTAAGGACAGAGCAGTATTTTAGATTGAATTTATCCAAATATTATTGGTATATTATGTTTCATAATTACTTTGGATCTTTCTTCTTCTTACCATAGAAATGCATTTTGGCTCTACAGTCACACAGTCCTGACACCTCAGATGTAATGGTTCTTACAGAGCCATGAGGTGGTTGTTGGTCTCTTTTCTTTATGAACCCAGTTTAGCAGAGCATTTAACAAGTGTTAAAACTCATCCCCCTTCCGCAAAATGCTCTGGGTAAGCTGTGCTTGACCTCAGGGCAGCAAGCCTAGTGCTGAGGGCTGAGGACTAATGAGCTCGTTTTGAGCCACTATAATTGCACAGTTTCTGGAAAGCAAGAGAGTTGTGTTTGAGTTTGTCTGGCAGAGGAAAGACCTGAGCCCCAGCCTTTCCCTCCTGGGAGAGGGCCCTTACCACGAGGGCATGTGAAGCAAGATCAGTGCTATTTGGAGAAGAGGTCAAAAAGACCATTAGAGGACTGAGCTACATTCCTAAATCTAGTCAAAACTTAAAAACCTTGAGTCTTAGTCATGCTCAGACAAGATATAGAGAAGATTTCAGACAGTCTATTTCAGGGCCCTTAGCATGTTGTGGGTATCTGCAGCTCTTCGCATTTAGGAAACCTATTTTCCTGTCTTCGCTGTCTGAAATCTTCTCCCAGAGCCAGGCTTTGCAGTCCCTCGCTGGATCTGGTGCTCTGGTACCTAAGGTTCCTGGGAGAAAAACTATGCTAACTACATTTGCAAACTAGTCACTCACTGTGTTGAATGCAACCACATAGAAAATGAAGACTTGTACAATTCAGCAAGCAAATTTAAGCCCTTTAAATTAGCTTTTAAAATTTCTCTAGTGATACGGCAAGTCTTGCAATTGCTTTTAATAGTTTCCTGTACCAGTCTTGACATCTATAGTAAATGGACAGAAATGTTACAGTACATGTGAGTAGATCATCATTTGCCATCAAGTCTGACCGATAGAGGGTTCAAAAAACTCATTGTGAAATAAAGATGTCTGTATTTAAGAATTAGAAAAAAACAACGTGTTTCTATCAGATCGAAGATCAGCTGAGGGAAGACACAGGATTATTTCTGAGATAATCAAAGAGATGGTATGTTCAGTGAACCACATGTCCTCTGCTCAGGCTGGAAGTAAAGAGGTGTCAGCAGAAGAAGGGTGGGCAAGTGCAAAGAAGAAGGGCCTCTGTAGGAAATGACCAGGCATGGTTCTGCTGCTGAATTTGGCATAAGTGCTGTCTGCTTTCCCTGAAATTGGGGGAATGGGAAGAAATAGCAGAGAAGGAAAGGAATCAGCAGGGGCAGGCGACCTTCACAAAACATGACAGAATATTGCAGATGTGCAGCCTTTGATCAGAAGTCAAACTGTAGAAACATTTTGTGCCATCCCCTTATGGGAATAAATGTTGAAGACGTCAAAAGAGCATAGTAACATCTCTGGTGCATGCTATTGCACCAGAGAGAGGAGTCTGACTCCTCTGATTTATTAAATTTTGCTTTCCTGTGAGCAGAATGTCTCTTAAGGACTCCTTGATGCTGTTTCTCTTAGGATTGTATAAATGCAGTCATATTTCTTTCCAAGTCTTCTCATATACCACCTGCTGCCTTCCAAACTGGTCAGTGTCCTCAGTTGTTATTACTGTGGGAGAAACTATATAAGAAGAATGAAGCACATAAGAAAAATGAAAAATTTGGGAGACATGATGGCTGGGACAGTTGTGAGATATAAAGTTCTGAAGGCTGGTGGTTGTTTTAAATGCAGGACTCCTTTGTGTAGTCCTTCAGTCAGCACTGCATGCTGTTTTCATGCTTTTGATGTCACGTGTATTGCTGAGATGAGTGAGGGTTGTCACACAACGTTTATTCATTCTTAACTTATAACTGCCTGTATATAAGTTTTCATGACAAATTAGAACATGATTGAATTATATAAAGCAATTTTTTTCCTTTAGAATGCATTTCCACATATTTCCTTATGTTTCAGTAGAAGCAAGTATATTGGTTAGAGAATCATTTTAGTGGCTTCCTTTTCTCATGTGCAAATCTAGTGTTATTAATTGCAATATATTTAAAAGGCACAGGGGAGTAGAGGAGCACTTCTCCTGCATTAGCCAGCAATGTCTGTGGGAGCTGTAGTCTCTAGTTGCCCTTGCAGCTCTGATGTCTGTGATGGCTGCTACATGAGGAGTCAGGAAAAAGTCTCACATATCAAAAACATGAGAAATTTTGAAGTGCTCTTGCCACAGCTAAGTTTAAAACTATAGGAGTTGAAACTCAAGAAGTCTTAATGCTCTTGCCAACAACACAGTGGCTGCCATTTTGAAATAATATGTTCCCTGATGGCTGCAGAAGAGAAAAGGTGAGGAGCTGACAGGGCTTTTGCTTTTCTGTTGGTGTGCCTAGACAGCATTTGTTGTCTTGCTCATGGATCAGCAACACAGTGGTCCTAGAAAACTCTGGTGAGACCTCCTTTCCTTGGTAGATCTGATATCTGGAGGGTGGTGAGGCACTGGAACAGTTGTCCAGAGGAATTGTGGATGTTTTAATCCCTGAAAGTGTTCATGGCCAGGTTGGATGGAGCTCTGAGCAATCTGATTTAGTGAAAGGTGTCCCTGCCCCTAGCAAATGGGCTGGAACTAGAAGATCTTTAAGGTCCCCTCTAACCCTGGCCATTCTATCCTGGGGAAGGAAAGCCCTAAGCCAGAAGCCCCATTTGCCAGAAGCTCTGCCTGCAGATACGTGCCAGATCTGCATCCAGAGCACAGAAACCATCACCTGAAGTCAATTGTATCACCAATGGAGATGAGCCAGATCTATGCCAGACTACTTTCTTATTTTGGCCAACTTTGGCTTACTTCTGAGCAGAAAAAAGCTACTAGTGGCAGAAGGCCCTGATTCAGTGGAATATGCTGTGCACTGCCTGAAATCCTTTCTGATTCCCCAGCACATGGGTGCTGAATGCAGAGAAGACTCTGTGACAGGCCAAGTCACTGTCCTCAGAAGTCCTGATGCTTTCTACGGGGATGATCAACTTTGACACAGATCTGGGTGCTGGTGTGTTCCTACGTGATAGGTGTTCAGGTCTGTGACTGTCCTAGCAGTTTATTTCTTATTACATTAGTGGCATAGCTCAGTGTAAATAAACAAAGCCTTAGTTTCCTGGGAAAAATGATGCTTACATAGCACTTACAGTTCTCAAAGAACTTCTGTTCGATCTCCACACTAATGTGGTTTCACAAGGAGACTGAGATTATTTTATTGCCCCAGGATGCCAGGAAATTTTCATTTGACTTCCTCAGATCTCTAGGATAAAAGTGGAACAGTAAAAAAAAAAGAATTCCCTTTGCTGTCTTAGATTTCTGTTCTTCAGGAAAATATGTTATGTTTTCTAAGATCTGATATTCTGTAGTTTATTTTTAACTTAGTGACAGTATTATTTTACTTTTTTTTTTCCACAGAGGAATATCTTGCCCTCTGTTGCTTCCTGCTCCTGGCCTTTTTTATAGGCTTATTTTTCTGTGTGGAGTGTAGATAATGCTTTTCACACTTCATTGATTTTTTTTTTCAGTATATGTTTCCTGTCTTTGTAGAAAACAAAGGAGTCAATAACCCATAAAGAAAATAAAACTATCATTAATAAACTGCCAAAAACCAATAGGAGACCATTTGTTTGGTAGTGTCATGTGAAAAGGTTTGGTGCTGGTGAAAAAGTTATGCTGTAGCAAGCTGATAGCTATCAGGGGGTGATATAATGAACATGTGAGAAAGAACCACGTGTTCTTTAATTAAAAAGAAAAACCAAACAAAAAAAACCCAACGAAAAAAAAAACAACCAAACATCAAAGCAAATCTATACCTCACATATTTTAACCCAATATGAATGTCAAGGGCAAATCTTTCCAAAAGCTTTATCCTCTTATTCAGTTAAACTAGGTAAAAATGGCATAGAGATGATCTATACATGTGATCCATAGTTGCTTACTCTCAGCAAAACTGTATTTATCTTGACAAATGGTATTCTTACTTGTCAGGCTAAAGTCAGAAAGCTCCTGGATCTTTCTGTGTCCTTCTCCTAAATACCAGTTCCTCACAGAAGCATTCATAGATGTACAGATCTCCTGTACTGTTGGAGGTGAATGCCTCCCAGCAGGCAGCAAGAAGAGGTGTGTGGGGACTCTGCCTGTCTGCCTGGAGTGTGAGAGCCTGTCAAAGCAAGGTGGGTGGTTTCTGTTCATGGGGCCAGGGAGAGAGGTGGTGGCTTGTGGTGAGGGGCGTGTTTTTGACTAAGAGGTTCAGCAGTCCCAGACTGTGGGCCTCAGCTTTGCCTTTTGTTACCACTCTTGATGTCAACCCAGCCCTGGAAATCGTTGGATGTGCTTGAACTCAGTTTTGTGAACACTGAGAAGCAGGACCCTGCTCTGTGTCTGTTCCCATCAACTGAGAAATGTGCAGAAGTACTTGGGATGAGATTAGCAGAAGTAGTCCAAACTCTCTTTAATTCTCTTCCAAGTTAAATCTATTTGCCCTTGGCCCCATCAGACCTGGAGTTAGCTAAGTCAGGAGCATTTCTAACAGCCTTGCTCATATGCTACAGACAGAGGATTTCAACTTGATACAGCCAGAATGCTTGCAGGTTGGTTTCTTTTACAAAAACAGACTTTTGTATTGACTTAAACATTCTCCTGCAGCTACACAGTGCTCCTGTGTGGTCACCTACCTTGTGTCACAGCCCAGATCAGAACAAATGATGAATAGTGAGCTTGTAAGAGAAACATTCTGTTCCCAGTAACGTGCCAGAGCTCTTCCCAGATCCCTTCTGCAACAGTGAAGTGAGGCAGCTGAAACATCCAGGACACAGACCTGTCTCTCTAGGTGTTGTTCTACAACATCTTGTTTTGTCCCGTTTCAAACATATGTATTTGTTAATGCAATAGTAAACTGAGTCAACATCTGACTTTTGAAAAGACATGCGAGACAAAAATCTTGGGTTGTAAGAATGAAATACAAGGGTGCATTTGTGAGTCACACACATTCTTTCCTGTTTGTTTATGGTTTTGCTTAGGTTTTATAATCTTTTTACCTTTTGTGTAGCCCCTTTACCCAAAATATCTGCTGGAAATTACAGATAAAAACTGAACTGTCAAACTAAAATGTCTGTCTTTGTTTTCACAAGCCTTTCAGAGACTAAGTTGCACAAGAAAGGAAAATCCTGAGTTTTGCCCTTAAAAGAGCACGATCCCACCATACCTAAAATCCATGACAGGAACTAACTCTTTCAGATCTGGTTCCTCTGTGCACCCCTCATTTGTGTACAGAAATGTCTGGATCATCTCCTGTCTCCATCCAGATTTAGTAGCAGAGTGCTGCTGTGGGACTTCTCGCTGTAACACCAAGCCTTCCTGCACATATTCTGTTCTATTGATTTCATTGAAATCCCATTATAAGTTACTTTCATTCCTCTGTTTTTAAGATATGTTACCAGTGTATTTTTTTGATATTGCTAAAGGAACTCTACACAAAAATCTTTGGCAGTAAGACTGATAGAACCTAATATATTACTTACCAGACTGTTTAAAGATAATATTACTTCTCAAAGGACTAGACGTCTTCCAGGCAGCATCTTTTGCCCAGTGATCTTGTTATCCAAACAAGTCTATGGCTTTGAAATGGAAATAGTTTCTTCTAAATAGCTGTATTAGGATTTCCATGAGCCATGAAAAATGTGTCCTTGAATTCTTTATGAAGGAATTGGGTTCAGCATGTTGCATTTTTTGAGTACTGTGTTTGCTTCTATGTTTTAGGGTTTTTTTCTCTTAAACAGTGAGAAAAGGGGAAATATTTCAACATCCACATGAAAGAGGCATAAAGTGGATACAGTGCAATATAGACAAAAGCTTAATATTGTAATCACCTATCTACTTTGACTGTTAAATTAAAGTGATAGACAAAAGATCCCTTCTGTGACAGATAAATCTCCATCAGAGGAGTCTAAGATCTTACTCAGGTTTGGTATTAAATATTACATTACTTTCTCATGTTAACATTTGTTCAGACATATGTTCTTTTCCTTCTAGTCTTGTTGGACTTCTTAGGCCGTTTTTATAAGACAGCCTTGACTCTGCACTAAACCATGCCACAAACACGTTACTTAATCTAACTGGCACATTGTAAAATTTTACACATGCGCTCATCCAGATAATTACACAATTAATTTTCACTTAGTACAGCCGAAACGGGGATAATGAAATTTCCACTGGTGTACTGTTACGTCCGGGGGTTACAGGTCAGCTTCCTGTTTGGATAAGGGTGAGTTTAAAGAGGATTTCTGACAGTCTCCTTACTTCAACTGATTCTAAAAACATTGCAATGGAATTTCAATTTGCAGCTAAGTTCAATGGAAGGAGCAGATGTTGGGAGTGTGTCTCTATCATTGGAGCCTTTTCTCAGAGCCCTTTCTATGCAGGTGTAGTCAAAAGTCAATCTTCTTCATCCCACTCTTTATTTGAAGGTAGAGTTAAGCTGACACTGGATATTAATTTCTGCACTGAACTGTAGCTGCTTTGCAGAACTATCCCTAGCCTGAACAACTTTTCCCTGTTGTAAAGTTGGCATTTCAAAGGGGTGCTTTCAGAAGACAAGAGCAGGGCTTTTCCTCCTGAGGATGTGTAGTAGGAATGTCACAACAATAAAACACAACCAGAAAGAACTGAGGCAAACTTACAGATCTTTGACAAGTCTTGTTTTTTGGCACCAAAGTATATAGTGGCATACAAAACCAACAATGATTTGATATGTAACTGCAAATTTTGTGACCCTAAAATAACAATGCTCCTGATGGTCACCCATCAAACCTGGAATAAGAAATTTAGTTTTTTGTGGAAAGTACTTATACATGGGTATTTGCTGTTGCACACCTTTCCTGTCTACAGATCCCCTCAGAAGATGTTCTCCTATCTGAAGAGCTTTATTTTCTGTTCCTTACCATCTTAGACCTTAGCTGGGGGTCATGCTGGGCAGGTGATGAACCCCCAAACACTGACTCCTGCAGGTAAGCCATGGCCCCAGGTAGAAGGGAGTGCAAAGGAAGACTCAGCCACTGGACCAGTCTGTCCTGTGTTTTCACTGATGCACAGGACTGTCCTGGCTTGTAATAAGAGGTGCTTTTTAAGAGGTGCTGCAGCTCAGAGCCACATGAACACAGCTTTTGCTGTTTCCAGGTTCCCACAGCACACTGGCAGAGGCAGGAGGCTGGTCACAGATAGGTAAACTCACCTTGCCTCAGTGCCAACTCTAAGTCAAGTTCTTCCACCTCAGAGTCAAATTGTGGTAATGCTAACATTTCTATCAATGTCACGGGCTACAGGGTTAGGTCCTAAGGGCAGAACACACTGTTAGCTGTGTATGAATGTGTAATATATCAGAGCACACCCCTTGCGAACAGCAACTTCATGTGATGTGCATTTTTGTATTTGGGCCTTGATCACAGGCTGGAGTTGCACCATCCTTTAATAAGTGTAGGAAAAGAATTACTTGCAGAAGAGACAGATGTTTACACAGTCATTGATTTTGTGCATTTCCTCTTTCTCTTTCTGTCCAGCTTCTTCAGTGGGTTTTACACCATGCAGTTCAGAAAGCACTAGCACTTCTTATGGTAGGCCTTGTTTCTGCATTCTTTCCTTTTCTTCTCTTTTAATATCTCTCACGTTTTGTTTGGGTGTTTTTGAACTCATTTAGTAGTCCTGCTTTATTCAGAACTTGAAGTTTCATGCTGTTTTCCTCTATTTCAGTCTCTTTGATGCCTTAAACATATTTCACATGTTTTTAAGGCTTCAAAGTGTCTTAAATAATATGCTTTCCTTCCTCAAGTAGCTAAAGATGTAACTAATAAAATCCCCCCTCTGTAGACCACACCTTATGTTATCAGTGCCTAGAGACCAGCTTTAGACACCTGGAGCTACAGATGGATGCACTATACAACCCTGACCATCAGACATGTCTGCACATTAATAAAGAAAGATGGAAACCCTCCAACTCAGATATTTCAAAAGAAGCATAAAAATTCTGTTTTACTGATCCATTGGGAAAAAAGACACATGAACTGAGTTTACTAAAGATCCATAGACAGTCCTTGCATCTCCTTTCAACATCAAGGGTTACCGTGGCAGCAAAGGGCATGTATGTTTTACGAAAGGAAGGAGATGATGTACTACACTACAGACATTGCTGTTTGTTGTTACTCCTGTCTCAGAATGCAGAGCTCCAAGTGAAATCCCTGTCTGACATTACTTGGTGATCAAGTATACAGATATTCACCTCCAAACAAATACAAGCAATGCTTTCATTAAAAAGTTTAGTATTATTAATCTTGATAGTGTTGTTAACTTGGAAAATATTAATTGTATTTCTAGGCTAATGATTGAAGATACAACACCAATAGAAAATATGTGCATTAAGAAAGAGTACAAAAACCCTCCTTTTTAATTTTCAAAGTAGATCACCTTTGTTCCAACAGAGAACCATTTTCAAGAAAAACAGTTATGTTTTTTCTACCGATTTTGTTCTAATGTGCTTTTTCAAATGCTCTGAGCATTAGAAAAAGTACTATTTTTCAAGAAAGCTGATAATGTCAAAATAAAATTATATGATACAATTATCAGTCTCTCTAGTAGAAAGCAATAGTATAATAATGCACTGTATAATAATAGTAGTACTTTAGTAACGAGGAATATCATAGTGATGTAGTATATACACCCTTCCAATCATCTTCATTTTTTCCCTAATGAAAAACACTGCAATCCCCTCTCTTCAGGCAGGGATGCCCGTGGAGGGGAGGCAGCCATGGGAAGCGCTGGCACACAGCTGGGGAGGAAGAAAAGCACAGATATTTCTTCTCTGCTCTCTGCTCAAGATTATCCTGGCTGACAGCATAACTCACTTTGTGAGTTCCAAGAAACTCAGAAGTATGCTGGATGGAGCCACGAAGCACACTTGGGATGAAGAGTGATCTGAAACACTAATTAGCCCTATTACACTACACTACACATTCCTCATCCCATCACCCTCCTTGTGCTCTTCAGAGCGAGAGGCTACCCCAGCAGCGCTCATGACTGGTTTATAAGCTTACTTTTAAAGATATTACTGATTTTTTTGAGTACTATTCAGAGTTTACAGCTCTTTCCTTAACATGTCTCTGATCTGTGATTTGTCAGTGAAGAAATAGAACTTGGGATTTAAAGGCTCCAGAACATGTTAGGACTTTGATTAGCAGGTGAATTTAGTGATAATCCTGGGCTACATGCACAGGATACACATAGGACAACTTATTTCCATAGTTAGCAGCTATTTCCAAAAGCACATTCTCTGAGTAACCTTAATTTCTTTCAAAATTTTCAGTTTGAAAAACAATATTTTTATTAACTCTTTAACATTTTTGTTGCATCATTGCTCTTTTTGAACTGATGTGAAACAGAGGACAATTTCAATTTCTGTTAATTCTTATCATGCTTGTTCAGTCATCTTTCTTGCTTCTCAGGTTTCTGTTCTACAAAACTGGCAGTATATTGCCATGGTGAACTTCTGCGACAAAGTGTGCTTTAACCAGCTGGACTTGATGATTCTTCTGGGACCCTTTCAGCTCAGATTATTTTGTGATTCTGTGATTCAGTAGACACTCAGCATAGAAATCAGAAATCCACCAACCCAGTTTCAAGCACCCAGTCATTAGAGAAAGATAATCTCGGAGGAGAGTGATTTTTTTTTTCTTCTTAGGACAATTAATTAAAATAAGGAAAGAATTGTTCTCTGAAATTTTCTATCAATTAAACTGGACCTCAAAACAGTGTGTGCCAGTACATCAAGGAATCTGTATGCTAGGAATTATGTAACAGTGAGATACATCTCACTAGGAATCTCCTGATTCCTAGGGGGATGGATCCCACTATTATATAACCACCTTTTTTACCTTATCTTCTTAGCTTTACTAGCCACTCCCTATGGTCCAAGCAGATAGGATCCTTAAAACCTCCTGCAGAGGTTTTGCCACCATTCCCACTTGAGCAAATGACCTTTCATTTAAGGCTGGTACATCCCACACACGGTTTAAAAGACAAAACTAACCACAGCTTTCCTGCCATTCATGCAGTAGGTATCCTGTCCTTCTAAAGATTTCTTTAACATTTCTTGCTTTTGGTGCAGGGAATTCCTATGCCAGCTGCAGTTTAACGGTATCTGTAACAAATTGCTATCTATTTTAACAGGTGCTCCTCCTGTTGCTCTGCTTCTCCAAAGTTCATTCATTTTCTTTCTCAGGAATTTAGGAGATGTGCTGATGAAGGTACAGTCTTTTGCCAGGCTGACTATTTAGTGGTGACAAATTGTGTGATCATAATAAAAACAAGTAGTTATCCATGCATTGTGACTACTTCACTCACAACAAATTGTCGATGTTTATGCATCCCTTTTTGGTTAGAAATAAATCTTTCTTATTTACCCAACTTGTCCAGATTTTAAGTCTATTATTTCTGGCATTCTGATTCCTCTTTTTTTTTTTTTTTTTTCTTCTCCAGCTTTAACTTCTATACTGTTTTTGCTTCTTCTTTTTTTTTTTTTTTTTTTTCCCAATTGTTCATTTTGGGTGGTTTTTCTGGTTTTTGTTTGTTTGTTTGCTTTGTTGGGTTTTTTTATGGGCTTCTCTTCTTTCTCCTTTCTCTCTTTTCTGCAATCCTGGAGCAGGTCTATATGTGAAATGCTCTAATATCTCACTGATTGCATCAATGTTTTTGGGTTTGTTTCCTTCCCAAAGTTTAGACTAAGCTTTAACTTTCTTTGTGGTATTTTAGGGAAACCTACAAGGTTTCCATGTTCTCCATCTACAGCCTTTATGGACTACAACATGGTATTCAGCCAGTGGCTGTCACAAAAGGGTATAAGAAAGCTTCTTCCATGAAGAGCTGTCAGTGGGGCTGCCTTTGCAGAATCACCCTGTGCTCTTCTGGCCCTTGATAAATGGATGTGGAGAATGGAGAAGACTGGATGTTTCTGAAAAAAAGTGAAAGAGGAAATTGCACACTAGGTGTTCACAAAAGATCTCAGACCCCAGTGCAGAATGGCAATTCTCCCTGCAACATGAGAAAAAATTGAGGAGGAAAAATTATTGCCATTCCACTTGCACAACCAGCCTAGTTAAATTATCAATAATTCAAATGCTTAAAATATGCTGGGTAAATTTTCTGATGCTTTCTGACATACGAGTCTCAGGAATGGCAACAAAGTATTTTTGGTGTTGTGGTGGTTTTCCCTTCTTGCTTTTTTAAAACATATTTCTGGCAAGAACATAATATGAGATCCTTCTATCCTCTCTGTAAAAGCAAACTTCCACTAAGCACACCTGAACATCAACCATAGCTTGATCCATATCCTGACAGCTCTCTGCTGCTTGCTGTTTTTTTTAGGGGTGTTGGCTGATGGGAGCATCCCCTTGGAGGTGTGCTGCCATTGGCAGAAGGTGCTGTCCTGGCTGCTGTGGACAGCAAGCTGCTGGATTGCAGACCTGGCTCTGTCAGTAGCTGGGATCTCTCAGAAGAGATGGTGAACATGCATTGGGCAGTTTGAGGACAAGTGTTGGGGGATCCTTGGCCACCCCCACGTGCTCGTGCCTGACTTCTGGGGAAGACAGACCGGCTGTTCCTGATGCTCAGGAAATCCAGGCACGCTGGCTAGATGGAATGTAGATGTACAAATAGCAAACCTCACTCATTTTCTCATGACAGGAGCCAAGCATTTGCTGGAAACGCCTCTGCAGCTACTGAGCATTCACCCTAACTCCTCTCCCAGTGTTGCAAATGACTGGAGGAGGGTGATGGAGCAGAGAGGAAGTCTCATAAGTGCATGCTCTTCTCTCATGGCTCTTATCTTCTTCCCTAGACTATTCTTTTGGGTAGCATTGGAGGCAGACTGCTGGCTCCCATGGACCTTTGGTTCAGCTAGCTGATGTTCTCAAGAGAACAGCACAGATAATATCCCCCTGTGGTGAACACTCTGCTTCTGATATATCTCAGTACATTTTTATGCTGCTTCTGGGCATAAGCTCTCTGTCTAGAGCAGCAGCAGATCTAAAATTGGGTTTACTTTGAATGGACATTTGTAGGTCCTCTTCTACTGCAGACACAGGGCATTGGGGAAAAAATGTTACAAGGTTTTTTGAGTATTCATTCTTAAAAGGCAGATCTTTTTTCTAAACTATGATTTAGTTTTCATACCTAAACTTGGTCAGTCGCTGTTTGTCATAAGAATGGTAAATATTTTGAGTCTAAATTAACAACTTTAGCTTTAATTAGTGAGAAAAGCTGCTCATTACTCCCAAGTAATTTACTAACAATAATATTATGTGAAGAAAAAAATTAATGTAATCTGGCATTTATGACTTCCACATAACATCAGTTGCTAAGGTAAGAAAACAACAAAAATACCCCTTTATTCAGAAAAATTCTTAAACTAATAAGCATGTTCCTAATATTAAAATCAAGTCAGTGATCCTATTGACTTTCATTACATAAAATTTATGACACTTGGATGTAGTTTAATAAGGTCATAAAAATGCCAGTTGTGGTATCTCATAATACTTTTTATAAACTGGTTTTACAGTCTACCCTTTGTTCCAAAGTTCAAAGTGACAATTGAAATGCACAGGTTGCCCAGGGGTTCAGACTCTTTGCTTGAAGTACTGACTGGTGAATACCTTAATTTCTAATACATCTATATTTTTTTTCAAAATCTCAGTAATTGTGGAGAACATTCCTTTCCTCCAGATGTGCCAAAGCTGATATTTTTCAATTTAAAGAAAAATATCAATAATTCAGTAAAATGAACACATTTTATTGCTATACACTTTTTTCTTTTTCCTTTTTCCATTTTTATATGAAATGAAAACTGTGCAACATTTATTCCTAAGCAGGTCAAATTCAAACAATACTTCTAAGTGCTGTTACAATAGTGGCATTATATTGTCCCTTGTCAGCTTTCAATTACTTCATCCACCTAGCTGATCACTGACTTATTTCCTGGCTTAGGTAAATAGGACTTTTGGTGCACTTCCCTTAAGTCATTTCAGAGAAGATAAATTAAATAATGATTGCAATTTAATATTGTGATAGTGCTAAAATATTTCCTTCAAGCTTCAAGTTTGACCACAAGTTTCCAATAATATACTTTTTTTCACTTGCTAGCTCAAACCTGAGGTTTTATTAAATTCTACAGCTGCAGTCAGTATTTATGTTTTCATCTAGCAAATTGGACATTTTAAATAATAAAGAGCATGAAGTTATATATATAAACAGATAACACTTGCAATTCATTTAAGGTGGAAACTTTATTTAAAATTAATAAAATTCCACACAATATGGCACAGAGGTCCAAATTCTTAGCTCATTATACTGAAGTAAATCTGGGGAAAATCCATCGACTTCATTGAGGTTATTCCAGGATCATAGCCAAATACTCAAAACTTTGTCTGGGTATATATTCCAGGGGTGGAGAGCCCTGTGTGCACAGGGCCCTCAGTGTGAAGAGACTGGTCCGTCTAAGGAAGGATATCCCGTTGCTTCCAAAGCACGGGATAAACTTTCTCAACACATTGGGGAATCTAGACATTGGAGGAGATTTTGCAGCGAAGGTCTTGGTCCTGCAAGTTCCATGGCTTATCTTCTTCAGAGAAAACTGAGACTGAAGAGGAGGTAAAAACCTCAAGTACAGCTTGAGAGCTTGGCCCTGTGGATAGGCATAATCCTCTTTTCATTTTGCCCTTGCACTTTGATGCTTCACACGATGTTCTCTCTTTAGGAGAACAAACTAATAAGCAATAAAGTGTATAGTCTGTGCCATTTACAGATAAATGAGGTGTAGAGTTCTCATTTTTCACTTTGCAATCACTTTTAATATCCTTTGCTATTTATACTGTTTTATGCCCATGTCTATGCTGAGGAATTCACTGCTGCTTCATAGTAGAGAAGTTCTGCATGTGATATGTCTCCAAGTAGAGGAGATGCTCAAGGGGCAAGAATGGACCTGTGTTGAGAAATTTCTTCCCACTTTGCTTCAAAGCCTCCACAGTGTCTTGTCTTTGATGTGATGATAGCTGTGTACTTGTTTTGCTCTCATATGTGTCAGCTTGTATGCCAGGTTCATCTCAGATGTTAAGCTACTATTGTCCAAGAAGGGAATTCCCAAATAGATATTTCAAGCCAGTGCCCAAAGAAATACTTTAGCATAAGTACTTTGGGTTAACTAGCTTAGATAGAAAAAAGAATTTTTGCAGGTAAAGTTCCTAGGGAGCCAAATTGCTCTTTCTCCTGTTTCTTATAGGAACTTGGAGGGTAATGCTTAAGGACAAAACGTCATCCTACTGTGCTGACACTATGCTAGCTCAGCTGTAGGCTCTCCCCACTCTCAGGAGCCTGCAATATTCATGGACCAGTTCAGAAGTCAGTGAGGACAGGGTGATACCAGTGACAGGACAGCAGCAACTGCTCACTGGCAGGTTGGGCAAGGAAAAAACACAGCTTAGGTCTTCCATTTTCAGGTGTTTTTTTCTTATGGAAGCATCCATGCTGTAAGAATACCACCGAGCACAGGGAGATTCACCCTAGAGGTGGTCTTTTGGCAATTTGAATGCTGCTATTTTTGAAACCCAGAAAATCTTCCAGTTTTGTCCAAGAGCCTACAGATAATTTTGGAAAGAGTGAATAAATAAATAAATAAAAAGAAAAAAAAAAAAAAGAAAAAAACACCCAAACTAAAAAAGAAGCATATCCTGGGAAAATAACACCAACATCTTACAGCTGATCTGATCTCTCCCCTTCCCACTGTCCTGCAGGAAATTCTGACTTTATGTTTATTTTCCTTTCTTTAAGATACTAACTTTAAAAACAAAAAGTAAAGGAATCCCAGTTGCAGCCAAGCTCAAGTCTCACAGAAACAGTTCAGCAATACATAATGCAAAGGATTCCAGCAGATTTGCAAGTAGGAGGCTAAAATAAGACAGCATGTAGCAGAGAGAATTCTGGTATCCATACATGGATATGGGCATTCTATTATGCTACTGCAGAAGTAGAAACGTAAGCTAATATTTAGGTGTGTTTGGCCAAGCTCACTCCTGCATCAATTATATCCTGTCAAATAGTGGAGACAATCTTGGAGATATTGACATATAAGTAAGGAAGCATCATGAATGAAGGATGTCTTCACCAAGCTGACAAAGCTGGAGGTAGGTCAGGCAGTAGCAAAGGAGGGGACTTGGACTTCAACTCTGTGAGCACAGTCATGTCTTGTGCATGGAAAGTTCAGGTCACCCTCCCTTCCCTCCCCTCCTGAGTTCTGAGAATCCTGCCTCATCCCTCTACTCTGCATGGAGGTCAGGGACACATGCAGAGAAGTGGTAAAGGCAGAGAAGAAGCAAAGGCAGTAGATTTCCTCTTCATAAGAAAATAAAATTATTTTTGTGGATAAAGGAGTTGAACCTTTCCTGTTGACATTGAAGAGCTGGGTTGTCTGTTTTGATGGCCAGAGAACATATCCTCACCCCTCCTCCAGGGCACAGGCACCCTTTCAGTCTGTTGTTCATAACAGTTCATAAAAGCCTGTGAAAAAAAGACTGTGGGAGAAACAAGAGAGACAGTTGAACTTCAAGAGAGATTTTCCTCCGTTGAACAAACTCCAAGACGAGTCATGCATGCATAAAATACCTCCTTACTATCATTTCCACTGGCTCCTTTGGGAAGATTCAGCATTTTGCAGCCAAAGACCCATGATCAGCAAAGCATCTGTCCTCCTGACTTCCCATTTGAAGTCTAAATTCCATCTGAAGCCAGTGGGGAGTTTAAACAGGAGTTGGGAGATTCAATATTTTGCTGAGCATTGGCCATCAATATCAGTGCACTGCTTACCTCATAAACTATATTTACAATTATTGCTCATGTTCATCCACTGACACATTTCAGGTGCTTATAGATGTTTCTAATAGTATGCCGTAAATCACTCTAAAGAGCTGGGATACAATTTTTAGAGTTCAAATGGGAATACTTACTAGATGTGAGTGTTTGGAGGATAAGGACCTATTTTCCAGAGCAGGTGCTTAAATGAAATGATGAAGTCATTATAGTTGAGCAACTTAATACAGAGATAAAGCTCACATTATTCTAGTACCTATAGGGCTCTAGCAAAAATGGCTAAATTAAAAATTTGAGAACTTATTAGGCAGGAGGATTAGATTTGCCATTTCACTTGGAGAACATTTTGCGGATGTGGGAAAAGAAAATAACTTCTTTTTGTGCACATGTAGGACTTTTTTTTTACCACCTGGAGAAGTTGCATGGTTTTGACATCACTTACACTTTCTTTTTTTTCTGGTTTGTGTTTGCTTCTTTCCTATGCTGCAGATCTCTTCAGTGCTCTGAAAATCAGGGTTTGCTCTTGAAACAGGCATGTGTTCAGGAAAGTACAAAATGTCTCTCGTAAAGGCAATATAGTGCACTCTTTGTGGTAGAGAGTGTGGGAAACTCCATTCGGTTCATTTTCATGACAGAAGCACTGAACCACATTAACACAGAAGGAAGATGTAGAAAACGTTTAATGGTACTGCAACGCTTTGTTTATTCTCAGCTTCCAAATGAGCCCTCTATGCAATGTGACTACATAAGGTTAACTGCTGGGTACATTAAGCAAAATACTCTCTCTTAGATGCTTGTTTAAGTCATCATTTCTGATCATTTATCAGACTTAATGTGCTACAGCAGACTGCAGGTCACAATGTGTCATTTCCAAAAGAACTTTGGCTTTTCCCGTTCCAGGGTCAGGAGCAGGTAACGTTTAGCTGAAATGACTGCATTGCACTTCATAGCTTCCAGTATATCCACTGAGGCTTTGGAGAGCCATTCTTGATAGACCAGGGTGCTGGCCCCAGGTATTTGGGCATTAAAATCTAAGGGATTGCTTAAGTACAGGGACTCAGCTGAGATAGAAGCTGGCTGCAAAAAAAAAAAAAACAAAAAAACCAAAAAACCCTCTACTTCATTTGCTGGGAAAAGATCATGCTACGTACAGGAAGGGTAACTTTTTTTCCAAACTGATAGTGGGAGTTCTCTCTGGGGAAAAAAACCAAAACCAAGCACAAACACACCCCTATCGTGTGAAGGTTATTTACATGGAATTTAAGAACAAATTGAAATAGCTTGGGGTATAATTTTGAACATGCCATGTAAGCATTTCCCCAGTTCAAGGTAAAACAATAAGGCTATTTATCTGGTGAATTGTACAGCTAAGTGACTTATTTACAGAAAAAAAAAAAAAAGTTTCCTTGATGACTTTTGTTCTTTTTTTTTTTTTTTCAATTTAGAAACTATGTGCATTTTTGAGATGTCTGAGTTTTTTTACAGGCTGGTGGGGATTCAGCAAGGATAAGATGGGAATCAACAAACATCTTCTGTTTTCTCCCATTTCCTTTTTAAATGCTGGGCTAAAGCCTGTGGCTCCATAGTAGACAAAGTAAGAGGAGTGGCTGTATTAAAAACATAAATCACAGAACTAACATGATATGCTCCAAGTATCATGAGATACTTTTTCCTCTGTACCAGTCCTGTATTCACAACCTACATGGATGCACAAATACTGTAGATGAAGATGGAACTACTGCATCTCTTATCTAACCCTTCTCATAAGAAGAGCAGCTTTCAGCTGCTAATAATTTTACCAGATTCTCAACCATTCAGAAATGACTATTTTTCTTTCCAGGGATATATTTTTGGTATCCATTATTCTTTGGGAAATTTTCAGCAAAGATGTTTTGGTGTTTTTAAGATATTTAGGGAGAATATATTACTTTTTGAAGGCTAAAAAAAAGGTTCTTCTTTTAATAATGATTGACAAGCACTGCATAGCAGTGCCTTGGGGGAGAGGCCTGAGATTTGCATTAGGGATGTGCCTTTCACTGAATTGTGTGACAAATTGCCTAAATGGTGAAAAGCTTGAAGTACCTGCTTCTTCAAAGCGTGTCTGCTGAGTCCTCCAGAGCCTCTGGCTACTTCCACAGAGACAGAAAGTACCTGTGAGCCCAAAAGGGCAGCTGGGTATGTTCCCATCTTGGAGTGTGGATGCAGGACCCTCTCAGCTAATGCAAGAGGATGTAGGGAACCTGTTGTGAAGTGGAGCTGGAGACTGGAGACTAATTAGGAGGAGTGAGCACTGAGACCATCATGTTAGAGCGTGCTGGGAAGATAGATTCATCCCAGCTTCTCAGCCATTGAGTCAGTGTTATGGAAGTCCTAAAGAAGTGCCCAAGGAGAAAGGAACATTCTTATATTTGGGTTCCTGTGCAAGATGGTGTACATTAAAGAAATCCACACTACAAAAGCCTTGGAAGTGAAAAAAATAATGACTAGCCACCCTGACCCTAAGTGGGATGACAGTCCAGTCAGAAAATAGTACACAAAACTTAGTTAAAGGCCATTTCATAACACTGTATATTCAGGGGAGCATGGCAAGTTGTTATTTGAGGTTCTCAAAGTTTTCTTGTCTCCTAAAAATTCCTTTTTAAAAAATATCCTACTAATATTCTACTGCAGCTTCTTATATTGTAGCAATTAAATAACAGCCATCATGTAACTCTGCAGGTCTAAGAGAATTTTTAGATTTATAACGAATCTAATTTGTGAGCAATCTAAAACAGTCTCTTTTTGAAAACTATGAAATAAACAAACAAAAAACCTCACTGGTGTTATTAGGATCATTTTCTTCCTTTTTAAATCGGTACATTTCAAAAGAACATTAGGAGATCATGTGTGAAGATTTTCTAGATCAGTACTGTTAGAAAAGGTTGCCTCTCTCTCACAGGATGTTCAAAAATATAAATTGTAATTTGCAAAGGCAAAGCTTGAGAACATAACTGCATTTTAAAAGCAACTTGCATCTAAATGTCTCATTAGTAAAGCTGAGTTTTCTGTCTGTGAATGAGAAACTTGTTGAGAAGGCAATAACTGAATTTTAAAAAATCATCTAATTAATCCAAAAAGGAAAAAAAAAAGGCAGACAAAAAAATCGTAGAAATCTCCTACCCACACTCTTTCTTTTCTTCCCCCAAGAGTAATAAACAGTACAAGAGAGGGTTGGGTTTTTCTTTAAAATTAAATATTCACTGTCAGCACAGAAGACCTTTCTTCAAAGAGGATTCACTCATTGGTAAATTTATCACCTTATTCTTTGAACAGTGTGTGCACATCATACAGCAAGAACTTGTGAGATTGTTGAGTTACAAGAGTCTAAAGTCAGTATCCAGAGAGCAAGAAGGAAGAAGCAGAATCAAGGACAAGAAAAGACAGAAATTAAGTGAGTCAGTAAGGCACAAATTCTTTCTGTCTTAAAAAAATCTTGATATTATTTTTAATACTGATTGCTTTTCATCAGGTAGAAAGGGGCACACAAGACATAGACTTACAGAGGCTTGAAAGAGTCCTTCAGGTTCAAAGCAGTCTGAGATGTCTGCAAATGCCAAGAATATTCACGTATTTCTAGTTGCACCAGTGAACAATTGTGTGCCACACGACGTTATCCGAACAGGCTATGAAAGGGTCATGACATGCCTGTGTGTTCAGTATTGTTTGTTCATTCCCAATTTCCACACTGAGAAACACAAGAGGAGCTTTATTACAGCTGCATTTACAGAGTGGAGGTCTGAGATCTCGCTGCGCCTGAGAGGAAACTGAGAGGAGAATAATTTTTAGCTGGTATTTACACCAACTCTAAAATTCTGTACCTGAACATTTCAAGGTGTAGAGGAAAAGTGTGTTGCATTATTTCTGTTTCTTTATTAAAATATTATCCCATACTTGCCAGCTGCTGGGACATATTTTAAGAGTTAATAATGCCATATGAAAATTAAATGAAATAGAAAATCTAGCATAAATCAATTCCAATCCACATGTTTATATGAGGGAATTTTGTAAAAATGTCTCTTTTCTCTCACTGAAAAAAAAAAAAAGGACATACTCCTTTTTCCTTTCAACAAAAGCAAAAATGAACCAAAAAGCCACAGTTTGGCAGAAAGCAGGGCTGTAAAAGTTCAGCCTTATAGGTGAAAGTTTTGGAAAGTTATGAGCAAATGAAAACAGGGGCTTAGCATGGAAATGCATAGGCATCCTTAATTACAGCTGTTGGTAGCTCTCCAGCTATATTGCAAACGACATATGTTTTTTCTACTTAGAGCTCTAATCCTGTTAGTAGATGTGTCAGCATGGAGCCCTGCAGCTGTGGCGTGTTCCCCTGGCATCAGGGGGACGTCTTGTGAGCAGAAGAGTCTCCACAGTGTTTCTGCCTCCCCCGTAGACATCAGCTGTAGATGGCTGCAAACACTGGGAAGTCGTAAGAATAGAAATCTGTGAATGGTGCTAATGTCTAATGTGATCAGTGAAATTCCAGTGGTGTTAAAGCAGTCAAAACTGAACATGGAAGCAGCTAATTAATTCCATGGGTTTAGGAACACAGCACTGGTGAGGATTTGGGGTCATATATTACATATACAGTGCATTAATAAAAGATGAAGATTGAATGATACACCACCCAAGCTGTGCAGTAATCCCACAAGAAAGTATTATCTGGAGCATCTTACTGAAATTAGTTTTACTGAGAAAATTGGATTAAAGTCTGAACTATATGTTTACTGGCTATTGTTAAAGTCAGTATGAAATCACTGACAGTCAGGAACTTCCAGTTATGTTTATGGCTGTGTTATTTCCAGAACACATGCAAGAGTCATACTTTGAAATTATTGCAAAATCATTATTGTGGGTCCAGAAGCCCAGTCAGCTCTGGGACTGTTGCGGGAAACATTGTAGAGGGGACTGCTGGGCAACCACGTCAGATATGGCTGAGTAAGGTAATCTTTTGGTCCTGATTTACAGGAAACCCCATGTGTCATAAAGATTACTCAATCAACTTTTTAATATATTGAAACCAAATGTATGCTAGAAAGCATCTCTAATGCAAAGCTATGGTCCAAGTCCCGATGAGTCAGTGGAGGAGAAGGCTTGAACCTGGCTGTGAGAAAGGCAAGAAAGGAAAGGTAGGAGGAAAATAGCACACAAGGACACCATCCCCTGCAGGCCTTGTGCCTCTTGCCATGAAAAATGACCTAGAGGGTAGTTAGAAAATTGCTTCCTGTGCTGCTGAAAAGTTGTGTGTACTAAAAAATGGAAAGATGGAAGGCTTTTTCCCATTGTCAGCACATGCCTTTGGGTACCAAAGCAGGCAAACCAGCACTTCCTCATTTTCTCCTTCGGTAGTACTGAAAAGTAATCTACAAGTTTGAGATTGCCAATAATTTGGCCAAAATCAATGTGCCTAATTTTTGAGTTTGTACAGCATCAACACCTTTAATCTTGTTAGTAGCGACAGAGAAAATGTTTGTTTCACTCACTGCAGCCTCTTTATATGGCCAGTCTGGGTTGAACAAACATTAATTAGTTATTAGTTGGGTAACACTTTAAAAACCTAAAGTCCTATGTAAGTGCTAAAAATTATTATTGTTTTTGTGAGCCAAACAAGAATTTATTGGGCTACACTGAAAAGAGTTGCTATAATAAAAACACTAGAAATATGATTTAAACAAAGTAACGTGAAGCGTAAATTAGAAAGAATGACTCGAGTAACATTTTGAAAAAATTTGCAGAGTATGAAGTGCATTCCACTACTCATTCTGCATTTTAAGGATGATTGCTAATAGTCTTAGCAACAACATAGGAAGTGTGTATTTGAAAGACGACTACTGTATAATTGCCAGTAAGTTCTGTATCCAAGCATATGCTAAGGATTTTGTTTTTAGAAAGAATATTCTGAGAGCCCCATGAACTTTTATATAGCATAGTAATGAAACAGAAACACTTTTTCTGGTGCCAAGTTTCTATTAAATCAGTCTTTTGGAAAAAGAAAAAAAATTCATCCTACTACAGTAAGAAGGATTTTAATAGAAAGCTTTACAATGGTTCTGGCAGGGGACGTTCTGAAATAATGAAAATTAATAGAAAAAGTTCCAACCTTAAACAACAGTGGCAGCTGATTAACAAAGCTGAATAAAGATTTTAAAGAGATTTCTATCTCTGTTTAATAGTCTTCTAGGAAATCTGTTGTATTATAGCTGCTCGTTAAAAGGCCACAGCTTTCAGGGATTATTGTTCACTATTGCTACGGAAAGGGGACAGTCAGTATTCCTCACATCTTCCCTGTAATCTGTAACATCAACAGTTAGCCTGGATCTTTCACATGACTTAATGAAGATTACATTTAGGGAAAATATTCTATTGAAACAAAGATAAAATAAAACTGATTGAAATCCAGAACTTGACATAAGATATTTACTGCCTGAATATCTTCACAGCTGAAAGTTGTACAATACTGTTTTTCTTCCTCCCACACTAGGAATTTACTGTATCCTCTGAGTGGTTTGGACTCAATGTCTCTAGTTTATCTCATTCCTTTTCAAGACTCTGGATCCTACTCATGTCCCCAGACTTGTCTCTGTATTTTATCCATGGACTGTTTCATGCTGCTCACAGAAACCTCCCAATAGCATTCCAACACACACACACACTAAGAAATTCCCTTTGTGAAAGCTCCACATTGTGGTCTGCCTTGCCCTTCCTGTGATGCTCACTCAGTATTGCCTTCACAAGGCACAGTCTGGGCTAGATGCTGATTGTTTTGAGCAACTCTGGGTTCAGTTCTGCAGCCTATGTGCTTGGCGGGACTCTAAAACGAGACAATGACAGGAAACATGGCCACTATGACCAGCACTTTTCCCCCTTGCATCTCTCTCCTTCATGGCCACAGCCCTGAGCTCTCAGACCATCTAGGCATGGACATTTTAGGCTGACACGGTGATAATGTTGGAGACGACATTGAGAAAAGCCTTCAGATGGCAGCCAGTAGGCCTCCAGAGTTCCAGGGCATGTGACATTCTTCTGAGGACCTGGTCCTCGCTGGCTTGTAACCTGTCTCTTCCAGCTGGTAACTTCACACATGCTTTTACAAATGACTGCAAGAAGTTGTTACAGTCACCTGGGGAAAGAAGAAGGTAAGAAAGGAAAAATGTAAGGGATGCAAAGTTGTCACATCATATCTAACCTCATTAGTTACTTTTGCAAGTTACTGGTCCGAAGATGAAAAGGAAATTACTTGTATCAGGTTTCTAAAAGCCTAACTAGTAGGCAGATTTTATCATATGATCTACAGCAGACTGTACTGAGAGTGGCCAAACTGTACTTCAAGTGCTCATCCAGTTGATGAGGATCACACCAGAGTCTCAAGATCTCTATGCCAGCTACCTATGGGATGAAGTCATCTGCCCCCCCACTGCAGCACTTAACACGGTGGTGCTCTTTGAAAAGGCGCTCAGAAAAGTTGCTTACAATCTTTGAAAACGTGCTCAGGAGGTGTGCTGCCATGCAAAGGTGCTGCATCCAGAAATGCCAAGTACCCAAGGCTCTTTGTGACACCAGTGGAGCAGCAGGCTCTGTACCACTCTAAAAGCAGGTCACTTCTTTGGGTACTTTGGCTGAAGAGGCAACAGAGATGATCACCTGTGTTTGGAAACCATTAAGTTCTTAAAAGCAAATATAGAATTTGTTTTGACTAGAGATTATTTCAGACCCATATTTCTGACTTCTTGATATAAAAAATCTGTACATTAAAAAGTATATATGCTTGTGGAAGTCTGTGGGGGAAAACATAAAATTGCTCCAAGTGTTCATATTGAAATGCGACTAAAATTAGTGTTTTCTAGCAGTTAAAGTCAACCGTGAACTCTCACGTCTAAGATATACTTAGTTCACATTTTAAAATAGGGGTTTTAATACTCTGTGGTATTATTCTTATGTTTTTACTAATGTATAATTCTTTCTCTGCTGTTGAGCATTTTGTTAGAGACATTACATTGTGCAGCAGCTTAAGCACCTCTGCAGTTATCAAAGTTTCTGTTTCAATATGCTTTGTTTTAAGAACACAAAGCACTCAGCTCCTCCTTTTTCTGTCATTTTTGCAAGCTACCAGCCCCCAAAAATCTTAGAAAAGTTTTTATGCAGTGTGGTTTGGGAAAAACTAATGTGAAGGAGGTTGGAGGCCACCAGGAAACATTAATAGTTCTCTTCAGTTGTGTTTTCTTTCAACCGTTAGAGCCTAATGAGAGCACTGCTGTGAAATTTTGGATACAGTTTTGACAAGGCTGCGCTGATCCATCAATGAGGCCTCCTTGCTGAAATGAACACCTCCACTAAGCTTTTAATGGCCTTTGTAAACAAACAGAATAATTCCCACTAACTGCAGAAATGAGTTCCATATTTATTTGTTTTACTTCACGGCTCCTATTAAGTTGATTTAATAAAATTCAGCACATAATGTTTTTTTTAAAACAAGCTTTAAATAAACTGAAACTGGGTACTGAACTCTGCATGGTGCTGCCAATATTAATGGGTTCAAAAGAGGCCATAATGCTCCAACAGTCCCTGCATGGTGACACTGAGGCTGACACTCCATGAGAAAATAAAGATGGTTTTAAGGTGTTGGATACCTGACTGAAATGCAGCAATCATACAGTAGCCAGTGGAGGAGCTGAGAAGCTGATGTCTCAAGACCTTTTGCTCAGCTAGGTATCCTGCATCTCCCCAGCCCTATTTGGACTTTCTTCGCGTGACCCCCAGGTTCTTGTCCCTTCTTGTTCCCAGCTTTAGCACCTCAATGTCACATTTATAGACACACAGACCCCTTATCAGCCCCAGCCTTGCATTTTCTTACAGCAAAAGGTGTAACAAACAGGTTGCATCTAAAATTAGGATATGAGCATAATTTCTGAGAGCAGTCAATATTCTCAAGGGGAGCCCGCAACCTTCGTCATTCCTTAAGATGCCTTCCAAGAGAAAGAAGAAATGTGAAGATTGTAGCCCAGCTATTCATAGTGAAAGATTAAGACAATGGGAAAAACCCTGTAAATTTCATGTACTCTGAGAAGTCATTCAGGATCCAGAAACAGACATGGGGCCAGCTTTGCTGGGTAGGCTTATTGCTGAGCTGGGCTTTATAGCTTTTATTTGTTTTCTTCTTATTCCTTTGCCAAGTCTGAACCCTTCTTTATGGGGACTTAACCAGAGTATCTGGCTGTAGAAGAAGTTATGGAACAAATTGACAAAACACTCAACCAGAAATCATCAAGGCCATACCATATTTAAATGAAGTCAGAGATAAAATAGCTGAATTACTAAGGGTTCTGTGTAATTTCTTGCTTAAAATGTTACTGGTCCTTGAAGATTGAAATGAAGCATAAGTGATGCTGACTTCTAAGAGGGCTTTGTGAGATGCTGAAGAAATACGGGTCTGGAAGCATCACCGCCATGCCAAGCAACCTGAAACGAAGTATAACAAAAGGCAGAGCTAGAGAACACCTTGCAACATGTGAGTTCCCGAGGAAAATTTTTCACAATAAAGTCCTACCTGAAAAATCAGTTGGAGTCTTCTGAAGGTGTCAGCAAGCATATGATTATTTGCCTGATGAAACTGTGTTGTGGTGTGTTTTCTTTTTTATTATTGTTTTCAAAAATTGGTTTTGTACCTCCCCCCTTCCCTGAGGCATTGGTTTAGTCATTGCTGTCAGTCCTCCCTCATACCTACCCCTTATTCCAGAGAATTCCCTGTCATTTATGTATCCCTTGCTGTCCCATTGGTTTAGTTAGAATATCCCCCTCCTCTGGAACCCCCTATTGGTTTATATTCCTCCCCTGCCACTCTGCTATTGGTTCCTGGTCCCAAGCTCCACCCTTGTCCTGTCCCTTAAAACCCACTGCCCTGCGTGTGTCCTGGTCCTTGCCTCTGCTGCATATTGGAGTTGTGGGTGCTTTGTGTTTCACCCTTTTGGTATAATAAACGATCCTTGGATAAGCAAGCAAGGCCCATCTCGTCTTTTCTACGTTGATCGCTTGGCGACTGCTTCGGAGGTTTGGGGTTCCGGGGGAGGTGTCACAGACTCCTGTCGCTCACACCCAGCACACCGCTGCATGCCACTGCTGCACCACAGCAAAACTGCTGTATTTTCAAAAGGTTTTCACAAAAAAAAATCCCTAATTTGAAACTTTAGGGGAAAATAATGCTGTTGTGTAAAATTAAGATTGTTTAATGGCTAAATAACTGGTTACAAGGCAGGAAAAGAATGGTAAGAGCAAATGTCCAATTCTTTGTAACAAGAATTCTATGGGTTTGTCTTACACCCTTGCTCTATATGGATGAGCTATATTATTTTGTTCCTCATCTTCTTACCCCTTCACATTTTTCAAAGATCAACCTTCATGCCAGTACTAGGCATGAGAAGCAGTGATGATGGACCATGCATAAAACTCCCCACGTAATGCCTCAGTTCTTACGAGTCAGTGACCAGTTTGGACTGTTTTCAATGGGGCTGGCCATGGTTCCAGTTGAGCTTTTGACACTCATTGTTCAGTTATTTTGTCCTCTTACCCTCGTAAATACCACGTAAGATACAGAAAACAAGTAGCATCCAGACTAAAAAAGCAACAGCCTAACCTTGTCTTGTCCTCCTAGATGCCCATTCCCTCTGCAGAGGGGGTCATCTGCTGAATGGTCTGGCTGGCTCATAGGAAAGCTGTTGGCTACAGAGCAAAGAAAGTCATCAAGACCAGCTTTCAAATGATAGCAGCAACTAACTTTCCACCTTATACTGGCTCCCTTCACCAACCATAGCCTAGATTTTTGTGAAATTTTTTCTTTTCTCTGCCTGTTCTTTGTCCCATACTGTAGAGAACAATCTTCTGTACTAAAACCTGTTTCTCCATGATCTTTTGAAGAGATGATGCTTAGCAAATCTTTCAGTCATATTTATTTTATTTCTTTATTTAAAGACATACTGAAAGCCTATTGGACTGCACCTGATATGTATTGACAGGGAAACAATGCTGTACATTGAAGCCACTTACAGGGCCAATACCATGCCATGGTACTCTATTAATCTAGACACTTTAAGGAAATAAACCTTGAGTATCACAGTGTGAGCCAATTTTTTTCCTCAGGAAGCGCTTAAGAGAATGAAAATGTTACGGTTAGGGCAAAATGAGGTGAGGACAGAGGTTTACTAAGAGCGTCCACACATGACCTGTATGAGAAAGAGTATGAGAAGAGGCTTTTAAAGGTATGATCTTATTGATGCTGGTACATTTAGATTGCTACAGCAGATAAGTCATCAAATATTCATGTTCCCAATTGACACTGCCACTTTGGAAAATTCCACCTGGGATGGGCAAGAACTCTCGTCGGCTTAACCCAACAAGGTCTGACTTGTGGCCAGGGTGTTAATCCCATCTGGCATGCTGCATTTTCCCTGAGGCAATGAACAACTGCTTGGACAGTGTGTTCAGCCCACATGGCTGAATGCCTCCCCTTGCCCACAAGCAGTCGCTGGCCAGGAGTGAAGCCAGCAATACTTCCTGCCTGAGGTGCAGGGAGAAGAGTGGGAAGCGCCTCTCCCAGAAGGGGCAGCTCCAGCCTCTGTGCTCAAATGCTGACCTATCCAACTGGTCACATGGCATTGTGTGGCTGTGTGACTAGGCCACTGACAGCTAAACTGTGGTAATGTGTTGTGTTTCTCTCAGGGAGCTCTGTAAATTACGGCAACATTGGCTTTGTGGTGACAGCAAGGCCTAGGTTGTAACACCTATGTTACCTGTACACAGGGAGACAGATGAGCTTCGTGAAGAACCGAGACAGAGGGGTAACATGTTTTTTCTCACTTCTTCCTCTGGCATTTTCAGTTATATTTAAGCAAGCTTCTTCATTATTCCCTCTGTAAAATAAGAGTAATAATGCCAGGCTGCCTCACAGAAACAAAAGGTTATTTTTTAACTGCTGAAAACCCCCTTGTAACAAATGCTGAAAAGGCAAGCCACGAATAGCAGCTGACTCTGGTTCAACACCTACAGATGGCCCTTAATCTGTGCATGATGGGGACCTGAAAGCATGGTGGGAGCTACCCATGAGGATCACTGCACATCGCAGGGCCAGTGCCGGCACTGGGGAGAAGGACCATAGTGTCAAAGAGGGTGCTGTGGCCACCTAGGAGCTCAGGACACCCAGGAAGCTCTCCCAATTGAATTTTAAGAGGCAATTCTCATCCTGCTTACTTTAGGTTTATGCATGGTTTATTTATATACCCCTGTCCTTCCACAGACTGCCCTGTGATTCTGATTTTCTTACCCATGCCAGAAACCCCCTCCTCCTCCTCAGAAAGGCATGGAAGCCTTTCCTCAAAGCTGAGCAGGGTTCAAAGTGCTTTCCTCAAAGAGCGGGGATGATCTTCTGGCCAAAGCAGATTCATGTATTGGGGCCAGGATGCCGCGTTTCTCAAGGGTGACGGTCACAAAGAGGCGTTTCATGGCTTGAAGGGAAGATTTACAAGCACGGTTCTGAAAAGGGAGCACAGGCAGTTCACTGCGGGCTCCACAAAAAAAGCCAGCCCCACTTGTGTTTAAACTGGACTGCTCAAAATGAAGGCATTGTGCACCCGCCAGTAAACAAAGAAAGAGATATCTGGAAGTGATAAAGCTCAGATTGATAAAAACTTCCCTTCTTCTAAATGGAGGCCACACATACTCTAAATAAAATGTGCCACTTAGGAGATGATTTGTGTTGATAAACCTTGAGTGCATTGTTTTTCCAAATGTTCTCTCTCAGTTGGGAATTTCACACTTGGGCAGGCTCCAGCCATGGCCTCATGAAGTGCCAGCCTCCTTCCCTGACCTGACCTGCTGTTGTTTATACTGCTGTTTACACTTTTCCAAACAACCGATGCAAATGGTCTCTAATTACTTTCGCTCATGGCAGCAGCGGCGGCGGTGTGGAGGTTTGGGAGGCTCTGAAGCACTGCCAATGTTGTGCAATTTGTTGACACAGAGCTTTCCCTGCTGCAGCAGCAGGTCAGAGGGAGGGTTAAGCGATGGCTAAAGGTAGCTGGGGACACAGCCCCTCAAGGCTGGGATCACCCTGTAAACAGCCAAGGGAATAAATAACCTGGGTAAGAATCAGTTTTCTAGATGCTCCTACCACACGACAAACCTTTTAGCCATAACTGATCTGTCATAGTGCTTGGATTTGGAGCCATGCATGTGCACCTCTGTGGAGTCAGAGCTGTTCTGAGGAACTTAACTTGGATGCAATCTGGATGAAATGCCACATAACCCTGCCCTTTGAGACCAGAGCTCAAAAGAATTTAACAGCAGTACACTTTAGATGTGATACCACATATACCCTTCCTAAACATATGATAGAGGAGAATCCATATGGTCTTTGTGCTCCAGACATATTTGACTTTAACAGACAATTCATAGAGTTGTTCTGAAAATGAGGCACAAAGTCTCTAGAATGAATATTATTTCTGGTTTATTGAAAAATAAATTTTGTTTGAGACCAAGTGGTTTAATAAGTACCTTGGAAAGCTATGTAAACTTGATATAAATTATGAGGGTGTTGCACTCTCTGATTTATTCTGTTTGAAAACATTGAGGGCCTCCAGCCTGCCCAGACGTAAAAATACTAGCATTTGTTTTCATTAAAGCCATATTTTTAAAGCTTGGACAGGGTGTGGGAGTGCTGATTTCCCTTGATTAGCCATAGAAATTCCACAAGAAAAGCAAAGATCCTGAAACATTTTTTTCACAAATTTCATTGAAAAAAAACCCATCCCATTGCTTCCTTTTTGATCCATCCCCTGATGTCCTCAGTAACAATACCTCAACACAGAATTATGGATCTGAAAGTTTGTGAAGGGCAGTGTACCTCGAAGGGTGGCCAAAGCACCAAGGGCTTGCATAGCATGTGTCTAATTTTCAGACCACTGAGGCCCATCAGTTAGGTCTGCAACTCTCCTCATGAAAGCCAATATATCACACATTAGTTGATGAGATGGATTGCACCAGATATTGGGTTTGTATTTATTTACTAATTTGCTTGAGACTGCAAAAGCACACAAAGGATCGTTCATGAAGGTGTTCCAGAATGCGAAACTATATCATTTAATGTCAACAAACAAAAACTATAGCCAGAAAATTGGCCAGTCCAGCAAAGCTGAAGCATTTCCATGCTATTTTCATAATCTTTGAGAGAAACACCACACATGGATTGCTCTCTGTGCCAGACACTGCTATACAGGAATCAGAGAAATAACAAGTCTATTAGTCTGGGATAGCCAGCAGTATAGCCCTTACTTGGGGAGGAGGTCAGGAGATCAACCCAGACTACTTAATATCCCAGACCCTGAGCCAAGCTGTCTATTCCTGGGCACGTTCATCCTGGCATTAGATAATGCATGCAATGTGTTTTAGAGAAAGTGCAATATGTAAGCTATTTATTAAGCAAATTGTATGCAGAGCTAAGCAAACCTGTTCACTGCTACTGAAGTACAGACGTGCACAGATGCTGCAAATGTGGCAGCATGCCTGCAGTTGTATCAGTGCAAATGAAGAAGAGCTTAACTCTGCTCTACTGGTGATGACAGCTCAGGTGCTGTACTAGTAATGGCAAGGACACTTGGAGAAAGGAGAGTGCGCTTGGTCTTCACAGGCTACACGGGACAAGCATGGCAGACAGATAGAAAAGTGGGTTTTGCAGTCTGGATTTGTTACTCCGCTTCTGCGCTGAGGTATTCTCTGAAGAGGAACCGGGACATGGGCATGAGTATCCCATACTGGTGTATTTGGTTCCCTTCTGAGGGGCTCCCAGCCTGCCATGGAGAAGTTCCTGCTGTACCAAGAGGATGCCTCTGTCCTCCCAGGAGGTCCTGCTGGAGCACCTCCACCTGCTAACAGCTGTCGCTGGCGAGCTCGAATCTGTCATATGCTTGTTTCCTCTCGCTGCTTGGGATCCGTCATCCCTCCCGAGTGCACAGGCTTCCTGCAGCAGTCTGCTGACCTCTCCCACCATGGGAAGGTGTTATCAACCCCGTGAGGAGTGGGTTTGCTGGGATATGGGGCTCATCCCACTGATTCGAGGAGGCAGATCTATCTTAACACTTATCTCCCTGTTAAAGCCTCCTCCCTCTCTGACAGTTATTCCTAGGCCTGTACTTCATACTCATCACCAGCACCAGGAGTGAACCTTTCCACAGACAGATAAGTGGCACCAAATTAAAGAGCATTAAATGGATGTCTTTCCATATATAAAGAGCCAGTAGCAATTTGTACATCCCGAGCATGCCAGAGATGGTAAAATCTAATCACTTTCCATGCTTTAAATGCTGTGTAAACATGAGGTAATTGTTCTTATATGTGAAAAATTATGTGTCTCACGTCAAGAATGTATCAAGACTGAATTTTTAGCTTTGTGAAATATTATCGAGCCCAGCCCCTGCTCAGCAAATCTTTCCAGAGTCAAATAAGTCACTAAAGCAAATAAGTATGTTCTTATTTATGAGACTGAGAGTTTATCTTGATTAGATATAAAGGATGTAAATAATGGCTCTCTTGTAGACAACTTCTAACATAAAAGAAATAAACTATATATCTATGTGTTTTCAGTATATCTAAAATACACTCATCATTCACTGCAAAACACTTAATGCTCTTGATAAATGAAATGCATGTAGTTAATCTCATCAATTTGGCCCCTAAAAACTAAAAATCCATCTTTTCTGCCTTTTTTAGAAAGGAAATAACAGCAAAATTTACCATTAGTTGCAGAGTATAATCTGTTAACATCAAAGCTAATGGCTTACTGAATGGTTTTTCAAACCACTGTTTCAATGTCTGCAAGCATTTCTTCAGCAATTATTAAGATAAAGTAACAGGGAAACAGAGTTTTAGTATTTCATCAGTGCTAAGGGAATAACTAATAACACCAGAGCCAGACCCCAGGCACGATGTGGGCATGGCTGGTGAGTTTCCCTACCTTAACACAACCTTCAGGGACCAGATGTCTAGCAAAAAGCCTCAAATGAAACAATAGTAAGGACAAGGGAGAAGAGTTTTCAAGTTATTTCAATGGGGTATATTTATCTCTGACTTGATGAAAATTTCCAGCCTTGGATACTGAGATAGCATCTTCTCTGGGTCACATGGACAAAAATTTGCCCTCAAGATAAACTGTTTTATAATCAGAAACAGGCAAAAAGAAGCCAATGCATGCAAATCTTATCATTGGCCATGTGGTCTTTACACACTTTCACCAGTGAGGTGAAGGCTCATGTGCAGCCCAGGTGAATGCAACAAGGCTCTCTTTCCTCTGAACTGCAATCTTGTTTGTTCCTTATAAGCATTTTTCTCTCCCCATGACATCAGTGTGGGGTTTTCTGACAGTTTTACTGTCAGGTATTATCATCATCTCTGAAACACCTCATTGTCCTCAGTAAAAGGGACAGATATAGGAAAAAACCAAACCAAACTTTTCTTGGGAAGGCTACCACCTGCACTGCAACAGAGCCTTATCTTCAGTAGCAGACTATCTGCAGCTTCTGGTATGTAATAATCCATTACCTGCAATATCCCATATCTACCTTGCACGAAGCTTTGAATTTGGCACTTCTCTCAGGAAGGCTTTCTTTAGCAAGTCCGTAACTGGCTGACAAAAATCCTTCAGGTAGCCATGCACTGTTTACATCAGGGATACAAAGACAACCCCAAATAAATAATTTCAGTGCAATCCCCCAAATTAATAGTCTCAGTGGTTAATGAACATCAGTGTGAAATATCACAGGATGTCTTCTGAGGGCTGCCAGTTGCTAGAACCTGGCAAGGTTTTACAGACTTAAAAAACATAAATTCCTGCCATCGTAGACTTCTCATGCAGAGGAAGAATAATTGAGCCCCTTCCTATTTTTCCTATTTTTCTTTGTTAAAATAAGGTTCACAGATTTATCTAGATGCTCTAATAAAACTTTTTCCTTCTTCTGTCTCTTCAACGAGCCCTATGAATTTTGTCAAAATCCTCTTACAAAACTGAAAATTTTGATCTGAGGTTTACATACACAGGTTTATTAGTAGTCCACTTTAGAAAACTGTTGCAGGAGAGCCCAGAATTGCCTATTTCTTGTATAAGTTTGGAAGATGTGAAAAAAATCCAGAAATTCAGCCTTGCAGCAGAGCCAGGTGTTAGTCAGTAAACATAAAAAAATAATTTCCTCTGGTGGCATTTCCAACCTCTCATGTGGCCAGAAAGAATTTTCTTCCTCTCATTCCCTCCTTTTCTGCCTCTGTGCTGAAAGGCTTCAAGCCCTCTGGTTTTCTGGATCTTCTGCAAACTGAGGGAAAGCGTGTTGGATCTTAAACATGATCTCAGAGGCACAGGCTCCTGCAGGCACCACACAGGGATGTCTCAGCCTCTCTGTGGGACTGCTGAAGAACTTCAGCCACTCACAAAACTGTCTTCCATCCAAAACTGTCCTGTAATGTGCTTTTCTGACCTGTCCTACAATGGGAGCAAGGGGCAACCTGTCACTGGAACTTCTGAGGAGCTAAATTGGTCTTTCTGGTTGTTTCCCATTTATGAATACAGACTATCCTCAGATACAGGTTTTGGTCAGCATTTTGAGCTTTAGTAGTCTCAAATCCAATATATATTTTCTTATCCTAATATTAGATATAGAACAAACTGTTTATGCTGTCTGAGTTGTACGCAGCATGTAAGAAACATACTACCTTTGGCCTGAACCATTTTTAAGAAGTGTGGAGAGTGAGTAGAGGAGCCACAGGAATTACATTAGTGTGCAGTGTTTAGGATATATAAATGGGGTGGAGCTTAAATCCCTGAGCTTTTGGAGATTATGCTCAGGAAACCATACTTTATGTGGTCATAAATAAAGCAAGAAAAATATCAACTTAACTGCGACACATACCTTCATGTGGGTATATTATGGAATTTTAATTATAATGAATGCAGTAATAAACCAATCCATCCTTAACAGCAAAGCAAAGCAAAACAACCCCCCTCCTTTTCTGCTACTTTAATGGCATTCTGAATCCCACAAATAAAACTGGTGAGAATACACATCCTGTTCTTACACTGTTAAAAATTGTAGTTGTGGATTATTGCAGTTTCTTATTGTTTCAGGACTCTTTCCAAGTCACGGTTTATCACACTTGAATACCAGGTAGTTCAGGACATTTAGGATACCCAAGAACATTGCAGCCAATGATCAGCATAGGTCATCAACCAGCACTCCACAGTAACATCAGGTCTCTGTTGCCTCTTCCCTGAGCTCCTACATTGCAGGATCAGGCACACAGGCAACTTCTGTTGTAAGACCTTGCGTCATAGCTCTGCACACACAGGGGAAGTCACAGCTGTAGCACATGCTCTACACCCAAATGCAGAATAAGTGCTCTGTGCCAGCAGCCATACAGAAAATGATGATTTTGCTGTCTAGTAGGGGTGGTAGGACACATTAATGAAGCCTGCTGAGACCTCCCTTTCCAAAAGTGGAAAAAATAACCAAGCAGATATCAGCAGGAACAAAATACATCACAATTAGAACAGAAACATCACTAGGATTGCCTATCTGGCAGGTGCTAATGTGAGATCACTTCTGATAGGTATATCAGTGTTGAGACGAAAAATCTGAAAGTTTAGAGCTCTTTATGTAAGTGTCTTACTACAATCCATTTTCTTCAAACTCCTGACCTTTGGGAATGTTTCAAATGTCAGTATTTATTGACACTCTGCTTTTTGGGAGGAGCAATAAGAACACAGGACTTACCACCAACAAAAGAATAGTGTCTTCCAACTTTGGCCCTTTTCCCAGTAGTGGGTTTCAGTAGATTCAGCAGCGAGTTTCTCTAGATTCAGTTCAATGATCATTTATATTTAAAGCAAAACTTCTTATTCCATTTCCTAAGTATTCTAGAAGCATAAATCTTAAATATTCTAAAAGTGCAAATCTTCTTAAATACAATACTTTTGAGTGGTAATTTATTTGCTTTCTAAAACTTGCAAGATTAATTAAGTTCAAAGCAGAATCATAAACTATGGAAAGGGAGGCTCACAGATACTGATATATACTGCTGACAGATCTTGATCTAATAGGTTCTTAAAGGCTACTAGGCATAGAGAATACAACCTTCCCAGGCAATCTCTTCAGTGCTTCTTGGCATTACTGTTGGAGAGGTTTTCTCAAAGTCTCATCTGATTCTTTCTTCCTGCAATACAAGCCTACTGCTTCTTGCTTTGTAAACCACGGGCATGGAGAACAGATTGTACTCTTCCTCTTTGTAAAAGCCTTTTCTATACTAGACATATAATTTGGTATGATTTTATGGGACTGTATGTTTACCAGAGACTTATAGTTAAAATGATGCTCATTTGAAGTCACTGGGTAAAAAACAAATGGAGAACAAATGCACATTTGTTTGCAAACAAAGATAGTGAAGATAAAACTGAGAATCTGCCATATGTTTTCACCAGCTGGAATTCATTCAACATTTTGTTAGTTCTGCACTTAGATGTCTTGTGAAGCTTACTTTTGAGGTCCTTCTCATGGGCTGTGTCACCGGTAAGTCCTCAATCTATGGATGGCAAAATGCAAAGAGGTCTCCAGCAGTTGTCTTAGAGGGGAATATCAATACTGTGTTTCCCATTCCCTGTGCTGAAACCTCCAACACAGTGTTTTTCTTCCTCCCTTGTAAGTATTCTCCTGTGATGGACTGAAAAAATCCCAGTGAGAGAACTGGATTCTTGCAGTAGGTTTTGGAAGTGCTTCTTTCCAAGTGTCAAGCTTCTTCAAGAATTGTAGAAAGACTGAAGTTGGTAGGGGACTAATTATGACTAGTCAAACAGGATGTGGAGAATAGCATGAAAGGGCTTCCGAGGCTCTGGTCTAAGGCACTGTGTTATTTGGTGTGGTGCAGATTTATTCCTGTAATTCTTTTCATCACTGGGTAAAACAGGACAAAGAAAGAAACAGTCAAAATGGAGCCAGAACTGTTCTTTGAGTAAATTGAGAAAAAACTGTCTTTGTATACATGAAATTAATATCAAACCTAAACAGTTTACATAAAATTTATGGAACTGGGGTTCCATGAAAGAGTGAATTCCTGCTGTGAATCAAACTGAATTCAGTTTTGGGTATTTTGGCTCAGGACTGCAAAAGTTAAATTACAGCATATAACACAGTACGTCTGCAAGGTTACTGCTGCTCAGAAATGACAGCATAACATGTACAAACACTGTATGTGTGAGAGAAAGATAATCCCTGCCTTGTCTGGGCCAGATTTAAATATTCAGCAATGTTACAGCAAAGTAACTCAGTACTTTGTATAAGATGGTGGTGCTTTGAGTTTGCTGATTGAGACATTTGTGCAGAGGGACAGCTTTTGTTGCTTGTGCACTTCTCTGAATTAGAAGATGTGTCATCTAACACTTATCTTAGATAGTGTGGGGGCAGTCAGTGAATGGTAACTGTGTTCTCCTGAAACAACAAGGATGTCATGTAGCACTTCTGGAGAGATAAGTGAACATTTGGACTGGGAAGGGTATGCAAGGGATACCAAAGTTCAGCAGCTAATTAGAGTGTTATCACTTGAAAAGTAGCATAACTGAATGAATGAAGTCATGGCATCTAGGGGAAAAGCTTGTCATTTGTTAAATCATATTGTGGTGTACATAAACCATACAATGGGGACATTCTCAGGAATGCAGTGTAGCAGAATTGGGACAAGCAGAGGTTTAGTTTAACTCCTGAATTTAGGGCATCTGTAAATGTCTTATTAGCTGGTAACACGCACATCATTATGTTATCAGTAGGAAATCAAAGCTCCAAAAAGTTCCAGTAGATTAAGCTTGTAATTTGGGAACATGAAGTCATCCTGGTACACTATTTGACAAACAATTACTTGAACTCATACTAATAATTTCACTGAATTTTACTAAGTGAAATTATGATTTTTTTTTTTTTAGAAATAAACAAAGGTGGATATGACACAGTATGACACACAGTTTTCCATTCAAAGCTAGGTCACATCTTACCCCATTCCAGGCTGGACCTCACTTTGGTAGCCCAGGAGTTATGCAGGTGAGCTAAGTGGGCAAAAGATTTCTTTTTAAGTCTGCTTGAGTTAGCTTGACACAAATGAAAGGCTCTGCACAGAGGAAGGCAAGCTCTTCTGAAGCCAGGCTGTGTGTGGGAGTGAGGCCCAATGCAGCAGGATCTGCCAGCTCTCTGTGAAAGGCTAGGAGAGCAGAGACACTTAATTTCTCAAAAAAAAAAGTAGGATTGCCCAGTAAATCACATAACCTTGAACTGTCCAGAAATGTAACATGAACGTGGTGATAGAATAATCACGGCAGCCCATTGACGTAAACAGGACGACGTACAGGGACATACCAACACTCTGAAGCATGGGATGCAGAAAAACGACTCCATGCAAGGGGAAAATTAATGCCTGGAGTCTTATCTGGTGTGATAAGAAACATTTACTTCTGAAGAAACTATTAAAGGGCCAATTCTCTAGTATGCACTTACTTAGGGAGTACTAATTTGGCAATTATTTGTGGCGAACAATGTGGCCACTAATGGGCCAGTCTTGGTGCCCCTGGAGAAATCAAATAATGGCTGGAAGGGAGATGCAAAGGAAGACATGGAGAGGTGCAGAGGGTCATGTGAGCTTACAGGAGAGCTTTGCAAATCACGTAGGAAGCATACAAAACAATCAAGTCATCCCCCTGCTGCTGTTGTGAAAGAGGCATTTTTCAAATATGTTTGAGGAACCTAAAACAAGCTTTCTTCAGCCCTAAGTCTTTTCCTTACTCTCCATGTGTATGGACACTTACATTTTAGGGAAGCTTTCTATTTAAGTGCCAAGGCTTTCTGTGGGATGTTTGGCCAGTTAAATGGTCATTCCCTATCCTGCTCTTTTATTGTTTCAGTCTCCAGGCAGAAAAATGCTGCATCCAAACGTGGATGCATCCCCAGCCAGTTGTGAAGCAGATATTACACCAATTCACCAAAAGCACAAACAAGATCAGTACTTTCAAGCTAACAGGCAAAAATGCCCTCACCTGCTGACCATGTCCGTGACCACTGAAGTGAAAGGAAGATGTCTGCTGCTGTCAATGTTGTCTGCCTCACCTGATGAAAAATTGCAAATAAGTTTGTACAAAGCACTGATCAGACAGGATACAGGACAGTAAGGATTCTAATAATTGTTCATGGCACAAGGCTAGGCCACCTTTAAGTCATGCCATGGTGTAGTGGATATCTGCTGAAAGCCATAAAGAAATGAAGGGTGAAAAATATAAATTAAAGGAATAGAAAATAGAAAAATAAAAAAACACAAGGGGGTGTAATTTATACACACTTTTCTAGGCTTTATTTAGTGATCTATTCCTGCTTACTTATACAAGGAAATAGGAAGTCACCGACATAAGACGTGCAGAATTCTTCAGGCAGCCTTTTTACGTAATATGTGACTGTTGGATCCGAACTGTAGTCGAAAAAATACTTAGATAATAAAAGCATGGAATGCAAACTAAGGCAATAAACACGTAAAGATACAGTGTATGGCTTAAATCTTTCCACATTATTAAAAATCTAACTCATCCAACAGTACATTTTCAAACTCTTTTGCACTGTGATTTATTACAGAGGCTATCATAATCAATTACTTTTAATTAAGAGAAGATGGAAACATTAATTGGTCCTATTTAAAGTTTGATTGTATTAAATGATTCTACCAGTGATCAAAAATGTATTTTGAAAGGGAGTTTAGGCTAATATATCAGCAAATGAGGCGCTATAAACATGATTAATATGCACATTAGACTTTCCTTATCACTTTTTGTTGGCAGTTTTTATCCGGTCACAGCTGAAATTCCACTGAGTTCTTTCTCCTTTTGTATAAAATACAGATTATGTGGAGACAGCCGTCTGAGTAACTGGAGTTTCATCTTGTATGGCCATTAATTATTATTGCTCCTTTAGTATTTCTTATCTATCACAGAGACAGAGGACTGTATTTTCATAGACATTTGCTGTTTGGAAAAAAATAAGCTTTCGTGTGATGGCGCCTCAGCATTCTTTTATTGCAGAAAGGATTGACAACACATTTTGCACGTCTATGAAAGGGTGGAATAAGATGTTTATAGCTGTCATCATTGTAGAGGTGTGTATATTTGGTAATACACCAGGGAAGTTTCTGGACAGCGTAGCTGGCCTTTGTTGCAATATTTTGACTTGTGTCTTTTAAAAATGCATCTACAATTATGTTGTATTTATTTCAAGGGAATAATATGCACTGTGAATTTTTTCATTGAATTATCCCTGCAGTTGGGGAAACTTAAGATACATTGCTTTCCTGGCAGTTTGTAAATTGTGAAGTGTTGTTTTGTACTATACTCAAAATTATTTTCTTTTCTTGATTACTTCTCACTACTCAGAGAGAAAAAACTTGCATTGATATGTGGTTCAAAAACAGAAGCAATGTGTCAAATACCAGTTGGTACCAGAGCTGTTTCAATCAGCCATTGCCATTGCTGCTGTGAGAAAATCAGCTGCAGAACAGAGGGGATTTCAGACACTGAAGTTTTGCTCAGTGCTTCCAGCGAGGATCCCTCCCAGACATCACTGCTGCAACAGACTCAAACCTTCTTGCTTCCCACCCAAAATTGCCTATCACCGGTGTAATGTCCTACTCATCCTAGGACCAAAATTTAACCAGTAAGGTGATATTCTTCTCAGTGTCTTTTACCAAAGGGTGTTCAGAGCAGTGTAGGCTTCTTAAACCCAGCTTGAGCTGCAAGCAGCAGCACATGCAACATGCAAAGTAGACCTGGATTCCTGTACACATGGTTTCTGTCTGAACTCACAGTTGACACATGCTAGTAGTTGTTTGAACTTAATTCAGATTTTTGGCACAACCATCTCATACTCATCTGGTGTCCTTCTAATAGCAGGCATCTCTTTTTCCCAATTGCTCCCCACTGAGGAACACCCTGCTTATATTAGAAATTATTATTAGTCTGAACATGTTTTCCTTACTGGTTTAATTTCTTTCTGCTCTAAAGGCCACCCTGTTTGCCTTATGTGATATTTTCACAGAATCACAGAATGAGTTAAGTTGGAAAATACCTTTGAGATCATCGAGTCCAACCTATGACCTAGTACCTCCTTATCAACTAAGTGCCACATCCAGACATTTTTAAAAAACATCTAGGGACAGGGACACCACCACCTCCCTGGGCAGACAATTCCAGTGACAAATCACTTTCTCAGCAAAAAATTTTTTCCTGATGTCTAACCTAAACTTCCCCTGGCACAGCTTAGGACTGCCCTCTCTTTCTGTCAGTCATTCCTCTGTGCGTTCCACTCATCTCACTGGCATGCACTGCATTTTTTGGCCCTGTTTCACTGTTGAACACAATTGCGCAAGAACATATCCAAAACTGACTGCAGCTTCCTCTGGTTTGCTGCACCTTCCTCCCTAGCTCCTCACACATCTCACAGTTTTTACTGAGCTCTTTCTTAGGGTTAACTGCGTATTTCTGGTGTTCTTGTGAAAAAAAAATGTAGTGAAGTCTAGATAGTTATGGAGGGATTGCTCCAGTTTTAAATAAATATAGATGATTTCCTTACTGTCCACATGTATTTCCTCTGAATAGACAATAATTTTCTATTATGTTAATTCATCTTTGTTAAAATTTACTCCTTTTGAAAGAAAAGAACAGCTTTTTCTGTAGAATCTGGGAAAGAGAATACATTTTCCCGGTCTTTTCTGTAGTCAATATTTACAGTAAATATCAGCTCTTTTCTTAATTTAATTTCTTGAAGCAATATGTGGGACATAATTTCCAGGAGGCTGATGGCATCATACCCAGGGGATGGTGTGGTGGCACCCAATTGATCTGAGGGTGCATGAGAGAGCAAGTGAGGGCCTCCAGGAGCCAGTGTTGGATGCTGTGCAGAGAAGAGGGCTGTGCACCCAAAAAGAGACCAGGCAGGATCACATCCCCAGCAGCCAGGCTCTGTCCCAGCCCCAGCACATGCACCTCCACCCCGGTGCTCAGCAGCCTGCTTAAATCCACCTCCTACTGCATGGGTGCTGACAAATACTTACTCACAAAACTATTTTGGAACAGTTATTCTATCACAAATGTATCCTATGTCTTTTTCAGAAAAAAGGCCTTCATAGGCAAGCAGTAATGAGATATAGTTGGCTTGCTGTCTCTCTAGGGACCTGATTTGCAGCAATGTAAAACAGGCACCCCAAATTAGTGTATAGATTTTCTTTTGGTCTTTATGTGCCTCCATTTCATAGCTATGGAATGGATTTGGGTTTTATTTATTTATTTTTGTTCTGCTGTCCTTAGGGGTCAGGGTGAAAATCAGATTATATTTGTAATGGGTTCACATTTCCAGAAAATGTTTGAGTTCGAACACTAAGAAGGAAAAATGGCCTAAGATTTCACACAGAAAAGACATTTTACAAACCCAAAATGTTGATTAATGAAGTGAGCAGTTTACAGTCATGTGGGCGTTTAGAAGGAATAAATATCTCCTGATCTTGATGTCTTTTTAACATCATCTGTTGGATGTCATTCAATGCACATTGCAACACTGCTGGAGGAGACATGCAGTGAACTGCCAAGGGAATTGCAGTCAGAAGTTTAGGCCAAACATTTAATATTTTCATTATTGCCTCAAAAGTTACAGGTGATAATAATTGAAGGATGTAATATTTGCCAACATCTCTTTTATGGTTTTGATTGAGCACAGTGCCAAGGGACACTATGCATATAAATAAAGTCCAAACAAATTTGGGTCAAAATAAATAACTTTTAAAAACCTCTGAGCAATCCAAACTCAACTTTCAACATATTTATTACAACATCCATTACATCAGAGTTACCCCTGATTGCTGGATTGCTAATATTAATTTCTAGATTACTCTTCCCTGAAGTAAACTGCAGGAAGAATTCAGGCACAGGCTCAGAAACTCACAGACAGGCCATGTCCACACTAGTAAATTAAATTACATTAGAGCATAAGCCCAAGCTTTAGCACACAGTCACTGTTACATGTCTAGCTTTTCTTGATCCTCAGATAGGTTTGGGGCTTCTTGTCACAGAAATTTGGCTCAGAAGAAGCAAAGGGCAGGAAAAAAACCCTAGCTCTAGAGAAAGATTGCTGAAGAATTACACTAATACTAAATAATGAAGAAGAATGTAAACAGATTATAGATACAGAGAGCCTGAGACCAGCTAATGGCTGAAAAAATAGATGACAGAGATAAAAAATGATAAGACTTGTCAGAAAGAACAAAGCCTCTGTGTGCATCATGCAGATTAAGGAATTAGAGTCAAAAGGTTAAGTGTGAGCAACAATGAATATGAAAAATGAGTCAAAAAAGAAGAAAAAGGCAAGTTTGTTTCATAAATCAATTCTAGTTTTCAATTGATGTAGGAAAAAAAAGGATGTTAAAATCTCTTATGTCAGCAGGCTGGACACTGGGAAAGGTTTGGCATTTTCAGCAGCAGATGAAAAGTCCTGCTCTAATTGCTGCAAATATTGGCCCCAGGTTACCTATCATCATGTGTTTTGTTTCCTGGTGCAAGCCAAACTGATCTTGAGTCTTAAAGATCATGAGGCAGGAGCATTTTTTAACTGACCTCGTGCACATACAACCCTATGCATTTTAAGACTTTGGTTACTTTACAGAACAGGAATGTGGATAAGAGGTTCTGTCAAGTGTACAGTAGGTGATGCCCGTGAAATACATGTTCACAAGAGATAATCATTTCTGGTGTAGCGTCTCTTTACTGTTCTCTTTACTGCAGGAAATTCTTCTAAGAGAAGCTCAAAGTGGGTAGCAGATATCTAAAAGTATTTCTAGTTTATTGAATAAATATGAAATGCTTCTAAATCTGCCATTTTTAGAATGAACAAAAATATATTCTGGATAATTACCAGCAACAGTAGCTAAATTTACAATGCTTTCCTCCTCTAAGTTTAGATATGTTGTTGAAATCTCCTCCTGCTAGTGAAGACAAATCCAGTTGGCTTACATTACATACATTATGGATCAGGAGCTCTGCATCTGCAATATCTCCACTTCAGGAACAAGAGTAGGGCATGGTCTGCACTGCAAGTGGATTGGTTGTGTCTATTCAAATGAAACTGATTTCATGCCATTTGAAAGGAGTAGCTATTCACATCCTCTTCATCATGTCAGTAGGGCATAGAAAAAAACCAAGTCCATTTATTCTAAAATGGAAATGAGATCTGCTCATAAAATCTCCCTCAAGAACTACATGATGACTTCTGCACGGGGGCTATAAAGATGCCTTTGCTGTGACTAATACAGAAAAAAAGTGCTATTCCTTTTCCAAACATCCAGAATCCACCGATGCACTTGTGATGCTATAAACAGTACCTAGAAACGGCTGGGCCACAACAACCCCACACAGAGCTAGAGGCTGGGGGACAGTGGATGGAAACCTGCCAAAAAGAAAAGAAGGCTGCCTTGGGGTGCTGATTGGCAGTGGCTGAACATAAGCCAGAGTGTGTCCAGGTGGCCAAGAAGGCCGATGTCATCCTGGTGTGGCCAGCAGGACCAGGACAATGATCATCCTCCTGTACCTTGAGTGCTGTGTCCAGTTCTGGGCCCCTCACTACAAGACAGACATTGAGCTGGAGTGAGTCCAGAGAAGGGCAACAAACCTGGTGAAGGGTCTGGAGCACACAAGTCTTAAGAAGAGTGGCTGAAGGAGCTTGAAGAAAAGGAGGCTCAGAAAGGTACCTTATTCTCTATAACTACCTGAAAGGAGGTTGTAGCCAGGGGGGATTGGTCTCTTCTTCCATTCAGCAAGAGCAAATGGCCTCAAGCTGCACTAGGGGAGATTTAGAATGGATATCGGGAAAATTTTTTTCACTGAAAGTGTTGTCAAGCATTATAATGGGCTCCCCAGGGAAGTTACTGAGTCACTGTTCTTGGAGGTGTTTAAAAGCCGTGTACTTGTCTCTTATGGCCATGGTTTAGAGTTGGACTTGGCAGTGCTGGGCTAACAGTTGGACTCAATGACCTGAGCAGTCTTTTGCAACCTAAATGATTCTATGTTTCTAAGAACGGTCATATCAACATTCGGACAGAGCTCCCTCTGTCTCAGCTTTTTGTTTCTGGTGGGGACCATGAGGAGACACACAAAGCAGGACGTACCAAAAGGATGGGTGTATGTAATGATGTTTTCACCAGTTCTCTTGATTTTAGCTAAAGTATAGTTAATTTCTTCTCTGTAGCTGTTCCAGTGCTATGTGTTGGATTTGAAGAAGAATGGTGTTGATGCACACAATATTTGAATCAAGAAGGTAAATGGGTGGAGTAATTTATCTGATTCTGGAGGGGCAGAAGCAGAGTTGGTATGCACACCATGGGCATCTTTGCTGGTTTTGGAAGCTGGTTTTGGGTGTTCCCAAACCACTGGAAAAACTTGCAGGAGGTTGGCAGAGGTCTGGAAGGGGACTGGTATGCCTGAACAAGTTTCTCTTCAAGTATCATTAGGATCAAGCTTCATGATGTGTAAACAAGTTACTAGGCTCCAAACCTGAGTGAAGATTCATCAAGGGAGTAATCAATCATTATAATTAAAAGATATTTTATGAGTTGGCATCAACTGAGAGAGGCCATGTTCATAAAAGCAGGCAAATCTCCATTCTTCGTCCACCAGCACCGAAATCTGTCCAGGTCTTGGAGCAATGGCCCACCTTTTGTCAGCTACAGACAGGGCAAATATGCCCAGAATTTGACTGGCTTTCCTCTGCCCTGCTTTGGGCAGTTTTGTTGTGACTGCCTGGTATGAGTTCCAGTGATTGCAGAGCTCAGGAGTGATAGATGCACATAATGCACATTAAGTGACCCCTCCTATGGGTAATCACTCACCTGGGGATCAAGACAGAACACTGTCATGTATATATTTAATACCTGTGAGCATTTAATAAGAAAGTATCAGTTAGATTTTCTTGTAACATTGTTTTGTTATCTACTAATTCAGGTACTCAAAATTAACTGCTTCTGTATTCTGTTTTCCTCCAGTTTTCAGGTATCAGGTTGTTCCTATTATGTAGAATTGAAATGAAAGTTGGTGCAACTGGTTCTTGCTGCAGTGCACCTTTGAATATTTCATCACTTTCTTCCAACATAATTTGGGAAGAATTTGTGGTAAGCAAATTACCACAGAGAACTAACAGAAAAACTAGTCCATGTGACTAAAACAAGCAGATTAAGTTTTTATTTTAAGCACCACATCTTTACTATATATACAGGCTCATATATGCATACACACATACACAAATATGTATTAATATCATGCCTTTAATTATCTGACAGATTTTATCAAAGACTAATTTTATTAATGAAATATGTTACTAGGTGGAGTCAAATTTTCACTTTCAGCTGAAAGAATAAGCAACAAAAAATTTTTAGATACATATTTTTTAAAAAATGGTTCTGTCTTAAACATCCTGAAGACTAATAATTTTCATCATCATTAAAGGTCATTTCGGGGCTTATTATTTGATGCTAATTGGGCCCCTGTGGGCTCACACTCTCTGTATCTTTGCATGGGTTGGGATCTCCAGTCTTTGACACTGCTGACAGACTGAAGGATCATAGTTGCATGCCATGGGAGTAGGGAAGAAAGCAAAGGGACTGACAAGAGGACTAGAAAAAATATGACCCCTAAAGAAAGATGAATGAATGGAGTTGTTTAGTCCTGTGAAGACAGGACATGCTAATGATTTTCAAATATGTAAAGCACCACTGCAAAGAAGAAGGCTTCCGATTTTCATGTCTGTGATAGATGAGACATAAAAATAAAAGGATTAACTATTTCCAGGAAAGGTTGAGGTGAAGTATTTTTAAAATTCCCTTGCTACCTGCAAGTAGTAGTAAGGCCTGATATAGAAGGATTTTAAGCAAATATTTACATGCTGATTGCCTACATATGGACAGAACAATGGCTTAGATGTTTTCTTAAATTTTTTTCCTAATATGGTGGCCTATTAAACTTTCATTTCTATTATTTTTTGCTTTAGATGACACACACTTAAAGTAGTTATGCCAGCCAAATAACTCTTCTGAAGACAGGGGGAAAAAAATGGACCCCTTACCCTAGAAATGAACTTGGCCTAACTCAGAATCACTCTCTCTCCTCCCTCCTGTGTCACTTTGCGGCCATTTCCTCTTAGGTAAAACAATTTTCTCTGGATAGGCTTTGTTTGTATGAGGCAGGTACAGGCTGCCCCTCTCCTCTCTGAGCTTCTCAGACTCTGCTAGGGGGCCAAGGCTGCCTACAGCTTTGTGGTGGGAGCTGGATGGCAGCTTGTCCACTGCAACATCTGCTGACATTCTGGTGCTCTTTTCACCTTTGTTACACAACAAGTTCATGTGAAACAACAACATCTGTCCTTAAAATTTAGTGAGGGAGAGACGGAGGTGGTGCAAAGGAACCCCATCAAGAGAAAAGGCAGACAGCTAAGAAATGCAGGTAGGGTTTCAGAGCAAGAGAGCTATTACACTGATCTGAAACTTCCATCATTTCTTCCATCTTTTTCTGGAAGCTCCAGATTTTCTAGAGTAACTTTCCCATCAGTAGCAATCCACAAATTACCACTCAAAAAATGCTAAACAGAGAGCTTTGCAAACTCAGCAGCTCTATCTCCTCTTTTATTTATGTGAAGCACAAGTCAAGGAAATAAATTTCCTTCAAACCAGTAAAGTGTATGAGTACTGTGACCAGAAGGGGTGGTGCAGGCCACAAGAGCTCTTCCAGGCTTTCAGGCAAACAAAGCATGCAGCTGCCTCCTGCACCTCCCCACCATGTCCTTTGTTCAGGCCCTGTCTTTCCCCTCAATACTGGGGATCAGCAGAGCCACTCAGCCTGTGTGTCCAGGGCAGGCTACACTGAGGGGGGCAAACTGGGGCAACAGGGCAGGGCAGGGGCTCCCAGCTGCATCTCCCCTGAGGGCTCTCCAGCACACAGCAGAAAGCACTCAGCTTCTTTCAGGATGGAGATTATGTGTGTGGGAAGCTTTGCCCCTGTGCTGGGTACCACAAGACCACGACCACAGCTGGGAGCCTGCAGAGATATTGTGCTGGGCAAGAGAAGCCATCTTTCAGAGTTACCAGGAGGTATAGAGGTGAGAAGGCTGTGGTAATAGTTAAATAAAAAAAAAAAAAAAAACAACCAAAAAAAAAAAAAACCAAAAAAACCCACCAATAATCTTGGGGTGCTGGGTTGCTGGATTTCTCAGAATCTGTTTATACAACATCCAGTGATCCTACCTAAAACTGGGGATGTAAGCAGGTATGGGTGAAACCATCTAATCCTATTCCCCAAATCCCAGTTTTTGTGCTTATTTTCTAGCTGGTACCTTGTTTCATAGGAAACATTAAAAAGCAACCAGGCATGCATAACCAGGCATCCTCACAGCACCAATACCTTGTTCCAGTAGGAAACAGTTTAGCACAGTGGTCTTCATTTCTTTAAGGTGGCTGGATCTACCAAGGAAATAAAAATAGAAGGAAGGAAGGAATGTGAAAAGGAGAGAGGGAAGGAGGTAAGGAGAAAAGAAAAGAAAAGAGAAAAAGCAGGCATGGAAAGAAATAAGGAAGAGAAGGAAGAAAAGAAAGCATCCTGTTGCATGCAAAAAACAGACCCAGCAGTGGCAAGAGCTGGGCAGAGTGGAGCCTTTCCTGATAATATCAGTTTACTTTTTAATTAGATGCTGAGCTTTTAAAGACAATGGAGTAGACATGATAAAGAGCAGGCTATTAAGTTTCCCAATTACAGAGCACAAAGAATCCAATAATTTATGTGCTGATAATCTCCTGGTAATCCTCCGGGTGCTGCCGGAGCGTAAGCGTCCTGATTACTCCTCTGCTCTTACATGAATTTGTTCTCCTACCATAGCTGAATTTCCCCGTTATGTTTGGCACAGCTCATTTAAAACAACCACAGTTACCTCACAGCCAAACCGCTGGCCTAAGTTTAGCTAAGATGAATAGGCAGCCGTTCATCTGCGACAGAGCCTTTGGTGTAAGTGTGGCCAATTAGTCACACGTTTGGTGTTCTAATTAGGCAACGCTGGGCCTTTCAGAAAATGTGCTGTTGATTTAGGTACTTCCTCAAACAATGCTAAATTGTGTTATGTGAAATTCAATTAGTTCTTTTCTAAATGTTTCCACATCTGTTATTCTTTAAGCATAAAGTGATGAGGAGAGAAGGAGAAGTGAAAAGCCAGAGTCTCCACTGGTGAAATATGTTAGGCCTCTGGGACCAGCCCTTTTTCCAGCTTTTGACCCTGAACAGTGATATACAGGAAGGAACAAAGTTGGAGAGCTATCATGGTGAAGCCCTTTAAAATAAATCATTATAGAAGAAATACTGCAACTGTAAGGGAACATAATCTCTTATGATAGCCATAAACTAAGCTTTGTTTGGAAACGGATGGCATGGGGAAAGCACCATTAAGCAAATGATTATAAATTCTTTTTTAAGAACTCCATTTTTTTTACGATAATAGTGATATGTTTAAATCCCAAGATTAACCAAAAATAAGTACAGAGCCAGTATACTGTTTTGTGGAATCGTTTTGAGTAGTTTTATTTTTGTTTCACATTTTTCCTCTGAGGACTGAAAAAGGTGGCAAGACCTCCTGTAGGAGGTTTTCAGGGGGAAGAAATGAGATGCATTTATTATTTCTGTTGTGGCATTTTGCAATTTTTCTCCACGTTCAGAAGAACAAAGCACCCCAATCCTTTTGATCCCTCGAACAAAGCACCAGGCTTTCAGTGGAGCTTTTCGGCGCTCCTCGTGACCCATGAGGTTTACATTTGCTAAGGGCTTCTCCCAAAATATGGGCCACCTCTGGCCCTTGTTGTGGCCGTGCTGTGTGTCTGACCTGCAGCACGCAGATGTCGGGGTCTGGGTGAAGGCAAAGATTTCTCCAACATCGTGACTCAGCCAAAAACCACAGCTGTCTAAAGGTGAAGTTGTACATGCATTTGATCCTTGTTGCTGTTACCACCTTTTCACTGACCAACATTTCAAGCCTTATCTGTGGCTGGCAGGCCATGTTTCAGGTTTGTCAGAGCCCGGATATAGCCCATGCGGTTTTCTGATGATATATCTTGATAAGATTTGTGGAATGCAAGAGATGAAGTTGTCAGCACTGCTTTGTGGCACCTCCGTACATGTCAGAAAATGAAAATATTTTCAGAAGCGATGGCATTATTTTGACTGGTGACACAAACTTCTGAGACAGCACATGTCCTTGAAAAGTAAAAAAAAAGAATGTACAATATTTATAATAAAAGACAAAAAAATGGTCTGTCCTGGAAAGGCGTAAAGTTAGAAGGGGGAACCTGATGAGAAGAAGGAGAAAAATCAAGCCTTTCTGGAGCTAAGCTGATAAATTACTTTTTCCAGCTGTAATTCCTGATATTGCATAGACATGTCATCCTTGTAAATCAGGACCTTGAAGCCTTCCTTTTTATAAAAAAATCTTAAAATAAAGTAGAACCAAACAAACGCACAGAACCCTCTTTTCGGCTGCCATGTTTGCCTCAGGTTCAAGTCATCACATTAACTATAAGGCAGCTCAATCATGTCACAGCTTCCAAAACAGAACTATTTTTTTCCCCAGATGATGATGAAATTAAAGAAGTGCAAAACTTAAGAGAAATCTAGAAAGCTTCAGCTCCATGTCACTTCACATGCCTCTCTGCAGGACTTGCTGAGGTGCTCAGCTTGAGTAAGAACATGCTGCCAATTTTAGTGATGACACTAATCTGTACCAGCCATAATCTGAGCATTATGATTTTACAAATAATACAATATTCACGCATTATTTCTTAAAAACAAACGCAGGAGGAGGCCAGCTGTGAACTTTTTCTGCATTCAAAAAGCATTGAAAGCTTTTTGTTCAAGAGATGAAGGAGAATTGCAGGCAAATAAATATCCTTAATAGTTGTTGGAATAATTCAGGTATTTTTATTGAAAAATCCTGCTGCATGAAAGCCAAACTATTAGTAGCAATACATATGTTTTTGGAAAAAATATCTGGCCTCTTCCAGAAAAATAATAAAAAAAGAGCTATCCAAGTCAAACCTTGAGACTGTTGATACATAAAAAAGAAAGGGGGGGAATATTTGGCGGAATCTCTTTCCTTTAGAATTGAAGAATTTAGTTTCTGTTTTCAAACTGCAGAAGTTGTCAGAAAACATGATAGTTCTCCTAAGAGACTAACTAAAGTTTTCTTCTTAAATTCAGGTTAAAGGTATTGACATAGAAGACTATTTTCAAATTTTGATAGAAAGTATTAAAATAAACCTTTCTAAACAGAAAATCCGTTTTGAATATGTCTAGAAGTTACGAATTTTTGACAGAGAAATGTTCTGCCTACCTCCCATGAGGTCTTTGAATTTTGTTTCTAAAGTAGATCAGGTGCATTAAAAGCCTCTCAATCTATCTTCTTATGAAATATTATGCAACCAAAATTAACAAATTGACTAATTCCCGAACCAATATAGACTTTTTAAAGTCCACCCAGAAAAAGACTGTTTAAACAATGCTCGAAAAGACCAAGCAACCTAGATTTGAAAGAGAACTTCTGTTATCTAAAACCAATGAGGTTGTTTGTAACAACCGTGGTTTAGTTGCATGAAGTTTTGCTCCAAATTCCCCTACTCAACAAGCATCTTTGAGGCTCCACATGGCACACCAATCCCAAACATCTAACAGCTGCCCTGTGCAAGGCCTCTACCTCATTTATTAGGTGATAGTCATAGCAGAGACAGATCCCTCTTCACCTGAATGAAGTGAGGGGAGCTGCTAAAATGACTCGTTGGCAATGTCCACAGGTCTTGCCTACAGATGTGCTTGTGTTTATATCAGTCACAAATAAAATTATAGCCCCCACCATCATTCACAGGCGAGAGTTCAAACATCCTGCACCAATACTTTCCTTGTGGCTCACGTTAAGAAGTTAAGTCCCATATTATCATACAATACTCTTACATCAGGAAAGTAGACATGTGTTTAGATGCAACAAGCATGTACAAAGAAATTTCTGAGAGGAAAATAAATTATTAATGAAGGAGGACTGGACAGAACCAGCAAATTATCTGGGAGTGCACTGGAGGAGAAACTCCATCTGTAGTGATCCTGCAGTGGAAAAGCACAGCAGAGGCAGATCTATTCCTGAGCTCCCTCTCATTCAGTGTCAACTGAGCATCTGGCTTGCCCACAGAAATTGCCCTCATATTAAACCCTGCATCTAGGATCAGAAGCACATCAATCTTCATCTCATGAGCTGATAGCTGCATTCCTAATCCAGGCAGGTTGAGCCCAAGCCCTCCCAGTGAGGGGGAGTACTTGGGTTTCCTGAAACTGGCTTTTAATGGGGGATAGATTGACCAGATGAGATTCTGGTTTTCATCTCTTATGTTAATAGAAGCCTCCATGTTCAAAAATGTTTGGTCTTGGCTTTTTTTATCACAGTTTGTGGTTGTATTTTAAGGCACAGACTTGCCTGCTTTTAAGTCAGAGGAAAGAAGCACTTTCCTTCTTTTTCCCCTAGAATTGGCATGCAGTGGATGCAAGTCAGCTTCACTCCTCAGAGCTGCAGACTTCAGGCTGTAAGGGTGGGCAGGAATGCTCATGCTCCTCCCTTAAATCTTTTTAACGAGTAACACTAACACTGCAGCCCGCTGCTGCCTCAGACCTCTCTGGTTCTTGGAGGGCACCTTTCTACTTTTAAGCTCCCTGCTCTTCCTTTTGCCCCCCCCCCCCCCCCATGTCCATACATGTCCTTTTTTCTCCTTCAGTTATTCCTAGGGTGAGTCTGCTCTCCTCAGACTCCTGACTCTTATCAGCATAATCAGAATCACTATTTATCCTACTGTGGGAGGCTAAAGCACTTTTTGTCTTACTTCATTTTGTTGTCCCCTCTCAGGGCCGTGTCCTGCATTTCTAAATTCAGCGTACAGTCTGCAGCAGCAGGTGTGGCAGATGAGCTCTGAGGAGCCACTCTCCTTACAGGTGTGGCTCTTCTTGGCTGCTGTGCTATGGATATCCCAAGAGGGATGGGCACAACAACACCCCAAGGCCATCTCTGCCCCAGCACCCTGGAAAAGGGATCTGCTCTCCAGGTACCTTGATCTTCTCTAACTGTGCTGTTTAAAAACAGTCATTTTCACGTGTTTTTTCTGACAGCCCGGTGAACTGTTCTCTCACATGAGGGTTGTACGTTTTATGAAGAATAGCTGCTATAATTTATTCCTTTTCTTTTTTTTTTTTTTTTTAGGTTGCAGCTATATGAAAAAACTAAAGGCTATTCTAGCGATGAAAGGCAGGGCAGAATTTCTTTGAAATAGGCATTTATGTCATCCTGCTCTGTTAAATAAGTGACTGTGTAGTCTGAACCTAGAAAGTCACAAAACCTTTTATGCAACCCTTCTACCAACAAAAAAAAATCTAACAAAATCAGGGAGTTCCACTCATGTTATGTAGATTTGTAAGAGTTTTGCCAGGTGCTCTTAGCAGCAATAAACCTGACATCCTTTTAAAGAGAAATAAGCTTATTCGCCCAACATTTCTAGGCTCACTAAATAGCTTTCCTTAGATTTTTTTTTTCTAAATAGCTTCACCACTAAATACCTTAACAGATTATAGTCTCTGTCCTCGGTATTAGGACAAAAAAAACCCCTAAGAACCTCTCCATACCCTTCTGCCAGGCAGTAACTTGCTCTCTCTATACTCTGCCCAAAAACTGTGTCACCAGGTTAGCCTGGAGCTGAGCCCAGGCAAATAGGAGCAACCTTTAGCCAGGCTTACGAGCATATTTCTGTGCTCACTGAGTCTATTCCCTGGCTGGGTTTGAGACAGCCCATAGCTGGCTGCATCACACTGAAAGCAGGGCACATTTGCCCCTGCCTGCCACAGATCATGCAGATCAACCTCCTGCCTGTGAGTGGAACAGCAAAGATTTTACTCGAGCTAAAAGGGAACTCAGTGCAGGCTTCAGAAAACAGACCAAGAAATTTATCTACAGCCTATTAATCAGATACTCCAGCACTGTACAGGCTGCTGATGTTCACATTATAAAAAAGGATATTGAAAAACTGGAGAAGGTGCAGAAGAGAGCTGTAAAAATGATTCAGAGGCTGAAGAAAGCACCCCACACTGAAGCACTCAAAGAATTCAATCTGTTTAAGTTATCAAGAAGAAGACTGAGAAGCCACTTGATTACACTGGGTAATACATTCACCAGGAGAAATCGGTGGTTTGCTTACACTCCACTTACTAAAGAATGAAAGAAAGACATGGCCAGAAAAAAAGGCTGGAAGCTTGAAAGGCAGGCAAATGAAAACTGGAAAAAACAATTGCTTTTTCACAATTATTGTTCAGAAAATATTTAATAAAACTGGGGAGAGTCTGTCTTTTCATATCTTTAAATCAAGACTGAATGTTCTAGAAATTATGTCAGTTACTGGTGTAGGAAAAGAAGTAACTGAATAAATGACAAAATATGCTTCACCTTCAATGCCTTTTCTTTACCCAGTAAGATCCACTGTGGCTACTCTCAGTGGCTAATGAAGGCCAAAATCCTGATGTGAGCTCTGACAGACATAATCCTCATGCCTAGGGAATGCTTCCTAAGGTTGCCTGAGACTAACCCTGGCAAACTGATTTTGCCTGCATTTAGTGGATAATTGGGAGAAAGTTGTCTGGCAGATGGATATTTTTGGAATATGACATTTATTGAAAATTAGTGGGAACATGAGGGACATTATGGACACCTAGAATATCCAAAGACTCCCAAACTGACTATTCTGCTGTAACAAAATAGCCCTGTTATTCGATAGAGACAATGCCTTGATTCCAAAGGCAAGTCCTCACAGAAATTAGAGTTCGTAGAGTGAGGGCAAGATGGGAGAGGGAAAGAGAAGTATGAATCTTGTAGCCACCCTGTTGAGAAGAAAGTGAGAATAGCACTCAGGGTGGGTTGTGGCCTATGGGAACACAGATTAAAACTTGAGTCAAGAAGGTAATTCCTAACGTCTGGTTTTAGGAAAACCATGAGAAAGGCAATAAGGCATGTCAAAGTGAAACAACATGGCAAGAAGAGACTGGGTTCATATTGGGACACTAGGAAGTTTTGCTGGGTGCACAGGATCCCTTGGGGAGGCACACCTGAAGGCAAACATTGCTCTGGGCATCTTTCCTTTAACTCTTTCCTGTTCCTTTCACTGATGGGCTGACACACTGTTTGTACTGGTGTAAAACAATCCTCTGAAACACACAGGGCAATTCTGGGTAGGGATGCATAAAAATGCAGTCTCTGTATTGCCTCATTGCCTTTGTGATATTGCAGGTAATAGGAGAAAACTTTTTTCAACACCTTCTTTCTCCTATTTGCCAACAGGTGATGGCAGAGAGAGCCCCTTTCCTGCACAAAGCCTTCAGGTTAGAGCTATTGTATTTCCTTTTAATTACCTGGACATTAAAGACTACTGTATTCTACAGCTTTTGTCCTTCCTGAGGCATTTTGTAACAGAAGCCCTGAGGAGCTCTGGGAAAGCATTGTGTGCAGCTACAGCACAACAGTGCAACTTGGGATAAAGATCTGATTTCCATATTGTGCAGGAGTTATGTTCAGTGAAAATTATATAAATGTAGTATACCAGCTCATATGTCATTTCCACAGAACGTTACAACCATTCTGTTATGTAATAGTGAGCTAATAAAGTCAACCCAAAACTCACTATATCACATTCTATACGATGTCACCTCATTCATCCTTTTCCCTTTTTAATTTCAATCTCATCTCTATTTCTGCATTTACCTTCTGAAGTATTTCTAGCACAGAATATTCCCAACACCCTTCTTATTTTACTGTGTGATCAAAACAATGCAGAGTAAGAAAGCCTGAAAATCTGGACTGGAAATATCATGAGAACAGGCTCTGTCAAGAGCTTTTCAGTATTTCCTGCTTCTGGTTGAGCTGGAAACACTCAAAGGGTGAAATCCTGGCCCAGCTGAAGTCAATGGGAATTTTGCCATTAACTTCAATGGGGCTAGAATTTCACTCTTGGTATTTACTCCATGTATCCAGTCTCAACTAGATCTGGTGTGGTGTGAAAAGGAAAACTTTTCTTGTTTCTTTTCCTTCCTCTTGCAAGATTTAATGCTTAAAAAAAATCTTGCACATTCACGTTAGATGTAAGTATTGAGCCATGCCAAAAGAGTTCCCATGTTACCCAAATGAAACATTTCTTCTCTCTAAGCAGTTGCACAGCAGAAACTACAGTATAACAAATATAAAATTATGTAAATATTCAGAAATGAAAACTGCCTGTATAAAATAATGTAAAATATATACTGCCTCTCTTTTGTCAAACTCTACAATGTAGATAGCTGCCCCCATTTCAGGACCTTGATGCCAAAACCTTTTGCTGCCAGCAGTACTGGGGTTCTTGGCTGTGCAAAATGGATTTTTGCTTTTGGACAGAATTCTCCTGGCAGAGGCCTTCTTTATCAGTGAAGGAGGATTTGCCTTGCTTTAAAGCTGATACATTGTCATCTCTGCTTTAGATGACACAAAACCTTAAATATGATTTTGAGGACCAGGTGGGCTTTACCCTGTTTTACTTGTGTTTGCCACTGCCTTCCAGGAGGTTCTTTGTAATTCCTTGCCCACCAGAGACAATCCATTAAAACAAGTCTTTTCCCTTCAAAACATGAAGTCAATTCTGTTTTTGCAAAAACAGCCAGCTCAGCAGTATGTTCATGTTTTATATTAAAGAAAAATTTTAATTGTAGGCTATGTAATTATAACAGTCTCCAAAAGCAAACTGGCCAGTCTGATATTTGGCATTGTACTGATGAGAATTCAATGGCAAAGGACATTTCTGGAAATCTCCATATATTTTTCTATAGCCCCAGAAGACCTGCTGCTTGTCTAACTAAGAAAAATGTATGCTGGAGCAGAAACACCATCCCCAGCTCTTTCCTAGAAGCAAGAAGTTTTCTTCTAGAAAAACAATAGTAGAAGCTCTCAATTAATCCACAGCTATTCATTTTGTCTTCACTGACAATTAGCAGGCCTCCTAACGCACTGCCGCCTCGCTTTGGCAGTCAGAGCAGCCCTGCCAAGCGGACTCGGGCTGACACACTCATTCTTCAGCTTGTATTTCCTGGTGCAAATAGTTTCTAGCTCTTTTCCAACAGCCAAATCCAAAGAAATAAAAAATAAAAAATAATAATAAAAAAAAAGAAATAAAAAGGGCTTTGTTCTCCATGAAAAAAAGCTGTGGCTGTGGTCAGGAGCCCTGTGCACTAAGCCAGGCCATGAGGAAGGGAGGGAAATGCAGTCTGCTGTGTCCTGCCAGGCAGGCTTATAGCAGCCCCATGGCTGCCAGCGCTGCCGGGATACCCCGACCGAGACCTCCGACCACCCACCTCCTCCCTCCATCCTCACTAGCCCACAGTGAAAACCTGCCCCTTCTGCAGGCTGTGCAGAAGCCAAATCCTATTTCCTTCAAGACAAACCAGAAGGAAGCCTGCAACAAGGGAAAGAGAGGGAGAGCAGATCTGAAGTGCAGATCTGGTCTCCCTCACACTCTACCATGTGAGTGTGGTTGGGCCAGCTTGCCACATGACCAGACCCTGTGAGACCGAGCAGCACCCTTTTGTGGTCACTCTCTCTAAAATACAATTGTAGAGTTGATATGGCTTTTCTGGTTGCAGGAGGGTAAAATGGCTTTAATAATCTCTTCACACCTTGCTTGCCCATATTACCAAAATAACAGTGCTGGAGATATGCAGACCAGTGCCACAATCCCTGTTTGACCTGTTGCCTTCTTCACCATTTCTTAGACAAAATATCCCCAACATGCCAAAGCCAGCTGCAGGCCAGCACCATTCCTAGTTGCCTCCTGTATAACCCCTTAGTGCTTGCTTTGATGAGTTCAGCTGTAAATATTTTCTCACATTTGCTCTTTTCAATTTATATTGAATCCAACAGCCCTTGTCATCTGACCCTCCAACCATCCTCCTAGGGATCTTCTCATCAACCCCATTCGATGTGTGGCTGTGTCAGGTAGGCTCTCTAGGGTCTGCTAAGTGTTACAAATCAAATTTTACCCAGCAAACTGCAACAGGGCCTTTTTTACCCCCTATTGTTTAAAATACAGATTTCTGCACAACAACTAGCTGGTTATTGACACATAATTTTTTAATTGGCCTTCAAGAAACTTCCCACACATGTGCCCAAACATGTGCAGTTTTCCATGTGGTAACGTAGGAAGAATTTTCCCCCACCTCTCCTCTTCAATAGTTCAACTCCTAAGCTCATGATTCCCTCTCCACACAGCTTCCACTGGATAATCACTGATAGGCACGTGGAGCTCCCACCACTGCTGATGTGCCTTGTCTACAAGCCCATGCTTGCACGTTGACTTTTCAGCTGATGAAGATTTTCTCTTCTAGACCAGACTTACTGTTCCCTGGGGGGTTTCTACTTACCCCTGTGGCCTGGGGCATAGTTTTTGTCCAGCAGGATTTTCTGAACTTGGTAAACCTTCTTTGTACCCTGCCAGCACAAGGCACTCTCATCCAGGAGGCACCAGATCCAGGATGTCTTCTGCTGCTGACACCAAGATCATGTTTTTAAGGTTGAAATGTTCGCCTTAAGTGGTACAATATATTTGCATGAATCCTAGCAGCCTGCAGTGTTTAAGAGGACTGGGTATATGATCAGCCAGCCCCTTCTGTCTTTAATTTCTAGGAAGCTATTATAGCGCCTTCCAAAAAGGCTCACGTCTGCCTGCCAGCACCACATTAACATGACTACTGCTTTGAAACACAATAGCTGCGGCAGCTCAGGATCCATAATGCATCCCGCGCTGCACCGTGCCGCTCTGCGCACGCCTATGTGCCATTAATGGGTCATCACGTGGGAAGTGGTTCCATTATTCCTTGCTTTTCCAGTCCTGGTATTTCTTGGCAAATGTGTAGCCCAGGCTGCAGCAGCTGTCTATCTTGCTCTCCTGCCTTTAGATTAAAAACATTTTCTTGTTGTTGTTGTTTTGAAGTGCCTATTGAAGTGACAGGACGGAGAAGGATGGCTAAACCCAAGTCCCAATATCTTTATTTCAAGACTACACTAATAGCCTCTAAGAATTTTTCTCTGCTGCACTTCAGATAAGAGCGGTAAGCCTATAAATTCATTAGCGAGTAATGGAGCAGCCTCACTTTATCTATGTCTTTTCACAGGACTAGGGTTTCATTCTGTGCCAGGAGTCATACATCACACTCAACATGTACGTCTCCAGAGCCAACCAAGAGAAAGTGCAGAAAAACTACTGTTAACAAGGGAGTAATTACATTCAGCATAAATTAATTATTGGTCACTCAGGACTGGTGGGAAAGGGCCACACAGACCGTGTCCGACTGAGTTCCCACCTCGGAGGGAAGAAATATTTAAATATGAATCATAAGACAATACGAGGTGGGTCTTTTCTGGTCTGTTGGTCTTTTACTGCACATACTTGCTAATATGACATGTGGCTTATTTGCTTTAACACTATAGGTACATTGTATTTTTTTAGGGCAAACATGAGTGATAGTCATTCAGGACAAGGGTCATTTCATAGCAGACAGCATCAGACCTGACTGAGGGAAGCCAGAGGGACTTTAAAATATAATTCAGCCAAAAGAACAGGACACGGATCAGCAAGCGAGTGATGGAAGGTGTTCATGAGGAATTTAGATTATCACGCACTGCAAGTAAACCCTGAGAGGCTGCAGCAGCCAGGGACCAGGGAAACCCTCCTGGCAAGTAGAGAGGAGCCCTCCTGCGGAGAAAAGAAGGTGCACAGTGCACCCAGGTCTCTGCCAAATTGTTAATGCCAGCTCAGGAAATTCTAGTTGTGCTTCAACCCTGAAAATACTGTCTTGGAATTGTGTAGAGGTGCGTAAAATAATGTTAGGCTAGTCTCCAATAACCAACCAAGAGATTAAAATTGCTCATTACATGTAGAGCATTAAAATTGTTCCACATCCTGACAAAAATCAAGAAATTCAAAGTTAAAGAGAATCCTCATAAATGGAAATTCTTGTTATCATGGAAAATACGAAACATATCAAGATGCAAATGGCAGATGTACTGTTGACTGTGAACCTCAGCTTGTAATTTCCTGTCTTTTTCTTTATTTATTTTCTTTTTTTGCTCCTAAGATAATGTGTAGTTAGATCAGAATTCATTCCCCCTCTTGTTTCCCTTATTCACAGGTATTTATTCATATATATAAACAGTTGCACAGAAAAAAAAATGCAAATGAACTTTTTTTTTTTTACATGATGTTTTTCAAGATTTTCTTTAGAGAACTGGGTAGGAAAATTTTCCAATTTGTGGAGGCCTAAGTTTATTGAATCCTAATGACTGCAACACTCAGACCCACTAGCTCTATTTTCCCATATGAAGCTAACATCTGTCTTCCAAGCCTGGTCCTTGGAAATTCACCTGTAATATGAAAAATACAGTTTCCAGGCTCAACTCCATCCAGTTCAGGTTGGAGTGCCCTAAAAAGCAAGTTATTTTGCCATGTGCTCTCTTGTTTTCCTCAAAATTTTCATGTGAGACCTCAGAAACATTTATTTTAATGAAAATACTGGGGCCAATGACCTGGAATTTTATAACAACAGTGTTTTGTTGGAAAATTCCCAACCAATGCTAACTACCCACATCACACTGGAGAAGACAGTGGAAAGCTTTGTGTCTGTGGAGCTTGTCCATGGACCCCTGTGAGTTGGTAGAGAATTTCAAAAAGTGCTTCTGTGACCTCTGGGGCTTGTTTCAATTTAAAGATATACCTGGGAAAATAATGTAGTTTATCAAATGACTGCACTGTATTGCACTGTCAGTCTTTTTCTCCATGCATTTCTGACACTGTCTCTAAATCCTTTCACTGTCAATGCAAAAATCCAAAGTGAGATTTTGCATGTCCAATTGGAAATAAACCCCCGTAGAGGAGAAATCTTGCCAAAGCCCAGTGGGCAAGAGATGAACACCTTGCATGTGGCTGGAGGTGGTCCTGTGCCCTGGAGATGTGGCAGTGGAGTGAAATCAGCTGGTGGGAGCTGCCTCAGGGCACTGCCCTCCACCTCCCTCTGGCAGGGAGGTGAGGTCCATGCCCTGTGCTCAGGACTGGAACCGAGGGGTTCTGCCTCAAAGGCAGCAGTGTCTGCTGGGGTCAGGGGATGACAAAAGGCAGTGGACAGACACAGCTTGAGCAATCTGATTTAACTACATGGCTTGCACACCTCCTCAAAGTTCAGATGTCTAATTCCTCTAATCCTTCATTGCTCTGACAGGAGCCATCATTATTTTCAGAAGAAATTCAGCATGGTGACTGAGCTGCAGTGCCTCCAGGAAAGTAAGTATGGCAGCCTGAAGCTCAGATGTCTTGCTCATGAAGAAGTGCGGCAGCGTCATAAAACTATTATGCAACACCAACCATAGCTGAGTCACTTGCACCTTTTGTAAGGGAAAGCCTTACCTTTTTGTAAGGGAAAGACTTACCTTTTGCTGTCCAGAAGAGGCCTTTTTGTTGTGAAAGGAGGCTGCTTTAGCGCCAAGCTACATTTAAAAGTAGTTTAGAAAGAGGATCCTGTAGCTTGAATAAAGTGAGCCTGCTGGCTTCTCCCAATGACTGGCACTAGAGCAGATTATTCTGGAAGAAAGACATTCTCAAACATCATGGCCTCAATTTCTTGAGCCAAAAAAGCAGAGAGAAATCCCACAGTTATTAAAGCCAATAAATCAAGGCTTGAGAGATGTTGTGCATGGAATTGGAGAGCGCTTGCATTCTTCTGCCCTCAGAGCTTTAAGGAAGATTTTTTTTTTTTTTTCTTCTTTACCTCATCCACCTTGGGTATCTTAAAAGCAGAAAGGCACCCCTGGGACCTGGAGGGTTCTATGAAATGTAATTACGGAACCTTACTTTTAAAGGTTTAAAAGTGCATCTTTATGGGCTCATGCAGTCCCAGTAACAGTAACAGTGGTTTATGTGTTTGATTGACATAAAACATGCCTCAACATTAAACATTTGCCTGACGTCCAGGAACACGGGACCCCGTTTGTGATCTCTGCCTTGCTTTTGCATCCCCAGCCAACGACCACCCCACAGCTGTCCTGCACCCCTGGTGCTGGTCTAGATGCCATGATAGACCCCCCAAAAGGTAGCCACTCCCAAAAAAGTGGAAACTGACCGTTCCCACATCCTCTGCTCTCACCATCACAGATCAAGAAAAAATATAAACATCCGAAAAAGCCACAGTAGTTTAGTGGCCATCTTTATGAGAGATGCTGAAACTCTACTTTAGCAAACAGGATCTTTCTGCAGCTTCTCCTCTGACATCTGCGATTGCATCACAGCAAATATCACCATCTATTGTTTTTAGTTGACCCTAAGTCTGTGACAATTTAGAAAAAAAATCTGTCTGTATTTGTAACAAAGCACAAACTCCTTTTTAAACCTGAGCACAAGTTTTGATTAGCCTGTGTTTTGCTTTTTGTCTTTTCTTAGATGGAAGCAAATTTTATGGCATATAAAAACCTAGTATCTTACTTACAATGAGGCTGTGTCCACAAGAAATACAAACCTAGACAACTTACCTCATCCAACCAGGTCACAAAAATAAACCAAATGACCAGCTGAAAGACCCCACTTCAAATTTTTATTTTCAGAATTTTAAATCTAAAAGATGGGGGAGGGGAAAATAGTGCAGATCAAAAATTACCAGTGGAAATTGGAAACAAACTGCAAATAATAAATCAGATTAGGGGGGAAAAAAAGTCAGTCTGTCTGCAGATAATTCACAAGTGAAAAAAGTTCATTACAAATGACTTGCCCTGCTGCAAATTTTTAGTAGCACATGTATACAGTACATCATAAAACTTCTACACTTGACATTTTATAAGAGAATGCCATTACTGACTGGAACTTCAGTTGGCAGCTGGAAACTTGCCAGAAAGCAGACCCTGACTCTATCAGATGGGGGAAATTCAGAAATTTCAGGAGGCAGGGAGGCTATACACCCCATCCCCACAGCAAGAGTTTTAGCAAAAAAAAACCCACTCAAAAAGTTCACAAAATTAAAATGTAGTGTCTACATTGGACATTTTTTATTAAAGAAACCTAAACACGCAACTCAGGAGCACACATAAGTACAAGTCCTAGTATTTAGAAATGGGGAAAATATGTCAACTTTTTAAAAATGTAATTTAGCGTAGTTTTTAGTATTGCCTCAACACCTTTCCTCAGAAATCTCAGGAAGATTTCGCTTTTTATTTTGTAAGTGAAGGGGGCAGACTTCAGGGTACAAGGTAAATTTCAGACCAAAGTGCCCAAACTGAAAAAAGATCTTCACAAATCAAAGCAGGGAGTTGCAATGGAAATGCAGTAATTATATTAGCAAAGTGTCCTGTGCTTCACCTAAGCACAAGTTTAACAAAAAGAAGGGGGAAAATTTGTCTGGTTTTGTAGTGCTTTGATTTCTTTTATTTCTGTCCTTCTCCATTTTTTTTCATGGTGGATTTGGGGGCAGGAGAGGTTTGGTTTTCATGGTGGATTTGGGGGCAGGAGAGCTTTTTTATTTTTTTTTTTTTAGCATCTAAACAAATGGGTCTATGTACCAGCCCAAAGCAACATCTTCCTGAAAGATTTATCAGCAATCTTTTCCTGTGTTTCTTTGTATATAGCATAGAAGGGTAGTTTTGTTATACACCCCAAAATTTCTTTGTCCATTCTTATGCCTTATTTCATTTTTCTTTCCAGGTAGCTAATTTAATAATTACTCCACAACTATTTTTGTTCTCTCCTTCCTATGCCAATATGAAGACCTCTGGGCAAACCTTTTGCCTCTGGACTTTGTTGTCCTTTTTCTCGTACTTTTCCTGCTGTAGCAGGCTAGCTAGAAAGGATGAAAGCTGTCTGAGCAATATCTTTAAGCAACCAAGAGTCATCTATCACAACTAGGCTCCATTTACCACAGCCATGTGTGCTTGTGCACAGTTTTCAGTTGTGGTTTTTTGGAGGGGATTGTGGCACAGTTTTATAGGCTGCTCAAGATGTCCATTTGTGTGCAAGTGCATCTATCTATATAGAAATGTATGTATATGCATCCCTAGAAAACACTTGTGTGCTTTTTAATTTACTTTTACATCCTGGAATTAAGCTTACTTTAAAAGGAAAAAAAAAAAAAGCACATCAATTTACAATTTACTGACTTACACTACTTTTTCCCCTTTTCTATTTTTTTTTTTTTTAATTAATCTTCTATTATCCTCTTCCTTTTGACCAGCCTCAGGATGTTTTTTCTTCTTCCCTTTCCACTTTCTTCTTACCTTATGTTATCTTCCTCTCTTTCTCTTTCTCTTTCTCTTTCTCTTTCTCTTTCTCTTTCTCTTTCTCTTTCTCTTTCTCTTTCTCTTTCTCTTTCCCTTTCCCTTTCCCTTTCCCTTTCCCTTTCCCTTTCCCTTTCCCTTTCCCTTTCCCTTTCCCTTTCTCCTTCTCCTTCTCCTTCTCCTTCTCCTTCTCCTTCTCCTTCTCCTTCTCCTTCTCCTTCTCCTTCTCCTTCTCCTTCTCCTTCTCCTTCTCCTTCTCCTTCTCCTTCTCCTTCTCCTTCTCCTTCTCCTTCTCTTTATCTTTATCTTTGTCTTTCTCATTTTCCCTTTTCATCTTGCCTTTTCTCTATTCTACAATTTTTCCTTTGACTTCTTTAGTGCTTAGCCCTCTTCCGGTCAGTTCCCTGCATATCCATCTCTTCCCTGCTGTTCCTGCACCTACTCCTTTCCATCTAACACATGACTGCTAAGGTATCTCCTCTTCACATGGAGACACTATTTGCTCTCTTCCTTAAGATTTTATGCTTATCATGTACCTAGATGCTCACATTGTCAGTAAGAACACACATTAAGATAATGTTTTAGGAGAACACTAACATAATGTCCAGAAGAAGACACTTAGATGATAATTTTCAAAATCTGATATTTTTTTGCTTTTTAAAATGTGCCCAGAATTTAGACATATGTCATTTTTACAAATGTGCATGAAGGCTTCATTTAAATTCCAGCATTGGTGAGGATTTTTTTTTTTGTAAAAAAAAAAACCTCCAAAAAACTCCAAAAAAAAAAACCAAAAAATGACCACAAACAAACAATCAAAAAGCCACACACACCAAAAAAATCCCAAACCAAACCAACCAACCAACAAAACTCAAAAAACTCCAACCAAACTGAAAAACTCCCAAAAACAAAAACAAAAAAACCCACAACAACCAAAAAAAGAAAAAACCGTAAGTCTCAGTCTAATAGCAAAACTAACTGAGCTTATATACTGATTATATGGGTTCTTGGCTGTACCAAGCCATATGCAGCAGGTCTTCAGGAAAAATTCAATGTGCCATTCCTAGGAACATACATTAAGGTCTAAGTAAATCAGCTACCTTTTCCATTGGAAAATCTGCCAAGAACTTGTGAACAGATGATCAGACACACTCTTAATGTAGTTTCTGGGTAGCAGATTACCTTTGATTTCAGTATACTTAAGGTTATGTCACCTCAGTGAATCCCTTGGGAACTGTCACTCACCAGTGAAAAGTCTTGGTTCAGGCAGATTTGTTCTGATCCTCTTATCAGGACAGAGGGAAGGTCTTAGAGCAGCAAACTGCAGCATTGGCTTACTTCAGCACAAACACCCATGGCTCTTCCACCCTAGAAGAAGCCTGAATGTCCTCAGGAGGCCAGTGACTGTAGAAAGAGCAGTGGAACTATTCAAAATCAGAATTTAGCTCCAAGGAACTGATTCTGCAAACACTTTAGCACATGTACAGCTTTTCTTTACAAGAAACCTCAAAGAGAGCCGGCAAGTGTTGCTTCATGCAAGTCAAGTCAGTCATATGGCAAAGTGTTTATGGGATTTGGATCTAAATTTTGAAATAATTTCAGGGCCCTAAAAAGCAGACACTAGATAATTGTAAATTCCCTGATTTTTTGGGTTTTTTTCTTTTTCAGCAGGAAACAAATGTATAACACTGTTGTGCTGCAGTTGAATCCACTGCCTGGACTCCCAGAGTAGTATGGGTCCCCTCCAGTGTTTGAGGTCAGGGAATGCCATGCAGCCCTCAGGTGTAGGACAGCCATGGGCTCACAAATGATGCAGAAGAAGCCACTGTCCCCTTCCCTGGCAGCCTGTGTTCATTCCCAGAAGTTCACAAATCAAAGTCAAGGTGGATCAGAGTTTTCTAAGGCAAGCTGAAGAATGGAGAGCTTGGATCATGAAGTGGGATGGTCAGAGACCAAGCTGTTTGGGCCACCAACAAGGATGGAGGCTGTGGGAGGTCAGAGCTGATGCCTGCTCAGGGATCAGCAAAGGGAAGGGGTTATGGTCATGGGGATCACCAGGACAGTGATGCTGGGCTGGGCTGCTACACCAGCCTGATAAAATGGCACAGAGACATCAGGAATGTGGCCAGCAGCAGTTTTATTTCATTTACAGTAATTGCAAAGGGTGTGATAAGGTTGCCTCTATGTATATATCCCATACAAGGCAGCTCTCCCTAGATAATTGTAAAAGAGAAAGCAAACTTAATGTCAATTAGCTTTTCTCTATTTTGTTTTGCTCAAAAATTAGCAAACATTTTGAAGCTTTTGATATTTTGTCTGCTCTGATGGCAGCAAGCCTGGAGAGTCAGGTGAGTTTCCAGGTGGGTCACCCCAGAAAGTGTACTTCTCTCTGCTTGCTTTAGGACACAGCAACTTTTAAAGCTCTCATGAGACAATTTACTTCTGCCTTGACTTTATGTGCATGTCGTTTCATCATCTGAGGCCTCGTTTCGTACATACGTTTATAATATGGGTTTCATTTCAATAAGCTGGGAAAGCAATAAATTTAAAGCTGACTAACAGTTGTTTTATGTGGCTGCCAACCTGCCAAGTAGCATTCTTAATTATTGCCAGGAAACTAAGTGTTTTGCAGCCATGTGTTTTACATTTGAGTGTAGTATGTCTTGTCAGTCCTCTCCACCGGACTGATGGATAGGCCAGTAATTTTTGTATGCAGAGAGGCCTGCAATGGTGGGTGGTTTCTTTGTCATCAGGTAGGGATGTCAACAACAGCATGATGGACAGGAATATCCCAAGTGGTCCCTCTCTCCCAAAAAAGTTGTCACAGCAAAGCTGGAAGGATGGGGTTAAACCTGAGCCCAGAACTGTAGTATTTTTTTCTGTTCATGACTGTAAGGCAATTACTTATTAAAGCTGTCATTAAAAAAAAAAAGCATAAACATATTATAAATTATATATGTTAGAAGAAGATGGATGACTGTTTTGTTCCTTCTGTGCAGGATAGGGTGAGATGCTGCTACAAGCAGGCTCCCCTTTTCTTTTCCACAGACTAAATTCATTATTTTTGCACCAAAACAAGCAATGGTTGCATGGCTTGTTTTCTGCAGCCTGTGTTTTGTTTCCAAGATGTTGGTCCATGTATTGGAAATCAGCCAGTAAAAGAAGGACAGAAAATGAATACTAAAAAGAAGCCCTGACCCAAACAGCCTTATTGCATGTATTCTGCTCTCCAGAATGCTTTGAAGTCTGAAGAGAAACTTGACTAAGTTCAGTGCCTCCAGGCCCCCAATTTGCACAACCAACACTAGTTTTTGTTGATTGTCATCACTGACCCTAGAAGGATTATAAAGGTTGTATTTTTTTTTTTTGTTGATAATGTAAGTCTTGAGCAATTTTTTAATAATGGGATACACATAAACACAGTGTTAGGAAGCAATTTTTTGTGTTGAGTTCATTTTTTTTCTTTAATAGGTTACATGCGTGAGACAAATCCCAATTAAAGAAAGGCTCATCTCATGAGTATCTTGGGCAATGCTGCAGGATATTGTTCCTCTTGCACATACGTACCTAATTTTAGAATGGTTCTCATTTTTCTCTGGTGTTGCAGAAAATCCTAACAGTGTTTACTGCTTTTTCTTTTCTTCAAGTATTCTGTTGTTTTGTTAAGGAGGGATTAATTAGTGAATCATTATTCCTACTTTGGCATGTGAAAATCTGGAGTGTGCTTTTATCCATTTCCCAAGAGTGCACATTGGCACCATAGCAGAGGATGTGGAAGAAGTGTTTTTCAAAGAAGCAGATGTAGCAGTTTTGGGAGCATCTGTACTGGTGTGTTTGGCTGAGGGATTCCTACTAACAATTTCCACTTTAGCCAGACAGTGCCCATGTGCTTCTCACAGGTGAGACCTGCCCTTTTGAAAAAAAAAAAAAAAAAAAACACTCTCTAAGGAAAATTTTCATTAAAGTTCATGTGGTATTTCTATTCATTATTGCAATTTCAGAGTAATTCTCTGTTTCTTCTCAAAGAAATAATTTTTTTTTCTGTTTTCACATGCCTCTTTGTATCTCAGGACTACATATTTCCAAGGAGGTTTTGTGTAGGGCAGAAGATGAACACAAATGGCATAAAATTACTCTCACACTAAAGTCAATAGCAAACTCACACTGACTTCGAGCAGGTAAAATCTATTCATAGGAAGTGAAAGTTTACCTTGGCATTACTTAGAGAATCTGAGATACATATTTTTGAAGTCCATGTTCTCCAAGGCTGCAGTTAGCATACTTACCCCAGATTTGCTCAGGGTACTTTGCAGAGAGGCTCAATGCTGAGGTGCAGACACCAAAAGACACTGGAAGGTAATAAAGAGTGACCAGAGGCTGTGGTGTTGAGATTGTTGGTGGCCAGAGGCAGCCTCACACAGGACCCAATTAGAAAGGCATGTGCAAAGAGAAAATGGCCTCCTTTTGCTGATCAGAAAGGTGAAGTCTGAGTTTCATTTTGACTCTGCTGACCTAACTCTGCTGCTATTTATATCACTAACCAAATCTGAGACTTTGTGAAAATGTTTCCTCAACCTTTCAAAACTGGCACACAGGTTTTTATATCCCTATTTGTCCTCCACTTCAGGGTTACTTACAAGAAAGTGCTGGCTGTGACCACTGCAGAACAGGTCAACATAGGTGAGCTGCTGCCAGGGCTGCTTTACTGACTAAGGCAAACAAAAAGCAGGTACAATATGACATTAAACAAGAGAATGATGACCATGCTCTGAAAGCATGGCCTAATTCTGATCCTGGAGGAGACTGAAGACAAGACCCTGTGTTGCTGTCTGCTGGTTGAAGACAAACTGGGTGCCCCAGTAGCCACCACAGAGCACAGACTCTGCTTGAGGGGAGTAGAGGAATTTACTTCTTCCTTAAGCACCAGTTATCTTGGTATTTCAGAGTTACCCCAGATTATGACAAAGCAAACAGAAAATCCATTTCCACTTGTATAAAAAAAGCATATCTAAAATTATTCCCATGTGTGTGGTGCTGCTGCATGACATTAAGTGCAGCAGCCAAACCAGTAACAGTTAAATCCTGCAGATCCCCATAAAAATGCTCAGTACACAAATACACAGTAAATGAAATGACTGAATTAGAAGCAGAGATAAGTGAAGGACAACAATTTGCTGCTCTGTGTTTAATATCATTGCCAGAGTGCTGAGGCACTTTCAGGTTAAGGGGATTTTTGCGCATTTTCCCCAGTAAAATTTTTGGCAACTGCTGACTACCTTTTTATGTCTTGCTGCGTCATTAACAGCCCAGGCTCTTCTCTTCAGTGGCATGTTGCCTGGCTAATTTTCCAATTAAATGTAGACATTCATTTATGTTTAAAGTTCAATTTTTAGTATTTCTGCTCATAGATAAATCCTTCTGGCCTCAGTGGTGTGTGGGTGAAATCCAGTGGCAGTGAAATCTCCTGATGATGTCCTCATTGACCGAAGCTTTATAGCTATGGAGGGCAGAGCAGTCGGGCCCACCTGAGCACCCTGAGATCAGCTTTGCTGCTCTGTCCCACCATGGACTGTAAAAAAAGTGCAAGTGTATTTAATAAAATGCCTTGTTATTCTTCAAGTTATTCCAGATTGAGCTGTTGAAGATATCAGCAAAAGAGCTAATCGATTTATTATTGCTTCTCTTGTATTCTGGACAAAAAAATAACAGGTCAATATTTAAAACAAACTTTTTGTTATTTTCCTCGCTCACCCCGCCTTCCCAAACTCTCCTTTCAGAATCTGAACCTATGGTTTCTCTAAGATGGATAGATCTTAGAGTGATCTTCTTTTGACAGAGGCAAACCTGGACTGTCCCTGAGCACCACTACACTTTAGCGGGCCAGATCCACCCATGGGGTACATAATGCACCATATAGTGAAAGCAAATGTAGATTGTACCATACAAATGCCTACAAGGAACCAGGACACTCCTTTAAAGAAGTGTAATTATTTTGAAGTCCCTTCCCTTCCCTTCCCTTCCCTTCCCTTCCCTTCCCTTCCCTTCCCTTCCCTTCCCGTCCCGTCCCGTCCCGTCCCGTCCCGTCCCGTCCCGTTTTCCATGTGCCACTGCACATTCACCAGGGACTAGACCATGTAACCATGTCCACACTGCCTTGTAACCTTATCTTTCCTCCCACCCTTTGAAAATAGCAACAGAAGAGGTGAAAGCCTTCAAAACCAACACAGCAAAAAGCAGGAGAGGATATTTGAAGAAAGAAGCCTCTCCCCTGTGGAGACGGGGAACTGACGTGCCTGTGATGTGGCTTTCAACATGTCAGTGCCACAAGAGCACTAGGCAGATCTGCCGTGTTGCAGTCCTCACGTAGCAAAGGCAAACTTGTTTTTAATAGACAACACATTGGAAATACAGCCCTGATTAAATCTCTCTGTTCTCTTTCCTTTTCCCTTCCCCTGTGGCTACCTTGCGATCAGTTTGGCAAATCTTAAGGATTACAGATGTAGCACTAGAGTAAACACAAATATGGCACATTAGCTATATAGGCTGCTTTGAAGATAAAGACTGACTTTAAATTCCACAATCCTGAGGGCTCTTGTCGCCTTGAAATCTGATTTCAAAGCTCAACACCACTGAAATGTCTTGTTGAGAGTGATGACAGCAGGCAGCGAAGTGTACACTGTATTGTCACCACCTGTGATTGGTGGCAAAGTGCATACTTTGGCTACCACATACTGACTCCCTAGCTGTGGGCTGCTTGTAATAATGCAAACAATAACTGCTGGCTAATTTCAGCCCTCTAAGTGCGGTGATGAAGTATTACATAAACTCAAAACCCAAGTGTGGTTGGTGTCCATATTCATTATTTTCAAGGGGCACAAGGAATCTTTGTCAGTCTGTGAGAGAGAGAAAGAGGTGAACACACACCTCCAATAATGAGAAGCCAGCAATTAAGGAAAGACCAAGAGACCACGAGGCTGTAAACATTGGCAGTTTGCATGAGGAAGAGCTGTATCTGTGAGAAAATCTCCAGGACCCTACCCCTGGGCTACACAGCACCCTGCAGGGCACTGAACAGGAGCATAAGTCACATGGCCAAAAGGGTCCTTGCTGGGACCCCAGCCCTGTGGCTTGGTCACCGCCACAGGAGAGATGCCACATAACCTACAAAGCATCACACCTTGGATGGAAATAGGTAATGGGAGGCCAAGGTGGGCCCAGGGATGGTCAAGGACTACTTTGCTGCTGCACTTCCACTGTTCTGTTCTTGAGGGTCAGTGGAAATGGCCATAGGAAGGCAGGAGCCTGGCTGCACTGGGTCTGTGAGGACATTCCTGAGTATATGCTGCCTCTGTCTCTGCACCATGATTCCCATCCCAGCCTGGGGACCAGGGCTGCCTGGGGAGCTGGGCTATTCACACAGCTAATAATGGTGAATTGGCTGTCTCTCTCCTCTGACAGTGAAACTGTGGAGATTTTCTACTGATTTAAATGGAAACAGGCGTTTGCCCAATCACTTACCTCTGTGTACATGAATATTAATTACATAAAAGTTTGGGTGATCTTTAGCTGACAGATTCCTCAGAGGCTTCCTGAATAGTCCCAGAAAGACAGGACAAGTGGCCTCTGACTCAGGAGAAAGTCCGAGAGCAATATAGAAGACTTGCTGCTGGAAAAGCAGGCAGATAAACAGCCCAAGCTATCACTACTGACAAACTGGGACAAGGAGTTGGGAGTGACACAATGAGGCTAATGGACATCAGCCCATTTGGCTGACCTCTTGCTGATGAAATAAACTTGAACTCTTGTCATCAAGAGAATGCAAGATATCTGGGCCTAAATGAGACAGTACCCACAAGATAGATTCCCGTTATAACTAAATATTTATATACATTATAGGTAAAAGAATCCTGAAAGATAAAGCATGAGAAACTCTGATCAAAAAAACAATATAAGCTGGGAACCATGTAGAAGAAAAAAATATCTCAACTCAGTTAAAAGGTCAGGAGAGAGATCTTGCCACATTGGAAATGGCAGTCCAAGCAAGCACTAACCAATCCTTAGAGCATGACTCAGGAGAGCATGTCTCATCTAAGCTGAGTGAGGGTGGTCAGGTGCTCCGTTTTTATGATGTGTGATGATTCAGTGGCCAAGAATAAATACTGATGATACCAGATCTTTTCCTTTTTTGAGAAGTAAAGCCAAGCAGCAACGGGTTCTGTTTGCTACCAGGTCCAAGTTAAAAAACATATGATGCTGAAAGTGCAATGCTCTGTCCTCCTTATTTGCTAGGCATTTTGTGAAGGTCTCCCAACAGGAATATTGCACTTCTGTAGCATTTTCACTCTGAAACAAATAATTGTGACAAATAAATGCCCCCAAAGGGTCAGCCTTTTTTAGCTTTCTGCTCAAACACAAAAGGACTCATATTAACTTCTGTGGTATCTGTACTTGTATCTTTATCTCTCCCTGACTTTACAGTTTTAAACTATACCAATTAATACAAGAAGAAAATAAGCAAAATCCAAAAAATCATTATCCTTGCCCAAAGATATTATTTAAAATGGTCAAATTTGCTAATGAAATGTCTTAGTAATAATACTACTACTACTAACAAAGATAATAGTACTAATAATATTGAAAATGGCTTGAAAATCAACAGGGTAAAATAGTTGTAAGCAATCTTTAAGCTTATAAACTACTCCTTTTTTTTCAATAAATTATTAAATTATACAATAATCAGTAAGACTGACAAACTTTATGTTGTAATAAAATGCCAAATGTTGTGACAGTGGTAAATTGTATGCAAGGAACTTCTCCAGAGTCAAACAGAAGATTTCTGACAGAGCAGGAAATGTCAGACTGGTTTCCCTAGTGCTCAGGTTGTATTTTATATCCCAAACTATTTTTCCTGTGAGAAAAAGCTGACATCTTCTCTAAAGAATGTGTTTAATTTTGCTTTTCTTTGCAACCTGAGATTTAATTATGTTTACTTTGCTTCATATTTTCTTATCTTTCTCTAATAACTAGTACAAATATGGAAGGGAAAATAATTTTCCAGTCTCAGGGGTTGGGAACAGCAGAGAAGTTTTCTTAAATCCTAATCTATGACTGGTAATTATGGCCATTTCAAGGTTCCCTAGGAGAATTATTGTCTTCTGAAATATTTTAAATAGCTAGCTGTCCACAACTTTTCTTTGCCTCGGAAAATGGATATATTATCATTTTAATATCTACTGTTGCTGCTGCTGAGAGCAATAAAGCTAAGTTCATGTTCTCCCACGGTGTATGATTAAATGGGAAATAAATAATACTAAAATATGCTCTGGAATTCTTTTACATGACAATCTGGAAGTAAAGGTGGTGAACAAACACTGAAAGCCCCAAACTGACTCAACAGCAAAGATGGAGTTCATCTCACCTCACAGAAGTAATTTTACTTAGGCAAATGATGCAGAGCAGGCATTTAGACATGCTGTGAAGACAGAGAGGGAAATGCATCTCCAGAAGCACTTTACCTCCTTGCCTTAGGGTGGGGTCAAACCACCCTCAGGAGACCTTGCAGATCTCTAGAGACACTTCTGTGGAGGCATTTCCCCTCTGCTGTGTTAGCCTGCCTCATACATCACTGTTTCACACTCTCTTTTTAAGGGGAAGGAGGTCTCAGAGGGCAAAAGGGGCAGTGTCACTTTGCCACATTATGGCTCAGTTGCACATTTTTGTCCCTTGCCTGCTGTGAGTCAGAGCACCTTTGTCCTTTTTTGCTGCTGCTGCCAGGAAGCCGCAGAGCAGGTGAGGACAGAACCATGTTTCCATGCTTGCTTTTGCTGACTGGTATTCCTCTGAATGGAGATGTGCAAAGCAGCATTTGAAGTTGGGATTTCTCAACCAGAGCAAGAGCAAAGTACCGTTTGCTCTTCCAAAGCAGAGATTATTTTCACTGCATGCAGATCTGAAGTGAAAACTACCAAGAGTGTGAGAGAGGATGGAATGTTTGTCTGCCTCTTTCCAGAAATATGCTCATAGTTCTAGCAATTCTCTCCTACCTATTTTTTCAATAGCTTTTTTAATTCAGGTGCTTTATCTTAGTAAAACTCAGAATCAAGAATTCATGACCACAAGGGCTTATTGACTGCAGGGCTGTCGCAGCAAAAACAATGAGCTGTCCCCACTGCTGTGGGCATTTGCAGGATTGGAGAGTTTAATGACAGTCTGCACAATTACGTTTATATAAGGAATAACCTAAGAGAAAATTAGTCCTCCTTCTTGACTCACATATTGAGTTTCTTTTACTTCTGGAGATGCTTGAAAGGGAGACAGGCTATGTCAATTGTACTTAACAGAAGCACTAAGTGAGCACTTAAAAAATATTGATTCCCTGAAGACCTTTGACTTCACTGATGGTGAGAGCAGTGACTCAGAAAGAAATTTGCATCTCTTCAGTTAGCAGATATTAATGTCTTTAAAGGGAAAACATTCTAGAATTTCCACCAAGTAACGGAAGTTATTTTCCACACATCACACTTGCCCTTCTACCAGGTAACAAATTAGCAATAAGCAAATTCTACCTGTGTAATGACTGTGGAAAAGGTATGACTGAAAGTGCCGACCTCACTTATATCAACTCACAATTACTACATCACTTAGACATACTTGCACCTTGATGAGCCCTCTGGACTGCACATAGAACTGGGGAAAGAGGGACCACAAAACCATGGCATAAGTAACAGTCACATTTGGGACTATCTGTTCAAAGACAGCAAGTGGGAAAATAAAGTAGCAAGGATAATTAATAATTTGAGATATGGATGCTATGCAAAAATGATTAATTTTCCTTCTCTTGAAATACTTTTGTTTTGGTTTTGAAATCATAATTCCTTTGGAAAATGTTTAAAATTGGTAGAGTATATGAAAATATTATCAAACAGTACCATTTAAACACCTTTTTCTATAGAGGAGATTCCTTTCAGAATAATCATGGCACTTCATGCTTTAGAAGTAGAGCTTGCTGCAGTGAATAGATTTATACACCTCTTTAATTGTAAATTTAAACTAATACTACTGTTTGATCATCATAGACAGGAAATATTATATTTAGAAAAGGAAAATATCAATCACTTACAGGTTTGTACTCAGATGTGTTAAATACTGAGTATATTCCACCAGGAAGAAAAGCTTCATTTTGGTCAAGGGCTCTAAGATTCAGATATTTCTTGGAGGTTTTTGGTGGGTTTTTTTTGCTTGGTTTCTTGGTTTTCCTTGGGGCATTTTTCTGCAAATAACCTTTCCTGAAAGAATAGTAATTTTCATACATATTGTCCATTTAACTCAACAATTTAATTATCTCTAGCTCTGTAGTTTAACAATAAAATACTTTTATTATCATACACCCAAATGGCAAAGTAAATGTTTTAATAGATTTGCTTAGAAATATAAACATATTGATAGCTCTTTTAGAAATGTAAGTTGTGACCTTACTTTAGAAATTCGGTTTCAAATAGAAAAATATAGTTCAGTGCATTAAATTTATCATGTCCCATATGGACATAAATTGCTGATATTTTCACCTACAGGTCAGTTAAGAGGAGGAGGAAGACACATAACAAAATTGTAAATGCTTAAAGGCTGTGCTTTTTGTCAGGAAACATTGTTGAGACTGCCAGCGGATAAGCTTTGCATTACACAGAAAGTGATAAATGCTCGCCAATGAATGAACAGATATTTTTTGAAGGTGCTCTTCTGTCATTAAGGTTTTTTAACATTGATAAACTCTTAATTTTTAGGCATTTGAAGAAAGTTTCATAATCTGAAGAAATATTATCACTGGCTGCTAAAAATTCCATTGGTCATATATATTTGTCTGGCTCTGTGAACCTTTCCAGCTGTAACAACAAAAAATAAATATCTACATAGATGTCTGTGGGGCTGTATCTATATATTATATATGTGCACATACATTACTTTACTTATAACTCTACCTAGATGTATGTATTTGTGTTTGCATGCGATAATAATATTTCTTTATTCTTTCTTCAATTCATTTTCGCATTCACGTAATCCCACTTAAAAACCTAAAGACCTAATGTGCTGTGAAGTTAGTATGGAAAAGGAATTTTACATTAGATAAAAATGGCGTGATGGTGGATATGTATAACCAAAAGATATATTTTTACTTCATGATGATACACTGTCATTCCACAGAGCAGTATTTATTAAAAGCAGGTTTTTGTTTGGGAAAAAATTATTTTATTACTAGGGGGACCATTAAGTGAAACTGATAAGTGGGGATTTACATTCTTGCTTTGCTAAAGCTAACGGGCTTCACGTTATCATTTTGATTTTCTAATTGAAGTTGATTTGTTTAGAGTCACATGCTCCAAAAAAAAGTTACCAGCAACCAATCTTCAATTTAGGTGATGGAGGCTTTCAAACATCTATCAAACACCTTCCAGAGGCTTTCAAAACATCTAATTGCCTTGTTCACTTTCTATCTTTTTCAATACTATTCTATAGAAATAGCATTGAACACTTAAAATCAAGAGACAAATTAGAAGAGTTAGAAAGGACATCATCCCAGGGAAGGATATTGAAAAGAATGACAAAGGACAGTGCCTTCCATTCATTGCTCAATAAAGTCAGATACTGGCATGTTCTGCAGTGAAATAATACTCCATATATGGGATTTTACAGTTAACTAAACAAAATAAAATATCTTTTTTTGTTTAATTCCACTTCTCCTATGGAAATGCACTTGTCAAGGTATGGGGAGGGGCAGCATTACATAGTCAAAAGCTTAAATCGGTGTAAAGCATGTCAAGCATACACTCGCTTACTCAATGTTTTAGTATTAGATTCATATTTTACAAAAGCAAGCTGGAAGAACTTTCCAGGACCATTTTTGAATAAAAAATGCTGCTAGAAATGAATATGTAACTTCTTGTGCATCTGACATGATGGTTTTCAGATAATCTATACCTATATTTGCCATTACCATCATCCTTTACATCCATTTCCAAGAAAATGTAGAAAAACAGGACATCTCAATCTACTGTTATGGCTATCCTTGATCTAAACAAATTTGACAATGCCTACACATATTCCACGTTACCAGTGATGACATTTTTACCTGCCAGAACAAGTTTAATGAGGTGCATTAATCAATATTCAGATTGGCAAAGTGGACTAGCTGGCCTGTTTGTCCCTCTGTGCGGGACAAACATGTTATGAGCACTTGACCAGAGATTGTGCCTCCTCAGATAGAGGATGGGTGAGCAAGACTGATCCCCTGAGATACAGCTATTGGTTTTCAACATGCCTGAGAGGTACAGAAACAAGCTGACTATCCAGGGAAATCCTGTGAGCAAATCAGAAGGGAGATGATGGCAATTTCCCAGAGTCCCTTTACTTCACTGTGGAGGTGAGGAGCTGGGTGTGCAGCAGAAAGATGGATCAACCTGATGACACTGGCCCCAGGAGACCTTCAGGATTTTGGATCATGAAGTCTTAAAGTCAGTCTGCTAACCTGGCATCCTTATTAGACCTTCTCTCCAACTGTACATGGTCTGCATGTAATGCCAAGGGCATGGGTTAGTGTGCCATGGATAAAACATTTAAAAGTTTGGTTACTGTGGGAACAAGCTGTATTTTACCAGACAGAAAAATGAAAACATTTGAGGAAAAATATATCTAAAAAGCTAAAATTACTTACTTACTTTTACATGACTAGATAGTACACAATAAATTTTATTATTTACTGTTTTGTTCAGGTTTTTTATTTTTTTTTACTAATTTAAAGTAACTTCTGACTGGTAATTGAACATTTCTCTTAGGAAAATGCTGGAGGTGAGGAGTACATAAAAGTAATAATCACTGAATAAAAACTTCAGTTCCCAGCAGGAAAATCTTCTTTCTTATATACAGTATGTGTGAGACAAAGAACAGTAAAGATACCTAAATTGCAGTACCTACATATAGCAAATAATATAATTTAATTTTCTACTTAGAGTATATTTTTAATTATGACAGGAGCTTAAGTATTGTTGTCATAAACTTTCCTGAGCACAAGTGTGCAAATTTACATAAAATGGAACCTTTATATGGCTCTAGTAAGTTTATAGAAAGTTTTTGCAACACATTTACTCTTACTTGCCATGTTCACCTTTGCTTCACACATAACAAAGTGAATGAAATTTTCTCATCCTGCAATGGATGTTTAGATCTGCACAAATTTCACTGTTCTGCTCCATAAACTGATGTATTACTTGGTGCTTATATGGGTTGCCACTCGCATAGAGAAAAAAAAGTAGTTGTGTTCTGCTGTTTATTTTTGAGGAATGTCTTTTCTAACTCGGCACCACCAGAAAGATTGCTGTTATCAGTGTTCAAATACCAGTCACTCCCTTATGAAGCAAGAAAAGATACACTGAGCGGTCCCAGGGACTAAGGAAACTTTGGCATTTCATCAGTTTCAGGGCTAGAATTTCACTGTCAAGCTCACTATCTGCTGGGTCCTCACAGATAAACAGTAGATAGGAACTCGCAACACATTCCTTTCATGTTCACTAATTTCAGAAAGAGACTCTGCAGTCTAACACCAGCACATCCCTTGAAGTCCTATCTCTCTGCTTGTATCTTTGGCAGACGTGTAGTAATTAGTAAAACAGAGCAAAGATATTTTACACCACTCCGTCCACTTGGCTCTGCCATTATGAACAAATGCTGCAAGTTTTGACTGGGAATGGCATCTCACACTCTGTGCTTGTGTTATAAATCCCTATTTAAATCTGAAATTATTTTAAATTATTTAGGATATAAACTTTAACTTCAAACGCTAAAGGACTCTTGCTACTGTAATTTATAGCTTTAGGAACTAAGGAAGTTTATCTCCTCCATATTTAATGGAAGCTTAGACACCATATTAAAAATGAAATTAAGATAAATAGAATCATGTTATCACTGTTGTATCGTGAAGAAATTAAATAAAATACTGTGCAAAAGTAAAGTTTCTTTATAGCTAAAATAAGAGGGTTTTTTCTTTGAAAAATATTTATCCTTCTTTTCTTGTTAAACTTCATAAAACACTTTCTTCTTCTGGACTAGATTTTGCCACCCTCAATCAGAATAATAGACATGTCACAGAAGATCTTCCTGTTTGCAGTTGGTCCATGTCTAAAATAAAGTGCTGCTCAACAAGAGCAGAATTACAGCCAAAGAAGGACTTATGTCCTCCTTGTCAATAAGGCACTGGGGGTATTTTATATATATATACTACATAGATATTGTAATACTTCTCTTAAATTGTAGGTAGCAGATGTTTACATCTCTAAAAGTATTGCTTGGCTTCAGTGGCTGAGCATTTGTGTATTACTAAGTTGGAAAATCTTCCTGCTTTGTTGCGCCTGGGAGACAAATGCTGTTGCAGCTTTGTATTTCTAAAGCATCTTTCACAAGGTAGAAGATACCAAGGATCAAATCCAAGACTTAAATAAGTAGCTTCCATTTTCCCTGATGATTCTGGCCTGAGTCATGAATGAGTCAATAATATTGCTCAAGGTATATTAAAGCCATGAAAGGGTTATTATTGGAGAAATGGGTTCATTTCCAGGAATATCTAATTTGTAAATATCATTAATTTATCATCCTGAAATTTCATGGCAAATCTAGCCATACTGGAGAGGTGAAAAGAAGGAGCTAAAATCGAAATGTAAAAAAAATTTCCAAAGTTACTACAAAGGGAATATTAAGAAAGGCATTAGAAGAGGCTTTGCACTACTTTTATGCAAGTAGTGGCTCTAAATTCAGTACAGATAGATACAGATATCTTCTGGAGAAAAGTCGCATTTTTCTTAGACTACAGACTTCCATTAGTACAGAATGTTAGAAAAGTTAAGAATCCCATTGCTACTGAAAGCCAAGTCATTATGGGTTACCCGCTACTGCCACTCTAAAAGTTGCAGGGCTACTTTGTCACCCTCGAATTTCTGAAGTGAGAGAGATAAGGGTACTGTGGAACCATTCCTTCTAGGTCATTGGGAAGAGCATTCCCCTGGCAAGATGCCAGTTCCAAGGTCTTGTCACACCTCTGACTTCTCTGTGTAAATAGCACAGGAATCTGCATGCTTCCCTTTTATTCTGTGAGACAGGAGGGCAGCAGCATTTGCTGGTGTAAATGAGGAGATGGATGAAGTTCAGTGGCAGCCTGAGTCACTCTGTCCAGTGCTGATCTAAAAATGCTTAACAATCTTGTACCAAACACCCTGCATTAAAAAAAGGGGGAAAAAAAACCCCAACCCTCAACCAGCAGATAATTCTTTCAGCTCCTTCTGAAGACTGTAGTCTATAATGGATTGGTCTTTTTAAAGTATTACAAATCAAGTCACAAGTCTGGCAGAGACAATTTTTTTTTCTTCTTCTCTGATCCAGTCCATCTGAGCAGGGAACTGTGCATTCAGATCTTCAGGAAAACTTTTTAAATTGAAAATACAAAATGGGAGTTGGTGACTTCTTCATATATCACCTTGCCCCTCACTACCATTAGGTAGAAGGTAAGGAGTCACCTGCAATGAGTGAGCTTGCCATGATCTTGCTGCCTTTTATTTACTGTCCATTTTAAAGTATGGACTAAGACTGGACAATAAAACTGTCTGCTGAAATTTAGAAACCCTGTTTCCTATCTGATTTGAGTCATTAGAAGTCTTTAACCATCCTGCAAACCCTCTCCACCTAAGCCTCTCCACAGAAGAGAAGAGGGATGTTGCTCAGGAAGGCATCACACATTTTCTTCTGTATGTTCTGAACATAACATTGCTGGTTGTCTGGTAGGATAAATGCAGAACATTTTTCATATTAAGTCACAGACTGTGAGGGTCTGATCAAGCTGCTCATGACATGTAAAGGATCCCCTCTTGAGTCAAATGATGAATTACAGCCTCTACAAAATCTTGCTCATCTGAGGAAAAATAATCAGACTTTTACAGTAGATAGTAAATAAATGTTCTTTTCATGCTGTTACTACAAGCTGGTCAACCTCATTATCCACATCAAGGAAGAGGGTTTTCAAAAATAAAACTTCTCAGCTAAGCAGTTACGTATTTCACAGTTGACAAAAATTAATTGTGGCTGATGTCTCCCACGGGAACTTGATTAAACCATCACACTCCACTATCAATCAGCCAATATCCTTCAACAACAATGTTACTCAACCCTTCCAGTTAAAGGAATGTACCTGCCTGCGGAGCATCTTGATAATGGCTTTATGTATTTTGGCCTCCGAGCTTTGCTTTATATAACCATTCTAGGAAGGAGTGTGGAAAGCATGCAAACTAAAAGTAAGGAGTGTTTTAGATGCTGTTAGTCACTCAAAAAATTTAGTCACCAGGGAAGCAATCAGTTATTAATTACTACTAATATACATTTTGGGCAAACTGCTGACACAAGTTTTATACTTACAAGATACCTGCCAATACATAATTTTACTGCTTGCTATTCTGTGCTTTTACTGCTTGCTGTCCTTGTATTCTAAGAGGTTTTCATTTCAAAACAGGATGTAGACAGTGTTGCATTTGCAGTTCACCATACCATACTTTATGCAAAACCATGCCATGCTTTATACAAAAACAGAAAGTAAATTATTCTTCTGATATCCCATCTGATATCCATAAAGGACGAGTTACCTCATTTTTTTGAAGCTACATCTTTCTCCGTGGGCCTTTGGAGACTGGAGTGCATCCAGGCAAAACAGTTGCTCTAAATCCATCACAGCACTAGCATATGACAGGAGTGTGTGAGGAGGTGGATTTTAACTTGTGAGTGGGAAGAAATTATGTGCATACACAGACCATACTCTTTAAGAGCCTTATCTCATGTGTTTAATAAATGAACGACTTTTATTCTCAATTTGACTCATTTAGTAGATGACCAAAACATAGATGGAGATCTATAATGACAAGGCCTTGTAGTCAGCTACAACCTTCTTTAACACTATAAATCAAAGAGAATCAAGGTCAGCCTTTCATGTGAAGTTAGGGACAATTCTGTTACATTTTACTTCATACTAATCAACGCATTTAAGGCTAAGTCCCAACAGGCAGAAGGGGAAGTCGTTTATGGGATTGGGCGTGATATGTGAGGTGGCATAAGAGAAGGAATCTTTTCTTTCCTGTTTGCAAGAAGAAAATCTCATGGCGATTGCTTTAAGAGGAAAGTGTAGCATATTAACACTGCACTATGCTCTTTTATTTCCAGTGCATTGAGTGACAACCATTCCATTTTAAATTTTATCACTCAAGATGCATTAGCACTATTCAAGTAAATATTTGCGAATTCACAACTTCCATTCTGCTTCAGTAATAAGGGAACAAGCTTGGGAAGCCTGGGGCTGATTTCTGCACTCTGTCAGTATCTGGCACTCATCTTGTAATGAGGAACCTCACAGACTCTGCTATTATGGCAGTAGGAAGGAAGTGCTAAAATTACCAGCAGTAATAGGGCATCTCAAACTCTCTGACTTATGGGAAGTATCTGGTAAAATAAAAATATTTTTATCAGGACAAGAAATCAATGGGAGATGAGTTTAGCAGCAGCTTAGTAGTAGGTATTTTTCTAGTTCATTAGCTGAAAAATTCTTGGTCTTGAAATATTCAGCTATCACACACATTTCTTTTAGGCCTTCAGGGAAATATAAGTGGCTTTTAAACAGTATTATTTTGCTTGCAAAGGTGACTTTATAAAAGTGGCACCTTCTTACTCATTGTTTTTCCACAGAGGTTACATTCCTTATTGCTTTTTCTTCCTTTCAATGCTCTACTTTGGCAAAATGAAGAGTGCAATATCATGCATCAAACAGATGCAATTCAGGTAAAGTTATTGTCCAAATATACAAGATAATATCATTTGGACAACAAAGTATTTGCCACTGGGAGAAACAACCTTTATGTCTTCCAGAGCAAAATTTATGAAGTGTTGGCTGGATATATGTCTGTGGAAAAGGAATGGAAGGGAAGAAAATAATACAAGGAGGATGAAGGACAAGTTTTTATCTGTTCTGTGGCCTAGCTTTAGGCAAGGACAGAGAGCACTGCTGCTATGACACCTTTTATAGAATAAATTTTCATATCTCTGTTTAATAGACAAACCAAGTGCACTGAAATGAAGACCTACCAAGAATTCAAGCTTAATATTCAATTCTTTAAAAACATGAATACTATTTATTTGGGCCATTGTCCAAATATACAAGAAAAAGCTTCCAGTCCTTATGAATCTACTTTATCCTGTTGCAGTGTCAGAAGTCTGCCTTAGATGCTGACATCACTATCACCCCTGAGAGAGCAAAACATGAAGTCTGAAGCTATTTAGCTCCACATGAGTATTTCTTGTGAGGAGTAATGCTAGCAAAAGCACCACTACATCCAGCTAATCCCCATGCAAAAACATCTCCTCTAGTATGATTCCTGTGCAAGACAACTTCATGTTTGAACAAACATTGAATCTGAGCACTTCATGCTTTTCCTAGCAGACATAGCCATGACTTTTTGGCTACAATCTGCTGAGCACACTGGAGAACAACCACAGCAATTTTATCCAGAGAGGGGCAGATATAAAACACAGATTCAGGCACCAGGAGATGTGACACAAGGTTTAAGATTCACAGAGCTGAGCTGGACCCCTATATAAGCTTTTTGAATTCAGGACAATTGTGTCCCCCGAGTGAAACACATCAACCATGGAAATCAAAGGGTCAGGAAATTAAAAATATTCTTCTTTCTGTAAACACATTTCGGAGGGATCATTTTCTCTTGAGCTGAAATGCCTTCCCTAAATTATTCTGCAACTGGAACTTAAACCTTTCCCTGATTCCAGCCTGAAGGGCTTATTTAAAATGTTACCATATATCCTATCAAAAACCTACTGTAAGACAAGGAAAGGCTCTGGGAAGGCAGATCAGTTTTCCTGAAGGCTCTCATCAGCTGCGTTGAACAGGTTTTCCCAGCACCAGCCAGGTTACAGAGAGCTTCGGTCTAGATAGGAAGGGCAGATTGGTCCTAAAAGTCTCTCTGCTCATGAGAAAGTTCAGAGCTGTGGCCCCTGACTGAGAAAGGCCTTTCAGCAGCCGCAGAGTGTTTAACCTCAAGGACTGATCTCGGCTAATGTGACGGGCTAGAGGTTGAGAGGCAGCCTTTGAGATAACACCTCGCTATCAGCCGCGCATTAAGGCACGGCGCAGCATTCCGCCTCTAGCGCTGTTTCTAGTGGTCAGCAAATAGGGCACAAGATAAAAGAGTACCATCTGCTTTTTCACTTCTTTGCAAGGCAAAGATAGATATTCATTTCTTCAAACAGGAATGGGGAAGAAGCTTTATTTATTTATTTTTAATTCTCAGAATAGCCTTTCAATAATTTCAGAATAGTCTTAGAGCGGCATCTGAAAAGGTACAGAATATTTTTTAATACTTTGGCTAATGCTTTAGTGCAAATACATTATTTAGCTGTACCCTAATTGCTGCAGTATTTATAGTGATTGTGATAAAGTTGTTTAAAATGGGAAATTAATTGTAATGAAATATTAATCAGTAATTCTTCTAAAGCAAAATATCAGAACAGTTCAGTGTTCACATATCTACATATTTAAATCCTGTAGTTTTGCTCTTTTTTGCTGCTGATAAATGTGCAAAAAGTTAAAATAAGGAAACAATATTGTTTTAAGGAAACAATACACCCTATATTTAGAAAGTAACACACCTCTTTTCCCCTCTTTTGTTGGACCCCTTTTACAAATGTATTTATATTAAAATAACATTTAAAAAAAGGAAGCTAGAATATTAAAAGCAAATAAGTATCTAAATTAATTCACACTTAGAGGCAAAAGAAAGGAAGAATTTCCTCTAAAAATTAAACCCTGTCATAATAGTGGAAGAAGGAGGAAAAATAAGTAGAGACAAAGCTAAGGCTTCCAGACAAGTAAGTATGTTTCAAAACCAAAATTCAAGACAAATTTAAAATCAAGGATTCTTTTTTTGTTTGTTTGTTTCTAAAGTCAAGGAAAGGGATTTTTAATGAAACAGATGGGATTCATTCTCTTATAAATAATATACATAGGAAAAATATTAAATCACATTGTCATGATTTATGAATCTGAGAAACCCTATTTTTTTGGATGCTACACCTTTACTGTTCCCGGTACTTTTCCCCATTTGCAGAAAACAACTTGCTTCAAAATGACCATGGTTTCTTTGTGAAACTCTCAGCCTGCCAAAGCCCAAAGGTGCAGCTGAAAAAGGTTCTGCCCCAAAAGCAAGTCCTGCTTCAGTTTTACTCCTTGCTGTGGCAGGAAGATTACTTGTGCCTTAGTTTATCCACAAGAAGTTTCCTTCTGTTGTAGTTTTGTTTTGGTTGAATGCAGAAACACATATTGCTTGGGGTAACAAAGACTCAAAGAAAAAAAGCCTTTGTTACTTTTTAGGTTCAATTTTCCACAGTGCCAAGAAAATCTACCTTTGAACTCTATAAAAGCGAATAAAATTTTGGCAGTGTGAGTGGAACTGTAAAACAAACAACATGCTCAGCATAAGTTAGTATGTGTCCTAGTTGAAAAAAAAAAATGGAAAATGGGAATGATAAATGGACAGTTAATCAAATAATCCCTTCTTCCACTATACAAGAAAAGACAAATCTATTTTAAATATAATGTACAGAGACATGATTGGTATCCACGGCAGTAACATATTTTTCATTATAATGAACAGAAAAATATCTTTGGCTGTCACTACTGAGAAACTGAATGCAATGTGCAATACTTGCATCATGCAGACTAAACCAGAACACAATTATTTAGTACAACTGCTTTTAAAATGAAACTGCATTAGAAAACCTCAGGAAGGATTTTGGGTTTTATTTTCATAGTCAAGATTGCTTCTATACAGGAATTCCATGGGATGATGAGTCAGGGATACTGCTTCACCCACCGTTTTCACAGGGAATTCTGACCTACAATTCAAGAAAGTGATACTGGGTGGGGATAGCTCTTCTGCAAATACCTGTTTTTAAATGTATTATATAACTGGCATATATGAGGCTGAAACAGTGGAGCATAGGACTTACATACAAATAATAAATGGAACAGATGATACAGCCCAAATTAAACAGCTCTTTAAATTACCTAGCAAATTCTTGCTGAAGATATTCCATTTCTAATAACAGGGACAAGAGAATGACTAGAGATCTTTGAGCTGTATGATGCATGCAGAAGCTACCTGAATTAAACCAATGTACAAGCTTTAATAATCACACCATAGAAACCAAGAAGTAAATTCTTCATTGCTCTCTTCCCTAGTAGCAACAGCAACCTATCACAATATGAAGGTCAAATAGTATGTGAGTTAAAGGTGCCAGTCTTGCAGGCATAGATGTCTGAAAATTTAGCTGATAATTTCATCCTTTGTGCCAGCAAATTACCTGCCCGATAAGAACACATGACCTCATAATTACATAAAAATATTTTTTTGAAAAATAAAAGAGTAGGACAGTATTGGTTCATTGTATTCAATTCTGTGCTGTCAGTACCTAAGACAGTCTCCTTACAAGTAGAGGTAGCATACTGAAAACACTCAAAACTGTAAGGGAAAGAAAACCCTGCCATTTCACAACTTGAGATCTGGATTCAACTCAATGATTTTGATCTGAATCAGAAGCAAACTCCAACATCTGGTGCACTAGCAAGCTTATGAGATCTTCTGCCCCATAAAAATGTGTGACCCTAAGAAAGACAGGAAAAAAATCTCACTGTATTTTAGCCCAGGATACTTTTTTCATTATTTTGAAGATGTAAGAATTTTATTTCACTGTGTATTACTGAAAGGGAGACTGGAGAAGTGATACAAATTGCAGGAACATTATCATTTCTAAGCCCTGTACTATGTCTTCTGTTGATAGAATTTTTGTAAGGTTATCTGACACAAAGCAATACATATCATTAAAGTATTCACAAAGCTTTTGAAACACTACAGAAATCTCCTTGCTCTTGTTTACAATCACTAATGCATACATGTATCATTCAGAGAGAAGGGGTTTTGGTCCATGGCTGTCATGTGGTGACCACCAGCAGTCCTCCTAGGAGCTGTGACAGCCATGGCATGTGTTATACAAACACTCAGACTTGCCTCCATCATTTGATTGTGCCAGATCTGACTGATGGAGAATTTTTGCTTTCCTAAATTTTCTGTTCTATTTTACAGCTTTGTATGCCTCCAGAATGACAACAAACTTTATCAGAACAATGAAACTTTTTTGTAAGCCAGAGCAATGGATTTTTTTTTAAGCCTATCAATCATTTTTACTCTAATCAAATAAGCTTTTAAAAATAACTGGTCTTTTTTTATAGTTGAGAAAATCCCAGTCCCTTTCACTGTATTTTGGTTGCAGCCTGTCTCCAGCTCCACAAAAGATATCACTTTCCTTCCATCTGTGGTCTTGCAAAGCTCCAAGAGCTTGTGGTAAGTTTATTTGGGTACTTACCTATTTCTGCAGTAGTACAGAAATGGTTGCCCTGGCTCCAGATTTTGAGCTTCCTGTCCAGCAGAAAACTGGTGTTTGCCTTGTATGCCTTGTCCAGAATGAATGTTGGACTCCAATTCAGCTGATCATTTGCATGCTTAAAAGATTTTCTCTTTCCAGTTCTCCCTTTTCAATGTCTCCAAATATCCAAATATGCTTCCCATTATCTTTATTCCTTTTCTCTGAAGAGTCTTCCTGGCATATTTTAAATAAACTTGGTGCAATCAGCAACAGCTATAAAGAGGACCTCCCCCAAGAAATTAGATTTAAAACAGGAAAGATGGATGTGACTTTTTAGACAAGTTTGTGCTTTTAGAATTCTGTTTTACTCCAGAATCTCAGCATCATATAAAAAGCTATGGAGAACTAAAATAAAGCAGAGCATGGAAGCTGTCCTGTGAGTTAAGGACTACCCCATATATCACACATCCCAACTTTACCTGCCACCATCCAATATCATCTTCCATGAAAGGATCTTCCAAGATGACTTCTGATGACCTTTAGGGCTTCTCTCTCATCTTGGAAGGAGAGCTTTTAAGGCATGTAATAGATATAAGGGACTAGAAGAGTATCAACTGGCTCTAAACTGCTGACTGAAGGGGATGCAGGACATCTCAATGAATCAAAATAATTATATATGTGCTCTTCAAATTTCATGCTGTTGTAGTCAAATTTGCAAATCAACTTAAAAGAAAATAAATAGCCCATCTCATTTATCAGTGTAACTACAAAATTATAATGCTGCTGTAACAAACCTCTCTACCCAAAATGTGTATATCCATTTAGTTCTACAGATCAACAGCTTAGTCTCACATAGTTTTCAGAATATTTAGTAGTGCTTTCTACTCAAAAGCATGGTCCCTCCACACAGGTCAAGTGAACAAAGTGAGATATGGGGTACTCCATGGGATTTGGTGCTGAGAAAAACTTCTGGCATCTCCCAGATCAACCCTCCCCTTACACATTGTTTCATTCTGTTTTAAATAAAACCCATGCTGCAAACCACCCCAAAGAGATTTTGTATATTCTGATGTTCATGCAGCAGATCTGTTTCAGTTCTCACTCAGCAAGAGGTGCTAGATACTTACATTCCCTCTATATCAAAACAGTAGACTCCACATGGAAAAGTGACACTGCTCCACCCCCCTCAGCAACCTAAAGCCAGAAACAAACCACTGGTGAGAAGCAAAGCCTTAGCTGAAGCAAACTGATAACAATTTTTCTTTGCTGCACAGGTTAGAGGCACTCAAATCATTAATAAGAACATAATTATGGAAAACTTGCCCAAATTAATATTTCATCATACATCTTCAGACCAGGACAGGTCTGTCAGAAGATGTATTTATGCTTGAAACTTGTCAGGCAAAGTCATCCATTATAGTTATACATAGCTGGAGAAACTAGTGAGTTTGAGGAATTTTAACATAAGGTAATATCAAAATCTGTTACACCAAAAAAAACTTACTTTTCAGTTAACAGCAAAGCCCAGTCAAAACTGGTGCATAATTAAGCCAAATGACTTATTTAAACACATCTAAATCAAGTAAAAACATTGAATTCTGCATATATCTATATTGTATCAGCATGCATGTTTGCTTTGGTTAAGGACAATATAAACTGCTTGATTAAACCAAGCTAATTTCACTGGTTTAGATTTTTTGTTAAAACCATGTTTGCCTGATTTATTACCACAAAATAACATGATTCTGTATTTGGGAGGGGTCCTTACAGAGTTTTTTGGGGGTGTCACGTAAGTGATGCAAACTTCCACATCAGAGTTTATCAAAAGTCAAAAAGCCAATCATCTAAATCAAAGCAACACAAAGACAATCCTATACAAAGGGGATTTGAAGCACACCTCACTGAAACTTTGGAAACTATGGAGAAATAATTTAAAGCAGCTAAAAAGAAAAAAGAAAAGAAAACATTGAAATTTACTATTAGGACTGCGATAAACTCCAGTTATTTCCCTTTGGCATTTTCAAGATCATGAATCTATCTCTCTATGGCATGGAGGATGTCTGGGTTTAAAATATGTCTTGTTTTTCTGTGTCTAGTCCATGCTTTTTGCATGAAAAGTGTGTATTGTCTTTGTAAGTGTGGGGCAGTGATGGAAAGACAAGTCAGAGGGAGGTAAAATGGCAAAAGAGAGTTATGGGAGGTTTTGTTGGTGGGTTTTTTTTAAACTTACTGCTTGTTTTTCTACCAAGTCTCACTGACTTGTTAACTGCTTAGGTTGCCTCAAGGGTGTCATCAATTAATTGAACTCTGGCCTTCAGGAATTTGATTGATAGGCAGGTGATTGAAACACAGACCGTCTCACCATTAATGACCCTTCCTAGAATGCTAGATATTACTCAGCACCCCAGAAAAACTGCAGTGGTGATAGAAGGGTGGGTTTGATGTCTGGAGGTGTTGGTGTCATGCTTGCACTATTCTCTGAAATCTTTATATTTGAGGGCAGCAGTAGGAAACAGCAGTAAGGCACACAGAAAGTTCCCTTCTTAGAAGAAAGCCTGTCTCTCCCTGCAAAGAGAGTAGCTGCATGTCTTGTAAAACTCTGAACTGCATATGATTCCTATCAGGACATTAATGTTCCCAGCTAATTTTTGGCAAGGTTTAAAACTCCTTAAAATCTTGACTAGGCAATAATAAATCAGTCACTGAATAATCCCAGTAGGTGGGATTATCATCTTCTCCTTGCTACCCCTTCACAGTAAAGATGTTTACCTTGTAAAGTCCATGGTCAGGCATATCACTGTTCATATTGCAACAACACTAAGGAGGTCACAGTGCTACTGAACGAGACTGAAAAGCACAGATCCTCCAGAACCCACCTTTCTGCTCTGTAACCAAACTACCTGAAATTGTATTGTCAGATACTCTGTCACCTCTGGAGATACACCAAAATAATACCATAAGTCAAATAGAAAAGTTTTTTAAAGTAACAGTTGGACACAATTATTTTTCATCTCTTATATGTCTTAACGTTTTACAAGTCATACAACAAAGATTGACTAGACAAGCAAAAAGAGTTGAAGGACACTCTTTCCAAGTCATGATTTCTTTAGAGATTTATTATCTACAGTTTCAAGAGAACCATATCCAATATTTGTACTTTGAATTGTATCACTTTACCTTCAAATGCCGAGTGGCCTGCAGTACAAGATCAACCTCTACACATTTCTGCAAACCCTGGGCAACCTGAGCAAGAAAGCACTGTTCCACACACTTTTAAATGTCTGTTCCTGCTACTCTCTGTACATATCTCAGATGCCTTATCTGTTCTACACCTCAAAAAGGTTATGAAGATGCATATAAAAGAAATATTCCTTTTCTTCTGTGTGCACAGCAATCTCAACATCAGGGGTCATAAATTAAATATAAGTTTATTAACTACTAAAATAAATGCAATAGATTCAACAGTCTATATTTTAAATAGAATGATCCCAGGCATGGTTTCAGCTAGTTGTCTGTTGCAGTGGGAGTCAGCATGAGGTAAAGATCATCCCCTGCAAGATGTTAGCAATGTGGCTGTGGGTGCTCTGTGACAGCTGACCTCACAGCCAGGGAATGATCCCTTATAATTCAATTGCTCATGCAGATAGAGCCAGTGAGGGCAATCTTGACACAAGGCCAACCATGACCAGAGATGGGTGGGGTAGAATATACTACCCAAAAAAAAAAAGTGTTTTTCTAAGCAAGAAATGCAGGAAAATGCCTATGTATAACCCCATCTAAATAAACCCTTCACATCCCCATATGCTCCTGTGTATTAGCAAGCTTTACCATTCCTGTGCTCCCAGTTCTAATGCTGAACAAACAGCAGATAATAAAAATTCTATAAAAATGAGAAAATCATGACACAGCACATTTATTTAAAAAGCAAATACTTCCATTACTTCTTATACAGTTTCAAGCATTTATATTGTTACAAGTATGAGACTAAAAAGATTGTAAGGCAGCATTGCTTCTTAATTTCCCACCTTATTTATATTATTCTTCAAGCCCAGTCAAGAATCTGTCATCCTGATTCGTGCTGACACAGTGGGGATAGTCTCACATTGTTGTTCTCAAATCTGGACTGGATGATGGTGAAGACACTGCAAAAGTAGCTTCTACTTTATAATTTTGTCTTTCGTGCTCCAAGAAATAAAGCACTGTGTATGCTGAAACAGCAATGGCAAAAACTGTAGCTTGTAATCATTAATCCTGTGATTTTAATGATTTAAGCAACTGGACATGAGCCACAAGCAACCAGGAAAGATGGTTTTTTCCCCTCCAAGAAAGCACTTTTATAACAGATAAACACTGCCTTGAGCTCAAATTTTCACACACAGAGCAGTAAATTAAATTATATTGTGCTAGAGAGCTGACTGGATTTCCTAATTATTTCCAGACTTGTTAACTTTGGGAAAAATGGGAGAATGAGAAGAGTGCATGGGGAAGCAGTGGGGCAGGTCATTCCTGGAGAGCAGTGGAAGGCGCCCACACATATACATAGCATTGCTGAATTTCCCAGGGAAACACTTTCTTCCTATTGCTACTGAAACAAGGAGTAGAAAACCCTGAGTTCTCACCATCCAGGGTCCCAAGACCCGTCCCCTTAAAAGGCAGAAAAGAAACTGCTCTTTTCTTTATCCATGTGGAATGACTTGGGAAGTAACTTTTTTTCTTCTTCCCTTTCTCCTTCACTAGATTTTGTAGAAAGGGCTACTTATAAAATTATCAATCCCCAAATCCCCATAGTTGAAAAGGACTTTGACATGCAAACTCCTTATCTCCAGGACAGGAGCAATGCATTTCTCATCGCAGATTCGCCACACAGGGAAATTTTGTCTTACAAAAATCATTGATATGAACCTTTGATTTTATGGTTGAATGTTCTTGATGTGAATGAGAGGTCAGCAGTCTTCTCCCCCTCATTGTTTTTTCTGCATACAAGGACTTTCTGGAGGTTTATGATGTCACCTTTAACCCAAGTTATAAATACACAACACTGAGATCATAGGACACATTAATTTCCTGCTCCTACATTACACAAATTTAAAAATCTGTGTGAGACATATACATATAAACAAAAAAATCATTCCTAATTTAAATCCATTTGCTTCTGAGTCCACACTATTCTGTTGGCAAAGAGAGAACATTTATTGTCAATTAACACAGCAAAACCAGGAGGCAATGTTCATGTAAAATCCTTCTCTTAATATCCATGTGATTACTCAAAATAAGATGGACTCTAAATTCTCCAGATGGATTGAAACACACACATAAAGGCTGCAAATTGCAGCATATTGCAAATACTTGGCATTTTTTTAGGTTGGAATAGCCCTGCTGCCTTCAAGTAAACTGCCTGTATATGCAAAGTTAGGCACAAGAACTGGGGAAAAAAACTTCAGGGAACACCAGAACATATGGTTTTGGTCATCCCAAATCTATTTCCAGGTTTGAGTGGGAAATGTTTAACAGCTCTGTCTGTGAAAATATTTTTCCTAATTTGATTTTTGTAGAAAATAAAGACATAATAATTTTTCTGACTGTATGCAATATTTCCTATAATTTCCTTGCATGCACCTGAAATTTTCTTTGGTTTAAACTAAATATTTTATTCAAGGTAGGTTTTTTTCCAATTTATTTTTGAGAAAAAAATGCTAAATATTAGCAAGAATACAATTTCCCATTTGTTTACACAGCCTTAATCATTACATCCTAAGTGCTTGCCAGGTTGGAGCCCACCTAATTGAATGAAATGATCCAAGTGTCACTATGCCTTGAGTTCTCACTTCCCAGTCAGGGTGCCCAGCAGGTCTGTGGGTCTCTTGATTGTTCATATGCTCTGAAACTGAGGGAGAGTACTGTTAGTCCAAATTTTATACTGATTATGGTCTCTTGATTACAGTTAAGAAGCTTTGTACTTTCTGAAAACCAGCCCTAGAAATTGTTTGCTTTAAGGATACTTATATCTGATCCAGATGCAAAGTTTAAGACATTCTGTTTTCTTTTTCTGCTCTCAGATTCTTCTTTGTTACAAAATAACTCTTCAAAATATGAAAGATATACAGTCACTGCTAAATACTGTTTGCTTTTAACTTCCCTTTTTTTACAGATTCCTCATCTCTGTTCAGAAATACTCATTCACTTCTTGTGTGCTTTTCTAGTCAGTGCACATTTTTCTCATCTTGAGAGATCACTGAAGCTGATTTAAAACACAAAATCAAAATGGACTCTGATTTTTGTTAAGTGTTTACTTCTTAGCCTGTCAGCAGATTCCTCTGACATAACAGCTTCGCATTGCATCAGTAACCATTTTATGTTCATGATGAACATCTTGTACTGGCCACAGAAAACCTGCAAGATACCAGGGGAGCAGATTGTCAAATATATTTAAAGGTAAATAGTCATGTAAAGCAGTCTTAAGTTTAGTCTGTTTTGGAGATAATGTCTTACATTAGATTGATTACATACAGCCTGAAAAGTGTGCTCATGCATCCACTCTTGCTGTGTGCTGAAAGATAAAAATCCCATTTGCTGTATTTTATATTGGTGGTCTTTCACACTGGTAATGGAGATCTGTATGTTCCTTGTAAATCACATATATAATGACTGCCAGATAACAACCCACTTAACTGCTGAATGAAGTGTTTCTTAGCTGGAAACTGAGCTGTGCCATGTTCGTGATCTAGCAGCTTACAGCACAAAGCACTGGGTGAGTCACTGGTTTGTATCCCCATTAAAACAGCACATGCAGAACTCTCTGTAGTACGATGCTGTAGTCGCGATCCAACATCACTTGTTAGCCAAGTCGCTGTACTTTACTTTAGCTGAATTTGTTTGTTTGCTCATGTTCCTCTATCACCACCCTCAGCATGGTAACCAAGTACTCTGTGTACATCCAAGACAAGTTATAACTCTTGCTTTGAGTTCAGAGAAAAGCACAAGATGCCTTCCCTCTCAGAGTTTCCTGTTCAGTAGGTAGGGTTGCCATCAAACCAAGAGTGTAGCCACTTCTGAGCCCACACTAGTCACTGCTCATTCTTCAAGGAGTAGTCATTAAACTGCAGTAACAGGACTGCCAGGGCTTCTCTGAAAAGTCTCCTTCTGCCAGCTTCCCTCTGCTCTCCTTCACAAACTATTTTGGTACCTAAAGACTCTGACCTAGCGGATGATAAAACACTGGCACAGATAGAGTCCCCATTCCCAGGGGACTTCAGGGACAGGCTGGATAGAGCTCTCAGCAACCTGATCTAGTTGAAGACATCCCTGATCATTCCAAAGGGGTTGGTTTAGGTGACCTTTAGAGCTCGCTTCCAATTTACACTGTTCTATAATTCTATGTGATTTTATGACTCTGTAAGACCTAGGTTTTATTATCAGGTATGTTTGGAAAACTAACATGCACAATGCTCTAAATTAATTTTTGTCATTCTGAGATCTGATTTATTATTTTAACCAAGAGATATTCAACCCTGCTACAACTACAGGGCTCACACCTAGGCTCCCATCCTTCCTGGCCCTCACACCACTCTTGCTGGTCAGGGAGGTAGTAGTCCCCAGCAGAGAGATGGCTGTCACTACATAGTCTGCTGCAACAGGCTTTCCAGGTGATCAAGGTTCAGAAAATGCCCAGAGCAACACTCTGTGTTTGTCCTTTCCTGAAGAACTGCATGCCCCTTTCTAAGCAGACAAGGAGTCACCCTAAAAATAATTTATGTTAATGAATTTCCATTTTCCTTCCCCCTAGCTGCTCTGGGGGCCATTCCCTCGCCGAGTGGTTTCTCAGCCATATGTGGCTTCTCCTCTTCTTCTTCATGAACCTGCTGGTCCCAGTAAGAGGCATAAACAGGGCTGTCTCCTCAGAGAGGCTCACATTCAGCCATGTCCCCAGAGGGACCAGGTGTGGCTGTGTCCCCAGCAACGCCCATGTGGCCATCTCCACACAGACAAGCAGACACATCCGTCTCCCCAGCGTGGCCTGCACAGGCAGCCAGGGTACCTCTGCATCCCTGCTGGGTGCAGCGGCATGGCTCGGCTCAGGACAGAGCAACAATTGGCAGAATTTACAGCCAGGCCTGAGTCTGCACATCTGTGCTTTTCACAGGCTTACCGAGACTTTGCCTGACATGCCACATGTGGGCCTGCGCGGGGCTCGGCCGCGGTGCCTTATGTAACGTCAGTAATCCATCTGCTGCCTCCCTGAAAGCGCTTACTCAGATATCTGCCCGGCACTGCTACCCAGAGGCTGGCTATTAAAAACAGAGTTGTAACTTATTGACAGTGACAACAAACCAGTAAAATCTCTCTGAACCTCCTTTTTTTTTCTGGCTGCCAAGCCTATTGCCATCACGGCGAGGAGGGTACTCCAGGCAGCCAGGGTAATAAAGCCTGTCAAAATGGGTTTCTTTGTGCATCTTTATCTGCCGACAGTACTGCTCAAAATGAAAGCAGGGACTTAGCAGCCAGGCCTATGCACAGTCCCTCACAAAGGGGATCCAAGACAGGGGCTTTCATCTGAGGCTCTCCTGAACTGCATGACCACGTTGAGAAAGCCCACGGCCAGATGGGGCCATTGGCGCTGCCCTCCGCTTCTCGTCTATGCTCCCCGCCTCACCAAACTCCTAATACAAAATGGACAAATATTTATTTGCCTTAGATCCTGTGGCAGGAATGTTTAGGCCCAGAAGGTGACAGACATGCAAGTTTGTGTTTTTAAAACACCAAGGAGTTTACAGAACAAATACAGCTCCTCATCTTAAGCTGAATATTTTTAAACAAGGTTGTCATAACGTCACATTTGCCAGCACTTTGCGGCTAAGGCAGCATTGGGGAAAAATGGCTATAATGCTGTCCCAATAATGGGAACAGCTTAATGTAAACAGAGTTTTTCGTCAGTGTTACACCAAGAACTGCAATAATAAACAGAGCTAGGGGGTAGTCCCACACTTCAAATAATTTGTGGAAACCAACTTCCACAAACTCAGCCCATTTCATATTTGTGCAGTTGCTGACCATAAGGATGGCAATAACCCTTGCTGTGTCTTGGACAAGCGCCGTGCTAATCACTCCTCACATCATCTCCAGCCTCAGGAACTGAGATCACTTGACACTGCACAAGTGTCCAAACTAATGAATTTCTTCAGCTTTCAGGACAGCCCATTCAGTTTGACTGGCAGGTCAGCACAGCAACTGGCTGCCTGGGTGGCAAAGAGGAGCTTATTTCCATACCTTCTGGAAGTACCATTACCCAGACAAAACATGGTAATTTCAGATTTTTATGCAAAGATAAAATCATAAAAATATACCAAACTCGGGTTCCATTCAGCAGCACTTTAAAGCTTTATATTGGAACATCAGAACTAAAGGACAGAAAATCAACACTACTACAAAAATCAGACTGCTAAAATTCTTTAAATACTTTCTCTGAAGATGTCTGATTACTCATTTATTTTCTCATGTTGACAACAGGATTCACCACTAACTCTGAAGCCACAAGTATGACCATGATATTTAAAATCAAAAACCCCACAAATAATAGGCTTAGTGTAGAAAGAATCAGAATATTCAGTAAACTTTCTCTAATTTACTTAGGATTTTCACACTGGATATTGTTTCACAAGGATGTGTGCAAATTTCTTCTCCAGTTAACTGCCATTCTTGAAAATAGCATAAGCCAAATAATTTTCTGGTGAAATTTGGCTTGCTTTGACTGCAGCCAGGGATAGCTGCTTTGCTAGCTTTGGAACCAGTCACAAAGTAATGAAAAGTTATGTTGCAAAATCCACAGGAAGGATTTTTTTCCAAGTTTTCACTCCAACAGGATTTCCTCGCTAAGATTTCTCATCTTTGACAAGGGTTATACATTTATTCCCTGTTTTTACTGCCCAGAAAAGTATGCACAAACATGGCAGATTTCAGGGATTTCTTGCAATGTCATGTCCATACACATGGAGGTCACCTGTGGTTTTGCAAGAGCCCGTACTCCTTGTGCCTGGACTGCCACACATGCTCCCAAAAACACCATCTCTGAGAATCTCATGCTGTTTCACAGTGATTTTGGGCAGCAAAGTGAGACACATTTTACAAAGACACTATATAGGTTATATTTAAAATGGAAAAGAGCCACATGACACATGTTGTCCAAGGTGCATACTTATTCCTGACCTCACATCTAGCCTGCCTTTTTCTCCTACTTTTCTTCTATTATGTGCTAATGACTAATTTAAATAGTGTCATTTAGTAGCAGCATCTAATAGAAACAACAGTGAGTTACAAGCTTTTGGCATATTCCTGAGACAGGTCTCAAAGATTTGGAGAATGCAGACCCATTTGAGACCCCAGCCCAAGCACAAAAAATCCAGGAAAGTAATATTATCTTGCCATGTGTCACTTAGGAACTAAAAATGAATATCCCAAAGAGTTTGATTCCTGGCACTTAGTAGATGATAAATATTATTATTATTTTTAAACCAATGTTATTACTGGAAAGACATTAATAATTTGAAAATAAGATTAGTGTTGAAAAGACTTCTTTGGTTTTTGGCATTTAGTAACCTTTAAATCTGGGTAGACTATTCCTGGACAAGAATTTCAGCTGGAATTTTATTTTCATTTTTTACTCTATTTACTCTGTGATCTATTCCAGTATACACAGTGCAGCATTGATTTTGCCTTGGGATATCATCTATTTTTTTTTCTTATTATTTAAATGCTTTCAGAGAAATAAATTTATTAAGCTCTAACTGCAGAAATAAATTAGGCTCATATACCATTCTTTGAGAAGCTCATACATATGGCCATCATATCCAACAGATCTGTGGAAATAGTGTAATAAATGCCAAATAATTCCATGGATTACCCTGTATCTCTTGGATGTAAATGGTTTTAAAACATTATTTTATTTTTTGGGATTTTTTGTTGTTTTTCTTTTGGCTTTGGTGTGGTTTTTTTAAATTTTTTTTAAGTAGGGTGAGTTTGAGATACCAGATCAACACTTCATAGAACATCCCTATGCATCTTTATGGTTAGTTCCTAGTTCTTCACTTGAGAAGTAGCTCATTCTTGATGAGCCACAACAACAGCAATCAGCTACAGGGAAATGAGAACTAATTTGAGGGTGTTTCACTGGCTTTTATACAATTTTTATAAAAAATTTTCACACAATAACCTGTAAGATGCAATGGATCCCAGATCTGCATGGCAAAAGTAGATAAGACACCTGCAAAGCAGAATAGAATGTGCTATATACATACATACTCGTGTATTAACCAGCATCTGGAACTACATAAAGAGCACAAAGAAAATTAATCTTCCATTGCTAGGATGTTCAGAAGAAGGAAGAATTACTAGGAAGAAACCAGTGATCCTTTTTTTCCCCCAATATTAAAGATATGGGAGTAGATAGACACTCTGATATGGTGTCACAGGCATGAAATCCTGCAGCAAGTATCTTCAGTGGAGTGGCCTCTTTCCCAACAACTGCAATGAGAATGAGGCATTTGGACAGGAGGAAGCAGATCCACTGTGTACCATCCAGCAATCCCCACAGCCTGCTTGGCAACCTCAGAAGTGCATTGCCCTTAACAACCTTTTTCCAATACTGACTTTAAATAACATACTTAGCTTGCATCAGGCCTATAATGTGCTGGGTGTGTTCTAAAAATAGGACCACATGGGCCTTGCCCCAAGAAGCTCAATATCTAAGATGTCAACCCCTAGATTAAGGGAGGGGAAGAGGGAAAAAACCTTTTAAAAAATAGTATCAGCTACTTTGGCATGTTATCTAACCACTATTATCTGGGAATTTCTTGCTCAGAGGCATGTTCAGTGTGAGAGAGAGCCAAGCTCCAAGCACCCAGAGGGCAGCACAATCAGAGTTTGAACAGCTGCACAATCTACTGTGAGCAGCAATTCATCCTGACATCTCACAGGGACAGAAGAAATTTTGTGGGAGGTCCCTGTCTGTCCTTCTTGCCCCAGTCTGACCCCAGATACTCAAGCAGCATCTCCATATGGCCAGCAATGTGCGTAGGCCCTCACTGGGTAGGGGACTCAGGGTTCTTCTCTCCCCTCTTCTTCAAAGATTTATAAATTGCAACCAGAGTCAAGCAGATTAAGGTCCAAAATCTCCATTCCTGTCATTCAGAAGCTGTTCACATTTATACAGCACCTCCCTATTTGTGATTAAGGTGCTTTCCTGGGAAATGGAAATTTGAGCTCATCAAGACTGAGCAGGGCACTGATACCTCCCATTCAAATCTCTGCCTGATGGCCAAGGGCTGTAATATGGAACACTACCAAAAGATAGGCAGGGCTGGCAGATGCTGCCTGTTTTGTCAGGTGCTAGGATTAGGGAATTGTCCATGTGGGTGGATGCCAGGTGTGCAGGTGGTCATCAGTACTCCTTGCAGCCCCCAGCCAGGTGCCTATTCACTGAAGGGAGGAGTTTGTAACCACTGAGCATTGCAACCTCTCTCTCCCACTGCACAGTGCTGGAAATTTCTGTACCTGACTATGGAGACTGAATTCCTCTCTAAAATCTGACACCTAATCCATAACCATCTAAATACTTTATCTCACCTAGTTCTTAAATAAAATCAAAGAATCATAGACTCATAGATGGATTTGAGTCTGAAGGGACCTTTAAAGGTCATCTGGTCCAACACCCCTCCAATGAGCAGGAACTTCTTCAACTAGATCAAGCTGCTCAGACCCCCATCCAATCAAATGGGATAAAAGCTTTTCAGGATTGACTGAAGTTATTGTAAAGTGCAAGCACATCTTGAAAAAAAAAAATTCCATTCTATTTATCCCTCAAATATATGCAGGAATTCCTTTCCTTCTCACCACATTCCAGGAAGTTTTACTGCTTTTCTCTAACAAACTATACCCTCCAGACTATGTCTCTCAAACACTGCTCCTGTCCTGCAGGAAGGTGCTCCAGTGCTGACTCTTGCTGTGCAGCACTCAGGGTGGATACCCGGAGCCAGGCAATGGAGCACACACTCCTGCCAGTGACCTGAGCCTCATATGATCACAATTTTCATAGGCATGGGTGGTGCTGTCCAAAGCTGACAGTTTCAGAGGAGCCTGCATGATATAGCCAACTTCATAACTTATTTCTGAATATATCTATCTACCTCACTTTTCTTCAGAACTCTCTTGATAGGAAAACCATATTCTGCAAAGTAAATCTTGCTCAACTGTTTTTAAGGCTAATGATTTCCAGTCTGAAGCACATGGGGAACATTTGAGAGTTTTAAGTGTTACTTTTTTAAAGAGAACAATTAAAAAGTTGCCAAGACTACATGGAAATAATCTGTGGGTAGCTAGAAGTAGTTTTGTTCTTACCATTATTATGATTATTATTACTGAAAATCTGAGAAAATAAAACAGGGCCATGCAGTAGAGAAAGGTATAATATACTATAACCAGTGTTTTCAAATTTCTGGAGTCCTCTTGTCTTCAGAAACAGCAGATGAACTCCAAGTATAAAATTTCAGGTTTTTAAGGAGAAGGATTAAAGGATTAATAGAATTAAAAAAGTGATGCCTCATAAACATGCCATAGGATGAAGTCTGTCAGTCTCCATGTACATGTTTTTTTTTTTTTTGCATGGCCGGTAGCATGAATGACAATGAAATGCATTGTGAATTTATGATCTGTAGATTCAGCTGATATACATGCCTGGGTCTTTTTTTCTTACCCTTTCCTAGGTTTCCATCCTCATGGGGATGGGTGTTAAATGTTTCAAATGTTATGAAATTTTACACACATTGGTGGTTAATGAATTTTAGAAGTTGTGAAGCTGAACAGTGTCATATTCCTAGGTTCTCTTAAAAGCCTCATCTACCCCCTACAGTCAGTGATGTTGTGGTAGGGACCCAAAGGAAAACAATATGAGTTCTGATGTGTGCTACTTAAAAATAATGTATCCATACTGGCATATTAGCATGCAAATTCCATATGTGGACCTGCCAAAAAATATAAGTGTTCCATCCAATATATATAAATACAGTCTACTTCTCTGAAGAGGCATCATTTTTATCAAAAGTATATTTGGAGCATTTCTCACTAAGAATTTATACTACTCTTTTCAGTGTTTATATTAATATGAATCAGATTGCCAAGTTTTAATAAAAAGGCAGTTATCTTCTTTTGCCAATGGATTAAACACGGGCCATTTGAATTTCAGTGTTGCATTCAAGAGTATAGGTGGCCCAAGTGTTTTTGTCCTATTTCAGTGTCCAGTTATAACACCACATAGGCAGAAATACAGATTTCTGTCCATACATAAAACTGCTGGTGCTCACAGAGGGGATCGGGAGGAGACAAAGAGCTTGTTAACTTCTGCTCACATCACAGTGCAGCACCTGTTCAGAGTGCCTATAAAGAAATATGTCTACCTCTAAAGTTGACAGTTCCTCATTATTTCAAGGAGGTCTGAAGGTCTAACAGCAAAACAAAACATAACTTTATGCTTGTGCTTATCAAATTGGTTTTTTGACTCATACAAAACAAAACTATTTTGTATTTGAATATGCCTATGTTGCCAGTACAGAAGTGGTGGTTCAATCCTAATTTGTCCATGTAGTTTGCTTTGCTGACTAAAGCAATCACATGGCTCTACGTGAGGTGGAAGGCTGACATATGGAAAAAACCTGGGATGAATATGATGAGTGGGACTTTCCATTGTTTTCATGCTGGGATTTGTGCAGATTTAAGAGTCTTCCCAAAATCTGCTGTAATAGTTTCAAGAGAAGACTTCTGTTGAGCTTTTGGTACTTGCTCCTTTCCATTTAGTACTGGAAAACTGGTGAAGCTTCATTAGATACAGAAAAAAAATCCCAAACAACTGGAAGTAGGTGTCAGGGAAAAGCCTGGGATTCTGGCTGCTCTGTGGATTTGCTAATTGCACATGTTTCCCCTGCACCTCTTACCTTGTCTTTTATCTGAACTCTCCCTGAGTTCAGGTGACAGGGTTTTGTCCTTTAATTGGGCAGATTCTTAGGTAGCAGGGCAGTGCACTAAGCTTTCTTTCATATGATCTGAAAAGCTTTCTTTCTTCCTCCCAGCTTTTCCAAGCCAAGTACAAACGGGAAAAATGCATTACCCTCTTTAAAGGTGCTGGACCTGCCATCAGAGCTGACACAAATGCACGGCCATCCATCACTGAGTGTTGTTGGGGAAAGCTTAGCTCCCTGCTGATGCACAAGAAAGCCCATATTGTTTGAGGGTTTAAATAGCTGTTTAATACATCCAAGCTTGGTTTTGCTGTTGTTGTTGGGATCTGTTTGTTCTTTTCAAAAAAGCTAGGGCTAACTTTCAGAAGAGTGAACTCTAACTTTGTGAAGAGCTGCAGACAAACACATTGGGACTGTGTTGGGACTATGCTTGGAAGAATGTTCAGGCAGTTTTCCTTGTCTGAGGGGCCTTGCTGTACTTTGAAAACAATTCCTTGCATGCATGGGAAAACATATTTATGTGTATCAAAGGGTTTTATGACATAAGGCAAACTGAAACACTAGAAATGGAAACCTGATGGCAATTCCTTTCTATATTTCTTCTTCAAAAGCTGAAAATTTGGCAAATGGACTAAACCCACACTTAGTAATGAGGGAACTATAGCAAATAATTACATGTGAAAATGATCCCCTGGTCATGCATGTGCCTATACAATAAAAGCTGGGATTTATGTATATGTGTAGCCATTAAAAGATAAGTGCTGGGGAATCACAAAGATGGTTATTAAATTATTTTAATTTCTGGTAGAAAAAAGGCAAAGTAGTGCTACCATATCATATAACATTTTAGGACAACAGCTGATGACCTAAAGAGGATAAAAACAGAATGGCTTACAGGACAAATCACTCTACCCACATAGCTAACTGTAAATTGCAGATTTTTATGATCTGACCTTTGAGTTTAATTCTTATGAAGTAAAACTGATTCCACCCAGAAGCTCTTTTAGAAAATTAGGTTAAAATAAAAAAGACATTTAGGGTGGGCTAATTTTTCCCCTTTGTTCCCCAGCGGATGCTCACAAAGGGCTCCCAGCCCTATCCATCCTCCGATACATGGTGCTCTCAGGCTAGCCTGAGCTGCTTTTCTCTTCTTCATCAATAGATGTCAATAGCAAGCTTCCTACTCCCAGAGACTTCATCCATTTCAGGGCTCTCACCACAACATTAAGGGGGAAATAGTGACTCCCTCCCCACCAAGAGTTCTGCTGTTGTGTACTTTCAGTTTGTCCTTAGAGGCTCATTCCTAATAGGACCGAGCATACTTCAGGCATACTTCTATATTTCACACTCTGAGACTGAAGCTGAGCCAATGTTTGTGAGCTTCAGTCATCTCATGGCCCATAGAATCCCAAATTTTGATGCAGATTTGGTGAATTCAAAAGCATTTTGCAGGTTTGCAGGAACATGACTCAAAGTCAGCCCTTTCCTTGATGAATACTAAAGAAAGCACAAGCAAAAAAGCTGGGCAGGGCACATGTTAATATCTTTCTTGTTTTTTCTCTCTTTCTTTGGTTTTGGTTTTTGATTTCCACACATGAAAAGTTCTGTCCAAGAATGTCAGTTACACACAAAATAGCCTTGTAAACAAATGACTACGTTCTCCAGCCACATACATTGAAGGTGAATGAAATTTAAATGCATTTTGCTTATCCATTAGTATAACACTGCAGAGAATCAAAACCTGGTGATGGTGCTTCTAATATCCTCTGACCTTCCTTCCTTCCTTCCTTCCTTCCTTCCTTCCTTCCTTCCTTCCTTCCTTCCTTCCTTCCTTCCTTCCTTCCTTCCTTCCTTCCTTCCTTCCTTCCTTCCTTCCTTCCTTCCTTCCTTCCTTCCTTCCTTCCTTCCTTCCTTCCTTCCTTCCTTCCTTCCTTCTTCCTTTCTTGCTTCCTTTCTTATGCTGCAAGACAGCAATCCACAGGTGATACTGAGCATGACAAACTCCAAGAAAGAATCTGGTAACAAACTCTATCTGAATCTGCTGTGTAACTTGCTTTGCCACTTTCCTCTCAGTCCCAGATAAAAATAAATAACTAAGAAGGTGGTGGTAGCAGCAGCCAAGAGGGCAGAAATGGCAATACCCTGTCTCTCTTCTATCAGCCAGGGATTTGCATTGCAAGGGCAGGCGCCTGCCAGCTAAGTGCACTGCCTGCATTTTCCTGCCGTTCACCTGCCCAAAGAGCAGATCACAGATCATGCCAGCTGTTCACAGAGGCACCAGCAAATGTCAGCGTGCTTTGAGTGCAACAGCCAGCAGCCCTGCTGAAGCTAGCACATAGCTCTGATGGCAGGAGAAGCTAGCACATAGCTATGGTGGCAGGAAGTCTGTCTCATAGTCTTCTTCTGAACAGTTTTTTTTTATTATTATGTTTTGGATGGTAAGTGGAAGAGTGAACTCCGAAGAGTTATGGAGAATTCAGCTCTGATACACACTGAAGTAAAAAGAGTTAGTGTCTGGAAATCCAAGGACCTCACATCAGAAAAGCTCTGTGGCATCTCCCAGTACCCTCAGATAAATTTGCTTCCACTGCTTTGCCTCTCAAGACAAGAATTTTCCAAAATATTTCCAATTTCCTTATCTTCAAGATTTCTTTTCAAAGAGGCAAGGAGATGAGGTATCTAAAAGCAATTGCAGGGGTTTATTCTAGTCAGGTATTTAGAACCATATATAAATCACTATTGTCCCCATTTGGTCTTGCAATGCAAAATTTGAAATTATTATCATGGTAAATCTATTGCATATTATTCTCTGATGTTGCTATCTGGCAGAACAGAGAATTTCCAAAGTAGGTTCTTGGAAACTGTAAACCAGAAGCTTTTAGGGAAAAATTAAAAATAAAATAAAATAAGCAAAACCCACATTGTTATCTTGCCAAATGCATCCTTTCATATGAGACACTGTCATTTCTCTGCTAGATTAGGAACTGACTAAAAGCATCAACAGTGGGAGTGTAAGAAAGCACCTAAGAACATGCTGCTGGTGGAATAAGAAGAAGCCCTCAAGGAGAACAAGCTCAGACTTTTTACAAATCCCGTCTCATCACCTTGATTGTCTTACAGAGACCCTCTCTTTTTCGTGAAGGAGGATCACAGCTTCCACTTGCTATGACTTCAGGAAGTTCTTCATTTCAGTTTGGTTAAGCTGATGTCTGGGTGTGCAGAGAAGGCTGCCTTTGCAGTGTCTGAGCAAGAGGAGATCAGGCACTGTCAGGGTGAGCTGTTCTCTAAAATGGAAAAGAATTTCCACCAACCTGGAATTTTTTATTTGCAGTGAGAATACTCAAGCTGCCACCAAGGGCTTTTGAATGCATGGGCTTCAGATTGCTGTTCACACAGCCTGAGACCCCTGAGCATGGGCTCAAAGTGATCCCTCCCCAAAAAGCCTATGCAATAGCTGGTTCTGCCAGGCTGGCTGCCAATCCTCAGTCACAGGTGTGATTCACTCGGGGGGGGGCCTACCTTTCTTTACCTATAAAGGGGATACATTGCTCTTGAGGCCCTCGATAATACAGAACTTTCCTGACTGAATTCTTGCTTGCAAGTCAAAAGCTGGCATTGAATCAGATGTGTTCTATATAAATACCCAGACTTCAATTAAAATTTCCTGGAAGAAAACCTTTATCACCTCAGTTATTTCAATTGCCAATTAGGTTTCTGTCTTCTAGATTGTTTTTTTTTTTTCTGACTCATGGAAGGATATTGTATATTAATATCTCTTACCAGAGTTATATTCCCTATAAGTTGTAATTACGGGCCCTGTAAATTCTTTCTGACAAGCTAGAGAGACAAAATTGTAGGGAAGTCTGAGTTGGCAACATTTTCTGAATCTTAAATAATTATTGTTAGAACTAAGGAGGAAGTAATTACTGGTGGTAAAGTCTTTCTTTTCTTTCTCTCTGTCTCTTTCTTTCTTATAATGAAAAATATTGAAATCTTCAAATTACTTTCTCTACTTAAGACAGAAGGAAACTTTTTTTTCTCTGAACAACAACCCAAAGAAAATAGTATTGGATTATTTTTCTCTACAACAAAAGACATTTGCAGCTAAAAAAAAATACAAATGTCTCACACTGATTAAAGTGAAATTAATAAATGATCAGTAAGAGTTTCCTAAACACTTTCGAGATTTTCTGTGATTGACAGCACATTCAGAAATATTAGACAGAGACTCTGCTGCAACGCGGCTTTGACTAGGAAAAGTTCAAGTACAGGCGTCACAGTGGCACAAGGCCGTGCTACTCTTTAAAATTTCCATCCCTGATGCTGATTTCTGCCACATGAGTTCCGTCACTCCTGTTTTGCATCACACTCTTCCTTTGCAGGCACTTTGGCCAACAGGCATCCCCTGACTCAAAGAAGTTCTGCAGGGATGTGTTCTGTCTGCCTGCCAGCTGGGAACTCCTTATCACCGCAGCCTGTCAAAGATCCCCTTGTGTTTAGCAACTGTTGCTCTTGCTGCTCTTCTTTCTGCTTGGTAGCATTGTTATCTCCTCTGCAAGAACAGTATTCATGTCTGTCATTTCAACGACTCTGAATTTCTTATTTTTGTTGGGATGGATGGCAGTGCTGCCATTCCTGTTTGTTGTACACCCTCCGAGACTGACATAATGACTCATTCTAGTGTGCTCTGTGATTGCCAGGTCAAGTTCTTTTCATGCAGGGGACAGGCTTGTAGAAAGATTGGATAAGGAATATTGCCCAACTAATGCCCTAATATAGCTTTCCATAATGTGACTGGACAGTACATCTCAAAAGTTTAACATATAAGATGATTTTATTTGAGTTAAAAAAAAAAAAACAAAAAAACAAACAAAAAAAAAAAAACAAAAAAAAAAACCAGCAAATGAAAAGAAACAGACGTTTTTACAGTGGCTCATAGAAATATTCCTGTGGCTTTTCCAACAACAGCATTGGAAAGACTGGTGATTTGATGCAGAAGAGAAATATGAAAGTGATTTTGTTGAGCATGGAGGGAAGGATTCACACCAGTCACCCCTAGTTTTCCATATAAAATTCAAATGACCAAGGAAACATTTGTAAACACCAAACTATTTTATGATTGTAAATCATTATTCTGCGGAAGTTATGCAAGAATTGACCAGAAAAACATTTGGGGGTTTTTTGGCTTGGGGAGGCGGGGAACATTTTTACTTTTCCTAATTAAAGGTTCCTTTTTCCACCAGAGTGTAAACAAGCCAACACAGATGTTGAGTCATAAATACAGGAATCTAAGTGTAGTTTGGTTAGTCCATATCAGAGGTCCATTCAGATGAGTGTCCTGTCTCCAAGAGTGTCTGTAGGAGAGTGTCTAGGCAAGGCAGAAAGAACTGTGCAGGTCTGCAATAATATTTCCTCAAAATACAACCTCAGTCTCACGGTAGCTGTAGTTTAGGGAGTATTCCAGTCTAGAACTGCTTTTTTGTCTACTGTTTCAACTCAACCACCAGTTAACATCCAAATTATTCAGTCACAAGGTGTTCCACAGCTTACCACTGACTTCTGGAAGAAATAGACCCTTCTTTTCTTCCACAGCCATTAGTTCCATAGAAGGTCTCATTGTTTTGACTGCTGTTGTCTTATAAGGGACAGTGAATATCTATCTCCTAATTGTCTTCTATAGCAGAAGCATGGTTTTAGAGAACAGTACTGTATCTCTTGTCAGGCGTCTCCTGCTCTCCTCAGTCATTCCTTACAGAAGCTGTGCCCTGCTTTGACAGCTTTCTTTGCCAGCTCTTCTTTGCCAGCTCTTCTTTGCCAGCCTTTTCCCAGCTCTGTTACACTCTTGTGGATGCACAGAGGCCAGAACTGTCTGCACTGCTCCAGACAGCACCACCACAGGCTCCTTGGCAGCATAATCATAAGTATTTTTTGCCCTCTGTTTGCAGCCAATGCCTAACAATTATTTATTTTTTCATGGTCCCTGCAAATTGAGATGGTGTCTCCATGGAAGTGTGCATTGTAAGATCTCATTTGTGCAAGGCTGTGGCAACAGACCTTGAGACCCACCACTGAACAGGTAAAACTAGAATTGCTTTTTCTTTAATGCATTATTTTACATTTACCTACATCAAATATCTTCTGTTTACTCGTTTACTTTATCTTGTCAGGTCCTTCTTCAACCATGAAGAGGCCCTTGTCCTTACCACCCTAAATAACTTACTATCATCAGTGTACCTTGTCACCTCATTATTCACTCGTTTTTCCATATCACTTATGAACATGTTGAACAGCACAGGCCAGTACACAGATCCTGCAGGATTTCACTCTTGACTTCTCTCCACCTTTCATTCCTAACCTTTTCTTTCCTGTCTTTTAATCAGATAGAGACATGTCAGAGTTTTGGTTCTCATCCCATGGCAGCTTAGTTTTTGTAGCAGGCATTGGTGAGGAAACCTTGCTGAAAGCTTTCTGGATTTTCAAGAAGGAGAATAGTTTCACCTTCCCTGATCTATGTGTTTCAAATAACTAATACAAAAGCTTGTAACTGCAAGCACTGAATACATGGAACAGAACCTTAGACATTTTTTAAAAATTGAGATCACTCTACACATAAATCTCCTTGCAGCAATCAGCTCTGCCATGACTGCCATGTCCACTTAGCTGACAGAAGACAGTGATGCTTATTTAGCCTCAGCAATATCCTTTCTGCTAATCCAAACAGCATTACAAGAGTGACTGTTGTTTTAAGCTGTGACATTTTTTGCTCCACTGTTTGATTTTGTATAAGTCAATTGATAGCACAATTGACCCAAGGCCAAGAAGTGTGTGGTTTGGTTGTTTGAATGATACCTCCTGGCAAATAATCATCTTTTCTGCTCATTTTTTTGGACCTAAAACATACCCTGTGCAAAAATCCTCACTGAAGTCTGCTTTGAAAATACACATACCACATTACGAGCATGTACTAGGCTAAAATATTTTTGACATGTATATACACTCAGAAGGTTATTAAAAAATATTCAGCTTGATATTACTTTAAATTCGGGAAACACTGAGGTATGGATATCAGGAGTTTTAATCAAAATTCGATTGGGACTTCAACGTGGGATTGAAGCTATACAAACTATTTGCATCTGAAGCAAAATCCACCAATATTTGGATTTTCATCAGTTCTGCTTGGATGAAAAACTGTCAGGCTCTGCAGTTTTGGCAGTCAAAAATTGCTTTTCCTAAATGTTAACTGTGTTTCCCACCCATCGGAAAAATTGCAGAAGACCCAGGGGGCCTTCTAGCTTGTATAAAGCCAAGTGCCAAAGAAAAGAACTTCCTCAGGGGTTCCTTGTTTCTCCTCAGGGGTAGTCTGTCACCTCCAAGCCTATGCTTCATTTTCATGGAGGAATAATTCCTTATGGAAATATTCCATGATTCTGCCTTGGAACAGGGCAAGTCCCAGCAGCCATGGATGCTGCAGTCTTACAACTTTGTTTAAACATCTGCTTAGATTAAGAAAATATTAGCACAATATTGGGCACAATGGTCTTTCCATAAAAGGGCTGTAAAATGTCTCTACTCACAAAGTATTGTTTTCCCCAATATGCAAGGGAGGGAACCAATGGCAGGTGTAAAATTTCAGTGTGTGTAGATATTTTTCCAAAATCCTTTGAGGAAAATGTCACAGCTTTTGTCATAGCTTCAGAGATGGAAGAACCTAATTTCTGATGATGTCTGTGCTGAAACGTTATTGCATGACAGAAATACTGACTCATTCTCCCCTCTCAGCTTAGAATTCTCACATATAAATCTACCAATAAAGCCATCAACTTTTATGTTGTTTTATTAGCTTAAGATATCTTTTTTTAATAACAATAAATTCTTTAGTGAAGTGTTAAGCAATTAACAGAGGAAAATCCAGCCACTTTTCCTTTTTTCTGTTTTTCTTCTAAGACCAACATTGTTAATACACAGTTTAAGTTTCTAGATATTTAGAATGTACATCCCAATTATAAGTAAAGATTAGAAATTTATTTTTAATTCAGCAATGATCCCTTCAGAAAATGTAAATGAACAGATGTGAGACTTGCTCATGCTGACCATGTTCTGTGACTACTATTGCAAGATCTTTTTTCTCTTCATTGACACCTTGAGGTCTGTGACTGACTAAAACAGTTAGGAGTCAGGAGTCATTGCTGCCTCCTGCCTGAGGAGATGACTCCTGAAAGTGTAGGACTGTTTCCAAGATAACTATTCAGGAGCTTGGAGCATCTATGTGTGCATAAGCACCCCTCCTTCTCTGAAAACCTTCTCACTGGCACGAATACACACACGTGGGAAAGGAGGGGAGCACAGAAGGAAACCAGCCAACCTATCTAAAGAGATGCTTCTGGCTCATGGGTGGGTGAGTTACTGCACACCAATCTCTGCCCTGCAATTTCAGTAGAAGAAGAAAGTAGTGGTGTTGTGCAGTGGATGAAAATATACAAAGAAACAAACATAAAGATCCTTCCCATATACACAGATCAAGGCAAACCCAAAGTTGCTGCACTGAATTGAGCAAGATTTCATTTTTGCCAATATATAGAACTCATTTCCTTTTTCTTTTTTTTTCTTTTAGGGGCTACTCAGCCATGAGAAGTTTTTGTGTGGAAATTTAAACCTTATTGTCCCCTGTATTTTAACTATAAGCCTATCCCTCCTGCTAAAAATAAGTTGACTTCAGCCTGAGAAAAGTATTGGACTGAGTTTTGTGTCAGTAATGAAATCTTATAGCCTGTAAAGTTTTAAGTTTCATTGTGAACCTTTCACTCTGTTCTAACTTCATAATTTCATGAAAGCCTAATGCTGCAATATTTTTCCTTATCAGTTTATGTGTCTATGTATGTATTGTGTGCATGCTCATAAGTACTCATATAAAAGAACAAGTTATATGTGTAAACTTTATATATATAGAATATGAAGGCAAGATTGTGTGGCCATTGGTATGAAATAGAAATGATGACATTACTCATCACTGATAAAACCATAAATGCTTTTCTCAAATGAGTGTGAGTACAATGTTTCAGCCATGTAAAACTGGTAGAAGATTAAGATTAAGAACCTTATAATTAGATATATAAGTGGGAGCTGTAACTGGAAGTTTCACTTCAGTCTTAACTGCAACAGTCACGACTGCAGCAATGTATTTATTTTAGCATAGATAAATAAATATACAGGGCTAGTTTACTGCTATTGAGTTACACTGAGTAAAGTAACAGCTATCCACTCTATGGACACTACCATTATTTACATGACTGCACAATTTTGTATCAGTTTAGTTCAATTTTATGCTAAAAAAAGCAGGAAAGAGAGGAACAATCGGCCCACACATAATCTTAGTTATAGTAAGCCTCTTTGAGGTCTTTGACAAAGGAAAGGGATATTAACTTTGTGAAATTACTGTTATCTGCTCTCAGGATTCTGTAAAAAGGCATGGTGTAGCAGCTCTAGTCAAAGCCTGATTTAAGAACAGAGGTAGCTAAGTTGTGTTGCCAGTGCTCTTTTACAGTGCTGGAAAAATTAGGCCACACCTGATGTTCAAAACACTAAGGTTTTAGGTTTCTGAACAGACAGTTGTGCATGTCCAGCACCAAGTGCAAAATGTTCCCAAGTGCCACTTCAGGAGGAGAAATAGAAGTAGCTCATGTTCAGCCCAGCAAAGTTTAGAGGGTGTTGCTCCAGGCACAGGTATAAATGTCACTCTGTCTAATGGATAGCACCTTGCAAAGCATTGATAGAAAAGCACTTCCTTTTCCAAAGAAACCACAGGACTGGAATGAGCAAATCTTACACAAATGACAAGCAGTTGCTGTGTTCAAGGGCTGGGCTGCTGTGTGTTATATATTATGCCTGTGTATATGCGAGGAGATCCAGAGGAAGTCAGAATCATTAGGACAGAGATTTCAGATAAAGTTCATCCCACCTGGTTACAGAAACCTTGTTACATCTGAGCTGCGTTTCTATAACTGCCTTCTATAGTTCTGGGAGAGTTAGCAGTGCTTGTAGAAAGTAATTTATGCAACCTGCTTTATATATCTTCTTTGGGGGAAAAAGAGGAATGGAAATCTAGAAATTTCAACTTTCTGCTGTGATCTATAAAGTAGTAACTAGACAACAATCCATGTATTGTAGCCATGTATGAAAAGCACATCTAAAACCTTGTACATGCACAGACCCCCATCTTTACAAATGGTAGCTACTCTCTTTGTGTTTCCCCAGCTGCTGGTAAAGCTTCCATGGTACAAAATGACATGACCCCAGCATGGTATATTCATGCATGCATGATACATTCACATTTCACTCTATTTCAACATTGTTCTGTTCTTAATCCAGGCTTGTCCCTCCCCACACCCCAAATTCTGCCCCTGGAGGTACCCTAAATGATGCTAGAAAGATAACAACAGTGGTGAGCTGATCCTTAACCTTGCTTGTTCAGAGAATCACTTTTGTGTGTCACTTTGATCTGCAGCTTAGGCATCCTGTTAACTAAAAGGGGCAAGAGCAGCAGGAGCAAAGGTAGTTTCTGCTCACGAACTTTACTTGAGAAAAATGTTCCCTTCCACTCTAACAACTTCTCTTTTCACGCTTGCCTCTTTTTGGATTCTTAGTTAAACACAGATAAATGTTTCTGTATTTTAAATCTGAAGTTTTGCAAGCATCAGGATAGACAATCATATCCTTACAAAAAACACATCATGGTTCTAGTTAATTTTTTCAAACATCAGTATCTCAGGGCTTCAAAATATTTTTCTTTAGAAATGCTAATCATCAAAATAAAAAAAAAATCTCTGTATTCACTGAAGTCTAATTGTTTGCAACGATTGTAAATCACCACCAGTTAGAAATCTGTTTTTTTTTTAATGTCCTTTGTTTCCTTTTTTGCCACTTTTTCTTTGTAGGGGAAGGTATATGGAAGTAATGAACAGTATGTTAGAGAAGAAAAAGCAACAAGGCTGACAGTTTTTTGGGCAAGTTTCAGCTCAATGTGATTTCAAGTGGCAAAGATTTAGAAACCCTCCCAAATCATAGCTGACAGGGAGAGACAAAGCAGTATCTGCTGAAATGTATTCACTTTCCCAAAACTTAGATGCTTCACATTTCAAAAGATTGCAAAGTGCAGTGTTATGCAAAATCTTGCTGTTTTACCTTTTGGGATAAGACAGCAGTGCTGGCAGCTAATAATATACCACATCAAATATACTTTTTTTTTAATAGGAAACCCTTATAACATAGCTTGGTCTTAACACCTGGTGTATAGAAACAGCCAACCCGAGAACAACAAGATCTTAAGAACATGTGGACAAAATCTGCTCATGTGCTGGCATTTTAATTATGCTTGCCCTGACCCTTTTTCCATGTTCTATAAAACAGACCAACAGAATGGGGGATGGAGGAACCCACCTCAGTACCACCACCTCAGCTAAAACAGATGAGCACCATGTTCAGAATACTATTAGCAAATAGAAACAAAACAAAAAATATATTGGAAATTAACAAGGAAGTTGAAGCTGATACTCAAAATAATTGTGTCAAGAGCTGTCACATAGTTCTTCTTAATAGCTTCAAGGATACCTTCCTCTGGCTTTTAAGCAGTCACAGGCAGTGTTTCATGCTTTTATGGAGTCAGACTGTTTCTCTTCCCATCCACCATGCAAAAGGCAAGCAGGGTGAAATGGATTACAGGGATTACAGATGCTTGTGATCGAACACACCACTGAATTGGGGGAAGTGCCCTCCGAGGTGATGAATTCCATCCCCCAGATTCAAACCCGAAAACAGCCTGGGTGGAATTATTCCATTTGGAGTGTGAATGGAAGAGCCAAAGTTCAACACAGCCAGGACCCTGTTGATGGCCAGGGCACCTCCCTGGGCATGAGCACTATGTGAGGAACCCTGCTAGTGCACGCCAAGAATGGGTTGGCGTCACTTTTCTAATGGGGAAATTGTACTGCATGCAAAATGCTATCACATTGCAAATTCTCCAGCTGAAGTTGCCAAAGTGAATGTGTTTTTTCTTAAAGTTCAAGCACTCCAATAGTCAAAGCTTAATCTTACCACTAATAGCACTGCTTTGTCTTGTATTTTCCAAAAACTAATTAAAATAAACTGATAGCAAGTCCATCTGGGACACGTTTTTGCCTCAGAGTCCTATCATTTAGCAGCTGAATAAAGTTATGCATATTGCATCTGGGAATATGAAAATCAATAACCAAAGAAACAGCACAGGGAAGGCTTATTTCCTCCAACAGTAACATTTGAACTAGTAGTGACGATGGACTGAGCAGAGCATGGATTCCCTGCCCTCAGCCTCCAAACAGCAAGAAAAGAAGCAAGTTAGCCAGTGATCCAAGCAACTACTGTCCATAACACCTTGTGCAGAGCAGTAAAGAAGGGGTAAATGCATGAGCAGTGCTGGGAGGTTGTTGGGGTACCTATAGGCTCCTCAGGGATGATCTGAGGCTCTTTCATATTGCAGACTATTGCAATGACGATATGCTTCCAGACAAGTGCCACGGCAATACACACTCTGTCTCTGCCCTCCACCTCGTGTCAGCAGGAGCAAGGCAGCACCTACAGCCATGATCCTTCTGCCCTTACCATTCTGCTGCACCTCACTTGGGGCGTGAATTCACAGCTCCTCCAGTATTAACATAAAGCCCATAAGCCTGAGCAGAGGAAGGAAGCTGAAGTGGCAGGGACTATGACAGATGTTGCAAAACATCGATTTATTCATAACAGAAAGGCAGGCACTCTTTTGAAAGCTTTTTTTCTTTTCCCTTCCCACCCCCCCACCCCCCCCCCCATTTTTTTAATGTGCAGACTTCAAAGCAATGAATTGTGGCATCTGTAACAGCTACCAAACCGTGCCAGTTGAAGCCAGCGGAGCACAGTCTACAGTGATAGAATGCAAGTCATGCAATTATTCGAGTTTGCAGTCCTGGTTTTTGAAAAAACATATGGTCTGCAGCAAGGAAGCCAGGATATTTTAAAAGAGCTCCTACAGGGTTTCAAACTTTGATTTTACAGAGGTGTGGGAAAAGAAGCAGACTCCGATATTTAAATACATGTGTTGCCGTTTTGCTTATTGAAGAGAGCTGTGCTGTGCTTTTACATATGCAGGGTGTATCCTGAGTTTCTAAGATGCAGGCAGCAACATCTAGGCATTTCACACATTTTCTCCTTTTTGTTAACATTCGGGGAAACAGGGTGCAGTATTAGACCCTTAGTGGACAGCAAGTGGCATGAACAGCTTTTTAGAAAGTCTAACATATCAATGTGAGAAAATTCTTATTAATTATCACAATGAAACTGTCCATCCAAGCATTGTTAGTCACTGACTGTATACTGAAACACTGTTGTCAATGCAAAGTGAGGATCCATGAGATCCCATCAGGACTTACAGGCATAAAATGTGGTGACAAAATGGTGTCAAACACTCTGGTTGAAACATCTGTCAGGTCAAAATGGTTGATGAGTGTCTGTGCTGTGTCCTTGCCTGCTCACACACAGGGCTGCCAGAGCTGAAAGACGAGCCTAGCCAAGCTGTACTATCATGAACTCCAGCTTTCATGTATTGATGATTTATATGTGCAAATGTCCCTTCAGTCTCCTCATCCCCTCTCAACCATGAAGTCTTCTTAGTCTAAACTCCACCTTTTAAAAGACCTGGACCTCCAAATCAGGCTTCTGTGTCAGCACCTGTCTCCAGGACACTTTCTTTTAGCTTTGGTACCTATATTTGCTATAACAGAAAGAAAGCTATTAGTGGCTCTGATAAAGCCGCTCTGGCTTTATCTTATAGCGAGCTACCTACAGTCCTTCAAAAGCCCTTATCACTCTTGGATGTTGAAAAGCTAATCCTGGACATAAAGCAAGCCTTATATAAAGCATAAAAAAATCAACACTAGGCACCACCACAACCATGGTATAGGATGTTTCTGTTTATTACATGTCTTATAACTCCGTTTCCAACTTTTTTTATTGTCTGCCTTTTAAATATATTTTAAGCATCTATTGCCCAAGGCTAAGCTCCCAGGAAGTGTGGGACACCTTTTCTAGCTTTCAACACCAGAAAGTATCCCTGTCACATCTGGTTTAAACCTACACCTGACACAAATCAGAGCCCTGACTAGTAACTCCTGCAACAGGTCCGGATTATTTGACTGAGCTGCAGCTGCAGCAAAGCCCTTTGACCTCAAATACAAGAAAGATATTAAACCTGTTCTGAAAAGTTTACTGGGTTAGCTTCAGAGTGTGAGATCTTAAGTACATATTTTTCATGAAGAGGAAAGAAACAACAGTTAGCTCAGAAAACTGGACTTGTTTCTTATCAGCAACCAGGTGCTGGTGCTTTATGGGACTACCCAAACTCTTTACCACATGGCTGTGTAAGCTTTCACCAATCTTCTGCACTTACTACTCTCTATCCCCAGAGTCGTATCTTCCTACATGCATCATACTGGTCACTCAATTCTCTCTGGTTTAGCAGCAGTCATCCTCTATGAACCTTCTGCAATTTCCTACTCCGTGCCCATGAGCTGAGTAATTCAGAAAAGAGTCATGCAGGACGGGACACACAGCAAAGCAGTTTTCTTTTGAGAGGCTGAGGGTCCAACCACTCTGCTTTCTGTTACACATTTGCTCAGAGATCCTGATGCTGCTTCAAATTTTCTTCTGGTCTCCCTGGAATGTTTTCACAAGGGAATGTTGAAAGAGTTAAATGCATATTGCTTGGCTACAGTATCATTGAAGAAGGTTATGGTAATGCCTGCTAATATATGAGGTACATAAAAAATCTGTGCAAGAGTAATGCTATTTAGACTCATGGAGAATGTGTAACTATCAAGAATGGGATGGTAATTATTGAAGCACACAATGCAGAAACATTTCCTAGCAGGAAGATCTATGGCTTATGAAATCATTCCTAAAAGTTATCAGCAGCCAGGTCTCAACTGTAAAGCAAACAGAGTATGTTATTACTGACACGAAAATTACTTCTATCTGATTTTGCCTTGGTCCCCAGGAGCCTCCAGTGTTCACATGGTTTGTACAGAACTGACAGATATTTGTAAAGTCCCTCCCTTATTCATAGTGAATCACTAGTTTTAAATTGTGCTCCCGTTCTAAACAACCTTCTTCCTATTTCTGAACCATCAAAGCTTTAACTCACACTCTTGTGCAAGGGGTCCTCTTGCCTAATGGAGTGTATTTGGATGTAGTTGGTAAGTCTCATCCTCTCAAAATTGCTGCAGAGAAGGAATGGAAAAGAATGCACTCAGAAGTGGTTAAAGTAAGTTCCAAACCATTTTGACATGTTTGGATTCTTGGATCTGGTCTTAAGGCTCTGTGTCTGCTTAAGAATAGAGGCTGAAGTTTTCCATTTTGCAGCCTTGGAAAAGACCTGCTAAAGAAGTAATTTATATTTGATTTGGTTTGAGGTATCCTACAGTGGTAAGTGAGGAACCTTCTTCACCAGCCATTAGTGCTTAGGAGAGATTTTTGCCTCTTTGAAGAATGAAGCCACTCAGATGAGGTAGCTTAATGAATCCTTTTTGCATTACATACATTTTGCATGTGGATAGACAATCTGCATGTAGCAGATCTTGTGCTTATGCAAACACTCAAGTAGCAAAAACCCAACAAGTACAGTAACAAAAACAACTAAAACACAGTCATTCCAGCTGCAAATTTGGTGTGCAGAAGCACACATGTAGGAGTGCAAATCAACCCCTCATGGCTCCTTTTAACTTCCTTTGAAGTCAATAGCAAAATTCGCATTGAGTTCAATAAGAGCAAGAGGCAGCTCTTGAACTAGTAAAAACTCCTCATGAGGTTTTATAAGCTTTTTATACAAAACTTTATTCTAGTTGTGTATTAAATATATTTTGACCCCATATCCTTACACAAGATTGTGTGGCTGGTCGAGAATAATGTGACACCTCCACTCTGCCCAGGCTGGGACTGTCACTCAAGCCCTGGCTTATAGATGTCTGAGGGATTCCAGGTTACCTGAGCAAGTTTTTTTTTTTTTCAGAGAAGAGCCTCTAAAGAGAGAATGACAGCTCAAGTAGCTCATGTCCAGCTATTCAGGAGCAAGTTAGGTCAAGGCTGTTTCTGGCCACTGATCCAGCCTCCCTCATGGCAACGGACACATGACAAATGTTCCAGATAATTCTGCTTAGTTTTGTGGTAGTCTTGGACACAGATCATCACAGAGTATTAATACCAAGACTAGAAAACCTGGCACAGGAAAGGAATTGCGTTAGAGCAGTTCCCTTTCACTCCTTTCTGACCCTGTCCAGAGAGTGGTGATGGGCAGCTATTCCTCTGCTTGAGGGTGCTCAGCTGTGAATTCTCTAAGGGATCACTCATATTGCTTCAGCTGTTCTACATTTATATGAAGTCTCTGCAAATTTGTGAGGCAATTTGGGAAAATTGTTATACTTGGTACTTTGTCTGGTCTCCAGCTGACTCAGAAACCATGGTCACTGGGCTTAACCGGTACTGACAGAAGTAATGTTTTAGCCAAAAGCCAGATGGCAGAAAGTCTCCCCCAAAAATATGGAAAATATGGTGATTGACAAATATAAACACTCTTGGCCCTGGCAGCAGTAGAAGCTTCAAGGTAGTGATTCATATCTCTGTTATCTCAGTCTGGTGGCACCCAGATTAGGAGATCTATGTAGACCAATTAGGAGATGCTCTGGGGATTCCAGGCAGCTCCATAAAACTGCTGCTCAGAGACTCTGTAGTGGCTCTAGAGAAAATAATCCACTGCTGCACAAATGCTGGGGTCATGCAGATGAAATGCACGAACAAGTCAACTCAGTCCAGACTATGTTGCCCTGTGCTTCAGCCCTAAAAAAACTATCAGACTGATCCACAATTCATATTCTCATCTTGAAAGCATGAGCATTATCTGCCTCGTGGGAACTTTTCTACAAAGTATGTAGTGGGGTAGAGACCAGCAAGAAATGGCTGCTTTATAGTTGATTCATCTACAAAAACATGAATGTTATGTTGTTTAAAATATTTACATGAAAACAAATCTTCCTGGATTTTTGAAAACTTCCCAATTAAATTGTACCCAAATACTGGAAGAACTAGTCCAGGAAGACAGACACTATCATGTCAGGTATTGAAGTCCTTTTACTATCTGGAGCAAAGGCAAACGTTTTGTGGAAAATACACATTACTAGACTGAATTCATTAAATGCTAGTAATTTTAGCTCAGGTTAAAACATCTGAGCCCTCAATGGGTTCAAGGGCACAGTATTAATCAACAAAGAAAGCTTCTAATCAAATTTGGCCTTGAGAAATTCTCTTATATATTCTTTCTGGGTGATGTTATTGTTTTTGGGCAGCTTATCTACTATCTTGCTGGGAATAACTATCCACTTTAATAAAGTGCCTAAAATAATGTAATAAACACACAGCTTATATCAATAGCATCATATTTCCCCACTCAGTAATTGTGTGTGGTTTAATTAGATGGAAGGATTACAGGAAAAGTTTGTGTCATAATGATTCTTTAAAGCGAAACCATAGATCAAAGTTCATAGCTGCCAAATATACAACTTTCAAAACAAGCTCAAGTGCTGCTATTAATCATGGCTGCTGGGGGATTTGATGACAAAGATTAAACTGCTGTAAAGGATACTGCTGTGCATCAGATTCTTGCAACTGTCATCAAATAGTCTGCCAACTATTAACAGGTCAGCAGAGTTGTCCAGCATTTACCATGGGTGGCTCTGTCACTGCAGTTGGTGAGGCTGTCTATGCCATGGTGACAACCAGTGACACCCTCCCAGACAGACTTTTGTGGGTTGTTATTTTTTATAGTGTGGCTGAAGCCTTAAGGTCTGCCTGTAGAGCAAATAAGAGGGAAACTGCACAACTTCAGCTTCAAAGAACTGTATCCTCACAGGAACTTCCCTTGTGTGGAGTATTTTCTCTCTTATTTTACACGTGGAGCACCTTCTTCTAACTGCATGTTAAGACTGCCCACCTGTGGAGCTGAGGTGCTGTAAATTCACTCCTAGTTTATTTCTCAGCAGCCACTCTGCATAGATAAGCCCTCAGAGAGTACCTCAAGGAGCAGCTTTCATCCCATTTGCAATTACACCAACCCTCTCTCCTTCCACACTTGATCATGTAATATCCCTGTGGGAAGCTACAACTCTCACACAGAAACATAATATGAAGGAAGCATGCAAAGCATACTTGGAGGGTGGGAGCCAACAACCTGTGACCCACCAGCCAGAGCTCCGCGGTGGGTCATGGATGGCCATTGGATGGCATGTAGAGAGTTGTTAACCTACAGACCCACAAAATGCTGCTGTCGCTGCCCATATGTGACAGTGTGCTTGAGAAGGGGCCTGAGAAGGCTCTGCTGGGGCTGAAACTGGTATCGCCCTCTTGCACCGAGCTTCTGGTGGGACAGATGTGAACAACAGTCTGACGCAACAAGCAACTAGAGATTCAAATCCAAAACCACAGATTTGACTACAGTCTTCAAAGTTGAGGGGACTTACAGATCTGAATCCAAGCTTCACAGCTGCAGCCAGCTATAAAACAAACTTATCTATATAATGGGTCTAATTCAAATTATATCTAAATATCTGTCATCTCTGGGAAAGTTTGGAGACACATCTGGCTGGAAATTTTTCAGCATCATCTCATCTTTGCTAATAGAATCTTAAAAAAAAAAAACAAACAAGAATACAAGAGTGTTAAGACTTAAAATGGATGGCATTCAAACTTAGATTAAGTAGTTCAGCTTACCAAAAGCTTTCATTCTACACAACACTTCACAGATGACTCCTTAATATAACTGTTCTGTCCTCCACTGAATGCAAGGATATGACAGCACACAAAGCATTCTTAGACATTCATGATGGTATATTTTGATGTCTAAAGGGTCCTTACACATAGACCAGTCTTCATTTGCCTTAATTTAAATTTTGTTTTCCAAGGCTCTTCTCTTTCCACAAAAACTATTACTGTGGGACTGGAACCTTCAGTGCTATAGCCCATAGATATTTAGACCACTTCTCACCCTCACCAAATGTTCAGGAAATTAATATACCCAGTTATAGCAAAGTGAAATAAATGTCTTCTTAGATAATTGCATTTATACTCACTGTAAAATGCTTTTTAGTTACCACTACAAGGATGGCTTGGCCTGCAATGAGTTCTCCCCAAGACCTGGTCTCTTAACACAGCTTTGGGGTCTATTTAATACTTGTGAGGCTACACTTCTGCACAGGATTAGTAAAACCACAGAAATGGCATTTGCTTGCACATCCTTGTGTGACACTGACAACACCCTGCCTGAGCATGTTGCAGGTAATCCGTAGTGCTCACTGCATCAGCAAGGCCTTTATCACACAACAACAGCAAACGTCTGGGGGACGTATCAAAGGGTCTTTGCAGATGTGTCTGGAAGCATTAGTGTCCATATTGCACTTCAAAGAATACAAAGACTATCTGGGAACACTTCCCTGAATTGGGGTCCATTTTTCTGCTTTTCTGGTTTCTGCCATCTTACATTTAAGCATGGCATCTGGTTTTCTTCTTACTGAGAACCATATACCGAGTATAGCAACCAGGAAAGGGTGGGGAGGCGTTTTCCTTTGGGTTACTGAAAAACATTGCCTGAGGAATGGAAACACTGCTTTGGTTGTGATACAACCTCTGTTTTTATTACTTTTCTCTGTAAAATACAATAAAATCATTGTGGGGAAATATATAGTCAATTATCTGCCGTGGAAAGGATACACCATCCATCGGCAGGGCTTCTGGGGGATGGAGCAGTGAGTTGCAACTTTGTCTTGTCTTTCAGTCTATGCCTCAAAAACTGCAGAATCACAAATGTAAAAACAAAATACGAGAATGTGAAATGCAAAAAAGCCAGTTATCCATCTGAAAAAGATCACAAATGGACAGAAAAATGGCCAAGACCATTATGACTACAGCTGCTGTGTGGGTAAAGAAGTCTGGAACAGAAAAGGGGCTGGAAATGTGGTATCCATAAAGCTCAAGTCAGTGGCAACATTACTACTGGCCACAGTGGGTCCAGGTTTCCTTCAATGTGCTCTAAATTTATTCTTGGCTCTCTATTATAGCATCTAAATAAAAGCAGTGGTGTGCAAATGAACATAAGGGTGTGGATTAGTCAAAGTGGCAGCAGCATTGACAAATGCCAAGTCTGTTCTGGATTATGCTCAACATTCACTGCCGTGGCCCAGCTTTCAGGTAGACTAAGGATTTTCACATCATACTTTGCCCTTCCTGGTTAGTCTTTGATGTCAGTTCTCAGTTTAGGTTACAGCTTCCTGTGAGAGGTGCACTGAGATATGCTTGGATAGAACTGTACATTGTGGGTGTCACCACAGCACCTGTGACATTCCAAAAATGTGTGGTGGCACTGCAGGCTCCATATGTGTGATCTCCATGTTTCCTGCCACTCCCTGCTGCAAAGCTGGAACCCAGGTGCTTGTCTTGAAACCTGGGTGCTACCTCCAACATTTAGAAAGGCCTCAAAGAAAAAAATTGGAAATTTATCCATCTCATGGAAGCTTCATGTTCATTCTGCAGTAGTGGAAGATGTGAGATATTAACTATTTAAGTGCAAATAAACCTCTGAAAGTGACACACAAATGAAAATCAGCTGAGTGTTGCTACATGCCCAGAGTATTTGAGCAGATTTACTGATGCTTCTTAAAAAATTTACTTTATGTACCTCAAATTCTAAAATTGAGGCAGAAGATTCAGATTCTCATTTTGTTGTAATTGCTCTGTTTGGGCACCAGCTAACTGAGATGGATTTACGGCAAATTCAACACTGCTTTTCAAGAGTAAGTGGTGAATGCATAGGACTTCTTTTTTGGGTAACAAACATCTTTTCAAAGTTTGAACACAACAGCACTGACAAAAAGAATTTAAAGCAACTTGAATTCTCTAGAAATGTTATTTCTTAATGATGAAAGTCATCACCTCTTAGAAGTGTTTGTCACCTTGTCAAGTCAGTGTTTTGAATCAACCATGTAACTGAGGAATATGATGGAATATAAGGCAAAAATGAATTTTCCTGTAATTTTGCATATACCAAATTGACATATCTACAACTTTGTGCTAGATACAAGGCAAAATATTGATTCTTGAGGATCACGTTGATGAAGAGCTCAACTGACAAATTAACAGTTTTTGTTAACTGCAGTCAACCGCGAAAAAGCACTAACTCATTATGATGAATCGCAATCTTTTAAAGCATACTTCTATACAGATTAATTAGATATATTATCTTTACAAGAAAAATATACCCATATAACTTGCGAGCTACTTCTGAGGGCATTTTATATATTTTTCTGTTGAACTGCTTAAGGTACAGGCTTACTAGCGTTAATGACAACAATGTCCATGACTTTCAAGTTGCTCCAGTTGTCTCTCTGCTGAAGCATAAATGAGCCCTCTTAGAGTCTGATGATGTTATAGAAAAAAATAAAATCAATTTATAATAAAAAAGGACTGTTCTCTTATTAAAAACAGAAGCTTTCATTCTCCCTGGAGGCCTGATATTTATGATCAAGCATTTCATGCCTACTTCTCTTGTCCTAATTCTGGTCATTTGCAACAATGCTGGTGTTAAGTGACTATGAAACCCTAGTCTCTGAAGTAATCATTTTCAGGCCCTGTGCCCTACATGGAATCGTTTATTGCAGTACAATAGGAAATAAGGCCACTATGCCTAACAGTATTCCTGGAGGGAGAAATGCTGCTCATTGCTGAGTAACAGTGTATACCCACATGATTACTGGTTGTAAATTCTGCCTTCAAAATCAATGGCTTTTTGCATTTAGAACTAGCAGAACCAAAGGGCAAATTACCAAGGAAATACAGGGAGAGAAAATGTGCAAAGTACCAAGCCCCTGCTCAAGAACCTAGTTTCATGGAAGTGCTAACTTCTCAGATCCAGTTGATACAGGGCAGCTGAACTGCTCTTGGCAGCTGGGATAATACGGGCTATGAGAAGTACCAAAGTTCCATCATTGGCTAAAGACCCTGGCAAGCAGCTCAGTCCATTTTCCCCACATAAAAACCTCACAGGTCTGCTTTCAGCCCAGTATCTCCTTATACACAGCATTTGTTGGGACTGTTCTTTTGAACAGAAATAACAAGAGAGGTTCAGCTGCAGGTGGTTAAAGAATTGTGGACTTGTTGTATTAAGTCTCTGAAATTCACAGCTTACCTTTGAGTCACTGCCTTTGGTCTTGCTGAAGCTGTAGTGAAAAAAATAGGCCCAAGCCTCTCAGTTTTCCAAATGTAGTAAAAAGTGTTTGAATACACATTTTAATATATTTTCTGTGGCATTTTTGTAAAATACAGATATATAATTATAGATATAATGCATACATAGCATTTACTGTATTGATAAAAAGCTAGTCTTTTCACAATGACAAACCAATATTTACAATATTATTCAAATTTTAAGGAACAAATAAAACAATATTGTGTGATTATATGACAAGAATAATTTGAAGAAAAATAAGAGACCAGTTCTAAAAAATTCCCAGACAATAAAGTACATAGTCTTGACAGGAGCACCGCCATGAACATCCATGCACAACCCTTTTTTTCTCTCCCTATAGGAACATGAATGATTTAGCTCTTCCATATTTCTACCTAGTCACAGCTGATATGTTGATATGGCTACTTATGCTTTTTCAAGTACAGATTAATTGTATCATCTTTCCACTTAAGTATTTTTCCAACTGCAAAATTTCTAAGTTTTGCCTAGAGCAGGAATAACTATACGGAAGTTACTTCTTAATTTAAACCAATAGAGCTATGATAATTTGCATAGCTGAAAATTTTCCCATCTTCTAAAGACCTTAGAACCATTTCATAAACCAATAGCGTGAATTTGAATAAAGTTTTTAGCATTTCATGTCTTTTCTAGGAAATATGCCTCAAAGGATACTGCACTGCCAAGACCAGCAACAGAGCTGAAGTACACAAATTTATCTTGTCATATTCATATATGAACACTACCCAGCCATTCATCTGTAACATATTGTCCACAGCACAGCAAATGTAAAGATGATCTTTATCTTCAATGTACTGTCACCCCTTTTTCAGAGGAAGAGAAGTGCTAGCATCATGTTTTTCAGAAGGAAAAAATGTGATAGAGACTGAGTGAAATTAGGTTTACTCAGAAAGGTCACTTAGAAAGTTTAAGAAGGAAGCCCACATCACCTCAATTGCATTGTCTTCTCTTTCTAACTTTGAAAGGGAACTTTTATACTTATCTTTAACAGAAACAAGTTCATAACCAATAAAAAGAAAGCATTCTTCAGGCACGGGCTTAAAGATTGCTGTTCTATTCCCAGATAGGAGGTAGCAAGAGGGCTGTTTCCCCATGTATTATCTCCATCCCACTGAAGAAATATTAGCTGAAATGAGTCTTTTTTGAAGTGAGAGTAAGCCCACTATTTGCCTGAAAAGATACAGGAACACTTGAGGCACATGAAAATTCACCTTCACCAATAAAAATCCAACAAACATAAACCTGAAAGACCTTAATCTCCTTCAATGCTGACTGGGGAAGCATTTTCAAGCACATCTGTACCCAGCTTAGACTGCCTTTACATCACCTGCACAGTATAAGTGAGGATTAGCAAACTGTTGAGGATGACCTGTTCTCTCGAGCACTAAAATTTGTTTCACAACCCCCGTGGTTCAGCTCTGACAGACAGGCAGCTGAGAGGCAGCTTTTGCAGAAGGACTGGTACACACCTGGGCTGTGCAGGTGCAGATGAGGGCAGATATTTCACCCTGGTAAATGCCTCCCTGTTGTCCTTGTCACTCTGGAGAAGTCTGGTCAGGAGCAGATGGTGATCTACATTCTTACAACGGCCATTTAGAAACCAGAGGTGGGAACGGAGGAAACCTCTCCTATTCCAGGACAAAACCTGAGCAACAGAAAGCAGCTATGAGAGCATTCTGCTTCCAGAAATACTTTTGGGCAAACTGGGTCATCTGCCTAATTGATACAGGTAATGTATTTATACTGAGGCTGCGGGACCTTTTGCCCTTCTTAAAAAAAAAAAAAAAAAAAGAAAAACCAACCCACCAAAAAAAAAAAAAAAACAAAAAAACAAGAAAAACCAACCCAACCAAGCAAATACAAAAGAAAAAAAAAAACATGTCTCACACACACAAAACAGGTAAAACCAATAACAGAATTTCTCATCCTGCTCACTTTTTTTTTTTTCATAAATCAAACTGAATTGTTCTTTAAAAAAGTAAGAATACAAAAACAAAGATACATTAGAATATCCTACTGTCCAGTAAATGTCTTATAGGCAATATTTGTGGAGGAAAAATGCATCAAGCCCTACCTCTGACAAAAATTAAGCACCCCAATGTTCATTTCATACAAAGGAATGCTGCTTCTAGTGCTGTTTGTTTGAATTATTCCTATCACCACAATTTGGATACGCATTATTTTTCTTCAAATATATAATCATAAATCTAGACTAATGCTGAAAAAAAACAAATCCTAAGTGAGAATGCTGTGCCGTGGATAAGCTAAAAACAGCTTATCATGAGAAGACAAACTAATCTTTCTGTTTACTTTGTAAATAATCCATTAGCTAAACTTCTATTTTAGGCTGGATGCTTGATGCTTAACACTAAGAAGTCCAAATATCCTTTGTATGCCTTATAACAGAAGAAAGTTGTAAAATGCATCAGCTTATTGTATGAATGTTTTAAAGAAACTCACTATAGAGTACTATAGGAAATATAAGTGGGCTTTTTGGTGTTGTTTAATACTCCAAGTGTCACTTCATTCTTTAAAGGGGTTAGAACAGAGGAGGGGGAAAGGGGAGGAAGTCTTACTTAATTTGTTGCATATGTCCCAACGTGTTATACAACTAAGTGTATTATACCAGAAAACTAAAGCAGTCTGCACCGCAGCAAACTCTGTGTAACTCAAAATAGGAGAATAATCTGGCCACAAGCAAGGCAAAATTTCAGTGAAACTTCCTCTCATATTATATATACACACACTTTACAAGCTACATCGAGTGTCCTTTCATATTCCAAAAGAAATACATTGTAGACACCAAACATACTGTACTTTTACTTAAAGGCTTCATCAAACCATATGTGCAGACACTTGAGAAGATGAGAGTGTCAAGCTTCCTAGGGTCCTAGAGTCAAAGAAATTCTGCTGCCCCCCACTGCTAAGTAAGTGCACTCCTTCCACGGGGGGCAACATCTGCCGATCCGTCATGGTTCCACTTGGCGAGGACCCCAAGAAACTTCCTTGGGAAGAAACGATTTTCTCAGGACTGGCAGCCAGCTTAGGGGATGTGGAAAAGTTATATCCATAGAGTGCACAGGGACTGTGCAGTCTAAATGTGTTGTAGGAGCCTTGGTGGGTTTGATTAGTGGTAAAGGCGTTGCTGGATGGGGAAGGCATGATGTACTGGAGCTGCGGAGACATTCCTGAAATCTGCATGGATAAGCCAGTCTGCGGGCAGCTGAATGCATCCCCATCATTGCTGCTCATGGACATATTCACAGTCGTGCTGCTCGACACGCCGACGTAGGAGGGAGTCCTTGGGGGGGCGAAGGTCTCGCTGGTCTGGTTGGTGAGCCGGTTGTAGGTTTCAGCCAGGGAAGTGCTGTATCTGTTCAGGGTCAGGCCCGAGCGGGCGCAGGCTGTGTAGTCAGCTGGAGCAAGGGTGCAGAGCTGGCTGGTGTTGGGGCTGAGGTGGAAGGCAGGAGATGAGCAAGGGGAGCCGGGTAAAAGGTGGGGGTGGGTAGATGGCACTCCACTGCCAGATCCCTGGAGTAAAGTAGAGGAACCTGCATTTCCTGGAAGAGAATATTACAGTGTAAGAAGCACACTGGGAAAGGTCCACTTCCTAGGTGAAAGATCAAGACCTTTGTCTTTTATAATAACCCTTGAGATTAAATCCAACTCAAATTAATTAAAAAATTTTACATACATGCGCAGGACAATGTGTGAGTAAACCACATGCATGTTTCTAAAGAAACAACTTGACCAAGAAAGAGAATTGAAGTTATGTTTTTACAACCATCACTCAGTATTTAGAGCCCAAAAGGTTAACTGCTTCTTATATGACATGGAAGGAAATCGCATAGCAGTTAAGATGTAGCCAAGTGACTACCACATAACAGGGAGCCTTCTTCAAAAGTATGATTTTTGGCTTGTCTACGCTCTTGCTACAGTCCAGAATGTGTTTCAAGTACTCTGTGCCTGACTGTCACTGTCAGAGCACCAGCTGAGGAACCAGCTCCTTAACTCAGAGGCTCTCACAGGTAACAGCTTCAGGAAAGTTCCCAACTTCAGAACAAAAAACTTCTGACTTCAAACCAAAAAATTCTGAGAATAACCAAAAAATCCAGAACACCTTCAGGAAAAGTGTAGGCTGAACAATGCACATAGCTGCTTCATTTCTTGAATGGATAGGTTTGCAGCAAACTGTTTGCAAATTGTTCATTTGCCAATATGAGAACTTTTTATATTACAAATACCACTGCTGAATGCTCCTGAAAGCACACTGCTTGCTACAGGTGAAGCCTTTTTTCAGGTCTGAAAGTTTCCCAGCTGCAAGGAAGACTTCCTTTCCTTAAAAGATTGCATCTTCCTGAAAACTGAGTGTGGAAAAATTAACTGGGGCCTTTTACAGTCTCCCAGGCAGAAGACACTTAACAAGAAAGACCTCCTGTTTATGAATCACATTAACAATCAAATAGCTTGATGATGCAAAGAGAGAAATTCTGTCAATAAATTAACAGATTATCATAATAGGTGAGCTAGTAGAAAAAAAAATGTATTACTAAAGTATGCGGCTTGCTGCTGCTTCTCTGTTAATGGGACACCACAAGCATAAGGCACCATTACACACTGCCACATTACAGAAATCCTGGTATAAGACACAGGGTTTTTTTAATCTCACCAATGCCTCCACTATCTGAAGATGGGCACTTTCAGTGTTAACAAACAGGACAAATTTCTAAGGGGGTCTTTTGCAAAGTGTCTATGTCCAAGGCATAGATGACTAAAGATTTTGCAAGGATCCCAGTTTCCATCCCCAGAATACCAAGAGTAACTTCAACAATCTTCTTAACCTCAGGCAATAGCAGAAAGGGAAGCAGGAAGTTTATGGCAGTAGTTCCCCTGCTCCCAAACAATGGTCCTATACACAAACAACCAATAAAGCTGGTCTGTCTCCTAAATGTTGTCTTTCAGTCTTACACAGTCTGACAAGGTATTTCAGGTCTCATTCTATCTTCTCGTGAAAAACCTTTTTGATGAGATCATCCCTCACCCCCATGCTATGCCCAAAATTCTGCCAACACTCATCCAATGTATCTATGACTTGGCACAAAACTTTCTTTTAGTCCTATCAAGGACTGAATACTCAAGATTTCTCAGAGGAGTGAACCAAAAAGCTGACAAAAGAGATTCTTCTTAATTTCTCTGTGTTCTGGATTTTTGCTCTGAAGATGTTTAACAACTTTGCAATCAATACATTATCAGGAAACCAGACTGGATATTTGTAAATTTGGTAGCAGAAAATGCAAAGAATTGGGAGCAATATGTCTGATTTAGCAGGGAAAATGCTGAGAGGTTTTCTATGTGCATTGGTGTATATTCTAGAAACAAAAGAACTCAGAAAAGAGTACAAGTCCAAATGGGCCATTTAAATATTTTTCTCATTCATGACAAAACCTGCACAATGGAGAAAGTGGAAACAAAGAAGTTTCCAACAAAAAGCAAAGAGCAGGAAAGAGCAAAACAGAGAGGAGATCCATTTCTTTAAGCTCTAGGATGCAGATAAAGTTTGTTGGCCCATTTACTGAACAATTTTCAGGTCTTTAAGAATCAAGAAGGTGTTCTAAGAAGAAAACAAATTAAGCTTCCTCCTATTTACTCATTGCTTAAGAGACCGTTTCTTCTCTCATTCTTTTTTTTTTTTCCTCTCTTAAAAAAACAAGTAATTCCTACACTGCAGTTTGGATGTGTACAATAGAACTCATCTGTAAATAATTTCTACCTTCTGTATCTAGCCAGAGCATAACATTAAGGAATAGCTTATTCAATCTTTAAATAACTGGCATTCTCCTCCACATGTGATCTGATTTTTCTTTACAATCTAACATTTTTATCACCATGGTAGTTGAGTTAGCATTAGTTTTCTAACTTAGAATAACTCTGATGAGGGGGGATGGCTGTCTGTGGTTAGTTGGTTGTTTTTGTCTTGTGAGTAACAAACTTACCTAGACTTTCATAAGGTATGATGGGCAAAGCTTCATCTTTCATTTTTGTTTTGAAAGAACACAGACACTCTTTACCTTGTTTGGGTATCCCAGGTATGTCCTCAAATGTAAGTGTCCTCAGTGAAGGTCTCCAGAAGGCATAAGACTCTACCAGAGCTTCCAGTCCCATTCTATTTAGAACAAAAGAATTATGGTGTCAAGAAAGCAAGCTGTATTTTGCCACACGTCTCTGGATACTGGATCTCAGAAACATATAAAAATTAGTAACATTTCAGGATTATTTTCAAGTTGATTTTGCTTTTTAGAAAAGAGCCTTACAGCTTACCCATGAGACCACAGGGACCTGCAACCACTGGGCTAACAGCACACAAAATGTTTTCCAAGTCCACAAGCCTGGCTCTCTATTTCAATATTTTGAGCCTTTTGGGAGGGCTGTTTGAGTGGGAAGATTTGAGTAAAATTATTTCAAATGTTTTGTTAATTTCTTAAAGAGATCATCCCTCTGGCAGTTAAAACTTTAACTGCAAAAGGGATGATCTGCTATTTCTTCCTAGAATAAAGGTGATACACTGACAACTTCTATTAAAACAGCATTCCCAGTCATTACTGATGAGATGGAAAATCACTCTTAGAATATGAGCAAGGCAAGGATGCACAGCTATTTTGCTAATAAAACCATACATAAAACATGTTGTTTTGCTAAACGAAGTGCCTTTAGAAACTAAAAGTCTTCAGTCATTTTCTTGAAACAGTGTCCTGAGAAAACAGAAGTAACTGTGTTGACAATGGTGGCAGACACTATTTAGAAAATTCTGTTTCCTGAAGATAAAGGCCCATTTGTTTTCTGACAATTGTTTATAAATAATACACCTCAGAAGTATATGAATTTAGAGGTATAATTTTGGTGCTATTTTTGGCTGCTGGGCCCCAGAGGCCTGTTGAGTGTCAGCATCGGGCACACACCAAATACAAGTGCTTGCGTTTGAGCAGCAGTACTTTGTAAACTTAAATTATGTAAATACCCAGTCTTAAGCAACTGACATGTTCTGATCCTACTCCTTGCAGCAGGAACATAAATGTCTGTCAGGAAACACTTACAAAGCGCTTATTAGCTGAACCTGGACTAAAAAGATAGCCTTAATTTTCTGCAGTAATGGTGAATTTTCATTTCCAGTTAAAGTAGAGATAAAAGCCACCTCCTGGAGGAGTGTGGCCAAGGTGGTAATTTATACAAGATGCCTTTGAACAATTTCCACATTTTATCACCACCCTCATTTGTGTTATCAAATGCCCAAGTTTATTTAACAAAACAGTTATGTTTTTCCTGAAGTATTTAAAGGGAGAGATTCTGGTCCTTTCCTGAGTGAAAGTTTTTATAGGGTCAAACTTAAGGCCCAACTGAAGAATGAAACTACCCTCAGCACCTAAATTCTGTTGCACTTTGCAAATGCACTGGGACTGTTTCTAAAAGGTGAAGCCACTGCTTCATGTAAAATGCCCTGTGGGACTGAATGGGAATGACCTAGAAGGGCATATTTTAAATTCAACAGAATTACTGCATGCAACAGTGGAGAGTGAGATAGCTGCATTAAAACAATATTGAAAAGCTGGGTATAAATACCACAGTATTTTTTTTAATCCTGTTGCAGACTAAAATGCCTCAATGATAAACACACCAGCTAGAACAATGAGGATAACAGAACCTTAACATTTAATTTCAGTGTTTAGTAACAGAGCAAAATAATAATTCACTGAGTATACCAATAGAAATTTTCCACGACAATTAAAATTCTGAGTTGAATTCCCAAACATACTTATTCAGTAATGCAGACTATAAAAGAAAACAGCAATACTGACTTCAGCAAAACAATGTCAATTTGCAACAAAAGAGAGTTTGCAGAGTCAATTCTGTAATGAGTCGGTTTGTAGAGCAGAAGTACTCAGACCTCATCTAAAGGCTGCTCCAATTCAAAGATGTTCCATTTTAGAGATTCTCCATTTTAGAGATGCTGGCTCTTCCTTCAGGCCTTGCCTTCTTAATCCATTTCCATGAAAAATAACTTTCAATCAAAATATCCTGCTTTTTTTCTAATGCCTGAACCAGACTATTCCTAGCAGCCCAATAAAAAAAAAAAAAAAAAAACACAAAAACTAGTCCCTTAACTGTATTTGTGTAGTTGCAGATACAGTACTCTTACATCATCCTGAAATAATTCCAGAGCTGTCCCACCACATTAAAACCTGTTCAATTGTTTCTAAACAATTATTTCCTTTCTATCTAAAAGGGCATCTTCCCTTGTTTCATGTAACATTATGGAAGAAATTCTAAGTCCACCTAAATTTGCATGTTTCAGAGGATCAGGGTTTCTTAGGAGGTTCCATAGTACTCATTTTATAGTTCTGCAAACAGCAAACACAGCAGAGACACTGCCTATGAGAGACAAGAGAGAGCTTTCCAACAGGGCATGTATGGCAACCCTTTTCTTCCTAAAGTACACACAGCATGTTTTGCTTCTTCAATCACTGCATTAACCTGGAAGCTACTGTTCACTTAATTTCTAATCAGAAGGCTACAAAAGAAGGCAAAGCTCTATTTATGTCAGTGGCTACAGAACACGGATACTTATTTCTTGATAGAAGACAAAATCTCAGACATACTGAAAAGATACTTACAGTGAATGCAAATCTTTACAACTACATCATCCGTTCTATTCATTTTCCAAAAAGTACTCCCATTTGCTGTCCAGTTTCAGGTTTTAATGTAACTCAGGTCTTATGTAAAACAGGCTTTAATGCTGTAGCTTCTGCTAACAGAGAAGCTCAATAAAACAACTATTAAAAAGAAACTCTCTGATCATTCCTACCAGCACAGTCTGCTCCCTTCTCAGCAAGGCCTGGTCATAAATATAGCAGCTGCAGACACCAAACACAATGTGGTAGCTGGAACTGATGTATACTGTTCACCACAATGAAATACTGCTTTTTTTTTAGCTGAAATGGTTTAACATACAATTCGAAACAGGCTTAAGTAGCTTGCATTGAACAGTCATCAGACAAAATACCTCATTGGCACTGGCAGCCCAGGCCAGACCTAAGTCTCCACCTTGCACTACACAGATTTCCCACTGCTATTTTGAAAGATTCATGGATCAAGAGAGAATAAGCAATTAATCAGTCCATCTGCCACAGAAGATATGGAAAGCAGTCTCATTTCAAGGTCTTCTAACCTGCTAGAAAAGTTATTCACCTAAGGATTTAAAACTCCTTAGACTAAACAGACACTTGAACACAGGTCTCCCACCTCTTAGGCAAGTGTTAAACGTAAGGTTACTGCACAAACCAGTTTCTCCCCCTCGAAGAGGAAACAAGCCATTAACTCATGCTATGTGCCACTTATGTACAAGACAACCTGAGCTTGTAGTTTGACAATCATATCTGCAACTTGTCTCCAGCCAGGAGAAAGAGAAGATTTCAAGCACAGCCTGAAATCATGGACCTGAGTATACATTAAGTCCACTTGCAACCTTCATGGTGTGTCACTGCTTCTGCTGAAAGGAAACTTGAGTACATGAGTCAAGCCAAGAGCCAGTCTGTTCCTGACCTAGATGGTCAGAGGTGTAGCAATGGCAATTCACAGCAGAGAACATTACTGGGAAGTTTGCGTGGTCCCTCAAGGAGTCTGAGTTCTCAAATTATTTTGTCTGTAAGTACAAGTGTTTGCCTTTAACAGCTTTCACAAACTGATTCTGTCAGCAGGAACAAGCCCAGCTCCTTCCCAACACCTACCTGTTACGGCCCGAATCTCTAAAGCCTTTGGCGAATGGATTCCTATCAATCTTCAGACGAGTTATCTGTGAATATTATTAAACTCAGATAAGTAGCTCAGAAAACAACTCTACTGACAGAAAAAAAAAAAAGCTGACAGAGGAAACATCTTCATATTTATATGGTTTTAAGATGGTTGTCCTGAAATAGCAAAATAAGGACCAATCTTCTGATCATTATTTTTGCACTTCCCTGGAGACGCTAATAGGTATTTAAAGCTTTCAAATGGCAGTAGGAATTACTGAGAAAAAACTTCAGGCAAATGTCATTCTTCATTTAAGAGAGTACACTGTCTAACTGCAATAAAATTTAAATTTTATTTCTGTACTGGTCAAGAAGGAAATGTGAAAAGAGAGATTGTCTCTAGATTATTATCCTCCATGAAAAAAAAAACCCAAACCAAACCAACCAACCAAACAACCAACCAGAAACCGAGCTAAACACACCACACCTGAAATAATCATTATTTATTTTAATAAATGGGAAAATTGTCAAATATTTATATTTCATGGCTTTCCTGCTCCTCTCTTTGTAAAGTTATTGATGCATATGTAATTTCAAAAAACACAGCTGCAATAATTTATATGGAATTAATAAAATGTCACAACACTAATTATGGTGTCATTATGTATGCTGAAACTTAAACAAGAGGTAGAAAAAGCCAAGCGATACAACCTGAAGCTCACTTTTGACTTTGAACCCGTGTGGATCCACATAAATTGTCCTTAATATAGGCTGAATGCAGTTAATAAAAACAACTGCAACTTTCTTCAGAACTCAGCTTCTATGTTAAGGTCCTGGGAGTATTAAAAGCACTGGAGTCAAGAACAAAAGTGTTTTAAAAAGCCTCTCCTGACACTTATCTACATTTAAAGGTACAGGAACACCTTTAAAAATTAGACTGCTCTTTGCCTTGCTCGTCAATGCTGTGTTTATAATCAAGACACCATTAAGCAAGCTAATTGGACTGTGTGATCTCCATAATAAGAAAGATTTTTTTACATGCAGCATCTCTGAAGGCCCAGCTATAGCCTCCAGGCACTACAGCAATGCTAAAAGTGAAAGTTACTTTTACTAAAAAAAGAGTTTAGATCATTCTATTTCAATAAGGGATATAATGACTGTATCTATTTTTCTCCTATCTCTTACATCTCTAGTCTGCTCTGAAAAGCCTGTAAAGTGCTAACCAGAAAGCCCAAATTACCTGTTGATTTTGGTATGCTGTGACAGTAGTGAAGACTGTCTCAGGGAAGGAGAAGGCTTTCACCCCTTCTCCCGAAGGGATGGGCTTGACAGGGGACAGATCATCTCCGCAGTCTTTTCGGATGACGTGGACACGAGGCTGATATTTATGCATAGAGTGAAGGATAATCTACGCAGTCATGCAAGGAAAAAGACAACATTTGTTAGAAAGGACACCCTGCTGTTTCAGGACTAATAGCTTTTTGGAACAGATTATGGTATGTGTTTACCATGCCACTTACTGGAAATCAAATGTTTTCTTTAACCTCTGAAGGTTCTTGTTACAGTAGTCTAATCCCTATGCATTTATGTTATTACCAGCCCTAAACATTTAAAAATTACGACTCAGGAGCTCCAAATTCAGAGACTGGCTCAATTGAAACTGGCTCAAAAAAAGGGAAAAAAAGGAAAAAAAACTAAAAGAGAAATCAGGAGTGAAGTCCAGGTCCCACTGGAATTATGAAACTTTTGTCACTTTTTTCCACTGAAGCCTAGGTTTGACCTAACAGGATTAACAGCAGCAAAAATTTGCCTTTTGTTTTTGGAACCTCCAGAATGAGTTATTGGAGCAATTTTTTTCCTTATATCCCAAAGGCAACAAATTTTGATTGGAACACAAGCTGAGGCTCTCACATTGTGAAGAACCATAAACTTAAAAGTAAAATGATAACAAAATCCAAAACTCTAAAGTGCTAATAATAATCGATCTATAAAACAGACAATGAATTTCAATTTAAAAACCCTCCCAGCATATAAAAACTCAATCAAAAATAAATCATAAAAGAGAAGTGGATGAACTTACACTGCATAAAATTAAACACACAAATACCTCTTGGTACTGCACCCCAATTTTAAAGAAGATTTAAAACACAGAATTTTTCCTCTATTTTACTCCACTTCAGCTAACCACTATTAAAATAAAGGATTTCAAGAAAAAAAAAATTGAAGTTCTGCTATTATTGTTGGAAACCCTAAGAAATTAGTAACTTGATAAATAAATAGTCCTATGGCTATTGGCCTGTGGAACCACTAATCAACATTCTGGGGAAGCTTTTTAATTTCCTGCTCCTTGAGTAGGCTCAGAATGTGCGTGTGCTCAAGCACTCAACAGAGCCCCTATGTCAGACACTATGGAAGCTCATTTACCCAAATTATATAGAGGACATTACATTTGTTTGGATAACCTAGAGTTTGGCTAGTCTAATACACTTGGTCCTGGCCAGATTACATGACCCTGATTTGGTATGGCAAGTTTCTGGATAATCAGAGGTTTCATTAGCCTTTAAGTAAGGTTTTGACAATGACATCACAGGCTCCAATTAATTTGCTCAGGGAGTGCCCTATGGATATTCTCATATGAAGTCTTTTTCAAGTTTCTTAAATCTTGAGCAGAGCAAGATATTTCATCGTGCAAAAGTGTTTTCTCTTATACAACACTCAGTTCTCCAACAGCAAAGATCTACAAAATGAAAATGCAGAGAGGACAGCACATCCCTCACACTGTTTTCCTATGAACACCCAGTGGTACCAGGGGAGATACTGGTGCAACAGGAAAAGAAATTATCAAGAAAAGATGTTGCATGGCTCAAGTCCGCTGCTGTTCCGTGCCTCGCCATTTGTCTGTGTGCCACTGAGCATTCCATGTTCTCTCCCACACGGATTACTTGACCCCATCAGCTCTGTGGTGCAAACCACTGCTGGCCCACACATCAACGATAACCCTGGCAGCTACAAAGAGTGCTGCTCACACATCAGAACAAGTGACATCAAAGCAGCACAAAGATGAACACCTCCCACTGCTTATCTGGGTGGCTATTACAGCTAAACTGATCCATGTCATCTCCTAAGAACAACCTGTCTGGCCTCTGTCCTGTACTGAAATTTCCTGTGCTGACACACTGTTTTGGCAGTTAGCAAATTCATAGCAATATTTTTTTTTTCTTGATTTTGTACCATGTCTTCTAACAATGGGACCTTTGTTCGTGATCTGAAGGACTCCGAACTCTAAATAATGCATAACTGCAAAGCCCTTGTGAATTAAAGTGCCACATATGAAGACAGGACATAAAAGGAGAGGGAGATGCAACATCCACTCCAAAAACAGTCTGCAAAGAGAAAGCTAAGGAAAAGGAGATTCTGGCTTTCCATTTCACAGTGCTTGCACATTTAAAAGTACCAATAGGACCTAACAGTTTATCTGCAGTAACAGCAACTTTCCCTTCATGTCTTTCAAATCCAACACCAAAAAAAAAAACCCTATCAGAACTCCCACTGTGTTCCCAAATATGAACTGGCATTACATTCAACTCACAGCTGAAGAGCCTGCCTCTCTCTCCAAAGTCCTCACAGAACAAGATGAAAACACTTCATGCAGGAATAAACCTCTCCCACAAAAAGTAAAATTAAACTTTGGCCGCAGCAGCTGTCAAGAAATCATGATCAGATGGAAGACACCGCAGCAGGGAGCACACAGGTAAGAGGCAGAGCAAAGGCCACCAGAACACCTGCAGCCACACAAAGCTGGGATTACCTTTGCAATGGCTTTTGACAGCTTCTGCCACAATAACGCCTCAGAGCTGACCCTGAGCATGAGCACCACCATGGCACAACCATCTCATCCAGAGCAAATGAGAGACAGATACTTCTTCACAGGGGAGACGCCAGTCCTCCAGCAACTTGGCTGTGCCAAGAATACAAAGTCACCTCCCCACTACCAACACAGTCCTTGCTGCTGTTTTTGCCAAAAATCCTCCTTTATCCTCCCTCCAAAGCATAAGCACTCAGACTCTCTGCAGTTAGGGAAGTGTGTGGGGCTGAGGAGCACGGATTCCCTCTGTACTAAGACGAAAACTGCAAGTGCAAATACTGATGTTTCACAGTTTTACATTGTGACAAGAACATATAACTGCCCAGTGACTGTAAGCAGAGCTCGCTACTTGGAGCCAAGTCTGGGCAGAGTTACAGTCTGCCTCCACTTCCAGCCTCGCCCCTCTTTCAAATGGGGAAAAAACCCACCCCAACCACCAAGGAATAATTAACACACTAACAGCCTCATTTTCACTAAAAGTTAAAAGATGTTCCTCGGCATCAAAAAATACTCAGTTGAAAAGCATGGAAAATAGCATAAAAAATGTTGACTTTTCCCCTCCACTGAAATTCAGTTTAAAAACTGCATTGAAATAGAAAAATTAGCCAGCTCTAACCAGCTGGAGGGAGAGACTGCTTTTACAATGCAGCACTCACTCCACAGATGAGAGAGGGATGAGAGACATTAACAAAGAGCATCCAGACCATGAACTTTTCAGTGACAACTGCAAAATCCAGGTTTACTTTTCCTTAGCATCACAATTTACATGAAACACACAGAAGCCATAGTGTGTGTCTTTAATGACTCCATAGGAGTACAGTATTTCCAAAGAAGGAAATTCACTCTTTTTGAGATCAGAAACACACAAGGAAAACATATCTGTACAAATTTTGCTTCATCTCCACAGACTGCAAGTGGAACCCATGTATCAGAGAGTGTCCTATGTACAGATATGTACTTCAAAAATCTCTGAGCTGAGCAGCACTCTAAAATTGCTCAGTCACAAATCCCACTTAAATGCTGATGAAAATAGCAGCAGGCAGCATGGAATCTGGAAAGTGCTCAAGCAGTGAGTCTCTCAGAGATGGCTGATCTCCTTTTACAGAATGCTAATCCCAGGGCAACACGATGGGAATGAACTGGCTACCACCAACAACTACCACAACATAAATACTGTATAGGAATTATACCTTAGCGCCTATTTGCAAATACTGTCTCTAATCCCATGGATATGGACCACTTCTCTCAGAGATTCTGAGAGTTAATACTCTAGAATAGGTAAAAGGGCTCTAGACTGACATCATGCAAGCTCCTTACCTCAAAGTCTTCAAGATCAAAACCTACCCCTAGGATTTTAACACAAAAACTCTGCAAAAGTTTATACCTTTGACGAGCACAGGAAGCATAAAGGAACAATTTCAACAGGGATTAAACTGCCAGAAACAGAAAGCCGGGAAAGCATTCCCAAAGAACAACAGCTAAAGGCCAATGCTGCTTGGTGGAAACCCCACTGAGGTTTCTCTTAACCACTGTGCCGATGCATGAGAGGAAAATAACCTACTTTCTAATAACCTAAATATATCCCATGTCCATACAGGAGAGGGAGAGTCAGAACTTCTGATACAAGAACAAATATTGGAGGGATTCTACACCCTTGACTCCTAGCCCTTCTAATTCGCCATCCGTCCCCTGGTACCCTCCTGAGAAAAATGGTTTCTTCCTACTTAAGAGAAACAATTGGGGTTTTTTTATATTCATCACAAAATATGATTATTCATTTTCCATTATTGCTAGAGGCATTCAGAGGCTGCATAGCTTTTTCAATACAGCATTCCACACTACCATAGCTTTAAAAGAAAAAATGTATCCATTGGAAGAGACACTTTTCTGCTTTCTGCTTTTGCCTTTTCTGGTAATTATGAATGACATGTTTGCAATTTTCCAGATTTGAGAAATATGAAATTATTTTACAGTCATCCTTCTTTTGTCCTTTTATTTCAATACTTAAATTTCCATTTTGGGGAGGAGGGGCACTGCCATAGCTCTGAATCAGTTCAATGTGTCTCAAATCACTGTACTTGAGCTTTGCTTCACTCGCTTCCAAGCCAAAGTGCTTAACTAAAGACCAGAAAATTTATATCCCTCTGTATTACAAATCACAGTGTGCTGTGTACACTACACAGGTTTCAGTTCAGAATAAATACAAAGCTAAAATCTGGGATGGAAAAATAGAATAACACAATTCTCTGCATAGCTGAGATTTTATCACAGGGCCGTTTGCAACTGCAAGTGCACGGGTGGACCACACAGTACCCACAGAACTTCCCTCTGCACCCACCGAGTACAAAAACCAGCTCACTGCTGGAAAAGCAACATTTTATCCATTTGCATCTGCTTCACTTTCAGAGCCCTTACAATAGACTCAAGATTCAAGGAAAACAAGTCCCTCTTGAGAGGAATCACAAATACACAAACAAATGGGAAAACTAAGGGAACTTCATGTGCTAACCTTAACTCAAATGGACACTCCCAAATAAGACTCCATAACTGTAATTCTAGATAGAAGCAATATAAAACGTCTTTTGTACCATCCAAGAAAAGCACTGCTAACTTAAGAAGCATGAATACCCCCACATTTCTTTTAAGGAAGAACAAAATAAAATAAGGAAAACTATTGCAAAAATGGAACTCTTTTTATCCTTGTTATCACATTTGTTAGGTCAGCCATGCTCCTGTATTCCTGCCTCTGTTCACTGCATTTTCAAACACAAATAAGGAGGAAAAAACTCAGACTATCTATTAGCAAAATACCTGGCTCAATGTCACAGAGTTGCAACCATAATGAAAGATGAATGTGGTATCTTTTGCTCTGCACCAGGTATGTTTTCTTTCACTCCTTTCCTTGAAGGAGAAAGTATCCTGGTTAATAAATTGGGTTACACTAAGGACAATGGAATCCACATCCTGTCTCAAAACTTTCCTCTAACATCTTAAAACTACCACTTGGAACTTGATGCTCCTTCTGAAAGGATTCCAACATTTGTCATTTATTACAGTGGTTTGTAAAATCAAAGACTTCATCCTGACTAAAAACAATCCTCATTTTTTAATTATTTCTTAAGGTGTCAAGTAAAACTATTTTAGGGATTGCTGGAATGATACTGGCTTACATCTGTCATGTTTCAACAGTTTTGAAGAGAAAAGGAAATATTAACATAACACATTTTGTCACATTAGATAATGTCATAACTAAACAATTTAGAACTTGCAAACAGAACACTCATACTGCATACGTCTTCGCCAGCTTTTCCAGAATTAATGAGCCTCAGCTGTGAAAGGGTCTTGCTTCATAAGGTATGTAATAAATCATCATCGGAGCAAACCCAGCTCCCATGTTGTTCGTTTTTGACTGCAATTATTAACACCTCATGGGATTTCACACAAACGTTTAGGTTAAGAAAATACTTAAGTGTATTTTTATTCACGTGAAGTTATTGCACACTATTAAGGTTTCTCCTAGCGACTTGTGAATTTAGGCGTCCTTTTCGATCGTAGGAGAAGTTGCGAGTAACATGCTCCGTGGGAAATACTGAGAGCAATTCTGCCCCTCTGTATTAGGCAATTTAGCCTTGTAAAGACTTACTTTGCAGAAGGAGCTCTCTATTTGAGCGGGGAGTAAAACAGCAGGCTCTAATAAGCAGTTAATTATCGGGGAAGAAAGTAAGAAGCTTTTAGATGTGGACAGTAAAGTTCCAAAACAACTCTGATAAGTTAAGCCTATTTCTGGCGCTCCGAAGCTGTACGTCAGAGCCTCTCAGGGTTGAGCAATGCGCCTACACATGATGCCACCAAGGAAAGAGCAAGTACTCACATGCCCTTGATCATCCAGCTCGTTATTGGTAAGCTTCAGTTTGTCAAAGCTGATCACTTGTCTCATCCATGTCTCCCCCGAGGCGGGTGAATCAGGATGAATATAAACACGAGGCGGCACCGGGGAGTCAGCATTACCAGCCACCATCCACTTGGAACTATGATAAACATACCTGTAAAAGGAAAACAAACACCTTTAACCACAAACACCAAAAGAATTTATTAGACCCATTCAGCATAAATAAATTAGGGTCCTTACAGCAAAAACCCATCAATTAACAAAACATGAAAGGACACAATTTTGCATAAATAAAAAGAATTCTTTTTTGATTGTTTGAAAACGTCATCCTGGCACCTGCGAAAATAAGGTTAAAATCCATGCTCTGACCTGACCTTACTCTTCCTAAAATCAGTCACTGTCTCAACACTAGGTTTCAAAATGAGCTTTAAGGTGGTGTCAGTTCATTGACTGCTACAGCTCTGCTCTGAAAAGGCATCAGCAAATAGGGAAGAATCTGGTCCTTCTTTTATCAAATTGAGTAGTAATTCCATATTTGGAAGATTTATCATGTTGAATCTAACATAAGACTCTATAAATAAAGCTTATGAAGGGAAAGAACATTATGATTGAAAAAAACAATGAAAGTATGTGAAACTATGCTCTTGATATTTTAGTAGACCTTATTAATAGGCTTGAATAGTATTGCAAAAAAGTTAAAGATGAAAACATGAAGTCTGTATTTCATTTGATAGGCCAATGCTGACAAGATGATTTTATAACAAAAATTGTGCCTGCTTTGGTTAAAAACCTGTTTTGAAGGCAGGCATTTCACAAAGCAGTTTAAAAAGCATTAATTGAAAGGGGGTTTTTTTCAAGTACAGTAAAAATCCAGTAATTCAGCTGTCTTTTTAAATGAAAACAATAAAGACTTTAACAAATTATATCTTTGCACAATTTAGTTCCTTATTAGAAAAAGACAAGCAACACAGTCAGAACAAAAAACAGAATGATCCAATGCAGGACTCGCTCCATACAATTCAGATCAAGCTGCATAGCTAAGACCTAGGATGCTGGTGAAATTCTCTGCTGGAGACAAATTCTCCACCTCAGATCACTGTTGTAAACATTTTTCATTTATTTTATATTTCTTGGTTTATGCTAAAGAAATGCTTTCCCTAGAAAAGTAAATAAAGTTATAAATACAAATTTAGTAACAAATACACATTTTGAGCTACAGCGTAAGTTTCCATATATTTGCAAGGCCAAATTTTGCTAGAAATCCAAACCTAGATGTAATTTTCTTTATTTCCATTAGTTTTGCTATCTGCTCTGTCAGCTAAAGACTAGGCTCCATGTGACCGTTGTCATTTCTACGAAATTTAAAGATCTGCAAGACAGTGTGTGAAGCTGCAAAAACAGCCAGAATGGAAATAACAGACAGAAATAAAAAGCACAGATTAGAATGAGAAGAGGCGCCACGTGAAACATGTAAACACTAAAATTTAGTGGAAAGGTTAAAGGTATAGTTACTAATACATGAATTAAAAAAAAAAAAAACTTGGTTGCCAACTAAGAAAATACCGCTCTTCGTACAACTCTTGTTACTTCAGTTATCTGGGCACCATGTACCACACTGTGAAGACGGTGCAAGTTAGTATGACTGTAATTATTTTAAATGAAATGAGGTTTAAACAATTCATACTCAGTATAATTGCTTTTAAATTTTAGTATTAACATTTAAATTAATTTGGAATTATTACCTTGCTTTTTTTATGAATTGTTCAGACCTTCTAGGAATTATATGTTTAGATTGTTAAATAAATGTACAAAACAACACAAAGCAAAAAAAGAAGAAAAAAAAAGCTTCCATTCGAACTGCACTGCACTGGTACAAGGAAAAAGAAGCATTTTTACTCCATGGTAGAAACAGGAAAGACTCCCCTGACTGTATATGCTGGGCATTGTCAGCCCTGGTATCTGGTGCCTCTTGTTGAAAAACTCAAAATCTAAAATGGTCCTAAGAAAGGTCTTATACACCACACAAGAAAATTACAAAATAGCAGTCAATGAGGTAAGTAAAGAAAAAACACAGGGCAGCATTTGCTTAGGAAACAAGGCAGCATTCCTGCAGAACCAACCTTTTAATCATGGTCTGAAATATTCCTAGTTCTAGAATTAATTCTGCAGTGGTTTTCCCTACATTATACTAAGTATAGGTTAAAACAATCAAACCCGCAATTGGTAAAGACCTGATCCTGTCTCCTCTGAACTACTCTGGCCAGGCTTCCCCCCTGGCTACTCTGGAGCATAGGATTGCATTTGTAAAGCAAGACCTTGGAAACGGCTTCAACTCACAACAGGAACTGCTGCGGGCTCAATCTTGCAATCATTTCTACAGGACAAGTGGCTTCTGCTGAGCCCAGCCAGCTCCCTCAAAACACAGCTAACCTCAAACAGTGAGAGCTTCAGCACAAAATTTCTACTCCTAAATATTCAAAGAACAATCTCTTGTTCCTCACATCATTCTCCAGACAATAATGCCATTAATTCTTTAAATAACAGTAATTAGAAATATTCCATTCTTTTAGTTTAAGCAACCAAATATCTCAGTGATACAGTTCCTGAATTAAATTCTATAAGCAATTTGAAGCATGACTTACTTATAAGATAGCTTGTAAGTATTTAAATCAGATATCCATGCTATTAATGTTATTAATTAATGTTAATAACATTTGGTACCAAAAAATATACATTTTCATATTTATTTGTTAATAGGAAATAATTCCCACTGACAGGAGGAGGAATAAAATATTATAACATTTCCTGACCGCACTAGAGCTGCACTCTGAAAGCCAAACCTGGGCATCTGCCCACAGGACAAACACAGTGTGAGGGGAATGTATCATGAAGAGCTTCAACACGAATTTTAGTTGCCTTTGCATACTTGGTACAATATGGTCTTTTAAAATACACTGTGATGAAAATAAGAACCTTCAAGGAGAGTTAAATATGATCTTCTGCTAATTTATGTTGTGTTAATAGTTTCTTCCAACAGCCAAGCACCCTATAGCTTACATCATATGTTTTTTGCCTTAAAGTCACCATACCTGTATCTTTTGTTATCCACTGGCACAATATCCATAGCAATGTAATACTGCTGATGTGGGTCTAAACCTGAGATCTTCACTCTCATTGCAGGAAACATCCGCCTGAACATTGGAAAGAGAGAGGTCATTTTTAATACGAAACAGACTCGGGAATGGTTGTTTAGGAAAAGTAACCGCTTCGTGGGATTTTTCTAGTTCTTCCTTTTAGCCTACAGAGTCCTTTTGGACGATTATAGTTACATAGCCATGAAATGGCCCATTCGATATGTCAAAACAGATTTCTAAAGTGCATTTACTCGAACAATGCTTTGTATGTTTGGGGATACGCTTTGGGAGTACAGCTATTACCACATCATTTCAACTTTATTGTTAGACAGTAAATCATTTGGTTTGAGACTTTACTTTAGCAGTACACACATTTAAAACCCATTTGAGATATTAGTAAGAAATGTATTCCTGGAGATGTGCAAACGCCACCTCCACCCAGGAAGCCCAAGGCTTACAGAAAGGCGAATCGCCACTAAAGTTTCAAGTGACAGCAGAAAAATGGTGTATCATTGCTGTAGCAGCGAATTAGAAAGCTAAATCTACGCTGATACAATTATAACACCGCAAGGATGCAGTTATAAAAGCCAATGTGCCATGCTCTAACCCAACAATATGGTCTTTATTGACACGGGACTTCCTGTCTGCAACTTACTAAAGGTGAAGTGCGAGAGCTACTCTGTCTTTGAAAGGTATAGTAAAACTTCTTTATTGAAAGCAGAAACGAATCTATGAGCAAATTTCTGAAAAAAAAAATTCAAACAAAAACGACGAAAATCCAAACGTTCAAGATTTAGATCTTTCTGTGGAGAAAAGGATTAATTAACCAATGGGTGGTTTGAACATAAAACTGCCCTTAGCTCTTATCTTGGCATGCTTTTTATCAGAAAACTTCATTTATGAAGCACAAAGGGAAAAAAAAAAAAAAAAGAAAAAAGAAACTTCCTGACTGCAAGCTAATAAAATACTCTTCTGCATTTTATAAACCTGAAAGTTATTCCAGTTTACTTAGTATTTGCTGCTGTGCAAATACATATATATATATTAAAAATCAATCTATTAAAAGTAGTTGCTGGAAACAAAAATCCTATCTCCACCATTTCTGAATAAGTAGGGAGGTAAAAACCTGACTATGGCTAACTAGTTTTTGCTGTTATTTCAGTGCACCTGTAAGATAAAACAAAAATTCCCCGACTGGACTCCTTTAAGACAAATGCAGCTTTGTGCTGTTTAAGACCGCGTTTCAATCACTAATAAAGCCTCTCTGGAAATGCAGACGGTAGCATATGGATTCAATAAAATATGTTTTTGTAATTTCTAATAAGTTCAAATACTTTTATACTTCCCAGGTTTTTACCATGTGTATCCCCTGGAAAGGGGAAAGGCTTCCCCCCAGAAGGGCACAGGGCTCCCAGACCTGGCCCTAATGAACAGGAAACCCGAAACGCCACATGCTCCCGTGCCCATCTAACATTATCGCCATCTACCTGCCTCGTAAATCTGGAGGGTTCCCCCGGTTTTGGGGAGCTTTGATGTGCCCGCCCTCCCCGGGAGCGCGCGGGTGGCGGCCCCGCCGTGCCCTCACCTTCCCGCCTTGGTGATGATCATCTCCGTGCCGATCTCGTGGAAGCGCTTCCAGAGCTCGGCGCCCTGCAGGTCCACCCGCGGTGCCTGCGGCGTGGGCAGCGGCGAGCCGGGCCGCGAGCCCTTGGGGGAGCCGCCAGGGGAAGCGGGCGGGGAGCCCGCCAGGAAGCCCTCCTCGCAGCCGCCTGCGGAGAGAGCGGAGCGAGCGCTAGCGGCCGGGGCAGCGCGGACTTCGCCATCGAGGGCTCCCTCAGTCCCGGCCGACCCGCCAGCCCGGCGGCAGAGACGGCCTGCGCCGGCCCGGCCCGCACATTGGCTCCGGGGAGGAGGCAGCCCGGCCGCGGCAGCACGGCCGAGCCGCCAGGGACGGGCTGCCCCATCGTCGCGCCGTGCCCGGACCGAGGCGGGCGGCATCCCGTCCGGGGAGAGAGGACGGCAGCGCATTTCGTTCGGCCACGGCCTTCTGCCCCGCAGCGTGAAACTGCGCTCCCCTCCACACACAGCAAATTGCACACACACATATATGTACGTGTTGTGTGCGTGTATATATATATATATATATATATATATATATATATATGCACACATAATTATATACATAGTTGCATATGCATTCTCAGCAGCACACATACGTATATGTGTCATATAAGCGCTTTTGCCTTTCCTCCGAAACAGGGCTCGGGACAGCCCCCCGCCGTCGCTCCACCGCGCTGCGGCACCGACAGCCCCGCCGGCAGCCGCCCTGCCCCGTGCCGGCGTCCGAGGGGCGCCGCGGATCCTCACCGCCAGGCCAGCGGGAAGGGTGGTGGGTGCCCACGCAGCGTGGAAAGACAGAAGGGATAACGGGGAATCAAAACGCCGGTCGCGGCGGGGAAAAGAGTTCCCGAGCCCGGCCGAGGAGCGGGGCCGGGGCAGCGGCGGGGCGCGGGGCGGCACTCACCGGCGGGGGCGCGGGCGGCGCAGCCCAGGTCCATGTCGCCGCAGGTCCTGCCGGCGGCTGTGGCGGGAGAGCTCTTGGCGCAGCAGCCGCTGCCGCCTTCGTCCTCCGCCGCCTCGTCCTCGCCGCCCAGCTTCCTCCGCTTGGGCAGCCGCGGCGGCGGCGGCGGCTGCTGCTGCTGCTGCTTCTCGGCCCCGATGAGAGCCTCCACGGAGAAGGCGTGAGCCTTGAGGCTCATGGTGGTGACTGGCGAGGACCGCCGCTTGTCGGCCATGCCCGCCACCCTACAGCCCGCGCATCCAGGCGCCCCGCGGCCGCCGGCACCGGCACCCGCGCCCGGCCCGCCGCGCCGGCCGCCCTCCCGTCCTCCCGACCGCGCAGGCAAGGGGCTGGGGCTTTTCCTCGCCTTTCTTTTTAAATCCGAGTTATCAGCCAAGTTTTTTTTTTTTTTGTTAGTTTTTTTTTTTTTGGGGGGGGGGATTGTTTTGAGTTTTTTTAAAGTGGAAAAAAATTCTATTCCTTTCTGCAGATGCGTTCCTTCTCTCCCCCTCCTCCTCCTCCTCCTCCTCCTCCACGTTCTGCCCCGTCTGATGGGCCAGGCAGGGCTGACATGGGTAACAAACGCTCTGCGGACACAAATTAGGGCTTGTAATTGAAATTTGTTGCCTTGATCTGTCAGCACTTCCAGGCAGGAGACCTGTGGGAAGAACTCGCTCATTAGTGTCACTGCGGCGGCGGGGGCCGGGCGGAGCCGCGGGGCGGGGGCGGCGCGGCTCGGCCGCCCGCAGCCCAATCAGCGCCGCCCCGGCCCCTCCGCCCCGGCCCCGCCGCCCTTCCAGGGGCCCCGCCGCCGCGGCCGGGGGAGCGCCCCGCCGGCCCCGCGCCCGCCTCCGCCCAGGCCCAAACAGCCCCGAGCCCCCGGCCCGCGGCAGATGCACCCTCAATGAGCGCTAAAGGGACACCCCCGCCCCCAGCCGTACCTCCCCCCAAAACGCAGAGGGAAGGGGGGGCTCCTCTGGAGCGCAGCGTTTCGGCCGGGAAAACCGTTCGGACGTTAAAACATGACGTTTTGTCCTGTTTTGCTGTAAGGAATTAGGAATTATTGCTGTTACTGTTGCGTTTGGAGATTCATCGCGTTGTTATTCAAGCTCTGGCTGCATTGAGGTTCCAGCGTAGCATCCACAACCTACGCTAAACCCAACCCATTAGCGCTGAGGCTGCAATAAAACGAGAACTAAACCGAACCTTGTATGAACAACGATGCATCCAGCCGCAGCAACTTTAGTAATAATCATATTCAGGTGCATAAAATAGTCACAGGGAAAATCCTCTTTCGTATCTTTCCAGTGAGTAAAACTACTAAAGTTTTGGAACCAGATATTCTTTTCTTTGCATATTCAGGGAAATGTAAAAGCTAGTGAGATTTTTGTTGTGTTTGTGAGTTTGTTTGTTTGTTTGTTTCCTTCTCTTGTTGGGACTTTTTTCCTTTTTTTTTTTTTTTTTTTTTAATCCTCAGAACTAAATGGATTGACGTGCTCCCTTGAAAGAAACAGACAGAATAGAAACCCTCCAGCTTAAAAAAAAAAAAAAAAAAAAAATCAATGGGGCAGATTTCACTGTTTAGGGGACTAGAATCTCAAACTCATGCTGTTTTGGGCAACGGAGAGAAGTGATGTGGTTCGCCTAAGTCACAGTCTTGGAGGTCCTGTTCGGGCCGTCGAGTGGCACAGCTGAGATTTCTGATCGTAATCTGAAACGGAAATAGCTGCTATTTAGGAGACGTAACCGTTTCCACTATCGCGTTTTACCTACCCGTAAAATGCAAATTTATCGCTAATTTCAATAGCTGTTTCGTCAGAGACTGTGAGGAATGGGCTGATTAATAAATATACCCTAGAGATAAATTATCCCTTCGAATAAGGTTATCGGCGTTAAAATTGTAAAAGTACTTTCCAGACGTGAAAAATTAGGTATGTGACAGAAAGATAATTAATTAAAGAAAAAATAAAACAGAAACGAAACCGCCGTAGGAGCACTAACTCTTTCCACATTGGAAGAGATGGCAACTTGTCTGAGAAAAATTCGTCACTACGAAAAAATTGCCCTGCAGTTGCTGCCGCTCTGAATTGATAGGAGAAAATGCTTAGTGCCTGTCACCGACGAATAGTGCTGTGGAGTTAATCTTTACATTAAATCTGGGACACATTAACTATTCCGTGGTCTAAAGTCTGTCTGCTCTGCCTTTCCAGCCTTGATTGAATCTGAAGGAAATCAGATGTGCGAGAGTGATCGAAACGTGCTAAGATAGAGGATCTTGCCGGAGTTTAAACGCCGTCGCGGCGGAGATGAGATCGATAGAGGAGAGGAAGGAAGGAAATGGATGCTATCTGTCCGAGGGCGCTCCCGCAGCCTCCTCTCCCGCCCACCCATCTCCGACGGTACCTTCCGCCGCCCGCGGCCGCCGGGCCACGCACGCCACCGCCACCGGTGCGACGGCTCCGGCGAGGCCCGCGGGAGCAGGTACCGACCCCCGCCGCCGCGGCCCGGGAGGGGCGCGGAGGAGCGCGGGAGGAGGAGGGCGAGCTCCGTGGCGGCGGGGCCCGGGTGCGAGCGACGGGGGGCGCGGGGGCTTTAGGGCGAGGCTGAGCTACCGGAGAAACTCGGCGCGGGCGCGGAGTGCGGGGCCGGCCCCGAGCGGCCGCCGGGACCTGCCGGGGTAGAGGCGAGTTGCTCCGCTCCTCTGCCGGGCTCTCCGCGGCGCAGCGCCGGCGGAAGGCGGCTGCAGCGCGCAGGCAGGGACGGGGACGAAGCGGCGGTGGTGCCGCGGAGGTCCCGCAGAAGCTTCTGGGCACGGGGTTGTTGATCCTGCCCGTTTGTTACTTTTTTTCCTTCCTCTAGAGCCAGTGGCCGCGCGTTCCCGCCGAGGAGACCCTGACCCTTTGCTCCGCACTGCTCCGCATCTCTCCGCGCCGCACAGAGGGGTGCGCGCAGCCTGCCGCTCTACGGCGGATGGACAGATCGCCCGGATTGTTTTTATTTTTAGAGGAATGCCCCTTGTTGTTGATTTTTTTACTCCTCCCTAGATTTCTGTAGGTTATGTGGCATGTTGTTTTCATTTCTTGATTTTTTGAAATAACTATTTGGATTTAAATTTATCGAACAACCTGTTATCCATATGTCTGTCCGATTAATTTTTTTATAGGATGATGAAAGAGAGAAGAATCTATATATATAGTGATCTCTAATGGAATAATATATATATATATATATCCAAAACACCTTTCTGGGGTTACTTTTATTTCCGGACTTTAAAATGCAGTCTGGGTGTTTAGGCAATTGGTGAGGCAGTGCTTATTTGATGTAGGAGAGTAACATATTTAGACTTCAGGAGGGAAAAATACATTGTTTTTCACTAGAAAGATATTTTCCTATCCTCCCTTCGAAAATCTTGAGGGGCATTTACAGGAAGGTTATGGCCATGTTCTGCCATTCACAGTGTGATTTTTGCAAATCTTTTTCGAACATTGAAGCCAGACGCCACCAGAGAGTAAAATATCCATAGGGTCCTTTTCCCTTCAAAGACGTGATTTTCTGTAACTACCCAGCAGGGATCCTTAGAAGCGGTCACTAAGGAAAACATATTTATATCATTAGCCTCTTCTTCCCTCCGCCCCCCAAGTGAGCCTAATCGTCTTCACTAAGGAGACGTGGCGTGTAAAACTGACAGCGAGGAGCTGACGGCGGCTAGTCAGTCAAACATTATCAACCCCAGAAAAAATTATAGGCGCAGGTTAGGTAGTCTGTAAACCCTTTTTCTGTACATCCCAAGTGCACCTTCGCCCTCGTCCCTCTCCCTTGCCCTTGTTTGCGGCTGAGCGTGTGTCGAGGGCCAATTAGCACTTCCAACTCTCCTGTAACAGGGTGAACAGCAAGCTTAGAACGAGTGTCCCAGCGATACTGATGACCCTCAAAAGGGTTGAGAGAAGGTTAAGCATGGCTTAATTTTAAAAGAGGCAGGAAAGTCCCCTGGAGCGCTCACGTCCCGCTCCCCCGGAGATTCTCCGGCCGGGCTGCTGTCGGCGCTGCCAGGTGGGCTGCAGCCCGAAGGAAGAGGTGGCACTAGGGAGCCGGCAGGAACGGTCGCATTGAGCGGCGGCGGGGAGCTCTTTTTTGGTTTCCGATGAGAGCAGCCCGGCCCCTGCTCCCACTTGTGTGTGTCACCTTCCTCGGGCGCAAAACGAGCGCGGCCCACAGCGCGGGGCGCAGGCGACCTCCCGGCTGATCCCGCGCCGGGCCCCGGCTCACGGTGCCCCGGCGGCCGTGGGGAACCCCCTGATATTCGTCCCGGGGTCTGACCCGAACACACCACCTCGTGCGCCCGCCCGGGCTTTAGCTTTGCGGCCGAGCCGGAACGAGAGGGAGCCGGGTCGGTTGCCCGACACTTGGACTCCCCGGGTTCAAACTACATAGCTCGACTGACCCAAAAGAGGCGGATGACGAGGCCGCTCTGTACCCAGCCTCCAGGACCACAGAGCGTGCAGTATCCCATTCCGTGCTCCTAGCTCAGGAGACGAGAAAAGAGAACAGGGCTGCGGAAGAGAGGGGAAGCCCCCGCGCTTTCATCGCGCACAGAGCCCTTTGTCGCCTGGAGTGACCCAGCTCTAGCCTGAACCGTGGGGAGCTTTGTTGCGCGGTCCAGCCGAGGCCAAGCCCAACCTGCCAGGAGCGTGGCCACGGCGGCCCTCAAACAGCCGCCGCGAGTGGGGTTAGGGGAGGGCTCATCGATACTGCGTGGCAAGTTTTGCTCCCGCTTCAGCACCGCGGGACGGCCGCGCACCGAGGGAGGCGAAGGGTCCGGGCCAGCCCGCCGCAGCCGCCGACGGGCGCGGTCCGCCGGCCGGATCCCCCGCGGCGGGCACCGGCCCTTCCCCGAGCGCCCGCCGAGCCCCTCGGCCCCCTCGTCCTCACCGGGCGCTACCCCCGCAGCCTCAGGTCTCGATTTAAAACTTAGGGAAAAAAAATAGTCGCTCCCCTGCTGCGGTGTATAAATAAGATCAGCATACGGAAATAAACGCTCAGCCAACCGACCGGCTTTCCGGACGGATGAGAGTGCTGAGGAACTACATTAGAGCATTGAAAACACAGTTTAAAGGCATCGGTGTTAAAATTATAAACATTCTGGTGACCGCGTTTTATAGCGCTTATATTACTATCTTAATTCCTAATTACACAGCCACGAGTATGAACAGTTTTTAAGGAAATCTCCAGCCTTTAATACGCCGCTCCCACTTATATTTATTGTTCGTTTCAGACAAACGATTTTTAAAAACAGCCTTTTCAGTACTCCAGTCACAAAACAAGCATTTACAAACGCTAAATGAAGGTTGAAGAAACCTCTGGCTTTACTTTTTTATTGCTTTCCTATAAATTTAACTCATATTTTCATTATTGTCTCAGGGAAAAATGAAAACGTGAATGGAATAAAATTAAATCAGGTAGCTTTAAATCACTGTAGTTTGGGGTAGAGTCACTAATTGGAAATATTTACGTTTGCAAAGCTGAGATTTCAGGAGTAAACGATACGGTATATCCCCTTTTTATCATAAGTGGGTCTACGAGAACATTTATATCATGCCATTGTAAGAAATTATATGTAGTTAAACAACATTTTTTTAAGCAAGGTTTGTGTCTTTTTATGGTAACCCTCGGTCTTTAGTCAGGGCTAGTTCTCATATTACATGAAATGTACTTTAAGAAGTACTACCTGCTCCAGCTGTCCAGGAAAAACTGAATTATGGAACTAGGAAACATATGGCAGTTGCATATTGCACGAGTAAGGTACATATGAAAGTTATAAATTTCTTTTTTAAGTAACCATTGTAAACGCATTTTTATAGGTTTCACAGTATGTATTACATCTGTAATTTTAATTTTTGCAATATACCTTTTTAAAGATATCTATGTTTTCTGTACTCTGGGGGAGGAAATGCAAAGCGACATTTACACGTTAAAAAAAAATGCTGCAAGCAAAACAAACAGGACAGGTAAATAAACGGGGAAGTGGAGCTTCCTCACAATGGAAAGGACACTATGCCATCTATTGGCAAAGCAGTTATTTACAAAGTCAAAGGTACCCAAGCGAGTATTTTCTGTTCTTTCAATGGTGTGGAGTGTCCCAGTTGTAGCTTTCGTGTATTGTAACAAATAAATAAAGACATGTCCACGAAGATCCATGGAATAAAAAAAATAAATTAAAAAAAAAAAGAAGAGGAAGAAAAAAAAAAGGAAGAAAGCAAGACAGTTCGTGAATTTATACCTCACAAATTAGGTCATTAACTCACAGGGGATTTTGTAGCTAATTGCGAACTCCCTTCTTGCAGCGCGCGAGCATGAGAGATTTAACTTTTTCGATTGTTTTATTACTGAACCGTATCAATGAAGGTTTGTTTTTTTTTTGTTTTTTTTTTTTGTTTGTTTGTTTTTACTTGCCTTGTTTTCCCCCTGTGTTTTTAATCCAAGGTTACCTAAGGACTTTATGGCCACGAAACGGCCCAGCAGGCTGCTTCGGAAGGTGACCTTGCGGTCCCTGCTCAGTTCGAGCGCTGTGCGGGTGTGACTGCAGGATCGGGCCTCCTCCTTTCCCGCGCCTCGCAGGGCTCCCCCGAAAGGCGAGTCTGACCTGCGAGGCGCCCCAAGGCTCTGTCGGACACGGGCGAGGGGCAGCGGCGAGGGCAGGAGGTGCGAGGAGCAGCCCCCGCCCTGAGGAACCCGCGGGCAGCGCTTGTTCTCGGTGGCAGAAAAGCTTATCCCGTAGGAGAGAGCTACTAGTGCTTTTCCTGTTTCCAGGAAGGCGAGGGAGAAGATATTTTCTCCATTAGATATAAATAAACCGAAATAATTGGACCGATGTGAAGGGAAGAGTCAATTTTTCCTGTTCCAAGCGTAGACGAATTTCTGAAACAAAGTCCCTGTCTCTCCGTCTTGAACTGGCTTTTTCCTTCTTCCTTCACTTGCTAAGGACTCGACTTTTTCCCTGCCATGACTAGCCCACTACTGCTCGGTGGGAAACACGAGAGCCCTTTGTTTTAACTTCCAGCGTTGTAATCTCTCTTTCCCTGTGCCGCAGAACCCAGTTTGGCCCTTTTCTCCTAGATGTGTGAGTCGAGGGGCGGGCGGGGAGAGAGAAATTCCTGGAAGCACCTGTATTTCTCAGCTCGAAAGGTTAATCTTTCTCCGCACAGAAAAAGAAAAAAAAAAATCCCTAAAATAAAATAAAAAAAAAAAAGACACAATCCTCTCCGTCTAAAACCAGACCCCAGAGGACAGGAAAATATAAAATCCAGACCCTGCACTCATATCCTTTTACTGCTCTTCTCGGTGTGAACGTGTGAGTAGATGGTGTTTTACAAAGTTGTCTGAATTTCATGAAAGGCCGTTCCTGTGTTTATATGCGAAGGGAATTGCACTGTCTCGCTGACTGAAGCGCACCTTCGCCGATTGCTCTTTACCCGAGCAGTGGGACGCGGCGCTGGGAGCCCGAAGGCTTCGCACCGCAGCCTCACGCCCGGATTTTCGGATCAGCCCTGCGCGTCTCTCGCTGCCGAGGGAGGGCAAACACGCTCATTCTGGGGGCAGCACTCACTTTCTGCTTTTTTTTTTTATTTCCTCCCTGCAAACGTCCCCGAAGCCCAGGCGAGCCGCGGGCTGGCGGCGGCCACGTCTGGGGACGGTGATGGGATGGGAGCACCACGCACTCCGGGACCCGCCGCGGGTCCCCGCAGCCCCGTATCCCTACTGGAACATCACCACGGCCCACAGCCGCGCTCCCTCGGTTCCATGTGCTCTCTTTTTTGGGGGCAGCCTGCCTGGGAACGGGGCCGTCGCGCCCCGGCGCCCGGCCGCGGCACCAAAGAAGCAGCGGGCAAACGCCTTATCGGGGAGCTGTCGGAGAAAGATGCAGGCGGGTAGGCTGTAGGGTTAGAAAGGCATCGATGAAGGAAAAAAGTGAGCTCCATCTGGGCAGTGATTTTTGAAGAAGGCATCAAACATGCTTCTCTGCATGTTTGCAGCCCACGCAAGCCGGCTCTCTACGCTGCCCCCGTCGCCCTCTGCAGCAGCTGAGTCCCTGAGCATGGCCCGATTCACCCTGTCACCTGAACGAAGGGATTTGGCTCGTCAAAATTAAATTCATTCACAATCAGCCTGACGAAAATGCTTTCAGAGTAACATCCAGGAGATCATTTCCCCCGAGTTACCTATCAAGTGTTGCATACAAGATATATCTTTTAAATATATTGTTTTTTCCGATGATGAACTGAAAGGGAAACAGTTATTAAAACTGTGCGAGCACTCTGCTCATAATTACCCGGGGAGAGGGGAGGCAACGAGGCGCTAGTGGGGGACTCAAGAAAAGCGGGGCTTTAAAATCGCTATCCTTTAAAGTTTGCGTGGGTAAAGTCCCTTGGCGCCTTTTTCGCAATAAACAAATGCCTGTGTGTATATCCAGTCAGACATACATATTAATATAAATTTATATGTATATCCAAATACATATATACACATGCATGTATATCGTTTACACTATTCTATATTAAATATAGACATGCCTTGCGGTCCAGATTCTTTCAGTCATTCATGTTTGTAGATAAATTCAATTATTTAATTATTTCCTTTGGTGTTATCTTCTTTCATTCTATTCTTTTTTTCTTCTTTTTCCTCTTGCTTTTTTTTTTTTTTTTTTTTCCCCTTCCTTTCTCCTTCTTTCTCTTTTCTCAGTGGAAAGTGCACAGTAAGTGTGAAATATACATCATCGCCAGAGGAATTTGTCTTGAAAAGTCCTCTCAGCCCCCTGGTGTTCAAAGACTAAAGGATGATTATTGATTATTTCACTCGATCAGAGCCCGCATTAAACGCCAGGGGAACGGAGCGGACCGGCTGTGAGGGCCCGGCTCCCGCCCGCGGTACCCGCGGTTCGCCGGGGCCGGGGCTCCGCGGGCCGCCGCGCTCTCATCCGCGGAGAACGGGACGAGCCGAATGTCTCAAAGCCGCTTGGGCACGGCCCGTGCCCGCCTGCGCGCCCGCGGAACCCCGCGCAGCCGCTCCGCTCTTCCCTGCCCCGCGCTCGCGTTTCCTCCCGTCCGGCAGCCAAGCACCCGCGGTGTCCTGCAGCAGCGCGGCCGTGCCATCGGTGCTCAGCCTGGCAGCGACGGACCGCAGGGACACGCCTGAGATGTGTCAGTGCGTATATACAAATGTTTAGAGGCCGTATGTTTAGAACGATGGGCTCCTGGACATGCTTAGGTGTTCTCACCTCACTCATATACCCTGAAATCCACTATCTGTTCCATGGAAAGTTTCACTGAAGGGGCTGAAGGGAATGCTGAGGTGTGGGGCGGAGGCTGACAAACCCACTGTCGGGAGAGCACAGCGGAAGCATCAGTGCCAGGGTGTGGTGAGGGATGGAGCGAACGCCTCAGCATCCCACTACAAGCGCCCCGCTCCACGGAATGTGAGGGGTACGCCACATCCCTTCCCCCTGCCTGACCACAACTGCGTGGGTGACTGGGGTTCTCCCGGGGCTGTAGGTACCCCTGGCCTTTACTCCCCGAGATGCTACATCGGCGCAAACTTCCCCCCGTGCCTTGGAAAGGGTGAAGGATTAACTGGCGACTGCAAGCTCTCCAGAGCCACTGCTTCTTTGCCCAATGAAAAACAGAGAGAGGATCTTTTGTCTGTACAAATTGACTAGCAGTGAGAAAAGATAATACTGAACATGCTCCATTCATCTGGAGAGTGATGGTGCTGTTTAGCGAGGGGGGTTGTGGATGGCAAATAAAAGAGGAGCTTTGGAAAGCACCGTGACCTTGGGCTTTAATTTACAGCAAATTTTGTCTTGTATATGAACAGAAGATTAAGTATATTGTGGAAAACTTCAAAATGCATTTTAAATTTTATTATTTTTCTCTTCCTTTGGGCTGCAGACACTTGAATTCATGACAATCGAGAGGATTTTCTGTATGAATAAGAACATCAACAACCCCATTGTGTCCTGTCACAGAATCCTGGTATTTCTACATCCTCTCTGAGGTTCACTTTGAAACTTGGAGGAATGTGATCTGGGAATTAGGTTTTGGACCATTTTGCTTCCATTTTGCAAATGCAGAGATGCTAAAGTGAAACACACAGTGGTTTCTATTTCTTCCTCTCTGTAGGCATGTTTAACTCTCATTGACACTGATGTGAGTTATGCACATGTCTAAAGAGGAGAAGGGAGTCTTAGATCTTTTTCTCATCGTTTACATGAGATCAAAAGAAATCAAATAGAGTTAATGAAGGGCCAGATGGTGCTCTATTTGTGCTCTGGAAGAGCACAGTAGAAGAGAATGGGAAGGAATATCTGTAGTTTAACCTGGCAAAGAGGAGGAAAACTTACTATCTCATTTAACGGGCACTGAAGCAAGTATGCCGTATCTTCAGAAGTGGGAAAGGTTTGCTTGTTTTCTCTCTCTTTTGGATGCAAGGCTACGGTTGTTTTTGGAAGGCGTCGATTGAAGGGATTCCAGACTCTGAAATCATTCTCATTTTGTCTTTTTTGGAAACACAAATTTCTTTGGACTGGGCAATTCTTCAGGTTTTGCTTTTAAACCATAGCACATGGGTGCTCCTCTAGTCCATGGAAAATGTGTAATCTAAACTGCTATGAGGAGGCAGGGCTGCAGAAGTAGAAGAGCCTTTGATTTGGATCCTCACTGTGAGCAAGAGTTTGGCAGGAGAGGCACAGGATGCAGTAAACTTTACCAACTGTGCACACAGAATAACTCATATCCCAGAGGACAGAGACAGGGCTGGGGCCATCCTGTGCTGTTCCTCTGTGCCATCTCGTAGCCCTTGCATCTGGCTGGTAGGTTCATAGCACAAGCTGTCCCCAGGATCTTGAGGGAGGAGAACTGTAGCACTGGGCATAGCTAATGACAAATTACTTTTACCCTCACTGATGGTAGGACTATCCAAAAAGAGATGAAAAGCTTGTTTCCTCTGTAGACCTTACACTGATTCTGGCAGGCTCTTTCTGATATAGAATACCCCGAAGTGTCTAATTGGTAAATGTGAGGGAAAACAAAAGTTTTACAGAGGATTACCCCTGCCTATGATAATCTTGTAGGGATGAGTCTGTGGGGGCAGTAGAGGCCATCTTATTCTCTGTACATCCCATCTTTGTTTTAATGCATGACACACCTATTTGAGGATAACTTAGTACCGGACCACAGATTTCCAAACAGCTTGATGTCATGCATGGGTCTTGCATGATATTGTAATGCCAGTTGACCAAAAAAAAAAAAAAAAAAAGTCACTTTTGTGTTGTTCCCCAAGGCTTATTTTGTTGACAAAGTAGCTCTCTGGATTTGGATGTCTTTGCAGTTGAACTGAAGGCCTAGAGGCTATCCTGTTTTAAAAGCAATGGGAAGAGATGCAACTAACATCTGTACATTTGTTTAAGGATGCCGTAAGTTTTTTGTGTTTATGCTTTCTTCTCGGAAAATTCTATCAAGAGTACTTTAATAGCAGTACAGCCACATCCACTCTTTGCCCCCTGGTACAAACCTAACATTACAGCTGCAGCTGACATTATTTCCACCTGCTTTAAATGTGTTCATGTGCCTCTAATCCTGTGTGCAGCTTCACATTTGTACCCATTTCCTGTATTTTATAGGCACATGTGGTATGTCGAGGTTTGGAAATGTAAGCCCTCATTTTGTGCTGCTAGTTCTCTAACATTCATTTTCCCTGGCTGTACTCCTTGCTTAAAAAAAAAATCTAAAAAATCCAAACAAACAAAAAAAATCCCAAAAATACAACAAAACAAAAAACACCAAACCAAAACAATTATTTTTTCCCTCTTCAAACAAAACTTTGAAAACTTCCTTGCTAGTTTATATATCTAGCACTTTTATTGAGTGAGTGTGCAGTAATTTGGTGGGTTTACTAAGTAACTTGACAGTTAATGGGATACATCTGCAATAGATTCCAAAATAACTGGCTGCTTAGAAATATGGAAAAGACTAGAATTTTCACTCCTTTCTGTTCTTGTAAGAAATTCCTATCTGCTCCAGCTCCACAGAAGTCAAGATTCCATTAAAGATCCACGTATGCCAAGAGCTGCTACCAACAATAGTAAAACTAATTAGAGCTGACTCTTCCAAACTTTCTATTATATTAGAAAAATAGTATGTATTTTAATCTAAAGCATTTAAGAAGCCAAATTAAAAACACACAAAACCATGCATACACCTGGAGCTACACGGTGGCTTTATGAGGCTTGAGAGCATAAAAAACCCCTGAGCCATGAAAGAAAGAGCCCAGACTTCATTTTCCACAGACAAATCGGCTGCTTCACGTCAGTGACCCGTACTTGTGTGCGTACTTGCTCCTGTGCAAAGGAGAAGTGTAGCAACAGCAGTAATTCCTCAGCTGGGGCACCATGGCCCAGAAGGGCTGGAACTCTTTGGTGTTAGGGAGTGTAGATTCAGTCAATTGGGGATGGAAGTCTCTAAGAGGAAAACCTTAACAAGCAATCCCATATCCCTGGGAAAATTTCTGCATTTCCTAAACTAAGTTCTTCATGACAAAACAGGCAAAAGCTTTTCCACCCTTTACAGTAAGGTTGATTTTTAGGAATAGCCCTTACTTCAAGGAAGCCCATGGTAGTGTGAATCCATAGGAATGAACAGGATGGGAGAAGAAAACCAGACATTCATGCTGGAGGTACTAAGTTTGAATGTATGTATCTAGTGTCCTGTGGTTCCAGTGGGAATAAAGAAAAGGAAAAAGATGAAGGAAGCTGAACAGAACTCTCCTGTGCCTGGGTAATTTTCCCTGTGAGGGGCTTAGTTGATCTAATATCTTCACTGCAGCTTAATCAACTTTAATTTGCAAAATTTTAGACGGCTTCAGATAGATATTTCATGGTAACGAAGATGAAGAATATTGGTAAACAGCTGAAATGTCCCAATGCCCTTCATGACACTGATGTGTCTGGACTTGCAATGCGTGCATCACTTTTCATTTCTTGGGGTTAAAAAGTTGGTAAAAGGAAGATCCACCTCAGACTCCTTCTGCAATTTGTGAACAAATTCTCTATACTGCTTTGCCAAATGTTTAAAGCCCCAACATGTGTCTGTTTATTCATTAGAATTCAACAGAAGGGTAGGAACATAGTGCTAATGTTTATATTTCAGTTAAGGAATTCATTTATATTGCCTCACTTAAATGTATTCTCCTCACAGAAAATATAAGTCCAAAGTTGATTTATCAGGTTTAAATTTAAGAAAACTATATTGTCAGAACAACCACACATTCCTTTTTGCACCACTTTTGAAATCTGTTTCCTATTACCATCTCTGCATCAGACAAATGCAACCAAGTTATTTACAGGCTGTGAAAGATACTAAATCTTTTCTGAGTAATATTACACTGGATCACAAATTCTCACTTTTAATAATAATTGACAACAAACTAAAGTGAAGGATATTCACAATTAGTAACAACAGCACATAATGCTCTCCCCGTGTCTTGTATCTCCAAGACCCAATGCAGACGTAAGCTGCTGAAGTCTCATTAACATTTACTTTGGAAGGATGTTAAGTATTGTTATCTCCTGTTTACAGATGGTGAAAGAGGCTCAGTAGGATTGTGACTTGCCTAAAAAAACTTAGAACAGTTTAATTGCAGAAGCAAGACCAGAACTCTCCAGCTCTTGGCTCCTACTTGTGTGAGAGAGCGAAACACATTTTAAGAGCATCCTGTGACTTAGGAATGCCAGTTCCAGCACACACCAGGGCTTGAGCGGCGCTGGGGAAGTGCAGCTCCTCAGGGGCGCTTTGGGCTCCCAGCTCCCATTAACTTGGAGTGATTTTGGAGCTCTTGAAAACTCCTTTCAGTCCGTGGAGGGAAATGCACACCACCTGTGATTCATAGGAGCGGCGCACGGAGAGGCAGGGAAAGGCTGGGGGCGGCACCAGCTCCCCGCGCAGCTCAGCCGCGATTCAGAAGCTGAAGGGCCGAGCGCTGAGCCTGTGCTCCAGGGCCGAGGAGCCGGGGGAGCCGGCAGCAGCGCCGCCAGCTCTTCTCACTGACATGATTTTCTCGGGAGCAGAGCCAGGAAAGATCTAAAGACAGAACTCCAGCCCTCTAATAAATTTCAGCTTTGCCTTTGGGAGGAAGCCCTCCTTGCCTGGCCCCTTGTGCCTTGCCCCGACACCTTCAGGAGAAGGGAGCAGCTCAGGTGGATGCACATCCCCGGGCTTTCTTCCTGGCCAGCCTCTGCTGCCATGCTTGAATGGGAAAAGTGGGAGCAGGAGGATGGGCAGAGAGCAGTGGAAATCCTTGCAGAAGCAGATGTACCAGCAGTGTGTCTGTGCATGTGTGAGGGGAATGTAAGAGTGAGGAACCACAGTGCAGGTAGGGAAGCAGCCCCCAGGGGTTGGAAATGCAAAATGAGATAGAGCTGGGAGGCAGGAGCAGGCAGGGGGCAGATCTGGGGCAGGTGGAAAGGGGCAGGAAGCAGCACCTCTTGTTGTTAGATGGAGAAATGCACTGGTGCAAGGCATGCAGGTTGTCAAATGAAGCAAAGGCCAGGAGAATCCATCAACATCTAATGCCCAAAGACCATGACAACTATTCATGTCAGGACTGGGATTAGGATAGGAACTGGCTGTGCATCTCTCACCCACCTGCACACAGCCTTGCACCACCATGCACACCACAGCCTTTGGAGATGAGGAACTGAAAGGAATTCAGGCTCAAAGGAGGGATCAAAGTCTTCCCATATGCATGCAGGTATCTGGCAGTGTCTGTGCTTTGCTGTTACCCAATTTGTTAACTTTTTCCTCTGGCAATACCAGTGTACAACTGACTGGAAGCCTGGAATAAGAGTGGTTAGAGCTGAGGAGGAAGATTTCTTCATCATCAGGAAAGAGACTGGATGTATGAAGTTGATATTGCTTCCCCTAAACACTGCTGAGAAGGGAAATAAAACCTTGGATGAGGCAGAGGATGCTGAGGCACGTGCAGGGAGCTGGGTGAATGCCAGCTCTGGAGAAGGCAGAGCATCCCTGCAGCCTCAGAGGAGGTGCAGCCCTCCTTCAACAGCCAGATACTGAGCCTTGATTTTCATGGCAAGGTTTTAGACTTGCTTCCTTGGCTATGAGTTCTGGCCTTAGACAATGCTCAAAGGGATGCAGAAACCATTTACAGTACAGTCTCAAATTTGCATCTATGTTTGGAAATGCTCAACAGCTTCATCACATTAAAGCATTTTAGGAAGGTGTATAGCTAAGCAAATACTCACTGCTAAGAAGATCTTGAGGTAATTCTGAATAAGGAAGAAAGGCGTCCCTTATGTGGGAAAAACTACCAGGCCAGAGGATCAACTTTCTAGGCCAAATCCCATTAAATTCAAGGGAAAAACAACTTTTAGATGGCCTTGTGCCTACACTTAGAAATTTAATTGAATCTGGAATAGGTTATATAGACTGAGGGACTCACAGCATGAGATAAATTGTTCACTGCAGTGATGGCAAATGCAAGCAGTGAACTGGCCAGCTGGTTCTATCGGGTATAAAGGAAATCTAGTCAGGATAAATTAGGTAAAATATCTAGATGGTGGAATGTCACTCCAGGGGCCAGAATAGGGAAAGGATAAGGGTCTCTGAGAAAAAAAAGTTGCTTTTTAATGTCCTTTTTGCTTGAACATGTTAATGTCCCAGAGGGCTATTCTTTACATAATTCTATTTGCACAAGATGAAGGGGGTACCAGAGCTTTGCCAGCTTCATGTAGCTCATTGCAAAATCCTTGAAAATACTGTTTAAAAATATTTATGCAGCAAAAAAAAACTATTTCACACATTTTGAATCAGCAGCCAGGTTTTAAAATAAACCAATCTGTCCTCAGAAATTAAAAGAAGAAGAAATAAAGATCAAAATTCACAGTTGGTGTAAATTGCCAGACTTTCAGTGAAGTCAATGCATGGCTGCCAATTTAAACTAACAGAGAAACCAGTCCAGAAACCAAGAACGTGATTTTAAAAATTTTCAAAACAGAGTTTCCAAAACATTACGTGGCCACAGAGTACCTTGCAGAATGATAAAGTATGGGGTCACTCTCCAGGTACCCTAGGACAGACAATAATAAATGGCAGCACTAGGACTGAGGAATGTCAAATCTGTTAACACACAATGTTTAAAGAGTACCAATAAATAGCATGTGCCAATCAATAATTGCTTCTCTGTTAAAAATCTGACACAATAATGAGAGTTTTCTCATGCTAAAATAAATACTTAACCAAATCTGCTAAAGCTAATTTTTTTTTTTTTTACATTCTTGTTTTAAATGAATGAACAAATGAGATGTGGGCTCCTCTGTCTCTCCAGCAAATCACTTATTTGACCCATGGAAAACTTCATTCAGACAGGCTGTGTTTGGTGACATCTCCTCCGTAGCACTTTTTCAGGGCACTGTACAATTTTTAAAGGTATGTCTGAGAGCCAGAAGTTGGGAGCATGTACATCTTCTCTTCCTTCTGGATGTGAAAGGGTGATCTTGGAATCCTGGGAGGGAACATAAGCCAGTTGTTGGTTACCCTAAGCCATTAAAAGTCTCTCTTTCAGAGAAACGGTGACTGGAATATTCCCATTGAAAAACACACTGATGTTGATGCACAGATCAGATATTCTCTTACTTCTTCTGCAAGGGTCGCTATGACTGCTCTATCTTACCCTCTGCTTTATGTAACATCTTATAACTTTTCTTTCCAGCAGACTTCTTGAGCTTGCAAAAAGGAGGGTGAAACCTGCCCTCAGCACAAAAGATTGGGTATTTGAAGACAGGCATGGCTGGTGTGCACCTCATTCCAGGCCCATGGGTGCTATTATAATATTAGCATTACTGTCCCACAGTAATAACAAGAGTATATGTTTTATGAGAATTTCTAAAGGTCCAGAAAAAGCAGTCAGTGTTGGAAAGGGAACAGAAAGCTTTTTGGCTAAAAGTAACCCAGTGAATTTCAAGGCAGGCTCCTCAGAGCAGGGGCCGGGTCCCTCAGGTGACAGAACCTGGCATAGCTTTGCTGGGTTGATCAGGTCAATCTTGATGCATAAAGATTAAACAAGAACTGACTGTACTGAATTTTCATTTTGTTTACTCCAGTGGTTGCCACCAGGCAGTCCAGAGGGGCTTTGCAGGCCTCTGAGGGCATGGGAAAATCAGTGTGTTTAGCTTTCCTGGGCTGAGCACTGGGCTCAGCTGGAAGTGTGGACCTCGAGGTTAGCCTTACATCAACCGAGGTGGGCGCATAAGCCTACCCTCTGACTTCTGCCAGAGCTAAATTTAAATCCTTGATGGCTTAAGTGAGTTCTGTGGCAACACAGTGATGGATTTGAAGGAATGAGAGAGGAAAAAAAAAAAAAAAAAAAAAGGAAAACGCTCCCCAACAACAACAACAAAAAACAGGGAAAAAGAGAACACAGCTATGACATGTCAAAAATGGAGAAAACAAGGCACATTTGCAGTCAGCAGTTCAGAACATAGCCTAGAGGGGCACCAAAGACTTTGTGCCCTTGCTCTCAGCTGGGGAATGTCCACTTGGTGAGGAGCTTGCACCAGCCACAGCTTCCTGGCTGATGAGCAAATTACTTTGTCAAGCCTCTGAACTCTTCAGGGAAACAAAAATTTTGTTCTTATGTGTATGTGAGGTGCCTAGAAGAGGCAGGTCCTGATCACTAACAGAGACCTCTAAACATCAGCAAGACAGCTAATACTGAAGACCTGTTTTCTACGTCAAGGTCTCACACAGCCATATTGTCTTGGTTGACAGAAAGTGCTATTGTATTTCTGCACGAGAGGGCTGAGCCACATAAGTTTTACAGAAAAACATCCAGGGGGAAAAATTTATGTATTTGCCATGAAAAAATACCAATTCTTGTATTAAATTAACTTGGACTGCTTTATGTTACAGAAATAAATGCATCCCCATGGAAAAAGAATGCAAATATTTGCATTATTTGTAATGTCCTTAAACTATCTGGCTGCATGTGCACTGTATATTAAATGCATGCTTTGCAGTAATATGTTTGTTGCATACTGTTGGATAAAGTCTATTATTAATAGCGATTTGGTAGCTGCACAGTAAAAAAACTCAGCTTTCTAATTTGCCTTTATAATTTTATCTTTAGCTATAACTAGTAATTATAAGAAACATCTCTGTCCAAAACAGTCTCAAAGAAGTTTCTTAAGCACATCTTCACATTTAAAAAAGCTGTCCTGATAGAGTCCTTGTTTCATGGAGGGGAGGGGAGGGAGAGAAAAGGAAAGGGAAAAATAGAAAGAAAAAAGAAAAAAGAGAAAGAGGAAAGGACAACTCTTCTGCCAAAATAAACCAATTAGCTCATGGATTAAATGTTTCTTCAGAAAAATGTAAAGACAGGGAGTAATGTTCTCCTTTTTCTTGGAGGAAGTGTTAGGACACGAATTCTGTTTCTTGAAGTATAGATATTATTTGTTCTTTGGCAGCAGTCCTCTCAAAAATGTTGCTGGTGTTGCAAAATTTTAACTACAGGTCCAACACAGCACAAATGGTTTATAAGCGACAGATTTGGTCACTTGCAAAAGAGCCAGTTGGATTCCTGAATAGCATGAGCTACAGTCCAGTGCTGGATTCAGAAATGGTCTGGGAACTATAGGTCTGGTGGACAGGTAGATTCAGCTTTTAATAATACCTAGAAACTATAATGTGCCATTTCCCCTTCTTAACAAAAGAAGAGTACCTATAATGTCCTAGCAAATGAGAATAAAGCGAGATAATTTCTCTATAATTTCCTTTCACTGACCCATTATTTTTTCTTTAGTGTCATTTCTTACCTCCTAGGAACAAATAACAGAAGAGATACTATAAAAGGAAAGCTAACTATGAAAAGCATTCCTAGAAATCTTGTCCTAATTACTGAAAAACAAAGATGGAAGTTATGAACCTGGAAAAAAATTGGAATATTAATATTATGGTGGTATACTTTATATTTTCTTATTACTTTTGTTTTAGATATACTTTAAGTTATATAATGCCTGGGTAGTAAGCTTTCAATTGAAAGTTCATTTTCTGATTTGATTTAATTTCTCATTTTCTTACCATTGTTATTACCAGATAGATGCAATACTTATTCTTCAAATTTGTCTGTTACTATTACTGTTATTTATAATTCTGTGTTTTATTATTGTGACTGAAATGTTCTAAGACTCATTAAAATCATTGTGATATTGAAGACAATTTTCTGGCATTACATTTGGTTCAGGATTCAAATGCTATTAATTTGGAAGGGGATTTCTGTACAGTCATCCCACCCACCTCATGAAATCAGTTTCAGAATTATTTTCTGATAATTCTTTACAGTCACTGGTCTGAGTAACAAAAAGACTTTGATAATGTACTATGGGACAAATCTTGCAGAGCAAAAGGAATGAGTTTAACTGATTTTGGTGGAGATATTACAAACGTCATCATGATTGAATGAATCTTCTAACAGGAACCAGCTGATTTTACAGACAAAAGTCCCGATCCTCACTTTGATAAATCTCTTCTTATTTGAATGAAGATTGCAGAATTGGACCCACATGGAACTTGGTCAGAGGCCAATAATGTGCTGTGAATGGAAACATTAGTTTGTGATTAGAAATCTGATTCTATTGTTGTGCAGATTTACTCAAGCTATTGTCCTATAAGAGTGAAAAAGGGCAAATGAGGTAAAAACCCTTTTCCCCCAATAAGAATTGCTTTTCATCCATGCTCACAAGACCCCTGTGTGCTTGTTTACTGCAACGGCCTGTTATGCATGAATGGCTGTATGCCTCATTTGCACTAAGATGGGAGCAATCTGAAAGTGCACATCCTGCTCCTATAAACTCCCCAGGAAGTCTGGGAATCTGGTTCAGATGCTGTCATCAAAATGTGCTTGCACATGGCAGTTAATGGTAGGTGCTCCAAAAGTATTCCCATGATCTCTGCAAGGAGGGGAATGCTCAGCTGGAAGATGATAGGACTTCCACTCTTGCACCTCAAAAAGTCCTTCTCAGTCACAGGATGACTTAGTAGAATTCTGGGTCAAGCTTGAAGAAGACAAAGTGTAATTAAATACTCTCCTGAGAGTTATAGGTCAAGTATTAAACATTGTGTAAGACTGTCAGCCCAAAAGCATTCTCTGCTATATGAAGATCTTGGAGGAATAGCTCAGCTCATGACATTTATGAGGAAATGTGAGTTTTTCAATTTTTTGTCTCCCATGGAACCAAAACTAGGAACAGATTCAGCTCTGCATCTATTCCCAAAGCTTAGCTCTCCACATTAAATGAGCTCTTGCTCTACGCTTTGGCAGCTTCCACCGACAAGGCGCAGTTGGATCCATCTCCACCGTTACTTTACAGATATTGCACTCATTGCTCACGCTGGATCACAAAACACATGGGACTCCAGCAACTGTGGAAGTACCATCAGGTATCTTTAGTCATTATATTATCCAACAATGACTGTAAACAGGCATTTTAGTTGTTTATCAAATCCTATCAGGATGGGGGGTTTATTGCTGAGTTCTGTCCAAATTGCTAGATTTGGATTTAGAAAGCATGCTGTGCTCATTAACATGCACTTAATTAGTAGCAGTGGTGAGTCTCTGGAAAAGCTACTGATGTTTAATAAGCCTTTGTGTCTGGCTTCTAGAAAGTATTAGGAGAAACGTGATAGATCAGATTCAGACAGCAGTGCATTACACATATTTCTTAGGAAACAGCTACTGTTGAAATGGAATCTTTATTAAGAAAGGACATAGCTGTGCTCCAAAATCCATCACAGGATTAACATTTACCACTCTGTTGTCAGATGTGTGCTGGAAAAAAAAGTGTGTTTTGGTACATATGAGGTCCTTAAGGGGAAAAGAAGCTATGCTGTGTAGAGCAGCTAGAGAAGGCTGCATTTAGTGGCATCCAAAATAGAAGTTTGTTGGGTCAAACAAATCTCTGGCTTATTCTCAGGCAGCTGAGTAACCCCTTGTATTTTGTCCTGTCACTTCTCTCTCCCCACTCCAGAAGCTTAATTATGACGAAATTATTACGAGCATTTGACTTTCCCTCTTAAAAGAACCTGGATGCACCTGCACGAGGGTACCTTCTGTGGGTATTAGATATGAATTCTGAGCTGTCCTCAAGGAAGGACAGGTGTACAAATCCCCAAATTAAACACCCTGGGAAGCAGAAAGGAAAGTTTTATGTCCTTACCTGCCTACTACTTGAACTCATGAAGTTGTAAAGAATTCAGCTCCTAGGATTTTAAGTGCTTATTTCTGCCTCTTGTGTACATCCTAAATTTTAGGACATTCCTTTCACCATATTTACTTCCTAAAGAAGCTTTTGGAAGTGATATTATTCTTATATTGTAACTGTTTTGCAGAACGAATAAAGTTTGAATATGCGATAAAACGTCAATTATTTTTTAATAAACAAAATTTTGATTCTTAGACCAGCAACCTTAATGAATTATAGAGTTGTTGGCTTGCTAAACTATTATATTTTTCAAGCTTCCTATACTTGCTTTATGCTGCACATGTTTATATATATTTTCATACAAGACAACAATGACTTCTTGCTTTCTGTCGATCCACATAAGATTCTTTTGCCTTCCCTGTGTGGTGCCATTCTTTCTTCCTCTTCAGTTTTGGCTCTGCCTAATACTACAAGAACTAACATTTTTCTGATATCACTGTTTAAGCTGAAGAATAGCTGTACTGTTAACAAAATTCTTATGGATAGAAAAAAGAGGGGGAAGGTGGCAGTTGTCAAAAGCAATAAAAATGTGCTACAGAATCTTTGTACCAAAAGGTGATTGACATTATCAAAGTCCCTGAGAACTCTGCTTTACAGTTTAATATATTTAACAAAATTTATATATATACATATAAATATTTATATTCCAGGCTTTTGTTACTCTCTATGCAACCTTAACAGTAATAGAGTTTTATGTTTTAATTTCCTTAAAGTAAAGTCTTCTTTGGAACCCATGAATACTTCAGTGTTTTGGAAAGATCTAAATATATGTCAAATATCAGTTGAGACTTATGATTTTTTTTTATTCACTCAGCAATCATTTCATGTATTATTTTGAGAAACAGCACTATATGTTCTGTAAATAAAATGAAAAAAAAAAGTATTATCTGATAAGCTGAAATAGCTCTGTCTGTTGGTTAATTACCCAAATGCTAAAGAAAAGTTAGGCTAATGATTTCCAGACAGTTGTCATGCCATATCATGTTAAAGCAGCTGTTAACCATATGCACTACTGTAGTTCTGCTTATATTAACCATTATGAAATTTTCCTTGGGGAAAAATGCTCACGTGCTTGCAGAGAACCTCTGTGCCCTCTTTAAATGAAATAAGTTGGTTATTCTTAGAGCATGGCAAATAATTTGTAACAAATCACTTGGTGATTTTCTCCTGCTTGTGAATGGAGATTGTATTTTCCAAAGCCACCATGCACCCAAGGAGTTGAAGTCTGGGAGCTGCACTAGAGCAAAGGGAGCCCTAGGAGAGACTCCAAAACCAGCCCTGCTGCAGCAGTGCAGCGCTGATTCTGGCGGTCCTATGGCTTTGGGACACAAGGTCACATTTCCTCATGGCACTGCGCCCTGTTGTATCAACCCATCAGCTCATCTAAGGCTAACACAGGAATCCCTGACACTGCTGTTTTGCACAGGAGTGTGGACCTGGAGCGTGGTATGGTTTCATCTGACCTTTTCCTTTTTGTCTTTTTGAGAGGGGGAGACAGTGATCCATAAATTACTAGAGGCCTGCGGTGGTAAATATCACAGTGATAACCACCAAAGAAACAAGATCTATGGAGAGAGGCCATCTCTTTTATTAGGCTGACTAATATAATTGGAAAAAAAGAGATGAGCTTTCAGGTCAAAATTCCATTGTCAGGTCCAAGACAGAGGCCTGTTTTGAGGACTGCTTGTGGATGATAGTTCATTGTTTTGGGTTTTTTTGTTGTTTTTGTTTTTTTTTTTTTTTGTTTTGTTTTGTTTTGTTTTGTTTTGTTTAATTTCCCTTCTTGTTTAGAGCATAAGAAGACCATGTATTCTTTATAAGCACTGCCTCATTTTTCTTAAAACGTTAAAACTACAACACGATGTACATCTACTACCAGTTTGATGAATATATGTAATTTTATCTTCTCAAATTTGCAGAATAATTTATAATCGTGCATCATCCTAAAGAAAAGTACCTATATTAACTCAGGATGACATGACATTTACACTTATTTGAGGGATTTCTGAATTTGTTACAGCTGCTTTTGTGTCCTCAGTTGCATACACCTTCTGTGTGTATTCAGGCAAATGTTCAGGAAAATAAATGGAGTTCAAGATGAAAATTGTTTTATTGGATAAAGATCACAGAAATATTTTGTCTTACAATACCTACCCTGGTCACAGTGTGAATGATTCACATCTCGTCTCTCTGCCTCCTAATCCCAGATGTTAGAAGAAGCCAGCCGACAGGGATATCATGTAAGACATAAGTCATACTCCTTCTATTCAGTGTGTGTAAACTCTGGGTGTTGCATACAAAAAAGACATGGTGGGCACCAGAGGAGGACATTAAAAGTGGGCAAAGGTCTGAAATCACATCTTACAAATAACAGTTGAAGGGATTTAGATTGTTTAGTCCTCAGAAGAATCAAAAGGAATTGCAAAAATAGCTTCAGAATACATGAGGGTAGAAGCAAGAAGAAAGAAAAAAAAATTCCTTTGCCCTTTGTGCATAAAAAAACTAGGTAATTTAAACAAGGAAAAAATTATCTTAGGTAGCAGAAGAGTAAGAATATTGTTTCTGTTGTAATAAACAACAATTGAAATAGATTGTCTAGGGAAACTGTGAAGCCAAATTATCAAAGGGATGAAAGAGCAGGTTGGAAAAGCAAATGGTAAGAATGAGTACATGTAGTTATATGCCCTACCATGCAGGAGGTGGATCAGCTAGGTAACATCTTAGTGTGCCTTATAGGTGCCTTTTTTTCTGACTTTATGAGTGATAACTGTATGGTGATGGCAAAAAAAGGCACAAAAATTATACTCCAAAATAAGTTTTCTCTCTTCAGTCTGACTGCTTGACAGTGATTAAACAAAGGACTTTTTCCCTTTAAAAAACGGTCAGTGTTTTTAATCTCAAACCTGACTGTTGTGATATAGTGGTGTTATACTAGCACAGTTCAGTCACCCTCATAATGATCAGTAACTTAATTTCACAAGTGTATTATTAGATTATAGTAGAAGTAGATTATTGAACAGAAGGAGCCCACTGATTCAGTGCAGAGAAATATCCAGATGACAGGAGCTTCCACTGTGTCCTAGTGCATATTTCTGAGGCCAAACAATTTCTCTCAGCAATCCAACCACTTGCTCAGATATCTGTTCCTGCTTGTGACATATCTGAAAAATTATGCTTTGCAAAGAGACCAAACCTGCTCAGACAATGACAAACAATTTAAAAATAACTGCTCTGACTGGGTGTCCAAATTGCTGACAGAAACGAAATTTTCATATGTGCAACAAGCATGAAAGATGAAAGCCCTTCCCTGGTGCTGTTCTTCCGCTGAAGCCCTTAGTCTGACCTGTGGCCTCATGAGATGACCTGTGAGCAGAGAACAGGGAGAATATAAGAAAACAGTTCCTACTAAAGCTTATTTTCTGAAGGAAAGTCTGCCCAGATGTTTCAGTCATATTTTTTCATATTGCCTGCTAAAAAATCTGTTGAAGGTTAATAAAATGATCTGGAAAAACAGTAAATTTTGCCTTTTGGATACAGAAAAACTGTATTAATATTTCTAGTGCATATTTATACATTTTCTCTTTATATATTTGGGTCCACCCAGGGCAAAAACTGCAGGGGTGGGGAGAGCTGTGCATGTCTCATTCACACCCCTCCTTTCTTCAGTGTCCTATGGAGTCCAAAGGCTCTAAGGCCAAGAGTTTTGCTTCTGACTGCTCAACTTTTCTTGCTAGGTTGGAGCCCTGTACTCTCACCTTCAGCACCTCCTTTGGCACTCTTGCCTTCAGCACCAACTTTGTCACCTTGCATGTGAAGTATTTCATACCTAGGAAGAACTGAAAGTGTACTGGCACAGCGACTGCTTCACCCCATGAGCAGCTAGACTGTTAAACAATACTCTTGGCTGGACTAAGAGCTTTATCCGAGTAAAAATAATTCCCAGAACTCTATCCACATGTCTGTTGGTCCATTAGTCTTGCTTATCTCAGAAATTAGGCAGAGAGTTTTTTCAGATATTTCCCATGGGCAAAGAGCTCCGTATGATCAGATTATGCAGAGACACTGCTTTAAATGACCCTGATCCTGCAAAATTATGTGGGTTTTAATCCATTATCATGCCTTTTTCATAGTTTAATCTAAATAAAAATGTGGTCCAATCCTTTTCATCTTGTCCACCAAAGTCTTTACCAGTGCAATGCCTGCTATGGCTGCAGCACAATCCTGGCTGGAATAAGTCTTAATTAGCTGCCAATGATGTCATGTCGATGTCTGTGTTAAAGGCACAGGACTAAGTATTCAACCATATTTAATGTACTGTAGAAATTCCATTTAAGGATAGCATTAAGACGCTTCAGAGCCAATCTTGTATTTCTCCCGTAGTTGAGACGCTTGGCCTTCAGCCTTCTGACACTACCCCAGTTGTGCTATAATGGTCCAGAAATACACTGCCTGTTGTGTTTTATTGCTCATGTGAAAACTGTCCAATTCCTTGTCAGTTGACAAGGGAGGAGCGTTGCAGTGAAGGATTGCACAGCAGTGTGTCTGGGAGCGATGTTATTTCACACCAGCAGCAACCTTTCAGTGTTTGTGCGGCAGCCCAGCAGAGCCTTGGTTGCTCTTGCCATAGAGCAGAGAGCAAACCCCATTGTAGTCATTCTCTCTGCCAGAGAGACCAATTCATGCTGCCAAATATCTCCCCTCAACACATTTATTGAACGTTAAACCAGCAGAATAGCATTGAATGAAGTCCAGTAATTTTATAGGATATATTTTAGTCACTAGACTTTGAAGACTAGTCCAATGTTAATTATAAAGTTTCTGTGTCTGGATAACATATTGTTAACAGTTATTTTGTAAGTGCTAATGGCAAGATGGAAGATTTCCAATAGTTTTATTGAGGAAGTGGCAATTAAAATGTTGAGCACTGCAACATACATACAAAATAAAAATAATCCTGCATACACAGCACTTTGTGTCTAAAAAAAAAACCCTAAACCAGAAAAAACAGGGATGAATATTTTTTTTTTAAATAAATGCAACCATTTTATTTCTAAAAAGTTTTGCTTTTGGGAAAAAACCCAAACGTTGATTTACTTGCCAACTTCAAATGTCACAAGCCTTGAACAAGTTTGACATTGTTTAAAAGCACATCGTGAAACTATTAGAAAGCTAAGACAAGTTGCTATGTTATGTTTTTCCACACTCAAAGAGCAACAATATGTTCTCAGTTTGAGTAATTTCTTTTAGATTAAGGGAAACAAAACAAGAAAGAACAAAAGCAAAGTGTTCACGAGTGTATGGAACAATTTTTAATGCGTGACTGGAAAAAGGTGCTATGCAAGCACTGCCCCACAAGGTCAGCTGGGCACACTGATGCTCCCATGCCCACGTGCAATAACATAAAAAAAATTGCTACCTACAGCTCTGTGTATCAGCCATCAGTTAGCAAGTTCAACACAGATTTGCTTTGCAGAGCAAATGCCTACCACCTGCTGAAAAAAGGAGTCCTGGTGGGATCTAGAGTTAAGATGGGATTTGAGCAGCATGGGGCCTGGCTGCTAGTGTGAAGTTGGTCAGTGTGAGGCACTTAATCCCTGCAAACTGAGCAGGAGCTGGGTCTCCAGGCATTTGAGTGGGTTTAGGTTTGCTTGCAACATACCTGTTTTAATCTAAACCTGCTGAAACGGGCAGGTTTTAAGGCCCTTCCTTAATGCTTTTCCAGACAGCTCTGTTTCCAGACAGTGTGGTGAGGCTGGATTTCACATCCTCATCTGGGAGCCAAAAACCTCTCTGGGCTCCCAGGGCATGTCCTCAGCTCCCTTGCAGACCCAGAATTGTATTTTGGGGCTCCTGGGTAAGTTGTAGCAGAAGCCATTCAGCTTCCTTTAAAGTTCAAAGCTGTGATGCATCAGTGATGTCTGGCTGGACACAGAGGAAATATGCTAATGTACCATACTTATACGCTCTATATTCATATGCATTGAGATATAAAGTAGCTCAATCCTGCTGACCTCCTGTGAGAGCCAAATTCCTTTTCAATAAGCTTTTTTAAAAATACTACCTCTCCTCTGCAGTGCAAAGCTGTCTGAGTGCATCTTACAGAACATTGTTTGAGGGCTCAACGCCTCTGAGCACCAGGGAAGTTTGACTTCACATCTTGCATGATGTGTCTCAGCTGTACCTCTCATCCAGCAGTAGTCTTTTTGGTCCACAGCCCCATTTCTCACTAATTTTTTCAGGGAATAGGCACCATGAATACAAGGATTCTGGCAGGAGGAGGTTGTCTTCTCAGCTGCAATATCCAGGCCCTTTCAGAGTAGTGTACAACTTCCAGCTGACCTTTGGGCTGAGACTCATCCCACATCTGAATGACACCTCAAATATTTTTCTTGAAATTACTAATATGTCTGTTTTTAGATGCTGAATTTAGCCCCAGAGGAGATCCCTGGGCTTGCTCTCAGCAAGGGGTAGGCTAGTCCATAGCATGTGGTCTGGAGTCTCCTGGCAGCTCTCATGACCACCTCCTGCATAGAAAGGTGGGCAGATTTTGCTCCTAAGGGCCCTTGGCCCAAACTGAGCCACATGGACATGAAAATCTCACCTCTGCTTCTGCTGTTGTGGGGATCTGCAGGCACATCACCTGCTAAGCACGTGCTTCCTGAAGAATAGCTTTTAGCACCAGTCTCAGCAGGGCAGGTTTTGTGAGCACTGCTCAAGTTGATGAGTCCTGAACAGGGCAAGGAGGGGCTGTCCTGGGAGAAGAAGTCAGAGTGCCCTCAGAGGACACACTGTTGCTAGTCCCTGGGCTGCACAAAGGAACCAACTAGTATTAGCATTATATGGAAAACCCAGTAGTGATAAAAGAGCACTTTGGAGATCTTCAGCTGTAAAACCTGCCACAGATACTTTTCTAAATCAATCCAAGCTTTATGTATAACTTGATAAAAGATTTATTAGGTGAATGATAATAAATATGTTCAACTGAAAGGTAAGGAAAATAAAAGTAATATACCTGTAAATGGTCTGCTATGCTATACTGAGCTGAAAAAAGAAAAAAGAAAAAAAAAAATCACAAACACAAAACCAAAAATGGAGCAGGGTATCATGACTCTGTGTAAGGTCTATGGTAAAGAGCAGAATTGTCTGACTACTGATGCTCCATTTCTCCATTTGTTTCTCCAGGGTCTCTGTAAGCTTAAGAGTGGACTTTGAGGTGTTAGGTGTCAGCATTTGTGCTCTTGTTCACAAGAAGTCACAGTCAAACTGCAGCCCAAGATCAAAAGGCAGCAGACTCTGATCGGGAAACACAGACCAGTGGGGCAGATGCTGGATACCTTCTGTGGGTGGTTAAATAATCCATCTGGTAACTAATGGGACCCTGACACTGTGAATTACTGTTACTAAGAAAGTTAGGAACACCTGGAGAGAACACTGAAACTTTCCAGGAAATGGTTATACTGGTACGTTGGTGTGGCCTAAGTAGTGATTTAAAGGCAATGTGCTTGAAAGCATCCTTGCAGTACATTCTGAAAACTGTGCCAGGACTGACCTGCTGAATGAAGAGAGAAGACTCCAAGAGAAAAATTCACTATTCACAGACAGACTTCTCTACTGATCATGTTAGAATTTTTCACTGAGAATATTTCTGTCAATAGAGAATCATCTCCAGAAAAAGTCAGCAGTAATGAACATTTATTTTCATTATTCCATCACCTAAAAATGTCAGCAGTGTTCTTTATGACATGTCTCTTTGTCAAGACATAACTAATCTGTAGGGAGAGTAGTGAAAACACTTCACACCAAGTAAATGTTCATATGTGTGATCCATTAATGCAATTTCTTTATTATAACTACACTCTTCAAAGGCAGTCCATAATATCAAATAGGCTCATTAGAAAACAGTATGTCATTCCTGATTTGCTTCTGCTCATGGGCAAAAGGTTGAAGATGGGGGTTTTTTGTGTGTGTGTGTTCTGTATAGGGTTTGGGGTTTTTCTTTCCATTGGACTCCAGTTTAAAATGAAACAATGGTAGAACAGAGGTCAAGAACTTGGAAGAACTCATTCAAGCGGAACCAGGTACACCTCGATTCAATATCGATATTTCATATGTTCTGAGATTGTGGTTCAAACTACGAGATAGCAGAATACCATTTTTATAGCTTTCCATCTGTGAGAAATTATTTCTCAAAGCACTCTATATGAACAATCTAACAGATATTCATTTTTGAGATCATATATTCTGCTAAGTGGGATCTTTTTGATGCACAATCTGACTGTGATAGTAATTTGCAAACTAGAGAGAGAATTTTAGTGCCAGATTCATAAAATAAATGTCTTTCACACAAAGTTATTTTCCATGATACATTAACTCCTCCTTTTCCAGGTATTTGCAGGAAAGTAATATACTCAGTATTATATACTGATGGAGCAACGGAAGAATGGATCAATGCAATAATAATAAGAAGATGATAAAATTTATATTGAACATACCCTTTCTTTTAAAATATTTTCTTGTTTATTTCAGGGCATAAATACAAATTATTTGAGTTTGAGAACAGCTAAAACTCTTTGATGGTGCAGCACTAAAAGCATTTTGCATTGATGCTCTTATAAATATGATGCAGCTGTAGCAGATCACATACCTGGTATTTAAGGCATTTTGGAAATGCTGGAAATCAGTTTCCCCTACCCAGAATTCAGAAACTATCTGAGACTGCCTGTCTTGATGGGTCAGGCTGGAACCTGGAGCCTTGTTTTCTATGACCAACAGGACACTACCATGGCCACTGTATCCCATGCCACTATCTTTGATTTTCCAAATTTGATGAGCAGGAGCTGATGCAGAGCACAAATGAGTGGTGGTGGCCGTGGTTACCAATCTGTAGCTAGTCTTGCCACATACTTTTGGACCCACAGTGAGGATTCTTAACCTAGACTACAAGTGCTACCATACACTTGGTTGAATCTTACCATCCTTTTCCCGTGGTAACAAGAAATCTCCAATGTATTTGTAGAAGCCACATTGCTAACAGTTACTTCAGTCACATATGTCAGGGCTCAATTTGAAGCTCTGTGTCAGATGTTATGCAGAAGAATATGGAACCTGTGGATAAAACAACTTTTTCTGGCCTTATCATCTATGACCCTGTTGAATTACAGAACAGAATTGTATGGAGGTGTTAGCAACTGTTGCATTCACCGTCACCCTGCTTTTGTGGTTCTTCTCCGTTTATCTGCTCTAAAGCTTTTGTCATCCGCCTCTGTAGCCTCTCAGAATCTGGTATAAAAGGACAGTGACTAATATGTCTCATGGAGTCTTTTGCTCTTTTTCTTCCCTTGCTGCAGATACAGGTCTTGACTGACATATCAATTGACAGCTGCCTGTTACCCACCTCTGTTCTCTTGTTTCACACACTTGAATTTCATATGTTGAAATTTTGAAAGAGAAGAAATATTGCTCATGTTCTAAAGGTGACAAAGAGCTAAAGGGAGGTTTAGCTTTCACCTCCCCTAGTAAACTACTTCTACAGCAGGATCTCTTGACAACAAGGCCTATTTTATTTACTGTTTTGGATTTTGGTAGCTGTATTGACCTTAATGGTTCTTGGATACTTCAAAATAGAAGCAAAACATCAACAGTAACATCTAACAGCAAGCACTATATCAAATAATTAAGAACAAAAGCAATAGTGAATGAAAGTATCAGTTCACAGGAAGGAAGCCCTTGAGATGCTTATATTGCTACAGGAGAGAGTGGCTGTAGCCTTCAGGACCTGGAAGCCCTCCACCGCTGTTGTGTTAAATCTCAATTTTGAAGACTGATTTTTATTATTCTGAGAAAAAAAATCATAATATGGACATAAAGGAGATTTAATAGGGGTTCTTTGATAATGGCGTTGATATCCTAATGTTCATTCTTTTTCTGTCTGTCTAAAGATCCTTCTCCAGTGTGAGCATGGTGAGGGGTCTCAGGCAGTGCCTGCTGTATGCAAACATTTTATAAAAATGGCATCAGCTGGAGTGTGGGGGTGTGTGGAAGGGTTGAACATGGGCATGGCATTAAGCCCCAGGTCACATTTATAATTTAAAACTATGAGATCAGTGAGCTCCTTGAAGGAATAACTCCATCAGACAACAGAAGGAGCTTTACCCAAAACAGTCCCAACAATGGCAGCATTACTGGGTCCTAGGGCCTCCTTCAGCAGAAGGAAAGATACATTTTGAAATGCTTGGGGACACCTTTGATATTTCTCCTTCTCCAGATGACCAGACATCTGGAGGAAATAAATACGAGTCAGATAAGATCCAACTGTGAAACCCTTCATATAGATCTCCATTACAGCAATCTCTGAAACTTCTAATCTGAAGAGTCTACTTTGTTCAGTCTGAGAATAGAAATGAGCCAGGACTGAACAGCAGCACAGTGAAACACGCTTTGTAAATCTCAGGAAAGAACAAATAAGATAAAGAGAATTTTGTACAAACATTCAGCTCTGGAGAGGTTTGCTCCAGCCCCTAACTCTCCATTACAGAGAATTGCAGAGGTTTGGAATGGCACTACAAGTGCAATGTGTGGATGCACTGACATTTTCCAGTGGGGAATATTAAAAATGGAAAGAAATTAAAAACTCTTATGTCGGTTATAGCTTCAAACATTTTGACAAGATAAATACATGCAGAGTCCTTAGCAATGCTGTGCAATGTTTTTTTGAAATTTATACTCCCTAATGTACTTAGCGGGAGTTCAAACAGCAATCAGCCAAAACTCAATAGGTACACTCCATCAGAATAGATTTTCCTTATAGTTGCCCTCAAAGCAGCATAATTTCTCATTCTACTTGAAGCTGATTTAAATGCTGGGTCTGTGTCAATTATTTTTTATACCTTCTGTCTTTATTTTATAGCTTCTATGATACAACTGACCAGCTCACTGAAACATCTGTTGCAAGCAAAGGCAAAGAATACTAGAATCCTGCCAATGTTTAGATGATGACTTTGTCCCTTTTCTGCCATCATTGCCTCAGAGAGTGGCCTCAAATGCAGATTACACTATTCTGAAATGTTGTTGTGTTCATTTTGAGGAGCTGGGAATTCATTGTTCATTTAATATAAGTTGATCTTTGTTTGCTAAGTGTACAATTAAATTTACAGTATTTGATGGAGATCTGGGTGGCTTATAGCACCAACCTCTCACTTCTAAGCATAGAGTTAAAGTTCAGCCAGAGGTCTTGCATAATATGAGTTTTCAGGGATTTTAGCATAGTCCCCACTGGAGTGTTATCTACAACACAAACAACTATACATCATTTGGCAATTCAGGACAAAATTTGATTAGGAGACACTCTATTCTACCTAATTTTAATATATCGAAAAGTGTTCTCCCTTTGCACAGCAGTTATTTCTGGCAAGACCTGGAATTGTTAATGATGAAGAGGAGATTTGCCATACTACTAGCCTTCAAGCCTATCAAATTTGGCACTTCTCTTAACAAATCTATAGCATGATATTTCACCTAAAACATTTTATTGAAAGGTGACTGATCCAGTGCCAAGGAGATCTGAATCTCTTTCTCAGAAACAATCCTTTGGATTTCATTATGTTTTAGAGGTTTTATTTAATCCAACACTGCCTAGTGCCTTCAATGCCATATTTTCTAAACAACTTGTAGTGAATGACAGCATTTTATAGAACAATGTCTCTTCCTCAGCAAAACTATCGCACATTTTAATAATGGGCTTCATTTGGCCTAAGCCTGTGTCATAATTGTCCAGTCTAAGCAAGTTCCTCCTCGAGGAAATGGAATGGTCAACCTTTAGTGAGGGACTCCGATACCAACTTCCTGCAAAAATGCTCTCTTCAAGGTTGTCTCTTCACTGAGGCTATAACCTTAAATGCTGGAAGCATTCAAATCCAATTTGAAAACAATCCAAAAATCCATGATGCCAAAGAAGACACTGCTAAGAGAACATATTTTTGAAACAAAATTCTCCTAAACTGTAAAAATTCAGATGAACAATTTTCCTTTTTAAGGACTTGCATGAGGAAAAAAGTCTGTGGAGCATTACACTGTGGTGAATTTCCCCCAGTTTCTGATTGCAAAGGAGCTTTCTGCCAAGCAAAGTCACAGAGACTGATTTAAGCAAAATTCAGCTTCAATTGTGTGAGCAAAAGTGAGAGAAAGATTTTGCTTGGGCAAGGGCAGTTGAAAGGAGACAAACAGATCTTTAAACTGCCTTAAATTCCTGCACTTCTTCTCACCACTTTTGCTAAGTATAAGCTGTACGCCAACTTTTTAACTGTATTTTGAAATGTTTTAAATTGGATGTTAAAAACTTGGGACTTGTGAAGTCCTGCAGAACTTCAGTGCCTCTTCCCTGTGCACCTGCTGCTGCAAAAAAGGCAGCTAAAGCCCTAATCCTTCAACAAAACATTTCCATGCTTTTCCCCAAAGTTGTTGTCCCCTCTTTTTCCCTCCATATGTTCAAAGTTCTTCATATTTTACCTTCGAAGTCCTCCTAAATGTCATCCTTTTGCTATACGGCAGTTTGTAGCACACATTTAACCATCAGCTTTACTGTCAACTTTTCATATACCTTTTATTTTTTTTTTTTTTTTGTGGAACTGAATTGGCCAGCTTCTTGTTTTAAAGAGCTAATATTCATTGAATTAGATAAGTCTTCAATTTAGTTTTCTCATGAAAAGTAGTTCATCTCTTTCTGTTGGCTGTTAGCTGATCTCTGTAACAAGGCAAATGCAATTTGTTTCCTGAAGATTTGCTTCTTCTTTTCTGTTTCCTCTAATTCTGTCCACATGTATTATCACGTTGAACATCATATTTAGATGAACTGCCTAAGATGTTCTTGAGTTGGCATGTCATGCCTACCTACACACTATTCTCAGCATCTACCTGTGTCTGTCAATTGACAGAATCTCCACAACCATCAGTCCTCTTTAAAGACCAGTCCAGTTTTAGAGGAGTTCAAGAGATGGTTGTATGTCTCAGAGTTACAAAGTGCCTTAAACCATTGAAAATGTACCTTTCTAAACAGAGGAGGGAGAGCTCATTTAATACCTCCACCAAGAAATATGTAACAGATATTACATGGACAGTGGTGGTGGCCATATGATGCCTGATCCATCAGCGCTGGGCCAGCCACAATATCAAACACCAGGTAGGTACGGAAGAGCTATTAAACGGTAGAGGACAATAAAAAGTTGAGTATGCTGGAAAAGCTGTTAAGGTGCCCGGGACAATGCTTTTGGGAAAATGAAGTTTCTTTCGCTCCACTCTCATGAAACAAACTGTTTACTGTAACTGTCTCTACTAAACAGCCACTACTTGCTGCTTTTTGCTTCCATGTTTCCTTATTTTTATATTCTCCTCACATCTCATCTTTTCCATCTGACTGCTATGTAGTCTCCTACTCATACAGTCATATAAAGTCTAATATATGTTACAACCAGACATGGCTAATGATTTGTTTTCTTTTTTTATATATAAAAGTGATGGGGGAAGGTGGAGAATTCTTAGCTTGCAAAAGAACCAGATGAATTTACCAAAGCTGCCCATCCATTCCCAGCCAGCCTGGGGATATTGTATTCAAACAAGCCCTTCCAATATTTCACAGAGACAATTCCTTGACCACTGAGGTTTTACTAGCACACTAAAGAAAAACCACCTCCCTTCCACTGGTTTCCTCATCTCTACGAGTACAAAATCTAATTTTACACACTGACAAACTAGAAGGTTTTTTCCTTTTTCCTGCATCAAAGATAAAGAAGGCACATAACTGCCTGCAGACACTGAGCCTCATACAACATCATAGTGTAAAGCTTCATTACATTCAGGTGACTGACCAGTACAAGAGAGCACTTGCAGGTAACTTCTAATTTGTTTTGGTGGTCAAAACCATGAAACAAACTTTGGGCCAGGTGGCTTGTCTGCCTTGCAACAGCAAATCTGCCATCTCACAACTAGAGATTAAGCAGATCAACGCATTAGGAAAAGCTTTTTAGAAAAAAGGAGGTCACAATATAAGGAGAAAGAAACAGAGGCAGGAGCACAATTCAATATTATTTCAAGGAAGATGAGACCGAATATTGATAATCATTTGCAAAGGATACAACAAAAACTTCATAGCAGAAACATCCACTTCAAACAGAGACTGGAAGTCAGCCAAACCCCTAACCTGTCTGCGACAAATCATGGTTGTATAAGACATCCTCCAAATCATTGTAGAAACTAAAGAGGGGAGGGAGCAGAGCAGATGTTTGGAGGTCATTAACAGGAGCTCAGTTTTCCTTGCCTGGTGGCTACCTCTAGAGATATCTGATTCCCAGAAATTTCCTTGACCTCCAAACATCTGCTCTCTTCTCCTGTTTTCTTTACATCCGTACTGCAGAGAGCCTCATGCAGTCATAACCTTTTCAGTCCTTTCTTATAAAATATTTGTATCTCATTCCCCTAAATCATGAAGAAAAATATTTAACAGGTCTGGGGCTATCATCATTCATGGTAGAACCTTCATGTTCTTTGCAGTTGATGCTAAACTGTACTACTTGGCAACTTGGCACTTCTTTCCTTGCATGCTGCGAATATACACAAAAACTGTACAAATAAGCTAAGCTAGAGCATTTAGATCTTTTGATTTGAACACTTAGATACTTTCCTTATATTCTATACTTTGACATTTCTTTTTCAGCTGCTCTTTGTCAAGTCCTCAGACTCCATGAGAACTAGACATGCCCGAGACAGCTTTATTACTTTGCAAAACATGGGGGCCAAACACATATTTCCAAGTATATTGCTATTACTTTTCTTTCCTCTAATGGTCAAGCATATCTAGGGAAAGTTGTTGTGTACAATGAGCTCTGGTATTGCTCAGGAGTCCATTATCTGTAGCCATTTACAATGTTTTCCCCTGGGACAGTGATAGGCAAAGTCATTCTTCCATTTTGGATGCGTAGTACTGTATTTGTGCTTTGTATTGTCTTTAATTTTCCCATATCTCCCATTTTTAATTCAAATAAAAAATACATTACGTGTGCTACCATAAGCTTCCTTGCTAATCTTCTCACATCCTTCAGCACCCATATTTAGCAGATAGTAAGTTCCTTGTGTGATCACATATTCTAAACATCTCCTGCTTATTAATATAAGTTTCTAGAGTAAATATTTTCTCTATATTATCTAGTTTACTAGGAGGTTTTTTTAAAAATTCTTTTTTACTGAAGTGTTTTTTTAATCTGTTTCTGAGAAAGGTCTTTTTATCCCAGACATTTTGGACTCATTGTTCTCCATCCTTTGTTCACGTCCTTGCCAAGAAAAATGGGTTTTAGACTAAGGAACTGATTTTTCATCACTACAATCAATACACCTGCATCTACAGAAGGACCAAGTCCCTTTTTCATTATTTGTGTTCATGGGAAAACCTTGAGAGTTTAGATGTGAACAGGACCTTGGAATTAAAAACTACAATCTTTGCATAGGAGCCTAGCTCAGAGACTGTTGAGAGAGCTCAACAGTCAGCAGCCACCCCCAGCCTCCAGGCTATTTTGTGGTTTCTTCCTTCCTCTCTCACTCTGTTGATGTCCCTGGGGGGTCTCTCTGTGGCTGCATTTTCTTTTACTTGCTATTCACTAATATTGTTAAATGATATGTGCTCTTTTTTACCATCTCAGTGCTGAAATCTCATCAAACCTGTCTCTGCCCTATTGCCCTTCTGGAGTTCCTGCGCTCACTTCTTGGGACACTCGCACTTTTTGTTCAGCTCAGCTGTGCTGACATTGAGGAAGAAAGTTCTTCCTGAAAGAACTAGTGTGGAGTTTGGGGAGTCAAGGTTTGATTCTGCACTTCACCCCACCTTCCTGTGGGCAAGCCTTATTGTCCACTTAGCCTAATGAGAGGGAGTTGTCCACTCTTACAGGGATGAACACACACAGACATCCTTCTGGAGGGGAAATGATGGATTGAAGCTGAATTTGAACTGTTTTGAACTCTTTGGATGCTCTGGATCGGGACTGAGCAGTGTCAGTATTAGCCCCTGCTTTCCAGGGAGATAATACTTTCCTTTCAGCTGGGAGCAAAGCCCATACTCCCTTCAGGTTCAGCCCCATCCTCCCAAGGTAGTTTACTGCAGTTCATGTATCTTGAGCTGAATGCATAGATGATACACAGGCTCCAGCCGGCACAGAAAAGAGACATATCCCATCTCTATGGCTCAGGCCATCATATACACATCATTCTATATTCAAATCCCTTTGGTGGCTTCCCACTAGCTTCCACCAGCAGCCTGATGACACAGTCCTAATTTCTGATAAAATAATAACTCAGGTGCCAGCTACATCAGACTGGGGTTTGATCTCTAAATTACTGTGAAAGCTGCACTTTGGAGTTTCAGACTTACTGATGAAAGTGCAACAACAGCCAGGAGCAAGGAGATAAAGTCAACCTAATCTGAAAAATAAGCAATTTCCTAGCTGTTAATGGTAATTAAACATTTTAATACAGAAGAGCACAGACTTCAGTAAGCTTAGGTATGTTTCTGAAAAGCTTGACCATCTGGTGCCTCTGGCAACAAAATGAGTTGGGCCTAGCTTTGCAAAGGGAAGGACTTGGAGCAGGTTGGTTCCTCTGGTCACGTCATTCTCTGTCACTGTGAGAAGAGAAAGGAGTCTCACATTTGCCTTTCTTCATTAAGACAACAATTTAAATTATTCTTATGTTTCTGTGCAGCAGCCATCAAAAGACTGCTGATAGGTTACAATCTGGATAAAAGTTCGAAATATTGTAATTTTGTTTATGCTCTGAAGAAGTAAGGAGTCTGGCCTTTCCCTGTAGTGACTTTGTCTTTGTCAACCTGAGCCAGCCTCAACCAGATAGCTCCAGGACTGAAACAGCACAGAGCTTAGGAACGGTTTTTGGAATCTGGATAAATATTTGGTTAGCAGAGACAGAGTCCAAAGCTAGCAAGGGACATGCTGGGACAGGACAGATCAGCATGCTACAAGTGGTAGCAAGCATTTGGGAAAAGCTTGGCTGTTTAACTCACGGACTTGAGCGTCTCTAGGAGCACTAGGGTGAAGAATGGATTTTCATTTCTATTAGACTTCTAGAGAAGGTAGGACTTCTAGACATATCTTGTCTTTTTCTCTTCTTTGTGGTACTGGTTTTCCTACCAGAACATTTGAACATGTCCTGCCTAGTCATGTATCCACAGTACAGGGACCTCCAGACTGATGTTGGTCTCTGCTTGCAGTAATTTCTTGCATCAGTCTTTGCTTGAGACACATGCAACTGTCTGAGTGGACTGGAGCACCAATGAGAACAAAGTGAATCCTTACTGGTTTCTTGTGCCTTAAGTTTTATAGAAAGAGGAAGCTATGACTCAATTATGATTAAGAATCAAAGAGACATTTTTAAATCAAAGGTTAGGACTATCCAAAATATTCAGTGGTCTTGGGTGCTTCTTTTGGATATGTCGTCCTCTTTGCCCTTGGAGGTCAGGGTACGATTTACTGAAAGGATGGCTTGGACAGAACCTGTATTTCGAGGTCTTATCGGTGAGGGAGGCAGAAGGGAGCTGGCTGTGCTGCACGACAAGGCGCTGGCTGGAGGTGCTGGTGATCTGTGTGAGTGATAATGAGGTTAGGGCATGGTTCTGGAAGGTTCTGCATTTTGGAGGGGCCAGGGAAACAAGCTAAAGTAACTACTACATCTAGTGTGCTAAATTATGAGACCAGCAGAGAGAAGTCAGAAAGGGGAATGTCTGGGGAGCATGGGAGGAAGCATAGAACTTAAAGGACATGGAAGAGTCTTGTAAGCAGAGGGAATCTGATGCACTGTCTGGATCAAGGTGGGAATAGATGTAGGAGGACTGACAAGGCCAGGATCTTCAGGTCACTCAGGGTATTTGGGTGAGGGATAGAAATTAAGAATTTGGGTGTCTTGCTGTGGGTAGCCATTAGGCATTTGTCCATCTGGGAACTACTAGGAAAGACTAGGAAAGACCTCATTAGGGGGTGTACGCCCTCAGAAAATCTTTTCCCTCTCCCTTTCAGCTACATGTGCTTTGTGCTCATGACAACTGCTGCATTCTTTTCACTGCATTCAGGTGGGACAACCTTCCCCAAAAGCTTGGGCAGATCCAGACTCTGTCAGTCTTCAGGTAAAACTGGAGACTAAAATTAGAATTTAGATCCTTTCATCTGTTCCCAAAGTCACACACACTAAAACCTTCACTTTAATCAAGAAGTAGCTGCCATAAAGATACAGCAATTCCTGAAGACCTTTTTGGATAAGATTTCTGATGTTGAAAAATATGGAAATAAATTTTCAAAATGGAGTGATTCTACAGAAAATGTAGATCTTAATTTCTATATTACTATGGTTATACTGATATTTTTTTCTGGTTTAGGCACTGTCATTTTTTCCCCCTCTCTGTCTTGGTCACTTCTTGCTCATTTCTCTCTTTACATCATCTCACATATTGTCATCTCATTCAGAGTATCTAAGATCTAATAATTTTCTCTTTATTATAGAACTTCTATGCTACCTCCTTCTTGCATAAAAAATACAATCTCAAGAACTGATCTAGTTTTTTACTGAAGTACATGTATCCCCTCCTGATTTGTTTCTAAATTATTTCAGCTTTCAAAGCTGTATAACATTGGTCTTGTTTTGTATCATCTTCAGCCAGGCACTATTGGGCTATATTAGATTGCTTTATTGCTTTTCTTCACCGTCTAGTTCACATAGACACTTGTCTCACTCTATTTCAGTGTGAGAGAAAGTCTTCCTTCAGCTTCTCCACTGTGTATTCTTCCTCATATGCCCTCCATGGAATCCATCAGCTTCAGCCCTTTCAAAATTACTGTATTTTTTTCCCCTTCTAGCACAAGCTCAAGCCAGAGCAACCAGTAATACTTCCCTCTGATGGTTACATTCTGCATCATTAATGTGTACTGTTTTACTCTTCCATTTGTATTGCAACTGACTCTTCATGCCAGCATATGAGCCTCTTTGGATAAACAAATAGTCCCAGAATATAAGGGAACACAAAGTCCTCATTAAAAAAATGAAATGGTCATGTTCAAAAGAATGAAATCAGCTAATTAAGTCCTACAAAATCCAATTTTTTGAGCAAAGTTCCCCAGACCATTAATTTTTTAAAATCACAGTACTTTATGTTATGAAATATCTCAAGCCTTTGAATTTTCCCTTTAGCCACCATTATGTCATATTTCAAATTCCTGGCCCTCTTATTTAAGTCTTCAATAAGTTAAAGTGTTATTTTGAGTTTGTAACACTTTTCCTAAATATACAGTGAACATAAATCAAATATTCATCATATAATCATGATTTGAGTATATAACATTCCAGATAGGTTTCAGTCAATGGCTCAGTGTGGAAGAGGACACCAAAGATGAGTGACATTCCTCAAGGGTCAGTGTTGGAACCAGTGCTGTTTCACACCTTTGTCAGTGACAAGAACAGTGGTACTGAGTGCACCCTCAGCAGGTTTGCTGATGGCACCAAGCTACAAGGAGCAGTCAACACACTGGAGGGAAGGGATGTTATCCAGAGGGACCTGGACAGGCTAGAGAGAGAGAGAGAGTGAGAGTGGGTCTGAGTGAACACCATGAAGTTCAACAGAGCTGAGTGCAAGGTCCTGCTCCTGGGTCAGGGCAATCCCAAGCACAAACACAGACTGAGTGGAGAGCACCCAGAATGGGTTGAGAGCAGCCCTGAGGGGAGGGACTTGTGAGTGTTGGTTGATAAGAAGCTCATCATGTGTGCTTGTAGTCCAGACAGCCAAACATGTCCTGGGCTGCATCAAAAGAAGTGTGGCCAGCAGGCTGGGGGAAATGGCTCCTCACCTCTACTCTGCTCTTTTGAGTACTGCATCCATCTCTGGAGCCGCAGCATAAGAAGGATGTGGTCCTGCTGGAGGAAGTCCAGAGGAGTGGCCATGAGGATGATCAGAGGACTTGTGCTATGAGGGTAGGCTGAGAGAGCTGGAGTCATTCAGCCTGGAGAAGAGAAGGCTCCAAGGAGACCTTAGAGCAGCCTTGCCCTGGTTGGTAGGTACAATGCATGGGAACTCTTGGTCTCTAAGGATGCCAATGGATCTGTTCCCTTTTAAGTAGAATTTCTCCCCATTCACTACAGCTGTATTCTATATTTTATGTATACAGCCCAGAGCAAACCACTGTTATCATCAGTCGAACAGCATGTGAAGATAAAAAGAAAAATAAATTCATCCTCTGCATCCAGCAATTCAGATTTTCTCTACAAAGGGGTTATTTCCATTACTTTTTCTGTGTTTAATATAAGCACCACGACTGCAACCACATATGAGCAAATACACCAGCAGCACTTGGAGCAAGGGAAAAAGGGTGGATGTACTCCAAAGGTCACATTTCCACCAAACACACCCAGCTGAGTGCATTTCAAACCAGCTGGAACATCAAGTTAGTGTTCAGATCACCTCATAGGGTGTTACACATATGTGGCTTTTTCACTGTGTGCAAAAGTAGAGACACATACTCAGGAAGTGAAGTCTAATTTCTGCCATGTCTTAATTTATACTTACTGTCTTAATTTGCACTGAGTTTTTTGATCAGGTCAAGCACAGTGGGCACTGAAGACCTCCATCCATCTTATTTTTTCTACTTAATTCTGCAATTTTTTTCCTTAGAATCCTGCAGGATGAAAATTTCTCTCTTCAGATTTTTCTTTTTGGTGCTGAGGAGCTGAGATTGCTCAGCTGTGCCTACAAGCACAGTGGGAGCATCAGTGGGAGCACTCACAATTCAAGAACATAGAACAGAACCAAGACAAACACAATATAAAAAACCTCCTCTCCTCTCCTCTCCTCTCCTCTCCTCTCCTCTCCTCTCCTCTCCTCTCCTCTCCTCTCCTCTCCTCTCCTCTCCTCTCCTCTCCTCTCCTCTCCTCTCCTCTCCTCTCCTCTCCTCTCCTCTCCTCTCCTCTCCTCTCCTCTCCTCTCCTCTCCTCTCCTCTCCTCTCCTCTCCTCTCCTCTCCTCTCCTCTCCTCTCCTCTCCTCTCCTCTCCTCTCCTCTCCTCTCCTCTCCTCTCCTCTCCTCTCCTCTCCTCTCCTCTCCTCTCCTCTCCTCTCCTCTCCTCTCCTCTCCTCTCCTCTCCTCTCCTCTCCTCTCCTCTCCTCTCCTCTCCTCTCCTCTCCTCTCCTCTCCTCTCCTCTCCTCTCCTCTCCTCTCCTCTCCTCTCCTCTCCTCTCCTCTCCTCTCCTCTCCTCTCCTCTCCTCTCCTCTCCTCTCCTCTCCTCTCCTCTCCTCTCCTCTCCTCTCCTCTCCTCTCCTCTCCTCTCCTCTCCTCTCCTCTCCTCTCCTCTCCTCTCCTCTCCTCTCCTCTCCTCTCCTCTCCTCTCCTCTCCTCTCCTCTCCTCTCCTCTCCTCTCCTCTCCTCTCCTCTCCTCTCCTCTCCTCTCCTCTCCTCTCCTCTCCTCTCCTCTCCTCTCCTCTCCTCTCCTCTCCTCTCCTCTCCTCTCCTCTCCTCTCCTCTCCTCTCCTCTCCTCTCCTCTCCTCTCCTCTCCTCTCCTCTCCTCTCCTCTCCTCTCCTCTCCTCTCCTCTCCTCTCCTCTCCTCTCCTCTCCTCTCCTCTCCTCTCCTCTCCTCTCCTCTCCTCTCCTCTCCTCTCCTCTCCTCTCCTCTCCTCTCCTCTCCTCTCCTCTCCTCTCCTCTCCTCTCCTCTCCTCTCCTCTCCTCTCCTCTCCTCTCCTCTCCTCTCCTCTCCTCTCCTCTCCTCTCCTCTCCTCTCCTCTCCTCTCCTCTCCTCTCCTCTCCTCTCCTCTCCTCTCCTCTCCTCTCCTCTCCTCTCCTCTCCTCTCCTCTCCTCTCCTCTCCTCTCCTCTCCTCTCCTCTCCTCTCCTCTCCTCTCCTCTCCTCTCCTCTCCTCTCCTCTCCTCTCCTCTCCTCTCCTCTCCTCTCCTCTCCTCTCCTCTCCTCTCCTCTCCTCTCCTCTCCTCTCCTCTCCTCTCCTCTCCTCTCCTCTCCTCTCCTCTCCTCTCCTCTCCTCTCCTCTCCTCTCCTCTCCTCTCCTCTCCTCTCCTCTCCTCTCCTCTCCTCTCCTCTCCTCTCCTCTCCTCTCCTCTCCTCTCCTCTCCTCTCCTCTCCTCTCCTCTCCTCTCCTCTCCTCTCCTCTCCTCTCCTCTCCTCTCCTCTCCTCTCCTCTCCTCTCCTCTCCTCTCCTCTCCTCTCCTCTCCTCTCCTCTCCTCTCCTCTCCTCTCCTCTCCTCTCCTCTCCTCTCCTCTCCTCTCCTCTCCTCTCCTCTCCTCTCCTCTCCTCTCCTCTCCTCTCCTCTCCTCTCCTCTCCTCTCCTCTCCTCTCCTCTCCTCTCCTCTCCTCTCCTCTCCTCTCCTCTCCTCTCCTCTCCTCTCCTCTCCTCTCCTCTCCTCTCCTCTCCTCTCCTCTCCTCTCCTCTCCTCTCCTCTCCTCTCCTCTCCTCTCCTCTCCTCTCCTCTCCTCTCCTCTCCTCTCCTCTCCTCTCCTCTCCTCTCCTCTCCTCTCCTCTCCTCTCCTCTCCTCTCCTCTCCTCTCCTCTCCTCTCCTCTCCTCTCCTCTCCTCTCCTCTCCTCTCCTCTCCTCCTCCCCCTCCCCCTCTTCTCAGCTTAATTTCCTATTTCCACAGGTTCTTCACCCAGCTCCAGCCCCTTTTACTTCATATTCTCGAGGGGACATAAGATGACACAGTGACATAGCATAATTAGTATGAACTTGTGCCTAAGGAATGAAATGGGAATTCCATTGGCCCATGTGCATCCCCTTTTTCCACCAGCTCTACAATCCTGGATCTTGGTATGGTTGCAGTGTTCACATCCTTAAAAGCTACATGAAACTGGGAAAACTGAAGAGCTGTCAGAGCACTCTATTTAGAGTATTTATTCTCTCTGGTATCTGCAAGCAGCCTTCACTCATCCTTACTTACAGGAAAGATAAGAATGTTCTTTGGTTTCACCTGTCAAGGAACTTCAGGATCCTGGCTTGTATACACAGACCTGTTTAAATCATAATTTAGCCTGCTATGTGTTTAAATACATTCATATTGACACACACATGCAAAACTATATTTACACCTCCAAGTATATATTCTCTACAGGCTAAATATGTGCTGAATATACATTTAAAGGAAATTTGTTTGGAATGTTTGATGAATTAAGTTAGATTACCCAATTTCTGTGTTAGAAAGGAGAAAAAGAAAGGCAGATAGAACAGAGAACTTGGCTGTACTCACCTAAGAAAAAACGCCAATATTCGCCTTGATTTCAAGGCCAGATGGAACCAGTCATGATCCTTCAGGCTGATTTCCTGGGAAATGTCAACATTATGTTCATAACTCCAGGTTGAACTATTAAGTATGAATGCAGAAAAGCAGGGGGAGCATTCCTTGCATTGCTGGGAGGCAGAAGATAGGCTTGTCTCAGGTGAGCCATGGAGAAAAAGTAATAAAAGCCCATATGATAACTGTGTTACTCAGAAAACAAGCAGAACCATTTAAGCTGGCAGGGGTTTGCTCTGTACATGCTCCAACCTCCAAATGACCAGCATAGGAGGAGCCAGCACATCTTAAAACCATCTTTCCCTACAATACTATGGATTTAACTCGTCAGGTAAACTAAGAAGGAAAAGACAAAAGTATATATGGGGATGTTGGGAAATTCAATCTTAATGAAAGAAAGATCCAGCCAGTGAACAAAGTGAAAAGAAGCAAACAATTCAAACCACATCTTTGAAAACGTAATGGTAGATAATCTATTTTTGTTCTGCTTGAGAAGAGTGATGATATGATGGTCTAGATTAAAACAAAGAGATTACTGTAGGCTTATACTGGAGTCTCTCCCCAGTTATTGAAGTATCTAGAGGTGGGGAAGTACCTTAAACTTTAGGAGACTCCTGAGCTGCAGGAGGTGGTAGAGGCCATGTGCCTATTGGGGAGCATGGGAGTGGCAGGGAGATGGGGAGCAGGGCAGCTCTGAGCTTGCTCAGTCTTGTGTTAGAGGGATGTCAAGGAATGTGAGTGATATTTGGTGTCTTGAGCTCACCTTCAAACACATCTCAAGATACACGGCCCATCTACTGAGCTTTCTTCTTGCCTCCTCTGCCAAATCACATGCCCCAGCAATTCTGAATTGTTGTTTGCAGTTCACCTGGGGAGGAAGGAATGAAGGGATGATTGAATTAAGACTTACAGCTGGGTAACGCCTTTAAAAGTGACCTTCAATCTGTTTCTTAAAGTGAAAAACCACTGTCTCTTCTGTGCCTCTAAGCAGTGTCATTTTCTTGCAAAGCCAGGGACTTCCATTTGTGCCTCAGATACTTTTTCCTATTCCATGTTTGGGGAATAGGAACAATTTAGGGTTTTTGGTAATAGTTCATTAAGAAAAAGTGGAGTACAAGAAGAGTATGTTAGAGAGCAGACAGGGAATTTGAAGTGAGGTAAGTGAAAGGCACATGATAATTTACTGCCTCGTTCTGCAGAGTACCACATGGATGTCATCAGCATGTACGGATAGCTTAGTCCATGGATGTGCTAATGATGGCTTATGGCATCCCTGTCTGCTCATCCTCTTTTGCCTGTTGTCTCTCTCTGCTTTCAGATTATGCTGACAAAACAGTTCTTGCAGCAACACAAGATCAGGTGAGGGGTCTGGATTTGCAAAATTACTTCTTTTTTGTAAAAAAAAAAAAAAAAAAATTGAAAGTTTTTTTCCTGAAGCCATTTTCTTGACGTGTTTCACAGGCTTTCCCCACAAACAGCTGTCCTGGCAAAGCTACAGGGGCACTGTACTGCAGCTTGGAAACCAGGAGAAGAGCAGGGGATGGAATGAAACAGCAATACCTCCGGCCATTACTGCCACTGGGGACAAGACACTGCAGAGCTGCAGCCTTACGTTCTGCTTCCAGCTTGGCTCAGATTCACAGTGGGACTCTGGAAAGTTACTTGGCACTCCTGCACCGCAGTGCCTGGATTTCTTACGCTGTAAAATGGAATCACCAATGGTTACACAGCCTGGTGAAGATCTGAGGTGCACATGAGTACACTCTGTGAATGCATGAGGGATATGCTATGTTGCACACACATAAATTACATGTAAATTATGTGCTCTGCAAACATACCTGCACATACAATTTCTTTCCTATGGACTCTTTTTTTGTGTCAGAAGCAGGCTTATGGCCAGGAATGAACAGGACTACTTCTCTGGGAATATTGTTCAGTTGCTAATTTCACTACCGGAACTGTGTTGCTGCACAATCTGGCCTCCTTCCACAACAGCCTCTACTGAAAATAAAGGGGACTGATGAGCATATGGATAATGGTAAACATATGGAACGCAGGCAGTGCTATACATTAAAAGCCAGATCACATTAAAAGGTATTTAGTTGTTGGCAGCATAAGATCAGTGTAGGAAACATCATCTAACAGAGAAATCTCATACCAAAAGGTTTTATACTCTGACAGCATTTGGCATTTTTCTTTCACTTAACAGAAAAATAAAATAAAAAATGACTAATTCAAAGCAAGAGTAAAACATTTAAAAGTCTCAAATTAGTTTGTCATAACTGCAAAAATACTGGATCTTTGGTTTTGTTTATGTTGGAAAGTGGTTTCATTTCTGACTAGGTCACTTGATTTTCTTTTGAGTGTACATGAGACCTTTGACTCCTCAAAGGACACAAGAGACAAATTGAGTAATGTGATGTCATTGCCTCATTGCCTTGAGACTTCTCATAACACTAAATATATTAGTCACTCGCCTTGCCAGTACCAAGAGGGTAGAAAGAAAATCCAGTAAGATGATGGCATTATGTAGACGAACAACAATAATTATTCCCTGAGATAAATGTAATTTTCTCTTCATTATTTCCATCCTTTTTTGTGAAGCCCACAAAACCATATTTCACCTAGGTGTTATTTCTCACCCAAATATTTGTCTTCACTTTGCTGTTTATATTTTACATATAAAACCACCAAAATTTTCTAATCGGTAACATATTAATGTCCTTTAGAATGAAGTAGCCTAAAAACATGACTCTCACTTTTTACTAGGAATGGGGATTATTCAGTGTCAGGAAGTTACAAGAGGCTGAATATTTGGGAAAAATGGGTTGCTGGGCATTGCTGGAGTTTTCTCTTGCTGAGTGGGGAGGTATGAATGAAAGTATGGTTATACTTAGCAAATACCTGTTCACGCAATGACAGACCATCCATTTTTGTAAGACGCCCAGAAAGCTGCAAGATTTCTGTTTCTCTTTATAAAGAAAGTCGAAGTGTCAGATCCTTACTCCAGGGAAGTACAAAGTTGGATTTCAAATACTTATCTGTTGGGTAATGACAACATATTCTCACATGGGATGCCAATAAATATAAAGATGCAGAATTTTCTTCCCTTTAAGTTTTCATAGCTAGCACTCAAAAAAATGAGTAATTTTCCATACTGACATTGGGATTACTTCAAGCAGGCTTTTTGAGTGACTTTTGCTCCTGTTTTTAGTGCCACAAATTTTCTTGTGCAAGAGTTATTTTTCATTTTATCATGTGTTATTTTCAGTTCTATCACATGTAACACAAAATTTGTAATGAAGATTGCAGAAAGTGTGCTGGGATTCATCGGCTAGTACAGAACATACTTTTTTAAAATTCAAAGATTTATCACAATGTGTCAATGGCTAAAGACTACCTTAAAGGATAATTAACCATTTGCAAATTCTAAAAGCAATTCAATATGTCAGGACTTTTTTTTCAGAGATGCTTGAGGGAAAGAAATCCACTATGCAAACTGTTGTCCAGTAAATAAATTATGGTTGTAAGATCCCAGTTTCTGACAGGCCTAAAAGCTAAATAAAAGGTTGGTCAACCCTTCTAAAGATCTCTTCAATATAAATCAGCTTGAAGCACTATTTTGGTTTTACTGAGTCACTAGTGGAAAAATACCTTCAAAAAACCCTACCATTGAATACCTCACACTGGCTCCCTCAGTACTTCAGTGTCTGTGCTTAAGTGAGAAGTGACATGGCTCCACACAACTATGACTGCACTCAGAGGTATGTGTAGTTCAGAACAGCCAATTCTTAGAGACTTAAACCAATGAGGAATGAACTCCTTCAGCTGGAGCTGGTGCCTCCTCCACCCAAAACTAGAAAGCAAAACAAGCCTCCCCACCCTTATGGCTGTTGTATCTGAAGCTGAAGTAATGTAGAAAACATTATGTGTTCATAGGGAAGATAATGCTCATAAGTAATCGGTCATGAAACAGATATGATTTGATTAAAAAGGAAGGTGGAAAATCTTGTAGACCCTAGGACTAATGAACTCTTCTCTTTCCTCAAATCCTAAAATCTCATTCTTTCTCAAACAATAACTGTGTTCACTGTAACTTAATTTATGTAACCCTATATATTTTACAAGTCATTCAAAACTAAACAGAGGGTCAACAAAAGGACATTAGCATAGGGCCAATAATTTTATGTGGTCTGTAAAGTGATGTTAATGTGTGTGCTGAGCACTGCCAGCTCTCTTCAGACTCTCCCAATTTGTAAGGTGTGTCAGTGCCTAAGTCATCTTTGTGATTGAATTCCCTCCAGTCACTCTGTTGTACTGGGAAACTTAGAATTGGCCCTACACTCTAGACCTGTCTCACAAGTGTTAAATAAAGGGGAACACATCACCTCCTTTGACTGCTGATGATGCTCCCCTCTGCATGGCCCACTATGCTGTTGGTCTTTGCCAAAAGGGAATACTGCTGGCTTGTGCTGCTGGCACAATAGTGTCGGCCAGGATGTCCTGATCTTTTTCTGCAAAGTTGCTTACCAACCAAGTTGACCCTCAGACTCTCCTGGTGCATGGGGTTGTTCTTCCCCAAGGCCAAGATCTGGATTTTCTCCAGTCTGCTGAGATCTCACTGAATGGCAGCACAAACCTCGGTTGTATGAACAATTCCTCACAGTTTTGTAGCTTTAGCAAACTTGCTGAGGTGACACTCTGTCCCATCATCCAGGTCATTAATGAACAAGGAACCCTGCTGGGCCCAGAATCAACCCTTAGTGACCTCCACCTGGGTCTCTGGCACTCTTCACCAGCCCTTGAGCTAAGCAATTCAAACAGTTTTCAATCCTTCACTTAGGTTGCACGTCATCCTCCCAGTCAGTGGGGATATTATGATAAACTGTGTCAAAAGCCCTTTTACAATCAAGAGAAATAACATTCATACTCTTTCCTTATCCATCAAACTAGTCAAGTTATGATACAAGGCTGTCACATGTGTCAAGCATGATTTGTCCATAGAGTAGCAATAGCCCTTTCAAATAGCCCTTTTGTCCTCAATATTTTGAAAACATTTTCACTATTATTTGCCCCATCCTTTCTCTGGAGTACAGGTGACACTGACTGGCCTCACATCCTTTTCTTTGCCTTTCTTGAAGATGGCAAACGTATACTTTACTCCTTTCTCAGGAATCCCTGCCATTTGCCATAAATTTATTGCAGAAATTATCAAGGGTGGCCTTACAAGCAGATTGACCAGCTCCCTTAGCACTCATGTGTGTATCCCTATATGCACCATGAATGTGTCTATAGGCACAATGTGTTCAATGTGTTCAATATGTTCTTTAATCTGATCTTCCTCTACAGAGCAGGGTCCTCCTATTCATCTGGAAATTTATCCCTTAAAAACACCCTATCTAAAATCACAGAACATGCTCCCAGGTCTTTGCCTGGCAAGTTGAAGTTAGTTCTTCAATTCACTTCCAAGAAGAAACGTACATTGTATGTGCTACAATCTACTGATTTTTATCCAGGAATATTGCTTCAATACTTACATCAGGCTATGAAAAGACTAAAAAGAAAACCTTAATGTCCACCTTTATTTTGTGCATGACTACTTGAGCAAAAGGCTTTTTTTTTTTTTTTGCAGCCTAGCATCTCCCGTTGTTCTACTCAGATATTCATCTTGCACTGAGGTGCTTTCCAAGGAAATTTATGTTTGCAGTCAAGGCTTAAATTGCAGAGGCAGATTGGAAAGTAAGCCTTGAGCCTTACCAATTCTTTCTTGCCTTTCTCTTCTCAGAGATAATTTTGATGTTATAATGTGTGCTGTGTTCTGGGACACTGCAGGGAATGCTTTTCACTGGTTTCATCCTGCTGCACAGGCTATTACTTCCTTGTTAGTCTTCCCCTGCATGTGGTCTTTTCAGTTAACATCAGAATAGTACAGATATGAGATATCCATCCTCCAGGATTATTTTTAGGTGTAATATGCTCACATAGCTAAAAAGGGGTAGATGCCACAAGCAGAACAAATGTTCCAGAGGTATTTGGCCCAGATTCAGGCTTTTACTTGGGCTTCCTGAGTCTCATAGACATTAGGAATATAAGTATCTCTAACCCTGGTGTCCCAATGCATCAAAGGGCCAGTTCTCAAATAGTCCCCTAGTTGTGGTGCCCTTCCCACTTGGCTGCTGCTAGATTCAAGGAAGAGCCACTATTGGCAGAGGAACTTGTTCCAGCTCATCACCTGTAGCAAGCCACAAAGCTAAGAACAGATGAATCACTGAGATTGCTAAGTAATGAAATCACTGGCCTTGGAGAGAGGCTCCAGATGGCTCAGAAAGCAAATGTCCCAAACTGGGTTGCCAAAAGCACGTCATCCAGGTGCCCTGTTCCATATGTTGCTGGTTCCCAACTGAATGCCAAGCCCAGTGCTTCACTTCTGATTTTTATATCCCCATGCAGAGCCAGTCAAAGGGGCTGTTTCATTCATATTTTCTGCTTTATTAAATTGGCTGACTGTAGGGGTGATTAATCTTCCATTTAAACATTCTTATCCCTCTGCAATTCATCTAGAAAAATACATAGTAAAAAAAGAACTAAAAAAGCCTCCAAATACGAGATGGTTTTGTTGGGCTGATGGGATGCCCAGCCCTTAGTTCTGAGCAGTCTGAGAGCAGGGCAGGGAAGCAGTCCAGCTTGCAGGCCAATGCAGAATTTGGCATCCTAGACTGTAGTCTATTTAGTATTTCCCAGATTCCCTCTCTGGAGTCATGTTTGTTGGCTGCACTAGAAGATTTTATAATTCTGTCTAGCAAACCAGCAGATGTGAGTGGTTGTATGGCAGCCTGAGGACCAGAATCTTTGCTGAAGAGCTATAAATATTGGCAGTCTGAATCAATTCCAGTGGCAATTTGGAAAAAACTCAGTGATGACTCCTGTTTATATTATGTAGATCATTATTGATCAAAATTAGACAGTCCTACCAATGTTGGGTCATTATGTTGAAAAATGCTGTAAAGGCTTCTCAGTTCAACTGTTTCAATTTTTCTCAATTTCTTAACTTTAAACTATGTTATACTGCATATTTCCATTGTGACAAGAAAACATTTTATCTTCTCATTCCCAAATCCAAACCAAGAACTACATCTCCTAATGTGTTTTGTTTGGGTGATGGTATAGGGGTCACCAGCCAGCTTTCAGTTGAGGAGGTCATGGGCCAGCTTTCTTGCACAAGAATACATTGAAATTCAAAGTTATTCTACTGCAGTCTGTGGCATTTCACCACTGTAATAATGCAAAATTTGACCTTTTATGTCCTCTTTGCAGGACATGAGAAAAGTGTTCTGCTCCTTGGTCTTGAGTGTGGGATGCTTTTTTTAGCTGAGGAGGATACATACATAAGGTTTCTGTGGCTCAAGAGCTCTCCTCCATCTCTCATGTCTGTATGGTAAAGGAGGTGAGCACTACTGGGGGAAGCAACTGCCAAAGGGAATTGGGAAATTGAAGTTGATATTATGGAGGAATCTAAGCTCATGGATAAAATAAGTCCTATCAGAAGAAAAGCTTGCCTTCATTCCAAAGTACTAGGTGAAGAGGTGTGTCTGACTTAGAGAAAATAAAAAAATACTCAAATTTCCATGAGCAATAAGACAAAAACCAGACAGCATCTCTATACTTATGCCAGCTATTTCATTTTGGTAAAATATTTTTCTTATAAGAGGCCACTGAAGTGATCAAGAGAAATAAGAAATTTTCCTTTGTCTGAGGAGTCCTACCTATCCGCAAGGAAAAAGGTCTGGGCATAGACTTAGACTGGCTGGGAAATACAGCAAAATTTGTGTGAATACTCTCCCAAACATCTCCTATATGACTTTGAAGAGAATACCTATACTCCGAATCAAGACTGGATGGAGAAGTTAATTTTAACTATGTGCATCGATCCCAGGCATTTTAACCAAGGCTCAAAACACAATGATAATATTAACCTGTTGGCAGGTTCCTACCTAAATTAGATCTTTCAAAATCCATCTCTGTTTTCTTCAGTCATTATATGAATTTGAAGACCAGAATCCAAGGCCTTTTCTTCAAAGTGGCCAGTGGAGATTATTCAAAGAAAGAGATACTAGATAGAGCTTTTTAAATTGATACAGAAAACTCACCTTTGTGTTTGTCTGTAAAGGCAGAAGATGGGTTTCAGTTTATTCCTGCATTTTACTGGTTTTCATAGATGTTCTGGCCTGCCTCTGCACTCACTAGCACTCTGATGAAGACTTTTTCTGTTTTGTCAGCATTTATGATAATTGATTGGTTCTTTCCTCCTATCAGTTGATGCATAAGGACATAATTAATGACAGTTTGGTTATTAATCCTTCCAGAATAAAAAAAATGGAGAATCATCTTGTGAGCAGCTGAAAAGTAGAATGCATTTTCTCCTTTCACATATTCAAGAAGTAAAAGTAAAAGACAAAAATAGCTTCACATAGGCCTGTCCATCTCAAGGGTGTGTGTACTAGGAAATGCAGAGATGGAAGAACTTGAGTTTTATGAAACCTAGTAATATTGTAAACTGACATAGATCTAGAGACAATATACACCTATGACTTCTAAATAAAAATTTTGACACTTTTCAAGTTAAGGTGAAGCAGTTTCCCAAATTAGCAGTCCAGTCCCTTCTGTGGGACATTTACTGGAAACAGATATCAGTCCTTTCTAAGAAATACCGCATAAGAAACTACTAAAGCAGACATCATCAAGAAAAAATTTTCGAGTGATTTTTGTCTTATCCTTGGATGGAGAATGAATGCTGTGGTTGTTTAAAAATAATCTCAAAATAAGTAAGTTGTTGTATGGGAAAAGGTTCTCAAGTCAATGCTTGTTTCCAGGCCAACACAAATCCACAAACATTGTTTTTATCATAGAAACAAGATATCTTAGATCTAGACTCAGAACTCTCCATTTTTATACCCATTTATTGAAAATTAAGTACAATTAGGGCAACCAGTCATTTTTGTTTCAGAGAAATTTAAGACTTATTTCCGTGGGATTAAATCAATAAATCCTTGCTCAATGTCTGAGGATAATTCTAATGCAAAGCATCAACTGACATTGAAAGCTTAAGAGTCTTCAGTTCATGGCTGGCTTATCTGATTGACTTAGAGGAGAACCCATTCAGACAATCCAATTTTATGGAAAACTGTGTCTTTCCATGTTGAAGAGCAAAAAAAAATTAAAATGTTGATTTTTATAGGACTAGCATGACATTTGATGGTGAAGTCCAAAAACTTTTACTGGAATCTACTACAAGAAGACTGTATATCTAAATTTTCTCTTGCCTCAGCAATTCTTTTGCCTTCTTAAATGCTAGGATGGAGACAGATGGAGCTTGTAGCACATTTGAACGTCACCAGAGTCAGTCTATTTCAGAATAAGCATGGGGAAAGGGAAGCAGAGGGCCTTCAGAAGTAGGTCCACTGGGGAGTTTGCTGCTAGCACTTCCCTCCTTCTGTATTTCTGAGCTGATACCAGAACGGGAGGAGACTGGCGCTCAACATTAGACCTATGCCAATAAAAGCTGCATAAATCAAGAAAATCTTCACTTAACAGGATGATAAAAATTGTTACAGAATTCATCTTGAGGAAGAAAATTTAGTGTACAATAACATTAAATGAGCAAGGGCCAGTTTCAGGAAGAGGAAATAGCTTGTTGTTGCTTCGAGGTTGAATATGACTGAAGATCATAAATTAGTCTTGCTCCTGCTGCCTCTGTTGCCTATGCCACAGCCCATTAAAGCCAAGTTGGCTGCCTGAGAGTATATATAAGGAGGTAAATACTTCTGGAGAGGAAGATAAATTTTCTGACTCCCCATCCTTCACTTTCCCTGGCAGCACTCAGTACCATGAGCTAATTCTCCAGAGCTTTCCTGCTCTCTGTCCTAGGAGTAGTGCTTTTCCTTCCTACACCCACCCCATTGACTCAATTTCATTGACTCAAGTGGTCAGTTCTTGACTGGACAGACCTTTATACACAGAGCAATAACAATACAGTGACATTTGCACTGCTAAAAAAAGTAAGCTGTCCTTGCACCCAAGACTTTCAACCTTTACAGCTGAAATGTTCATGAGAGAAGCAGAGCTTCATATATGACTTTTCTACAGCCTTCTGGTTGTCATAGGGTCATAGAATAGTTTAGTTTGGAAGAAATTTCTGGACATTATCAAGTTCAAACTCTTGCTCAAATTTTGAGATTAGGTCCATTTCCAAAGCTGGATTAGGCTGTTTAGAGTGAGATCACTGAGTATTAAAAATGTTCAAGGAGATATTGGGCAGCCTTTTGGATGGTTTTACCATCCTCAGTGTGAACAAATTCACCTAATATTTAATGAGAATTTGCCATATTGTAATTTGTGCACATTGCCCCTCAACATTTTGCTGTCTACTGATGAGACAAGTCTGGCTGTTCTATCTTCAAATTACCTTCATCTTTTCTTCTGGACGCACCTAGATCAGCTTCTCCTTGTAACACTTCTAGTAAGCTCACACTTGGTAAATGATTCCTGTTTGTCTAATCTTTTCTTATGTTTTGGAGAACAGGTCAAAAAAGCAACTGGGAAAAGGTCTCTTTCCTATGGGATATGATTGATTTAAAAAACATTTAGAATTCTCACTGATTTAGACAGGAGGAAGGAAATCAGAGTTTAGAGTTAGACAGTTCTTCAAGACAGTTCTTCAAAACTTCAAGACAGTTTTTCTCACATAGATGTGTTTTATACTATCCTTTCCCATGGTTATTGCATGCCTTGTTATAAAGCACGTTGGTGAGCTGACCTTGCATTAACACTTGTTTCTGGAATCCACTGAGCAAGGAGCAAATATTTTTATATTTTGTGAGCACAGTACAAATCCCAGCAAACTCTGCAAGCACAGATTTCACAGGTACATGTTTTGCCTCAGGAAAGGGAAGTAGGCTTTCCCAAAGGGTGGCATAAATCCTTCAATGGGTACTGAAAAAAAAAGAAATAATAAAAATAAAAAGAATAAGCTCTCAACAGAAACCTTAAGGACTTTAGCTGACTTTGAGATCTATAGGAAAAGTTGCAATTATTCCTCATACACAGTGTATTAAGAAACATCAATGTCCCTCCTCCATTTCTACAGTGCCCAGGTTACAAGAATGAAAGGGTGCAAAGCTGAGAGGCACAGCGAGTGTCTGGCTCCAGACACAGAGCTGTCATCACTTATCATCACAGCTGGGAGATGACGAGACGGCTGAGGCGAGCTGAACCAGAAGGAGGTGGCAGCCAGGTGGCAATAGCTGGGCAAATAATGTCATGGTGGAGGAAAATGGCTTCTGACAAAAAAAAAAAAAAAAAAAAAAACCAAAAAAAAAAACCCCAAAAAAACCCCTGAAGCTTCCCTTTTGCTTCCTCAGAGTGAGGAATGGAAAAAAAGCCAGAATTGGCATAGTCTGAGCAGGGAAGGAACTCTGTGTGGGGAGTGGCACTGGCAGGAGCCCCAGGGCCACCAATGGGACTGGTGATGGAAGATGATTTTAGTTTTATGGATGGTGCCTGCCTCTGCTACAATGGGGGGCTATAAATTGAGGAAAGGAATACATGCACAGCTTCTGCCAGTAGAGGCTGGATCACGCTCAGAACCATTGTGTGGAGTGCTGTGCATTAGACCAGCTTTGGTCTCATTCAAGCAGCCTTAAGCCCGCTTGCATCACATCTATTAATGTGCAAGCCAGGAGTAAGCTGGTCCAATGTGTGCTCCAGGCACTCTGAAAGATCTCCTCTTAGAGGGTGCTTTACATTTACACACATGGGGGTACTTAAACAGAATCTTTTTTTGGTTTATGTGACCTTTTTATGTCAGTTTAACTTCAGTCCCTTTGCTCCTCTCTTTGCAAGTAAGTCGAGCATAATATAAGAAGACCAGAATCTCTCACAGTGTAAATTATGGGTGGGTGCAGTTGGCACTGCCTTCACCTCAGTTTTTAATATAGCTTCTTCAGTTAGCTATGGAAACAGTGTTTTTCCTAAGCTTGTCTGGCGAGCCTTACGCCCTAGTCTCTCTCCTCTTGCAGACACTGCTAAAGTTTCCACACTCAGAAAAGTTTGGAAATGTGTCTGTCCGGGAGGAAATCTTGCATCTCCTTGGGGCTGCTTTTCAAAAGCTTTCACCACAGCCGGAAGGAAAACCTTATACGCAAAAATAAAGCAAATTTCTTTTATTCTGAACATCAAAATGAATTAAGCATTGTGCTCTGTAGGCATCCATGAATTCACTGAAATATTTCTTTCCCATGAAAATGTAGTGGAATTAAAAAGCCAAATAAACACACATCAGAAATCTGTCCTTCACCTCTACCAGTTGCAAGCTTTAAAAGCTACAAAACAGAGTGGGGCCTTTCAGGGTTCACACTGAGAAGTTGTTGAAAAGTGTAACCAAGCATGACTAATGACTGCTGGGGTATTTGCATGGATTCTGTTTGTGAGCATCAAGTGTGTGAAACCAGATAATTTGAGAAAAAATCATAAGCAGCACAGACAGGAGCTAGGAATTTAAAAGGCGTGTTAAGTGGAGGATAATCACAGCAACACAACCAGTGTCTCCTGGTACCAGGCAGCTGCTTGGTTGCATCCAATGAGGAGGAGGGTACATTGTTTTCCTGCAAGAACTGATGTGCTTAGAAACCAAGGAGTAGTAAAAAGAAGATAATCAATACCATCTATTAATGCTACCTGAAAATTACAAAATGAGTATTTGGCAGTAACCTGCATTATGAGAGTTGTTAATTCCACTGGAAGATAAGACACATCACCAAAAGGTATACAGTATGTGTTGCTTAGTGCTCCAGTCTTCCCTCTATCATAAGCGCTCTGACACATAAAATAGAAATTCCAGAGATTTGTCAGGCTTTCACACACGCCCTGAGCAGCCATGTGACACCTTATGTCTGGTTGGAGTCAGTGAGAAGAGAGGTGTTCAGATACTGCTGTGAGCTGGACTCAGTCACAGGGCACCTTTAGAGAGTCACTGGGAGAATACCGTGAGGTCCTTGATCCTGTAGGTATATGGATATCAATCCTGTATATGGCCTCCATCAGCCCTCATCTGCATGACTCTCAGACTGTGCTGCACACATTTTTCTGTGCTTTCCCAAGGAGAGGAAACAGATGATTTTTGGGGCTGCCTGTCACTGGGTGTAAAAGCCAGAGATACCAAATTCAGAGAGGAAAGTGGAAGAAGGAGTGGCTTCTTGGGGAGGCTTGTCTCCAGGAACAGCTGAGGTGCTGGAGTGAATGGTTCATAGATCCTGCCCAAATTTAAGGCTCATGGCCTCACAGGGAAGGTGAGCTTGGCTTTCCCTGGGACCTGAAGCCCTGAGTCTTTCCTTGCCCTGTGCAGTGCTGCCTTCAGAAAATGCTGAGTTTCCAAAGTAACTCCTGCAATCCAGGAGTTCCCGGTCTTGCAGCTGTGTCAGACTTGCAGCCACATGTAACTGCTCAGCTGAGAAGGACTCACCCTCCCCCTTAGGTCTGTGCCAAGGTGTGGCAGGACTCCATTGAAGAAGATGAAGGACACTTTGCCTCACCATCCTTCTTCATGGGAAAGGGAAGCAGCTTTCCACCCTAGGAATGCTGGATCTCCAGCATCAGTGTAATTCTGCCTCAATAGCAAAATCAGGAAGAGAAGCCTGCACAGTGACCAACAGGAGGGACAGAATTTTGCATGTTGGGAGCTGTCAGGGGTACATAGCCACAGGGCTCACCCTGTCCTCCCTGGTAGGGGTGCAGCCCACAGGATAAAAGCCTGCTTCCATCTGTCCCTCCCTCCTGCTGCCATCTGGCACTGCATGGCTCTGCGGAGGATGAATCACTCCCCATTCCCTCTCTTTGTCAACAGCAGTGTCCAGCCAAAGAAGCACAAGGTTTTTTATCTCATGACAACTTCAGACAAGAAAGGTCAGAAGTGTTCTGGGATTATGAAAGAAAAAGATTCTCAGTTAAAACTTCTTTCTTTTTTATCATTATTTTTCCTGCTATCAGTGAGAGATATAGGCCAAAGGCTCTATGAATTCATACAGAATTGTCAGGAGGCAAATCTGTCTGCCTCAAAGGCATTATTTTACTGGACTGCTGTATGCACCCATCAGCACCTCCAAGAGTCTCTCAAGATTTCTTCCACTCTCATTTACTCTCCTTATTTAAAATTTCAAAGTGCATTTACCTTACAGGAAGGGGAGGGCAGGCGATCCATTTTTAGGCTGAATGTGATACCTCTAAATCTATTACAGAGACCACATTAAGGCAATACACAACAATGGCTCTTCCCAGAACTTAAATCCCATTCCTGTTGCCTTCCCACATCACCTGGGAGACAGCAATACCCACTTGGCGGGAGGGACAAGGGGAAGGAGGTACACCTTGCCTGTCAAAGACCTCCAGCCCAAAGGCACTATGGTATTACTGCAGATATTAAACATCCGGATCTAGAACTGGGTGATTGAGGTACCTTCTTGTATGCCCATGGTCTCAACCCAGGATATGTGGAATAATCTATGTAATTTTATTCCCCTTAGTGCTTCAGAGAAGTGCCAGTGACTGTAATACATGCTAACTGAATCTTAGCCACAGAAAAATATGTTTCTAATTTACAAATTCGGCAATTTTTCAATAAAAGTTGTTGCACTTTGTCTGATCTATTCTCAAAATACGGAAGTGCTTGAAGCATGACCACCTGCAATAACAGATTACTGTTCCCTAAAATATTGCCATACACCTACAATGTGGAGGCGTAAAGCTTCTCTAAAAAAGATCTTTGTTATTTTTTCTAAAAGAAAGAAATGATCCCAAAGTAAAGCTGGTTTTCAGCAGCCTCTCTGCTCCCCAATGCAACTGGCATCAAAGTCTAATGAAAACCTGTTTGCGGACACTGGATCTGATCCAAGGTACACTATTGGCATATTCTAGATCCCTTGGGACATGACTCATATAAAAAACACAAGGCTGTCATCAGATGGCTGGTGGCTCAAATAAATCAAATTTACTTTGAAAATTGAGGCATACCAAAATTTTATTAGGTGAAACTTTGGCATTTCTTATAGCCAACTTGCACATATATATTTTTATTACTTACAGCAGTTTAAAAGTATGCTACCAATCATATGCAAAACAAGACGCGATTGCAAACATACATTTTTTACTGGGTGGCAGGAGGAACTCTGTTGTTTTCTTTTAAAAGCCCTGAATAGTCCTGCGTGTTTGTTAAAGGTGGCACAGCAGAACGGGCCTCTGTGTTTATTTTCCTGCGAGTGGCTGGGCACACATCCTCTGTTTGTGGTCTGAAGCCCTGACTTCAAAGAACAGCTTCTCCTACGAATAATTACTCACTAAAACTATCAACTGCAATACAAAAATTACATATAATGCTTGCAACATATGTTTACAAGAAACAGGCATGTTTCTTGAGGGTTAAAGAGGGCCCTGATCGTCGGGCTTGAGAAGGTTGTTGCTGTGGCAGCCCACATGCAGGGGCAGAGCCTGGTCTTCGAAGGCCAGCCCAGCAGCTGCTCCTAGCTCGAGTGTAGGAAGCTGTGGAGGGACCCCTTCCCTGCACAAGAAGATTCGCCTGAACGTGAGGAAGAACTTCTTTACTGTGGAAGTGACCACACACTAGAACCAGGGAGGTTGTGGAGGTTCCTTCCCCAAGAGATGTTCAAGAACCATCTGGATGCAATCCTGGGCAATGTGCTCTAGGATGACCTTGCTTGAGCAAGAAGGTTGGACCAGATGACACCCTGTGGTCCCTCACAGCCTGTCCAGTTCTGTGATTCTGTGGTTCCTGTGCTCACACTCACAGAGGCTTGCTGATTGCTTCAACACCAAAGACACTATCAAACAGGGCAAGACAAAACTCTGATTCATCTAATTCCCCAGCAAATGAATTAAAATCAAGGAAAAGGCCATATTTTGGAGAAGATGACATGCTTTTGGAACTTATGATAGAAGCCAAATCCACAAATTAAAAGAGAATACATTAATTTTAAAAAAATCTCCTATATTTTGTTCTCTTCAGACAGAAGAACCAAACTCCCACTGACATTTCTAAACTTCGTTTATCCAAGAGAGCAGCCAGTTAGCCTCTCCTTTAAATTAATACTAAAAGGAGTAGAAAGTTGCAGATTTGGTCTAGTTTTCCCTCAAAATACAATGACAATCTATGGGAATATATTCAGATACAGTCTGAGAACGATGCTGGCTCTGCTCCAAGATAACTTAATTCACTGTGCAAACACACGGAAGGGGAAAATAATGGCACTGTAGATAAAAAACACGAGATTGCTGTATCTGACAGTGTGCAGCTTTGGGACCAAGATATTCTTGGCCAAATGCTGACACCCCTGTCGCACAAAAATGAGCTGCTGAGGTACTCAGGAGCTGGTTCCTGGGGAGTGCTGTGGTCTGGTGCTCCATCCTGCCGAAGAGTGGGGCTGCATGCTTGGAGGAGCTCACCCATGAATCAGGTGCTTCTCAACGTGGTGAGATTATTCCCAGGAAAGAACAAAGTGTAAATCAAATTTAGTCCGAAATATGAAACTCCATAGACCTTATTAAATATAGTGTTCAGTGGTAAAAACACAAGCATTTATAAGGAAGTGGGAGGGCACCATCTTGGCAGTGTGAGCTGAGCCCTTTCAGGAAAGGGCTGAGGGCAGAGGGTGCAATTCTTACAGATCCTCAGGATGATTTTAATTATCTTTCTTTCAAGTAAAAGCCACAAAACTCCATTTTATTTCCATGGGAAGAGCAAGGCCAGGGCTGACCTGCTGCTTCCAGAGTCTGCCATCACAAACCATCTGACCAGTTCTTCTATGAATCAGGAAACATTTTCCATTTACCATTTCTTCAGACAAAGGAATATTGCTGGAAGCTAACAAAAGTTACCTCTGCTATACAGCATTTAGAGCAAATTTAAAGCATGAATGTTCATGAAGCAACATCCTCTCATAAGATGTTCTTAATACAATGGGCTGTGAAGATTTTTCCAATGGAAATGTGAGGTCTGATCCAAAGCATTTGAAGAAACAGTTTCTTTGATATTAGTGGACTTTATTCTTAGCCCTTAATTCCCTATGTTGCTGGTGTTTGTTTAGTCTGGAGCTGGATGTAATAGCACTCCACAGACTTGAGAAATTTCTGCAAAATTCAGGCTTCTTCCCTTATCATGAATGGATACATACTTCCTCTTGAAATAACAGAAAACTGAGTCATTAAAAGAGACATCATCAGTATTTAGTCACTGAAAAGCAGTGTTGTGACTTAAAATTTATCCCCACAGATATTTGATCAGCTTCCAGGAAAAAAAAAAAAAAAAGGAAAAAGATAACAGAAATAATATGAACTTGCAAGTGAAGGAGAAATAAATTCTGGTAGCCTGTGGGTCTCTTGAGATAATCTCTTGTCACTTCAATCCACTACTTGAATATTTTCCAGTATTAGTGTTCTCCATCTTATTGTTTTTGTTGCTCTACATATTCCAACAATTTTATTCCCCCTAAATAAAATAAAAAAGTCATCAGGTCATAAAATGTTTCAACAATTTAATTTAAAAAATAATATTTACTGTCTGCACAATTTAAATTTGGCCTACTTTACATATGCAGGATGCAGACTTTAATTACATGATCACATAGTATTTTTCCCCGTGGGGTTGCAATATTTTCATTTGCAAGATAACTTTTTTGCCAAATCCTTAATTTTTGAGTGATTGACTCTGAGACTGGGAACAGAGTTGCAGCTGAGAAAAAGAAGATTGTCCTTGTTACCTAAATATCCCAGCATCTGTTTCTCAGATTTCACCTTGCAGCCATGACTTCCTTCCCAACTCACCTCCAATTCTCCTTCCTAAATCCTCTTCTGATCTATTCTTCCTTCCTTGTTTCCATCTCTCAGACCATGCCTTTTGCCTAAGTAGTCCCACATTTCCTTTCCATTTGCCGGTGATCCTACAGGGGACACCTTGCTGGCATAATGTGTCTCTTTCCTTCCCACCTGGCTGCACTAGGATCAGATCAGAGGAATTTCTCCCTCTTTTCCAGAAGGATTCCATGGCAGATGGCTGCAGGAGCACTGGTGGAGCCAGGGGAGTGGGGCAGAGGTGGGACAGGTTCATTGCCTGAGTGGTGACACCTGTGTGGGCTGAGAGCAATGTGAGCATGCTCAGCACCCTGCACTCTTTCAACTGATCCAGTAAAAACTTCCTGCCTACAGGAACAGCCTTTTTTCCAAAGCTTAGCTAGTCTGGGCAAGCTTTCACAGGAGCAGACCTGGCTCTAGTAGAAAGGCCACATAAGAGGGGATAGGTCACTCAGTGTGACAGTACTCACACTTCCTTTTTTTAAAAGGAAAAGGCACCACTTTCTTCAAGAGAAACAGAGCTGATTTTTTCCTAGTCCAGTCTTGTCTGTAGATATAGATATGAATATATTTTCTTCTGCTCGCTGCCTATGTGTTCAACTTTCTATTAGAGGATTGATCCAATCCCAGATGACAATTTAAAATATTCAGATCATAGTTTGGGAGAGTTGTTAGCAAAGTGGGATCTTCTGTTGGGATGTGTCAATATTCATAGCAAATGGCAGTACAGGTAGTCCTGCAATGTCACCCTAAACCCCACCCACACAGAGCCATTTGAGTCTAAGTATTGGCCCAAACTCCAGCCTTCCTCTCAGTCCGCTGTGGCAGTGATATCTGACAGCTGTGTCACATATGAATGAACAAAAAGAAGCCACCAGGAGACCCAGCTGCTAAGTTAACTTAGGGTGAATACTTCTAACATCCAGAGAAGAGGTGATGGGGCAGGCCCAGGGACAATCTCTACCTCCTGGCTCAGAGTAGGCATTAGGAAGTTCCTAATAAAGCATCGTCAATTCTTAAAAAAAATCAGCTTTCAGAGCCTGTAATATTGTGGGAGTATTGTTTGGAGGGAACGCTGTTTTATTTACAATCTTTTTTTCATAATTTTGAATTTCTCTTTGCTATGATTTACAAGCAGATGTTTCAGAAAGCTGTGTTTATGCTATGGTCTCCCAACTGTGAAATACTCACATAAAGTTCCTTGTCCAAGGCATGACATGTTCTACTAGACCTTGAAAATTGAAGCAGGGGGATGCAAGTTTCACAGAAAATAATAGAAAATTAGTAGAGGTGAAAAATTCACGTGCAGCTGAAAGCTGGGTCCACAAGGACCTCCAGCTCTGCAGAAAACCTGTCAGTCTCGGGTTTTTAGTCTAATTAAAGAGAAGCTGGAAGCTTTGGAAAAGTAATTTCTTTTCTACTTACATTGCTATTTCATAAACCAGACTTATTTCCTCAGCGCCAAATTGCATTTCAGAATGTGTCCCTGCTAAACAGAGTGAAATGGATTTCCATTTTTCATGACTGAACCATATTTTAGCTGAGGGGGAGGCAGAAGTTCCAGTACCATTTCCTGAAGTTAACAGCAGACCTGCCATTAATTTCAGTGTCCCAGGATTTAAGAAAAGAGATAACAGACCCTCAAATGGTTTTAAGTTCATTGAAATGTTAATCCAAAGTGAAGCATATGCCATTCAGTTAAGATGCACGTTTACACAGCTGAAGATGACAAGTTTAGTTTGACTGAAGACCGGAGGAGAAAACGATGCCTCCTCCTACATGATCTGCCCCCTGAAGAAAACATCTGCCTGCATGTTTAACCAGGAATGTGAACTGCTAATGTAATCTGACCTTTAGACAAAGGGAAGATCACTCCAATGCACAAATAGAGAAGAGGCTTGAATGCGATGTACTGTTGACTGTTCTCTGCATCTAGGGATAAAAACAAAATGAAAATATATAAAGGACTGAAGGACATGACTGCTTACTGTGTCAGGGCTTCCAGGCACTGAGGAGAAAATATGAGAGCTTAAGTTCAGCCTGGCATGATTCTTTGAAATGGTCTGAAGTGGATCCACTGATGTCTTTGTAGAAATAACAATGCATATCAGGGCTGTGAAATCTTGTTTCACAATCAAAATTGTGCAAGCTCCAATTTAGTTCAAGTATCAGCACTTTCTTTGAGCAGTAGGCTTTTGAGGGAAGGACTTTTTGTAATGTTCCTTTGAGATCAAAGAGCTTCCTAGGATCTGGTTGATTAAACTTAATAGTCAGTACAGTGTAAATGATGTGGCAGGTGTCACTAGCCTTCTGTCTGTTGAAAGAGCAAGAAATGTAAGAGATTAAATAGAATGGATAGGGCCCTTGTTTTTGGGGTAGATGGTGTAAGAAATAGTATAAATTTAGTTATTTTTCTGCTACTTAGTATCCAAAATACATTTTGAGGCATAATGAGGCATTTGAGAGAAGCACAGTCCCTCTCTTTGCATATTCAAGCAATGGCTATGCACAAACCCAGTGAAAACCAGAGGCACAAGTGAAAGACTTGGGTCCTGTGGCTGGCAAGCATGTTTTCCTACAGTGACACAATCCAGCCTTTCCATCATGAGACTCACTGCCTCAGCAATGGTTCACAAAATTATGTTCTTTGAGAATGTTCTTTCAGATCTATTCTTTTGAGTAGGAGAGTTAGTTCATTATCAATGTGATGTCAGAGAGACCGACTAGAATGACCCAGGCCCAAGCCATATAAAATTTCTGAGATCATCTGAGGCATTTGGCTTTAGAAGAGTCACTGGACAAAAGCTACCAGTTCTCTGTAGTCTTAGAGCTCTGTTCAAGCAGCCATCAGCAGCCCAGATCAATAGTCTTGGTAGGTCTGACAGGGCCTTCCTTGTCTCGTGAAGTGCACCCAGCACTTCACAGTCAAAATACTGCTATAGTATAAATTGTCTGGACATGTTCACTCTTCTCACAGTGACAAGCTACTCAATCATAACATAACTGTCTGATGGCCAAGGTTTTCTGTTCATTCTGGATGTATTACACTTGCATACACCTAGCATGGATTCTTTCACCACCACAACTCACAACTATTAACTTCCATATCATTAAACTCTGCCTAACTTCTGCTGCAGTGGTCATCAACTTCTCATTGAGGTCCTCCTGCATACTGAAAATGCTTCTTATCAGCCATCCTTCATCCACAGGAGCTGGGACCTCTTGCCTTGCTGGTGCAGCAGATGTGGGCAATCTGCCTTGTCCTATCCCAGCCGCTGGAACTTTGGAGCAGCACACTCTTGTGGGCTGGCTCTACCTCTATGACAGTAGTGGCTCTCACAGTACCAAACCATACACCCAGCTGCAGAGCTGGATATTGCCAACTGGTTTCTCAGGTAGGGCATAATCAGATTTATCATAACCAGATTTTTTTTTTTTTTTTTTTTTACATTCTCTGCAGCAACAAAGCAACAGTCACTGCAGCAAGGGTTTCCTTTGTGTGTGGTTTAGCACTGCTGAAGTCCAGATCCAGATATGCTTTTGAGCAGTCCCTGATGTGTTTATTGCAGTTACAAGCAGCAGACTGTGAAATGAGCTCTGCATTAAGGCTTGCTCCTTTAATTGCAAAGTCCAAACACCTCTTAATTGAGTGTAGAGCTGCTACGTTGTTCTCTAAAGTCTCCAGAATTTGATTTGGGATCCTTCGCTCTTCCCCTTCTGAGAAGGTGTTTCTTATTTTGTCTTTTTTTTTTTTTCAGTGTTTTGCTTGTGCTTGAACATGCTTTGAAGATTATTTACTACAAGAAGAAGGGAAAAGAATAGTCCAAGAGCTGCCTGTGATGTCTGCCTCACCAGCAGTTTATCTGCTGTAAAGATTACCAGATGCTGTCAGAGCATCCTGGTATTCTACCAGTTGTCTTCATTGCTGGAATAATTTGTAGCACAGAAGGGATCAAGTCAGCTTCATTCAGTCGCTGTTTTTTTAAAATGCCTTCAGTTTGCATTTTCCTTAGAGCATCATTAAACTCTTTTAAACTAGTAGTATTCTGTTAATTTCATTAACCCAGACACATACTCAGAAATTGCTTTTTCTATTTTTTATTTTTATGATTCAGTTTATGAAAAGAGAAATGCTTTGTGCTCACCAGTGACTTTTGGGACAGGCGATTTTGTAGAATTTCCACAGTCCCAGCAAATGCTTTGTCTGTGGGTTTAATAGGAGCTGTTAAACTACACAGCAGGTTGTACCTTTTAGCATCTATTACACTCAGTAAACCCAGCACATTTTTCCCATCAGTTACACTCTCTGTGATTATACACTGCTCCAGTCTCACTATAGGTGGGCCAGGCCTCCTCTGAGCAATTTAACAAGTCATTTTCCCGCCAACAGCCAGACATATTAATGCTTTTCAAAACACACACACACACGCTCACACACGCTCACACACATACACGCACACACTCACACTCACGCACACACAGGCACAGCCCTCAGCTGCTCCCTGCAGTCACTCCCTGGCATGGGATCAGGGTTCCACCTTCAAAGCCAGCAGCTGGAGCTGTGACACTTGGCCCAACATCTGCGCCATAAAGCGGCGCACGCCGCAGCCGCTCGCTCGCCACGCGCTGCACGGGAGCTCCCCAGCTCAGCCCGCAGCTCTGGGCACGGCAGCCAAGCCCCAGTACCCCTCCACACTAAAGCTGAGCGCCCTGCCGGTGTGTCCGTGGGGAGGGCTGATGCACTGCCACACCGTGCAACAGCACATTTCGACCATGGTTTGTGCCTCCTGCTGCTACAGCAGAGCTGGAACGACTCCCAGGTTAGAGGGAGTGAGCAGGGGAGTTTAGAGGGTTCCTGCCCTGTCCCACACAGCCTGCAGAGAGTAGGAAGGGCAGTTCATCCACTAAGAGCAATTGATCTTTCCAATTGATGACTATGTTGAAGAGGTGCAGCTGAGATTTTTCAGCAAATTACACAGAACGAGAAATACAAACTGCAGTGAACATCCCCTCTGAGGACATCCCAAGAAATTGAAGAAGAAATTCTTTGTTACTTTATCTGAGCTGTTCTTGGAAGATGGATAGTTGGCCTGTGCTGAAAGCCCATGCCTATGTCCTGATCTTGTTTATTTTGCTAGGAAAGGCATGGTCCTAATTTTTCTATTGATGACACTGGGATAACTAAGAGGTGTTTGAGAACATTAATGTAAAAAATTTTCTGTCCACTTCAAGTGAGCTTCTGGCTGCCTGCTGTTTCATATTAGTATAGCTGATAGGAAAATAAATGACTGATTTTAAAAAGCAGGCATTTCAAGCTTTACTGCACCCACTGATAGTCTCTCTTTTCATTGAATAGGTGGCTATTGAATCTTGCAGCTCACTTGCTTTTTACAGAGAAGTTTTTCTTAAACCTCAGTGAAATGTAGTGATCACTGCAGAGCAGCCTGGAAGGAGGTAATGCTACAACTTCATGTGAGGATGGTACAGGAAGGTCCTTGGAACTGGTGCTTAGCAGGACACCCTGCACTGAGCAGTCACGAACTGTGTAGAATATTCTTTCTGGAGGGAAAACTGATCTTTTAGAGGCTGGGTTTTCGCAAGGGAATTTTGGCAGTTACACTCTCATGATTCTCCGTGCTGAGAACTTTCATCTGCTACAATAAAAATAAGAGAAATTGGCATGTGGGATTTCCTAGTCCTGGAAAAAGCACAGAGTATGAAGCCTACAAGGCTAGTGCTAAGTGCCGCTGAAGTTTCTCCTTTCATCTCCTGGACACGATAAAGATGGTGAAAGTATTTTCATTTGTGCCTCTGGGCCAAAACCTGCGTGCTGAAGGACCGTCCTGATTTCCCATTAGCTTCAGTGAGATTTGGGGCTGGTAAGCAAAGGGGAATCTTACACTTGTCAAAAAGCACCTAAGGAGCAGAGGCGATCCTTTATGCAAGAACCTGATGAGAGCTAGACTTTTAAAGTGTTTTAGCACACTGAGGTACAGTGGGGAATGCATTTGTGAAACAATAGGTCTAGTAAATTGGAGACATCTTTCTGGTGGTTTTCTTTTTTTCTCTTTTCACCAGTTTCATTAGTTTCTGTTAAAACATTTAGCAGATGTTTAATTGACACATTCAGAAATAGCTTTCCAATCATGTATCACTTTAATTATCTGATGGTCTTTTCAGATCTCTCGTGGGTACTCCATTTTATTGAGATAAATTATTTGCTGCCTTTCAAGGTTCTCTACTTGAATTCTGCTTATCTTCTCATTACTTTTCCCATAGGAAGGCTTTGTAGGAAACTTGGGAGGGGAGAGAAGTATAGAAGACAGGACAGGGCTTCATGCTGCTTCAGCCACAACGGTCCATTTTTCAGATTTCATTTGAAAGTTGAAGTCTGAGTGCAATACGGTATTTTAATGAATCAGCAGTGTAACTCTGACCTAATAGGAAGTGTTTCATGATACATGTTACTTGGGATTTTGTGCCTGTGTGAACATCCTGTTCTCAGCTAAATATCCCAGAGCCATATTTGTGAGAGGAGCCTCTGACTATACATTCTTTTTCATGTTGTTTTCTTTTTTTTACATATATAATTTCTGGATTTAACAGAGACAGTGCAAACTTTATCAATGATAAAAAAAAAAATGACTAAGTCAATGATAAAGTTTCAATCCATGACAGTATAGACAGGATTTTCCACAAGGTAGAAAGTACTGGACTTTTGTTTTACAAAATCATATCTCTCCATCCCTAAAATACTTTAATGAAAGATTAAATGTTCAGCATCTCTGAAAAATTACCTTGCAAAAGCCTAAAATTCTATAAAGCACCATCACAACATATCTTTTAAAGATATGTTCTCTCTGTAACCTGCTTTCTAATGAGGATTAATACTGCAAAACTTTTGTCAATTGTGTTTGTGAAGCACAAAAATGCAGCCTTGTAGATGTCATGCTGTAAGGCATATCTCAGGACACCTTTAACCAGTCATGTTCCCCTAATTTCAGTAATGCTTCTTTCAGTAGCATTGCCATGTCTTTAAAACACTAACCTCTAGGGACAGGTTAAAAAAATAAGTTGCCAAAAGCTATTTAGAGGGATTATTTTTTTTCCTCCTTCCTCTGAAATAATTGAAGCTTTTTTTTTGAAGGTGATAATGTCACCAATCACATTCACAGTTCTGGTCACTGGGGGACATCCAGATCAACATTTTTCTAACACTTTGAGCCACACATCACTGTCCATGCTCTCCTCACCTCCCTAAATGTTTTCCTTGGGTTGTCATCTGTCCCTGTCATCAAATTTTCCATTGGAAATACTATACAGGTCTTCTGGTTTCACGGATCACCCATGTCACAGGGTTTACCCAGTCATTTGTGCCTCCATACATTTCTTTTGTGGAAGCATTACTCTAAATGCTTACAACTCAAATGAATGATCTTAATGATATTAACAACCTGTAAAATTAAAGTGCATGTTCAAGTGTCCACTTAGTGCTTGGCAACAGCTGAAAGATTTGGAGTCCTCTATGAGAATGCATGTTGATCTGGAGTGGCCTGGGGTTTTCTATTCTGTCTGGACTGAGAACAGGCTCTTAGAAGATGGATGGTATGATCTACTCCACAACATTGCTGCTGGAGATGGGGGAAAGCTTCAGGAGCATGACAGAAGTCTATTTTCCGTGGCAAGGTGATAATATCAGCTAAGCTGCATGCTGGTTAAACACGTGTAATCACCAATAGGTATTAAAAAACTAAATAAAATTAAAGATGGGGAGGTATAACAATAAAGAAATGAGTCTTTTCAAATTCTTACCACACCTGATATGTAGCATGCATTTTAGCAGATGATATAATTTACCCCTTATGACTGTGTTATAGATATATGTTAGATTTGCCTTCTTAAGAAAGGGATGTTAACAGCCTTGAATAAAATTGGGACAAATAGTGTAAACAGGATGGCATATAAAGTGTGATACAGTATGCAGAGGGCAAAGTATGTTTGAAGGTTAGCTTATTAATAAAACATGGCTGGCCTTGATTTAGTTTATAAGAAACTTAAGACATTTATCAACATCTGTCTGAACCCATTTCCAGTCTCTTTGGACTCTGTTGTGGATAAGCTGATTAATAAAAGATGATGCCTTAGGAAGGAAACTTAGATCTCTGCAAGCAATGACAAAAGAAAATTCAGTGCTTAATCTACATATGAAAGGAAACTGGGAAAGTAAACTAGTTTACCACTACATCCCAGGATGCCAATCTCTTATAACATTTCATCTGACTTAGTTTTGGCTGGAGTCTGGAAAAGTAAGAAAGAATTCCAAAAATTAAGTGTGGAATTAATTTGCAAGAAAGATCCTAGCGCTCACTTACAGAGACTCTGAAATCTAATCCCATTCCCTTGTGGCTTCCTCCCCTCAGTGTTTTTAACTTTGCAGCTTTCCATGTTTGTTTTTCATTTGTCTCCTTGATCCTTTAGTCTTTCCTTTCCCTTAGGCTAGAATAAAGTTCTAATACTAAACAAGTGCCACACTTTGCTTATTGATAGTAGTTGCCCAATAAAATGTTGCCCTCAGATGCCAATTAGTGAAATATGTTTCTCGTAATAACCAGTAATTTGTTTAATTTTCATGCATTCTTGCCTGATAGTCAGCCAAAGGGATGCACATGCATAGTTCCTGCATCTGGGACACAGAGACAGCCCAGCATAGCTGTATGGTGCAGGGTGCTCCCTGCACAGGCCTCTGGCACCACAGGTGGTACCCCTGCCTGGTGTCTAATAGTCAGGTATCACTGGCATCCAAGGAACCTCCTCCTAACTCCACAGCTTCACAAATTTATTCTGTTACATCACTGGTGTTTGGAAATTGGATTTTGCAACCCATCCTCCAAGCTCTCTCGCAAGCACAGTGCGAAAAACAGCCCCTGGAAGTAGCCTCTGGGGCTCTTCTGCCCTGCTTCAGTTTCACCAGGGTGCTGCTGAAAGGATCACGCCAATACAGTTTCACTACCTTTTCCTTTAAAAAAGGGTGGCTGCAGATGCCTTGCCTTCTGGGAATAATCTCTGGCCTGTCACAACCTTCAGACAGGAAGGGAAAAATCCCAGATTGAATATCCAGTTCAGTGTTTTAACATATGGGGAGGCAGCCAAACATCTCCCTCGTTAACACTTCCTGGCCTGGACTACACTCCCATGAGCACTGGGCATTTGAACTCATGTCTCACTTCCCAAGGGAGGCTGTGACAACTAGCAAAACGCTGAGGAAAGAAAAATATGTTTGGTGGTTCCACATTCAGCTCTGGAAAACATGCTGAGCTTGTCAGGGACAGCAGTAGCTTGAACTAGACAGGCCAGGAAAAAACCCTAAAACCCATAGGCTTACTATAATAAAAAGATATGCTGAGCCAGTGGGAACACTGAACTTTATGAAAGTTGGGAGGGGAATGACATTTCTCTGCAGCCTGGAGAGAACCCATGAATGTCAGTGAAGGGGAATGTATGTTCCCACTTCATTTCATTCTTGCTGTAAGTCTTGCCTGAAGAGATTAACAGTGTCTTGTAACAAGACATTTTCCTATCTATTTATCTGAAGTTTTAAACTGAAAATTACACACAGTTGCAGGACAAATCCAAATTTTCTTGAATGGTCCACTGATAGGTTCAAATTTAAACCCTCTTTCTATGCCATCTGAGAACTGAAGACTGCTGCATATTTCTGCAGAATGGGAGATCAACTTTTGAAGGCTCATTTTATAAGGAAATATCTCTGGATGCCATTTTATCCCTGTAAATAAGAGTTTGTTCCTTGTTTTAAATGGCAATGAAAGCTACTTTAGATTAACTTGGATTTACACAGATTAAGCAGACACTGTGGAAAGGGCATGCTGAGCCAGATCCTACACTGGGTTGAATTGGCATGGTGCTCTCAAAGACAACAGAGTCACAATTAAGACCAGCTGAATATCTGACCCATTGCATTTAAAGACCATGTCAGAGACCACCTACCTTCTAACACAGCTTATAAACATGGTTGAAGACATTTAGAGCCTGTTATGCTAGCTGGAAATTCCCTATCTGATTTCTGCATCAACGAAAGTACCAAAACAAAGGCACTGAGTCCCACATCCACTTGTCATATTCAGTATATACATATTCTGAATCAAATATATGGAATCATGTATATCAAGGATTTGGGAGATTGTCCATGTAACTCAGATTCCAACTCACTCAGGATTCTGTTAAAAAACTGATTTATTAAGGAACAAATAGGGCAATGTAATTTTTTTAAACGCTGCTGTAATCACTCTTGGAGCACATCACGCCACGTGAGCAGATCCTTTGATAGCAAATACCGATAGCACATTCATGTTCCCTTTGTTGCAGGTTTGAATTACAGTCCAAGTATATTTCTCCACAGTCTAGAAGCAGAGGAGTTATATTGGCTCTTATTCTACATTCTTACCAGTCAAGATCATTCATTGATTCCTGGATGTGAGGATCAATGGTGGTGGCCATATGGCTTTGGAATGATCTGTTGTCTTTTCCATAATGGCATTGTGGCTTTGTGTTTCCCCAGCAGTGATTAATAGACACAAACATGCGTTATGCACATGTTGATAGATTTAGATGAACTTTGAATTTTCATGGCTTTCTTCTCTCTTCCCCCCTTCCCTCCCCCCTTTTTATTTTCAGGAGGTGGGGAGATGAAGAGTGATTCTGCATTGAGAAAGTGAGAACCAAGTCTTTAGCGAATATTCACCTCTTGAGGACATGGTGCGATTTGATCAGTAATAGATGACAGACACCCCATCTAGATGTCCAGGAATAATTATGATGCTTTCCCCAAGGAGGACTATCCAGCTGTCTAAGGGCCACTTGCAACAGACAATCCCACAGCGGAGAACAAACAGTGACTCCAAACACCTCTTGCTGCTGACTGTGTGAAAGGGATGTGCAGTGGCAAGCTAATCCCACCCTCGGATCCCCAGCAGCTCTAGCAACCAGGAGGTGCCACTCTGAGGGGAGCAGGTTTGCTTACCCTGCCAAAGCTAATGAAGGCCTTTTTCCTGAGGGACCAGAGATAGGATAGATGGATAGAACTCCTCCCATGCCATGGAACTGTTCACAGGAAGATGTAGGGTGAGCCACTGGAGTCAATACTTCTTGTGAACCTGGCATATACCAATAATGGACTAACAAGTCATGGCCTGTCCACTAGGCTGTTCTTGTCTACTTCCAAACTCAGATAAAAAAGCTGTTTGGTTAACCCTCTTATTAAAGGTTGAGGAAAAACTGTACAGCACTTAACACAGAGTCCAGGGAGGAGGGGGGAAGGGTGGGGCACAAGAAAAGCTATCACAGGAGTGTGCCCGAAGTAAGCCATAGCCTGTGTATTGCTGCTACAGGCTCTGGCAAAGTCATCTCATCTTGAACAAGAAATCAAATAGTCTTCCATAGAAATTCACAACTGAAGAGCCTGGATCAGGAGTCCCTGCCCATCCTGTGCAAAATTTCTTTTTCCTTCCTACCTTCTGGATTCATTAAAATGGTTGGAATCCATGAAAAAAAAAAAAAAAAGCAATACACAGTTTGTGTTGGTATGCCCTCAAGGGTTACCAATTTTTAATAAAAATTACATTTCTACATCTGCTACAATAAATGTTTGTGGTGCAGGTGATGGGTGGCTGGGAGACAACAGGGGAAGTCCCACATGCATTTGCTGTGCCCATTTGCTCTTCCCCTCTGGTCTTGTCACACCATTAGATGTCGGACACTGGGCTGGACAGGCCCTGCAACTCACCCTCTACAGCTGTTCTCATGTTTGTAAGTTATGGGACTTCAAGCCTTTCAAAAATCCAGAAAAAAAATGGCTTCTTGCCCAAGTACCATGTGGGTTTTGTTTTCATCTTCAAAAAAAAACAGATAAAATCCAAGATGTCTGCAAGAAGTAACAGAAGTTTTGCAAGAAAGCAACTTCTAGAGTGCATCAGATTCCAAGGGTTGTTGGTGAAGCATTATATGCACCTAAATGTTATGTTGGACAGTCTCTGAAGTGTTAAATACTGTGTGTGTTTAGAAACTCTCTCACTTCTGATCTTTTATGATAATACCCATAAACACTGGCAGCTCTTGGGTGTCTTGGAAAGTGTTTGTCTTTCAGCCCTAAAAAAAAGAAAAAGCATAGGAAATTCCTGGAATTATAGAAATATTCTGTTTCGGGTTGGAAATTTTCACAGGTTTCAGGAAACTCTAAATATAGCAATAGAAAATGTTATCCACATTTTTTTATTGAATTTGAGATTTTGGGGCTGGTACCACACAGGCATTTCTACTCAGAAAGCCTAAAGTCCTGTGCATTGAAAAACATTTTGACAGGAGTAAAAAATGCAACCAGAACATGGCAGTTGCCCAAAACAAGGCAAAGACCTATGAAACTTTTGGATTTTTTGTGACTTATTGAATGCAGATGGTCTGTTTGACTTAATAAAATGACGAGTATAACATTCAACTCACTCAACACCCTGCACACACTCTACTCCCAGTGACAGAATACTCTGGGAGTCAAGAAAGTGTCCGTGACAAAACTGGAAAATTACCTTTGGTCACCTCACAGCCAATGCTGATGTCTTTCTTTCCTTCTTATGGATATTGGGTAGGTTGGAGCAGAGCAGGGGACCGGACTTTAATACAATTCATAGGAAGGGAGATGACCCAGCTGCTACCCTGTTGTGCCAAAGGAGAAATTTGCCTGAAGGTATAAGGACAGAGGTGACAGATACACAGTAAATTAAGAGAAACCTTTAGATTATAGGATGAAATTAAGGAATATTTGCCTGTGAAATGTTCCCTTTGACCAAATTTGCGCTAATATCTCAGAAAAAATACTATTCTAACTACTTTAAGAGCACATAAAGGTATAGTTTTTCCTTCACCAGTTTTAAGTTCTAGTAGATGTAACTATTTACAGTGAGTAATGTGTTACAAGAATGTTCTAAATACCAATAAAATCTCACACTCTGGGATTAGGCTAGTGCACAGGCTTCTGGATGTCACATGGTGCCAGGAGAAGAAAGGTCAAAAATAGGACAATTTTACATTTTTCTCATTTTTTTTTTAAAGAGACGGTAATGTTTTGATGAGATATTCTGGTAGCTTCATGACCTCTATCCCAGACAGGAAAAATACAAAGCTTTCACATTAAATTGGAGTTTTTACAGTTTATAGAGAATACATTGAAGACACAAAAGTTTTCTTGGAACAATAACACAAGACTGCAACATGGAGACCAAAGAAGCTAGCTTAGAGGAAACAGCAGAGAAATTTGCAATATTTGGCACTTTCCCTGTGATATAAAATGCATGTTATTCTCATTTAGCTGAGAGCTGACTTGAACAATAGAAATGTTTGTTAATACATTCTGCTCTGCAGTGACTGTAAAAGTGTTTGCTGCATTTGCTTCTTAAAAGCTGTAGCTCTCTTATTTCACACCTTTCTCCAGATTATCTCTGCAGTATATTTATGTGGCAGTATTAGATTCAATTTACAAATTACAGCCTGCTGCAAAATGGAGCTGTTCTTTTCCCTAGAGGTACCAGTAACAGTTACATTAATCTTCTTTTAAAAAATTATTCAGGGGCTTTCAACATGCTGCCAAGAGCTCCCTCCCAGATTCTTTTGTAGTCCTGTTTTTAATTGTAAGAATATCTGCAGAAAATATAACATGCAAGGCCTGGATCCCAGTGGAACTCCATGCTGGCAGAGGTCCTGCAGTGAGCACCAGATGGGTGGATTTGGGTTTATTTTATCTCTTCCAGCTCAGTTCTGTGCATGGAACCTGACCTTGGGAGGTGGTTCATTGCTGGGTCACTGAGAAGGTCGTGGTGGGGCTCTAGTGGAAGGAGTGACTGCAGAGGCACTGACACTGAAAATGTAGAAAAAAGCCATGGCACCAAGTGCTCCACCCTGGGCATCTTGCACCTGTCTCTGCTTGTGCCACACTGCAGAGAGACCCAAGGCTGCTTGGAAAACTTCTTCAGGGGATGTTTGCACTGACTGTGAGGGGCATCACACCAACAGCTCCATGAGGGATTGCCTGGAGTGCCATGTCAGATCCCTGCTTATCAGGCACGCTCCCCAGGAGATGGCACCAGGTGCTGTGGTGCCAGCATTGGGAAGCCTCAAGCTGGGGGCAAGCGCAGTTTATGCCCCAGAGGACTTCACAGAGACAGTCCTCTCCCTGGTCCTTCTCCCTTTTCTCCAGCTGTGTGTTGATCTCCGTGGCCTAATGGCAGCCAACACATCCTTGGCTTTCCCAATAGCACTCTGGGGGCTGCTGAGCCTCCTGTCTAGCACTGAGAACCTGGTGTGAGCTGGCAGCAAGATGACCTCACCTGTGTTGGCTGGAGCCGAGACAGCTGTTTGGGTGAGGCATCATGGTCTGCTGAGCATGAGAGCTTGGATGAGTTGAAGTGATGGTCTATCCTGCTCTTCCTTTCGAAGGCAATGGCTTCTGCTGATGCCAGGACTTCAGCAACACAAGCAACAGCCTCATGGGAGCACAGAGATCCTGTGTCCTGGGTCAGGTAGTGTGATCAGGAGTAAAGCACCCAGTCAGCTCACTAGGAAGAAAAAAGGTACTTTTAAAAATCTGTTACAACAGCCTTACTGCTGGCATCTGGCTCTAGCATTGTAGGACTGCTCTGTCCAAAATCTCCTCCAGAAGACTTCCTATGGAAGCAGCTCCCAGGTGTTCGGGTGCTTTTGCCCAAGCCTGATTCATGTAAGCTCTGCCTCTTTAGAGCCTTTCCAACCTGAGCTGTAGCAACCAGCTTCTTCTCCCCCCATACACTGCATAGGGCAAAAGAGATTAAACCCCACATAAAACAAGAAATGCCTTCCATAAATTTACATGAGGTATAAAAACAACTTCTGTGAGTCCATTACTAAATGTTGATGGTTAAACTCCTAGTAATGAGACGTTATGAGACAGATGCATTCAATAAGTATCTCTGTTCTGGTGGATCAAAGCTGGAGGAAGTATGAGTATCATAAGATGCTGATGAAAAGTTTTCTGATCTAGCAGTAAACTGGGAGAATGAAAGTCTGCTTAGCTCTGTTCAATTCAGAAATGATGGATTAACTGTCCCCAAGACATCTTGAGGGACAGCTAAAGACCTTACTTTTTCTTTAGGTGGGTAGTGAATGCTATGGATATAATTTTAGAAAAAAAAAAAAAAAAGTGAGAGGGATGACTCAAATAAATGTAAGTTGACTACCCTAGCTTTCATTTGAGAGTGGCACACAGGAAATAATTGGTAATGAAGGCAGAAGTAAAAATCTCTGCCAAGTTACTTTAGGAAAGCTGGAGCTCATCAAGTCAACCTGATTTTATTCACAGAAAAATAATTTCAACAAATGAAAGTCTGACAAACCAGTCAACTGAGTGTAATATTCCAAGAAATAGCATTTTTTAAAGTAGCTACTGGACTTCAGCATGGATATTTTATGGACACCTATCAATGTGTGGCTACTTAGTTGAAGGGAAGTCACTTCTTTCTCCTTTTCACCCAACACAATCTTTATTTAAATCACAAATACCACAGAAATGACCACTAATACATTTTTCAGATGACACAGATTTGAAAGCAGTAGAGATGACAGTACTCCTGTGAGTGAAGGTGGTCTGGCTCACTTCATAAGCTCGGTGTGACCAAATGCAGCAAAATACAGGTTTGTGTTTAGAAATGAAAATATTTACAGAATGGGGCACTACATCACAGGAAGCAGAAAAGGAATGTGGAAATTGTTATAAATAATTGATTATCTATGAATGGGAAGGAGATATTCTGTCTATGTAAAGCAGGAGTAGGACCACTGTTGTAGTGACCACTGCAGTGGATGGAGAAGCCAAGGGAGGAATAGTTTATTCTTTATATAAGACACATTTAGTCCATGATTATTTCATGATGGATTACCCCAGAAAAATAGCTTCCAAACGCATTTCCATGAAACAGCAGAAGATCATGAAACTCCTCTGCTGGATCCTCCCTAAAGTCATGTTTTCTGGATTAGGTTCTAGGGGAAAGCAGTAGGGGTTGCAGCATTCTGAGGTGAGTTTCATGTTGGATACCTGCCTGTGTGCTGTGACGTCCTGCCTTGGCTAATAAATCGTGACCTGTGTGGTTATACTGGTCAAATGCTTTCTCAGCTAGAACAATTCCCAGAAAATCAGTGGACCCTTTTCACAGTGCCCATCTGACAAGCACCGGGTAGCACACAGATGGTTTAGATATAAAAAAGAATGCAGCATCAATGCTGAATGTGTGAAATGTTTCAATTATTCCTAAAACATTTTTAACGTGTTCCAGATTTATCAGGCAAAATGTTTAGGAAGTAATTGGAGTTTATTCTGTTTTTCATTTTAGTATGGTATATTATAATAAATGCACGTTCAAAGTACATTTTAGGTATCACAAAATATTTATAAAATGTTTATAGGTGCAAATCCCAAGGTCAATACAGTAGCTTCACTTTCCTGTTTGTTTACAGGAAAATCAATCAGTAAAACCTATGGCTTTTTGGCAGTCAGAATCCTTTTGCACCTGCAGTGGTAGTGGATAGCCTATTAGGTTAACTTACAAATATGATTAAACACTATTTGATTGCAGAAGTTCAAGTTAATTCACCCTTATATTACTGCTGGGAGTAATACAAAACTTCTAATGGCATTTCCAAAAAGATGTGTGTGTCTTAGTATCTGATCATTTTACTGGCATTTGCCCATTAAAAGACAAATTTGATAAATGTCTATCCCAAGTAATGCTAGTTAGGAAATAAAAAAGGAAAATGGTATAATATTCCCTGAAGTACACTTGGGCTTTTGCAATGAAAACTAATTGATCTGTTGCAAGCTTTGCTACCTGTCTTGAGAAATATTAGCAAGGCTTAGAAACACTGTCTACCAGGGAACCCGTGTCATTGGTTTTAAGACAAAAACAGAATGCTTTCTGTTGAGTGTCTTGATGTCCCTGGAGATTTCAAGGGAAAAAACAGCAACACATTTTCCTAGCTGAAGTCTGGAAAATATTGCACTTTGCAATTCCCCAGTTATGGTAAGTGAGCTCATTTTATTTTGGTGGTGGGGCTTTTTATATTTTATTTAGTTTGCTTGTTTGTTTCTGATTTTTTAAAAATAATTATATCTAAAGTTCCAGCCAAGCAAATCTTGAGACAGGAAAGTCTTGCATTAACGAGCAAGGATTCTGTGCATTTCTGCCAAGACTGATCTATCTGCTTCCATCCGTGCCCTGGATGTCAGGCTTGTTTAGACAGGCTTGTTTTCCTTTTCAGCTCAGTGAGTAGCAGTGGCAGTGGTGGGATGAGAAGAGGGACATATGCTGCTCTGGGAGCTGAGCTCTTTGCTGGTGCAGATACCCTTCCAGTGCCAGACTGGCAAAGAAGCAGCTGGTGACATCCACAGAAATAGCTTCAAACACACCTTTGACCCACAAATCCCATATTCCTACAATATGCCATCACAAACAAACATACTATCCTTTTTCCAATTAAAAATACGATGTTGTGTAGTTTCAACAGGTAGTAGACTACTCAAGAAAACACTGAAAGATTAAAGCTTTGTGAGTTTCCTTCTTCGTTGATCTCCTCTCCCCCCACCATACACTCTACCCTAAAAAAAAAAAAAAAAAAAAATTAAAAAAAAATTTAGGTCTGTTGCAATATTAACTCCAATAGCAAGCAAAATCTAGACATTCTGGGCCCACTCTCTCCTGCTGCTAGGTACATACTGACATTTCTTAAAGGAAAACAATTTCTGCAATTATGGTTTTCATTAAAGATCTATATTTTTACAAATGCTCTTCTGAAATATCATTTTGATCTGCTCTACACATTTATTTTATATATTTAATCTGCTGGAAGATCCTTATTGTCAGCCTTTCCTCTTACCCCTTCACACACCCCTTCTGCAGGTTCACTATCTGCTGGCTAGGAGGTAAGGAGAGCTGAGGATGGCAAATGACGTGATATGGGGAAGATGTTACACCTGAGATTAAAAATAGACTGTATCCATAAAGATCTGAGAGTTCTTGTTCACTTTGCATTACTCACAGACAGTAATGGCAAAAGCTTTAAAAAAAAATTTCAGAAAAAGGAGGTCAGTGGAACAAAATAGCAGTTGGGTTTATTTCTCAGTGTTAGTAACTCCAGATTCCAGCCCATGAAGCCAACAGGTGTAATGATATTGAGCGTGCCTGCATAAAAGTTAGTGACTAATGCAAAGAAGTTCACTATATTTATATTTTTCACCCTTTTTTATAATAGTTTATCTTCTACAATAAAGACAGGCTTTATATATGTACATTATGAGGCAGTGTAATCAAGATACGGTAAAGAGTGTTTCAGGCATAATTCAGGACCTTAAATTCAGACAAACTTAAAAAGTAGACCTTGCTGATATTTTTTTAAAATTTGTATTTTCTACAGCTATATCAATTAAGACAAACTATTGCTGGGCCATGGATTAAAATTAGTCTTAAATCTCAGCCTAAATTAAGACAATCAAGAATTTGATTACAGAATAACTACAGTTTGAATTGCAGAGAAACTTTCTATGTGAAAGAAAAGCTGGTCCAAGGGCTTGGCTGCTAGTTTGCCCATGGGAATCCTGTTTCCAGTCTAACTTCAGCAAAGAAGTGGGACCTCAGACACTGGGAATATTACTAATCTCACAAAGCTACAGCAACCAAAATTCAAGGTGTCTTCTGAGCATGAGTCTGAGTTTTGTCTGCAGTTAAATGGAAAGAAGGCCCCTCAGACAACTCCTGGTTCCTCATTTGCAGGTGGCATAAGTTAGGCATGGTGAATCTGGGATTGAGAGCACAGTTACAGAGGCAGCCACAGCAATAGCAGTGCAGGCATCTCCTGCAGGATAAATAATTTTAAACTCTTCTGCTGAGCACTGCAGCAGAACTACAGCCAGGGAGTTTGAGCCAAATTTGGGGTTCTGGATGCATTAGAGAGTGCACACATGCATATATAGATGCACATATATATATATGTATGTATGTATGTATGTATGTATGTATGTATATATACATACACAGACACATACACTTGTGTGTAGGGTCTGAAAAAGGGAACAGCCTAATTGGCCTCAATGCAAAGCTGCATCCAAATACCTCAGAAAATAGAAGCAATTTTTATGAACAAGCATTAGTTACATGTTTTCTAATTGCAGCCTTCAGTGTAATGCTTCTAAACACCCATAACTTTACTAACTGCACCCTGCTGGGACTCACATTAACACTTAGTAAATAGACTATTCAGAAAATGGCATGGCAAGAGTTACACCTCCAAGTAATATTCTATAGAGCTGCATACAAATTGTAACCACATTTTCATAAGTGATAAAATGTTTTATCCTCTTCTGAAAAATAAATGCCATAAAAGCCAAATACAGTCCACAATAACAAAGGAAATGAAGGATATTGCTCGTCAGGATTCAAAAGGTTTTGATTTCACTTTGTCAAGTTGGACACTTATATGGGAAACGGCCGCCTAAATACCTTTGTGGGTCTGGCAAGTTCTCAGCCACAAAGTAAGGACAAGGAAATGGAGGAAAATTCAAAGTTGCTAATGTGTGGTTCTACTCGAAGGACGAGTTAAGTGAAACTGGCACCATTAAGAAGTTGGTGAGATTCCTGAGCTTATTCCATATGCCTTGCTTGCTTAAATGATGAAAAACCCTTCATTTGAGGCCAGTTTTAACTGTACCAGCATGAAAAGGATGTTCCAGGTTCCAGCCCGTTTCACTCATGTGGCCCCTTTCACTTGCACGGCTGTAATGGAGAGTTTTGTTCCTTCAGCAAAGACTTTATCCCTGCTAATGCAAACTAGGAAAAGAAAGAGGGAATGTAAGAGAAAAAAAAAAAAAAAGAAAAAGACTGGATTTTTCAAACACAAAGTTTTGAAAAAGAATATCTTCTGCTGAGCAAACCACTTTAAAAGAACAGCAGTGATGTAACTAAAAAAATATGGAAAGGGAAAAGTTACGAAAACTCAAAGGTTCTTTCTTTTCCACTCTTACATATTTCAAAGGGTTAAAAACCTCAAGTCATATAAGCAAAATACCCCAAAGCACTGCTTTGATTAAAAAGAGATTTAAAAAAAAAAGAAGAAATGGAAGGTTTCTTTGTGCATACATCCCCAAATTCTGCTGCTGCTGTATTAAAGCGAGAGCTGAGAATGATTTTTCAGTTCAGTTTTCTCAGTTAGCAAGAATCTGGCCACTTTGAGACGAATCTAAATAAAGAAAAATTATGTGGAACAGACTTATCACATGGTGGGAAAGCTGGTCCATGATACCTGTTCTTCCCAAAAAAACAGGGACCCTCTGGACTCCAGGTGTCCCTGTTACCATAGGTTATTACTGTTGCATCCTTTTTTCCTAGTAATGTGTACGAATTAAATCCAGGGATGCTTTTATAAAAACAGTATGACCAGTATACTAGAAGAAAAGAAGGGCAGGGTAGAGAAGGGAAACAGAAACATCTTTCAAGATATTTTCCTGAAAAAAAAAAACTGGACATTATTGCTTTTTTGTCTGGAAAAGAGTACATATCCCTTTAGTCAGAATTATAATAGGTGTATTTGGAAAGAGTATGAACACTTAGGTTATTGGTATATACTTAGATGGACAATTTGTGAATAAGTATTCGGTCATCTCTCTGCTTCAAAGTTTTTTACAGCCTCTAAAATCCCTGCCATTGCCCAGTCTGCTAGTCTGAAAATGTCGGCCAAACTCTTTTTGGATGAAGCAGGTCACATATTTTGGCAAAAGCCTGCATTAGAAAATGAAAACTACACTAGAAGTTAGTAGCTCCTAAGTATCTTTACCTCTTGTTTAAACCCTTTCTACAACTGCTCCTAGAAACACGGTCATACTTCTGTTCACAAATTGCAGTGGAGCAGAAGTGCCTGCTCCAGAACCAACTCACAAGTCATGAACAGCCTCTGCAAGCTTTGGATCATGATCCTTGAGTCTGAGCTCAGAACAATGCTTTCATCATTCATTCATAACAGCTAGAGACCACACAGCAGGTAAGAGAAGAATAGTCTCACCTTCCTGATTACCCTCTCTTTTGGCCAAAGGTGTGATTCCAGTTTCACAGCCAGTGACCCTTCAAATAAATGGTGCTCCTTGGAGCTGGCAAAGCAAGGAATGAATATATTGTCCTGAGATGCCTTTATGTATCATTTCTGCAGCATCTCTGCTGGAGCAAGTTAATGCAGCTGCTTCTTTGGGGACTCAGAAAGGGAACTTGCATCATGGAGCTGCACTAGCGGGAAACAATTCTCAGGCCAACCCTGTCTTTGAACTGTGGGTGATCACCAATTGCTTCCAGGTGCTGCTCACCAAGTACAGCATGTCCCAAATTTCTCAAGGCTGAGCTGATGCTCTTCTCAGGCTTTCCACCATCTGAATAAAGCTGGAAGTTAGCTGTGCTACAGAGAACTATGCTTACATATGGGAACAGTCATTTTGTCGCCAGCCTCACTATGCTTTGGCATCTGACCTACCTTCCTATTTATGATTCTTCCTGTCTTTCATTCCAATTTTATACCACCACTCCCCTGGGAGTCTTTTGTGAAGTATTTTACAGGCAGAGGAGTTCTGGAGTGTGGTGCCAATGTGCAAGATATCATCAGGCATCACTGGAGCTCCATGTATTCAGCAGTCACTACTTCACTTCCAGCTCTGTGAAGGTAACTTCTGCTTCTCAGCCAAAGCAGGGGCCTTCTCCCATGATCAGTAGAGATGGATACTTTTGAAAGCTCCCAGGAGCAACTTATGATTCCAAAATGGGTCTCCTTTCTACCTATATTGACAGTGCTGGAAACTCTGACACCTCAGGGCTTCTTTATGAGGGCTTTTGGGTTAAGTGTTAGGAAGGAGCAGGAAGTTTTTCTTCTCAGGCAGTCTCTAGTCAGTGTGCCTGGGATGGCTTTAGTCTCCTTAAAAACTAGGATGGTGGGAGGCAGGGTGCAGATTTTCCAGTCCTGTTTGATCATCCTCACCAGTGGTTAAGTGGTTACACTTTAAGTCTTTTTAGTGTTTGTAACTAAAAAACAAATATGACCTTGAGCACGGGCCTGCATAACTGCTGGCACACTCTCCTCCAGGCTGGGACTGATGTCAACCCACCTTCTTCCAGGCAGTGCCAAGCTCTGCTCAAAGGACTCCCATAGGGCCAGGGACTACTTCCACAGTCCTGCCATCTTTTGGAGGATACAAGAATATCTGCATGGATGTGAAATGTGGCAGCCAAATATCTTAAAGCAAATAAAAGGCTCTGGTCCATATGCTGGTACAAACTCTGGGTGGCTAGCAGCAGGTGGACAATGGTCCCTCTAAAACATGTACTGCAGTTTAGTAGTGAGAGGACTGTGTCTTCCATGGGAATGTAGCCATTCAACCCATAGTCCTTTCATCCAGGCTCAGAAATTTGTTAAAATGCCTTTTGACTCATCTCCAGTACTGACTGTGCAAATGCTCTTTGACAATCTGACAAGGATTACGTCAAGCACAGAGAAAAAATGAAGGGGACATGAGACAACAAAAATCAGTGCAGCCTTCCTTGAACTGCGACAATTTCTGAAGTTGGAGAGAGACAATGTTTGCAATTTTCACAAGGAATTAGTCTAATTTATCTAAAGATCTGCTTGTGATTTGTGGGAGATGTTTGTTAAAGCTGATATAAAAGGTAGTCTTAGGATTTAATCCTCAGGGCTTTAGCAAAAAAACCCCCACTATCTTTTAATAGTAAGTGGGTGGCATGTTGATTGTCAACTCTAATTTCTCCTCTGGACTGAAAGCCTTCTCCATACTTTTGCTATTATCCTGTACTGCTAACTTTTACAAGGATACAGTATCTGCCTTGTACATGGGATAAAAACAGAAGGTAGAGCCTTTAACAGAGATTCACTATGTTTCAAGAGAGTATATGGCATCAAAGTGGGGGACAAAGTTAGCATTGAAAAGATGCTCTCAGAACACCCATTGCTCCTGTGGTTTGTGCATTATGCTCTTTTCCAAGAGATCTGGATTTGATGTATTGTCCTTTGCTTTCTGGGGCAAGGAAAACTCTGAGCCCTTTGAGAGTGGGGAGGGGTATTAAATAAGGGAAGAAAGGACCTACGGCAAAGATCAAAAAGGGAAAAAAAAACAATACACAGAAAAAAACCCCAACAGAACTGAGAAGATTCAACCCTACAGTACCTAAGAATTTTTAAAGGCGTAAGTTTGTCCAATGTGTTGTTTATCCATCCAAATTATTTTAATGACAAACAGCTTTAAAATTGGAGTAGAATGCTAATTCATACTTTGTGTGTGGAATAAATGATAGGCAGCTGTGGGCCAGGGAGCCGCTGGGAGCTTTCTGGCAACACAGACTGTACATGCAAAAGAATGTAACTCGTGGTCTCTGGTAGCAACAAGAAAATGTATATTGCAAATTAAGTAGTTCTTCCTGCCACTTAATGAAAGCTATGTGCATGTGACATTGCTATTGTCATACAGTGATCAATTTGATGTGAATTTGGCCTGTACTTAACACCGTGCTGGGGAAGTCTTTCTGTGCTATTCAAATTCTTTTGAATGTAGGCTCAGCAGTGGACTGCAGCTTTTCAGCAGTCAGGTAGGGTGGTAGGCTGGTAAGTTATTTTGGAGACACCTTGAGAAGCAGGAAAAATGAAGCATGCTCATTTCACTGTGCTAGTGACATGAAATACTGGGATGCATCCACCCGTGCTTAGAGGGTCAGCCAAGGGCAGTGTGATCCATCTCAGCTTGCCCAAGAATAGAAGGTTAGTTCTTGTATCTGCTGGTTTTAGCTAGGGTAGAGTTAATTTTCTTCACAGTGGCTAGTTAGGGGGCTGTTTTGGATTTGTGCTGAACACAGGATTGATAATATAGAGATGTTTTTGTGAGCAGAGCTTACACAGAGCAAAAGGCCTTTCCTAATTTTTGTACTGCCAGGCTGGGGAGGGGACTGGGAGTGCCTGGGAGATTGTAAATTGACACAGTCAGGACAGGTGACCCAAACTGACCAAAGGGACATCCAGACCATGGAACATCATGGTCAGCACATAAAGGGGGAAAGCGGTGAATTAATTACTTGTTTTGCTTTGCTTGCTTATGTATGCAGCTTTTGCTTTCTCTATTAAACTGTCTATCTCAACCCACAAGTTCTCTGGCTTTTACCCTTCTGATTCTCTCATTAGTCTCACTGGTGGGAGGGTGACTGAGTGGTTGTGTGGGACTTGTCTGCTGCCTGGGGATGAACCACAACAATGCAGATGTTTCCATATCTCTTTGCACAAGCAAGACACGAGGCAGACACTTGGTTTGGTGACAGCATGGTCTTGATAGCAGCACATGTGCCACAGTGCCACAGAGGTGAGGGTCAGAGGATCTCTGCTATGTTCTACAGCAGCCCACAGTCAGAGTTAGTGATGGATTTAGAGAGGTTGTCTCATTTAGAGAGGTTGTCTCATGAAGAACCTATCTACCCCATCTACACAAAAATTATATTAAAAACAGTAAAATGCAGTAAAATGCAAGTCCAAGTGCATCTTATGTGAGCCTAAACACTGGCACAAAAATTCCACCCACCTCACACTTGGCAACAGAAAGTCCAGCTCCAGTTTGAATAATGCAGGTGAATGCAGGAGCCGACTGTGGGTGAATGTGGGCTCAGACTGTGGTTTTGCACCACATGTGTAAAAAGAGAACTGTTTGCACAGGGTACTGTGAAGGTTTGCCTGTTGACTGAACCAGGTGGGTTGCTGGAATGGGAAAGGGATTGAATGTGAAGAATGCAAACCAATATCTAATAAACTAAGTGATGGGCAGGAGATAAAATTTTTACTGAAAAAAATGCGTATTTTAAATCTTAGAATAAATCTTCATTCTAAAATTCATTCAGGAAACCCTGACAGACACCAAAATAACCATGGTCTCCCTGGCACTTTTTGTTAGAGTTATTAAAATAGTACAGTAGTTATTTCTGTATTGTACAGTAACTTAGGACTAATGTCCAATGCCAGGCAAACCCTGATCTCCTGGACACATGAAACCCACCTCTAAATCCATACCCAAGAATAGGCCAGTGAGGAATGTCAGACTACATCTGAATACAGAAGATGGAGCAATATCCCCAAACATATAAGTACCACCTTTATTCAGCAACAACTCCAACTCCTGGCTCAATGGCAAGTAAAAGTTTGACTCTAACACCAAACCTACAAATGTCTTGAAGCCTTGTCCTATCTCCAGCTGTGTTGTGTATGTGATCAGTGACTCTCAAAATTGCTCTCAGCTAGATGGTTCTTTTCAGCTGCAATGCTAAAACCCAACCAAGAAAACCTTGTAATCCAGGAGAAATGCCCACAACTGGGTCTGCAGCAAGAACTAGAATTAGACATGGGGTCTAGGACAACATGAGGATGTTTGATGGCTTTTTGAGAATCTCCTATCTAAGTATGGAATTAACATGATGGGGCCATGCAGTGGTGTATCGAAAACAGACAGAGCTCACTGTTCTTTGCTGACAAAGACAACTGTACTATCTTGTATAAAATGCTTGGATTTTGAGTTGAAATGTGAAGCATACACTGAATTTAATAAGGGTTACCTAGGTTTACAACCATTGCTATATGCATTTTACTTCAGGATTGATGTCTGGGTGATGTACTAAAAAAAAAAATCTTGGTGACAGATGTTCATATTTTTGAGCAAGCAAATTTCAGTTTATTTGGTACTATACATATCACTTGGGCTAATTGCTAGGAAGTCTCAGAATGAGATTAAGAGTTTAGGATAAATTTACCATTTTGCTGCATGGACTTGCATTCCTGTTTTTTAAAGAAGAACACTGTGCTAATTGAAGCATGCTAATTAAGTGCAAAGTTTTCACATTGACTGGTTGTTAAGTTTTGGTGTATACAGACACTATTGGATAACATTTACTGAATATTTATTATTATTGCATATTATTATTTATTATTGCTTTTATTGTTATTATTGTTAACTTTGCTGTGGACTGTATTTCTTTTTTTTGTAATATAAACTAAAATAGACAAACCAAGAGACAAAGAAGGAGGGGGAGAGGACATCAATCCCACAGCAGTGGGAACTGCTTCCCATGAGGCCTCGTCCTGAGAACACTGCCAGGATTTGCAGGTGCAGACCCCTGAAAATAACAGCAGAAAAACAACAGCATAAAAACAATTAAGGAAGAGTACAGCCAAAAAGAGTCTGGAAAACACTGCCTCGTCAGCTTTAGGAGAAGGTTTTGGTGCTGCAGACCACAGGCCCCGAACATTACAAAGGCTAAGGCAAGGGGGTACTTAAGGCACAGTGCAGCACACATGCGAGACAAGCACTGTTTTGTAGCAGGGTGTCAAGTCCTGGGAGTTTCTATCCATCTCCCTGAGGACTCCCAAGCCTTTACAAGAACAGCCTGTCAATAAGGGACATAAACAGCAGTTGCCTGCAGCACGTGGTGACGGGGCTTGGGATCTGCCATGGGTCAGAAACAGTTCGTTTGCGTAGATGGAGGCTTTTATGGATTGCGCCTGCCTAGCTAAGATGTAGGTGTTCCCGGTCCCAAAAGGCTTCTTCAGCACTCAGCCCTGAGCCTGACAGGCGTCACTGCTCCTGGCCAAAGGAGAGGCTGGATTTGGGCGTCTCAGTCAGACTGGAATCACTCAGTGAATTACGTCTAAGGATCACTGATGTTTTATTTCCAGGTGTGTCAGAGAGCAAAAAAACATAATTTTTTCCCCCTTTTTTTTTCTTTTCCAAGCAGGGTGTGACATGGTATGTTCTGCTTAGCTAAAAGCAACATGAGACCCAACCCTACTCCTTAGGTATTTGCTGTGAAATAGATATGATAGCAAAGTCAGAAAGAAATGGGAAATGACCCCTTTCCCTCCTCTGAATATGATGTCAGGCGCTATTCACCCACACACGTAATTACTGATTTCATGCTATTATTCCATTGTGTTAAAAGGATTCTTTGAAACTTATAACAGATCTTTACCAGTAATTTAAACTAGCTACCAGTCTCCATCCTGGTTACTGCACATCTACTGCCAAGACACTGTTTTGGTAACAGTTAATAATCATCTGTCTGGACTACCTCACCATAAACATTACAGGGTTTCATCACTCATATTTTATTTAATTCTGCTTGTCATCAAGGTCTATTATTGGAGCCTTACAATTTTGTTCAAGAGAGCTGATTTTTACTACTGTTGAAAGCTTCTCTACATACTTTTTGCACTTTATTCTCCTGAGCTGGGATCCTTTCCTTTTGGATCTCAGGTTGACATAAGATATTTATTCAAATAAATTCTTGAGATGATTGACAACATATAAGAGTCCCTGGTGGAATATGCTTGAGGTGCCAGGGGGAAAAAGAGGAAAATTCAGGAGGCTAGTAAATTACTTGTGCTAAATGTAACCACCTGTCTTTGATTCTACATCCCTTGTTGCCACCCTGAAAAGGAACAAAATCTACACGCTGCTGAAGAAGGTATAAATTGAAATAATCCTTTTCCATGCACATCATCCTCTGATCAGTGCCTTGGTTTTTGTCCTTTGTGACCTTGTGCACTTAGCCTGAAAGCATGCAGTGTAAATGAGACAGATAGCTACCTGGAATAAACAAAACGGTTAAAATGGTCAAAGACTAAAATGGGAATAATGAAGTAATAGTCCTTTCAAGCATTGCTGTTGCTAAGTCTCAGGCAGGACTCACATCAAGCAAGCATGTCAGGCCCTGTAATGAGGAGACCACTCACACGCCTTCACTCTGCTTTTTCTCTGTCCCCTGACTCTTCTTTTCCTCTGTTGCCAGGAGGAGAGGCTGTAAGGGAAAGTCTGGCAGAGAGCATGCAGGCTGTACTCCTGAAGGGTGCCAGAAGACAGGATGAAGGTTTCTATGCCAAGGAATGCATGTTTGTACACAGCAAACCAACTCCAAACCAAAGGAGTCCAGTTGCAGTTGCTGGGTTGGAATGAGCCTCCTGCATTCCCCCAGCCCTAGAAATCCAGGAATTTGATATGTTTTGATCATAAATTCCATTGTAGTCCTGAGAATCCTCTCATCATCAAAGCTTGCTCAGAGCTGCTGCTTCTTGAATAAAAGGGCTAGACAAACCAGTATTTTTCTGATAGAACAAAAAAAAATCTCTCCTTGCCTTTTAGTATGCAAGCCAGCAGTGAAATATGTTTGAACAAAGAAGAAGCAGGCATTTCTTTAAAGTCAACAGAAGATGCTCCAGTATGTTTTTATATCCAGTCTCTCAGCACACTGACATAGCCAGGCCTAGGCAGATGTGTTTGCACTGTGTTCAGGCAGCACCTCAGTTCTCTGCAAGACACACAGTCACATCAGTACAGCCCAAGGCCTGAAAAAGTAACTCTTGCTCGGTGTGTGTGTATAATCAACTCAAGCCCAGTACAGTGTTATGCCATGGCCACTGTGTGCCAAAACTGATGGGCTTTTGGATTGCTCCAAGAGCAAGTAGAGCAGAAGCACAACCTTCTGCATTTGTTCATGTAGAAATCTCCCACCCTGAGGCTCTTGAATGTGTTTTGCCAACAGAAACATCTTTTCTCTTTATACCACAGTTCCTCCTGTCTGTCCTGTGATTTGTTCTTTCCCTATTGTTCCTGACCTTTCTCAGATTCAAACCTGCAACTCTAGGCACAGCACTTGGAGTAATCACTGATTATTGTCCAGCAACTAGAAATCTTCTCTATAGGAAAATTGATTTTCTTCTCTTGTTTTCCTTTTATTTGCATTATTCACTTTCATCTTGTATTTTTTTCTCTCCAGCCACTGCCTTTAACCTTCCCTTATCCATAAGCAATCTTTATTTCAAAGTAATTTCTCTGTTTTCAGTATGTGCTTATTTCTGAAATTCCTTCACATCCCCTCATTTGTGATCTTACTAAGTTGGTTTTGCTGCAGCACCTTTCCTTTCTTTTCCCTCTCTTCTGGATGATGTGTCCTAGGACTGGACACAGCTGTGTTTTGGCTGCATATAGTGGTGAAACTCCATGCTTAAGGTGCAGCCTGGACTTCAGAAAATCTGAGAAAACAAACTTGGTGAACATTGCTGTCGTAGAAGAGAGCCTGTAGCTTTCATCATTTGCTGTAGTCTTTTGAAATGATATCCTCTCCTCCAGAGAGGGCACAAAAATCTCACCTGTGCCAGACTATGAGCAGGTGTTTTGTGGGGAACCACCAGGCATTATTCTCTTTGGGCATTCCTAGGGCTGGGAGGCTGATGTGATGCCTGGGACTGTACACCAGTCATAACATGGTAAAAAAAAAAAATCACCTCTTCCTTTTTTGCATATCCTGCCTAGCTTGCCCAGCTGGGCAAGTCCTTTCTTTTGAATACTTAGTGGCACACCTGGGCAGATTGATAGTTTTGCTGCTTATTCTCCTTTTCTTCTTCCTTAGAAGGAAGTTTTCTCTCAGGAGGGCAGATGAGTCACAGGAACCCACAGGAACCAGTACCTTTGCCGGGATTTATTTCTAGTACTTTGCTTAGGGAGCTGGGGAGCCCCAAGCAGCATTAAAAGGTGGTTAAAAGGGCAGAGAAGGGAATTCAGGGCCCTAAAGAGACATCTTCCTCCCTTCAGTGGCTGGACCAAGAGATTTTCAGAGAGATGTATTTTGTGCCTCTGTGTGTGCTCTTGCCACGTTCCTCTCACCATATTCTACCCCATTCCCACCATCCCCTGCCTTGGAAAGAGAAAGGCAGGAAGAAGCCTGGCAAAGGCAAGCACAGGCAGAACAGCTGCAGGAGCAGCGTGCTCAGATTCCAGAGTATTTTGCAGTTTTTGCTTGCCATATTCAGCCATTCATTGCTGTTTGCTCCAAAGCTCATCTCCCTCTCCTGCTCATGGCTCTTCGTCTTAGCTTCATTCCTTTTGGCCCCTAGCTCCTGCTGCCTTGCTTCTCCTCTTCTGGCTGGGCCAACCTGTCTTGTTCCATTCCCTCCTCCCTCCCCCTGCTGCTTGCTCTGCCTATTTTGGACATGAACTCCCTGTAACTCAGAGAGCCACACAGAGCCTGGCACACTGGGGTCCCTTTTCAGGCACTGCTGTAATAACAACCACAGAATCACATTGTGCTTATATCTTTACTAGTTTATACAGGAATATACAGTGGTGTTTTACAAGGCTATAAAATGTATATCTTAAAGGAAACAAGAGCAGGAAAACAGGAGAAGTGGGGCCAGATCAGCTGATGTAAATAAAGGCTGCATTGAATTAAATAGTGCTGCAACTATTTACAGCAGCTGTAGGACCTGACCTGTGGCCCCTTCCCAAAGCAGGGACTTGCTCCAGCCTCCTGCCTCCGTTATGGCAGAAAGTGAACCGAGCTCCCTGTGCCCACCCAGTGGAGAGGGATGCTGGCTGGGAGGAGGAGGTGCACCCTTGCTCCAGCCCACCTGGGGCTGAGACACAGCTGTGTGGCAGCTGCAGGTGGTGATGCTGACAGCCAGGCTACTGCCTTGTGCCTCGTGGTGAAGCAGGGACACATCCTCCCCTGCCCATCGCCTGTGCCTTGCCATGGAGCAGCTGCAGTCCCTCTGAGCTGGGCAGGAGTCACAGTAGCCATCAAATGGTACCATTTCAGGTCTCTAGAAACTACATGTGAGGTTGGATCAAATCCAGCCTCAAATCCTAGCTTTAATTTCTAGGTGCAGGAAAGAAAACAGGGGAAATCATTTAGGAAAGGTCTAATTTTGTATTTTGACATTTTCTGGTTTGAGGAGAAGCTGAATTCAGTCCAGTTTTACCTGAAGCAAGTAGAACTTTCCATTCAGACACAAAAATTACAAACTTATGCCTCTGTAGGACTTTCTGGATTACATACACAGCATATGAAGTAGAGCACATTTTATTTTTCTGGGATCTGATTATTTTCAAAAATAAAAGTTCTAACAGCAGTATTTTAGGAGAGATTGTATCCCATTGAGGCATCAGAATGACATGAATTTTTATCTCTGGCAAGCTACTGTATTGAATACTTACAGAATCCAGTTATACAAATAAAACAAAAGGACTAACTCTGTAGAGCTAAAGTAAGAAAATGGATAAAGCTATATTTGTGTCTTTTTTTTCCCCAGGACTTTTCAGAAGTAAGGGATGTTTTTTGTGTAGGAATGCAATTCTGTGGAGAGCCAGAAGGGCCAGGATAGGAAGTGCCAGCTTTACCTTCAACCAGACTGTCTCAGTTGCCATGAGCCATTAACATAGATATCAGTATCTTCAAAATACTGCCTTACAAAAAACCACTTGTATCAAATTTTAATTTAGAATAGAGTCTAGATGTCTAACAATAGGACCAGCTGGTGTTTCTCTCTATGCTGAAATAGAATACTCAGAAAACAGCAATGATACACTTTAAAATCTGTTTTGTCACATCTCCTCTGGAAAACTGTAGATCTCAGTGGTTCTTCATTTCATTAAGAAAAAAAAAACAAAAACACAAACAAGGTAAAAAACCCTAAACCCTTCCATCCAGCTGCAAAGAAAAAGTGTAAAGCTATCTCAGCACAGCAGTCAGCTTCCTGAGATGGTCACAAAAGGGCGATGAAAGGAGGTCATGTGTGGAGCAGCTCTTCCATCTCGCATCTCCGGCGGCTGCGGTGGCGCTCACCTTGGCCAGGGTACAGAGGCTTTGCATCCTTGGGATGCTCCCCGGCAGAGCAGCCATTCACACCTGCACAGCAGGGCTGTAAAGTCCTGCCAAAGCACCATGGCAGGTTTCTGCTCTGGGGACAAAACAATACTGAATGAGGCCTAGAAGTATTCGGGTTTGGATTTCCAAGGATCTTTAATTCTGGTTTCCAAGACTGTAAACACTCAGTGATTAACAGTCTGGAAGCACTCACCATTTCCCCCATGGCCTGAGCCTTAATGGCAATCCTGGGGGGAGGAGGATGATGGGCTAAATCCCATCTTTTGTTGAAATCCATGAGAAATTACTTGCCAGCGTGCATTGGAAGCAAACGCTGTGCTTTGGCTCCGCTGACGAGCTCTGCTCTTGGCCCTCACAGGACTGTGTGCATCTGCGGCAGTGGAAAACTGCTCTCAAATGCTGCAAAGCCCACCTTTCAAATGAGCTGAATAGGCACATCAGAGAGAGGGAAGAAAGGAAAAATGTGCTAAGAATGGGATTGCTAAATAAGAAATCAGAAAGGCCCGTTTGGCACCGTGAACACTTCTCCCTGCGATTTGGCAGGGCTGACTACATGCTGCACAGGTGCAAATGACTTCTCCAGGGACAAAGCACAGCAAAACTGAGCCTCTTTTCCAGCAAAAGACAAGTAGGGAAATAAAACTTCTGGACCAAATCCTGCTCTCATTAACACTCCTGATTTCTACTGACTGAAGGCGAAATGCTTTCTTAGATTGAGCAAGAACAAATCCAAAATACTTCATTTTTCTGGTTTCACCAGAAGGTACCAGCAGGTATGGTCTCCTCCATGCTGAAAGTGACACTAACTTTTCTGGAGTAGTGAAGGAGAGGTTTGCTCACCATCTTGTTATCAGTGTTCTCTACATACCATTTAACTGTTCCAAGCATTACTTGTGGTTTACATATTCCCTCCATCTCCACCTTGGCTTGCATGCATGCTGCTCACTAGGATATGTACAATGCGGTCCTGCTGCATCCCACCCCCTCCCTGGAGGTGGAGATGGAGTCAATTTTCCAATATCAGGGGTGTCACTGACATCCAGCAGCTCTGGAGCTTCCTTGACTCCTGTGTTTATGGTGCAGCAAATCCCAGGGCAGAGCTCAATCATGGGCGTTACAGCTGCATGGGGCTTTCTGAGTGGTCTCATCGTACAGTACAGAATACATTACAAATGCCTCTATTTGCCTTTTGTTTGCAGGGAATGCAAAAAGAAACCATGGGAAAGCATGTACCACATCATATCATACCAACAGGCATTTTTCGTAGTTATTAATTAAGAATTAAAAGGAAAATGTGCTTATGGTAGCCAAATCTAAAGAACAGCAGTTTTTACAAAGTCTCGCCACCTTTTTGTTTTGGTTTGGTTATTTTTTTTGCTAGAAAAAACTGTTAAAGCAATTTGGATAAACTAATGTTTATCTAAATGTTCAAAGTGTGCAGAGGTCTTTGATATCGGAGCAATCCCTTTGTAGCCTGTCTTTTTGACATACACCCTGCTGTCCTTTACTTTGTGTGCTGCAAACACTAGAATATTATACTCAGATACATAAGAAGTCAATAAATACATATTTAATTAAAATAATGTCCCCTGCCCAACAAGCTGCTGATAAACATCACAGTCTTCCACTCCTCTGTTTTTTATATTATGTTTCAGGAATTTACTGTATCTTTATTGAGCTACAAACTTGTTGGTTTTCTTCATTTTATAGATCAAATGTACAGAGCTGTTATCATTTGATGCGAGCTTCTGTTATTACAGAAATATGAGGTTCTTACATAATTGCAAAAGAAAATTGTAGAAGATCAAGACAAAGAAGACATGTTATGCACTTTATGCAACTTCCACTTTCATCTCAGCTGTCTTTGCTTCAGGACTTTCAATTTTTCAATGCTTTTCTCCAAATTATTCATTTGGTCCCCTCTAATGTCACTCTGCTATGATGACCCTTTGGGCAATATATAATAATGCTGCACACACACAGCACCAGTGGGTTAAAACTGCACTACAATATGAGTATTATTCTACCAGCTTGATGAACTCATTTACAACTGTGGTACAGGTGATAAAATTACAGAGCTGCAAATCCCTTTGGTCTTCTAGACTCCTCTAGCTGATGTCATTTTTCACCAGGAATTAATATGTTATTTCTTACTAGAGAGCTGAGAAGTGCAAGGAAGGTAGATAGATATGATTATTAAATGCAGTCTGTGCAAGAGGGGAAAAGATGCTGAAGTCAAATATACACAAAAATTAATAGCTTTCCTGATCTGAGCTCATGTTTCTCATGCTCTTTGGATTACAGTAGGGTTACCCTTCTGGTGTCTGCACCCCAGGGATTCACATCTGTGTAAATGTGGTAATAGAAAAAGGCCCTCATGATGAATTCATGAATTGTTCTCATTGACACTAGTTGATACTTTTACTTGGACAAGTCTCCTTTGCAGGTGCACTGACCACACACTAATTGAAAGGATTATTTTCATAACTTTCTGTGCAGTCTGCAAGGCTTTCTGTGAAAAGCATAATTGTTTCAACCAGCTGCTTGGAGTTGTTTTTATTAATTTCTTTAAATCCAACAATGTTGGATCGGCATATTTCAGACTCTCCTCCAAACTGCATAAGGGCATAAATAAAATGAGTGAATGTGGATCTTGTGTAGGAGTGAAATTTGTTTGCAAGTACAGATTTTCTGTGAGGAGGAAAATTGCTTTTGAAGTGTACTTTTTCTCCCAGCCTCTTGCTATTTTTACCCTCATCCCCACAACAAATCTTTAATGTGCAGTATGTCTGCATGGCACCTGTTGGGATTAGCTGGGACCCGAGCAGACACATTACAAGTCCACGCATTTGCACTGCCTGAAACGTCTAATCCCAAATTTACGCTGTGTGAAGCTCCAACTGTAAAGGGTTCTTCAAGCAGCGTTATTCTCTTTTCTTGAGTGAAAGGCAGGTCGTTTACCATAAGACTGGCCCTAATGTCTAAAAAGCCTTATGAACTCAGTCCTTAATTCATATAGCAAGCAAGCAGTATTTAAAAAGAGCAAAAGAATGGAACAATTACTTGGATGCCAGCTTGGTACCTCCCTGCTCTTTTGCCTGGGGGAAATGCTCAAGGTGGGGAAATTACTCTGGGCAAGCTGAGTAAAACCACTCTGGGAACAATACACAATCTCCCAGAGACAGAGTGCAAGGATGAGAAGGTCTGTGAGATCCACTCACCCTTTAACCTCTCTTCTCACGTCAACTCAGCCCCTAAGCCCCTCAGTCCCCTCTTGGGACCAGAGGGTTTAACTTTCATGTGAAAATCCTGCAGTGTCCCTGCGGCAGCAGAGCAAGATTAACACAGGAAAGGGGACTCCAGTCCTACCTCCTTCTCCCAAGCCCTTAATGGAGAAGTCAAGGTCTCTGCAGTTGCTTGGGTGTCTGTACACTGCCTGCCTGCCCCAGCTCCTCTTCTACCTCTATTCCCACTCCCTTCTAGATGGGAGACTACAGCCAAGCCCTTCTCTTGACTCATCCCCTCCTTCTAGTATTCCACACATCCAGCCATTGAGTGGTGCTCCAAACATCCTCTGAGGGTCCTGCTCACCCTTGATTGTGGGAAAAGCACCGTGAGCCTCTTTCTTCCCTTACATTTTGGGTCTGGCTTGGATATGTCACATGCCATGAGACTATGGAAATGCAGCACATGTCATGAAACCTTTGGCAGATGAGCATCAGCTCAGAGATTGACCTAAAAACCATCAGGAGCATGACATAACTGGAGCAACACCCAGAAAAGGTGCAAAATGGTGCTTTGGTGGCTGGAATATGATGCATGAATTTCTGAGCAGATAGCACTCAAGATTTTGAGCTTTCTTAATGTAAACCATCCATGTAACTGTCAGCCTCCTTGTACTCCCACAGCCTCACTAATACTTTGCTCTTGTGGGAAAGATGGTTTTGTCGGGCAAACTCTGTGATTTCCCTCTTACTGCTGCTGTCTGGGACACGAGAAAACAGTCACACATGTTTAAAAACCAGGCAACAAGCCTTGAAAAGCCAAGCAGCTGTCTCAGAAATTACTATTAATATGCAAGTAAAAGTAGGGTTTCCTAATTTTCTTGATTTAAACTCACTAGGGTGGGATATACTTTTTAACTTCTCTGCACTCATTTAAGATTTTTTTTTTAAACTTGTTTTGGAAAAAAAGATATGCAGGAATTTTTTTAAAATGCAGTAAATATTTTGGGTATTTCCAGGAAAAGAGCAAGCATTGGAAATACAGCTGGTCAAAAAAAATGGCATTATCATTTCTAGACATTTGCCATGTTCAAGTTTGTTTCCATTACAAATCAGAACAAAACTTAAATAGTTTAAATTTCATGGTATTTCATACCAAGAACAAAAACACCTCTTTTTTCAGACAGTGAAATCAGTGTTTTGGTTATATTCTCATGTAATTAAGTAAAGTTTGTACTAGTGTAGCCAGAGAGTTAACTGGGATAAAATAGCTCATGGTCAAAGGAGGCAAAGACTGTCTCCCAGAGAAGTTTCATCTAACACAGATGTCAGGGCAGCACCTCTAAGGTTACTTTGACTCTTGTTTGAGTAGGGGATGAGCTTCTATGCTATCCTATGTCTCACCTACCAAATCCCCACCTTCCTCCCTGCTCTGCTTAGATGCTATTCCTTCTCCTGACTTGCATGGAAAACTCTCTCCACGCTGTGCTGCAGCTGCGTCTCCATCAGTCCTGGACACTTATGGGGACTAAGGACATGGCAAACAATCACTTAGGGATTTGGGGCCACTGTGTTAGGAGGGTAACATTACATTTTGCTGCAATGCTGGTCTGAGCAAAGTGCTCTCATGTGGACCTATAGCCCAGGATTTGATGTATGCCAGTCTGGCTTATGACTGCTGCTTCTGATGCCATTCTCTAGGTGCAGATTAGTCTAGCCAAGGGTCACAGCTACTTTCCTTTGGCCCTGGTGCTTCAACAGAATCAACATTTCTTCAGGCCATGAACAGTAAACCCTCCACAAAACCTTTTACCACGTTCCCACCTTCTCCTGCTGCTCACTTCCCAGTGCTAGGAGTGAATTGATCTCTGAGGAGCCCAGGTTGCAGCCTGTCTTAGAGCAGGCAAAGGTTTTCTTTGGCAAGAAACAAAAAAGCTTTCTGCACGGGGCCCCGCGTGGCCCAGCGCAGCCAAGGGCTGCATTGTTCTGCAGTGCAGCTGAGGAGCATCTCCTCTGTCTAAACAGGTTTGTAAATCAAATACTGTTTTATTCATGTTTGCTCTCACTGTAGCTTCATAATTCCTGATAATCATACTCAGCTCCAAATTTTGCTCCTAAACTTCCTAGAAAAGCTATGTACTGCATTGTAAAAATGCAGTGTATGTTATTCTACCGAATAAGGCAAAGATAAAGCAGGATCCAGTCAGTAAAAAGCAGGGACTCGTCAGTAATCACAGTATTCCAAATGCCTCCAGGATACAAAGGGCCCTGTAACATCACTTTCTGGTAACACTGTCATAGGTCTTATTTAGGAAATGGCAGGGGACGATGATGATACTCCTCCTACAGGGCCATCCCAGTACAGAATATGCTCTGAAGCAAGACCTGCAAGGGCATTCTCCAAAGGATCCTCACTAAAGGGCCTCTCACGTCTTACCAGGATGGTTCTGCCTGTGGCCAGAAAGCCAGCTGGAGCATGCAGGATGTGCCCCTTGCTAGTGGTCCATGCACAACATCTGTGTAAAGCTGCTCATGTACACAAGGGGCCTTCACACAGCTATTAGGTTTTGTGCCCCAGGGTATTACCTGAAGATTAGCATTGAAATCAATTTTTTTTCATCAAACCATTTATAACAAATAAAGCATGCTTTACTTACCCTTTAAGAAATTACTAAAGCCATGTTACTGTTACTATTTTTCCTAAATAAAAATAAATTTTTTATCTTGCCCTGCCTGGTATTTCTAATAAATACGGATGGCTAACAAGTGCTTCCTTGATAAGAGACAGCCCTTGTTAAACAGCCACTAAAAACACTCCTACCTCGACCACAGCTCCATCTGCTACAGCACGGGGTTCTTTTCATCTGTGATCCAAACCCTGTGCTGCTTGGCGAGACGAGACTCGCTCCGCTGTTGAGTGGCACTTTGCCGGACTAAGAACTGATTTGCCCACATGTTTGTCAAAGGCTGATCCTCAGCAGGTGGCATTTATTTGAAACCGGACATGGCAGGTGGTTTCAGCCTAGAAACACATTTTTGCACAGATTCCAGTTAAGTGTTTATAAGCTTTTGGTTACATAAAACTGAAATCAGTGATGTTGGCAAGTTTTCTGTACTTTCTCTGTGTGCTAACAACTCAGCTTAACTTTTGTTTGTTGTTGTGAGGCTTTCAAGTGTGTTTCAAATATTAACATTTTAATTCACAAGGAAATTAGTAGTTGGAAAACTATAATCCCTTACAACTATGCATGCACACACACACGTGGATATGCTCAGTCCATTAAAATCACTTATGTTATTAAGTTTGTAATAAATCCTCAATTTATTGAGGAACGTGGAATGGCACGTGCTGAATCACTGAGGTATTTGACAAAGATCTGTTTAAAGGGTTACTCTGGGGCCCCAAATGCCATTTTTAAAAACAAGGCCCTGTTGAACCTAATTCAATGGGTTTTCTGTGATTCCACCCCCTTCACGTCCCCCAGCAACTTTAATTAAGAGCTTTTGGGCAACTTTAAAGGTTGCTACGTATTATTTTTAGCTGTAGCTGTGAATTGCTGTGGAAGAGCATGAAAACATGCCTACATTGATCTTACTTCCTCCCTCTAAAGAGCGGCTGCGAACTCTCCCTCGCACATGGGCCGTGGCTGCATTGGATTCTCCAGATGCAGCTGGAGGAGCAGGCGTGTTCGGCTGCCACTGCTGGCAGGCAGGCAGGAGACATTCCACCCCAGGTTCATGCAGGGACCAGACCTGGTACCACCAAAGCATCTCAGGGCAGTGGCGATGGTTTTGGCAGGCAAAAGCCCCAGTCCTAAGGCATAAGTGGCCAGTCCAGGCCAGAGCAGACAACAGCCATCACCAGCTGCCAGGCTCTTGTGCTGAGCAGGCAAACAGCCTCCTTTTGCTTGTTTACTTTTTAATCAGGGTTTTCTGCGCTACATGTAAAGGAAGTAAAGGGACTGGTGGGTTTGTTGAATTGGGTTTTATTTTTCAGGACAAATGATGATATCCATTCCTTTTTAACATCTTTTCCTGGTATTCTTTGAATGAGGAATGGGGCCTTTCTACCAGGACAAAAAGACTTGACCAGCATGCCAAAACTGCAATTACAGCTAAATGAAAAAAGTAAGAATGAAATGTATTTTATTCATTTCAGCTGTTATGTCTTAATGCAAAGAAATCACTTTGCACAGTTCTGTAACTGACACCAATTTCTAATCTCCAATACTATTAACTTCTAAATCCCTGTTAAAAAAGAACATTGGCAGAATACCAGAGACTAGAGCAGTTAAATAAACTTAGTTGGACCTGGTGTTTTATTTTCTTTTTTTCTGAAATGCTGAAAAAAATCATTAAACTATTTTGTTAATTGCTGATAACATTTTGATTAGTTGGATTTCCTCTTTTGGCTGCAATAGGCACATTCCTGGAGCATGAGCATATTTGCCTTTGGGACAACAAAAAAAAAAAAAAAGAAAGAAAGAGAGACCATTTGTTGAAATGACAAAATGTATTGTTACAGGATTAGAGACAGGATAGCTCCAGGATTATGCTGTATCACTAACTCAATTTAAGAGGCCTACGAATTGAAACGAAATATTGAATAGCTGTAGGGAAAGGGCATTGTTAAGGAGTAATATCTCTGTGAAAACTTGATTGTTTCATCTCAGCTGGATTGAAACTGTTTTCTGACAACCCAGAGACTCTCTCATACAAGCTAGCAAACTTAAAAACATTTATTTCTCCCTACCACTTCACTAAAATGGCACTGGAAGACCAATCCAAGTCTCAGATGTGCACAAATAAATATAACTAAAACCAACCTTGACAGAAATGTTTCTACAAGTCAAGGATGGGCTTTGAGCAAGGCTCCTGTCTTGACATCATAATTACAAAGGAATCTGCAAAACTGTCTCCTGCTAACCTTCACTTTAGTGATGTTCTAAACTAATGCAGCATCACTTCTCACTTCTACACTACAGGTTTTAATTGGGAGCTTAAACAGAGCTGTGCCAAGTGGGACAGTGGAAGTAATTACCAGATTTAGATATCCTGGCATCGTGGACAGAATTTCTTAAGCACAGGAAATGAATTATAGCAGAATATCCTTAGACTCAAAAATTATTGGCAGGGAGGAAGGGAAGAACAATGCAGCCTTGGTTACATGCTGACGAGCTTTGGCTGATTTGCTGTGTTACCATTTTAGTCTGTGTGTGGCTATTTAGTTTTTTTCCCTCAAGAGAGCTGAAGTTCTAACACCATCTAAGTCAGAGCTTGGAGAGCTTTTTTCATTTTGTGTCCAAAAAACAGTTGGGTTCACAGAGGACTGAACAAAGGGAGAATATCAAGGAAATATGGGTTGCTCTTCCTGGAGCATGGGATCTTCCATGAATAAGAGTTTATTGTGATATCTGTTTCTGACCTTCAATCTGGCTGTACCTATGTCCCAGTGTCCTTTAATAAATTCAATGCTCATGAAAACTCTTTACTCTGAAGCCACAGAGAAAAAGATCTGAATTTACCTCACCTGAGACATTTGCATGAGATCCCTTGGCATAGAGTGTGACACCAAAGGCTCCTTCAGTAATCCCTGCAGACAGACCAGCACACCCCTTCCTTTCATGGTCTGAATTGCCCTCTGACAGATCATCCATTTAGCAGGCAAGTCTCCTACCATGCTTATTACTTAGGTCCCAAAGCCAAGACCTTAAAGTGGCTGCAGAGACATGAGCCTGGGCCATTGAACAGAGCAGACAGACAGAGGAGCATGTGCCAAGGGGCCCAATGGCTGAGTATTTTCACTGTGGCTGTCAAGGCTACCAGCAGGGCTAGAAATGTTGGTCAAGTGCTGCAGACCCGTGACATGCTCAGAAAGGAGATAAGATTGCATCACCTTTACCAGATGTCACAAATGGATCTCAGATGGAAATTTTCTACTGTACGTACTGGCATCTTAAGGAAAATATGATCCAAAAGATAATGGCTCTGTATGCCATTATCAATCCCCTAAGCCTGTTGTCTTACCAGCTGTGACATCATTAGCTGCACATCTGTCTCTAAACCAAAGGTGGTTTTCTCGCCTAACTCTTATCCCACGTCTACTCTAAATAAGCTCTGAATAAAAGACACTTGTTAAAGTTCAGCTGTAGCAGGAGTTGCATCAAGAGATGGCAGATGGGCAGGCCCAAGCCTCTATCACTGAATGCAAAGATATATGGTCTATTGTCTGCTTATGGCTCATGTGATACTCTTGATAAGAAGAATGTAAGTGTCTGGCAGCCCTACAAAGTGAAATCTATACCCAAGGAATGCATATAAGTCAACTTCTACTTAAGCCTTAAATGATGGGTGCATGCATAATAGTAGCACTGAAAAAATGCGAGGGTTTCCAGTTCAGTGGCCTAAACTGATGGGAGAAGAGCAAGTTGGAATTGATCTGGAAAAATATTTGAAGGGAGTTTAAAACAACTAGAAATATTTTTTCCTCTGGCATTTTAATAAAAATTAAAAATAAGATTCAAAAAAAGATGAAAAGGAGGAAAAGATGGCTCATACTGTGTGCTAACTTAGCAGTTTATTATGAGACCAATAAATACACACTTTTCCACTACTAGTTCTAACCAACATAAATTTCATGCCCCTGATTGTAAGGCTCAGAAGTACTAATGTGTCTATACCTGCATTCAGCCCCATTGAAACTTTGCTAAAAAAAAGCCAAATCTCACAAAAAAAAGCCTATCTGAGGCTGAGCTGGAAAACATGCAGATCTTTTTTATCTTGAGCTAGATGGCATGACAGCAAACAGAAGAAATTAAAAAATGATCCCTACTGGCACCAGATTCATAGGAGGGAAGGTCTCTCTCAGCCAGATATTGCACAGTGCTGGAGCCCCCTGCATCCTCATGCTCCCTTTGATAAGGAGAGCCAAATCCTGACACAGCAGTGGGCTTTGCTCCTTAGAGACAAGGCCTTCTAGGGATAATTCAACTTAAGCATAAAAGAAAAGAAGCAGAAGTGACCCTGTGTTCCCTAGCAGAGAGAGTTCTGGGCATGTTTGGGTGAAACCTGCATGTTCACTGGCGGGATCCCTCTGTACCAAAAGTCAGTATTCTCCCATTCATGCATTTGCTTTGCAAGAAACACTGGGGACCATGCTGTGAACTGCAAAAGCACAGACTGATTACTGTTTGTGTGGCCTCATCCCACCCCTGTTCCAGAGCACAAATAAGGAATTTTTACTCTTTAACAGAGTCAGGAGTACTCTATAATCCAAGTAACTTCATAATGAACAAGCTCTCATTTAGTGTGAGGCCTTATTCATTGCATGCCTTACTTACAGCATACTGTTAAAACAGCCACGATGTTGCCTTGACTCTGTTTTGGTTTTGGACTAAATACAGCACAGTAAGTCAAACATTATTGGTCACAATGGTAATGCGCAGTGTGTATAATGTGCTTTTATTGCTGCAAGGCATAGCTGAAATATTTACACAGAATACATGAAATAACAGCAAGATTCATGTTCTGTTCCTTATTTGTAAGGTATTTTATTAAAGAGAATCTGAAGTTCATAAATAAAATAGTAATATCACTTATTTCCAGATACTAGTTCCAGCTTGTTGATTTTAATAGACAAGCATAACACTTCAAATGTGGAAACACAGTGGGTAATATTTATATGAAATCTCCAAGAACCGTGGTATTTTGTTCATGTGGAATATCATGGCATTTTGCCTGGATCAAGTAACCAGCAGATTAGCACATTAACACTTTTAAGAAACATGTGTGTAATCCACTCTGAATGTGGTCTTTGACTCCTGGTAGGAATACCTAATGATTTTCAAATTGGCACGTTACTTTATAAAGCAAGTCAAATAAACAGGAATTGCAGAGCAGCTTTGGTTGGGGTGGATGGCATAAGCACACAAATATTATCAACAGAATAGGCAGGATCAGCTCTACAGCCACAGAAGGTTTTGCAGTATCTAGAGAGATGCGGGAGCTTTATGGCTTTATTGTTCCATGTGTGTGAGTAAGTGAATATAACATTCACTGTCACTGGTGACTACCAGTTCAAGGTGACAGAGTAATGACAGACCTCTAAGACTGGCCAAAGCTGGCAAAGCCTGCAAAAACCATCACCATTGCCAATTATGAAGGTCCCACTCCAGTCTGCAGATAGAGGACATGTACACAAGACAGACAGCCATGTTCAGGCTGCCACAGGCTCCATTCCTAACCAGGGAATTAAGAAGGAGAAGAGCAAGAGGCACAAGGGTTGTCAGTCCTCTGTGACTTGGCCAAGGATATGTGCCTTCAAAGCTCACAGCACACAGACTCTTCACGTGGTTTTGGTCACAGTGCCAGTTCCCTCACTGCTTTTCCCACTTCCCACAGAGAAAAAATCCATCCTTCCCTTCATGGGAGCTGCTGCTGACTGCAGTGGTGTGCTCGTGGTGATGAACTGCTCCACATGTGCAAAGTTCTGGTTGTGTGGAATGCACATGCCGGGTCAGTGGTAGGGTAGCTCAGGGCTCTGGCTAATTTCAACAGCCATATAGAAGGAAAAAAACCTTTAATTTCCAGGGCGCTTTCAATGTGCTGTAGTAACTGAGTTCAACTTCTGAGGCAGGAGACAGCAGGGAAAACCCAACAGTCCCCTCCCACGAAAGAAGCAGCAGAGTCCAGGCTGCATGCCAAGGAATCCTATCACTAGCCTTATAAAAAACTCACCAGGGCCACCTCAAAAACAATAGTGAAGTCACGCTTGGCTGCAATTAGTTATGGTTTGAGAGTGAGACCACGAACAGGTCTCCCAGAACTATTGTGGCTGGCTCCATTTCCTGCTAACTCAATTCATCACACTTGTTCTCTCCTTCCTGGAGACAACTTTTATAGCCCCATTAATGTACTTACAGAGTGTCCCTGCTTTTCTCAAGACCAGATATGGCTGCCCCAGGTCATAGCAATTAAGGCTGTTCTTTGGAAATGACTACGTAGAAGACAATGGTACAAATCAAGAGATTGTTCACGAAGGTAAAGTTTGGGATCTCACCCTTCATCCTGCTGAGGGCTGATGCCTTTCTCTGCACTTGAGAATCAGAAATAAGCACAGAGCTTCTGGTTTTCCTAATGGAAGGTAAAATATCCTTGCTAGACCAGGTGCCCAAGATTTAAAAAATAACCTATGGTTTCAGCTTTCATTAAAATAACCTGGCTAAGAAAGTCCCAGCATGGATATTTGCAAAATGAAAGAATTTTAGAAAAGGAAATTCTGGGATTTGAAAAAGAGAGAGATAATTGTCATCATGGAAAGAGTCAAATCAAACTATCTTTTAAAGTTAAAAAACAAATCAAAAATCTGTTCCAACCTCTTCTTTAGTTGCCAGTCTGGACACAAGAAAGGATTTTTCCTCTGCATTGAAGTCATCCGTTGAAAAAAAATATAGTGGGAAATATTAAAATTTTAATCATGAAGAATTTGGAAGGCTCATTTAGAAAGCAGTTCAGATGTCAATGAGCATCAAATGCAGTGAACCAAGAACATACTGAGTACACTATTAACGTCTTGTCAAAACTCTTGGGTATATAACATCAACAAAGGAGAAAGAGCTCTGAGTAAAGCTCCAGTGTCAGGACAGGATGAGGTTTGGTAGACTATTAAAAACCCAAACCAACCTCCCCCTACTTAAGCTCACACAAAAGCTCAGATTTTTGGAACATCATGCTGGAATCAGGCCTTTCCTTCCCCACTGACAGCTGAAGTTATTTTTGAATTTGGGTTGGATTTAGTGACGAGACTCCAGCCAAAAAATTTAGGGGGTGTAGGGAAATCATTGGGAAAAGTCATAAGACTTTGACTATTTCAGAAACAAAAGGTTTCCATTTTCTGGGCTGGGTTCACAAGAGGATTTGGGAGATGACCACTTTCAGATGTGCATGCTGCAGAGGGGTGATTACACGCATGCAGCTCCCAGCTCTGGCACCCTGGGAATGGGGATCAGGGAATGCTTGCCATCCTTATGCTTTTATATCAGCACCCTCCCCAGAGGCATCCAGGTCTGTATGGAAGTGTCTGAGTAGACAATTTAGAGCAGCATGCAGAAAGTGGTTGTGCTTGAGCCTTGTTTAGGATAGCAGAGCTGCCTTCACATGAGGCCTTTCTCAATTCATTTAAAAATTGACTTCTAAACAAAATATGGGCAATGTTTGCAGTAATAAAAGGTGTGGGGGAGACAAGGATGTGCTTTGCTAGAGTGCATGGGGATCCTCAATTCGGAGGCCAGAAAGGACGTAGTTTGATCTCTCCAAAAGTCCTGTATTTTTAAATCCATTCTTTTAGAGCAAAGCAAGTACTTCTACAGAGTGTCCTGTGGAGGCTTTAACCTTTTCACTCCCACCAGAGACTTCTTTTTTAAGTTCTTTCATTCAGAAAATGTGGATGTTTGGGCTTGCTTAGTCAAAGAGCAGCAAGTGAGGAAGCACCAGGAGAACCTTCACATAAAGCTGCCTTTTATCCATACACTTAAACAGTTTTCACCACACAGCAACTGAGTCTCTTGCAGTCATTGCTAGATTTCATCCTCACAAGACCACTTATTAGATAAATATGTTTTCTGCTTTTATCAATGCCAGACAGAAGCAGTAGGTGGGGGGAGTGTCTTGGCAAAGGTCATGGAGTACAATCCCAGTCGAAGGATGGGGGAATCTGGGTTTTCCAGGTCCCACAGCTCCTAGGACATCTCTCTTCCGTCAGATAGCCACTGGGGAGGAAACAAGGTCAGCGGCAGTCATGAAGAAAAGATCTGAGCATAGCAAAACCTGGGGCTGACCCAGGAGAGAATAAAGCAAAAAGCAATGTGTCTATTTGAATGCCAAGGTTGTTTAACAGTGCTGCATCTCCACATGCATGGAGGTTTCCTCACTACTCTTAAAGGGCAGCCTGACTGCAAAATGTGACTGCAAATTTGGCACTTTCCTCACTCAGAAGGTCCCTGTGTAGGAGTCAGAAGCTGGAAGAGAGGAATTCCCATTTTGAGGGGAAAAGTGCTCCTCTTCATTCAGTCACGGGACACTAAATAAATCACTGAAATTGATTAAAAGAAAAAAAAAAAAGAAAAATAGCTAAAAAGGGCTAAAAAGCCTAGTCAGCTTAGGTACCTGGTCACACAGCCCTTACCTTCTAAAACAGCCCTTTGTGTGAGAAATATCTTACCTTTCCCTCCAGCACGCATCTCTTCCCTGGCTCCCATCTAGCCGTGGCCACAAAGCCAACACTTTCTGCGTGGTGTGGTCTGTGACCCTCCTCAGCAGCCCCCACTGCCATGCTGTGTGCCACAGATAACAGTCAGCTGGCAGGCAAGAAAGTCTCCCTGTCTCTGAACACATTTGGGTGGCGTTGGAGCGGGGGCATGGAGGCCACAGAGCGAGGAGGAACCCCTTGCCTCCACAAAATTAGTACAGACTTCCAGGTTGGTAGACTTCCAAGCTGATGGAAAAGTGTGTTTTTTAGTTATGTGCTCTGCTAGATAACCTTGAAAACTATTGAGACACAAGAAAGCTACAAAGCCTTAGAAAAGTTGGTTACAAACTCTCACACAGGTGACATGAGGCACGTGCTTAGAACACCACGGGATCATAACCCCAAGCAGAAGGACAGTAAGCACCTTGTGGGCTTTGTTTTTCATGTATGTATGAAGTATTTGGGTTTTCCATTGGGAAGCAGGAGTAAAACTGAACAAGGATCCACCAGCTAAGGACATGTAACTGCAAAGCGTGTGTTCTCCAGGGCTGTTCAGAGGCAGCTTTTCCAGATTTCTTGTGCTATTTCAACACCTCTGCTCAGCCTCATTTTTCTGCCAAAGTGTTACATTCAAACAAAAGCTCCTTTAAACCCCACAAACTTAAACTTAGGTCATGCATGTGCCAGAAATAATTTTTAAATATCCTCATTACCTTTCTGCTTCTTCCCAGAGTATTTTACTATTTGTTTGGGACAGAGGGAATGGAGCTGCACTAACTATTTTTTCTCCCAACACCGTTTGCATAGAAACTTTAGAGAAACCATGCATTTTGAAAGCCTAATGCCTATTTCAGTGTCTAAAATAATATAAATCTTTCAAACAAATCCTTCTCAGCCCAATAGAGATTCTATTCTTTTTATTTCACCCAAGACAAAGCAATAGGCAACCTGCAAGCTGCATACATCTAGAAAAGCTGTTCTAACGATGTGTGTATCTAATGCATGCCTTCCTAGTCAGTCTCCTCTTTCCCTGCTTAGCAGAAGGAGCTGAGATATCTTTTGGTTTGATTCTTGATTACAGTGTTTTACTGCTTAATTGTAACCACTTTAACTTCAGATTTGCTGTAAGCAAAAATAAGCAACAATTAACTATTAGGTCTTTGCAAAAAGATGACGGAGTTAAGAAGCCTTAATTCAATATCCATCTTCAGACGTTTATAACTGAATCCATACTTGAAATTAAATACCAAATAATCTGCTGATTATTATGCATATTTTCAGTCAGTATAACAAAAACATGATGTTGCAGTCATGCTGTGAGCTCTGTAGCTAGGTTTCCTTGTTTATATTAACAGCTGTAAACACAGTCTAACTCAGCCTTGATTTAAACACAGATTTCCCATACTTTCAAGAATTCACCACGTTGTGAAATCTACAATTTCAGAACTTTTCTCACGTGCGTATTGATTATGCCCAGGAACAGCCTGCAATGCTACACATGCACTTGCAATGACCCATTTTAGAGACTGTGTTAAAAGGGACAGTTTTTCATTCAAAAGTAAAACCAGCTTTGTGAATGTGTATAAGCTTGTCCCTGAATGTTCTGGATACAGCCTGCAACCTTCTGCATTAGGTACTTTCACTTTACTGGGTCAAGGTCCTACATGTTCATCCCTTCATTTAAAAATACGGGTTGTAAAAACCTCCTAAGGCCACTTAAATCTGTGCAAAATATTTCATTCAGTCAGAAATTGATTTTAGCGCAAAGTTCTACATGCCTATCTTTTAATAACAGCTCTGGAGAAGCTGAGCTTTTAGAAAAGTGACACTGTCTGGATAAAGGACTCTTGAGCTGTCTTCTTCAAGAGTGTGGTGAGAAGCCAGCTCCAGTTAAGCAGAAAGTCAAGTGAAGTAAATAAAACCTGATAGGAACATTTTGTAATATTTCTGCCTTGAGACAGGCAGTAGCATGTCATGCTAAGGGGTTCCTCTGACACAGATTAGATCTCCCAGCCTGTGAATGCTGAGCAAAGTCAAGCAGCAGTGCCAAGCAGTCTTGACAGCCAGGCTGGTGGGCATCCATCCCTACTGGAGGAAAACCTCTCAGTCCTACAGAGCTGCTACTTCAATTTACCAACACAAGGGCTTCCATCCACTGTGTCTTGCACAGAGAGAGGAAGTAAGGGAGAAGGAGGGGATTTTGTCTGATATTGCAGGGTCCATCAACCCTGTCAGAAAAGCTTTTGGAATCACATTGCTCTACCATGAGCTAGGGATGTTCCTGGGGAAGTTGATGCCATGTCTCCACCACTTCACCACTGTTGACCAAATTTCCCAGTTACACCTCTCCTCCCAGCAATCTGTGCCTGGAAAACTTGATTCAGACCATCACAGACCATCCGCAACTTTGTCACGGTGCATATGTTCCAGGGAAATACATCTCTGGACTGGGAGGGCCAAAGTGCAAGACTGATCTCATGACCCCACTCATCTATGACCAGTGGCAAAGCCTCAGACTCCCATTCAGATCCAGTACTCACAAAGAGATGAGCACAACACTGACCCCTACATTCCACCAGCTTTGCTCCTCCTATGCACGAAGGGCAGGCTCAGAGGTCCAAGCTGTAGCTAGGTTAGGTCCAAAGATAAGTGCACAACTTAGAATCCAAGAACTTTGTTCTGCTCTGGGGCCAGTTCTCTGTCAGGATGCTCCCCAGAGTCTTACTGCAGTCCTCACTGTCTCTTCCAAGCAGTCAGGGCTGCTGGAGAAGCACGTAATATGACTCAATAGAACTCCAGAACATCTCATTGAAAACTCTGGATCCACTCCTTTGTAGACTAAGACAGGTTAAGCAACTTCATAGTTCAGTATTTAGGTCTCATGCTAAATACTGTCTCTTGTACCCCCTTCCCTTCAATGATTTGAAATACACTTGTCCAAAACTTCATTCTTCGCCTTCTGAAGTCACATATGAATGAGATGTGCCAAGTGCCTAGTCTAGCCATTTGTGGACTTTGAAAGGATCTAAAAGGAGTTTAGCTAGGCCATTCCACATCATCCTTTGCGAGTTATTTTTACATGTCTGAGATCTCATTCAATTTGCTTGGCTTCTCAGAGGACAATTAAAAACAATACGTAGCAGATGGGAGAAGTAAGACAAACAGAGGTTAAATGACTTGCCTGAGGCTGGTAGAGTCTAGCAGAATGGGCGACAGGAGTCCTGGATATTAATTAGTTAATATTTGTACAATGCTAAGAAAATATATAGCCTTATATAAGTATTATTGTAAGGTGGCCCCTGCAGTTTGAAGAAGCAGAGGGCAACAGTGCACAGGCGAGTGCAAATATCCTTTCTTGTTTTGTGGCATTTCGGTCGTCATGGGGTCTGGGAGGAACAGAGCATTCCCAGGACATGAGAGAGGGAATGAGAAAGCCCAGGGAAAGAGATCCTACTCAAGCAATGCCATTGTGCACCCCCAGGCTGCTCTATCCACGCATCAAGTCCAGGATCAGCTGTTCATGCTTTCCACTGAGACCAGTAAATCTGTACAATCAAATCGGGCTACATGGGCAGCTGCCTTCAGCAGAAACCTTGAAACTGAATTTGAGATATTTGGGGGTGTTTACAGCATTAAGAGGTGCAAATCTCTCTGAAGTGCCACGGGACCCACATGCCACACTGCTCTGTGCTCTGCTGAAATCCCAGGAGGAAGGTCAGGCCCATCTGTATTAAAGAATGATCTATGGGAAAGGAGGAAAGGGTCACAGTGTCAGATTTCTCCTTTTTTTTCCTACCTCTCTGGGGCATTCATCCTGCTCCCATGACTTCAGATCTGATTTCTTCAGATGCCTTTTTCAGTCCAGCTTCCCTTCACACCATCACATATCCCAGCCTTCTGCTCTGAGCTTCCTCCAGATTCCAGTATCAGCCTGAATGAAACATGCATCAGATTTTCTCCAGGATAGCTCTCAATGTCCAGTGTTTTCAACATGATTTTGCTATGCAGTTTCAAGAGTGGTGAGAATTTTTGGTCATTTCCCTTTTTTCTCTTGGCTAGAATACAAGAACATTAGCTAAGCTGTGATGTACTTTCCTCTGCAATTTTTAAATCATTCAGACTTCCCGTGTAGTCTACTAAAATTTTCATCCAGTTTTCATCACTTCATATCTTCATTATCTGAACCTGCAATTTCTTTTCCCATCAGTTTTGCTCAGATTTGACTGAAATGCAAAATTTCCAGCTGAAAATTCCAGCATTTGTTTTCATCCAAAACAGTATAAATGGCTCAAATTTTAAAAGCACCTCCTCAGAAACACTAACATTTGAAGTTCTGCATATTTAGGCAAAACATTTATAGTTCCTAAATTCCAAATATTAAATTTTTCAAAATGTACTTGGTTGGCTTTATTTAGAGTAGAATCAAAGTCAGGCTACATTACCATAGGAAAATACACTTCAGTGTCATGTGGTCTTTATTGCCCCTATGGCATGGTACAGTGGGAAGAGCATGTAGTGTGCATTGAGAAATACATATAGAATAGCAAGGGACCTCACCCAGAAAGGAACAGAGAGAAGAACTTCTTGGCTGCCTTACAGCTCCCGCTAGGCTCCAAAAGGATGCTCATTTCTCTACTATGCAACCTGGTGTGCTGATTGCAGATCACACGATGGGAGATATGTGTCCCACATCCCATTCTTTTCCCCTAAGTGATACCTCATGCTTTTATCCGATTTTTTTTTAATGTGGTTTGCATCATTTTAATGAAAAAAATAAAATAAAATTCAGTCAAGCTAACTTCAAATTACGCCTTTTATTTTGCTATAGAAAATGTCCATTGCTGAGAAGCTGTGTCCTCAGCTGTAAAATTATCCTGATAAAAACATTCCATAGCCTTCAGTACAGCTGCCAGAATCATTATTTTTGCTACTGCTCTAATCTGAGCAATTTGATGCCTCTTTGAATTCTTCCATTTCTTTCTTTACTGTTAAACCCTCTTCCCCATCAAACCCTTAAAGTGTCTCTCTTGTCCCTCATGTCACCCACTGCAGCCTTCCTTGTTCCAGGCAACCTCCTTGTGATTCCCCAACCCAAACCAAACTACAAAGCCATCCAAAACTCTATTCCTGGCTGAAAAACCTTTATGTTATATAGTGGCAATTAAAGAAAAACAGAAAATTACTGCTGTCAAGAGGGTTGTCAACGGTTTCAGCCAGTATTCTGAAATGGCTGGAGAAAAATAAGTAACAAAACATAAATATATTTTTACTGAATTCTCAACAATATTTAAAATGTTCAACAGCATTTTTGATTGCCAAAAATTGATGTACTGTTTTGCAGAGTGTTTCAAAAGCATTAAGTATGCGGTTGATTTTGTGGTTTAAAAACTTTTGGAGCTTTTCTTCATCAGAATTGTGATTCCCAATAAGAAATATAAAAATAATATGACATGCAAGCCAATAAAAACACAAATATAAAAATAAAATCTACCAAATACAGTCCTTTCAGCCAGGTCTGCTCTCCTTTTCCAAATCCCATGTCAAAACTTTGCTTCAACAGCTACAAAAAATTGGCAAATTAACAAATACCACGACAAGTCAGGAAGCTGTGCTTCTAAATGACTCTGAAGTATCACATTCTGATTGTAATTAATGAACATGACCAAAAAAAAGCCATTTTGCAGAGACCCTCCAAGGTCACCCCCACACCTTCTTTTAATTTCTTACAGTCATGTGCTGTATTTTTATTGTGTATGTAACCTTGGGTCCTCTGGATTCCAAAAACTCCTAGTGAAACATCCTCTTTTCAACAGTGCTCTCTATGTTTGGCAGGTTGTATCTGACCTGCAATCAAGCAGCATCATGCTTTGATTTCAGGAAGCTCAAGCTTGGTGGCTGCAGTTGGGCTTTGGTTCTGTGCTGGGCTGCACACACCCAAAGAATGCCAAGTACCCTCAATTCTATTAACTTCAGTGGGAATTGGAGAGCTCAGCTGTATTTAATACTCTACAGGGTCAGGCTCTGAAAACCGTATTAACATTCTCAGTCCCCAGTAGGACAAAATTCAACAAAGCATTTGGATTGAGATTTAACTGTAAACATGTGAACACTCCCTCCGATTTCAATGTGACTATTCTCATGCTTAAAGTTAAGCATGTGCCTAAGCTATGTGCTGATTTTGAGCCAAAAACTACTGTTTTCAAGGGCTACACAAATTCACAATAGGCAAACTGCTGGTCTATAACACCAGTTGCATAATCTAGTTTTTCCTTTTTCATAAAGGCTGACACAAGACTGTCTTTCTAAAATGGAGCAGCTACACTGAAGAAGATGGGGCATTCTGGTGAAACATTAAGTATTTCTCTAAAGTTACTAATCTACTATTATTATTGTTATTATTACTGTTATTCCTATGTGAATGCAGGAAAAGCACCTATCCCAGACTTAGAACTCTTGCTGTTCCTGAAAGAATATAAGCCATACAGCAAAGAATAACAAACTCTCTCTACATGACAGCAAACATCAGTCAAGTGACAGACAAAAATATCCCACCATCCCCAGAGACCCTCAGCGTCTTGTACATCTGAACCCTTCAAGGGACACTAAAAACCAGAAGCATCCTACAGCGCATTCTGAATGTCCCCACCTTTCACCACTCCAGGGGCCAAGGAAGTCTGTGGGCCTCTGAAGAAGGATGGGCTGGCATCTCTCCTTTTCTGAAGTAGGAGGAGGGTTCTCTTTTGAAATGCGGCTGGCCCTCAGGAGACAGTATCTTGGCTAGCTCATGGCAAGGGACAGATGTGGCTCTCAAGCAAATTCCTTCACCCAGAGAAACATCAGGGGATGTGGAGCCTGCTGTGATGGCTCTTCTCCTCTGAAAGCAAAATGCTCCTTCCTCTGGGAGGACACTGGGGCTCAGAAGCCAAGGAACAGAGGGTCTTCCCAGGAAATCTGTTAGGGCACAGGAAAAAAACATAACTGTGCATTACTCTGCATTTTGGGATCCGTTAAGGCTCTTACTATACCCCGCAGAGTGGAAGGACACAAAACAAACCAACGCTCCACTCAGAGGCCAGGAGGAAGGGAAGAGCTTTTGGGGCTCATTTTCCCCCCAGACCCCTTGAGTGTGCAGGTCACAGCACTAGAGCCATGTTCTCAGAAGCCATAGGAAACCACACAGAGGAGAAAAAAGCAGAGTATGGTTCTCACTCCTCCACTGTGCAAACTGGGGCCAAGCCAGGAATTGCTGACGTGCCTCCAGGCCAGCTCCAGGGGTCCATGCTGAGGCTGCCTCCCCTGGACTCGCTTTCCCCCTGTAGCAGCAGATTGTCACTCTGGCTTGCTATATCAAACTATGGCTTCTCCATAACTCCATGATCTACGAGCCTTACAATGCAATCAACTGGCTGCTGCAAAGGCACCATAAAGGTGGAACAAGGACACATTTAAGATGGGAGAACTGCATGTGGGCATAAGCCCAGCAACCTGCTATTCTCAGTCTGCATCTCCCTTTTTGGACACATTTTACAATCATTTAATCACAGTTTTTGGTACATGCACAGCTACTGGACTGACATGGTAGCTGAGTGTTTGTCTCACAGAAATGTTTCCTGAGCACCTCGACATCCCAACTGTGTGCGCCCAGTCCAGCCTGGGCGGTACGGCTGAGAGCAGCTGCACTTGCTGCGGGTGGCTGTGTCCCAGCTGCCAGGGACAGTCACCGGGGTGACGAGATTTACGGCATTCTCCTGTGCTGACAGAAAGGTAGCGCTGAGGAAGGTTCTGGACGCTCACCCCAACGCTGTGGAAAGAGATGAGCAACAAACGGAGCCAGGACTTCTAACACTTTGTAAACACGTGCTGGTGCCTTCATTTTGCTCCAACAAAATTGGACCTTCCAAAGAATCGCATTCTCATTGCTGCTCTTGCGCGAGCGCCCGCAGTGGGATTTTCCCCCGACAGCTGCCGCCGAGGGCTGCCGGGCCGCATCCTACCCCGCTCCGCGCACACCTCCGCTCTGCCCCGCACACCCGCTCCGCTCCGCTCCGCTCCGTCCCGCACACCCGCTCCGCGCACACCTCCGCTCTGCCCCGCACACCCGCCCCGCACACCCGCTCCGCCCCGCCCCGCACACCCGCTCCGCTCCGCTCCGCTCCGCCCCGCACACCCGCGGCCCCGCAGCGCCGCCCCTTGTGCTGCCACCTCCTGGGCGCCGGGGCTCGGGCAGCGGGGCCGCGCTCCCGCTCCCCTCTCCTGTTCCCATTCCCGCTCCCGCTCCCGGCCCGCCCGCGCGGCTGTGGGTGACACGTGTGGGCGTGGGCCGTGGAGCTGCAGGTGCGCGCCCGTCCCGCTCCTCCGTCCCGTCCGGTCCCGAGCCGCCCTGCTGGCAAGCGGGAGCGATCTCTGCCGTGGATGCGGTGCTGACATGAAACGCCCCAACAGCGTCCTGCTTTCCAGCCAGGGTTTTTTGACGTTAAGGCGTCCTAGAGGGAAGACCCCAAAGCCATTAATCACTTCAGGATGTTTGAGACGTGGGCAATACTACTGCGGAGAATTCAGGCCCTCTGACACTCCAGTGCAGTATCTGAGCATTTAACAATAACAGTCAACACTGCTGATGCCTGTGAAAATACAGATGTAAGCCAGCTGTCTGTCAGGGTGAAAAATGTGTTTGTCTTTTCGTTTTAACGTGTCATTTCCCTCTTGGACATTTGCTGTGTTACTGCCAGGATATCACGTTCTTCCAGCACAAACTCTATCCCGGGAAGACAAACCACGTTCACGTGGGGGAGTGGGGGACGGTGTCACTGTGCTGTTCCTGCAACGTTTTTTCTTAATCTGAAGCCGAACAAAACATATCTGACCTAATTCTTTAATTTTTATTATTGTTGAGGTAATTGCCAATATCTGTTTCTAGCAAAGGTAATTGCAGATTTATCCATGAAAGGGTCATAGGAGAGCTGAAAGAGTGTGTGTTCTTGGAGGTGTCAGTATCGAGATTAATAAGAGGCAATGGAAATACAAATATCATGATGAAAAACTAATAGACATAAAAACTGCTTATGGTGAGATGACTGAAAGAGGGCAGATTTGGATCACATATTAGGAAAAAATAATTTACTGAGATGGTGATGAGACACTGCAACAAAGTGACCAGAAAACTTGTGGATACCCCGTCCTTGGAAGTGTTCAAGGCCAGGTTAGATTGGGCTCTGAGAAACCTGGTCTAGTGGGAGGTGTCCCTTCCCACAGCAGGGGCGGGGGCAATGAGATGATCTTCAAGGTCCCTTCCAACCCAAAACATTCTGGAATTCTATGATAACTCATGATTGGCTATCCTGGTTTTGGGCAAATTTGGGAGAAACCCTCCGGAAAGAGCCCCCAGAAAGCAAATCCCCACAGCCCCTCCCCCCCACCTGGTTCGGCAAGAATTTCCTCAGAGAGAAGTGGAAAAAAACCTGTTTATTTAACAAGCAAAACACTCCCCAGCACCAAAAAATGAACAACGCCAGATGACAAAAACTCTTTCACCACTCTGAAGAGATGAACAAATCCAGAAAGTCTTTCCTGGGAGTGGTCTCCCGGGTCTGGACGCTGGGGATTGCTCTCCGGCACTAGGGATGGCTGCTGCAGATCACAAAGCGCAGACTCTAGGTGTTTCCCATGTCCCAGTCTGGAGCAGGTTGGAATGGTATTCAGGAAAGGGAAAGAAAAGAAAAAACAATCCAGGGAAAAAATTGGACTGCCTACCTAAACTAACTAATAAGCAAAAGCAAAGGGAAAAGCAAAAGCGGAAGCAAGAGCAAGCAAGCAAGCAAGCAAGGCCAGCCAGCAAGAACTAGCCTCTCCTAGACAACAGTCCATGGGGGGAGGTAAGCAAGATAGCAAGATACAAAACAAATCTTCACTTTTAGAGTCAGTCTTGAAAGCACAGAACATAATGTCAAGCATAAACAGAACACACGACAGGGGATACCAGCGCCATAACATCACCCTAGGACACTGGCATATTGGAATAAAAGGATGCAGATGTTCATGAAGGACCAGAAAGGCCATGGATCTCAATATATTCAGAGAACAGACAAGTATGTTCATATGTAAAGACATCTTATGTAAAAAAAGAATTAAGGAAAACTGACTTTTTTGTTTTTATGAGAAACAAATATTGCAGGTAGATGCATAAACTATTCCAAAGCAGGTGAAGAAGAAGCAATGGTAATAACATCAAATTGATTACACCACAAACTCTTTCTTGACTTCAAACACTAGAAAACGCACAAACAGTGGAAACCAAGCTAGATGGTTAAAGCCAAAAAATAATTAGTGTGACAATAAAAAAAAAAGTCAGGAAGGCAAAGGCACAAAATGAGTATAAGAAATCACTCTGTAAGAGGAAAATCAAGAAAGTACTAAAGGAAAGCATTGGATCTTCTGAAGGTCAAAATCTCTTTGCTTCAGCCCTCATTGAAGATAATTCCTAAATTGGGTGGTTTAAATACCCAGGAGACAGAAAATAAGATCTCCTGCTAGAGTATGGGAAGAAAAAGCAGGGGAGTGCTTAGATAAGTAAGAGCCTTTCAGATCAGCCACACCTCCGCTCTATCTGGCTAAAGTGCCCTTAGAGCACTTTGGTTGCAAATTCGCTGCAAAAACTTGCAGAGTTCAGGTGAGAATCAAGAGGAGCAAGAAGGCAAGAAACAGTCCTCTCTCTAAAAGAGCAAAGCTGGAATCATAGCTACCTTACACTGGATTGAATTCTCAGAACAGGACCAGAACAAATAAAAATAATACAAAAGAACCTAAAGATTAACAATGCAAGTAACAGCAACATGGATTTCTCCAGAATACAGTGAATCAATTTGAATTATTTCCCTCTGGCAATGTAAGAGACTTCATGAATGGATAGAATAGAACAAATAAATATTGGTGTACTGTGATTTAACATGATTTTTGTCACTGTCATATAATCAAAAGACTGAGACACATGGTCTAGATGAAATCACTATTGAGTAAATGTAAAAAAGTGCCCTCAGATAATAGTTAACCATTAACTTACTGTGACAATGGTATTCTTTAAGAGTCTGTCGTGAGCTTGGCAACATTTGCATATTCTTTAATGATCTGGATATTGTATATTGAAGATTTCAATATACAAACTTCAAAAGCTTCAGGACAGAAGTTTTTGAAATTGGAAGAAATTATCTGACAAAGAGATAGGATGCTGTTCACTTTGGATTCCTTCCTGCATGTTACATGTAGCCAGGAATAACCACCTGGACAAGTAAAGGATGGATGGGTTTTCTGGGAAAGATCCTGTGCTTCTGGCAGATGATAACTGAGCACAGGTCAGCAACATCTTGTTGCTGCAAAGAAGAGAGTCAAGAGTGGGCTCCATGATGAGGTCTTTGCCCTTAAGGCAGAGGAACACGGCCCCTCTCAGCATGGGCCAGGCTCTGGCTCAGACAGTGCAGATGGGTTTGGTGTGTGTGGGGCCACAGCAAAGGGTATGGAGGGAGATCTGGTGAGGTCAAAAACATCAACTGGATAAAATTTTTGGAGTAGGTGTCAGGGAGGTAGCTATTGTGGTCTGGCTGGCTCTTTTTTATATTTTAATGCAATTCTGTGGTCACCCTGATAAGCACTTCTAGCCGAAGTGGTGTTTTTTTAATCTAGAAAGCAATTTAAGCAATGTGGGAGCAAGCAGAGACAATCTATCAGTCAGAGTGGAGATGTTGTCTGGAGACCTGCAAGTTAAAAAAATAGATTTTGGTTTTGTTGTCTAACAGACATGATTAACAGTGATTAACAATGTAAATACATGTAAATATCTTTGACAAGGACAACTATCTCAGGTCTGTTTCAATTAATTTTATTTCAAGAAGGAGATAATTCCCCCTGGACTCCAAATCATTTGGATCACTTAGACTCCATGACAACCTGTATGGAGGAAGTTGTGTTGGGGCAGCTGGCTGCTCTGTTTCATTTTTCAGAAGTCAGAAGAAATTACCTTGACATTCCTGAAAGGAAAAAGTTGCCAGAAGCTTCATGATAGATTTTTCCTTTCAGTGAGAGTGAAATCTTTTTCAACATGCCGCATTGTCACACGAAATGGAAATCTTGATTTTCCAGACATTTTTGCTGGTCAGTTAACTCCTTCTAAAAGCTGCTTGCTCTATTAAAAAGAAAAAAATAGCTTCAAAGTATGTAATATTTACAACCTCTTCAAGGGTGGAGGCCTGGGGCACAGACATTGCAGCTCAGAAGTCCAAACTTACTTGCTTACTTCCTTTAACTTCCACTGACACTTCAGTATCCTGGTGTTACAGTTGCCTTTGGAAATGTTTTTCTGATTTATTTTGTCTTACCCGTACAAGAAAACTACCATAAAGGCAGGTGTGAGACTAATTTTCAGAAACAGTAAAGGGAAAATTGTTCATTTGTGCTCTTGTCCCTCTGCTTTGCAGAGTTCATGGGACCTAAAGCAGTGTTTCCACTCAGTTTCTATGGTTTAATAATCACCAAATTCTCATACAGAGTCTGTGGCCTGAGCCAAGTTTCTCCATTAACCAGCCTGAAACATCTTTGGTCCTGAGATGAAATAAGATCAGATTCATTAAGTCCAGCATTACCATAAGGAAAATACATAGATATTTATTTGAAAAAAAAAAAAAAAAAGCCTCAAATTCCTTCATCCCAGATAATTTGTTCCTGCTAAGTGTCACATGTTGCAAATGCCCGCAGTTCGTAACAGTTTTATGAATCAGAGCTTGGGAAGGATGAGTAATGTAAAATGGGCTACGTGGCATGGACCAGGACACAAGAGAATGTGTCCTGGGGAATGTGTCCACAGGAAGCTGTGCTGGGGATTTCAGGTTTTGATGATACTTTAGTAACGAGAAGTCCACCTAAAAATCTGTAGAATAACACATCTCTTCAAGCAGAACTTTTCACCAGTGACTTATTTTCTAAATACAAAGTGCCTTGGATTTTCAGTGCTTGAGAATATTTTGAGTTGGACTAAGGCATAAAATAATAAAATAATAAAAGTTTCTTTTTTTCCCTTTATCCTTCATATTTTTTCCTTTAACATTAATCACAGGATAGATGAGGGGAAAAATGTAATTCAAAGTTTTATATTGTATTGTTACTCATTTTATTTCCCTGTAATATATCCAGACAAGTTGCATTTTAATATTCAGGTCATTTGAAGATTTTCTTTTTATCTTTAGAGGAAATGGACTAGTCTGTGCTTTGCCTTTTACTCACAGAATTTTTTGGCAGTGGTCCTCAGAACAAATCTTTTCTATCCTGAGTCTGCTAAACTGGAGATTTCTACAGTGCTATAGAGCAATGGTACTTCTCCATCATGGTCCTTGTGCTAAGCATCGATCACAAACAGAACCCAAAAAGACAGTCTAATTTCCAAAAAAAAGTTAAAAGATACAATGTGCCTGATTCTTCCCCAGAAGCATGGGATGTAGTACCAGAAGAAATCAGCTATGAATGTTTTAATTGGTAATTAGATGGAATTTCTAGAATGTGAAGTTATCAACACACAACAGTTATTTCATTAATTTAAATGCACAAGGGGAAAATGTTTGTGGATCATATTTTATCAGTTTCAACCTGCCAAGGAGTTGGTCTAGATCCTTAATATCAATTTAATATTTTTTCCTAAACATTTATTTTTTATTCTAACATATTGTTTTATTCTAAACAATGGCAAAGAGTAATTTCCAAAGAAGAAATGCCCACATGTAGGTCACTGTATGTTTACTAAAAAGCATTGTGGTCAGCTACCAATAATTGGGAAGCAAGTGACCTAAAGCTATTTTTATAAATTATTCCTTTTCTTTTGTACCCACATCCAATGTGAATATGAATAAAATTATAGATAATTCAAAATTTCCAGAAACATTTAAAGAATTTTTGCAGATGCTGCATTAAATAGGCATCCTGTCTTATATGGAAGAGCAGCCCCCTGAAGCTGTCCTTGCTGTTAGATGACAGACTTCAGATGCTCCAAAGCCAACTCATATACTTTCTCCACACGCCTGGAAAGCTACTTAGTCCTTCACTGGCCAGCTTAAAATGCTCTTTAGACTTTTGAGCAGTGGAAAAGGACAAGTTAAAAGTGGTGATACTTGCTGCTGTTTTGTGGCAACAAAATTATTTTGTGTTTAAGGCTGAAATTATGTCAGTGTTTGGCGGAAGAGTTGCAAAAGTGCAATTGCTTATCATTATTTGGAGAGAGAGTGAAGATAAGGGGCCCCCATCTCTCCAGGGGACCTCAGTACTCACCCTTCCCACTCCTTAAAGAGAAACGAGTATCAAAGTAAAAAAAACTACTTTTCAGAGTCATCAACAGCCTTCCTTACTTACAAAGCTGGAGCTCTGCATAAACAATGACATTAACTCTCTATTGCACAGAGCAGCAGCTTTCTGCAGGCTTCATGTTCCAAAGCATTCAGAAGTTCCGAGTCAGGGCTGGCCTCAGCAGAACGAGTAATTACACAAAATCAGGCCATTTTCAACACTGGCAAAGCTTTGTTAGTGCTTGCTCAAGGAAGTTGCTTTTGAAGAGTGGAAAAATGCTCTCCCAGCTGTTGCACCAGCAAGGGACTAAGCATTTATAGGGTCAGTACTTCTCCAGGTACTTCCTCTAGGACTTTAAGTAAGTCAGCTGAGGCTTGATTTCTTCAGCAGTGACAACCAGGTTTCATTATATATCCATTAGCAAGAGGTAGAAAAGGCCAGTATGGCTGAAAATCAGGCCATTATCTCCTTCTGCCTCACCTTCTCCACACTAAAAACAGCAGTGATATTTCCCCAAGCATGAATGGCTAAATTCACATAAATGGGGTGAAAAGGGCCATTTCAGTCCAGCCTGGAGCTCTGTTCCCTTCCCTAGGGGAACAGCTGCACAGAAGCTCTTTACATTAGCTGCAGCCTCATAGACCTACATTATCAGCCCTCAACCCTGAGCTAGCAGCAGTATCCAAAAGCTCAGTATGGAGCAGGTCCAGGTCCTTCAGCTGTTTTACAGCTTCTGCTGTTTTATAGCTCCATGCTGCCTCAGGCAGGCCATTACCTGTACCCCAGCAAGTGAATTTAAACCTGGCTTAGCATTTGTGGGTGACAGTACCACCCTGTCTTACTGCATCAGTATAAACTTGAGCGGAGAAAAACAACATCTCCCATCTCCCCCACTGCCCAGGTGACCTTGGGGCACAGGCCATTCTCCTTTGCTGGGACCAGAGTCCACTGTGCTGTGGCAGGAGCATGCTGGCAGCAGCAGAGGGTGTCACTGTCAGCTTGCAGTCACCCGCAGCTTTCCCAAGTAGCAGCATCATTCGACAATACCAAAGGCTGTAATTTGAACGCTGCAAACTGCAGGGCCTCCGCTAGAACGGAAACAGCGAAGCAGGAAGAATGACCATCTCTGTACAGATTATGAGAGATAGATTACAGTCAACTGGAAAAAAAAGAAATCACAGAGAAACAGAGAGGTGGCTGGAAACCTTGGAAAAAAACCCAATTCAACAGAACATCAGTATTTTGAGAATCCCAGCCAGGAAGCAGGACACAGATACCATGCAGTAAAGTGCTGCCAGACATGTTGGTTATTGATTTTTCTGAAGATCCCACCTGAACTGAATGTGTGGACTGAATCCCAATGAGAGTCCCAGATGGAGTAGGCAATTGTGGAGGCAACGGACTTATTACTCTTTAGGACTCAAGGGACCAAGATAGGTTTTTACAAGCAGCTAAAACGAAGAAAGAGATCATATGGGAAGGTGCTAGGCTCCTATTGTTTCCGGACACAAGTCCTATAACCCAGGGCAAAAGGGAAGAATTAACTGTGGTTAAAAAAAAAAAAGAAAAATATTTGAGATATAAAATGTGTCTGCATCAGTCATTCTGGCTTGCTAAAGTGTACAGTTCACACAGTGAGAAAACCAGCATCTTTGGGGAGCAGAGGCAACAGAAGTTGCTGTCAAAATCATAGGAGACAAAGAAACTCTGCAACTGCTCTCTGCAATGTGCTGGGTCCCCATTGCTCCCCACAGAGGGAACTGAATACTAGCACCACCTGGGAGTAGGGGAAAAGCTTATTTCTTTTTCCTTTCTCTTTATTTTATGTCTTGTACCCTGTGCTTCCATGCTAGCATCTGAGTAGTTAAAAGTACCTGCAGCTGCTGCCAGGAGTTTTAGAATAAGCACATCCAGTCCATCACAGAGCTGCATCTGGCATTGGTATGTGTAGTGGGTGCAATTGCTGCGCAAACACTGCACGTATGGTTATCTATTTTGGCACTTTCTTCCATGTCCTGACTGTGTTTAATGCATAACAAAACAACGTCAGTAACATCAGAGCCCCCTGGCTTTTGCAGCAGGGATGAGTTCAAGAGCCCAGAGAGTGTCTGCTTGGTACAGCCTAAAACTTAGCCCTGACTAATGTCAGCTTAAGTGCCTAGAAAGGTTTGGATTTCAGTGTCCGTCGTCCTCCCTGGAAACCTGGCGGTTTTCAAAGGGGAAAAACATGACTGCTCTCCCTTCCCAGGGTACTGTACCTGTAGAGGAATAGTCCCAAGTACCAGTAGAGGTTGAGGGCTGACCTGCTGGAGAGTAGCTCTGCTGAGCACTGGGGAGTCTTGGTTGATGACAAGTTGACCATGAGCCAGCAGTGCCCCTGCTGCCAGGAGGGCCAGTGGGACCCTGGGGTGCCCAGGAAGAGTGTGGACAGCAGGTCAAGAGAGCTGATCCTCCCCGCTCTACTCGGCCCTGGTGAGCCCACATCCTGGAGTGCAGTATCCAGTTCTGGACTCCTCAGTAAGAAAAACAAGGAGCTACTGGAGAGGGCCCAGTGGAGGCCATAAAAATTATTAGGGATCTGGAGCATCTCTCTCATGAGGAGAACTTGAGGAAGTTGGGCCAGTTTATTCTAGAGATGAGAAGACTGAGAGGGGATCTCATCAAAACATAAGTATCACAAAGATGGGTGCCAAGAGGATGGTGCCAGACACTTTTCAGTGGTGCTCAGTGAGAGGGTGAGGAGCAGTATCCAAAATCTAAACCACAAGAAGTTCCACCTCAACTTTAGGAAGAATTTATTTACATTGAGGTGGCAGAGCCCTGGAACTGGCTGCCCAGAGAGATCATGGATCTCTTCTCTGGAAATATTCAAAACCTACCTGGACACATTCCTGCATACTGTGACTCTGCCTTGGCAGCGGGTTAGACTGGATGATCTCCAGAGCTTTCTTCCAAACCTAATGATTCTGCAGTTCTGTGATTCCCTCTGACTGTGAGGGAGCCTGAGGGCCACTAGTGGCTCTTTGCCTCTCAAAAGCGCAGCCTGGGCTCTTGGAGGAGATGAAACTCTAAGGAAAAGGCCTTTATGAAGCTGAATGGGTGACAGGTGGAAGGCCACAGAGAAATCACATATGCACATCCCATTCTCTGGCAGTAACTCTCCTGGGCAAGGCAGCTGGACGCTGCGGATTACGAGAGCAGCACGGGGCTTATGCCTCCTTGGTGCCCAGGTGTTCCTGGTAATGACTCTGCTGCTGGCTGTGTGCAGCATCCCTCAAAGCCACCATACCTGAGCTGTTGGCTGGACCCACTGCATCTAAGCAGGACTGCTTCAACTGCTTTTAATTTATCCCTATCCCTCTCCTGGCATCTCTCCTTCCATGAACAAGCGTGGCTTAAAGCTGGCCAAGAGGTTTGCCACCCCAGTAGCTGCTGCTTCTGAAAACATCCCAGGAGCCACTAACTCTTCCTTACTCTTTCTCTCATCCACATATCCTCCTTTTCCTCACAGCAAGAAGCAGGCCAGAAGAATAGACTCATATTTTGATGCTGATTCTGCAGGTGTTCCCGCCTGTGATAGTAGTGCTGCATCATTAGGGGCTGGACTCACGCCCCCAGTTCATGAGAATACTTTCAAATGTGTAGAACCAAAATAGGAAGAGAGCCACTTGCTGATAATATGCACTGAAATACACTGGCATTTGACTGCCTTCTGCTTAATCCTTTCATTTTCTTCCACAAATGAGATTTGCTGCTGTAGCCCAGATTACAGAGCAGTAATGAGTGAGGAAGGAAGCTCCCACATGCAAAGAGAGGCTTAGCCAGAAAATAAACAAACAAATCAAATAAATAAAACACCATCCCACATTAGATGAAGTTGTACTGCCACCTCAGGTTTACCATCTGTTTCTACTTTGATTCCAGTGTTTCTTTCAACCATTTTGTCTACTACTTATGAGTTCAGCTGGCAGCTGTCGTTTCTAAACACAGTGGGGCCCCAGGAGAACCACAGTGCCCCATTCTCCTGGTCCCAGATCCTGGGATATGATCTAGGAGAGAAAGAGAGAAAGAAGGAAGAAGCTAATGAGAGGGTGAAAGAGCGAGAGATGAAAGAGAGATAAAAAGAAAGAGAGAAGGAAAAATAAGAAAGAGGAAAGAAAGTGTAATCCTTCCCACTTTCTTTTTCTTTTTAAAACAACTCTTCAGTTTGGAGGGATATTAAAAATAGAAGAGTGTTAGATTTGGCAATAAATTAATGTCCAGATGAAGGGAAAACAATTACAAATTGGAAACAGATTTATTCACACTCAGTGTATTAATGAAAACGTAAAAAAAAGCTAAACTGGGTATACTGTGTGGAAAAAAATAATGGCCCAGCAGGTCTACTTTTTATTAACAACTCATCAGTAAGCAGGTTGTAATTCATAACAAAGAATTTACCCCAAGGAACACCACAGGACTGTGAGCTTTTTAGTTTCCTAAGAAAATACATATGTTGTTCCACTTGGTTTCCTTTCAATAAAACCCACCAGTTAGCACTTCATTTTCAAGCTGTTCTGACAAATCAGGTGAGTTAGCTTTGTAGAAAAAACAGAAGCCAACTTTTCAGCTGAGAATTTTAGGGAATTTTTTAATAACTTAAATAAATTTCCCAAACGGCAAGGAAGTATGATAAAAGGCTGTGAAATGAGTTTGTTTGGAACAGCTTGAAAGAATTTTTCTTTTAATTTGCTTCATTAATTTTTCCTGAGGAAATATTTAGGGATACATCCTTTACTGCTAAGGTATGTGTTTGAGACAAAAGGAATTTTTATTATTTTTGTTGTGTTTTTATAGTGTCTTGAAACCTGATTAAAGATACTGATGAAAACCTGCCCACTGGTTTGCAGCTATGTGCAAGGCCTGAAGGAGACTGAGGCGCCAAGAAATCGGTTTTGTGGAGGTCACTCTAATATGATGGGTCTCTTACGGCACAAAATCCTGTATTGTTTCCTTCAGCTGCCCCTATCACCTACATATAGAAAAGCCCTCTTGAAGGAAGGAAATAATCAAGAAGGGAAGTAGGAAACCAGAGAGAATTATATCAAATGAAAAGAAAGAAAAAGGGACCAAGGTGCAAAATTGGTATGGATTTAAATAAATCACTGCAGTTTAAATTACTACAGTGCAGTGTTGGTCGTGACATGCACTATGTCCAGCCTGGGTTGAGTAACAGAGCTGCCACACATGCCAGGGCCTCCCAGTTGCACCAGTGTCTGTTATATCTGAACAGAATTCTCCATTCAGTTATTTTTCAGAAGGAAAAGAACAGCCTTTCTGGATGGTTTGGGAGAGCAGAGTTCTAGTGAAAGGCTCCAAGAGATCACTGAGAGCTTTCCCATCAACTTATCAGTTGATATACACTGCTTATCAAGCACCACTGAAGGAAAAGGAGCTACCTGCTCCATGATTTACAAGCATTATACTGAAATATAATTTGAGATGCAGAGGAGACTGTGTTCCTAGTTATTTATCATTTTTGAGTTGATTAGAGAAGCACTGAAGAAACAAAGACTACTAAGGAGCAGAGACCTTACGTGCAAAGACTGCCTATAGCCAACAGCATATTTACACTGAGTAAATGCAACTGAAAATTCTAAACCTTCTCCAAAAGGAGAAATAATTGTTTTTCAGAATCAGCTCTTTCTCTTGCATCTGCTGTGCCTCTGATGACCATCATTCCCCTGAGTGCAAAGTTCTCTGTGGAAGAAATGTAAGAGGTGTGCAAAATTACCTGCTTCAGAAATAGTGAGACTTGGGAATGTGCTGGTTCATGTGTCACTACTGTAACTATGTATGTTCCAAAAGCAAGTATATCAAGCATTAAAAGTCTCTGTAACACACATGTAGATTATAAAGTTCATATGAATAAACTCAGGAAGGTTCTCAGGCCGGCCCAACTGTAACCTTTTAGAAGGACTGAGTCTCCATACAGCTGTTTAAAGAAAACTTAAAGTGGTAAATACTGTGTCTGGAGATAATGCTGGAGCTGTCTAAGGCAATGTTCTTAAGTGTTTACCTCCAGACCCACTTTGCAGGATCCAGCTGCAGAGAAGGACCAGCCCATCTTGTCAAAAGCAACCCATTATTGTGACTGTTGGGCTGGAGCAGAACATGGACATTGACATTTCCAAAGCACTTCATCTGAGAAATGCTGGTCAGGCAAGTGGTTAATGCTCAGAGACCTCTGAAGTGACCTACGAATGGAAACAACCTACTCCCTCTTCCATTTCAATAGAAACAGACCAAGGTATCCTCCATAATTAGAGACACCGTAAGTGCTTAAAGATGCAGCTCATAGCTTGGAAAGTGTAGGCAGCTGAAGCATTTAGGCACATGAAATCACTGCAAGATTAAAATACTTATTGTATTCAGCCAATCTCCAATTTGTAATCTGTCCAGAAAAAAATGAGATCATGTATCTGTTACTCAAATTATTTTGCTATCTGCCAAAGAATGCTTCTGGGAAGGGTTTTTCTTCCCAGCAGAAATGTAGGAAATAAGTTGGAAAACATTAATTCATATTAATAAAAAAGGCCTGTGAAGACAACAGCTGTTTGATCCTTAGATAAACTGTAGACAGTTTTCACTATTTAAGTCATCATGAGTGATGTACTGTAGGCTTAGAGAGAAAAATGGAGCCAAGAAAAAGAGAAGAGAAAAGAAAAAACTCTGGAGAAAATATTTACTTGCATACTTTTCCTAGGAAAATAGAAATGTAGCTAATGAAACAGACTTGTTTAGATACTCCGTAGCACTCCCGGAGGGATCTGCAGGAGATACTTTCCACCTACTCCTGAACTCGCCCCAGCAGTCATGGCCAGGGTTTTGAGGTGAGATCCTCGTGGGCAGGGGCTTTGCAGGCATTTGCAGAAAGCTGTATTTGGGGGACTGACAGTGCCTTTGGGGGCTGGAGGATGGCGACGTGGCAGCCACTGATGTTTGACAGGGCAGATGCTCAGCCGGGAATCCAGCTCAGGGAAGACTCTGCCTGGGAGAGTCAGGAGCTGCAGGGAGCCGGTAGGGATGGGGTGTCCACATCCAAACAGAGCTACAGTGTGTGAGGGGGAATCTAAAGCATGAGGTAATTTCAATTGTCCTGCCACCTGAGAAAGGCTGCTGGTGCCTTTCGAGGTGGGCAGTGCTCTGCTGCAGCATCTCTCCCTGTTCCCAAAGGACAGTCCTCAATAGCTACAATTCAGATATAGGTGACTTTAGATCAGGAAGTATACTGAAAAAGAAAATAGAAACTAGCACGTGGTTTCTGCTCCAGAGGCAAGCTGACATGTGTCACTTGGCTGCTCTCCACTGCACTTTGTCCAGGGAAGGGATCTTCTCCCTGATGTGGCATACCCAGAGACAAAAGGGAGGACACTTTCCTCAGGTCTCCTAGGAAAGAAGGTGGCCCAATGCTGTGGTTTTCTCCAGCCTATGCTCCAGAAGGAATACCTGGGCAGCAGGAAATCTTGCTCACTTTCAGACCTAACCTCTGCTTCTGCTGGTGAAATCAGTCTGGGTAATCTCTTTGTGGTTTTTTTACCTGATTGCTCTGGATACCACATTGGCTGGATGTCTCGTACATCCTAAGTTTATACTAAATGCAAAAATTCCAGCTTGGGAGGTTGTTTTTTCCCCATAATTAATATTTATTCCCTGAGGCCCCCATGCAACTCCCTTTCCTGAGTGCTTGGCAGATGCTGTGGTTCACTGCAGATGCTCACACAGGTGACGTGAGGAAGATTTGGGAGGCCTGTTGATAAGTGTTTGTCAGTAGAACAGACAGCTCACTGTGGCTCCCATTTACAAGCTTCTTAAACTAGCTTCTAAACTAGCTTTTAACAAAGAAAATGTGTCAAAGTACCAATAAAACTGCTCTAATAAGCCCTCCATAGCAAACTCCTAATTGAAGCTCATAAAGAGAGCTCTAAACAGTATTTAAAGTGCAAAGAAAACATATTGGTCCTCAATGCAAACAAGTAGATGTGGAGCTGATGCTTTTTATTTGACCAACATGAAAGCTGCAGAACACAAAAATGTAGGTGTGGGATGTGTGTGGTTAGAAAACCGATTATTGGACTTAGAGGCAGGTTTAAAACCTCTCCTTTAACAAACAGGCAGTTCAGCTCCAGCACATTCAACCTGCCCAGAAACTTGAACAAATGCCTATTTCACTTGTACCCTTTCCCACACACATGGATGTACCTGCAAATGCAGGACAAAACATGCACGCATTTCATTCACTACTTACTGATTTACTTTTGTATTTCAGGTACTGCAAATTATGCTTCACTTCTCCATGCTCTTGTGCCACAGTTTAGGTTCTCAATATCAGCACAGAAACTGGAATTACTCTGCATCCCACTCAGGTCATGCAGTCACTCTTTGTGGCTCCTGCTGAAAGCATCTGGAGGGCTTCTAAACAGCCCACTTTGAGATTCCCCTATGAGTGACAGTGGTAAGCCTCCCCCAAATCTACAGGTTTTTCTGCAGCCTAAGGAAAAGAAACACACACAGATATTAAAGAGGAGGGAGAGGCAAAGGAAAATATGTCTGAGAATGGTGTAACTTGGGAGAGAACATAGCATTCATGGCAACCCATCTCACCTCACTGCAATTCCGGCCCATGAAGAAGTGAAATTAAAATAAAATTCCCTCCTAGTTGTATATTCAGCTATGAGCTCTACAGAATGATTTTCCCAACAAAAAAAGTATTTTCTTTGCTCTTCCAGTTGTTGCAGCACTTGTTCCTACTGAAGGCAATACAATTATGATGTCAGGGTTATCAAATGTCCTGCTGGACAAGACACACTCCAGGGTGTGCAGGTATCACTAAAGCACATCAGGGAGCTCCAGCCATGCCCACAGCTTGCATGGCCCTTGGCTTCCCTGGCTGGAAGTGGGAGGCAGATGGAGCAGCTGGGCAGCCACATGTGGAGGGGAGTGGGGATAGGAGTCAGTCTGGGGAGGCAGGGAGAGTTAAAAATACCATGGGATGAAATTTTGGGATCAAAGGAGAGGAAATCACAGACTTTGAAGATTAGAAAGGAGAGAAAAGAAAGACTTAGAAGACACAGTTAAAGTCTTTGAAAAAGCACTCAGACCTTGCACAGCATATTTGGGCAGCGAGGCCAATATACCTGGTGGTGGCATCTCCTGATCTCTGCCTTCCTCAAGCTCTTTTCAAGGAAGATCTGCATTAAAATCCATTGTGCTGCTGATGAAACACTTTGTGATTTTGCCTCAAGTAATTCACTAGTTTCCAGAAAAACTAAAGGCATTTTTTATAGGCAAAAGCTGTCATTTCACTGTGCTAAGCTGTTTCTGCCATAAAAAAGGTGTGATTTCACTTCCTGCACATGTGTGAAAATTTAGGATGTGTTCCAGTATAAAAGAACATGTTGCCACATGAAAAGCTGTGTTTTTAACAGCATTTGCAAAATCTCACCCTTGACCAAATCTGTCAGTTCTCACAGAATCTTGAAGACCAGACCATAACTTGGTTTTCTGTGAGTGCACAGAAGTGTTAAAATACTGCAGTGATAGGAAAAACAAAGAAGGTGGAAAAGGAGAAGAAAAACAAAAATAAAAAGAAAACAAAAAAATAAGAGAAGAGAGGGGAAGGGAAGGGAAGGGAAGGGAAGGGAAGGGAAGGGAAGGGAAGGGAAGGGAAGGGAAGGGAAGGGAAGGGAAGGGAAGGGAAGGGAAGGGAAGGGAAGGGAAGGGAAGGGAAGGGAAGGGAAGGGAAGGGAAGGGAAGGGAAGGGAAGGGAAGGGAAGGGAAGGGAAGGGAAGGGAAGGGAAGGGAAGGGAAGGGAAGGGAAGGGAAGGGAAGACCATATATGCAGGGACTTGACACAATTGTAAGTGTGGAATTTACAAAGAATTTCAGTGGTATGAAGAGCATCTACCTCAGACAAGGCAGTTGTCCTGGAAAATTAAGATTCTTTTACCCTTCATTCAGCAGGAAATGGGAGCCTTGAGACCTCGTTGGACTGTGGTATGCTAGAGAAGGAGGGGAGGACTCCTTCCCTAAGGCACACTGCTCACCTAAGGGATGCTGCGGACTTCCTGTAGCACCCAGAACCTGAAGGATAGAACAGCAGGTTCAAGTGGATGATGCAAGAAAAACAAATCAGAATGTTTCCCTAAAATTAGTCACATACTTCTTGTGAGGCTGGACTCAAAAGCCTTCCCATGTTCTAGAGAATCCACAGACTGGGATGCATCATGTGGAAAAAGGTTAAGAGAAGAAATGGTCGATGAAAGCTGTCAGGCCATCAGTACATCCTATGAAATCATCAAGAAACCAAAATAGCTTCTCATTTTCAGCTACAAATCTAGAAACAAAAAGTCGATACAATTATTTGGCTACTGAAAACTGAATATTTATGAAACAGAGAATGGAATGCAGCTGTTTCTCCACAGCGAGAAAAAAAAAAATTAAAATGGGAATTAGATATTTAATTACTTTAAAGTAGCCTTGTTCTGTGTGATACCCATGCTCTACATATGGCCTCCAGTATATATTCTTCAGTGTCTTGCTAATACTCAGATGTACTCAATAATGCTTTATAATGCTTCACTGGGAAGTTTAAGAAATTATTTAGAAAACTGTCAAATGGCCAAGGCACTGCAATGGAATTCACCAAAATCAGCAAGAAATGCTCCTTTTCCATTGCAATTGTGAGTCCCAATAAAAACTAAAGTCAATAGAGAGCTTTGCATCAAGTTGTGAATCAGCTCTTCAAAACAGGTGCAGAACAGTGAGTTGGTCTAGGGCTGAAGTCAATTAGACCCACTCAGACTTGGTCAATTAGTCATTCTTTTGATCTGTCAATCTATCAGAAAAGAAAAAAAAAAGCTCATTTTTACTCAGTGTTTTTTGCTACAGGGATGGGGGATCATCTCTTTGTGTTGAAGCAGAAAAACTTGTCTGGACTTCTTTATTTTTTCTGTCTCACACATTCTTAGGCTTTCTGCAAGAGGACAGGTTTGCAGATGCTCTGGTGGAATACTGAGGAACAGGTTCCTGAAAGGCACTGGGGGCAGAGCTTCACGATATTAGAGGAGAGTAATCTGATTTTAAACCAGCATCAGCTGCATGTGGAGTGGCATTGGGCTGGGCTCAGTGATGAGGCATCTAAACTTTCACACACTGCAGCCAGTGAGCTCACATCCTCAGCAAATACACTTGGGGCATGAGCTGGGATGGGTCCAATTAAAAGTCCTCACAAAAAAATGTTGTATAAGCAGGCTGGGCTTTATAACTGGAAATGACACAGGGAAGAGCATGGAGAAGTGAGTCCAAAGAAAAGGTATAGAATTGCCCTTATGAGTTCCTTGGGGTTCATATCTCCAGGTACAGTCAAGAAAATCACCCTAAGCTTCCCTCCCCATCACTCCCTTCCTGAAGCTGCCTGGCATGGCACTTTCCAGCTCCTCAGGGAAACTCTCTCTTCCAAAGTAAAAGTAATTAACTCCAACTTTACATGTTGAACATTCATTATTTTTAACAAAGTTGAATTTATCTTGCAAGGTAAGTAGTTGTATCCTATAAATTAGTCTTATCCTATGAGAGTATAAAGGAGTTAGCCTGCTATTGTTAAATTAATAGAAGTGCCCAAGCAGAACTGCGATTTTAGACTAGCCAATTCTGCAGGCTTAGACAAAACCTAAGACCTTTAATAGATAAAATCAACATAAACATGTTTCCTAAGTAGAGCTAAAGCAGATTCAAGGATTATTTGTAGTAATGAACATAGAATTTTGCATTTGGACTTCATCAAATGAAAACAAATCTGCATCGGTGAAACTGTTGGTAGAACTACAGAATAGTTTCCTTCACCCTGGCATAGTAATGTGTACTCAAAACCACACAGACCTGTAACTTCAGACCACAGCTATCCCTGTGGAGAACAAAGCACTGGATGTCTTGAGGATGGCATCAATACAATATTGAAGGCTTGAGCTGCTGGAGACTAGCCAAAGAACATAAATTAAGAAACATTTTACTGTTCAAATATGTTGGAACCTGTGTGCAGAGCTGACCCTTTTTAGGGTGATTTAAAAAGCATATGGTTTTACATTATTTTGGCGGATTAGGTATTTCACTGAACTGTCTGGTTTAGCAGGTTCTAGTTAAATTTCATAGAATAAAATTTACCATATTTTAAAATATTTTAAATATTTGTGTATTGTGGGATAAATGGAACAACTCATAGAGTGAAAACTTGGTCCTACTGAAATCAGTAGGAGTTTTCCTTTTGGAAATTCATGTTGACTTCTAGAATGGCAGAATTTCAACCTTGAGAAAATACATTTCATATGGGGTCCTTTAGAACTAAGGAGATGGAAGCCACATTACCACAATAAGGTTTCCATATTCCTTCCCCATACAATTTGTTGTAGGAAAGCTGTCACACAGTATCTGTTGAACCTGACAATCACATCATTCAGGTTTTATCTCTTTGTGCACCCAACCCTGACAGACTCAATGTATAACACAGATGACCCTAATAAACTGCAGTTAGTGTGTCAATTTTTGGATAAGCAAGAGCTGGTATAGTTGCAGTGGGCTGGTTGCTAGTGCAAATGTGCATTCTTCAAACATATGTTTGTGTTTCTTCCATGACAATAAGTATCTTGCCATAAGCTAAACAGAAAGGGGGGGAGGGCACAGGCACAGGAAAGTGGTGAATCCACTTTGTGACAGCAAACTGGCCATGGTCCTGCTTGGCCCTGCTACCCCTCCAGCTGTGCCCACCTGCCCTGTAGGATGTGGTGGGCTGGGTGAAGGGGTGGCTGGCTACCAGCTGACATGGCCCCCTCCAGCCTGAATGGTCCTTTCCCCCATACCATGGCAGTCACAGGGACCAGCCTTGCACCGAAAAAAACATACCACCTTCACTGCTGAGTCAGCAATCGCTTCTGCCCTTGTCATCTGCCCTTTACCACTCCAGAAAGAAATTTTCCCAGTCAGCTGTGATTCACCAGCAGATGAGAGGCCAATGAGATTGTCTAAGGACACTCTACCCGAATTCATTGGCAGACATATTTCTTTGCATTGAAGAAGTCTTGTGTCTTCTGACTTGTATGCCAAAAATGTGGCTGATCAGTTATCTCTCTGGGATAACTTTGGAATACTATCAGGAAAGTGTTTGGTCTCCTGTGATCTGACCTAATGCCACAGGACTTGACTGCACAATTCCCACTGACTTTGGTCAAACCCTAACGACTCTGCTGAGGTCAGGGAATCCACAGGCACATCTCTAGTGGTTCTAGGACCAGCTCTGTTGTTGGCTGACATGTTTTTATGTGCAAATGCACAGAAAGGCCAGAGAAACACAATAGCTTAAGTACACAACCATCCCACTACTTGATTCTGGAGGTCTGAGCCCAAAATTCATTTCCTGTGAACTGCTCATCCATCCCCTTGGAGACCATGAAGTCTATGTGTCCCAATATTTCCAGCAGTTAAAATCACTGGCATCCAAGAGCCTGCTGCTAAAGGTAGTGGGAAGTAAGAACAGCCCCTGCTCTGCTACTAGGGACAAATCTGTCCCCATCTATAGAACATTTCTCACCCATCTGTGTTGGGGGTTGCAGATGTCCCCCTCAAAACTGTTGTATGACTAGAAGGCAGGAATGTTTCTCACTAATGTGGGATTCTGTCTGACAGAGTGTGTAGCACCCATATCAGGAACACACAAAGAGCTGCTAAGTGGACTGAGCAGCTGAACCTGCAGCTCCTGAGTCATCTCACCATGAGGGACAGAGGTGGTCAAGCTTCTCATCTGAAAATAGAAAGGCTATCTCCAGCACTGCTCCAGGGAAAATGTAGTGTTGCATATTTCAATATTCAGCTGGAGCTTTTCAGTGCCCCCAGAAAATTGAACAGTGGTGGAAAAAAAATTAGTTAAAGGCAGCAACAATTATTCAAAACCTGAGAGAAGGCAGATTGCTTTTTTTCTCTCTCTACTTCTACTACTCAAAATCCTGAAGTGCTTATTAGCTTGTAATAGTGTACAAACTGGTTGCAGACACAGCTGTTAGCACTAATAGTGGCAGGGCAGCTGCCACTTTGCAAATGTCCCCATTTGCAGGAGTTAGTGCAGAAACATCTCCCCACCCCCGATCTTATAGTTATCCTGGAAGGTGGAATTAAAATAAGAAAGCAGTCTACACTATTTGTAAAACAAATGTCTGTCTTTGCTGTTGCAAGCCGTAGTTCCACTGAGGGTTTTATCAATATACACATTTCCTAAAAGCTATCCTACTGCACACTGACATTACAGCGTCAGCAGAAGTCTCTGCACAGAGTCAGTCTCAGAAGCAGCAGAAGTGGGAACTTGCTTTTGCCAGCCCCTAGGGAAGCAGTCATTCCATGAATTTTGTACATATAGAAGTTGTTGATAAGCCCTCTTGCAACATCAATGCCTTTCCCATAGGCACTGGAGTAACCACTTCCTTTCTTCTAGTTTGCAGCTGCCTGTTTAACTCAAGACAGAGAGCAGAGATTAAGACCAGCTTAATAGGAGAGAACACCTGGAGCAAAGCCTGTTAGCAGCTCCTGCATCCCCAGGAACCGCTCTGTGAAATGAAAAAGCCATGGCAATGTCCATTCCTTTGACAGGGAACAGTGACATGATCCTAATTGCAGTGGGGAATGGAATGACCTTCCTGGTCTGCTCCACAGAGAGCTTGATCACTATAAATTTTTATTCTTGTGGCATTTTGCTCTCCTGTGTTCACAAAGTTCTACATTTGTTGACTTTGTGTCAGCTGATTAATTGGGTATTAGCAATGCTTTGGGTGAAATCCTGGTCCTGCCAAGCAGGAGGGGAATTATGCCAATGAATAAACTCAGAGCTTTAAATTGAATTTCCAAGCTTTTACTTTATATAGGACAGACAGTGTGACAGGATCTCAGGGTTATTCACAAATACGAATGTATTTCCTAATTGTTGCACCCATCGATGGATATGCTAGATATATATCAAATATTAAAAAAAGAGGAATAATTTGAGGAATCATTTTCCTTGGACATGAAGATTATATGACAATATGCAAAGCAGTGTGGAAAAGTCCTTGGCTACCTTCTGTAGGAAGTATGTGTTATGTTATTTATTTCTCAGGGATATGAAAATAGAGCCCAGACCAGGGAGAGCCAGGGCTGCTGCCTTTCTTTGTGCTTGAGTCAGACCTGGCGAGCACACTGCGAGGGCTTGCTCTGTCTAATTTCAGTAGCCAAGCTGATGCATGATACACTTCCTTTGGCAATGAAGTCACATTTTTCCTGCTCCCCTCTACGTGCGACTGTTCATTTCTGCATCCTGTTTGCCAGCCCTTACCTGAGGAAGCAAGTATTCATGTGGGGACTATGCGTGTTTTAGACTGAAAACAAAAATTACCTTCTCCTGGAAAAGATGTGTTGGTATTTTTTTTAACCTGGATTGTTATTGTTGTTTTGGTTACAGCATGGCTCCCCAGGCCAGCCCCACTGCCAGGGCAACACGTTGCAAATGGGTAGCAGAAGAGAGCAGCCAAGAACTGCTTTTGCTGCCTCTTCCTGCCAGAGAAAATGTATCCTGAACTGCCTGCAGGTGGGGAAACACCTCATCACTACCTGCTGCAGAGCAGGGACTGGGGATGAGAAGCTGTTTATAGCAAAGGCAGAGATGATGTGGGATAAAACATCCCTAGCTTTCCTGAGTACAGAAGATACAGAGTGAGCCTTAACACTTCCTACCTCACTCAGGTATCCTCCAATTACAGCTTCAGGCAATGAAGTCATATACCTCCAGTTTGCTCCCCCCCACAATTCACTTTTGTTTATACTTTTCAGGGCTGAGGCTGTAGGATGCCCTTGAATCTCAGGCCTAGAGGGATTGTTTTTTCTGACCAAAATGTGAAGACAGTTAACTAACATTCTATATGGAGTTTGGAGTTATACACTAATGCAACACAGGATTTGAAAAATGTAAAGGCTAAAATCCTAAAGCATCAGCAGAGGTGACAGAGAAGCCACTTCAAGGGCTGAGAAGAGCACTGATGTTAGCCTGACAGGTTACAAATGAATAACATCAGTATTCCCAGCAAGGTACTGCCAAGGGAAACACTGGACCACACTTGTTTTGTAAGCTTTCCTGATCAGAGCAATCAACACACCACTTGCTAATAATGTTGGTGGGGCTTTCTGTGAGAGCAGCTCTCCCACCCAGAAAGATGCAGTTGTTCAGGACAGCATGGAAGGAGTAAAAACAGAATCATCAGGGAACCCTTCAGTTCTACTCACTAGTTAAATCCCAATGATACAACAGTAAGCACATGCCCAAAGGATTACTTAAAGAATAGGTCTCCACAGTATTTGCATTTATTTCTTTAAGCCAGATCTTCTATAAATCTTCATCACTCTAAAAATTACTACTCAGCTAGGCTCCAGAAATGTACACAGTTTCTTCTAATTGCCTTCCTTCATTGCTTATTAGAAGTAATCACATCTACATTTTCAATCAATGACCTGTGATTTCACTTTGACCAGGTTTCTTCTTTCACCCAAGAATTTATTTTTGCTGTTGTGTTCCAAGATAGCTTCCCCCTGGAGTTGGAAATTATGGGACTGTTCTTCCAATTACTGTTTGAACTTAGGTTTTTAAAATTCAAAAATATTTGTACTCTATGAGTTTGACAGGCAAGCAAAACATGGGGGAAAAAAAAAAAAGAAGAAAAAAGGGGAAAAAAAATGAAACAACAGCAAGACAACAGTTTCATAAATTTGGAAAGACGGTTTCTTGCCAGTGTGTTTTTATTAACTGTTATATAGGAAATGAGGCTCAAAGTATTGAAAAGATGGTGGGAGAGCAGGATCAGGTAAACAGATTGCAAAGCCACTCCAGACAAGTTTAAATTGGTCCATTGAAGAATCAGGCTTCACATGCCTGAGAATCAATAACCGAGAATCACCACTGGCTATAAAAGTGCTCACAACTAACCAGTAATAACCAGTAATGACCATTTGACTTTTTGTTTTTTTTCTTCACCATAAAACACATTGAAAGAAACAAAGAAAAAAATGCATATGAGTTCATGTTGTCAGAGGTCTGCAAGAGTTTCTGCCTGTCAGACCAGTGCTTTGTTGTCTTTCCCTTGAAATGCCAGATCTGTTGGCATAAGCAGACTTGCAAGTACTCCCAGAGCAACAAGTACAGGAGATATTGAAGGGTACTGCCTCTGACAAATCTATAAACAGCATGCTTGAAAGTAAAACAGACCTGAGGTGGTTTGGGAGGGAGAAGGCATTGGTGAAATCTTTCTTTCTGTTTGGGTTTTGTTACTATGGTTTTAGGACTAGTTATAGTAGTTGGTCATCTAATATCTTTCACAGAAAGTGCTTATTTTCCAGTTAAATTTTCCCTTTGATTTCCTTGTAAACCATCCTCAGCCCTTCCAATCAAACCCTAATAATTTTGCATCATGTGAACATTAATCCTTTTTTCTGTACTTACTCCACAGATTTTTCATTTGAAATTAGAAGTGATTATTTTGTTGCTCTGTTATTTTCCATCTGAAGAACCCCTATATTAATTTTCTATATGCTATAAATAACAAAACATATTCTTAGATTGAATAACAGGGTTATTATTCAATCTTGGAACTTTTCTGCCATTCATAAAGCCTCAAGTTGTACCCTGGTGGTTCCCCTGTCAGTAGAAGATCGTGATTGAATTCTACACATATAGTTAATTAGGGACCACATATTACTCAGGGTATTTCTATAAACAACAGGTTTTGAATGCCCTGAAATATAAAGCAGTGATAGAGGAATAGGATGTTAGTCATAATTAAGATGTTTATTTTTTTATGTGTTTAATGAGTCTGTTACATGGCTTGGGGTTTTTCATTTTTCCTTTTCTCTTTGGAGAAGTAAATCATGACCTGCACATACAGAAATCATATCTTGTAGATAAGCAAATGCTTTTCAGTTCACTATCAAGGAAGGAATTAGCAGAGAAAGGAAGAAAATAATGAAGAAAGAAAGAAAAGAGGGAGGAGGGAGGGAGCGAGGGAGGGAGCAAGGGGAGAAAAATTAGCAATTGAGATGTGAATTAAGCTCTATTTTTCAGTCACAAAAAATCTCAGTAGAATTACAAACAGGAGGGCCCTGAGTTGCCTTTTTATTATTCAAGGTGACAAACATTTTTCCTTATCTTTCAAGTTTTCACTGGCTGCTCTGTGCTGAGTGCCACGTCAGCAGGCAGATTTCAGGGGGACAATATATATAATGGGCTATCATAGAGGGAAGTGGTCAAGTGCTGTCAGATATTTCACAGAATCACAGGAAATTCTGAGTTGGAAGGGATCCACAAGGATCATCAAATGCAGCTCCTGGCCCTGCACAGCACCATCCCCAAGAGTGACACCAGGTGCCTGAGAGCATTGTCCAAGCTCTTCTTGAACTCTGTCATGGTTGGTGCTCTGACCCCTTCCCTGGGGAACCTGTTCAGTCCCCAACCACCCTCTGGGAGAAGCAACTTTTGCTAAAATCTAAACTAAGCCTCCCTGACACAAGTTCAGGCCATTCCCTTGGGTCCTGTCACTGGTTACCAAGGACAAGTGATCAGTGCCTGCCTCTCCTCTTCTCCTCAGGAGGAATCTGTAACTGCAATGAGGTCTCCCCTCGGTCTCTTGAAAGCATGAACATGTGCTGTGATGCACAGGTGGGTCCATCACTGAAATTTCAAATGTCAGGGTCTTTATAGAAGCACCTCAATGATTCACAGGCCACATGGGCTTTCAAATGAAAGCCCTCCTTATTTTTATAGTGTCAAAGAAGATTCGCAGTTGTGTTGGGGTAGGGCTGTTTTTAAGAGATTCACTGGAAGATTGTCAGATTATTCTTTGAAATATAATCTGAGACATGTTTCTGGGAGCAGAACTGTTACACTTTTGGTACGTAGCAACCTAACATCAATTTGGTATTGTGATATAAAGACGCATTGCTTTGTTTTTTGTTAGTTTGCCCAGGCAAAAAAAAAAAAAAAAAAAAAAAAAAAAAAAATTGGATTGTACTCTTTCTGTGGCCTTCAGAAGTGACCTAGTCCTTTTCAGGATATAATAAAGGAAATAATTAAAGTCCTGGGAAAGGTTTGTTATAGAATCACTGTTTCTCTAGAGCCAGATCAAGTAATAAAGTATTTTACTAGGATACAAAAGGCCCTGGTAATTTAAGAGAGGAGCAAACTTTTTTCCAATATAGTTTCAGATTATATCATCTCTCAGGAATCCTTTGTGACTGGTCTTCTATTTAAAGAGAAATAGCCCCAAACTAATAGGATACTTGACCCCCAATTATAAATTGTTCTACTGTCATAGTCAGTACTATTTTTTATTACTGCTCATGTTTTTTTAATTTCTCTTTCAAATAAATCTAGTCTTTCCACTGTTTTCACCAAACATGGGCCAAAAGAATCATTTTTTTATTCCAAATTCCGAAAACCTGATGTCTCAGTTGCTGGTTCCACAAACTCTTCCTCTATGTTATTTTTAATCTTGGGAAAAAGGATCTGTGGCAACAGCCAAATCTTCTGTTTCCTGCAGTAAGTATCCGCCCTCAGTAGATCCCTACCCCTGCAGAGAACTTTCAGTTACTTTCCTGTGTTTATGAAAAGGATTGTGGCGGATTTTTTTGTTTATTTCTGAGCACTCCGTCAAACCTGTAAGATATGTCCTGAGGCATAGCTCTACTATTGCATGGATACATGTATTTATTTGTCTGACATTGCTGACCATATTTGTGGCAGCAAGAATAATGTCACAAGAAGTTTGTGAGTGGTCTTTGCCTGAGGCCACTCATCCCCTGTAGCTCCCTCCCACTCTCCCAGAAAGTTACACACACTTTCCATACAGCAACACAGATGCAGGTCTCAAAATAGGTATTTTGGGGAGGGGCTTGCCTTAAATGTAGTGATTTTTCCTAGCTCTTTGGCTTCTTTCTTGCAGCAATAACAATTCAAACCATCTGTTTGTTAGAATTCTGATCCAATTATGATATTAAAGTTGTAATCATGATGTGCACCTAAACCTGACATAGCAGCACAGTCTAAATACCAGCTAGACCAGATTCAGCTGCTAATAGGATTAATTCAGTGCAGCACAGTATTAATATAACAATTACTGCTTGTGGTTCAGGTATCATTCTATGTAATTCCCTTATTCAACAGCGTAATTGTGTGTCCTGCATCATGGACCAGCTGCTTCTGTTTCTGCAATACCCATAAAATGTCAAAGAATTTCTAAATGTAGAAGATAGGCACAGACATTTTTGTCCAAATATTTTATGTAGTGAAATAATAATATTTGCTTAATTTTACCTATGGTTGCCCTCTTCACCACCAAGAGAAGAGATGTATGCTTCGGTCCTCAGGTCTAAACAGAGGGCTGAGCCAAGGCCTGTCCCCAGGCAGCTGAGGAAATGCTCTTTTTGGGAAAAACACATATTTCCTCAGGAAATATCAGAGAGTATATCCCGTGTTCTATAAACCAATTCTGAACCTGCACATCACCAAGTAAAGCAGCTCAGAGCATGCTGCCTTTCAAGGGCAAAAATTGTAGATTCTCATATTTAGTTGCCTTTCCATGTAAACTCTAATTTGAGTGTTTTAACCCCATCTTCCCACTTCAACCCATTTAAGCTACTTTGGAGGTTGTTTTTTGGGGATTAATTTACTAGAGCCTCTGCCATATTACAAAAATACAAGGTGGCATTTCACACTCCCTACAAAGGGAATTAACAGGCCTCTCAAGAATTTTTTTCTGCTGGACTAAAAATATTGTGATTTGAGAGTTAGTCAGCACAGGCTGTTATATACCAATAGTCTGATATTTTATTTTTAATTGCATTGGTTTCAGTGGTAGTTAAGGAGACTCACAGTTATGCAAGAATAGGTGCTAAATCTACTTTGCCTACAGAGAATTTATTTTGCTTTGGAAAGCCCCAGTTGAATTTTGAAATTACTTTACAAGTTCACAGGCTGCATTTGTCAAATGTCTGCAGTGCTTTGCAGAGAAGCCTGCTTCTTGTGTCAGTTTCCTGCAATTGCAATCTCATCTCCTGTGGCACCACTAATGCACTTGATATTAGCTATAACAAGTAAAGTAGTAGCTGCAGCTGCACCTCATCCCCATTGAACTTCATAATGGCTCACTTTACCTAGAAGAACCCTCCAAAGTTTTCACATGAAAATATTTGGGTAAAATGTTTAAAAAAAAAAAAAAAAAAAGAAAGAAAAAAAAAAGAAGACTGTTTAAAACCAGCCTTTTATTGTTGTACCACATTCAAAATTGAGAATAGCCATTAGCTGGCCTGTCAGCCTTTGTTTGGCCTGGGTTGTTCTGGACAATCTGGAGTGCTCCTCTGATATTTTTGTATGTCGGGATCTTTGATTACACCTTTGTCTTGTCCACAGAAATTATCTGAGGTGAGGTGTTCTAAACTGCTGTTAAGACTGCATATTCATATTCATATTCAAAGAGCTATGTAGATTTAAATTAACTTATCAACACTTGTATCAGCTGGGAAAAGATCCTTGTATTACCATCAACATCTCAGTGGTGGCAGAAGTGAAGTCAGAGATGCCAAGACCTGTATTTCTAACACATCTGTCTGAAGTTGCAGAACAAGACACACCACCAGAATTGTTAACAACCTTATATGTAAATGGCAAAATAGTCAGTGTTGTCATTATGTATGTCCCCTAATTTCAACAAGCATTTGGATAGTGTGTGTGAGACAAAGGACTCTCTCTGCGTCTGGCATTTGTTATAAATAATAAAAATAAATTTTGCAAGGGTCTATTAGAAATGATCAAGAAATGTCCCAAATCTCTTTCTAAATAAGAAAAATAAAATCATAGTATTCAAACTTTTTTAAAGAAACACAAATGTTTCCAAAATATGTTTTCAAGAAAATTTTTATTCTCTGGGATAGAATTACTCTGTGAGAAAATCACCTTTATAAAGCCAAGATCCCCCATCTCACCTTGGATGGGGAAATGTCAGGTCAAGTTCTCATCTGAACCATTGCCCTATCCTACTAGACTACTAAGCTTCTTTTTAATATGCATATTATTTTATTTTTCTCCTCTCTCCCTTGAAAAATAAAAAAAAAAAAAAGAAGTATCTCATATTCTTTCTACACTGGAATGAAAACAAATTTTGAAACCGCAACATTTTTCACAAAACAGAATTCTTGTTTTCTGGCCAGCCCTATTACTTATTATTATTGACCTTTCAGAGACTCCAGTTTGAAATGTTTAACTAAGTTTCAGAGGGAATCAGTGCCAGAGCTGCAGTCAGCTCTTCAAAATCCCCAACTGCCCATTCTGCTAGCTCTCTCACACCAAAGATGCCTCTGCTCCCCAGAAACAGCCCAGGAAGAAAAACCACTAATGATCTTCACTCTTGCAAAGAAAACCATCTGAGTTTTGCATTTGGGCAGGAAGAACTTCTCTGTCCTTTCCCATAATAACCTGTTCAGATATTTTTTAAACAGCTGTAGTCGATGCCTCCCTCAATAAAGCAAATGAAAGAGAGGAAAAACGTGCCACAGCACATTTGACAGTCAGACACCTAGAAGAGAAGTTGGTTCAGGCCCCAGGGGACACAGCATCAGTGCTTTGCTGCCTGAAACTCCCACTCTGACTAGAGTTGGAAAGTGTCATGTTTTTTACACCTTTCTCTCAGAAGTGCTCCCCTGAGGCAGATGCTGCTGTGTTTAACATTAGGGAAGCTCAGGATGAGCATGACATCATTGTGATGTCATTTCTCCTGTCCCTGGGGCACCTGGGAAGCAGAATTTCCACACACACTGCAGTGCCCACGAGCACCTTCCTGGGCATGTTCTAAGGCAGTGGTGCTTTTAAAGCCGGTCTCTCATCCTCTCACATCCGCAAGGTTCCATGAACATCAGAGGCAGATTTACACTTCCAATTTTATTAGCACATTGGGCTGGGACATACCCTCTAGCAGAGATGTGTGGAATGTGACTGTGTTACCTGGCAAAAGAAAATTTCCCTGAGAAGCTAAAGATCTGAGGGTTTTTACAGAAAGCACTTTTTCCCCCCTGAAGAAAGGTCAGAATTGAAGTTTTTGGAACAGTTTAACATGTTTTCCAGATCTGTCTGACATACAGTCCTGTTCCCATCTTGCTAACCACTAGTCCTCCTCCACCTCATCCTTTGTTGGAAGCTTAAGAACATCTTGTGCATGTACACATAGCTAGAAAGATGCTGAAGCCTTCAAAATAGTCTGTTGACTTGGAAAGGAATAGGGCAAGCAGCGATTTTTTTCTTGGATCCTCTCCATAACGAGCATTTGATTAAAATGTTCTTGGCACCTCCCTTTTATTCCATCCAGCAAATAAAGTCTCTTTGAAAAAACGTAATTTTCCTGTATCAAAACTCAGCACCTTTTAGAGAAAACTTTATTTGCTCCAGCAAAATGGGTCAGGGTAATGAAGCACACTAAGGATTGAGTGAACAGTGAAACTAGGGGTCATGCCCATTCCTGATGCAATGTTGTTACCTGTGCCAATGGTCAGGGGCTGAATTCAGCCTCCTAAAACATATATGACTAGATCACTTTTGGGCAAGAGCCCAGGAAATTTCTGCCCTGCCAACTGAAAGCAAAATTGGAGCATGATCTTGTTCTTACTGCATATACTAAGCATCCAGTGAAAAATACTTGGGGCCCAGAAAGATAGACCTGGTGGGTTTTTTGAAACTTTTAAGGGAAGTATTTTGTGAACAACAACAACAACAAAAACGAACCTGCCTGCAGACACTCTCAGGGAAACTGAATCCTGGACATTCAGAACCAAATACAGATCTCATGTACATGGCCATAACTCCACTGGTGTCCATCATTTACCTTGAGTCTGACTGTGTCTCTGTAGCATCCTTGACTGTAAATGTGGGGCTCAAGAGCCGGATGGTTTTTAGTCATTTTCCACTTCTGCAAATTATATAGTTTCATAGGAGAAAGCCACTTTCTAACAGTGGCTTTCATATCAAAGGATTACTTCTGCTGTGTCATGCTTTTTAGTCAACTCAGAGAAGACATTACATATCTGGCTTACATTTGGCATGTCCTCCTTGCAAAAGAAAGGTAATTCCCTGTGACTCACCATAGCTGTTTAGAAAAGACAAAACATTTCAGTGAGCAATGGTCTGTTAAAAAGACCTATCCTCTGGAGAATAGCTTTTCCATGAAGAGAAGGTGGCCACTGGAGAGGAAAAGTAGGAGGAGAGGTGCAGAGCACTGTCAGATGTTGAAACCACATGCTGGTTATAAATCACAGAGATATCCTTGGCTGTGATGAAGCTTGGACTCAGAACAATTCCCAACAAGGGGTTCTTGATGCATGTTATTTCAGGATCTTATCTTGATGAATGGATGATGGCACTTCCTTGGATATTGCATTAGCCATTCTGCACTTTTACTCCTAATTGGCTGTAGGGTGAAGACAAATTGTCTCCTTTTCCCTCTGAACAGTGTCAAGATTAAACAGTGAAAGGACATGGAAAGAATAATTGCTTAAGGCTCTGGCGTGATGTTTTCTCCTGTACAAACATACAATTAGGCTGTCTTAACCTCCCAATGTAGCAATAAACACCACTTCACAAACTAATTTACAGGCAAAAGTCAGAGACGGGGCTGGAGCTGTGCTCTGCAAGGCAAGGGCCCTGTCATTCAGCCAAAGGGGCAGTTCCACTAATTTAAGCCAGCAAAAATCTTCGTATGCTTTCCTCCAACTCCAATGAGACTGAAATAAAGTCTATACATTTGAATCATTGAGCAAGCTAGCTAATAAAATCTGCTTTTCTGACTGGTCATAAAAAAAGAATGTTATTGCTCATACTCAAGAAACTACTCAGAACAGGGAAGCAAGGGGAGCAAGGTCTTAATAATATTGACTTTTCTAACACTTTGACATTTTTCTGCCTCTATCACTACCTGTCAGTACTCACACATATGGACAGGAACTGCCAGCACACATTTCTTCAGCTAGGCTGATGGCAGACCTAGGCTTGCATGAGAGACACAGCACTTTTCATGCACCCCACACTGCTCTCCTCTCACTGAGGGGTCACTCGAACCACATTCAATGCTCTGTTTGCAAAGACAGGACCAGCTTTTATTTCCTAAGTGCAAAGAGCAGTACAAACTGTGAAATAGGAATGGACAAACCGTGGCATGGGTTCAGAAGGAAAGCTATCCCAGGTACTCTCTGGATTGGATGGGGTCCCACATCCATCCCTGTGTCACACTGGGCACCTCTTGCAGCCACAGGCACTGCCTTGACTGTATGGCCATTGAGCCACATACAACTAGACAAAATTCTAAAGAGTTCTTACAAGGCTCCTGGACCCTAAAGCTTTCTGCTCCATTTTCCCTGACTTAGGTGAAAAGAGCCCCAAAGCCACCACAGCCTGAGGGAGCTGCTCCAGTCTCTTGTATAAACCTGGTGTTAAGACACAGGCATTGCCTAAAACCCAAGTCATATTGTTTTCCTAGTGAATTCAGATTGAAAGAGCAAAGCTGGATTATCTAGGCATGTTAGGAATGTACTTTATTTGGCAATGCTAGATCAAACCTGTTCTAGACCAAGAAATCCACCATTTAGACTTTGAAAACGTAAATAATCCCAGTTGTTACCTGTGAGCCCTGTGGCACAGATTCTCTGTGAACCTGACTGGAATCATAGGGTCACTGGTTACTCTGGAAGGAATCCAGTGCATCCAGTCCTTTGCATTCTGACTTGAGTGTGTCCTAGTTTCAGGTTTCAGTTCCTGTCTCAGGTATCAGATGGAGCTCCCCTCATCTCCACTGCATCTCTGTGTTTGGACTCCACCAAGACCCCAGGTGGAGCTGAGGCTCTTCTCCAATCACTTCTGGATCACAACAGGCTTCTGGGATGGTTTGTGTGGGGAGATGAGCGTTCCATTCCCAGAACTAGTATTTCTGGCCACTAGCATTCATTTCTCTGGGATCCTTCAGCCTAAGGGGGGAAGAACTTAAGGAATTTAGTTTCCTGTAAAGTTGGAAAAGTGACTGGACTAAACTCTTTAGGTCTTATGTTCTCTACTTAGGAGAAACAATTCATACACTGTATAAAGAAGCAACAAAAAAATACTCCCTTCCTCAAGGGGATCCACTCACTGGCTTAGGCAATGTGCATCACGTGTTATTCACCACATTCATCACTGACTATTCACTGCAGTATCATCTCTTTTTTCATACACTCAGCCTGCACCATAGGTGTTTTCACTTTCCATGACAAGTCAGGACAATTGATAGTTTTGCCACTTGCAAAGCCATGAAGTACTGACCTTTGTCAGCTCTCTTTGTGTCAGCTTCACAAAAGCTTTATTTCTTTCATTTATTTCCTCCCATAAGCTGTCAGTGTGGCTCACTGTCCATTGTCTTTTCTAATGAGTCCCCTAAGGGTAAATATGACTCCAGATGAAAATAACATTTTGCTGAGGCGCCTAACCAGCCCTTTCTGTAAGGCTTTTTTTCCCCTGATTTTGTTAAAAACAGTATCACTTTCTTCAGTAAAGTATCTTTGAAAAGGAACAGCACCTCTGTATTTTCGAAGGTGAGCCAGCTCTAGCTGTGCTGCTGAGAGACTACAGTCTTTCCATTCTTTCACAGCCTCCAACAGTATAAGAAACAATAAGGTTACCAGAGGGTATGCAGCTTAATGTGTAAAAAAAAACCCTAATCAGATATCTTTATTTCCCATAAACACAGCTGCAGCTTCTCTGCCAAAAATAAAGGGTGGTTTTTCCAATAGGATTGCTAAATTCAGCATCTCACTGGGAAATTTCAATTTAAAGGAGGGTAAAAGAGCACATGATAAATGAAGGCAGATCCCAGGAGGAGTGAAGACCTATGTCTAGGTAAAGGCTACCTGTGCTGCTCTAGGTAAAGGCTACCTGTGCTGCTCTGAATTGGGGTTTTACCATTGGGTAAAACAATTGGGGGAGCAGCAAAGACATAACCCAAGAAAAAATTTGTTTCTAAGAATTATAAAATTGATGCAGAGGTCTTTTTCTCTGAAATGTGAGTAATGGTCATAGGTGACATTGCATCATCAAGGTGGGACAGACCAACTTACTGTTTTTCCCTTTTAAAGACAGCTCCCATCTTCTGGAATTACTGTTCATCATCAGCTTCCCGGGACTGCAGAGGTTCGCCCATCTCACACTTGTGAGGGGTTTCAAGTTTTCATCTCTACTTTTGATAATCAGATGTGTATTTTCTATCTGTTCGCACAGCAAAAGCCTCCTGGTGGAGTCCGTATGAAAGGAGCATTTCAGCTCTGCAGGTAAGTGATGCGAGGACACAGGCAGCCAGAGAGAGCTGAGAGCTGCAAGACCTCTGGGAGGACAACCCAGTCAATCTTTTATTCCTGGTGCAGGGGCTGGACATATGATCTTTCTAAAGAATAGAGCAATTTCCAAAGGGAAACCACAAAGAGACTCAACTCCCCTGTCTGCCTCCTGCACCCATCCCACCCCACCCAAACATCAGTCATCTGGATGAAGCCATAATGCAGTTGCCTATGTAAAATCATTGACTCAGAGGGTCTGCAGATTCTTTGAGGTCCTATGCTGAGCTACTGTGGGAGATCCAGTCACTCAGCTTCCACTGTCTTCCCAGGCTTTGAATTAGGGGGAATGGCATCTTATTCTGGGAATCTGCTTTGCCTGGAAGCACGTGCCCTCAGTTCCAGCCGGGCTAGCAAGCTGTTCACAGCACACAGTTTCAAAAGCATATGGGCCAACAGTCAATGAAGCTTCTTTCCTGAGTAATAAGACTGGGTTCTCCAATATCAACATGAAGCTATTTCTGCAAATGTGTGACAACACGCCACAAACCTACAGAGCAGTCTTCCCAAGAAATGCCACCAATGCATTAGGCTGTCTGCCATGATATTCTGGGCTTATGAACAGCAGCAAGGCAGCCTGGGATCAGCTCAAGGGCTGAAGCAAGAGCTGGGGTTTTCCTGTGAGAGGCATTCTTCTCCAAATTAAAACTCTGATATTTTATACTGTGGAAGTCAGTCTTGGAAAATTGAGGATTCGTCAAGGTAAGGAACATTTTAATAGTTTAATTATGAGTCCTTTAATGTCTTTTCATAATCAGTTAATAAATACCTTAACAATAAAATTGAATTTAAGCTTTTAATAGGCTGTGTTGGATTGAACCTAAACAAAAGAATTAGCAGCTCCAGGCATTGTGCAATAACTTCTCACTGCTTGGTGCCAGGAGAAACAAAGCATTTCAAGTACATTTTTTTGTACCTCACTATAATAAACGCTTGTAATATTCCCCAATTTCTGGAGTGCAAGATGCAGATCTTATTTATCACAGTATGTGACACATCTGGCACATGGATCAGGAAACAACTGTTTTACTTCATTTCTGTCATCACCTTCCAACAGATTTCTTTCACATTCCAATTTGGACGAGAGAACTTGGACTTTCTCTCCATAAGTTCTCCATTAACAGTTTCACAGCAACGAGCACTATTGGTTCATACTCCTTCCACAGCAATTAGTTACACCAAGCTGCATATTTTGACTTTTACTACAAGCGAACGTGTAAAATCGCTGCTATTTACTCCTATCTGCTCCCAGCGCCTCCGAGACAGGCAGGGCAGAGATGTTTGCTGACTGTCAATGCCTCTCTCCAGTGACTCTTTCAAGTGGCATCGCTGCCTGGGTGCGCCTTGCCGCTTTCTGCCGCCGCCTGTCACTGTCGGGAGCGTGTTTTATTTCCAGCAGGGCTTTTGCCGTGTCCCTGAGCGCATTTCCCGGCCGGAGGGAGCGCTCCGTGCTCTGCTCCAGCAGGGGCGGCCCTATCAAACTCGCCGAGATGGGAGCTTTGCAAGCTGCACAAACGACTGTGCACTAATAAAGCTTGAAAAGCTTGAATTACACTGGAACCCACAAAAATTTTCAAATTAAAATTCCATATTTAGAGCCCCCCTGTGGGCCGTGATTTTATTTAGTTTAATCCCCTCTTGAGGCCAATTAGGTAGACACTCTTCTGCACATGCACACTCTAGCACAAAAAAATAAATATATAAGACTAGTTAAAAAGGAGAGGGTAGTATATCACTCATCCATTCAAAGACTGAAATTCTTTTCCCTTCTGTTGTCCCTGAAAATAGCAAGGCTGTCAGAAATCAATAAAAGTACATGCAAACGGTACTCATTTTTTATTTCTAGACTGTGCTTTAACTTTCCCTTGCTTCTTTCTGCAACATCTAGTAAATTTTCACTGTCGCATACTGTTTCACCAAATGTATAATAAATGCAAAACCTCCAGTGTTACTGGCAGAGAAGGGCTGGATTCCTTGTTTCTTAGCCTGGGAAGTAAAGAGGTGCTGTGAAAATAAATTCCTCAGGCAACTGGTCGAAATTTATCATCGCTGCATAAAGTGCATGCAGAGGGTGGGATGAGGATGCACTCCACTCTCCCTGGCTGAATCCCATTAAATCCTATAGGTTTCTTCCAGCAGGAAGCCCAAAGAAAATCTGACTGCATATGCACAGATTGAATTCACCCATCCCCACAAATTTTTAGGGCTTTTTGTATAAACAGTTGGGAAGGATCCAGCTTTCTCACTGTTACTCTTCGCATCTGAAGTGCAAACTTTGTCTTCTTTGTACCAAGTGGCAGACACCACATGTCCCACATGAGAAAGGAGTTAATAAAATGCACGCGGAAAGTATAAAATAAGGTCAGAGGTGATGTTTAGGTAATGAGGATTTCTCCAAATGGGGAAAACTAAAGAACGAAGTTGTTGTAACTGTTACAGCTGTCTACAGCAAGGGAAAATAACAACTTGTGCTTTCACTAACAAAGTAGGTTCAGAGTCCAAAATTATAAGTTTTTTGATCTTTGTCAGATATTTAGCAACAAAAGCGCCTTTCCTGGAGGTAACACACTTGTGTTGAAGTGCTTACAGGAGAAGGTCTGTCCTGGCTGGATTCAACAGCCACTACAGTGGGCTCTGGATTCAGCAGCCTCATGGCATGGGTGAGGGGCTCAGGGCAGAAGCAGCATCTCCTGGCATATTTTGGAAACAAACATGAGCTATGGCAGGAGCTTCTGGCTTCCACCGTGCTACAGGGAAAGCAACCCCTGGCATGGAAAAGGAAAAGCCAGTTTGTGAAATTCAGCAGCTCAATTGAATTTTCAGGATAAGCATATTTTTGATTATCCAAGAAACTGCATGGAGTCTGTGCTCAGATACAGTGGCTTAAATCTTTGAGAACAACATAATGAAAGCAAGAGTTAAGGGAATGTGCCTGAAATAAATGCAATTTTATGGCACTTGGAAAGAGATCAGGGCAAAAAATCTATTTTGTTTTACAGGGGCTCTCATCCTGTGCTCATTGCTACAGCGTTGGAGCAGCATTTCGCTGCTCCCACATGTTGATTATTCTCTCATCTGCCACACAGGGGCAATGCATCTGCAACAACAGTCATGTCTGGGGAGGCTCCCACCTTGCCTTTTTAAAAAGGTTGCATAGAGGCATGGAGGGGAGCACTTCTGACTTCACAATTGGTTTGGGATTTATGCTTGAGAAAGTCAAGTGCAAAAAAGAAAGTTTATTAAACAACAACAACAATAACAAAAAACCCAACAAAACAAAACAAAAAAAAACCCAAATACTAAATCAAATTCAACATTTTCCTCTAGACCAAGGCTAAAGCTGCATGGGAGAAGCCTTATTCAATATATGCAATGGGTTAAAAAAAACCTCATCTCATAAAGGGAATAATCTAAAAAGAGTAAAGTTGCCATAACTTTGCAGATACTTTAAAGCATTCAACAGACATACACAGAAAATGTATATACCTATCTCTGTATCTGATTCAAAGTCTGGACAAAGAGGACCCTTAGACTCAAACTGAGATATGGGCCAACTGAAGGAAGAAATCTGGCTGCAAAAAATGGCATTTGGGAACTCAGTCACTGTAGTGCAACACAATTTTATCCTGGTCTTTCAGGAATCCATCTTTGCAGGTTGCAAGAGGGAGGAGGAGAGGGTAAAAAACATGCCCCACACACACCTACACCTCAGATCAGAGAGAAAATAATGGACTGATCTGTCAGTCTTCTCCTTTTCCCCCACAGAGCCAGCATCTGCCTCCCATCAGACACCTCATGTTCACAGGGTTGGGTCTGGGGCAGTCCCCAAGCTCAGTTTGTGGACTGAAAGAGGCAGATGCTGCTGTAGTGATATGAATCAACAAATGCCACTTTGTCTGCACCAGATTAACAGGTAGATTAGATATTTGAGAGAAATTACACATCTCCTGTCTTTGTGTATTTTCTCTATATAGGCATAAAGCACACATAATATTAGGAGCATTAAACACATCTGGCATAACTTTATGGCAACAATGCAATTTTATTTTATTCAAAAACACAGCAGACCTCACACTGCCTGTTAGGACTGCAAGAACTCAAAGGTTGCAATTTACAGCCAAACACTGTGCTGGTGTGAAGGTCTGCCAGGATGCCTGGAGTGCTGCATGGACACAGAGCTGCCGCCCCTCTGTGCTAATGGCAAGACTGGAACATTCAACTTATTTGCCTGATGTTTTCTGAGGGGCACCTAATGATGACTGCAAAAGCAGTCTGTAGGACAACTAACTAGAAAAGATGTTCCACCTGTAAATTAGGGAGGCAGATATCTCATTTGTTCCACGGAGAATGCATGCACTAAGTCTTTACCCATCCCCCTCCCGTGGAGAAATGAGCAGGAAGCTGCATGCTGAAATTCATTGAGTTTCCTCTACCCTGCATGTGTTATTCCCCTGGAGGGGAGAATGGGGCCCTTTATACCTCCATAGCTCTGGGCTCTTTGAGTAATGAAGGGAACACATTTATTGGTACAAGGTTTGGTGTTTATTGATGCTACCCATTTTTCACCAGATTTAGCACTCTGTGGGGAAGGCACATGGACTTTCCAAAACACATTTTATAATCAAGCCATTTCAAGGTTTATGTGGTATAATACATTTAACTGTTAAATTGTAAATAAATGTCACTAGTCAATACTAAGCTTCCTTCAAGACATTATAGTCAGCTACATCTTTAATTATCTGATTTATAAGCAAGCCTGTCACAAGTGTTACATTCATGTGTTACTTGTCGGACAGAGGTAGCATGCAAGATTATTCTTCTAGAAGAGGCTGTGGGATTAACACACCTCTGCCTCACTGTCTTGAAAGAGAGATGCCCTTGGCTACAGGGTGTACTGTGTCCCCATGCCCTCCCCAGCCACTGCCCTTCTTCTTGTGACAGCACAGGCCCCGAGGAAGCCCCACAGCACAGGGGATTGACTCCAGAGAGCAGCCGGGAATACAACACAGCTCCGGATACACGGAGGAAGGGTGTTCCAGGAGGCAAAACTACATGCGTGTGCACAAAAGCACCCCCACCCCGCCCCAGTCATTTCCCAGACTGGATTCTTGATATAAATCAGTGGGGAATTACCTCACTGTGTGCAAAAACCTTGTGTTGTAGTTTAATGGAGGAGAGCCTGCTGCCCATGGCCCGGCAGGGAGCCCCCCGCACACCCAGCAGAGCTCCCGGGCTCTCCTTGAGGCCATGCAGAGGGGTCCATGAGGAACATTAACCAGGTCCATAAGGAGTATTAAGCAGGTCCACGAGGAGAATTAACCATTTCCAAAGTCCCACATCCAGTGTTGATTTAGCAGTCTGGGCCTGGCAAACACTGCTAGCGCAAGGAAGGCTCACAGGAGTTATTGCTCTGCCCTCAGCTGCCTTTTCCTGCCAGCTTAGCACTGCCTGCTCAAAGACAGTCAAGTACTCCAACTATTTACTTAGTGCATTATTAATTATCCAATAAAAAGCAAACCCTCTAATGAAGGAATATATTAATTAAAACATAACCATCTCAGATTAAGGCTGAGAAATAGATATCCCATCAGTTTTAGCTAGTAAATCAAAATCCCCAAAGATGATGAAATAGATCTTTTTTCCTGGCAGCACACCCAGATCAAGTACTTCTCATGGCAAGACAGAAACCTGCAGCGGGAAGCTGTCCTTTGAAGAGATTCATTTGCTATCTGGTATTGATGTGTTAATGTATTGATCCACAGAGGAACGAGTACCTGAAGGCAGTACAAACTTCATTCTGCACAGGTTCTTTTGAAGAAAAGGGTTTTAGCTCCTCTTCTTTCTTGGAACTATTTCTGAAAATGGGCATCCCTGTCATGTTTTCACTGTATTGTCATGGTATAAAAAATTCCAGGTCAGTTTAAACCTGACAGCTTGTCAATAGGTTTGCACAATAGACCTTACTCTGCAACCTATTCCTGTTGTTCATTTGGTAAGTACAAAATCTGCAGATGTTCATTTAAAGAAATAAATAACTTGCTTGTAAACATGGTCTGTAGTCCTTATTATTACTTTAAAAATCCAAAACCCAGTAAATTTAATGGAAAGATGTTAAGGATACAACCCTTAAAAAACATAGTGAATGGCTTAATATTTTCCCCTTTTTTTACCACTTTAGTGTTTTAGTGTTTTTCAGAGATTACAAATCCATGCATGTGAAGAAGCTTAGACCACAGTACAAAGGATCTGCAAAATGAGGAAAAGGATCCTGTAAAACTGTCGAAGAAGTGTGAGGATAGAGATTTCCACTAAGGCTGTACCCTCTACAACATCCATAGAAAGTTTAGTCTCATGCTGTTATTTGGGGTATTATGTTTTCTCCGAACCACACAAACAGTATTGACATCTCTCCTTTTCTCATCTGGGAGCAAGGGCAACAATTAGAGTTGTCTCCCTCAGGACAGATTAACCCCTCAGTAAGAAGAATACATGAAAGATGCTCACTCTTTTCCCATTGCAGGAACCGGATGTAGGTAAGATCAAGGGACACATCCTTTATCCTATCTTCCTACCCTTCAGCCAGGTAAAAGGGACTAGACTCCAGCTTGGTTTAAAAATCATATCAGAGCAGAAGCCTGGCTATCACCTGAGCAGGATCTCCTAATTTTCAAGATCACAGCAGGGAACTCACCCTCGCAGAAGTTCTGGAGCTTGCAAAGGCAAAGATCACTGCAGTTTTCATTTTTCCCTGTGCTCAGTGACCATGGAAGTGTCATTGAGGCCATCTACCCTCAAAACAATGCTGCTGTAGAAAAGCAACCTGTAAACAGTATATTGCATTTCTTGCAAACTACAATTCAACAAACAGAGGATGCAATTCAATACAGAACTCAGCAGCAGATGGACAGCCAAGAACATAGATACTGTAATATAATTCTTTGTATTGTTGACATCACAAAAACATGCATTGATCTTGTACAATTTGGTACCTTTAAATATTCAGGATGTCTGTAAACTTGGGTGCTGGGCAGAGGGCATCATTCCTACTCCTGCATGCCTGAAATCTCTGGATGGTGAGGACTCAGAGAGCAGGAAACCAAGGAGAAATCTCACAAACATATGAATTAACGGCTCCCATTTGCCTCTTCTCTGCCAGCAGGATATTAAACCTCTGAACATAAACAAAATATCTAAGAATTTTTTTTTAATTGTCCATCCTCCTCTTGGTCTCCAACAATCACTATCAATTGAAAGTCCGACATGTGTTTGCATTAAAGTCTATCAGGAAATGGTATGATCTCCGCCCATCTTCAGTGGGATTTCATGACTATTTATCGCCACAATTCTGCTCTCATTTCAGTGAGAGGTAGTTTTTAATTTACTTGAGCAAGGACAATGTTAGGTCTATACTGAGAGTTTTAAGGGAGAAAAAAATAGCTGATTACAACAGGATCCAGATAATAATAGTATCACTTTCTTATATTCAGAGAAGTAAAGCAAATATAAAAAAGGCAACAAAAAACTAACAAAAAAAGGGGAGTTCATTCTAAGTTCAGTTCATTAAGAGTTGCAGTTTGATACTGTTGATTTCCCCTGAGTTCAATAAAGGCAAACTCACAGAAAAAAAAGAACATAGCTGTCTTTTTCCAAAAGACATTAATGGAGAGAGGTAATAATGAAATCTGACTTTATCTAATCAGTGAACAAATAGCCCCAGCAATACAACTTCGTCTCCCTAAGTCATCAAGCTGCTGACAATCATAATGCTACATGTAAAACTTCATGATGCTGCAGTGATAAAAGCCACCTTTAAATTAGCAGGTTATCAAGGGCAAGGGATTATCTTCACACACACACTTAGTACACTGAGGAGCGGTTACTGTCTGAGATCAAATTTCCTACATGGAAATTCCTATATGGAAGAAGAGGCTCAGAGTTCCTGCTTACTCCATGGAGATCCCAGTACAGCTGGAGAAACCCCAGCAGTGATTAATCTCATCCTTATCTTGTCACTGAAAGATCCATCCCATTGTCTAACATAGCTGTCTAGCGTCACTTGAGACACTGCATGGTATCCAAGACACCCCCTGGGGCTGGCAGATGTGACATGGGACCCTGGGAATAACCATGTCTGTCCTAAGCAGAATCTGAAAGCTGACAGGATATCTGTGGGCAATTCAAACACCACTAAGTACCTCAACTTCACCAACAGACCCCCTTTACTGGCCCCCATGAGAACACCTAACTGCAAATGAACAAGTTAAGCTGTCTTAATCTTGAACTTTTTTCCACCAAAATTAGATGGAATTACTACAGGTCAAAAAGTAAATAACCCTAGCAAATAACTAGAATTATTAGGGTTATTAATAACTAAGCAACCCTGTTTCTGAATGCATAATAATTGGTCCTTCCTTTCATTAGGCTACAGGTAAACAAATAAAACAACCCAGCTGCTATAGTATTTGCAGTCACCTTGGTGAGTATCTTGTCCCAGTCACAAAAAAGCCTCAACAGACCTAGCTCTTCACAATCTGCACTAAATGCTTATTACTTGGGGAGTAAAAATAAATTGATATAACAGGAAAAAAGAATTATATAGATGAAAAAACCCTTCCAGATTCAGCAAAATCTTTGATACTCTTTACTTCTGTCAGCAATCTGACTCCACCTTATGCCTCTGACCACACATTCTTGACCTCAGTGAAAAGAGCAGGATGTCTCAGTTCAGTTTCCAAAAGATTAATTTAAACATAATCTCTGGGCACTTCTGGTGGCAGGTGCCAAATACAATTTGAGTTCATTTGGGAATTAGGGAAATTTACTCTTGCCTCGACCACCACTGTTCCCTTCAAACCAAATTGGAAGTAGATTGCAGAGATACTTTTGCCATTCCTGGTCCACACACAAATGAAGGACTAGCACTTCTCATCATAGCGTAACACTGAAGAATATGTTGAATTTAAGGATAAAAGCTGTTTGGGTTTGAAAGGCTTTGAAAGATAACATTGTAAATAGTGTTGTAAATAGTCAACAGAACCCACCTTTGGCACACAAAGCCCTTGAGTGGGCAAGTGGTTGGAGGCTGGGATGTGTTTCTGAGAGGTGCCACACAGGCTTCACCTGACATGCTCAATTCCAAGCTGAGCCTTGCTCAAGGTTTTGGCCTTGCTCAAAGACTTAGGGATCCTTTTTGTATTTCATATTCATGTACATATGTAAGAGCCTGACACAATACTGAAACATGAGGTTTTATTTCAGTTGCAAGGAATAAAATGAGGATTACTAGACCAAAGTTGTCAATATGTTTGAAAAACAGACACCCACACTTTGAGAAAATACATGTCTGACATAAAGAGTTCATCTAAAATATACCATGAGCCAGTACTCAAGGACAAATAATGAAAGATGCAAGATTTCTTTCCTAGAAATGGAAAATTGCCTTAACAGAAATCTCAACATGCATGAAAAAATTTTGCAAATCTGGTAGGCATATATTGCATTGCAGAAGACAAAGACTATCTGCAAAGTAAACCTTTTCATCTTTAAATTTAACCACTAGCCTAAGGAATCCATGCAGAATCAGATGTAAATTTTGTGGTGGTATTGATGGTATGAGTGAAATATGTTCACAAGTGATATCTTGGAAATACATGAACTAAAATGTAATATATTATGGAGAAAAAAGTCTTTTGCACTTTAACAGCCTGACTCAAGCCCTGAAGACAAAAGAAATAATTTGCTTGTGTGAATGCTGGACCAGATTGATACAGAGAAAATAACAGACCATATGTTTCTGATTCCACTGGTCTTTGGGTGGTGAAGAACAGACACTTCTTTGACTAAGGGAGTACTAGGGCTCTCAAAGACAGCAATTCCTGATTTACTCCATTCTGGGATGAGAGTATGACCTGCTCTTGAGTGCATGCTTTCTTAACTGCTTAACACATGGCAATAAGTAAATCCTGCAGAAAAGCTGCTGAACTTGCACATGCAGTAACTTCTAAAGTAAACTCCATGGCTGCCAAAAAGTGTATAAGAAGTCAGAAATAACTTACAGTATGGCAGGTGTTACAGTGCTATAAGGGCATATCTTCAGTACATTATAAAACACAGACTGAAGTGGTTCCAGGATCTAAGAGTTACTATGATAGAGACTGTGTCGTTGCTATTTAGATTGAATTTCTCCTACCAAGTCTTCAAACCAATTTTTTCCCCCTTATTTGCTCCATTCACCACATTTATGTGCCACCATCTTGGATTTCCTTCTCAGTAAAGGAAATCCCCACTTCTCAGCACAAAATCTGAAAAGCTTTCAGTATTAGAAGGAGCTGCTGAGCCTACATCCTACAGCCAGGTAACCTAAGCTGCATGGAAATATGAACCATTCACAACCTCCAAGCCCTTCACAGTGGGCCAAGCTCAGGACTTAAGCCAGCACCATTAATACCTTAAGCAGCAGACAGCACCAGTTGGTGGGGAAGTAGAAAGTCAAGGAAGTGGGGAGCATTGCCAAGCACCAAAGAATTTGTGTGCATTAAAACACCACTCTTGGAAAAGAGATGCTCACATTAGTTCTGCACATGCTGATACATTTCCATGACAATGTTGATCCAGAAGATGCTGACTTTATCCTGTGAGCAGGATGCTGTCTCCCAGTTAACCAGACCTGTCTTCAGTAGGATGCTGGCCCCTGACTAATGAACCTTGTTTCCCAGCCCACTGCAGCATCACTCCCGCACAGCAGCACAGACTCCACAAGCTGGCATGCCTTGGTACCTGTGGAAAGCACATCTCTAGGTAGGGCATATGCTCTGCAATCCCAAAAGTCCGGGTTTTGAGGGAACTCTTGAGTCAATTGAGAGGGACTTCAAAGCTCTAAGAATCTGACTTTTTGGCCCTTTTGAAAAATCTCACACTAGATCTTACAAAACTGGCAGTATTCACAAGAGTATAAATTAGGACTTCAAAAAGAATTCCTCTAAGAAATAACCCCAACCTTTCATCAAGCCAAGGCTCCATCCTGCAAAGAAGCCAGGACCACTTTTCCTCATCTCTAATGTAAAACAAGAAGATATTTGGAAAGAGCTGCAGGCAGGATTTTGCTTCACAGGAGGAAATCCAAGATGGTGGCTACAAAGTGACACATTCCTGCTTGCGCTGTTTAATTTCTGCTGAACCAAATGAGCCTGTTTAACAAGCCTGGCATCAACATAAAGTGGCCTCTTGCACCTAGATGGCCTCATGTTTTTTGGATCAGTAACACAGGTATCATGAGAAACACTCTTCAGTTTCCCTAGAAGGTAGGAAAAATACGAACTGATAAAGCAAAAGTTTTCTTCTCAAACATGGAGCTAGTCTCCAGTTTATAGAAATGGTTTTTTTTCCACTTGTTGATAGCAAAACTGTAACCTTTACTCAGACCGATAGGTTTGTTGCTTTAGTTTGTTTTATTTCTCAAGGAAGCAGAACTCTTTCCCCTCCCATCACACCCCTAAATGAATGCAAGGTGGTTACTCCACAGGGCTTGTTTGGGGAGGAAAGCTGGTTTTTTATTAACGCCACTGAGGTTGTCATTCCTTCTGTGGTCATTTCTTCAGAGGGTCATTCCTTCCTTTTTCCTTCTCCTTGTTGGAGATAATTCCTTACTGGCACCTTTCTTCTGTCAGAAATCTGTTCTGTTTGGTCTCTCCTCACACTTTTTTTCACATTGCATTGCAGCACATCACATAACAGCTGAACCACAGAGCAGAGACACAACTAGCACTGGAGCGTGTCTCCCTTCTCATCCAGCATTTCAGCTTCATTTGGCTTGTGATCAATATCCATTGACTCCCTAACAGAGAGATGGACTCTCTTATGCTCCTTCTGCCCTACCCCCCGTTTTTAAATCCTCCACTCTGCCAAAAAAAACCCCAAACTTTGAAAGGTATTTGGAAGCTTTTTGATTTCAACATTTTTAAAGGTGTTGGGCTGGGACTTTCCCCAAAAACAGCAATAGTTAAGTTAGCTAGCTATCATGTTTTAAATGTTTGCTATATTTTTAAGAGGTTTTTTCCTTTCTTCTGAAATGTGCCAGAAATATGGGGTTTCTGTTCTAATCAGTGGTTCCCCTCACCATTATTGTCCTATTTTCAGTAGGAACAGCAATTTAGGAAGACAGGAAAGAGTAGTAAGCACAAATCAGGGAAATTTCCTTGTTCTTCCCTTAAAAAAATAGCCTCATTTGTTTCAGGCTTTCTGTAATGAAAAGCTAAAAGCATCCTAAGTCCCATTCCAGGAGGGCAATATATATATCTCAAAGTGTGACGATCTGTTCAACCTAGTGGGACTTTTTCTTTTAGTTAGACACTAAAAGGCAAGTGTTTGCTCTGTGCCTGCAAGCAGCTGTGTGCAAGTGGCAATGCTCTGAACTCACCCAGGACATCTTGAACTGCAAAGCATACCGTAAATCCATTTGGGAGTATAAACACTTTTTTTAAAAAAATCCTTCTAATTTTCACTCATCCTGGGAAATTTTTAACCTTCGTGAGCTTCACAAGTAAGTCAAATCAGGCAAGTAGGACACTGTTTATTTTTCAGCTTCAAGTGATGAAGGGTGGAGAAAGGATTTGTCATCACACTAAGTTCTGAGAAGGGCTTTGGGTCCCAAACACTGTAGTCAGTGGAGAGAGTTGGCAACTCCCATCTCAAATTGCTGGTATGTGAAAGCACCCTTTGGAAAAGCTCTTTTCTCTCTCCATGACTTTGGAAAGAACCTGGGTGATGAACATGGATATAGATAGACAACAGCTGTAGGAAAGAAAAAGCCTCTCTTTTTTTTTTTTTTTTTTTTTAATCCATCATTGTTGTACAGAGGAAAAAGCTCACACACGCATAGACCCACAGATATGCACAGTCTCCACCAAACAGAGAACAAGAATTATATCCCATGAAACACAAAAGACCTCTGTGAGACCTAGACCAGTACTTAAATGTGCTACAAGTGCATAAATATGTTTTACACAGGGAATATATAAGTGCTTGCACAACATCAGGTACATAACTCAGCTTTGCATTCATCCTACCACAGTGTTTTTAGAGTAAATTTGTGTCCTTGCACACCAGCCATATGTGTGTCAGGAAAATTGTGACTGGGTTGTTTGGTGCAACTTGCAACTTGCAACTTGCACTGTTTAGGGAACTATTTTAGGAGGAAGGGAGCCTTATATTCCAGGCTAAGACTGGGATAATGTGTCATCTGACTTGGCAGCTCTGGGGCATTAACTGGCATCGTATATCAGGTTAGGTTAATAATCCACCACTTGGTTCTGCTTGAGCAGATCTGTGTGCACAAACTAGGGATCAGTTGACAATCCTGGAGTCTCAGAGGAAAATGATTAGTTGCTCTGTGATCAGCAGGATGGCACTTGCACCACAAGATGTTCAGACCTAATGCCCGGATCTGCTGTGAATCAGAAGCTACATCTGGAAAACAGCAGTGTAAGTCCAGCTCTCCAGGGATGCTCATGGCAACAAAAGCAGGCTTGGATGACAAAATGACAGATACTGGCAACTTGGATGAGATATTACCAGAATGGCAGAAAAACTTAAACGATATAAAAATACCTGCTTTTTTTACCGAGATGCTCCAAGAGACTGGGAAGACTTTCCCTCACTCCAAACAAGTCGGGAATTACCTAGTAGGCAAGATGATCAACAAGGGCTCCTTTGCCAAGGTGATGGAAGGACTGCACATCCCCACAGGGGAGAAGGTAAGCTTGTAATAAGAGGGTAGCACGCACTAGGAATTGCAAGTAACCTCACACTAATTTATGGCATAAAAATTCAGACTGTTTAATCTGAAAACCACAATCTACTCAGTGAATTATCCTCTGAACCTTATCCTCATAAATTAACCTCATAAATTCAGTTTATTGCGTATAATCAATCACATGTGTGAATATGTACTGAGTGCAACTATTTTCACAATTATAAAATATAGACAACAAAGATATCCTCCTGCTGAAAGAGAAAAGGATGCTGGCATAAAGACAATTTCAGATCTGCTTTGCCTAATACTCATTGAGCAAATAGTGCCATGAGTCTGATATTTAAAGTTATGGACAACACTGAATGAAAAGCCAACCCTTCCAACAGCAAATATTTATATGGCAGGACATGGATGGCATCAGTTATCTCCAGATATCTTAGTTGGGCTAAAATAACACACCACCAGACACAAGTGTGGAAAGGTGGGTTACTCGCAAGTGACTTCATGACTTTAACTTTTCTTTTGGCTTCAGTAGCTATACTGTCTGACTAGCTCCCTAAACTGCAAAGAGACCAAGCCCAGCCCATAATAGCCAGTATCTGGAATGGCTTTTAGACTAAGTCAGAAGGGAACTTGTTAGGAAAAAAATGTGGTATGTTTCGGATGCAGTTACAAGTCAAACATGAAGGGATTTTTGCATTTCAGAATATTTCATATATGCATCTTTATGAAAGCAATTGGAGTGGCAGAGATGACAAACTTCAGTCTTCTTGTTTTGGCCTTCAAGAGAAATAAAAAGCACATTCTTCCATCAGGAACATCTCCCTCTGTGATTCTGATTATCAACACCCTGTCCAAAAAAGCCTCTCCCCCATATAATCTTATTCCATATCCTCCTGAAAACTAATCCTTGTTGCAAAGATTGTTGCTAATTTGCAAATATACTGCCATTTAGGTAGCTATAAAAGTCATTGACAAAAGGAAAGCCAAGCAAGATTATTATGTTTTAAAAAACATGAAGCGTGAGCCACGGATACACCAGATGATTAAGCACCCCAACATTGTTCAGCTATATGAGACCTTGGAGACTGACAACTCCTATTACATGGTGATGGAGCTGTGCCTCGGGGGGGACCTCCTGGACAGAATTTGTGACAAAAAGAGGCTGGTGGAAGAAGAAGTAAGGAGATACACCAGGCAAATTCTGTCTGCAGTAGAGTACCTGCATTGCCAGGGTATTGTTCACAGGTAAGATGTTTCTCCTTTTTCAAACAGTATAAAAAGGAAGTGTGCAAGAACATGGAGTACTTTTCTTCACCAAGAGCATTTCTGTATTTTTCCATGATAAAAACAGGCATTACAAAGAATATTATGTTTTCTCAGCTCATATAAACAAAGCATATTCTCAGTAGTGGTTAGTACTGTTATGAGTTGTTATGAACTCCTTGGGCAGTAAAGTAGAAAAGATACTTATTCCAGGGACAAGAACTGATGAGCACAACAAACCAGTACTTTGCCACAATTATCTCAGAATTAGTTCATGACAAATGTGTATCTAATTCAAATATTTCAGTATGGCTATGCATATAAATATTGTTGTGCTTTGGTTAGCCACAACATATTAAAATAACCATATGTCACTCAGAACAGAAATCCAAGCAATCACAGCCCACTGCTTGTCAGGAGGACATGTCCTGCAGATATGGGTCTGTGACAAGTTGATGATTCTCCATGTTAGCCTCTGCATTACGAGGACTGGTCATGACTTCAGTCACTGCTAGAAGAACCTGAGCAGCCCATGAAGGAGAGCTGATCTTCCCCTCTATCAGGGATCTTGGCACGTATGCCAAGAGCAGCAGAAAAAGACTTCCATTTTAGCTGGAAGAATAGACAATATACAGTTTTTTCCCACCATTTTTCTGTTTTACTTAATGATTCACAGTCAATCAGATTCTTAATTTTAAATGGTAAATAGACTCGCCAAGAAAGCCCAGAGGACCTAAGAAGTAATCCAGTTGACTCCATCGTTACAGCAACCATGAAACAAATACGCTGTAAATGTGATGTCTCAGCATTTACAAGTGCTTTGTGACTCAAAATGCTTGCAATCCAGCACTTCATTATACTGGATTTGTCAATTAACAAGGAATGGTCAAGAAAGAAATAGTCAGTGTATGACCTAGAGTATTTAAGTGGAAAACAACAAAAAAACCCAGAAAACAAACCCAAGGGGCTTCACCCATTTAGTCCAGGCTGACAACCCTCACTTGCTGGTTCCCCAACTAATCTATTTTACAGCATTTCTTCACTGCTCACGATCTTAACATTTATGTTCTTCCCATGGTGACATTCACCATTAATTTCTCAAGTCCTGTTCCCATCTTTTTGTTTGGAATTATTCTTCACAGTGAGCTGGAGACTAGCCTGACTTTTCACCCTACTTCTTTCTTTTTCTGTTGTTCAAGCTTTGCTGGAAAAGCTTTGTGAGAGAGAATTTTGCTGCATATCCTGAGAGTAGACAGGTACAAAGTAGTGTGAGCTCCTCTAGTGACTTGATTTACTATCAAACTGCCCTTACTAAAGGAAAATTAATTCCTGGCTCTCCAGCACTTTGTCATAGGTTTTATGAAGTTCCATGGTCTGGCAGGAGCCCAGTCACAGGTGTAGGTTCAGTCAGCAATACTACAACTCGTGACCTGCTGCTAGCTTTGAGATTCAGAGCTATGGCCTTGACCTCTTACCAGAAGCAGATTGGGAAGGACCTGGAAGGGCTTCCCTACCCAGCTCCAGCTGCAGTGATTTATTGCAACTGGCTGCAGAGGTTAAATCAACAAGGATCATTTTGGGTGTATCCTCTTCTGAAAAGAAGGCATCAGTGTTTCCAGAAAGATGAGTGAAGAAGTAGGAAAGTTACCTTACAAACCCTGTCTGGTTTTCCCATCTAAGCACTAAGCAAAGCTCAACTCCTTGCACTGGTTTAACACAAGGAAAGGAGGGTTCCCGAGCTGTCTGTTGGGAACAGCTGCTGATCCATGGGGAGGATCCTGGTAGAATGACACTAGTTATGAGTTCATGGGATGGATAATTGTGGGCCAGTGCTTAGGTCTATGCCAATAATTGAGGTGTCTGCTGATTGTAGGGTCTCATCTCATAGCTCATCACTCAGGAATGCACTAATTTAATTCACTTTTCTCAAAAGTGTCTTATGGGCATTCCTGATTTTTAACCCAGCATGTATCTCAGAAAAAAAATGTTTTCTACTGTCTTAACAATATATTTGATAAAAATGTGTGGCTGTTTTCAGTCCAAATCGGTTTATCTCAACAGAAATTCAACAGTGTTCAGATAGCTATTTGGTTTCTTAACCTTTGCTTCTCCAATTCATCACTTAAATCAGCACTGATGCAACAAATCCTTACAGGTTAAACTGAGTTCACATTTCAGAGTAAAGGTAGTAACTTTTCTTGTCCATGCAAGAGCATGGCTGATCTTTTCTCACAGTCACCAAATGGCCCAGAAGACAGAGCATGGACTCCCAGCATTTTACTGTGCCAGATATAAGAAGGTTCAGGCACAAGATCTGGCTCAACAGCTCCACAAACGAACACTCATCAGTAAGTTCTGCTTACTATCCCTATGCCTGCCCTGGACATGGCCAAGTGGTGAGGTAATGCATCTGAGCTTACAAACCTCAAATAAAGTTGTGTAAGCTAAATCCCACTGCCTTGCAACTGGATTGAGGTAGTGCATGTGCAGTCACCTACCAACCCCTAGAGCTGGCACTTGTAAGGTGACAGTAACTTATTTGTTTGTACAGTTCCTAATTTTTCCTGGCTGTTTTCCCTGGATATTTTCCCTTCCTTCTTATAAAAATGTCATATATCCCTTTGAATCTCTACTGAACCAAAGTCCTGGAGAAACATCACAAGCTGTCCTCTAGGCTCTCTCTCTCTGAAGTCCCCAAGGGAATGAGGAAAAAAGAAATCATGGTGTTGCTTAAATTTACAGCATTCCTTGGAAAGTTTCCTTTGGGGAAAAAAAGAACATGATGTACCTTTAATGTAAGATAACTTCTGACATTATGTAAACTTTCATAGTGACCATTATCAGGCAAGAAAATCTGCATTTTTTTAACTCTCTGAGCACTCAACTCAGCCTCTCAGCCTATAGAGCAGCAGTTGTAGCAATCCAACATAATATTACTTAAAGGAAGTGAGTAAAAGTCATCAGAGTGCACTGTGAGGTGCTAAATCTAATAGAAATGTCAGATTTGCAGTAGCCTGAAACAAAAATAGTTTTAAACTGCAGCATTTCAGTGTACAGGGTTATGACACGGGCAGGCTATGAACAAACTTGCTTTAAATCTACCTCCGAACTTTTGGGCACTGGCTAATTTGCCACTCCAGAGAATATGCCATTCAAATTAAAATTTATTAAAGAGATATCATTAGAACTATCCCCATTCCCATTCTCAGCCTGGGGCAGCACAGGGTTTTGAATGCAATGCTGTCCCATACAGAGCCACAAAGTTAAAAGGATGCTCCCCTTAACCACCCATCCTGACCACCTCCAGGCTTGATCCCCTGCAGGAATGCAGTGCTGTTTATATAGCACCAGTCCATCCAGCCTTTGTTCCTTGGTCCCATCACTTTTGGTTTGTCCTCCAAGAGCTCAAAAAAGCACTTACACAGTTTCAGAGCAGATGGGAGGGAAATCCATGATTTAGCAAAGCATCACAGGCTCTTCAACTGGCTCCCAACTCTGAAACTACACTGGCTGAGGTCTCTTCCATGATAACAAATATTTCAGTTGCCACTTCAGGTACTCCCCACAATGAGGCATTATTCTGGCTTTCGCTTTTAATTTGGAAATATGTAAATATTCACACAAGTACCTGAGCCAGCATTTTTCTTGCAGCTTGAATTACATCCTCCTGGCAGGGGGGTGGCTTATACTGGTTGATCCTGTTTACACAAACATCACTGAAGATGTCTTCACTTTCAGGGTAGCTATCTCCAACACAGCTCTGGTACATCTCCCCTCTTCTACAAGCAAGGCAAATCTCACTTTCCAGTTCCTCTCTCATCCTTCTCATTTCCCAGGCACGATTTACTTGCAAAGAAGTCAGAAATATTTAGCAGTGCTCAGTACTTCAAAAAGGCAAAATAACTGTGGTCCAATATGTGCAACTTTTTTACTCAAAAGAAATAAATGCAATTCATTAAAAAAGAGTCTAAATCAGTAGAACATATTTCCTAAATGCAATACTTTATTTTAAATATATATTCATAAAATATTCCCTGAAATACAGATAGTTTTCATTTTCCTGACTGAAAACTTCAGGAGGGAATAAGGATCTTGTTACAATTGCAGGCAGAGCTTTGCAGAACTATTGTTATAATTTCAATTATAGTTTTGGGTTTTTTATTGCCAAAAACTATCTGCAAATGTTTAGCTGGGAAATCAGGCATTATTTTTTGTCTTAATTTCAGGGACCTAAAAATTGAAAATTTTCTTCTTGATGAGAACAACAACATCAAAATCATTGGTAGGTACACTACTATCTGTGAGGCTTGTTTTCCGCTTTTTTTTTTTTTTTTTTGTGTGCAGCTTCAGCTACTGTTCAAACACCTTACTTGATGAGTGAGCTTGTGACTATTCAATAAATATATTTGAGCTTTTAGAATGAATTCAAGTTATGAAGTATAACTAAACAGCTTGTTTATTTGAAGTTTGGCTTAAACATATTTTTAAGAGAACAAGGAAAACAATTTTGCCTGTTGTTTCTCCTTGTGTGCTGCTAGTGAACCAAGAAACAACTACAGCTTTTATGTGTAGAAAACTGTTCCTAGCAGAAGTGATTTGTAGACAAAGAAATACATCTTCTGGGGTGAAACACAGGTATGGACACATTAGTTTCTGGTAAGTCATTACTTCAGCTAGAGACCTCATCATTTGTTATGTGTTAAAAAAAAAAAAAATAGTTTTGGTCACTAACAGAAATCTTGCTAGGCCTGTGAAGCAAACATTTATAAAAATGAGAGGATTTGCACTGAGCAGCTAACACAGCTCAGAGAAACACTAATTTTATTCTATAGAAACTTCACAGAAAAATCCCCACAAGGGATGCTAAATCTTAAAGAAGCCACATGTTTAACCCAGTGTTTCCCAAACTTTTAAAAGCTTAACACCTCTGAGAAAAAAAGGCACCAACTCTTCACCCCTGTTTTATAGCCAGCCAGTCCTTTATAATCACACCTTTCTCTTCCCTCCCACTTACACACATGTATATACACAGAGAAAAAGGCTTAAATTAGCACTTTTCCCCCACATTTACCATGGGCTAAAGCACAAAGAGCTGAGCCCAATGTCATAGCTCATTAAGCCATGCTAATGTGGCTGTGTTGTTAAGCTCATGCACTCAACAGAGGCAAACCAAAATAATTAAACCAAAATCAAACAAACCAGGTCCATGGCTCCACTGTAAGGCCCCTGCTAATTCATGGCATGTTTATTCAAACCCTAATTGGCATCCACAGCTGAGATATCATTAGATGCTACAACTAGCTGCTGGTTTTGTCTTTCTCCTATTTTTGGATAATTGGTAAAGTCAAAGTAATTTCAAAAGAGACTAAAACTTATTTGCCTTTGTCTTTGTTACTATCAGATTTTGGACTGAGCAATACTACAAGGTTTGAGGGTCTCTCCCAGGAGCTGTTACATACCCAGTGTGGAAGTCCAGCTTATGCTGCCCCAGAACTCCTTGCTCATAAGGAATATGGTCCAAAAGTAGATGTCTGGTCCATGTAAGTAGATCTAAAAATGTACTTATTGAAACACTCTCAGCATGAATTGGTTTAGATAAGACTGATATAAATGGGTTGGTAGCATTTAATTTTGGGGTATTAAAAGCAGAAGCAGAGAAGGGTTGCCAGAAAAAAAGTATCAGGGAATATATATCAGAAAATAATATCAGGGAAGGGTCGCCAGAAAAAAAAACAAACTGAGTATCTTGAAATGTGCCCCCATTGCGAAACACTGGAGGAAAAAAATGAATGATTAATACACATGCTATTCTGGAGAGACCCTGTGCTATGAGAAATCAGCAGAAGGTAGATATCTGCATGTAGGAACCTGTTAAAAGTGAGAAGAAGAATTGTACATAAAAACTCTCTCTAATGACACCCCTGCCCTCCTGACCTGGCAAGCAGTTTCAGCTGATAGTTGAGTAACTTCTGTCAAAATAAGACTCCTTGAAAGCCCTGGACTGACAAATGGGCATTTTCTGTCTAAGGTGTATTTTGCCTAAAAAAAAAAATCTGTACAGAAAAATTGAGTCTCAGGGACACACAGGCCAAAGATATGGCTATAACAGAGCAACAGAGCTATGAGACTTTCACCCATACCTTAGTGAGGCCCTTTATAATTCCTTAAATTATTATCTCTGCTGAGCTCAGTAGAAAAATAGTAAAGGACAGTTGGAGGGAGGTCTGAGCAACCTGGTCTAGAGAAAGGTATCACTCAATATCACTCAGCAGAGGTATTGGAGCTGCATGGTCTTTAAGACTCCTCTGACCCAGGCCATTCTATGGTTCGATGATTCACTCCATGGTGAAGAACAGTTCTGTTGTGGTGGTGCAGTTCAACTGGAGCAAGGAAGTACCATGGAGAGGGTTCAAGGAAGCCTCCCTGTTCACAAACTCAGTACAGCTAGGCAAGTTTTCCAAATGTTGGTACTTTTCCAGACTAAATGGCAAACCTTCACAAAGCTTGCTGATTGCTGCTAGCACACTGTTAGTCTTTTGCAAGAGTTACAGATTTAAGTCTTTAGCCAACAGCAAGCTGTTACCAAACGAAAGCCTTCTAGGCATAAGTCACACCTAATTTAGCAATCTGAGCAAAGCAAGAGAACTGAATTACTATTTGGAACAAGATCTATTGCATCAGTCCCAGTTCCGTGTTGTCACTCAGCCTCCAAACCAAAATGCTTTATTCTGATGGGCTGGGTACATTACACTGTCACTCCAATTAGCTTATTTTTAAAATAAACAGCAGGTCTCCACTTTCAACACTGCAGGCTTTCCCATTACTCACTGTACACTCTATTTTATGCACACTTCCCACAACATTCTTTTCTAGATAAAATGGTATTTACACAAAATAAAAAAGGCGTAAGATGTGTAGTCAGTACAAATTTCTGCTTAGAGGTAATTTGTAGCCTCATTTGTGATGCTGAAGGCAACTCTGAAAACTGACTCATAGCTTTGTGGAATTTTTAAATAACTGTTTATTAGCATTATATGGAGATCTGATGTTTGTCTTGTCTTTTGACAGAGGTGTGAGCATTTTTGCTATGCTAACTGGCACATTACCCTTCACGGTGGAACCTTTTAATATCAAGCAACTACATCAAAAGATGTTAATTGGAGAAATCAGCCCTATTCCATCAGATATATCCCCCGGTAAAGCACTTCCGTTTTTATAAAAAAATACAGATGCAGAAAAGTTTTAACCCATGTAATTATGTGAATTTAGCCATAACATAGCCTTTTGGAAATTAAGATGTATCTTTCACAGTTGCTTTGTTTGCATTTAGAAATAACTTTTTTTGAGGCTGTGGCAATATCACTTTATCTCAGGCTACAAGAAAAAGAACGTTGTTGTTTTTTGAAAAGACCTTTATTCTTGGTTCTTATTTACAGGGGGAATAAATTCTGCATTGCTTTTACATAAGTGGAGCAGCTCTGTAATAAATGAGAACAAATGAGAACACTGCCATGTTTAGTATGTCCCATGCTGTGTGTCACAGCCAGGCATTCTTTCCTGGTTTTCCCACAAATAAGTTATCTAAACTTTAGATATTTTTTTCCTGGAGACCTTATCTTTTGTCTACTGACAGACCCTACAACACTGAGATTATTAAAGACATGGGAGGGCTATTTTTGTGAAGAGTCTGTTCATATTTTGCATGAGAAAGAACCAAAATTTAGCATTTTTCACTTAATTTTACTGACAATCTTTAATGACGTACACTCAATGAAGTATTTTTAGGACAACTGCAAAAGATCTCAAAAATTCTAGCCTGAATTACAATCCATGGCTCTAAACCCCAGAATTCACATTGGTGTGCATTCACTCCCAGTCAGCAGTACAAGGTTTACTCCCTCAAAGTTCAAAATTCTGCTGCTTTACAATGATTCTTATACACCTCTGGCTTTAATCCTTATTTTCTCTCAACTTGGAGTAGCATCCTCTCTGTTGACCATCACAGGCTTAGGCTCCTTCTCACAGCTGTTATCCTCACTGACCAAGTGGGAAGGCAGAGCAGAATGAGACATGTTTTGCCCAGCTGTCTACCAGCCAGAGTTCGGATCTCCCCATGGTTTTGAGCACCGTGGCTGTGATGTTAGGCAAGAATGATCCTAGGAGCCAGGGTTAGCTTCAGTGGCTGCCTGCAGCCAAGCACTGGGAAGCAGCAGACAGTTCCAGACCAAGCTAGCTGGATCTAGTCTGGAGAATTAAGATAATGTGGTGATTCAATTTCTTTCTCTTCCCTAGTAAATGGAATAAGGATATCTACCATTGCTGTCAAGAATGTCTGTGCATTAGTCTTTCATTTCTCTTTCTTTGGAGATCAGTTGCCAGATAGCAGCTTCATTTCTGTAGAATCCCTCCATAGCTACATTTATTTTATTTCTTATTTTTCTTATTTATGTTATTGTTATAGCTTCTACTAATAAATGCATTATCTCTGCTTTTCTACAAAGCCCACACAGTCAGTGGAAGATTGTGGGTAACTCCATTGTTCTCTTGCCCACTGGGAATTCAGTGAGAGAGCAGGAGAGCGGTAATAAACTGGCTTTGCATGCTTTAGATCTAAATTCTTCTAAAGGAGATTACAAGTGAAAGGAGCAGTATGTTCCCAGTTTAATGCTCACTTGCCATTTGTTAATTTCAAAACTTGTCCACTTCTCCAAGGAATATGAAAGAATTCAGTAGTTTTCCCAAGGAAAAAAAAAATTTAAAAAAAAAAAAAAAAAAAGGTACTTTATGCAATGTTGGAGCTGAGTGATTGACAACACATCATGTGAGCACAGGAGTCCATCTCCATCCCTCATTACAGAGAGTTTTATCCAGGCAATTGGCTTCTTTGGGTGAGGAACATAACTTCTGTGCAGTCAGCTGGCACAGAAATGCCCCTTCTCAGAGGCCTGATCAAATGTTGAGTGAGCAAAACGCTGAGATTACTGCTGATGTCATTGGCTGCATTCACTGGGGTAAATCAAGAAAATTAAGAACAGAATTCCAGTACTGTATCTCCAGCAGCATCCAAAGGTCCCTCACAGGCACCCCAGTATAGTTTGGCTACCACTGCCCACCCTGTTCTTGGAAGAAAAGGGTCACCCTATGGGACCACAGCAGACTCAAAGAAAAACCCTAGAGACTGAATTCTGCCTGAAGCTCTTACAATGTGCAGAAGCAGGGGAAGTTCCCCATTTCTGAAATAAAAAAAAAATATGCAGTGGTCAGATATTGAAATATTACTGTCAAACAAGTCATTTTCTTGGAATACTGCACAGGAGCTGTACACTTCATGCAGTCTCTACTTGAGCCCGACCCTGCTAAGAGACCTGGAGTCAAAGAAGCAATAAAAGACAAATGGTTGAATGAAGGTTTCACCAGGAAAGTACTGAACACTGCTGCCTACAAGAACAGGTAACTGTTGTCACATCTATCTTCTACCTTGGGATTTCAGGATTAGAGTTATTAGGATTCTTTTGTTTGTTTGTTTTAGAAGATTTTTGTTATCTACTATGTGTTGTTCCAAAATGACAGTTTTACTTCAGAAAACACCACATCAACACTTCTAATTATGGGTAAATGTTATTGAAAAGGAAACATCCTTATGGAAATGTTTATATCCATTGTATTAATAATTTTGTTCTTAACATGCTTCACAGCTGTGACTAATTTCAGTGTGCTTCTAATCCTTTCCTACAAAACTAGGTCTCACATGCCCACCTGAGGAAATATTTTTATATTACACCAAAGTTCTTGTTATTCCAATAATTTTTATTCTCATCCATCTTTGTAACTGGTTTTAACTAGTCTCCATTTTTTCTTAAAGCAAAACTTTATGGTTTAAGATTATTATAAAATTTTGAAGATATGTACAATATAACACTTCACACAAATGTTGCAAACTTTCAAGATGTTATTCATCTTTCATATTGGGAAGCTGCAAAGCATACTTTTCATGTCTTTAAATGCCTTAATTCGACAATGGACCTTTTACATCATACTCACTGCTGAAAGTAGCTAGTAATGGGTCACATCTTTTATTCCCAAACTGTTCTGAAAAGGTCAGTATTTCACACTAATTGAAAAAGAGAATAATTTGGCCTGTGAAATCTGCACCATCTGCATTGGTGTCTAGAGGACACTTAGCAGGTTTTCCTACCATGGTGATCCACTGCCAGTCACAGCCAGAACTGTTAGAAATCTATGTGCAGTTTCTGTGAGAATTGCCCATTGCTCCTGACTTTGCCCTCCTTCCTTCCCTCACCTGTCTGTTCTCATTCATTCTGAAGTTTGAAAAAATGTCTCAGGAGTCTTATAATCTAAGGATGATTTAGACTTTACTACTCACAGAAGCCCATGAGTAAAACAATTATCCTTATAACAAAACATGCTTTATTTCACAATCCGATTTATATAAAAATTAGAATCCTACCGTACTTTCTTTCATTCTCTTTTGTCTTCCCAAGTTTTCCTGCCCTTGCTACTTTTCTGTCTTCTTACATACATGCACACAATCTCCCTTTTAATCCATTTGAGGCAACTGTACTGAGAATTGAAATACACACACTTGATTAAAATGAGAAAATGCTGTTTTCCATATTTTGATTTTCAGGCTTAATCCTGGTGGGTGTCCTTTCAGAGTAATCAATTATATCAACAATAGGATGTTTAATGATGCAGTAACAGAGCCTCAGCCCAGCAGTGAAGTTAGCATAGCCAGACAAGAAGATTATTGCACAACTGTGCATCATAATTTGCCTATAAAAGCAATTTAGCCAACTCCAGCTGCACCACAAGAAGTGTACTGTCTGCTTACTGTAAATTCTGCTATTGTACCTGGTCGCATCATTTGTATTAAAATACTTTTTCCTAATATTTTAGATTTTGCCTCAGTGGATTGAATCCTGTAGTTTTAAACTACATGACAGACGTTATGGAGTTCAGTCTTTCAGAAGTTGTCAACAGTTTAATAAATAACAGACCCTCTCCTGCCATGTCTTCTTATTGCTTATTGCTGAAGAAACTGCTCAGGTACCAGAAAGACTGCAAAAGAGCTCAGGTAAGATATTACTGTCATAAGAAGCATAAAGTGCTCCCTGGATTTTTATAAGGAACAATGCAGCAGTTATGCAGCACACATGAAAAAGGTGTGCATCCAAGGAATGGGAAAGATGCATTAAAAAATAGCTATGAAATTGAAGATCCAAGTGCAGTTTCAAGAAACCTACATTCTGGCATTCTCAGAGGTGATTAATTTATGAGATATTTTTTTATTCCCAGAGATAAATATATCTTTTTTATGACTAATTAATTTTTTTAATGAGCTGCTGGTTGTAATGGGATTGAGACTTATTTTGTTTTACATATAAAATTACTTTTCCACTGGGAAAAGGAGCATTAGCATCTCAGTGACCTCTCCATCCCTTTCCTTTCCGACTGGTCTGTGAGGGTTTAATCCAAAGTCTGGGGAGGTGAGTGGGAAGCTGTGAAAGTTGTAAAATCTTTTCCAAGCATCTTTTTTTTTCATATTTTTTACCCCTGTACCTTATTCTCACACTTCAGCTCCACCTCACTCAGGAACATGGAGTGAGATCAGAGAGGATAAACATTTTAAAAATAAATTCAAAAAATTATGGTAATCATTGGTAAGGCCACAATTAGTCAAAAAGGCTGTAAGCTTTTCTTTTACAACCGTCTCCACTAAGGGGTTCACAGCTCAGCCATAAAAATTTTGCTTCAGGCAGAAACTAGGCAGACAGGAAGCCAAATTCCAGCTTCTAACACACAAGTGCAATGGGAAAAGTTTCAGCTACAAAAACACACACATTAGCGATTAGCCTCCCATTCAAAGCCTTCACCCTGGAGAAGCTGTATTTTGAGAAGGTCCAGTTGACTCCTCTAGAAATTATTCAGATGAGCTTGAGCAGATCCAGATCTCCATGCCAGCACACAGCCCCAAGGTCACAACAGTCTGTGCAGTGTCTGCAGACAGAGCCATAACTCAAAAATATGAGTTGGAGAGTGTGTGTGTGCATGCTTAGGGAGAGGAGGCTTTTCTTCACATATGCGAATTTTTTCATATTACGATTTTAAGTAGGATCTGCTAACACATAAGTCACTCAAAAAGACCCATATTGTGAAGGCTATTGACCAGATTTCTAATACCTCTGGATATCAAGCTGATTTACAGCCAGCAGAGATCTAGCCTTCCAGGCAAGTGGCAGTGTTTCATGTCATGCATGACCTCTTTCAGCATCTTACCCGGGTGGAAGAGGGAAGTGATCGGTTACATAAAGTTCCAAGCTGATTAAGGGTCTGTGATACTTCCTGCCACTCCTGACATCCAAAATGCCTTCTTAAGGCAGAGACTCAACCTGGATTCAAGCACAGACCCTTAAATTAGCTCTGATTGTAAGTTAATAACACTAAAAAATATTGTTTTGAAGTCCTAGTAAATACATCTGCACCCAGGCAGAATGAAACCGTTGGTAGAGCAAGGAGGAAAAGAGGGGAAATTTAATGAGGAAATGAATGACATCTCCTCTCCTCTCCTCTCCTCTCCTCTCCTCTCCTCTCCTCTCCTCTCCTCTCCTCTCCTCTCCTCTCCTCTCCTCTCCTCTCCTCTCCTCTCCTCTCCTCTCCTCTCCTCTCCTCTCCTCTCCTCTCCTCTCCTCTCCTCTCCTCTCCTCTCCTCTCCTCTCCTCTCCTCTCCTCTCCTCTCCTCTCCTCTCCTCTCCTCTCCTCTCCTCTCCTCTCCTCTCCTCTCCTCTCCTCTCCTCTCCTCTCCTCTCCTCTCCTCTCCTCTCCTCTCCTCTCCTCTCCTCTCCTCTCCTCTCCTCTCCTCTCCTCTCCTCTCCTCTCCTCTCCTCTCCTCTCCTCTCCTCTCCTCTCCTCTCCTCTCCTCTCCTCTCCTCTCCTCTCCTCTCCTCTCCTCTCCTCTCCTCTCCTCTCCTCTCCTCTCCTCTCCTCTCCTCTCCTCGACAATTTCCAGTTTGAAACCAAACCAGTACTGATGCAAAATAATCTGACCAGCTTCCAGCTCAAAACGATAATGACTTTCACAAAATCACAGCATCACAGACAGGCTGAGGTTGGGCGGGATCTCTGGGAGCCATCTGATCTAACCCCACTGCTCAAGCAGAGCCACCTACAGATGGTTGCCCAGAACCATATCTGGACAGCTTTTTATTGTCTCCAAGGATGAACACCAGCATCCCTGGGCTACTTGTGGCAGTGCTCGGTCACCCTCACAGTGAAAAACTACTTTCTTGATGTTCAGAGGGAAACTCCTGTGTGTGCTTCAGTCTCTCAATCATCTCTGTGGCCCAGAACTCTCTACAGTATGTCCATGTCTCTCCAACTGAGGGGCACAGAACCAGATGTAGCACTCCAGGTGTGGCCTCATCACTGCTGAGCAGAGGGGCAGAATCACCTCCCTCAACCTGCTGGCAGCACTGGCAGCTCCTATTGCCGCCCAGGATGCCACCAGCCTTCTCTGCAGCAGGGCCACATTGCTGACTCGTGGCCAGCTTGGTGTTGACCAGGACCTCCAGCTGCTTTCCAGCCCGGTGGCCCAGCGTGTGCTGGTGCCTGGGGTTGCTCTTCCCCAAGAGCAGGACTTTGCACTTCCCTTGCTGGACTAAACTCAGCAGGGGCACATCTAAGCTTGTAAACTGGATAAGCACCCTGGGGTCTATTAAACTGTGTCATAGCACAACTCCCCGTTTCTACCCCTTCCCCACAGCTCCCAGGTGTGTAGAGCTTTCTTTTGCACCACAGAATCACGCCGGTGTGCAAATTTTCACATGATCAGTGCGGGGAGTTCTTAAATTTGCAGACAGAATCTCCCTTTGATGGTTGCACAGGGAAATGACTCACTTTTAGTAGGGCATCTTTGCTGAGAACTTCAAATACAGGCACAAGATAAATGTCTAAATTTGGCAGAGTGGATTCTGCCACAAATAATACCTTCCAATATCTGTTACTAAGACATACAAATTAGGAAATTAGAACAGACCCATTTATACCATCTTTTCATGTTGTTAAAGGTTTGTTTTCCTTTTTCCATCAGCACAAAGTTTGTAAAGTCATGAACAAAAAGCTTGCTACTAGCACAGTTTAGAGATCATTCTGTTATCTAAGACTTTGGTAAACTCACTGTTTTTTCCATAGATAATCACTCTACCTAACTTTTTTCTTATTTTTGTCCCTCTATTCCCTCTTGCCTTCTTCTCTATTATGAAAACTAATATTTCTCCCTTTCTAGTTTTAGGCTTTGCAACTTTTTGCAGATAATAATGATCTCTTGATTGTTTCTTATTCAAGCTTTTTGGATAATTAACCTGTGCAATCAGACCTCCTCAGGAGCTCTTTTAAACTATGGCTATCAGTGCTACCACTTTATACCAGTTTCTCCAACATTCAATAATATTCGTATTTCCCAGCAAGGCTGGAATTTGTGCAAAAACAGGGAAGAGAGAGAGGAAGGCTGGCTAAGAAATCAAGCTGGGCATTCTTACTCAATCAATGCTCATATTTTTCCAGTGTCCTCTGGCCTGTTCTTCAGCTAAAGCTACTTTATGCACATACTTGCACAATGGCAAAACTTAGCCCTAAGCATACGCAAAGTATATAGGGAAAAGAAAGAATGCATCTCTTGGATCCCAAGGCGGAGCCCTACACGGGTGGCATGACGTTTTTGGGCAGAGGCAAAGCCAAGAGCAGCCCCCAGCTTCCCTGGAGACTGGCCCATGCTGCACTGGCACAGCTCTCGAAAGAGGCAGCTGGCAGGGGATTATCTTGTGGGGAGGATTCTCTGCTTTGATCTAAAAGAGACCAAATTCAACCACCTCTTTGGCGGGCTGCAATGCACTTCTTTGACCACCCAGCCACAGAGAGCTGAAACTGAGGAAGAGTAAAGATTGTCAACCGAATGCAAGGGGGAAATTTCCCACTTTTTATTAATCTTCTTTTTGAGATCCTGATGTTACTAGAGCTTAATTACAACAGCATGAGTACTTGATATTTGTGTTATAAATTATGCCAAGGATATTTCTAAATGCATAGATAGATGTTCTCTATATTCTGTATAAAGCCAACTATTTGCTATTTATTACTAGCAGTGTGTGATCCATCTTTAAATCACATTATTTCCTTTCAGCTCTCCAGGTCTTGCAAATGTATGCATCTGCTTTAACTTTAAGGATATGGATAGTTTCACTGAGCTCAACAAGACAGCTTGTGTGTACAAAATTTAAAAAAAAAATTAGAATCTGCATATAAATAAAATCTAAATTATGGAAACAGACAAGTAAGTTGTTACCTGTAACAAGTAACAGGTAAAATGAAGAAACCTGAAAACTAGTTGCCATTTATTTACACTATTTCTTTCTAGGACCATAAAGATTATTGCATATTTCTGTCTGCCTATGAAAAGGGATATTTACAGGATGAAAATATCTATAGAAGAACAATTTTATAGTAAAAAAAATACTCCAGTATTTTTGAGCACGTTAGAAACCTCTTCTCCTCCAAGTGACTAGTAGAAAAAGTTGGTTCCTGGCTCTCCTGAATATTCTGTCAAAAAAGAACAAAGCATATCAAATATCAACACAAACAGAAAAGTAATTGCATTCATGATAATGCCTATGAATAAAAAGCAATAAAATATTCTACCAACACAATCAGCCTAGACATTGTTTGGAATTCAAATGCATATTCACAAAACAGTACATTCAACCCATTCCAGGCAGCAGAATATGCCCTGCTTTTTTACACAATACCAAGAAACATACAATTTCCTGGGGAAAAATTTTCAGAAGAAATTCTAATCTAAAACTGAAAAAAGTTAGTGGAAATTACTTTTCATGTACAAACCCCCTGCATTTGAAAAACCAGTATGAGTCATTGTATTTGCACCATTTCCTTGTATACAGAAGTTAGCAGCTGAACATGCAAATAATAGTTTTGTTGGATGCAAACAGATGTGATTCTCATTTTTCTGGCTGCAATTAGAAAAGTCTGTTGAAAGCTTTACCCTTAAAAAAGCATAAGATCCTTTCCATGTACAAATTTGAGCCATAAGTCATTGGATAAACTTAAAACACAGCCTGTCCTTTTATGCATCATAGTTTCTCCAAGCAATGTATTTACATTTTATGTGTTCTGCTGTGGAAGAGGGAGCCTTAATGATTACAATTTGCCATCCAGAACTTTATAGCTAGTCCTTGCAGAAAATAGCATTTCTGCCAAAAAGCTTCCTGCCCAGGTGCTTAACCAATTAGCTCTTAAGAGGTCTGGCAGTAAAACCAGTCATGGCAAGTTTTCTGATATACTGTATATAAGGTGACAGCTTGCAAAATGTAAGATGAAAATTTGTTTTCTTAACTAGCAGTGTGTAAAATCCTGGGAGACTATTTGACTGCATAGCCTAAAATACTTATGACATCTCAAATTCCCAATTGATCTAGTGTGGTTTTAGCAATATGTTGTCAACTTAAATATATTTTATTTCTTTTTATAAATACTCTTAAAATAATTTCCCTAATTTTGATCAGGTAATACAAGTACATAGGAAGGATGGGGTGTTCCCACAAACTTGAGGTTTGGGGCCCTTCAAATTTTTCTAAAAATTTTTGCTAACTCACAAAATACATTCAACCTATCAAAAGTGTCTTTTCTCCACAAATTACACTCACTTTTAAAAATTACATGTTAGATTAAAAACATGTTTTTCATAAGGGGAGCACTTTGCAACACAAAGATTAGAAGAAAACAATTAAAAAGATAAGCGCACAATAGTAAACTTAATTACCTCTCTGATTCTGGAAACAAGAAGTTTGTATTATGTGGGGGTGGCTGCAAAAAATTCAAGTCACTAGAGATAATCCTTGAAGTAGTAGCCATGCAACAATGAAGTGAGTATGTCAAAGAGGATATGGAGAGCAGCAAAAAAAGCTTGGTATTGGACTGGAATATCCACGTGGGTAGTTGTCTTGGTTTCAGAAAATACATTTCAGAAATTTCTTTTTCAGGGGTGCCAGACCTGAAGGGAGATGTTCCATGAACGAAGCAGCACACAAAGCAGTCAGCTCACCACAGGACTTGGTTTTGTAGGAAGGGATTTCTTTCCTCTATTCTTTGCTATGCTTGTGAAGTGTTCTCCTTGTGAAAAAATATTATATAAATTTTAAATCTAATGTTATATTTAATAGCCCTTGCATTTTCACAAGCTTTTGGTAACGGAAACTCAGTGTGCATGAGGACTCTGAAAATTTGGATCATAGGATAAGCAAAGGACCTCCATATGAGAACTTATCCCTCATGCATGAAAGATGCTTGTAGGAGTGAGGGAAGTGGTACTGCAGCAAGGAGTGAGTCGTGAAGCTCATGTTCTTTTTGGGATGAACGGTCCTGTTACCACAGATCCATGGAGGTCTTCCTGCTGCAATTCCACTGCAAAACCTCCCCAGATGTTTTCTAGTCTTGTGCTGACTATTTGCCCTCACAGCAAATGGCAACTTGCCCATGACAATCTTCCTTCAGGATCAGGGAGTGGCAGACAGCATTCTGCGATGTTTCTGCTCTGCAGCATGAGCTCTGTGGTACCTTGACCTTCCTTACACATCTTGGGAGACTCTGTGAGTCATAAGCCTCAAAGGAAGTGCCATGGTCTTTCCAAAGATGGCATTCTAGTATCCAATGGATTTTCATTAAAACTTTCTCCCTACAGCCTGTGTGGTAAAGAGAAGGGTCTGCCAGCCCATGTACAGCTGGGTTTCAGGAAGAACCTCTGCCATAGGGTCTGTTCAGGTTAAATACTGATGTGTATAACTAAGGCTTGTGTGAAGACAAGATTTCCTATTACACCATATAGTGTGATTTCTTTTAAAGTTTTTTGTTCCCTTCAAATCAAATGGTGTCTGATCATTTTACAGAGGGAACATGAAGCAGAAAAACACAGTATTGATCCTGATAAACAGCTGAATAAGGAGTCAGAAACTAAGATTTCCCAGAAGGCTGAAATGGACACTCTGGAAAACCTCAGAAATTATGGCAATAGGGCATTTCCTACTGTACTAACCCTGGCAGTGCCAAATGCTGTTCAAGAAGATGAGATCACAATTGCATTGGAAAACCAAGAAAACTTGTCAAAAGGTACTGTTCTGAAATAAGCCTCAGCATGTTAGTTCAAAAGGGTAAAACATATCTGTCTGAGGAAAAAAAGGAACACAATTCCTGAAAATGCTATAGAAATATCTTCGCATTTCGTTCTGAAATTGTGAGTATTTTGATCAATTGTTTCTCAGGCCCAAATCTGGTGATCGATTTAATTTTGATCAGGTGAAGTAATTAGCAGATGAACACCTGATCCAGTGCATACTCTGCAGATACAAACCACAAATAACTGTTCCATGTCCACGTGTAGGTTATTTCCTCTATTGAGTAACCCTGAGACAGTGACTCTAAGCCACTGCCAAGAACAGATATTTATAAGTAAAAAAGAGCATTTATTTACATTTCCAGGATGAACATGAGCATGGTGCAAGTGTCACAACTTCACTATGCTCAATGAGTGGTTGTACTCATATTCATGAGATAATTTTCCACAGTCTCAAAAATATAGAAGATGCCTAGTACTGGATAATCAAACTCCATATCTGAATTTATTTCTGCTCCAGTTATTGCACCCTCATGACTATTCAGATATGTGCTATGTTTCAAATGATGTGATAAATATCCCCAGAAGCATTTATGCATTTGTTGCCCAGAGAAGCTCTGGACGTTCCAATCCTAGAAGTATTCAAGGCTACATAGGATGGAGCTCTGAGAAACCTGATCTACGCAATGGAGAATGGGGATTGGAATAAGATCATTAAGGTTCCTTCCAACCCAAAGTATTCTATAATTCTTTGATTTTATTGTTCTCGATAAAATTCATCCAGACAACTTTATGCAGAGAGGCTCATTTCAGACTGTTCACCCAACCAAAAAACTGACAATTGCCTGAAATCACCATCTGCCTGAAATCATCAGATCACAATTGCATTCTGTGTTAAAATTTACTTTTATTTATGCCTCTACAAATACTGACTTTATTGTGGGATCAAGCTGATTTGATAATAATATGTTGTTTTTTTGCAAATACCATTCCAGCAGAAGCTGATCTGATTTGTTCTATATTCTATTTAGTTTCCAAGTTTGCAGGCAGAGAGTTGGTCTGCTGTGGGCCTCCTAAATCACCAAGAAAAAGTATGCCATGTGATCCCATTTTTCAGCCACTTTTGGACTCTCAGAACAATCAGAATGGTTTTGAAGACTTGACAGAGACCAGAAAACCATGTCTTCATGAGAAATTCCCATCCACACCAGCAAATAAGCAATCTCCCTTTTCAAAAGTTCAAGCAATGCCAGGTACAAGCAAAGTACCTCCACGGTCTCTGGTGGGAAACAGAATTATTACCAGAAGTCCTTTGCCTCATCAGGACATGAGGTTTAAAGACCTCCTGAAGGTGGTGTATGACAATATTCACATCCCAACACAGAGGCAACTTGATAAAGACGGTGCTAATCTCCTCATGGTTGACTCTCCCCCATTGTCACCTTTCCCCAGGCTGCAACAAGCTACCCCAAAAGAAACCCTTCCTAGAAAGATTTCCTTGCTGGGGGCAACAAAGGAACATACAGATATATGCCCTCTTGTTGTAGCCAATGGTGCAAAAACACCAGCATTCCCCATGGCCCAACAGCAAAAGTTTACCACAGGAAGTATGAGGCAGTTTAAAGAAAACCCAACTTATTTTTTCAATAAGAAAACTAAGAAAAACTTTATTCAGCTCAGACACATACCTACAACTACAGATGTAAATCTTCCGGTTTTATGCCCACCATACCAAACCAGGTCAGATAAAAACCAGAGACTCTAAGATTAAATTTTACATAAATAAAACACCCACAAAGCATCAGAAGAAACAAATAGTGAAGGAGCAGGTAAAAAAAAAAAAAAGGTGGACAGAAATGGAAAGCAAGAAAAGGAAGGTGCAAGACATTAATTCAATATTAAAATGAGATTTCCTCCAAACAAGAAGAATTCTATTATTTAAGCTGTGTATCTTCTGATACTGAGCGAACACCATGCTACAAATTTTGTGAACCACACCAAAGAAGAAGAAAAACAGATGCCACTGTAACAGAACAACATCATGTATATTTAGGCACAAAAGTGGGCATTGAGGGCATTTAAATATTGTGTACCAATATTGTCCTAAACTTGTGTTACTTGTACTTATGCATTTCATCAGGGAAATAAACCTAGGCAGGCAATTTTTGTTAAGCTGTGAACATCATGCAGAAGGTAAAAAGCCAGCAACAATTAGGGAATAAACAACTGAGGGGGAGGGAGGATTGCCATGACACAAAAAATAGTCATGGCAATGATAAATTATTTGTTTGTTTCTTTGCTTGTTTATTAGTTCTGACTGTGTGTATTACAACTAATGAAGACCATACAACCTAACCCCCTTGAAAGAGAGTTAGTTGCATTTTCTCTGTAAATTTAACAACTTAATTAGTGTTGCCTATTTGTAACTGTTTGCCTTGCAATATTTGTGCCTTACTATTGGAAACATGGACTTGCTTTCAGTTTCAATGTAGTGTGGATCACTTAGATTGTCATAGTACTAAGCTTTCAGGCTGTTTCTGTACTCAGACAAGTTCTATATCAGTTTAAATCCCTTAAGCTCAACAGATTTGAACTTGACTGACACCAACAGAGGTGAGAATACAATGGGAATCTTCATGTTTGCTGCTCTGTAAGCTCCCACATAAAAGATGTGCAAAGATTTTTTCTCAGAAAATCCAATTTCCCAATAATTTAGGAAATGTTTATGCCTTGAATATGTTTTAAGCTTTGAATTGCCCTTAAAAAAACATTTTTTTTTCTTTGGACATACATTTTGAAACAAATTGATTTAGCTAAAAGCTTACATTTCAATTCACTGTTTCCTTTCACAATGCTGAAATGCTTCATTCTGGACATAAATCATAGAATCATAAAATCATAGAATTGTTTATCTTGGAAAACAACCCTTAAGATTATCAAGCCCACCACTAAACCATGTCCCAAAGAATCACACCTACACAACTTTTAAATACCTCCAGAGATGGTGATTCAACTACTTCCCTGAGCAGTCTGTTCCAATATTTGACAACCATTTCAGCAAAGACATTTTTCCTAATATCTAGCCTAAACCTACCCTGGTGCAGCTTGAAGCCGTTTCCTCTTGCCCTGTCATTTGTTATCTGGAAGAAGAGACTGGCATCCACACGGTTACAGCCTCCTTTCAGGTAGGTGTAGTGAGCTACGTGGAATCTCCATTCCTCCAGTCCAAGTAACCCCAGCTCCCTCAGCCACTTCTCACAAGACTTGTGCTCCAGACCCTTTCCTAGCTTTGTTGCTGTTCTCTGGACATGTTCCAGCACTTCAGTGTGTTGTAGTGATGGGGCCCAGAACTGGACACAGCACTCGAGGTGTGGCCTCGCCAGTGCCAAGCAGAAAGGGATAATCACTGCTCTGGTCCTGCTGGCCACACTATTGTTGATCCAAGCCAGGATGCCGTTGGCCTTCTTGGCCACCCAGACACGCTGCTGGGTCATGTTCAGCTGGCTGCCAGCCACTACCCCCTCATCTTTTTCTGACATGAACTTTTCTTCAAGCCAGTAGCACTGCATAGGGTTGCTGTGCTGTGACCCAAGCACAGGACCCAGCACTTTGCCTTGTGCATGTCAAGCCTTATAAAATTGGCTTAGGCCTCTCTCCAGCCTGTCCAGATCTCTCTGCAGCTCCACATAGATTTGCTGCTGGGACGACACTGGATCTGTCTTCAGGTTCTTCAAGTCAGTCTCTATAAGTGGATCCTGCTATTTTCACAGTCTGTCAATGCAATCACAAGAGATTCCCAGACCACAGTTTCATAGGTTTTCCATTTACACATAGGAAATGACACCTTTTACTTCTATCCTGTTTCTGAGTCATATTAATAAGTTCAACTGTTTTATGTATTACCAGTTTTAACACTGATCTGTTTTTCAAATCACAACTGTTTTCATGTCAGCAAAAGAATTTCAAACCACAGGAAATTCTGAGGATGAGGTACAAATATATACTTGGAGCTATCAGGAAGCAGAATCAAACCTGCAGTTGGGAAAAATATTAAAAGAATGTCACCGCTTTCATACTCAACTTTTAATTTCATCATTCTTTAAGTACATAAATGAACAAGATTAATAATTAAGAGTACATAAATGAACAAGATTAATAATTAAGACAGTAAATGAAAGTCTTTGAAAATTCCTGAATAATTCAGAAGTTCTGACATGATATAGCCTTTGTCATACTGATCCATCCAACCTGGGTAAGACTCTGAGGAGAGAATGAAGTGACTATCCAATTCCCTTACAAGCCTCTCATATTATGGTTTAGGAACAACAAAACTCTGCAAATCAGGAGGTCACAAAAAGAGAAAAAGCAGCTCATGTTCACCAGTGGTCTATACCAGCAAGATGATGAGAAAGGGCAAACAGGAGCCTTATATACACAGTGTTAAAACTACAACATCTGTCCTGCAGACAAGAAAACTCACTCCTTTTACTTACCCGGGTTGTAATCATAAGGTATGTGAAAAGTTTAAGAAATTCAGAAAATATTCATCATACAAAAACCATTTGGTTTGCCAAACTGAGAGTGAGCCTGAGAAAAATATAAACACATATTTCTTTCTATAAAGCAGCACTTAGAATTTTTCTGTCCTTTTATGCTTTTATGTCTCTTTATATTTTTTAAGTAATATGCATTTGCTTCATCTATTTAACTAAAATTAAAATTTTTCTGTATTAGAATGTTAATGAACTATATATACCTTCCTCTCTTTCACCTCTTTTCAGTTCTGGTCAATATTTTGGGTCATAGCTCATACAGATGGATACCACAGGAAAATGTAAGTTTGAACTTAAGAAACCTTGACATCTTTAGAATAAATATTTGAGATTTCTGCTAGGATTCCTGGCATAAAATATTCCAGAATGAGAGTCATCCACCATTTGCCTAGCTGTAGTATTTGGGCACCAGTTGCTTATAAACACATATTTTGTGGCTAATCCTTTAAAGAGAAAGCCAGAGGATGCTTTCAGAAAAGAGTTATTTCTGGCTAGGAAGCCAGAAACTTCCTAAACACTCTGTCATGGACTTTAAGATATCTGCCACCAGTCAGGAGAGTGGGCTGAGGAGCAAAGGGATTTATTAGAACTAAACACCACAAGGCATACTCAGGTTGAGATTTTGAGGAGCAAGGAGATTCTGCAGCAGGACTTTGCTTACCCAGCACTGAACAGAGGAGATATCTCTGACTAAGGTGGTTGTCCAGACTCTTTTGTAGTCGCTTGAGATTATGAACATCTGAAAAACAGGGAAAGTAAATTTGATTTGGAGGTCCTTAAGCAGACTCTTCAAAGGTTGCCTGACAATACTGCCATAAGGACTACTCAATCCAATATTTGGGGCTTTGAGTTTCCACAGACTGAGGAATAGGAGCTGAACATTCATGTCATCTCATGAAAACTTTAGATGGCAGGACTCTTTCCTGACCTCTGCAGGAGCTCAGCAGTTGGGTTGTAAGTCTTTATCTGGAGCATATCAAAAAGGCACAGAAAGGTAGAAAGGAGGATCAAATAGGTCCTTGAACCTAATCAGCTGCTGCTAGACAAGCAAATATTTCACTTGGGACACATGTATTAGTAATGGTGACAGCCTTCTGAAACCATAAAGAAGACCAAAAACCACTTTTTACAAATCCTTTCTTAGAAAGCAAGTCTCTGTAATGCAGAATGAAAGTATTCCTTTAGACAAAAGAAGGATTTGAGTATCAAGCCCATCTACTGAAACAGCTCAAAAAGGCAATGAAAGCATGAGGAACTATGTTACACAAGTCTTTTCTAAGCTAATAAATACTTAACTCACATCAACAGCTTCTACAGAACGCTTCAATGGGACCAGAATGGAAAGCAAGTGTTCTCCCAGCAAAGGAGGAGCTCTTTGTTTCAGACCTTCAGAGCGTCTTTCCAGTGCAGTTCTGCATAGAAGCTCATGCGAGTAGGGCAATATTTCAAAATACTGAGAGGTCTCTTTCACAGAGCACAGTCTGTACATCTGCCAGACATCCATTCTTGGCCAGCCTACACCCTTTCCTAGCAGGACTGTGAATTCCCACACCATGGAGACCCCACTCTTCCTAGGCATTTCTACTTGCTGCATCCCATATGCTTTGGTAAATCAGCATTTCTTCTGCCACTAAACTGAAAAACAACTCCCCAAGATGATTGACATCTAATTATTTACATAAATTTACAGGCCATTACACATGGGATAACATAGAGAGGTGCAGAGGATATGCTCTTACATGATGGATGTGAAAGATCAAACAACACACACTGCGTTTGTTCATAATGCCTCCCTTTTATTGCCCCAAGACCATCCCTTTCCTCAGACATCATGTGAGATAGACAAGCCATAGAGATGATGATACTGTCTTGTTACTACAACCTTCTAGAGAAAGAAAACCATGTTCTAGTCACTGCACTATTTTCATCAGGAGTCACTGACCCTATCCTGCAGCCGAGAAGAAAATTCATGTTTCAGAAAACCCACCACAAACTATTGGCAACACTTTAAGTATACTCGGCTCCAATGTGCCTGATTTTCTTCCAATAAGTTAATTATCTTCCTTCTACACACAAAAAAAAAAAAAAAAAAAAAAAGCAAGCAAGCATCCCTTGAGCTCCCAAAGGCAATCCTTTGAGAACAATGGACATTTGATAGACTTCTGTGCTCAAACTATATAGTAAAGATTGAAAAAAATCCTATAAAGCCTGAAAAATATTTAGCAGTGACTGAAAGTCAGTAAAACCATTACTGTCATATAGCTATTATGCTATCCTGATAGCTCTCAGTACATGAAGCTATCAGTTATTGAACATCTGAGCTCAAAAGTACAGCCTCCAACTACAGATTATATATTACACATCTCTATGCAATACCAGAAAGAATTCACACTCTGCCATTGCTGTCTCTGCAGGGATCCCTCTGCTTCTATGTCTAATTCTGCTTTTGCCCTGTGGATATGACACAAGAAATGCCAAGCACAGATTTCAATGCATAAACATATTATGTGGCATAGTAAGAGAAGTACCTCGTAATAGCCCAGTTTGGAAGCATTTACCAAAAATTTGCTTCCTAATAATAAAGAGCTGGGACTTTGATCCTTGTACTGAAGCAAGGAGAGCAAACCATGGCTTTAGGCTTAACTTCCTTGTATTGAGATTAGCACCACTCCAAAGATTGAGCTCATTTGTTATGCTTTATGCCCTCATAGCCTGTGTTCTCTGCAGATTTTTTAACTTTGATTCACCTTGTGAAAAGGAACGCCTGCCCACTGCATCCTCTTTTGCTTCATCATGTCTATCCTTGACTCAGAATTCAAGTTGGAAAAACCAAGCTCAGTGCCTGAAATAAAAATAAAAATAAAACCTCTCTTCAAATGGCACAAAGCTGCTTAAAAATGTTAATCTCCCTTATTTTTATGATGTGTTTAATATTAAATGTTCCCATATGGGTACAACACGGCAAACCATGTCCTTCCATTTAAATAGCCTGTTTACTTTAAAATCTGAAACTTGCTACAAATTGAAACCCTTTTTGTTTTTGTCCACCTGGAAAAAATTATTAAATTCTTAAGTCTGCATTGTAATAGGAGCAAACACTAAAGACTGTGAATTCTTAAGTTTCAATATCTATTTTTAAATTGTTTTGCATGTAAGCTTTTAATTTAGATTTAATAAGATTCTAATTGCATTTTTTCAAAAATACCAGTTGATTATTGAAGACATATTTCTGTAGGATTAACTTACACAGTTTAGACTTTTAAAATATTGATTCAAATAATAATTTAGTATTTTGTGATTTGTGCTACTAAATTTAAATATAGTTAATGTAAAATTATTATAGAATGATTGCAAGAAATCAACTTATTAAAGATTAACTGTTTTATGAGAGATGCACATCTCCTGTGTCATTATTCCATGTCATTAAGTGCCTTCAGAAAGCTGTGGACAATTAATGTAAGAAGAATGCTTAGTTATAATTTCACATATTGTGCAATTAAAGCAAATCAAAAGTTTTGCAATTTTCCATAAGGCTCAGAAACAGGAAGAAAATGTATTAGCGTGTTAAACGAAATAAGCTGTGCAGTTTCAATTCTCAGGTCTCAGCTGCTTTTTGCCACTTCAGCAGTGCAAAGGAGCCAGAGACAGCAGTCTTGCTCTCCTGATGGTCTTTCCTCAGGGGAAATACTGGGTAATTCAAAGCAGGAATAGTGGCTGCATGCCACCTTCTCTTCTTCAGCTGGAGGATGCAGTATCAATACCACATTCCTCTCTTGCTGCCAGATGTACTCTTCAGGGTCACAAGTAGCCAAGATTCATTTATAATAGCTTTACAACAGCCTAAAGATCTATAAAGTAATTTTTGCCTCACTAATCTGGCACTGACTACTATGGAGGATCGGGGCCTTTAAGCACAGAAAGGTCTCAATTAACTCTTGTCTTGGGCTAACTGTAGGCTTTAGACCTGGATTGAAAAGGCATTATGGTCACCTGGAATCTGTTCCTCACCCTCACTGGAAGCAGTGCAGACCCTCACCGTGTTGCATGCTCCATGGAAACACTGCGTTTTGGCAGGCAAGGGTCTCCTGAACAGTTATTATAATGGATATTATGGAAGAACTGCACTAGCAGAGGGATTAATGAGATAACCTCTTTCTTCTTTTTCAACAGTTTATTTTTATGTTCTCAGAAATAATACTTTTCCCACTCACTATTGTCATGACGCCCCTCACTGTGCCCCCTCAAATATTATTTAGAACATTCTCTTCAGGAGTTTTGAAGGTAGAAACTGTCTTTTGCTCTGTTCAGATTAAGTCAAATGTTTTGATTTTTACCATTAAATTTATGTCTAAGACATGATTGAAATCAGGCATCCAAAAGCACACCCAGCATTTAAGAGGCACTGGGCACTGGAAGAACCAGTAAAGATAACATCTACCTTTACTCCTGTGAGTAAAACTGCCCCAAAAAGAACACCATTGCAGATCAGCAGCAGAAGAATGACTTCCCTTAAGTGCTTCTAAATATGTTAGAGGCACCTTCTGTACTACCTTTCTTTAGTGCTAGTTCATAAGAGAAATTAAATGTTTGACATCTTTATTTGACTTAATACCACTTCATGCCAAAGTTAAACTTACAAAACTCCTGTATGTGACAAGTAAGTCAAGCACATGGACCTCTGCACACCATCAGGAACCTCTGAAGAGCTAGAAGACTTCTGGTGATCCACATCATCACAGGCTCAGTAACTGCTTGAGACTGTACTGATGATGGAGCTGTGTTCCCCTGCCATGAATCACTCTTCAAATAATTAAAACCATTACTCAAGTCAGTACACAACAAAGAATAAAAGCCTGGACCCCCTGGTTTTGATACTTGATCAAAGCCCTTGCTTCTTGTGCAATGTGGTGGCGCTAGCCTGCTGGGCTGCTGAAGGCAGCTATCAACCACTGCAAATACCCAACAGCCCAGTGCAGGTTGGTAATGGTAACAATCATTCTCAAAGCAAAAGGTTATTTGGATCTGAAATATGATTGATGTCATTGTTTTCTAGGCTTTTCAAAATTAATGAAGACTAAGCTAATCAGCTTGCTCTGTCTTTATATTTATTGAAGAGAAATACGTCCAGTTGGGAAAAGATTGATGTGAATGTGGGCATGTTGCTCAATGGAGTAAGAGACTGAGTGACAACAGGCATGAAAAAGGCAGAGGTTCTCCATCTCTTTTTTCCTCCTCATTTTTCACTGGGCAGATATGTCAGGCATTGCAGCCCCTGAAGGCTACCAGCAGAGTCTATGGGAATGACCTGGAATCTGCAGTAGAAGAAGGCAGGGTCAGGAACAACTTCTGCAAACTGAGCACATGCAGCCCATGGGAGCAGATCAGCTGCATCGAAGGGTGCTGAGGGAGATAACTGACATCATTCTTGAAAGAGATCTCATCTTTGAAAGGTCACTGCACCCAGGGGAAGTTCCTGATGACAGAAGAAAAGGTCAACATCACACCCATATTCAGAAGGAGCAAGCAGGGTGATTCAAGGCAAATAGCCTCACCTCAGTTCCTGGGCACATGATGGAGCAAATCCTCTGGGAAGTCATTGCTGATCACAGAAAAAACAAGAAGGCATTTGCAAAATGGCAAATCATGCCCAACCAATCCCACCAATTTCTTTGATGGACTTATGAGCTCCATGGACAACGGAAGAACAAAAGATATTGTACATCTTAACTTCAGCAAGGCTGATACTGTTCAGTCTTTACTAATAACTGAAGACACTCAGCCTCTTTGCAGGTAATACCAGAAGATAGGCAGGAGAATAGCTGCAGTTCAGAGGGACCTGGACAAGCTGAAGGAATTGTGCTGATAGGAGCCTTATGAGGACTAAGGCAAAGTCCTGCATCTGTGAGAGAATAGCTCCAGGCAGCAATAAGGGCTTGGGCTCAAACATATGGAAAAGCATGGCAGAAAAGGACTGGGGCACCCTGATGGACAATATGCTGAAAGCAAATTGGCAGTGTCCCTTTGCAGCAAAGAAGGCCAACTGAATTCTGTTGGCAAGAATTAATACTGTTTCTGCAAGTCAAAACATTTGCCTCTATTTGCCCTTGTGAGACTACACCTGGAGTCGGGACCTAGTTTTAGGTTGCTCAGTACCACAAAGACATGAACATGCTGGGGTGAGCCCAGTGGAGGGCCAGAAGGATGAGCAGGACACGACTGCCCAGGATGTACAAGAAGAGGCTGCCTGAACTGGGTTTGTTCAGTTTCCAGAACAGAAGGCTTGGGTGGACCTTACTGTTGCCTGTAACCATCTCAGGAAAGAGAATAAGACAGAGGGAGCTTCACCTCAGAGGTGCACAGGCACAGAATATGATGTAAGAGAAGCCACTTGGAGCTCAGTTGAATCAGAAATTCTGATCACATAAAGGGAGAAAACTTTTTACCACAAACACTGGTCTCCCAGGAGATTTACAAAAACCAGGCTGGGTGAGCAACCATCCCTGATGAACTCTAGAGTTTGCTTCTAACCTGCACCACTCTGTGGTTCTATTTTAGGAAAAGACAGGCACAGATGTATTTGCTCCCTGGGGATGCCCATTTATTTTCATTAAATATAAATGGAGATGAAGCTGATGAGGTTGGTTGTACACTACCCACATTTGTATAGGGTCAGTTACAAGAGAGAAATACCACTTTTAGAACAGGAAACTTCAGTAAAATAGAGACACTGTAGAGTGCTATTGTTTAGTAAAGTATATACTCCTAGATACATTTATCCTTGAAAAAGTTCCTAGTTGAAGGTTTCCAGGCTTTAAGTCGTAGTTACACTCAAGGTAGGAGAATTCAATGGTAGCATGGGTTTAAAAAAACAGAAATGTGTTTGAAAAATATAAGATACACTCTTCTCTGAAGCATGAAGCATCTCTTGTATGTTTTCTAGGAACAAAATCTGGGAAAAAGATTCCAGGCTCATCCACAGAGAGGATATTAATTCTAGTTAATTTATGAGCAGCAGAATGCAACAGGGTATGGCATGTGATTATCTGAACATCTGATTTCTAAAATAACCACACCTCAAAACTGAGAAATTGAGCACCTACTTTAAAACTGGGTTTACTTTTTCATCCAATGAGTCTGGTTTTGGATAAGAATGACCCATGTATATGTCTGTACTACATTTCCTGTAAATGGTAATACTTATGTGGAAACTGGAATACTTCTGAGACTTTCAAAAGATGTGCTATATTTTGCTTTGACTATCTAATTTGGCCCATTTCCCAGACCACTAAACACTTTTTAGACTTGGGTACCGTTTTCCCCATGATGTCTCCCTGCATTTCCTGGCACTAGGTAGAATGTGGAATTGAATTATTGATAAAGCTACAAATCACTTGCAATGTACTTACCCCTCATCCCCCCCAAATAATTTAGTATTCTAAATATGACTTAATAGAAAGAGCTTCTTTACAGTACTTCCAGGGTAGTTTTGCATCTTGACCTGCTGGTTTTATCTGTTAGAACAGTTTTTAACTGACAGTATTTTGCAAGTGAAGTTCAGTTAGTTCAGAGGCTGCACGTGTAAGGAACTGGCGCAAAAATTATATCACAGTTTTTTATTTTTCAAACAAGCTCAGTCTACATAAATCAGCAGATCTTTGGATGCAGCAAATCAGCACAGCATTACTGCAATCAGCTTTATCAGTAGCTGGGTCTCTGGCATGGGTAAAGACTTTCTTGTTGAATTAATAGCACTTCTCCTTGTCAGCATCTCCCTCCCATACAGTCATTCTCAAGAGCACTGTTATGGCTGCTCAAATATTTTATGACTAGAGAAGTAGATTAATAATGATAGGCCATATAGTAATGCTATTTCTTTCATGTCTTTTTGTTATTGTTGTTGTTGTTGTTTTTGGGGGGTTTTTTTGTTGGTTTTTTTTGTTTTGTTCCAAGGAACAGGTGAACACAGATCTCAGCTCATATTTTATCAACTCTGTCATTTCAAATAGAAAAAGGCATCTTTTAATCAAACATCAGGATTGTGAAGGTTGGGAAATAGAAAAAGCCTTCTAGTGGGATTACCTTGTAAATACTGGAGTAGATTTCCTGTAGGAATTACAGCCTCTTTAGTAGACATGCATAATAATAGGAAAGATAAACTCCTCAGGAGCAACAGAGCTATACTGCATCCTACCTCTAGACAGGATAATAGATGAAGTGAGGTCTCAGATCCTTCCAGACTTATTTTCCTGATTCATTAATATTATCAATTATTCTTCAGTGTATGTGAATATTACATCACTTTCCTACATGCCATGCAAAACATTTGTTCCATTTAGATCTCCTTCTCTGACACTGCAGATCACATTTAGTCCTTATTTGTAGCTGGTTATTATGCAAATCTGTGATCATTAGTTTACAGTGTCTCTTCTAAAATTTCTAAATATCATACATTTATTAATTCAGGCTTTCAAACTGGCCAAAATGTTGTTCTCATTTAACCAGAATTAAAAACATGTTACAAAGCACCAAATTATCAGATGTCAGAGGGCAACCCAAATTGAAGTTCATAGCTAACTGTGTATGTGGTCACAAAAACTGTACCAGCCAGCGAATTCTAGTTCACTGAATGATTCAGCCTCCATCTGGGGGCATTATATGCAGGAATCACTGCACAGTTCTGGATATTTTAATACCAGAAAAAGGCAGTGGAAAGATGGGCATGTAAAAAAAAAAAAAAAAAAAAAAAAAACAACTTAAAAATAATTGAACAGCTTGAGGATTTGATTTATGAAGAGACGTTAAAGGAATGATGTTTGATTGTCTGCACAATGTCCGAAAGCCATATGTTAAACACTTCAAGTATCTGAAGAGCGTAAACAGCAAGCAAGGGAATAATTAACTAGGCTAGGACAAGAAGTAACTAAAAATACAGAAAATAAATATATTAGAGGAAATTATTAACAATGAACTTTGTTAATTACAGATAAGTATCTGAAGAAAAGCACCAGGAGTCTCATTTCTCCTCGTAACTTAGAGAGTAAACTGGTCACTGAAAAAAAATCACTGAAAAAAAATTTAGATATCTATTTGGGGCTGGCTGGCAAGACAGCTTGACAGCTATTATTGTTTGATAATATCTTCCTTTGTGGTATTTATAAATCAAAATGCAAAACAAAAGTGGTCACTCAATTAATTGAATTAACCCTACTTTTCTAAAATGTTAGAGCAAACAAAATAATACCCCTATGCAAACTATACTCATGAACACTTCCTGCAGGCATTTTCTGTCAGATATTTTTCAAAATAATAAAACCAATAACACTGCACATTTAAAATAAACCAACAAACAAAATTTTTCCTAAACAATTGTTTAGGACACAAAGTTGGACCCACTAAAAGAAAACCAGTATCTTCTGCATTTGTAATCCAGAATTCAGGGAGTCTTTTTTTCCTCTGCAGTTTCAGAAATGTTCTTTTGTACTTCTTCTTTGCTACTCAGCCCTGCTGTTGTAAGAAGAAAAGTTTGTTCCTTGTCAAAAAGCTGGAATTCCCATTTATTTGCAAATGAGGAACTTGATATTCCCATTCCTCTTACACAAAGCCATATTGTTATTTACTAATGCTGTCTTAGTCCTGCTTCAGTGTTTTAAAGATGGATTAGAAGGTGCAAAAGATAAAAATGTACTCTAGGAGAGCTCCAGGGAAAATTTGCCTCAAAAAAAAAAAAAAAAAAAAAAGAAAAAAAAAAGCTTTAGACTCAAGCACAGCCAAATAAAGGACATCAGAAACAGAATGGGTTGGAAGAAACAGTTTGGGTTGGAAGGGACATTTGAAAGTCTACTACTCCAACTCCCCTGCAATAAGTCGGGACATCTTTTACTAGAATCAGGGTGCTCAGAGCCCCACCAGCCTGGCCTTGAATATTTTCAGGGTTAGGACAAGTGCTACCTCTCTGGACAACCTGTTTCACTGCATCACTACTCTCACTGTAAAAAATATCTTCCGTATATCTAGTCTAAATTGACCCTTATTCGATTTAGAGCAATTCCAAAGTGTTTTACAAACTTCCATGATATTACCACAGGGCCTTGTAAAAAGTCCCTCTCCAGCTCTCTTGTAAGCCTCCTTTAGGTACTGGAAGGGACTATAAGGTCTCCCCAGAGAGAGGGAAGATCAAAGGTCTTACAGAAGTCCTTAGAGGGATTGACTTCCATGCTAGTCAATCCACTACTCAACAATGCAGGAAAAGAGATTATATCAAGAGCTGTCTCCTTTGAGAAAATTAAATTCCGGTAGTAAACAAGTGTCTCTACAGCTAGGAACCAGGGTCCACAGCCAAGAGAGAGAACAAGACAAAGGAACTTTGCTGACATGCTGGTACAGCCTAGAGTACACGTTCACAGCTTCAGCTAAGGGGTACAGACACCAAAATGCAAAATGCTTGTAAGAGTCTCTAATATAGAAAGGGAAACACCTTTTTTCCAAAAAAACAATTTGAGCATAGGTGGAGAATTGTTGCCTCAGTCCGCTTACTGAGATTACAGCTACCAACATTCTCCATTCAAAGCATTTCTAAAAAGCAGAGACTGCTTTTTCAAATTGTAATATTTTGTGTGATTCACAGTGCTCTTATATTTTATCTTTTTTTTTTTTCTTACTTTCCAGGCCATCCTAGAAGGAATGAATCTAGAAAGTAAAAGCAGAAAAAGTGAGAAGAAAAGGGGGAAGAAAGATGTGAGAGAGAAAATGAAAATTGACCATGGAAAATATATTTCAAAATAGCAGAAAAAGCTAAAAAATAATATGTGGAGAAGTCTCATCAGGATACAATAAGGGGCTTTCAGTTTACTATCTCATCTCCTGGTGAAACTACTCACAGAAATCTACCAAAAACTTCGGTAGAGCAATTAGTCAGCAAAGGAGCAAACAGGTGGAAATCCATGACCAAGAAAGAGAATCCATCCTGCCAAGCTGGCATCACAGCCTTGACCTGCTGGCTCCAACTCTCTGCAAGGTTTAATGCCCACATTCTTAAAAGCATTTAGTGCACTTAATAGAGGTCGGTGGAAATGAAGCACCTACATAATGGTTAGTCACCTAAATACCTTTGCAGATCCAGGTCTTATTTCAGCAAAGGGCACAGTAGGGCACTATTTGTCATGGAAATTAAGATTCACCACTTCACCAGTGACAGAAGTTTCTAAAGAAGGTCCCAAACTGAGCAACTTTATTTGGAAATGACCATGTACAGCAGCAGCTACTTTTCTGAGCAAATGTGCACATTTACACTTTGTTCCCAGGGAAACAGTTACAAGAACACTGAAATATGGAAAGATTTTTGCTGCTGTATCAGGTGTTTTCATAATAGAAAGTTTGTCCATAAACATAGTCCTCCAAAAAAACAAAAAAGAAAAGAAAAATAAAGTAAGTGTGACTCAAGGAAAAAAGCATCCAGGGCAGAAGAGAAAGTAAGCTGACAGCCCTGTGAACCCAAACAGCCCCCAAAGAAGATGTGTCTGCCAGCAGAGCCAGCTGCGGCGTCAGCCAAAGAACTCAGCCACAAAGCCAGACACGGCTGCTGGAAAAACACATTCCAGGTCCTACACGCTGCTGCCAAGTCCACCCCATGATTATAGCCATGGACTTTGGAGAACCCAGAGGAAGAAGGTGAAAAGGAATAGGATCAACACTGCCTACAGGGAGAAGAGGCAGTGCCAAGGCAACACAAAAATTACTGGTTAGTCCAATTTTACTTTGTTCTTGCCCTACTTTAATGGAGAGTCTAGCTATGGTCTTTCAAAGTTTAAGGGAGACTGTTATTTTTTGCAACAAATCTAACTTTCATAGCAAACATGATAATGGCCTTACATTACGTGGACTTATGGTCCAATGGATTCCAAAGTGTTTTACAAACTTCAGCTGATTCATGGCCAATGTATACAGGGACCTCTTCATCCACCACTGAAATATGCTCAGCCTCTAAGACAACCTGTCACAAATGCTTAGCAAAGCACAGAAGCTCTTTGCGGTATTTTAGGCCAGGATATGGTGAATACTTTGTGCTACTGAATCTGAACAGGAAGGAGGAATATAATTATGTAAGCAGATATTCAGTTGCACTAACTCACACTCCTTCTGCTCTACACCTGCTCTTAAACACTTATTACAGCGCCTTTTAGTGTCACAGTTTGATGACCTTTCTTTTCCAAAGTCTCATTGGGTAATGTCCTCAGCTACACAGTTGGATTCTCCTTCTGTTCTGACTGGTGCATATACTGGGCTCACACCAGTGGTTACCCCTCCACATATGTGTCTCAGTACAGTTCCCAGCCAGATCCAACTTCTTCTGGAACAGAAATATATAAAGGCCAATAAAATTCTGGGTGAAGCCTTGTAGATCTCTCCCTATAGTTATTTACTCCATGGTTATTTACTGATGCTTTCTTTCACAAGCACTGATGTATTTTAACTCTCTCCTCCACAAAAAAAGAAAAACAAACAAACAAACAAACCACCATTTCATAAGCAGTACAAGGTTTTTCAGGCCCAATGTCTACCTGTCAACATGAACATTCATCTTAGCCACAATTTGATTCCTTCCCCTAAATCTATAACAAAATTATTGGTTTTGATCTAAATCTCTATTAAGTACGTAAATCTTGTGGCCTTTCCAAAGTCAAGAGAATGTCAAATAATTTAATCCTGCAAAAAAAGCTTTGTATATCTAAGCAGATTTATACAACATCTAGAAAGTTTGATGGATTTTGAAATGTGACAAAATATGTAATGCAGATTTTCAGACACAACAACCGAATCACAGATATTCTAAACAAAATAAAATCAAGCATACTTTTAAACTTCGCCTCCAAGATAGGGATATAGACAGATCTTTCTCTTCAAGGGATGTTAGGGAAAAAATATTTCTAATTCCATTTGTTTTCAACTTTCTTTTTCTTTTCTCTTTAAGAATTTTCTCTGGTAACAGGGCTGATTTTTACACTTGTTACTCACACTGCATTCAAATCTGGCCCATCCAGTGCCACCATGGACTCATGTCAGGATAATCATTATAAGAATGTCAAACTCTGATTTTTTTTATTTTTAGCTTTTGAAAACAGATGGTATTTTCCAAAGGTAAAATATTTCTGGTCATGTGTGAGAAAGAAATATTAACTGTCATTGACTGAAAATTTCATCCTAATACTGAGCAGATGGTCCCACCCCTTCCAATTCACCTGAGTGTGTCACAGTCCTACATTGTGCATCCAAGAACAGACTCAGGCCTTCTTCATATGGTAGATGTACTATCACTTCACAAGGACCAGGTAGGAAATCTGTAACAGTCTAGAAGAGGTGATAAAAATATGACAAAATTGACTACATTTGCCTCAGGAAACTTCTACAAATCAGGTGCATGTTAGCCTTGGGAAACTGTTTTCAGAAGCTCATACATATTAGAAGACCTGAAATAAAACAATTTATTATACCTTTTAACTATGTAATTACATATCTAGCAAAATCAAGCAGATGTAAAAGTCAAGCCTGTCAGTCTCAAGCTGGGTTGTATCTCAATGCTCTTGTTTTCCTTAAAAAGCTTTTCATACCATAAAAGTGAGGATAATGTGCTAGACCTGGATCCCATGGTCTGATTTCACAGGTCTTTAACTCCCACCCAGTTACTCCTGTGCTGGGCTCAGCAGGTTGAGCTTGGCTGACTCCTGCGAGTGCAGCACACCCATCAGGCACTGGGGACCTGGTTTGATTTGCAGATATCCAGAGATGGAGACACCAACGTTCCCCACAGCAGTATTTTCCAAAGGTTAGTCTTTTCCCTGTTAAAACTTGAGTCTTATTTCCAATATGATTTTGTCTGGCTTCAGTTTCAGGCTATTGGTTTTCATTATTCCTTGGGCAAATAAGCCTGTTCATAATCACACATGTAGATATAGAGCCCTGATATTCCTATCCTTTTTTCTCTGCAGCTCCCAGAGATCTGAACAGATGGAAAAGGCAGACTAGCTCATGTGTTAAAATGGGGAAAGCTCAGCTAGGGAAAATATTGCACTTAAGAAAGTTGTTTTATTGTTTGGGGGTTTTTTTTTGGGTTTTTTTTTTTTTTTTCAAGACGACAACAGCACCCACAAAGACATGCAGCATTTTAAGACTACAGTCTTTTGTTGAACTTCTCACCACCAGCTCCTTGCTGGAGAGCTGTCTCCACAGAATTTCTCCCCACAGCAGCTAGTGGTGAAAATACTTTTCCTGCTCCAGTTTTTCTTGACGGGGGATCCAAATGTATTCCTCGGTTTGCCACATTTCACAGGGAATTATACAATGCCAATCTCTTCCAGTGCTTCTTTTTTGGACTGCTACTCTTAGCTGAGGTGGCTGCAGAAAATCACACCAGCATTTTAATGAGGAATTCAGAGAAGTTAAAAGACCTTTCCACTGGTGTTTAAATCTCACACAAACACCAGGCTGCAGCTGTAGCTTTTGCTGCTTATGGATAAATGTATTATTTTAGAACATGGCCAAGACCTCCTTCTAGGAGGTCCTGCAGGAGTGGAGCCAGCAAGTGATTATGAAAGGCAGCCTAAAGAACATTTGACACTGTTTTCTGCCTACGCTTAACAAGCACCTCGTAGTTTGGGCTGCAGTTTGCACGATTTTGGCTTTTAGAAAATATGAAACACCTTGGTAGATGGATTTTACGTCTAGGAGATTCCATCTGAGGCACTGAACCCACCCAGTTTTATTGCTTTCAAAAGGTTGGGAAAAGCTTCAAAGTCGCATCTGACAACTTCATGAACTTATCCTAAAAAAATATCTGGAACTTTGGCATCCATGCACTTTTTTAAAAAATAAACACATACAAAAAAAGGTCGACACCTCAAATAAATCTCACTAGACTTATTTTCTTCAGCTAAAATCAATGAATTTGTTCATTATTATGTATTTCATTTCCTTTGAATAAATAAGCCTTTGTTTACTACCTTTTGAAATACTACTCAGTATGTCATTCAGCCCTGGTCTGTCTTGTGATCCAGTGACTGAGATGGAAGAACCAGCTGGCGACTGAGAACATTTGAGTGAAATAAAAGCAAAGAGCAGAAGCTGCAGACTGGGCAGAGCTACAAAGGTGAAGAGAAGGGCATCATCCATTTCAGGAGAGAAGTTGGGACCACTGTTAGGAGCAAACTTCTGAGGACTGCATATGGATTGCCTCCCTCTCCGTGTCTTTTCTAATTATTTCAATAAGACATACTGAGCTTGACCCACAAAGGGACTCAGGTAAATGATGACTATCTTATACAGTGCATGGCCATTAGTGTCAATTCCACAGCACTGAACAGCCACCGGTGCTCTCTGCATTCTGCACAGGGCTATCAGGCAGATGAAGATTAGACTGAGAATGGAGACCATACTGGAAAACCAACAGAAAATGCTACAGAGCAGTAGCCTGCACATTTGGGATTTTAATTTCAGGTAAAATAGTGTAGAGCCTTAAAACACTTGATTAGAGCTCAACTCTGGTCTCCCCCAGGTAGCATTCACTTACTCGGACACAAAGACACCTATCAAGTTACGTGAAATTTGCAATTTTTTTACAGATCAGCCCAGCTTTAAAAAGAAGTTTGGAAACTGCCTCTTACAATGGTCAATATCCTTCCCCTTCAGAGTTCTTCTGAGAGAAAAACTGGCCTAGGTTTCCTGTTCTTTATCAGAGTTATTTGTCCTGGGTTATCTGTCCTGACCACGATAGTTTGTGCTGGAGGTGTCCATCAGAGGAGCACCACGAAATCTGAGGATGCCCAGGTGATGGAGGTGGTGTATCCTAATAAGAAAGGCAGGAAGGCTGCTAATTTTGAGCACTGCAACTGTATGTAATCTTCTGATGTGCTGTCTTATGAACTGCTTTTAAATATATTATAGTTGTTCGCAAAGATATTTTCTGCAGTATTGCCTGCTGCTCACAACTTTAGCCCAGAGGGACTAAACCGAAGGAATAGGACGAAGCAAAAGCCTATTGCAATATCCAACCTTGGCATGTCAGAAACCTTTGCATGTGTTCATCGACAGGATGAGGTCAGTAGAAGTATGGGGGTAAGGGACAAAAGAGAAAGAGCAAGCAGAGGAAGGCAGTACAAAGTAGTAAGAAAAAGGAAAAAGTGAACAAATGACAAAAGGATCATGACAAATTTCCACATAAGCTTGAATTCACAAATGAGAAAGAAGAAATTAGAAGCTCCAAATGAGAAAAGAAGAAATCAGAAGCTCCCTTTGAGACCATTAAGGAAGATGGAGTCTGGACAAGCAATCTAATATATGAGAGGTGAGGCTAGACATGGGCAGGCCGTCAGCATTTAATTAGGAATGGAGCAGGCTGACTCTACCCAAGAAGGAGGTCAGAGGCTACAAAAAAGAATGGAGGACAACATATACCAAGGAATTGTGTAGGGTTACTGGCAGCTCAGACAAGCAGTGACTGAAACACTTCAAAGAGATGCACAAGACAGCAAGACCACTGGAAGGACAATTACTAAGCAGAACTCCAGATCGAGAAAAGTCAGCAAGCCAGACAATGATGTGAGGAAAGAGCTCAACCTCACCCATGCAATAAAGCAAGCAGTAACACCACATTTTGTTGGGCCAGTCAGCTTTCCAGCATTCCAACACTTCTTGTCCTCTGGAATCCGGTATCAGAAAATATGACTAATTCAAAAATTTCAGGTAGAGAACAATTGCAGTTGGCACTGCTGCATTTCTAAAAATATGCATTACTAAACCAAAAGTGCACAAAGTCTCAACAAAGTCACTATGCTACTCTACCTTCAAAATTAATAGTTATAAAACTACCTGCAGGAACCAGATAGTGATTTCCTCTATCATGCTCCAAAGTCAGCAGTTTTCTGGGCCTAGCTTAGTTATTCCACTTAGCCTAGGAACAGGTTAGCATCCAGACGTTTTAAATCCTCATTCTTGAATTCAAATACAAGATTCAGCAATTTGTCATCAAGTAGCTTGAGCTTTCACCCTTCTACTTTGCTATCCCTGGATGTGTAACTAAACAGCTGAAAATAAACCAAAATGATTGGTAGATCGTGGCAGTAAAATTATAAGTAACTGAGCATGTCCTGCAACATAAGGATAATATAAGAATACTATATGAAGCAAGTTAGGACAAGTATGCTTGAGGATTCTCAGTTGGGGTGCTAAGACATTTATTTATTACACTGTTCACAACTAATTGCTAGCTTACCTTGTTCTCTTTTCTTTATTTCCTTTTGCCATTTGATGTGGCATGTCAGGACAGGTACTCGTTTCAGATTTGAAGAGGAGAAGGAAAGTGTTGTTTCTTTAAAATGTTCTGCCTTTTTTTGTTCATGTACACAATGCCTAAAGCAGGACTGTAATGGAAATTCCGGTTAAAGTATTTTCTAGAGGAAAAGGTCAGCTGAAGCAAGAAAGAAGGATGATCTCATATTTCTGACAGCTCAGATACAAGCAAATCTTAACACCAATAAGTTATGTCATCTGTTAAATTCACATAAGCAGAATGCTTATGTAGATTTTGCACTGTTATGACAAGGCTGTAGAGAACAGGGGGTAAATATTCCATATGAAATAGCTATCTATACAGGGTTACTTGTATCTATTATTATCTTTAAATAAATCAACTGAGAGTTAAGTCCAGCATGGTTTTCTGTTCTGTCTTCAGAGACCTAAGCTGTGCCACATGAAAAAACATAGAAAGCATAAATTTATACTTGGCCAGAATAACACAGAAAGCCATACCTTAGTATCTTACTCACTGAGATACCGTCCATCCTGACCTTGGCTGCAGCTCCATATTTTACACACTATTACTGTCATAGTAACAGACAGAGCCAACAATAATTTGCTTATACAATTCACAATACATTGTCTCCCAGCCACACTGAGGTCTCTTTAACCATCAGCAGATGTGTTGCTTGTATTAGCTATATTCGAACAAAGCAGAATCTATTCAGCCCTAAAGTCCCTATGGCTGGTTGGCTGTGTTTTGAGCTTAGTGCATAGCTAATTTGGTGTTCATACCACTGTAAGCAATTACAGCACAGCTGAGGAGGTTCAGAAGTTTTATCCCACAACCTGCTGACAAAATTTCATGTGTTTCTCCCCTTGCTGGCATCTGAGTTTTAGGAGTCCATCTTCAGAAAGGTTAATTGGCAATTAATACTGTAGATGTTCAGTGACGTTCAGTTCTTAAAATTCTTTCTGTGTGAATAACATCCACAATTTCTTTCACCATAACCTTAAAATATTGTGTCACTTATTAAAATGTCAGTATTCATGCTTCATAATTGAGCCACAAAATCTTGTACAAAAATCTATATATTCACATTAATAAACCTGAAAAATAAACTAATGCAAAGAAGAAAAACACCACCACTGTTGTCGCACATAAAAGACAGAAGGGTTGTGGCTTTTTAATGTATAGTTATGGACCTACTTTGTAAGCAAAGGCATTAAAGAAACAAAAAAGCAGATCCCTCCAGAAAAGGCAAGCCTTTTGTTCCAAATTTGGATTCCTGATACAGCAATACAAATGTACCTAGCACGGTACAATAAAGAATGCAGCTATAATTACATTTTTTCTGGGTTTAAAGTCATTCTGACTGGTAAAAACAGGTTGATCCTAACACTTGGTTAGGATAGGCAAATAACTTAAACTAGAAGTCCCTGAACTCAAATTCATTTGGACAGAAAAGCTGTGTAGTTTCAAGGATCACTAGGCTGAGAGCTATGACTACGGTTTTTAACAGTCAAAGTAGACAAAGAATTGCCTTCCCAGAAGGTTCCCCAGAAAACTTTTGCTTCCTATTTAGAGAATATGAAGGAAAGAGAAACAGTTCAGAAAGCTGCAATATATTTTACCTTTTTTTGCTAATTTTTGCTCTTTGACTTTCCAGAATTAGAAGACAAGGAACAAGGCAAGTCTGAAACAGACGAAGTTGACTTAAGAACTCAGTATATTCCTCTGCTTACTTCTCTCAGTATTTCCTCACACATTTTATCTAGCACACAGTCTTTTCCTTTTAATACCTTTATCCCACCATTTATTTCCTTACTGATATCCATAATACCCATCTTTGACATCTGGTTGCTAAACCTACCATTATAGCACCAGGTAAAACATGGAGTTTATAAAGGTTGTTGCTTATTTTGATGGTGGGTTCCACAGCCCAAATATTTTGCTTTTAAGCTTGACATATCCAGTCTGCAAGAGATTCATACAGCTGTAGAGATGTTCTTATGCCTGCTAGAAAATGAGAAATTTAGGTTCAGAAATTCCCCTTCTTCTTGCTGCCTCCACAGGAGATAGTATTTCTCTAAGCTGATCCCCAGCTGCTTTATTGGACCCTTGAGTCCATTGCCAGATAATACATAACCCCAAACAGCCTTAAGATTGCTGGAAGTTCCTGAAGGGTCTGGATGCAGGAATACTGCAACTCAGAAAAAGGCAGCTTTATACTTCCTCCCCTGGGTGTCCTTTTTGCTCTTTGGACATAATAGAGCATCCGGACTTCATATTTCACTTCTTTCTCTCTGCTTCCCTTTCTGGAATGTCAGTGTGCATCAAGCCTCATGTCTAAAAATCTAGGTGAATCTGCCATAAAGTTAGATGTTGGTCTAATTACTGCAGAGTGGATGTTCAATCCTTCTGCTGCTTCTCTCTGAAGAATCACAATGCCTGAACTGTCAAGCATTGGCAACACTTCCCTAGGATCTTTTGTTCTTATATAATAATATTCATCTTAGTTGAGATGATTATGAAATGAAGGACCTTATTCCTTTTCCTAAGATGGTTTTGCTTAGTTCCAATAAGTCTCCAAATTTTCTGAACTTCAGGGTAGTAATTGTCATCGAAATAGATAATTCTGTTCTTATACAGCTCTTCATTGTTCTTCCCAGCTGCCTGTAAAAAATTATAGCTGAGTTTGATAATTCTGGAAACAGAAAACAATGTATCTTGAGGGGTTTTGTGCTTCTGCCCTTTAAGATCTTTACATAAGACTATCAAAATGCAAGGATTGTATAAGTGACAGAGACAACGTTCCCACATTTTAGTTATTTTCTGTGTTTTTAGGAATGCCATAAATCCTGTCATTGCTTCTCCTTTGAGCTGTTTCCTAAATCACCACATTTTACTCTTTGGAGCCTGTTCTGTTTTACCAGGAAAAATGAGATGTGTGTTCCCTGCACAAGGTTAATCAATAAAATCTTTACAGTCTCTTCTCATCTGGCCAGCCTCACTTTAATTTCAGTAACAGTGCTGTCAACTCACTCAGAGAGGCAGTTTAAGCTTTCTGAAGCCTTTGTACTCCATTTTCCCATTCTTTTACTCTTTATTGCTAACTCTTTTTAATGTATTATCCAAGTTTCTGATAGCCAATCGTTTTCACAAAACCCAAGATCTGAAAGTCATGTTGCCTCTTGAAAATCTCAATTTTTGAGAGTATCTGTTAGCCCTCAAAGGTGAGAAGATTACTTGGAAAACATGTTGTAAGGTATGGTAAATACTGAAAAAACAAGTTACAAATATCTTCAAATGTGTGTACTGTTTCTAAAAGTACTTCTTTTCTTCTTAATCTTTTGAGACCTGATTCACGATTTTCAAATGCTTGAGCCTGGCAGTGATATTTTTTCCCAAAAGCAGAACAAATTTTCTTTTTGACCAGCAGAGTACCTCAGGATAGTTCTGGACAAGAGTCACTCTGTATCTCACCACTTAAGCCATTTTCCCCCGCAGTTGCATAATACCATACTTCACCTTCCTTTCCAATGGAAAAGACTCTTACCAGTGTTCCAAGTCCTTTTACATCAATTTTTTCACCATTTAAGTGTTGAAATGGATAAAGTGTGGCAGGCAACATTTATTTTAAAGACATATTTTCCAATACCAGTCACATTTACACATGCATCTCTGCAGCTTATATACACAGAGACATGTCAAAAGACTAGGTGATCAGACACAAGAGCAGCAATGAATGCTCAAGGACTGTCAGGATTTGTTTTTGCCAGACTGTTTGGTGCTTGTGCCAAATTCCTCACCACAGCCTGAGATTTGATGGAACTGAATGTTTTGGAGAATATTGTGGAAAGCTGCCAACATTACCCTTAAAATTAAAGAAAGCATGAATTATTATATTTAATTTTATGATTCTGAGAAAACTAAGCTATTTATTCAGGATAAGCTTTATGACTGAAATAGATTTTTTAAATTGGCAATTTCACTGTACTTTATTTTTTTCAGATCCATCTGTCTGAAAAAATAAAGGGAGCAGGAACTGAAGTGATGCATGGAACTTAAGCAAGGTACCAGGGTTGTTTAAAATTTGTAATATTAATTAATTAACGTACTAAAAAATCTACTCTTTTTCCAGTCCTCTCATTGTAATATTTGGGAATCTGAGGTTTTATATTCATATCATTCTAGTTTTTAATTAAGGAAATTAAGAATAAAATTAAATTATGAGCATTAAAAACAAACAAGAATAGCGAAAAACAGTTAAATATAATTCAAAGTGAATCTTCCTTATATCATGGCCTCAAGATTACTGCATAGGCAACAAACTCAAGGTTTTCCAAATAAAAATTACCCTAGACAGACCTGATGGGAAAGCTGGGGGCTGAGTTGTTAAACACTGAAAGTAGTGCAAACACGAAAGTACAAAAAGGCCTCTTGGGCAAGTCTGCAAAATATATTTATACGTACAACCTGAGGCGATCTGAGAATCACTGAAGAAATTTTAAAACTATCACTGAAGAAATTTAAAAGCTAAATTAGGCTGGTTTATACTGAAAATTTAGGTGGGTCTACAGTTCTGGATAATGTGAGGAAGGGTTCAACCACACTTGGCAGCTTCCACTGCAAAGAGCCATCATATGGCTATCAAAGGACCATCAAATGCATGTAGTAAGACTCACAACTGAAACAAGCAGGCTGTGGCATCAACCTGCAAACTCATGCTGGAGCAAAACAAATGATACATTCTGCAGCATCACACAACTAAATTTTTATTAAAATTAGTTGTTATTCCAATAGTCATAGATTCCATCTTTAAAAAGAAAGATGTTTTTTCCCAAAATAGTCATTTTAGAGATCTTCTAAAATTAAAAAAAAAAACCTCAAAGTGAAGGCTCTTCTTTAAATAAATAACAAATTTTAAGGAGATTTAAACTATAATGTCTTTTAAAACCTACCAGTTTGGTATGTTACGTACATAATACAAGAATAGATCTTTTTCTGTTCCCAGTCGTCTAGAAGTAATGTCAAAAATGTTTCTAAATAACAGGATTTAAATACTGCACATTGCTTTTTATGCTGCTAGCAGCTGTACTATCCTCTGCAAGCTTAGCTTTTCCAAATGATTAGAACTACGTATTACAAAATCATGGTTTGTTTACTTTTCTATCAAATACCTTTAATTTGCACTCTGAATGGAAGTGCTTTATGTTCCAAATCAAATAACAGTAGGTTTTGAAGCTGTAGCAGCAAGTGCTTTAATCATGTGCTATATGAACAAGTTCTAAATGTTAAGAAGAATATGAGCTCCACCAGCTAAATAAAAGGCTGGGATCCAGCAATACTTCTCTGCAAACACAAACTGAATCTCACTCTCTGTGTGACCTTGAGCCAGCTACTTGATCTTTTTGTGCCTGGACAAGAAAATTATTAAAACTTGGACTTCTCTGACTAACAGATGTTTCTGTACATCAGTATAGAGAATACTAGAGTAAACACATTACTGAAAACATTCATGACAATAAAACTATGTGGAACCAAATTTCTTTCATTCCCTGTGATTTGCATCTTCATAATTCTTACTGCACTCACTGACAAAGCCACTTAAACCATGAGATCACTTGTTTTCCAACAAATTAAGTCCAAACACTTGCCAATCATTCTGCTTCAGAGGTCAAGGAAGATAAAGTCCTTCTCTTCCTTGCATAGATCCTTAAGACCCTTAGAATTACATCTATTTGCAAGAAGTACTCACAAAGCTAACAAGTTCCAAATGTTTCCTTTTCTTAAATGCATTTTTGTTTCAAATCACATGTTTTTAATCTGCACAAATTGTCTATTTCTTATTTATCTCAAGTATATGCTGTCCAAGAGATAGCATAACTAATACAAGTTAGAAAATACCTTTTTCTTGCTTCAATACAAACTGTTGAGCTAGACAAAAAACCACTATCTTCTCATGATCTAATTATGAAGCCTGTAGTACCACTAAGTAAAATACTAACTGCAGAGAGTGTCATTAATAGAGCTGGTTACTTAAAATAGTCCTGGCCATAATTAACATTAAATATATGATGGTAAAAGTTTTCAATACCTTGAAGTCACAATCACACTTACCTAATCAGTGTAGGTTCATTACATGCTATTCCAAGGTGATCATTCAAAGGTTATTCAAAGCTAATCTTCAATTCTAGATGTATTGAAGAGAGGGAGGGAAATGCTTCTGAGTGTGGGACACCCCAGCCTCAACCAGCTGACTAAAGTAACCTGCTTCAGTGTAGAGACAGTCTAGACGAAACTCCTAGTGGAGTTACCAGGTTGAACACCTAAATTCAGGTGTGAAAAATGCCAGCCAAATGTGGGACTGTCTTCTTAATAATGCCAGACAAAGAATGTAAAAATTAACCAAAGTCAATACGTCTGTTAGATAGCAAAATACTTCCAAGTCTCTACTTCTTTTATGTGTAATGCATGGTCATCCTTGCTTTGAAGCATCTTAAAGCTATTTGGTTTTTGGATTTTTAAAATTTATATTTAGATGAATATATGCTTTATGCAAATAGAGAAATAATATGCTTCAACATGTGTCCAATGGTTCTACTGCAAAAACCACAGCGTTGAACGAGACAATGCACAAAACAGGGTAGGGAAAATGTTAAAACTCAGACGCAGAACAAGCGCTATTCCATAATTAGTGTGAGCTCTGATAGATTCAGATTATTGCTATTCAGGCTAATGTAAAATAAAAATCCATTAGATGTTGCAGACTCAAGATGGTTCCATGAAAGCTGCTCTTCCAGTAGCTATCATTCTAGATTTTGGGCATTATTTTATTTTCATAGCACTGATGAGCTTTTATCACAGGGCAGTTAAAATATAAATGTTTAAACAGGGGGTTGGTTTGGAGAGTTTTGAGGGGCTCTTTTTGCTTTGCTTAACATAAAAACATCCAATAAAAATTATTACTTCCACTTAGGGCTATTATACGTGAATCCATATTTTCCCAAGGATACAACCTTGTTAAACAACCTTTCTAAGGTCGTTTAACTGTTAGAGTTTGAAAAAATAGTTCAGGTATATAATAATATAGTGATTAACCAGAATATCTCTGGTGTCTCAGACTGATTCCAGAAGGTCATCCAACAACAGCAATGATGTTATGTATTATGTGTCATATACTCATCTTGTTGTATCACAACAAGAAGCTATTTCACACCAAAAGGAATCCAAAGAGATTTTGGCAAGGAAACAAGAGATTCTTAGGACATGTAAGCTGGTGCTTACATTTTCTAGTGGCATCTATTCTTCCAACAGATTCCTGCAGACCAGAACTAGCTGTAGAGCTGGGAAGGAAAGATAAAAGGGTAATTTAAAAGAATCTGTGAGCAACATTGATGGAATTATGCTTCCAATTTGAGTCTGGTAGGAACTCTAATGAGGTTTCCTCCAGACCAGTGGAATTTTTTTTTTGCTTTGCCACTTGCATTGAAATAACTCCAGAAATTTGCTCTTAACTCTAGCTGCAATGTCATGAGTTTTCTCTCCATTCTTATCTAATGCTTAGAAACATTGAAAATCTAACAATGCCAGGTGCTTGAAAGATGTCTTCACAAGACAGTTTCCAGCACATAACACTGTCAAGGCTCACTAGTCTCTCACCCATTTCCATGCAGTGAATGAAGTACTGACATATAAAGATACTAATCCAAAAAGCATTTTTTCACTTCTAGGTTAAAAGAACCTCACAATAATACCCTGCTGTATGTCAATATCACACAGGCAGTTGTCATTACAACTGGCTCTGTCCAGCTTTATTTACTGTGGTCAGAGCTTGATGTGGAACCTGAAGCCTTTTGCCATACCTCTCAAGAAAAGAAAATAAAAAAGACAAAACAGCCAAAAACCTGACTTATGTTTCCCAAAGCTGCAAAGTGATGCTAGTAAGCAGGTTTCTAACGAGCTTTATGAGTAATTAATCAGTTTCTTCTGGGACAAAACAAATTTTCAGACATCAGTTATACTGTTGACCAGGGGAAGAGTTAGGTTTTGAGGGGATTTTCTTAAGACAGTAAGAGTAGAAAACCACATGGACTCTTCCTATGGACTCTTCCTATGGATTGGCTTCCCCTTGCTGTACATGGAACTACAACATACAGTTCTTTCCTGTGCAGAGAAGTCCCACCTTAAATGTAACATTTTTTTTTCCTTTGAGAGCCCCATGGCAAGGCTACTTCACCAAATCTCCTCCACTGTCACCTCCTGGCCCTGGCCAAGCAGGCACCCCAGGTCTGCAGGAGGAGGATAAATGGCAGCAAGGCTCACGGCAAATTTGGGGGTGACAGCATCACCTCTTTCACTCCCATTTTTGAGTAAAACATGGCACACCAGGAAGCTCCCATGATTTCCCTGGTTACTCAGTGTCCCCCACCCCATCCCTTAGCAATCTCTTTCCCAACCTTCATGACATGTCATTTCAGCTTTCATCTGTCCTCTTCCTGGCTTTATGCCTCTGTTTCCTTCTTCTTGGCCCACTCCCAGTTGATGAAGACTTGGTTAGGACTGAACATTAGTCCTAAAAGGAAAAGGACAAAATAACCACAATCTAGTGGTTACAGATGCTCTCCTACCTCTCATTCTAGATGTATCTGTATAATTTTGCAGCTCTGTGCCCTCCTTCCAGAGTTAGGTAAGACTGAGTAGTTCCCAACTGTGTTTATTCTCTAATGCCCTAACCCACAAAATACATCTATGAACTATTTACATCCCTCCTTATCAGCCTTCATCAGTCAGGTTAAATATCAATTATTTTTAGTCTGCCCTCCTGAAGCAGGTTTCCTCTTCCACCCTTCACCGCACCTGTTTCAATTTGAATATTTTTTGTGTTTTTAACACAAGCAGATAAAATTATATGAGAATTCAGCTAAGGTCATATTGGCACCACACAGAAAAATCCCTCTTTTGTTTAATGCTTCTGCTAGCAATATTCTGCTTGAGATTTATATTTACTTTTTTCCCAGCTGTGCCACATCCTTGGCTCAGTCAGAAACTTTTGTCTTTCCCTGCTTTCAACTGCAGCTTCCTGCTTCACATAAAATTTAAGACAAACTATGGTAATGAATTGAAATGTGTTTAATAACGTCTTGCTTCACTTAATTTAGTCACAATGAATATTAAATGTTATTTATAGTGTTATTTTACTTGTTTAGATTAGAAGAATTTCTTATTCTTGAAATTCTAATAATTCAAAAATTATACCAACAATTATAAACCAAATGCAGGGTGAAGAGCAGGCATCTGTGCTGGTCTGGGACTGCAGTTCCAGAAGCTTCAGCTTTGCTACTGTCAGCTTCAAAGCCTGACTACAGTTTCAAAGATGTCATCATCTTGCTGTAAAAATTAAGCCTATTTTAAGAGGTTCCTCAGCTGTTTATAGGGATTCAGCTCTCAGCACAGTCAACTCAAGAGGTGGGAGCATATGTCTGAGCATACCTCTGGGCTTCTCAGACCTACATTGGACTTTCCTCAGTGTATGCTCAGCATCCCATAAAGACTGAGGCTTCTCATGGAAATTAGCAATGAGTTGAGGACCAAAAGCCACAATCATGCTGAACTAACTCTGGTTGAAACATAAGGATCTTTGCTTTTTCATATTCCTTGAAAAGGTCATGGCAAAATGACAGATTTACAGATCAGATAATCTTTCTCCAGCTGTTGCTGGAGCTGTGTCTCCTCCCATGCTGGATGTGGCCAGTTAAGCCAGCGTTGTTGCTGTGAATCATTAGTATATCAACAAAACGGGGATCAAGAACTTTCAAAGATTATGATACCATATAGATTATCCTTTATAAGAGATAAAATTCCTCAAACCTATACATCTCATCACTGAAGTAGCTTTATCTGTGCTGTTTAACTTTTCCTCAAAATGCATAATTTCCTATATTATTTTACTGGCTCACTTTGCTGGTTGCTGGAGTGTGTGCACATTAGGAAGCTGGCCTTCCGGGCCATGCTCTCAATTTTGTTTTTATTTTCCTTTAATGATTTGTCACTGGATAAAACAACAGATCTTTCGGAGCATGATCTGAAATCCCAATTCTGCCCTCAGCCCAAGCAGAGTAGAGGACTAGTCAGGCTCCCTTCTATTTACTTCTTTCCCCCTCTTACTTCTCAGTTGAGTGTTTTTAGCACTAGCCCATCATGCAAGAGGCAGATGGCAGCATGTCAGATGAGGAAAGTTGCTTCCCTGACCAGATACAGTACCAGAATGCCTAGAATTTGAATATTAGGACAGTGTTAAGTGGGAAATAAACTCCTATCTTGAATGAATGAGAAATAGATTCAAGACTAGACCTGACTGACTAAATTAAAGTGTTCAGGCTGTCTGGGTTGGTGTCCAATAAATCTGCTTTCCTATGGGGTTGTCATGCAAAAAAGTAGGTAAATTGGATGACCACTTGGCCTGTTCCAGAATATTTCTGCCTTTTATCACTCCGCTGCAAGGGTTAATATGATACAGGCTGTAATGAGCTGGCCAGCTCCTGACATGAACAGAATCTGATTGATTATATGCATAGTACACTAACTCTCTGCAGATGATAATGGCCATTCATGTATCATGCATTCAGCAATCACCAACATCTTTAATACAGATGTAAACCTTTGTATTGATGCCAGTTAAGCTACAATGAAGAGAGAAAGAATGTCAGAGAACATTCATTTTATTTCAAAGGGTCACTCCCAGCAGTACAGCGTGCCATTTTGTGCTGCCGTTGTTTCTCAGAAACATAATTCCCAGGAATGTACTGTTCCTAGTTTCAGAAGTAAGGACACAATTAAATAGAAAAATACTGCAAGCAGATAAAATCCATTGCAGCACAGCTCTCATCCTCTATGCAACAGCATGACAATGCAATGGCATTTGTGACAACATGTCAAAGGGGAGAGGGTGGCCACTGTTCCGTGCTGGACCATTTAGGATGAGCTGGACACTAAATAAATTCCAGTAAGTTTTTCTTACCTTCAGTTCACAACAGGCATTTGCAAGTACAATGTCACAGCGTTTTCAGAATAACCTCAGATCCTCCTGGAATCAATGAGAGACACAGGCAGGTACCACAAAACAAATCTCCAGAAGAATAACTCAAGGAGAAACTTGTGCAGGGAATGGAAACAAGGTGCAAGTGGAAAAGGGGAAAATATGCAAAAGAATGGTGATACCACATAAAAACTTGCATGACAGACTAGACAAACAGACAGCAGGAAAACATGGGATGGGTCATAACAGAAAACTAAAATTGCCAGGACAAGTCACTTGAGCTAAAAAGAAAAGTGGGATAAATAATAGTTTCAAAGGATATGTTTCTTTGCAATATAAGCTGAGATCAGTCCTCCTAGATGCAACTACTACATCATACTGCTGAACACAGGTAGGGCTGGAGATGGTGCCCCCAGACCCTGCCCTTGGCTTGGTGTCACCCTGTTTTGCTTTACATTCAGCTCTTTTCTCTCTTGTGCAAGCACGAGCATGGAGGCAGAAATGCACCAAGGAATTCACCTGGATGAGAAGTAAGAAGGAAAAGACAGCCATTCCTCACCTGCATCAGTTTTCTGATCAAATTCAGTAGGAGCTGTTGCAAATGGTTCTGTCAGCATAACAGGGGAGTCAGCAGACAGAGACTGGCATGAAGAACGAGTGTTCATGGAATGGGGCATGGACACATGCAATTAATTACACCTTTGACATTCACTGTTTCTGCTTCATATATGAAAGAGGGCTTGAATGCCTGCAATCTTGTCTGTGTTATTTTACCAGTTAGTCTAGTAAAAACAATAACAGAGAAGGGTCAGAATTAAGATTTGGAGCAAAACCAGCTCTAGTTTGTAACTAAAATAGTTGCTTCCTTGAATAATTAGATTCACAAACTTAGCTGTGCTTTGCCTGCCTGGTTCAGTACACTATAAGCCAAGTTTTGAAGCAGTTGGAATTAAATCACAGCAATGGGATTGGTCAGAAAACAAATTATAAAGTACAGTAGATCAAAGGTCAAAGTCCCAAAGAGTTAAGTATTCTTTGAGGAATATTTCCATTCCCTAAAGTAGATGGGTGTAACTCTCAGGCTTGAAGTCATTGATAGGAGTGGCTGATTGCATCAGGTGCATAAATAGGGCCCTGAGAGGCCAAAGTATCCCACAGCACCAAATTAGATAAATGGGAGGTTTGTTTTCTCTTTCACTCTCTGAGTGGTACTTCGTGCTTACTTCTTCTTCCTCTCTACCCTCCAGCAAATGTGTAAGTCACTTTTCATGTCAAAATCTCCAACAGGGTTGCTTCTCCTTTCAAGACAAGCTTAAGCTATCTGGCGTACCATACCAAAAACATGAGAGATATTCAGCAAATTTACCCGCACTGTATTTAGGCAATATTTTGACTGAGGTCATTTAACACTGGGACAAATGAGATGGTGTTAGGTGTCTGTACTATATGAAGGAGGGGGAAATATTTCCCACCATTATTTTTGTATTAATGTAATTCTGAGAGACCTATGTATTCTGATAATTAATAATCATATGCCCAGAAGACAAAACACTCACCAATTCAATTTATTCAGCAGTTCTTGCTGTATTAAGACACTAAGAAAAAAAGAAAAGGAAAAAAAAACCTTCCATGTGCTGGAAAAGAATAGCCTAGGACACCAGAGAGACAAAGGAATGCAAGTCCATTTAATGTACAATCAATTCACGTCAGTTTATAATGGGAATTAATCTCACTTCCCCCCATACAGTAAAAAGTATGCAACAGCAAAGTGTACCTGATGAAAGGATATAGGAAATGTCAAATATTCCACAGATGCAAGCCGGGAGCTCAATTTAATTGGCAAAGCTCAATCAATAGAGAAAATAGATCTAAGGGCTTACTGGACTTCTCTTTTTGTATAGCTAATTCCCATGCACGTTAATGCCCTGCAAAAATTATTTAGCCTCAACATATCACAAAAAAATCAGTCAGTATTAACTATTTCATCCTGAAGGTGTAATTTTAGGAGACTAAGGCTCAGCATTTCAACCACTTAGCAAAAGCATTTAACATCAGTTAATTTGTCTGAAATTTTCTGGAGGAGATTACTGAAAACTAAGATCTCTTTCTTTCTTTCTCTTTTTTTTTTTTTTTTTTTTTTTTTTTTTTTTTTTAATCTACAATAGGAATTTCAGACCTCTGTGTTCCCTCCCCAGAAAAGTGTCCCATTTCTGGCATGGATTCAGTCACCTGAAGATCTGCCCAAACTCTCAGTCCTTCCACTCAAGCAGAGTCATATAGAAACTTCCTACAGCCACAAATTCACCCAGAAATAGCTGAACATGGTCACCAGGAGCACAGATAGCTCCTATATATAAGGTGCCAGTGTTGGTGAACTTCTCTTTTTCACCTCCAAAATGAATCACACAGAAACTGATGGCAATACTGCCCTTGATGATGATGATCAAATCATAGAATCATAGAATAGTTTGTGTAAGAAAGGATGATAAAAAAATCATCTAGTTCCTGCTTTGTGCAGGAACACCTTCCTCTAGACAGGTTGCTCAAATCCCCGTCCAACCTGGCCTTGCACATCTCTCAGGGATGGGCAATCACAACTTTTCTGCGCAATCTGTTCCAGTGTCTCACCACTCTTATAGTAGAAGAATTTCTTCCTAATATCTAATCTAAACCTACCCTCTTTCAGCTTAAAACCATTGCCCCTTGTCACTACAAGCCCTTGTAGAAAGTCCCTCTCCAGCTTTTTTGTCACTCCTTTTACATACCAGAAGGTGTTACTAGGTCTGCCTGGAGCTTCTCTTTGCCAGACTGAACAACCTCAATTCTCTCACTTGTTTTTCATAGGAGAGGTTCTTCAGCCCTCTAATCATCTTTATGATCCTCCTCTGGACTTGCTCCAGCAGGTCCACATCCTTCTGATGCTGGGGCTCCACAGCTGGATGCACTACTCTGGGTGGGGTCTCACAAGAGCAGAGCAGAGGGGCAGAATCACTACCCTCAATCTGCTGGTCACATTCCTTTTGATTCAGCCCAGGACATGGCTGGCTTTCACAACACCCCCAAATCCTTCTCCTCAGCGCTGCTCTGAACCCATTCTCCACCCAGTCTGTGTTTGTGCTTGGGATTGCCCTGACCCAGGAGCAGGACCTTGCACTCGGCCTTGTTGAACTTCATGATGTTCACTCAGATCCACTCTCACTCTCACTTTCTCTCTAGCCTGCCCAGATCCCTCTGGATAACATCCCTTCCCTCCAGTGTGCTGACTGCTCCGTGTAGCTTAGTGTTAGCAAACCTGCTCAGTTGCACCAGCTCAGTACCACTGTCCATGTCACCGACAAAGATGTTAAAAAGCACCCATCCCAACACCAGTCCTTGAAGGATGTCCCACTCTTTGAGCATGACTATCTAGCCAATTCTTTATCCACTGAGTGGTTCATCCATAAAATCATATTTCTCCAGTTTAGAAACACAGATCTTGTAGGATGAACTAAAATAGGGAAAGATTTGTGTATCCTTAGTTCTCTACTTGTCTTGATTTTGAGTGACTAGTTCAGATGCAGAAATCCAGAACAACTTCAAAATAAGATGTAAACACCTTCAGGGCTTAGGATTCCAGCCAGCAGCAGATTTCTTTGCAGGTCACAGTTATTTTTCAGTCTCAATCCTGCTGTCCCCAAAACAGTGAGTAGCCAAGGTTTCTAACATTATATGTCTGTTACAGAAGTTTGTTCTTCTGCTGTCATATCTCAGAAGAGGCATTGGAGAAGTCTCTTGCCTACTGCAGAATTTGTTGAGCCTCTCTTGTAGATCATTTTCAGAGCTACATGCTAAAACTGCAAGTCAAAATAGAGCCTATGAGCACCAGTATGATATCCTGCTATAACAGTCATCACCACCAAAACTCTCTTGGCTAAATGGAAGGAAGAAGTACCCACAAACAAATGGGACATTCAAGAGAATTTAGCACTAATCTCCAAAACTGCAGGATGTTCTGCTTCTTGATGTTCCCAAATTACATCTCCCCCGAAGCCCTTCAAAATTCATTTCTGGACAACCACCAGGGAACACCACAGGATGAATTGCCTGAGCAGCTCAACACCTACCTGAAGCCCGAACCTTCTTCAGATCCACAAACCAGGCACTCCTGAGACACTCAATCCAGCAAGTGCTTGAAAGAATATGCAAAAGGCAGTGGAGGCCACCATACTTTTCCAAAACAGCTCCACTTAACCAACAATGGATTTGCTCCCTCTCTTGCTGCCAGCTATGGAGACCTACCCTTCCCTTTCACCAGCTCTTGCATTAATTTGACCCCTTGAAAAGTGAATTTAGCTCACTAAACTGGCAGAAACCTAATCCAACAACAAAAAAAAAAAAAAATCAAGAAAAAGTGAATACTCTTCACCACTTTAGCTTCCAGAGCTTCCATTTGGAGCTAATGGATCAGACACATCCCAGGGATGACAGAAGGGAGACAAATGGAGTGTGTGTCCAGGAACAGGCCTGGCCCTTTCACCAGCAGCACGTTCGTGGGCTGAATTAGCTGCCTCATGACGCCTCACCCTCAGGAGAGGATAAAGCCTGATGGAGAGGCCAGATACTCTGAAGAGGACTGGGGGAAAGAGAGTGAGACCTTTCTAGTCCAGCCGCAGTGCTGGAAGGCCCAAGCTGCTAGAAAATCAGGGCTAGGTAAGTCTTCTCAGAGGAGAGTTGTGACACACTCTGGCTTGAAGTTTGGTCACCCCACAGCTCCAAATGGAAGGAGAGGCAGGAAAGGCAAGGGAGGTTGTCAAAGCCTATCCGTCCCTGGAGCAGGGGTACTGCTGGACTAGTCATGCCTTTGAAAGAGTAGTGCTGCAGTTGGCTGTGAGGACAAACAATGATGTGTCCTCCAATAAGAAAATTAAGGACTAATCACAACAAAGTTTACCACAGCAACTGAGGACATAAAGGCCCGAGCTGAAAGAAAAGCCTATCTAACACACCAAAACTGGACCACATTCAACATTTTCTGGTTAGTATATACAACTGAGAAACATCAGAGAGCAAGAAGTCTGGGTTGACAAAGCAAGTAAATAATTTGTCAAAGAGAAGAACCTGCCCCGTGTTATATCCATGTACGGATATAATTGACCACATTTCATCTTAGGAGAAAAGAAAAGTTGTGGCCAGCTTCAAAGGGAACTGAACAAAAGTATTCTAATGATTAATGAATTAGCATCGTTGAAGTAAACGAGCTATTCTGAATGCCTGCCCAAAGGCAGTCATGGGAAAGTTTCCAGAACTATTGTCATTTTTCCTGGAACTCATTGACTTTAAGGACTCCACAGCTGCAAGAATTGTGTGAGCATTTCAAGACTGTCATTTTCACCACCGATTTTCTGAAAAATTCTTCCTGAACTGATTTTTATTGGTTTCAGCTGGGGAATCCATTGCACCCAGCCAGGAAATGCCACATGCCTCCTAAGCTACTGCTCTATTCTTCTTGCACTGATGCTATCAGATACTCAAATTCACTGCAGGGAGAATGCTGGGGGCCAAATTTGCCCTCTGATGTATGCACACAGCTCCCATAGAGCTAATGCAGAATTTTTTCGTCTTTGATGCTTCTTATGAAGAAGCCTGGAAGTATTGCATTAGAACAGGGAGTTCACACTATTGGTGGTCCCCATTGTCATTAACACAGTGGCGTTCCAGTGAAAAACACAGAACAACTCTTTTGTTTGTTTGTTTTATAAGCAGATCTTCCAGGGTGGGATCTGGCTTGCTCAAATTCTGCCTAAGATTAAACCTCAGCCTCTAAAATCCACGTAAACCAAGAGTGATCCATTCTGCTTTCTTTTGAGAACTGTCTAACCTTTTAGGCACTCAAATAAATCAGGCACCTTCCTCCTCTGCCTGAAAACTCTGCAGGCAACTAATTCACAGCTCCATGCTCAGCAAGACCAACTGAGCACACTCCCAAAAGGAGTTATGGAGGGTATCTCACTCTTACTCCCAGCCTCAACAAGCCATCACTTCTGTTGTGCTGTGATGCTCATGGGACTCTTGCTGTGGCAAGCAGCACAGCAGAAAAGCATCCAGTTCTTTGCAGGGCTTGTTTTCTGCTACTACAGTGAGTTGGGTCAGCTCCTACACAGTCTCAGTCCCAAGGCCAGCCCTAGGTATGTGGCTGCACATGCAGACAGAAAGTGTGAATGAGACCACATTACAGCATTTTTGGCTCATGAAACTGGTTGCTTTATTGCCAGTTAGTGTTCAGAAGGCCCATTTCTGGGGAGAGAGGAGCTCTAAGTCATCTGCTTAGATGACTTGTAAGCAGGAAACTACCCCAGATCTACCTCTACCCTCAGCAAAATCTGCATAACTAAGTAATGCCAAGACTACAGCTACTGTAAATCACTGACTTTTGAAAAACCTACATCAGGCAAGTTTGTTCAGTTGCCTTGGCTTTTCCTTGATACAGTTTGGACTTTTTCTATGAAGTCTAAAAAATACAGACAAATTAGAGCAAATTGTTAAAGTGAATTAAATACATATAAACATAATTTCACATTGAAGGAAACATAAGTGAAGACATGTAACTTGGAGTCGAACTGAAATCCACGCCCACCAGCTGCAGCCAGTTCACCTCCTCCTTCCCACATGAGCACGCACCCCGGGTGTGCTGCTCTGTGGAACTGCTCTGGTCCTCTGTCCAGACTCCCAGCTTCAGCAGAGCTTTGATCACAGCTCTTTCCTGAATGCATTCTTGTGTGTTGGAGCAGCCATGTGAGGGGCCTTGATGCGACTGAGTGCTGAGAGCCACAACAGAAACTCATTTAGTTTGATGTGACAAAACTGCTCCTCAGACAAATGCTCTGTGGTGGTCCCATGGTAGGAACATGTGTAGAATGCCTTGCTGAAGTAATAATACTAAAGTAATTTCATGCCTCCACCCACTTCCAGGCCTTGAAAATTTGTCATCCTCAACTGGTATAAATGGATGCAGCTTCTCTGAATTCAGTGAAGCCTGAGAGTCTGGTCTTCATGGTCTTACAGTAAACTACCATAATGAGCTTTATTCTGAGTCCTATTTATAAATAAAAACTTGTTCTTTGTAAGTTCAACCTTTCTCAAGTCATTGAGCAAAAATGCTCAATTTTTTCTAGCTTCTGATTAGAGAATAGGTCTACAGACTACCTGTATTTATAAGTATCGAAGTACTTAAACTCCCATTTCAAAAAATTAAGGACTAAGTTCTGTAGGAGACATCCTATAAAAGAATTCTTTCCCAGGTCTACAATGATGTTTCAGATGAATTTTATATCCTAAGATTACAAAGAGGAAATATTAACACCTAAAGCAAGTAAATCAATGTGTGAACTTTTACAATACTTTCTGAAGCAGTTGTTTGCATACTTGTTTTCAAGTTCTTATGAGCTCATTTGTTAAGCAACTCCATCACTTACATAACTTCCATGAGTAACCATACAGACACGTGTCATTTTGGCAGTCTACTCAATCACTGACAGCATTTATCCAGCAATGTTTCAAGCACATAGAAGGTCTAGATTCCCAGGCCCACCAGTGGTACAAAAGAAAGAGGATACAACAGACTCCTCCTCCATCAAAAGAAAGCAGTCACTAATCCATCAGGAGTCTTGAGCAGAAGGAGTCACAAATGAGCTTAGACCAGATTTGGGTGCAACACAAAAAGTTCCAGAGAGCTAGATGTGACATATAGGCCGAAATTGCAAACAGCTTTGCCTCTCCACAAGGAGGGGTCAGTATCATCCCATATCTTGCTTACAAATCTGGTGTTCAAACAACCATCTGAAATTCTGAAATCAATGCAGAACATTGAAACTGTTAAGATGTTTAAGTCCGATGGGTGCATTCAGTAGGGCCAGTTCTGTATGTGAACTGAAATTCATTGAAACTGTGGTCTCTTCCAGTCCAACTCATTCTGTGATTATATGAAACACTGTTTAACAGCTATTTTATTTAATGAAGTACAATCACAACCAGGTTTTACAATTTCCTAAGGCCAACGGAAAAAGTTAGAGCATTAGATAATTTCATTGCCTGCTTAGAATGCAACATTTCACACTGGAGCAGGATGGAAATATCATAGATCACTGCCAGGCATGCAGATTTGTTCTTATAAGATCTCTCAGACTCAACATAATTTTAGAATACAGAAAAACTCTGCTTCAAACCACCCTGCAGTAAAAAAGTTCCAGTGACAAACTTCTACTCTCTTTAATTTTACATACCTTTTCAAGTCCCTCTCTACTCCACTGTCAAGTTCTGTTAGCATCACCACACTGAGAAAGAGACTGGAGACAAACCACAAGAAAATCTGTCTTGCTAAAATAAACCTGATTTTTCTTTTCATGTGAGATGACTAACTAGCATTTAAAAACTAGCATTTTGCTTTAGTTTAGTGAAGAGATTTGCCAGAACTGCAAAAATTTAAATAGAAACTTGTTTTTCAATTTTGTTTTCCAAATTTCTGTTTATACTTTCAAAGTCAAATGGATTTAGGCTTGTGTTTTGACCTCTTCTGCAGGTTTTTTCCTCAGTGACCCACCATTCTACTATCTTCCCTCAGAGTTTAATCTTCCTATTAACAAAGAACAATATATTTGCACACTGGCTTGCTAACATAATGAGCATAGTTTTAAACCAGAATTGCTGGACACTTGAACTTGAAGTTCTCAGGGAATGGTTAAATGAGGGCAGCCACAGGAGGGGCTTAAAATAATTAAAGGTAAATTTACACTAAAGTTATAGAGGCTTAAGGACAATGGTGGGCAAGGAAACATCTCTTTTCCATGAACCAGTTAAGGGGAAAAGACTGTTGAGACCAAGGTCTTATTGCAATATTTCATTAGCATCAGATGATATATAGAACTGGCATATTTAGAGAAAGTTACAGTTTGTTCAGTGGAAAGGAAAAATCTGACATACTAATCATGCATACACTTTCTCTGAAGTCCAAACAGAGAGAGACTTGCTGCTTTAAGATCTCTGGACAATATTAAAAGGGCTAAAAGACCATTGGGACTGTCTTGGATTAGAACACAGCATAATATCACACTGGGAAATTCACACAGCAAAGCTGTGACGGTTGCAACAAAAATGACCTCAAGTGTATAATTTGGTGTTTTGAATTTCCCAAACTTTAACTGAAAAAAAGGAGTATTACAAGGCCTGTTCAAGTTGGCCAAATATTCAAACACTTTTATAGTCAGTGAATGGAGATAAATATTTGACAAGAGCTATTAATCCTAGACAGATATTCTAAATGGAGTCAAACAGTCTTGGGAGTGCTCCTATCCACTGCCTGAAGAGACAGCCTGGACATCTGGTCTAGATATCCAATATCTAGATGTGTAGGATACATGAGCTGACTCCCTCCCAGCAAGTTCTTGAAATGTATCTGTCCTGGAGCAAAAAGGACAGTACTTGCCTGGACTCCACTCTAAGGAATAGGGAGAGATGGAGTGGAAAGTGGAAGTGGGTTTGTGACTGTGGATTTTTAGAAGAAAAAGTGGCAAAGAGCATAAAGGACAATGGAATTTAGGAAAACAGCTATCAAGAAGTGCCATTTTAAAAGATTAGAAAAAACAAAAAGAGTCCAGTTGTTTAAAAAAGCAGCAATGAGGGTATTGTCAAAAAGCAGTAATTCTTCTAATCCACGTCTCATTGTCAGATGGTGGCACAGCATTTCACAAAAGATGTCAGCCTCTTGTGAGGAGTCTGAAGAAGTTGTCTAGAAACACAAGAAAAATTAGGAATTGCTGAAGGAACTCAGAATATTTAAGTCTAGGGAAAAAAACCCAGACTGATTTACAAAATTTTGATAATACTCTAAAGATAGAATAGTGCAACATGAAGGAGATTAAATTAACCAGTGAGCATGAACATGTCTGATTTTGAATTGGTCAAAAATTCTCTGAACTTACAGCAAAAGAGGTTTAGGCTGACATTAGAGATTTCTTTCTCTAGTAAGACTAGTGATGTGGTCTTCCACTAGATGCAGTGGAAATTCAACAGTCCCAATCTATTAACAGAATTTTATGAACAACTTTCATCAGTGCCTGCAATAAATGTAGATAATTGCCTTGGAATAAGTGGTGGAGTAGATGAGCTCAGTCATTTCCTAAAGCAGACTCCAGTAAAGCTAATTTTAGCCTAGAGATGCTAATTCCTCTTGGCTCTCTCCACAATTAGTCAAGAACAGCTCCTACAGATGCAGATACAGAACAGAACTCTTCCTACTGGCTTAACATGAACAGACCCAATATTCCCCCAAAGACCATCCTGGTCCCCTCCCTCCTCTACTGCCACAAATAGTTTTGTGCTCCTTTCAATCCACTTACAGTCTTCTTTTCCTGATCTTTTCAAATACCAGACCTCAGCCTGTGAAACCCAAAAATATTCCCATTCCTTCTCACTCTCCTTGTTCCTTATTTCTCAGTATTGAAGAATCGTAATTAATTGAGAATTCTTACAAAACAGATCAGACTGACAGGGTCGTGTATGAGAAATGCCTCGGTCTGTGTTACATTCAAGTTTGTTTTCAGGAAGTGCAATTACAATATCACAAGTGTCCTTTGTCTCAAATTTTTTTAATCAACACTAACTAATCAGCAGATATTAGTGCTCTCTGGAATATTCTCTCAGGTTTGAAAAGTAGGCACAAATCAGCAATCATTCTTAAATACTTGCATGAGAAAAAAAGTGGCCTCTTTGCCTTCCAAAAAAACTTTGTAGTGCCTTTGAAAATAGCTATAGTTTAGTAGGGCAAATTGTCCCATAGTAAAAACAAAACAAAAATATAATCCCTGACAGACAGAGGACAAAAGCAACAACAGGCTCACAGTCACTCTCAGGTTTCTGCCAGGGATAGGGTTCAACTTCCACTGTACAGGTTATGTGCAGGTTCAGTGACCGCAGAACATGCACTTGAGCCACCCACTTTCCTCAGGATAAGCTGGTTGCAGAGTGCTCCACCCGGTCCTGTCCTGTGCAGATGCTTCAGTCTGCGCTGCATGGGCAGGACTGGCAAGTGACACTGATCATTCAGGGTGAGACCACAGGCACTGCCTCAATCTCAGAGGCACACAGGCAACCTCTGCACTGTGCTTCCTCTAGGAACAAGGGAAAAAATCCATTGTGGCCATCTGGTCATTTTATGAATTGCTTTTGCTTGCCAGGAAACACTTGGGGACCCCTGATTCAAACAACCCTCAGTTCAGAAATCAAGATTATATCTAAAGCCTCTGGAGATAAAGCATAGTACAAGGTAATCCAGACACCTGTAAGTTTCAAAATTATTAGAAGAGTAAATACTTACATCTCAAGTACTGCTCAGCCCTTAGCATTATGGTCTGCTAACCCCAATGTTATTCAGCTGTAGACCCTCTCTATCACTTGCTTGTGTTTTATAAGCTACCGTACTGGGAGTACCTGGGTAAGTGACAGCAGAGGATGTGGCCACAGCCCGGTATTGGCACAGACAGCATAGCCTCAGCACTGAACCCACCTAATTCACCCTTACATTCCCACTAGCCAGCTGCAGGATAAGAAGGGCTGTGGATAACTCCTGGGGGCTGTAACAATAGAACTGTAGAATCATTAGGATTGGAAAAGACCTCCATGATCATCAAGTCCAACCTGTGGCTGAACACCCCCTTGTCAACTAAACCACAGCACTAAATGCCACGTTCAGCTGTTTCTTGAGCACTTCCAGGGATGGTGAAGCACTTCCAGGTGATGGCTGTTCCTCCACCACTTCTCTGGGCAGCCAATGTATTGGGTGTGACAACACTGTCCACAAAGAAACTCATCCTGATGTCAAATCTAATGGTTTGGAAATAAACAAAAATGATATTTACACTGTCAAAAAGGTCCATAGGTCACAGGTTCTTCTCTGGGAGATATTAAGCAGTATGAAGCCAAAGCAGACCACTGGGCTGAAGTGTTGTTGGCAGGAGAGACTTGAGGCTTGGCAGAGGAACCCAGCTATTCAAGAACTTTGAAGGGAGTAGAGTGAATGAACAGCTACAAACTCATTCACACAAGAACATTGAATATGAATTAGATACCATGAAAATGTAAAAATCATATTATCTGTTGACAATTAGACAATCCTACTAGGTCATAAGGGGGGGAAAGCCTGAAAATGGCAGAGAGAACACATGCATTGCTCTCTGTGAAAACCAGAACGAGAGACACAAGTGATAGTTTGCTTAAAGTAACCAGACAATGGGCAGAGAGAAAGAACTTGCTAAGAGAGAAAAGCAGAGCATCACTTGGTGAGAAAGTACAGTCAATGACCATTTCTGCAAGTATCAGAACTAAGGCTCAAATGAGGAAGAGGTCAAGATGCAAGAGATTAATTCAATGGTCCCTTTAGCTGCACCCCCAGCTGGAAAAGGGAGACTGCTCAGCAAAAATGATCAATCAGTAAATAGGTACAAAACTTACTAAGAAAAGTAAACAAACCAGGAAATATCATCCAATAGGCACATTTGGTTTATTTTTCAGCTCATAGAATTTAACTCATTTAAACAAGTTTATGATAAGTATTAAGACCCATGCTGCCTAAGAAAAGCAACAATGTATTAACATAAGCCATGCCAACTGAATACTGAATGCACCATAGGAATGCTATTGAATAAGAATGAATAAGAAATACTGAATGCCTGGAGATTATTATCTTGATGATGCCTCTATTATTCATGTCATAACCAGAGCTCAGCACTCCTACAGAGTAGCCCTGCATAGCTTCCAGCAAACTCCTGTTTTTTTCTCTTCCTAATGGTGAAGTTTTGTCTTGAGGTTTTAAAAAGGTTTATTAGTAAAGGACAGAAGATAGGTCTTGCTGTGGTGCATGATAAGTCATTGACTCTTCTGAAAAATATTCATTATATTTATGATTTTAAAACAAAAATTCCTTGAAGCATTTTCAGGCTTTGCTTTACAGTTTTCCACACATAAATTTTGGATACAAATAGCAGAAGATTCAAACACTCTGCTTGCATTTCCAGTAGTCCATAGACATCAAACTGGCAGCTGTGTAGCACTAGCAACACCACCTGTAATTTAAGATGTATACATAAATAGTCAGGGGTGTAAAAATAGACTGTCATCTTTCCTGAATATGAATGCTAAAGAGCAAAGTGTTGCAGTTCCTTTTCTCAGGTGATTCAGATTTATAATGAACAAATTCCTTATGATTCCTCAGCAAGTATGCAGACAACTGAATGTTAGCCAAAGATCCAGCACAAAGGTAGGTTGAAACACAGGAAGAGAAGTGTAATAGTAGCAATATATAATTTATTCCAGTATCCCAGTTACACTTGTATCTGCTTTCATCTCCACCCAGATATTTTCCTGCACCCTATAAAGAAATGTCAAGCACATTCCTAATCTGGTGTTGAGTGTAATCCGACATTTGGAAAAGTTTGGTAACTAGAAGGTGAGGTCACATACACCCCTGAGAAAATCTGGATACTTCAAAGGATGAAGTTACCAAGCAAGCAGAAATTATTTTTGCAACTTGCACCACAATACTAAGATTACATCTTTCTCTGTTGTTACTGGATGGAAAATAATCCTTATTCAAACACTATTCATCAAAGACAGCCAGAGGTTCTAGGCAGATAGCAGGGCCCTTTAACTTAAAAAAAAAAAGCATAAAAAATTATATTTAAAATACTGGCTACATTTCTAAAAGAGGAGGAGGAAAGGTTCTCCATAAAATACTCCAAATAATGAGCAACACAGGGAGTGAGAATGGCTGTGTATGATGGTAGAGTAGCCCAGCTTTCAGTGGGATCACAAAAGTTCCAGTAGATGTCCTGGTTGCCCCTGCCCCCAACTGTGCCAGAGAAGAAATAGTGCTGTGGTCCTCACCTCTGACCCACCAGGCTCCAGCAGTCCTTTCCCTGTATGCAGACTCCTGTAGCCCCCTGACATGGTGGCTTCTTGTACCTCAGTTTTCAGTCTGCCCAGGACATTTCACATGCACCTCATGCTCTTCCTCACCATTGCCTCACAGCACCATGGGCATTCCACAGCCCCTTTCCCATCAGAAGTCAGCTCTACAGACTCCCTCAGCCTTTCTTACCTTTCCCTGTCTACCAGCCTTTGTGAAAGATCCCTATCCCTCTTGATGAGAGTAAATCATTAAGTCATCACCATTTCTAGCCTTTTACTCGAGATAAGATCACCTCCCCCTGCTGTTCCACAGCTTCATTTCCATTCCTGTCTTCCCTGCTCACAATTTCTTTTGTACAGCAGACAGCTTCAAACTGCATTTTTACCATCTGGAAGACAAGACAGCATGCTTTGAAGAGTTCCCCTCCACCATATTTAATCCAAATCCTTTAGCCTTGTGGGGATGAGTTGGTTTTGTCAGTAATTTGAGTAATAAGAGCACAAACACAATTGCTAACTGAGCCAAGCTGTTTCTGAGCTTTCCTCAGTAAAATTCCCGTCCTAAATCACAGCTCCCTGTCTTTTAAGAAATAATTGCTCTCCCAACTCCATCTGTCTTACAACCAGAATGGAGTCAGTGTCTTTTACATGACTCCAAATAAGCAAGAGAGATGCATGAACCAGAAATTTAGCTAACAAGAGGGATTGATAAGATCAGCAGTGCCAGCTTGCTATAGAAGTTTTAATAAATGAGAACAGTCCAATTAATCATGGCCTTTTAAATATTTCCTTCAGTTCTATTTAGTAGATGAGAAATTTCTACTAAAATTATTTCCTTCAGTTCTATTTAGTAGATGAGAATTTCAAGAAAGATATTCCTAGTTTCTGGTTTGATATTGGACCCCCTAGCTAATATTTTTCTTTAAATTCTGTGCTCTATTTGCCTTCATTCCTGAGGACCTTTTTTTCTTTTTCTCAAAGCCCATGAAAGCTCTTGTTAAGCGTTCATCAGAACACACACATCAGCTCTTGTGTGCTGCCTTCTAGCAGAATGTTCTTAATTGAAAGGAAAACCCGGCCTCCTGCTAGGTTTGGGTGGGCTGCAATTAGTTCCATACTAGTTAGTTTTTCCAGAAAGCCATATAACTCTTCTACACAGGCATTCCCACTCCAGACCAGCTGCAAACAATATGCTGAGTCAGAAAAAAAAAAAAAAAAATAAAAAGGCAGCAGAAGGAATTTTTCATTGAACTAAGAATCCATTCGGTCCTCAAATCTTATAAAATATGTCTTGTACTCCATCCATCCTGGAAGATACTCTAATCATGACAGTCCTTGGCACTTGCATGGGACCTGTGTGCCTGCAGTGATACTGCAATTTCCCTCACTGCATGGAAGCTTTGGACTCCATCAGCCAGGGACATCACCTTGCAAGCTAATGGTGTGGGCCTGTATGGGGAGCAAGATACAAATGTCCCCTTATGCCTGAACCACACTGCTTCAGTGTAAAAAAAAAAAAAAAACCCAAAAAAAACCCCCAAAAAAAACCCCAAAAAAAACCAAAAAAGCCAAAACATCTTCCTTACTTGCAAGGAAATCAAAATCCACTGCCCTACTAGTAAGTTACAGCAATGGAAGCCAGGATAAAAGTGTGTCGAAGATCTAAATTTTGGCAAATTCAGATGCAAATGAAAGTTGGAGGAAACCTTTTTCAGGGTACTTCTGGTTTATTGGAAGCCAACAAAGCATGAAATGGTCTTAGCAGTTTGTTATTTTTTGATGTAATGTGAGGATCCAGAATCTCTTGACAAGTAAAGTAGGAGCTCGAGTTTCAGTTCGCTGATTGGTGGTTTTCTGGATGCATCCAAGAAATGTATTCAAACAGCATGTGCAGCAGAAACCATTGTAGTCGTGAATGTTCAATGGCAAACATCTGAAAGTGGACATCAGATAATGAAAACAACAGCTAAGTAAATTATCATTTTCATTTCCAAAGACAACTGTTAGAATTGGGATATGTTTTATCTTTTTACATGCACCAAGGTGCGTGCTAGGATTTTTCTATGTTCTAACAGAAAACCATGCAGGTGCATTTGAGCCTTTACTAGACCTAAGAAACACTTATGTTGAAACCCATTAATTTTGTGGGGTTTCACAGCCACGACTTGGATCAGGACAGTTGGTCATTTAACACAACTACTGCATAAAAATTCAAAATAGTCAGCCCATATTTAGCATATTCTTTCACAAGCTCCTCTTGGTAGTAGTAAAAGACACCAGGTAAATTTTGCATTGTTAACTATAAGTAAAAGGAATGTGTCACATTTTATTTCACATGGGAAGTGAAAAAAGGAATTTTTATTTGAACTTTTTCCTTTAAAGTTGCAGGTTTTTATCATGGGAAATTTTTGAGAATTTTAAAGGAGTGTTTTAGTTTCACTTTGATTCAAAATATCAAGGGTTTTGCCAAAAAGCCCCAATAGTATAAATTAAAATTATTCAGAAATACTTATTTATGAAACATGATTTACTATGAAAAAAAAACTTTTGGAAGTATTTGCTGTGGGAAATTGAAAATTTCCAGTGGAAATTAAGTAAAACCATAAAAAATAGGCATTAACAAAGTATTTTTGGTAAGAAAATCTTCTACACTAAATACTGGCTAAGAGTAATTAGAATTTATCTAAAAGCCTGAGAGAGCTACAATGGATTTTTGGAATCTTTTAAATATCCCATCTAATGAAGTAATAAAGTTGCACAGTGAGAGTGTGAAAAGATTATAGTGAAAGGTTTGTATCCCAGCAGCACCTGAATATAAACAACATGTTTGTTTAACTGACAACAGCTTTTTTCCATACATGATTTTAAATTTGCAAAAAACTATAAATAGATAGCACTTTCACTGAAAGCATTAAATTAACCAACTGGGTACTTGACTTTGTAATGTGGAGCAATGTGGAGTGATAATGAACACCATGTGTGTGTGATAATGGGGGTTGTAGAAAAGAGATCTGGCCAGCTGAGTGAAAAGGAAATGCTAAAAAGGAAAAAAATCTGAAGTCCAAGCCAAAACAAGTGACCTAGTGGAGCAAGTAAAGGTTTGTACTTGGGGCAGGCTAGAGGCCTGAGAGAGATCAGCAATTCAGCAGGGTATTTTTAAGCATATGCTCAAGGCCCTCCTTATTCGGCAGGAAACTTAAGCATATGCTCAGAGGTTAAGCATCAGCTAAAGTCTCATTGATGTCAATGGGTCTTAAACACATGCCTAGAGATACATATGTGCTGAAGTGCTTTTACAAATAAGAATGGACTGGGGATCAGGGCCTCAGTCCCCTGGTATTCCATAGCAGGCTAACCCTGCAACCTCCTGGCTTTCCAAATTCTTCGGAGTAGATCTCATTTATTATACACACAGGACCAGACTTAAGCGCTAAGAACTTGCATTACTGTACATAACTGCCATTGGCCCTTTGGTACCAAAATAAATCGGAAAGTACAGATACATTTATAAAACTTCAGTAATTTCTACTGCAATGTGTCCAAAGAATTCTCTTAATGATAACATGAAAGCATAAAATAAGCAGAAAGGCAACTTTTGAGCAGGTCATTTAGTCTTTCCAATACTGATGTAAGAAGACTTCCACAATCATGTATTTAAAGATAAAATTGAATCTTAACTGGAAACTGACATTGAGTAATTTATTTTAAAAGAGCACATGGTGCTCTTAATTTTAGTGCAACCAATGGATCTGTATTTCCTTTTGACCTTCTGTGCCTGATTAGTCACAGATAAGTCCACTTATCAACCACAGAGCTGACTGGACATCACCGCAACAATAGTCGCTTTGGCAATTCAACTTCATGTAGACAAACTGCAAAGCATTAATCTGCCATGATACAAATATAGAAATCAACAACAATTATTCTCTGAATCTCAGATGGCAGGTTAACATTATGAAAAAAAATTTCAACATTTTTAGGTAAGTTATGTCATACTCAAGTATGGCTTGTCCTTCTTTAAAACTGCATGAAAATATACCATAAAGTGGCATGGGGAATTCTATCGTCGGGTTACTAGAGATATTAAATATTTTTTCTATGAAGTTAGCACAGAATTTGAAATTATCAGTGGAAATCCTTCCTGTGCATTTCAGTGAACCTGAACAACCACTTCGCCTTTGCATTTTGTAACTCTCCAAGGACAAATATGTGGCAGAGGAAATGGTAATAAAGATGCACTGTGGGCCCGTTGAGAACTACTTTCAATGGATTCTGTAAATGATGGCCCATTTTAAAACACCCTTAACACAACAGGAGCAAACTGGGGTGCATTTGAGTATCAGGACACTCCAGAGTATTGCTGTGTGCAAGCACTGCATTGCTTTTCTCTAGTGATGCCATAGAAATGATTATAGCAAAAAGCTGACTAAAATAAACAAACAAAGATAACTTCAATAAAATTTATGAAGAAAATCTATTATTTACATGTGTGTTTTCCTTCTGTCAGAGGACTCATGTCTTTAACTGGAGAGCATTATGATTTGGCATTTCCTGCAAATGCACTGAGGAAAAGCCACAGCAATATAGTATTCCTTCCATAGATGTTAATGTTTAAAGACTCACAGAAGTGGCTAATGTTCAGTTTCTGGTTAACATTTGATTACTTTCTTGCTTTGTTTTTCCAGATGAAGACAACCTGGTGAAAGTGTCCCACATTCCTCTTTGCACCTCTGCTATGACAAAACTTAGCTGTTGTAGGCAAATTCAGGTTCTAAAAGCATATATCTTAGTCCAATTTTTTTCAAGTTTCTGCCTCTTTATTAACTAGGGAAGAGCACCTCTTCTTTCTTGCCCAAGAAAGCTGCTGGTTATCATTCCCATCCCTCCAGTCAGTCGAGTAACACATGATGCTAGCCTAGTATAAATAGGAAACAGGTTCCTATGGAATCTGAAATACTGTTTGTACATCCTACCACTGACCACAGCGGAACAATGGTGTGCCAATGACAGAGAAAAAAAAATAACTCTATTTGCTTGCTCTTTCTGTGCCTCTGTCTGAAATATACCTAACTCCAAAGCTATTATTTATAGTTATGAGGTGACAACTGAGAGCTAGCAGTCTGCTGAGTGAAAAAATGTTTGCATTTATCCTTTCTAGAGATACCCTATATATGCACACACATGCATGTGGAGCAGCTATTCATACATACTGGATAGGGAGAAATACCTAATCAACTACAGTGCTTATTCAGTGCTATGAAAGAAAAGTAAAGAAATTCTTTATTTTGTGTGAATTAAATGGCAGAACTTAATTTTTTATGATTATTTTAAATGAAGATAATTTTAATCAAAGCCTACAGCTACACTGGCATTGTTTAAAACACTGAGAAGCAGTGTTGTAAGTTTTTTGTGAACACTTCTGGGTATCAATTTTATTTAAAAAAACACCTCTTTGGAGTTGCGATATGTTGTAACTTTCAAATACATTTTTTTTTAGCCAATCTTGGGCAAAAAGTTTGGACAGGATAGACATTAGGAGGAATTGCTTCACAGAAAGGATTGTCAAGCATTGCAAAAGGCTGCCCAGGGAGGTAGTGGAGTCCCCATCCCTGGAAGTTTCTAAGAAAAGACTGGACGTGGCACTTAGTTCCATGCTCTAGTTGACATGGAGGTGTTTGGCCAAATATTGGACTCAGTGATCTCAGAGGTCATTTCCAACCTAATTGATTCTGTGATTTTGTGAAAAAAAAAAAAAATTACATTGTTCACACAATCACCAAAATGCTGACATTGAAGGGGTCTTCTGGAAGTCATTTAGTTCAGTTGCCTGTCTGCAGGACTATTACCAGCACCAGACCAAGCCACTCATAATTTTCCTTAATCAAGTCCCCACAACCTTTAGGGATAGGTACCCTGCTCCAATTATCCAAAGAAAAAACATTATTCCTAGCCTCCATTCTAACTTCCACAGTCACAATTTGATGTTGTGACCCCTTTTTGGTCACTTGAAGCTATGAAAAAGGGTTCCACTTCATCATCTCCACAGCTTGCCTTCAAGCAGCTCCAGGCTGCCTATAGCTGCTACCTCATCAGGCTCTACATCAGCACCCTTCACCTCTCTGTAAAAGAAATGTCCTCCAGGCTTCTGGCCACCTTGATAAGCCCTCCACTTGTCACTCTCCATCATCTCTACACTCCCAATGTTTCAGCCAACCTCACACATCACTTCTGTATTTAGGACAAATAGGATAAGCTCAGCTTCATCAGGGTTGCTTGGAAGGTTGTCACTGAACAAGCCCTTTATTCTGCTTGGGATTTATGGTACAGCCTTTGACAGGCCCAGCTGTGGCAGTCTAAGACATCAGTGCCCCAGGCTGTGCCTTTTCCCAGTTCCAGAGGTAACCACTCCTAGCTCAGAGATGGCAGAAAATGTAGTTCCCCAACAGCCCTCTTCTATTTACTCTGCTGTGGGGACAGCACAGGATGGCAGATCATGACGCCTGTAATGGCTGCTATCACCGCACCTAACTCCCATGGAGGTCATTTCCAGGTGGACTTTACCTCTGAATTTCAAACAATGTCTTTATTCCTGGATATGTTTTCTCCATGAATGGGTCATTTCACGGAAATATAAAAACAGTTCAGTGATCAGATGCAGTCTTATGACCGCTGCCCTCGATTTAAGAGGAGCAGAAATCCCCTGCACAACTCTTTCCAGCAGAAAAGCATTTAATAAATCTTGTGAAAGTGTGAGATAAATATGGGGAAAAGGAGACACTGATAAGATAAATACTTTCAAAATAGACAGCAACAACAGACAGTTTAAAGTAATTTTCTAGCCAAGTAATTACAAGAGTTCTCTGTCATAATTTCCCATGGAGGAAAAAGTCAGAAACAAATAGGTAGTAATCTGCAAGTCTGAACCACAGAAAATATGTTGTACTGTCCTTCTAAGAGAGGATTAGAACTTATGTTAAAATAGGAGGTCTGTGTTTTTCTAATCACACAGAACTTACAGTCTACATCAGTTCTTGGCCCCTGACTGCATGGATTATGGTGGATACTACTCCTCTCATGGGCAGTGTGACTGACCTTGGCCTCTTCTTCAGCAGATCAGCTGTGTACTTCCCTGCTTAAGATGGGAGAAACAACTACTGAACAGAAGAACTACATTCTAATAGCTGTGATTCCCCCCAAATCTCCGTTTTCAGCATGTCAGGATGTTCTGTCCATATTTCCTACTGAGCAAAGCTAACTCCACTTCTTATTCCTTTAGGTATCTCCCTGCTCAGTTTATGGTCTCTGGGCTACTTTCCAGAAGCCATCAAAGCTGCCTGGCTCTCCCCACGGGCTAGGAAGAGGGGATGAGGTGGGATTTAGGTTATCTGACCATGGCCTGAAGCAGAGAGTCCAAGTATCCCATCAGCAGGTGAGAATTGCTTGGCTCTCCTCACCTTAGCCATCATGGATGCTTGATCCAGGCTAAATCCCACCCAGCCCAGGGGCTATCCATTCCTACCTGCTTCCAGTCAACCTTTGAGAGCTCAGTGTATAGACACACACGCTCCTCAGGCAGTTCCCTGTGAGTGTGCCAGGCCATTAAAAATGTTTCTTTTTCCCAGCTTGAAAATATTTGACCGGTTGAAGAGAAATATACTTTTGGCATGTACTCCCAACCCACACTTTGTTTTCATATTCTTTGCTATCAGTAAAGACATTTTAATATGCCACAAAAAAAGCTCTGGATGAATTTGCTCAGTTAAAAGTATTTCTGAATCCACACCATAAACAGAAACAGAGCTGACTCAACAGCAACGCTTCCTAAAAGCCCAAAACTCAACAGCAAGTTACATACAGGAAACAAGACAGTTTAAGTCATAAAAAGCAAACTCTAATCTCATATTGGGTATTTCTGTCATCTATATGAGACACAGTAATAAGTAATCAGACCTCTGTCATTTTATTTTCCCAATGTCTTAGGATGCAAATTAGTTCTAGAGAAGTAATGAGCCCATTATAACAATATGAAGGAGACATCTTTCCCTTTTGCACTCCAGGAAACTTGAAAACCCCCTCTGAAGATGCCGACATACACTTGCTCTCCAGCCATCAATTGACACAGAACAGTTGTGGCAAAGGCCAGAAAATTCTCTCCAGAACTCTCCCAGAGACACACTGATGGGATGGGATTTTGAGTCAAGCTACATGTCAGTTCAATTTGTACCATCACAGCAGCATGGAGCAATTTCAACACTGAAACCAGTGGATCAGCCACATGAGCAATGCCTGCTGTTCCCTCTGTCATATCCTTCTATGAAATCTGGACACGGGTACAAAGGAGACCCTGTATAAACAATTGCATGAACCTGCATATTCTCAATGAATAAACCTTCTAATACCCTGTGGGGCTGAGGCTGGAGGTAAAAAAACAAGGTTTGACAGGTTCCTCCCCCCCTTTTTTGCCTATCTTAGGGTTAGAGGTGTCATTGAGTAACCCCTTTCTCTATGAAAAAGGAAAAAGAAAAGTTCTGGTAGTTGATTTATTGTTTTTGTGAACATTTTGTTCTAAACTCCTGAAATTTTTTCAAGAACCAGAAACTGTTTTTAAGTTTTTGCTTTGCAAGGAGAAAAAAGTGCTTCCCTTCAAAGAAAGGACAGAAGTGCATTTAAAAAAAATAAATAAATGCATGTTTTAGGAATGTTTCTCACAGGAAAAAAAAAAAAAAAGACACTCATACAAAAGGACATATAAGGCAAAATTCATCGGGGAATAAGATCATAATAAAGAAAATATTAAAACTTACCAAGCTTTTATGCTAATCACACAGCTAACCTGTCTGACTCCTCCACATACAACTGGACAAGCTGCTCCTAAGTCAATGTCAGTAAGAACAGACCACATTACAGCAGATTTGGTATCTTAACCCAGACTAACGCTCTTACATGGACACTGCTACACTAACACTCTTACAAGGACATTGCTAAAGGAACACAAGCCCTATTGTTAATTATTCCTTTTAGCAAACTTCCCTCACAGCCTGAGCTAAGTACCATATTAAATTGTGAAGAAATCACTAGAACTACTATGCTGCAAGTGACTTTTAAATCAAGTGCATCAGTTATACGATATTTAGCACTGCGCTGTAAAGGGTGGTAAATGGAGGTGTCATAAATATCTGACTTTATCATCTGTTGACTCATAATCCAGATGCCAATGGGATATAAATCATGTAAAGCATGTTTCCAGATTAGGAAAGTCTGGCTGTTCACTATTGTTCTAGCAAACCACATTATTTCTTTGTAGGATCAGGAGTGCCCTCTGATGGATAGCAGCTATTACTGGGAAGTAAGAGTAGACTGGAAACTGACACATCCTAAATTGTGAATGCAATACAAGATATTCTCACGTCCTGCAATATGCATTTACAGTTTTCTGTATGCTTAACTACTATAATAACCAACTTTTTTTTTTTCTTGGAAAGAACTTTTTACATATTTTTCTTTCCATTTCCATCATTTGTACTAGTATTATGAAATGTAATCAGGGCACTGTGTATGCATACATCAAGGTGTAAAATAAAAAATCTGAAAGCAATTTAAGACATAAAATACAAAATTTGTGTAACAAGCTTTGAGAAAGGTCTTGAAAGGCTCTGACAGATTCAGACACATGAAAATTCAAATATTCAGCTGAATATAAAAAAATATATCTGGGAAACAGGTAAACTCTCCTAAGTGCTTATGTGCATATAAGAGACCAAGAGCTAGTATGTATTTTTCTAGATCTATAAACTCTATAACATAATAAAACATGTTCGCTCTCTCTGCAAATTTTGCCTCATTTACATCCTTAGACAATCACAAAAGAGCTGTGAGAAAACAGAAAATATTTTTTTCTTCCCTATCTGTTACTTTACCTGTGTGTCAGGTACTGAGCATCTTCAGGCTGCTTATAATTTTAAATTTTATCACCTCTGATATCAACTGTCCTTTCCAAACTGATTTGGAAGCTGGAAAAGAGTCACAGACTTGGAGTTTTTCGTAAAGATTATTGTGCCCAATACCTGGTAACCCCTCTCCCTTCCACTGGAATAGCAGGACTGGAGCTAACGCCTTTGGTGAAACAAAATCCCCTAAAACTGGTCTCAAGCACACACTTTCCCTATTATACACCAAAAAAATATACATGCAAATTTGAAATATCCAAGCTCTTACAATACTCATGAACAGCACCTTAGGGTTAACAGCAATTAATACTAATACTGACCACTCAAAGACCCTTAAAAAAGGCAAAATACTAAGAATTGCACATTATTTAATAAGTTACAAATGCAGACACCCACAAGTTTCAGAGCAAAACCTGTCTCCTTAGACGTGCAAAGGATGATGGGTGGCATCAATGAATGCGGCTGAGGAACAGGGAGCTGTGTGCATTTTCCCCATGTCTCCATCGCTGCTGCTGATGCACAAGGGCAGCAGCCGTTTTGCCTTGGTCTGCTGTGCCCTGTTGGCAGAGACCCACACTCTGCTCTCTCACTGCTACTTTATTTTATTGTTATTTTTAAGATCTAAACCAAATGCCATTTTTAGATTTTTCCCTCTCGTGAGCAAAGCAAGAGGAGATAACAGCTTCGAATGAAAGAGACCAGCAGAAAGTTTTTCTGTGACAGATTTTACTCGAGTTTTGCACATACCATAGAACCCTAAATATTCTGAAATAGTCAATACTTAGATACTATGATTGTAGCGTCCCTTTTCCACATGGAATTGCAGCCAGCCGAGGCTCAGACTGGGATTATCCAGTCGATGCGCTGGATGGAGCATGAGGCATCTCCTCAGCACATACTCGAGGGGAGGAGAGCCCTGGCGCTCCGGCGGGCAGCCCACAGCCCGGCCAGCCCGGCGCACCGCCTCTCTGCCGGGAGCGCCCCCGGGCCCGAGGGCTCTCTCTCGCCGGCAAAGGACGCTCCTACCGCTCCTTCTGCCTCAGCCTGCGGAAGGACTGCTCTGACCTTGTCCCTGAGAGGTTTCCACGCCTCGGAGGAGATGCTCCGGGCCGAGCGCGGGAGGAGGCAGGCCATGCTCGGGCCATGCGGGACGCGAGGCGGGCGAGGGGCTGTGCCCCGGCCCCTCAAGGAAGGCGCTGCAATTCCCCTGCCAGCGACAGGGAAGGGGAAACCTGCTGCCGTGTCCCCCGGCTGCCCGCGGCCCCCAGTTAACCAGTCCCCGGGTTCAGAGCAGGATTTTCATTTTCATGCTATAACCTTTCCCGCACATTACCACTGCCCACCCCCACCACGCTTTTGAAGGCACTGAGGTGCCATGCCAAGCCTCGGGGCCGTGCTGCACCCTTGGCACCTCACGGAGCTTGATCCAAGTTCATCTGAGTCCAGATCCAGCCTTCTTGCCTAAATACCCCTCCACGTTAATTTTGTATTTTCTTGCATTTTCCCATGTGGGGTTGCAGAAGGCTGGGGAGCAGAATTCTTATGAGGAGTGGTTGAGGGAACTGGGGATGTTTAGCCTGGAGAAAAGGAAGCTCAGAGCTGACCTTATCACTTTCTACAGCTCCCTAAAAGAAGGGTATAGCCAGACAGGGTTCAGCCTCTTCTCCCAGGCAAACAGCTGCAGGACAAGAGGATATAGTCTTAAACTGCACCAGGGGAGGTTTAGGTTGGACATTAGGAGGATTTATTCACAGAATAGGTGATTAGACATTGGAATGGACTGCCCAGGGAGGTGGTGAAGGAAAGACCAGATGTGGCACTTAGTGCCACAGTGTAGTTGACAATGTGGTGTTCAGTCATAGGTTGGACTTGATGATCTCAAAGGTCTTTTCCAACGTAATTGATTCTGTGATTCTGTTGCTGTCACCCACAGGCCTGCTGTGATCTGTGAATTTGGTGGGTAACTTGCATATACACACCCCAGACATTTTAGCTGTGCAGGAAAGATTTGTAGCAGAAAACTAAGTCTTGCTCTCAAACTAGCCAAAGGGCACCACTTTAGATATTTTCATGAAAAAAATCCAAATAGAAAATAAAGTAGATCCATTAAAAAAATAGAAAAGTAGTTTTATTTTGATCTTAACACTTTTCTACCAAATTAATAAGAAATTAGCTAAAATTCAAAATTATGTGCCCTCCTAAATTAAAAAAAAAATTCAGTTTCAAAGGTGAAATGGGTTATGCTCTTAGCATCTCTTCAAAACAATTTTCCATTAAGATTAATGGGAACTGACCCTTTTAGCTCGACATTTTGTTCCAAATGTAAGAATTGTCCAGTGGGATAATAGTCATCATAATAACACCATTACAATATCACCAACACTATTTATTAGCATCACAAATACTGTGAGATCCCAGTTCTCTTCTGAAATCCTGGTTTTTAGATGTAGCAGTGTGCAATACCTGCTGTTAGTGTTTGGCTACGGCATCTACAAAATAAAATCTGTTTTCAAAATAAGTGGTAAAAAAAATTGGGCTAAGGGAAAATACTTGTAGTTTTCTATGAGGAACTAAGCTGTATGAGAACAGCTCAGAAACAGCAACTGGCTTACGAGTGAGCAAAATAACATGGTGAAGGAAGATGCCTACTGGGTCCTTCCTGTGTTCAGGGCCCTTGGTGAAGTGCTTATGTTATGAACAGTGTCAGAGAAAGTACCTGAGGTGGAGCAGGGTAAAAGAGCTTCAGGTTTTTGAGGCTGTCCTTCAGTGAAAACGATATAGTTTGAAATTGTCCTGGATTTCTGTGGAATAAAATACTGCCTTTTGTTGCTGCATAGCACTGGAGAAGAAAAATTACTGCATTTGTACTTTTAAGTGATCAGGCTATTATCAGTTAAGTAGTATGACACCATTCCTCTCTGAACACATGGTTTAAATTTATTCTCCAAAGTTTGACTGGACTTACTCTTTATAGGTGAGGCCTTTCAGATCCTGCATACCTGTATCTGCCATAAATTAGGAGTCAGAAGTGCAGTGTTGTATTTTTCATTTTACTTGTCTTTCCCCTGATCTGAAATCTTCTTTTGATTTGCTGACAATTCAGGGCAATACTTGATTTAAACGCAAGATATATGAAAAAGGCAAAATGAAAAGCAGTCCAGAAACAGAACTCTTGGGACCAAAAGGCAGTGAATTCCCTAGTGACTGGAATGGATGGACTTTAATTTGTCAATAATTCATCAGTGTTATGGAGAAGTATCAATAATAAAATGATATGAAAATACCAGTCTTGTTGCTTTATGGACAAATCGACCTAGCCAGTCCAACACCTTGAATGAGGGGAGACTGACATGCAAACCATGGTCTATACATCTTTACCCTTCAGGCATGCTGAGGTGATGGCAAGATCAAAGAGGCTTTTGAAATGCCAAGTTCTGAGAAAGGAAATTGGGAAATATAACTCCAGAGTTAGCTGGAGGGGGCAGGGATGAGGGTCATGTTAGAAGGTGTTAACCACTGTAGAGAGAAGAGAGACTCTTATCCCAGATGGTGCAGACATTTCATTGTTGAAATACAACTGTGACCAGCGCATGTTATAAGGTAATGAAATCTGTCACAACTGGAACATCAACAGTGGTCACAGGCTATAAAGGAACGGTGTTTGTGGGAGCAGTAGGGGCAAGAAATGTCGGACACTGGAGGCTGTGTCTCTGAGACACTGTAGTCAAGAGGATCAGAAAGGAGAGGAAGGAAGAGATTGTCTTGCTGACAGCTGCCTGAGGATAAGAGCAGAGGACAAGTAAGATATTGCTTCCTTTGTAATGAATCCAAGATGTACCTCCATAGCCTGACATTTACTGAGTAAACTGAGTTAGTTGCTCACTCAGACAAGTCCTTTCAGTCCATTCTGGTTTTCCTATACATTCTTAGTACATTCTGTTTTAATTAGACCAGTTGAGTTCTTGATTGTTTGCAAATTTCATGCAGACCTTTCCTTAGCGGTGCTTCTAAAGAAGAGGAACTACAGAAAGATGCCTGGAGCCTATCATAGTTGGGATGTTTGGTCAAAGGGGCTTGGACTGTGGAGAATTCTCACAGGAGATGGCACTTGCAGAACTGGCCAGAACTTTGAGGACTGGCAAACACAAAAAAAAACCACCTGAATGGTCAGATGTCGTTTTATCTTCCTCTGATTTTCTTATGGCTTAGAATTTGAGAATAATGGAAGTCAAATCAGAAAGAGGGCTGTCAGTCAGCTTTCATGAAAATCGATGCTGCAAAGTAGTAATGTATTGGAAAGCGCAAACTAATTGCAGGAAAATAGGGGAGAGCAGGCTAAAAAGAGCAAGTAGTAGAACTAGACACTTCCAGCAGAGTGCAGCATCACCCTGGATGAGCTATGCATGAGCATGAAGGCTGAGAACTGCTTGCCTACCAATAAAAGATAAAATAGTAGGTGTCTGTAGCAAATAAATCTCTCAGAAAAATAATTGCACCTTTCAATTTTTTACTTTTGAGTAATACTTAGATACTCTTAAGTGATTGACTGTGTATGATAAATGTGTTGGGGATGGAAAGTAGGAGAAAGAGTCTGGGACTGGAATTGGAAGTGGCAGCCAGGAAGATCCAGGCCAGACACATGGGGAGGAGTGGAGAGTCAGCCAAAGAAATAATGAGTTGATTGGTAGCTTGGTGATAGAGCAGGACATTGAAAATGAATGAACTCACGGAACTGACAGAGCAGAGAATGAAATGAGAAGAAGTATAGGCAAAGAGAACAGGATTAGTACCTGGAGCCAGAGACAGGAAACAGAAAAACATACTGGAAGAGATGAGACAGGTGGGATCAAAGAGAGAATGAATAAGCAGAAAGGATACTATGTTAACCAGTAAAGCCCATCTCTCTACAGAGGTCTTGGGAATGCATATGTGGAGCTATTCTGCTTCCTGCAAGTCTCTGTGAAGCCCCATGTCTGGCATAATAGAATATTGTCCTATCAAGGATGAAAACATGCTGTTGCTGTCCCTCCTTTTGAAAAAAGTTCCCAGGAGGAGGTCAATACTGTGGATTTAAAGGTCCCAAGCCAACTGTGGTATCATGGAGACACTAAGATGCTGCCACATGATAGAACTTATGATTTTTTGTTCTCATTTTATTTTTTTTTAAAAACTAGGACATTGCAGACAAAATTATTTTTTAAAACCTTATTAAGTTTGCAGAGTCAAATCTGGAAAAGTCAGGCAATGAGACAGTCAGAGGATTTACGCAATCCTCTGTGAAAAGGCATTGTAATAGGTCCTTGAAGCACATAGCCACCTGGGTCTTTTTGCACTGGAATTCTCTTTCATTTTCTGTATGGAAAAAGCTTGTTTTGGAGGTGATCAGATTTGTACAGTGAAGGAGGGGGACTCCTATCCCCTTATGCTTCTTTTGTTGCAGAAATACGAAAGACATAGGACATGTGGAGAGAAGTTTATAGAGAAGGACAATGACATTGCAAGAGTCACTGGACAAACCCTGAATAACAGCACTTTACTTCAGTGTCTTAGCACCTTCCTAGCTTTGTGATATCTGGGAAATCACTTAGTGAAACTTTGCTAGTTGTTTTTATTTTCTTCTGCTTTTTTTGGCTCACTTTTATTTTCTAGGTGGTGATCATGTCATAGAATTCTTGGCTTGAAGGTTCAGTGGTGTGCGGTGTGTCGGACTACCAAAGGCTACAACTGAAGCAGTACCATGCTTGAGACAAGGCCTACGCCCATTTGAGTACTCTGGAAACCCAGGTATCACGAGACTGAAGCTGGTGAAGGTGACAATTCTAATCTTAATTTCTGTGCACCATGAATTCTTGATTTATAAAATTGTCATGATGATGTCACTACATTACTTCTGAGAAGCAATCTAGAAATTAAATAACATTTTGGTAACACTGAGGGTACAGCAGTGAGTGATTCCTTAGTCTATCTCGCACATGAATCAGAGGTGCAATTGAAAAGCATATTTTATGGTCTTCTAATTAAAACCCAATCATAACACATAGAGTGAAGTGAAATTAATATTGTGTGGCCAACATGGGATTCACCTGACCTAGTTTTAGGTCAGATCTAGACTTGCTCCAGTCAGTAGGGATTTTTTTTTTCATAGTAGGTGTCTGTGACAGGCAGGTCACTTGTCTCTCTGTGTCTACTTGTTTGCTACTTTCTCATAGAAAATTTATTTAACAACTAGGTATTTTGCTTCATGGCTTAAAAATTATTATGGTATTTCACACTGTATGTGCAAACCAATGTGTTTTATTAATGGCATGTGCAAAATACACAACTATACCAGGTCAGTCAAGAAGAGACAGAGCTATCTGGTCAATCTGATTTCCAAACTTTATTTTCTGACCAAACAATAAAGGTGTAAGTAAAACCCAACTTTGATCTCAAAACTTGTTTTATTTTAGATTCCTACATTATCTTTTACAGACCCTTTGTTTTTTCTACCTGATACTTTTCCCTAGACAGTTCTTTGTTTAACAGCCTGCTCCACATACTCTTAATCTGGACTGTAAACTCTGGGCTAAGGTCTCTTTTTTATGTTCTGTCGGTGCAATACCTAACATCTGAGACACCTCTTAGGTTTGAAACTAAGCACTTCCATAGAACAGGTAATAAATACTCATTCCAGTATCATAATGGTTTCAGTCAACTAGAAGTGAAGCAGTATAGGTCAGAGATCTCTGGATGAATCTTGCATTGCATCCAGGAGATCTAAAGAGTACTGGTGAAAATTCTACAGTGAACCATTACATGCAGGTGCCATAGGAATGGAAACAGAGACTGAGGAAGTTAAATCTGCTTTCAGCAGCAGCACAGGGTTCAACCAACCACACATGGTTGCTGTTCCATTCTCAGGGAAGAAGTAGTGACTGTCCTGTAGCAGCTGCAAGGGATACTATGAGTCACTGGTACCTTCCCACTAAGCTCTAGTCTAGTGTGGAAAGGAAGGGGAATTTTTCTAGAGGATTTGGGGTGGTTTTTTTTGTTTTTGTTTGGTTTTTTTTTTGTTTGTTTGTTTTTGTTTTTTTTTTACATTTCTGACTAGCCAAACTGCCTGAGAAATTTCATTGTAGAGCTACCCAAAAAAATTAGGGGGGACAGATGCTCTCTCTATCTCCCCATTTGTATGCACAGAGTGGTGAATTATCCTCAAGGAAAGCATAATACCTTCTCACTTTATTAAATTAAAATCACTATACTGGACATAAAGCAGTAGATATTACATCAGGTAATGCCACAAGGCTAACAGCAATTAGTGATATTGGCAGAAACTGAATATGAGGAAGAACTTCTTTACGATGCAGGTGACTGAGCACTGGAACAGATTGCCCAGAGAGGGTGTGGAGATATTTGAGATCCATCTGGATGCAATCCCGAGCAGGAAGGTTGGACCAAATGACCCACTGTGGTTCCTTCCAACATGCCCCATTCTGTGATTCTGTGATATTGAGAAAAGTAAAAGATACAGATTCATCAAAAGGCACTGAGTATGTTTGAACTAAACACTGCAACGAAAATTCATACTTCTAAGACACAGAAGAGAAGGATTCCCACTGCACCAGGATGGAAATGAGAATGATGTCCAAAGGATTTACTGAGGGAAAGAACAGTGTGGGGGATTGTTTTGTCTTATAAGACATGCCTACAAGCCCATTACCAGAGGCACGAGAGTGTGCCCAAGTAGAGCATGCTCTTGTTCAGCCCTGGAAAAGCAATGACAGCATGTCTCAGAGATTATGTAAGCCAGGGCAAAATGAAGCCATGCTTGGGGGTGTTGAGCTGTATGAGAAGCCAAGGACCTTTTTTTTATGTCCTTCTGAAGTCTGCTGAGACAGTTCATTGCTCTGGGTTCTCATTCAGTTCAGACTCCTCCATCACACAGCTAGAAGGATAGCCTATGTGAAAGCTGAGGACTGAAGTCTGGTTATTCCTGTAATAACTTCAAGGAAAAATATGCTGTGAATCACCATTCCTTGCAGATTAGTAGATTGCTGAGCCAGACCACCCTGGCATCTTTGTGGTAGAGCATGAGAAATTCCATCTATGTGGGACATTTACCCAGCTGGCTGGCAGGCTCTGTGACAGCTCTTAGTCATCTCAGAGCCAGTTCCTGAAGAGAGGACTCTTCTGGCTTCACTGCTCTGGGTTCCTCTAGTGCAGCTGAGGCCCTTTCTTGGCCCATTCCAGAGCATTTGGAAACCAAGTATTTTGTAATAGCTGATGTGAGCTGCTAGGAATTGCAACAGAGATGCCAGGAAGGAATACAGTGACAAAGCAGGCCTTTTACCAAGAAGCCCAGTGTGGACGCTCCAAAAATTTCTTCTAGCAACATTTGAACAATAAAGTCAAGATATATAAATTAACCTTTGTTCCATGCTGGTCTCCAGATTAAGAATTTGTTTCCCATCCAGTTCTGCTGAGTGACCTAGAAGAACAATACACAGCAACCTACTCCATAGAGGGAAACAACAAGGAGAGGTCATACCCATGGTCTCTCAAGGCACTGCTGGCTGGCTGTGGAGGTCACCAACCAAGGTTTGCAACACTTGCCCATGTCAGAACTAGTCCTGTGTGAGAGGTTTGGAAATGGTTAAAGAAACTTCAGAAGCACTTTTATGAGATATATCCTGTGCTGAATATGAAGGCTGATCTCCACTGTCCTGGGATGTGCCACTGACATTCTGCAGCAAGTCCTAATCACTTCTTTCAGAGGAGCACAAGGGAAGAAAGGAAGGAGTCAACTGCATTACACATTAAGCCCATTTCTATGTCTCTTTAGCTGTCTCTCTTTCTCATAGACTTGCTAGACAGACACTCTCTGATGGTCTCTTGTCTTCTCTCACTTCAGTTCCAGCAGTCTGGGGTTTATTTCTGTATATTTTCATGATGTTACTCTTTTCCTTAAAGCCTTGGTGATAGCCTGGAGAGGCAGTGATAGGAGCAGATGGATTAGGTATCCAGTGACATCTTGTTTTCGTAGCACACTCCTTGGCTTAGATACCTTGTTTTGGGCATCCCAACATGATTCTGGAGTAGGCCATTTTAGCATAAAGCTAGTCTCACACATTTTCCTCTTATCGCCTGAATTAATATCCAAGAAGCTATTTTCCAGCATAAAAATGGTGTCAAAGAGCCCTTCCCACAGGAAAAGAATGCCTACTTATGCAATTGATCACCTTGTAAATGGATGTCACATGAGATGAGACCTTCACAGCATCAGAAGGAGCAGCTTCCTAAGAGAGTCATCCTAAACTGCCAAGTGGCAGGGTGACCCTCCAGGAGTGCTCCATTGTCCACCCTATTCCATGACGGGCAGGGTGAATTCAGGACAGCCCTGGCTGTTTTCTGCAACACTCTGCCCAAGCAGACAAAAGCACACATGTTCCAGGCATGGAGAGCTTTGTGGAGTTTGTGCCCTACGGCTGTGCTGTACCAGCCAAAGATTGTGTATACACTATATTGTGTATACAAGTCCTTTTTGCTTCCTTTGGGGTTTTGCTATCTCTCTGTTTGCACACAGCTGTGGTGGGCAGAACCAGCATCTGTTTAGAAATAGTGTGACTGTGGACAGGGATTGATGAGGAGAGGAAACAAGGTCAGACAGATGCCAATGAGATAATTGGTGTTGGTGTACACAAACATTCAGAAGCGACTGGCCAGAGTTATCTTTGTTTCTCACACAGCTGACTTCCTAGCAGATTTGAGACACTTGGTAATGATGGTGTTGCTATTTGTCTAGCAGATTAGAGCAGGGCCACTGGATAAGGATGAAGTGGATGTGACAAAACTCAGGACTGATGTTTACTTTCAACATATTTTGCACCATTCAAACTTATCAGGTCAGCAGAGACCTAGACTGGGGAATGCACCCCAAAGAGCAATCCATCAGGCCTGCCATGGCATGACACACTCCGTTGCCCAAAAGGAGCCAGCCAGACACCCAGACCTTTGCCATATGAGGCTGGCAGGTATGGCACAAGACCTACACAAGGTCCTCCTTACTAGAGGGAATCCTGGTGAGCACCAAGCAAAACCAGCACCTTTGCTTGAGTGATGAGTTCCAGCTGCATGTCTACTTTAGTGTGACCAGATCCCTCTCTAACTGGCCATGACTGTCCCATCCAGATTTCCTCTGGCCACAGTGAAAGCTTAAGCAAACTAGAGCTTATGTAGTCACCTCCTTGTTCACACCTGAAATGTGTCCTGGCTTTGAACTGAATCCCAGCCAGGCTGCCAGCAGAGGCCAGCTGAGGAAGAAAGCAAAGCCAAAGAGGATGTGAAAAGGAGGCCAGGAAGCACAGCTCCAGGTTTTGCTAGCATGCAGCTCATGCCATTAAGAATTGCCTTGTGGTGGGGAGGGCAGTGCACAGTGCAGTCACCAGGGCAATAACAAGATACCACACAGCTGTTCTAAATTAACTCGTCACATCCGGGAGCACAGGGACAGTGGAGCATAGCCATCATGGAAGAAAATACAGGTTCATTCACTTTCTAGCCATCTGAGGAAACAAACAAACTAAATGAGTCCAGATTCCATTCTGTGGACTTCGGGTACCCAGGAAACTGGGGCATGACATAATCCGGCAGAAAGGAGACAGCAGCTCGTTTCAGCTTCTGTAATGCTGTAAGAAACCACCACTTCCCCGCACAGTGGGGGAGCTCATGTTTTTAAGAAAAAAAGTGACCTGTTGGTCACCATTTACAATGTGTTTTTGTCCAGAAGTTCCAAGGAAGCGTACAGAAGTGGCAGCACTTCGACTTTGAAACATTTTTTTTCTCCAAATAATTTTGTTGTTTAATAGTGGATGAAGATGTGGACCTGCACTGTGAGTGCATGAATTAAAGAAGCAGGTGGGAAGTCTGATTTTCCAAAGAGATGGTCACCCCATGCTGTACCCCTAACAAGCTCTTTATTTAAGGCATTGGCAGATTTTCCCCTCACCGTGCATTTGCCAAGCCACAACTAAGAGCTTTCCATTTAGCCACGGAAGGAAAATCTTGAAAGCAATTCATGAATCTACACTAAAACCACTAGAGCTATAATTAAATCAACTCTTAAAGTAGTGTAACTCTTTTTATCGCTGAAATAGCAGTCTTTATTTTAAGCATCATTGGAGAAAGAGGAGGAGAGAGGCAAACATTTCCATGTGAAGGCTTGGAAACTCCTTTCAGCGTACTAAACATTCACCAAGGCTTCCTGTGAGAACTGGAGTTTGTCCTTTCACTGCTGACTGGATTTTCATCTGTTTGACCTCCAGCAGCCGGCTGAAAGCCCTTCTCCAACCCGACGGCAGCTGTCTTCGCGTGAAAGGCATCGGTGGGACGGCGGGGAGTGGGACGTGCGCGGGCGCAGGACATTGCCTGGAGCTGGGAGAGCACGGCGGGCGGGCGGACAGCGAGCGAGCAGCGAGGCGCGGCGAGGCAGAGCCGGCAGCCCGGGCGGCCGCCCCGAACCCTGCTCGCACACGCCCAGCAGATGCGGAGCACCTGCGGCGCCGGGCGGGCGGCCCGTGGCTGGCGGCGGGCGGGGGGCGGCCGGAGGCTGCGCGGGGGCCCCGCCGCGCCGCTGCCCGGCCCCCTTCCCTGGCCGCAGCCGCCCCCTGCGCGGTGCGGCGGAGCGGCGCGCAGCCCCCGCGGGATGGCGGGGCTGTGGCTGTGCCTGTGTCTGTGCGCGGCGGCGGCGGAGGAGCTGCGGCTGACCCTGCTGCACACCAACGACGTGCACGGGCGGGTGGAGGCGCAGGGCGCGGGCCCGCGGCGCTGCGCGGCGGGAGCACCGGGATGCTTCGGCGGCGTGGCGCGGAGAGCGGCGCGGGTGGCGGCGGAGCGGGCCGCGCACCGCAACGTGCTGCTGCTGGACGCCGGGGACCAGTACCAGGGCACCGTGTGGTTCTCCCGCTTCAAGGGCTGGGAGGCGGTCCACTTCATGAACCTCCTGCGCTACGATGCCATGGTAAGGCGGGCCGGGGAACGGCGAGAGGCACGGTGGGGTCTTCCCTTCCCTCCCTCCCTCCCTCTCTCTCTCCCCTTGAGTGCTGGGTCTATTCCTGCCTTCGCTCGCCTATGCCAGTTTTTCTCATTGCCGCCTCCTTCAGTGAGTAAAGTTGCATCAGGAAAGGCTGTAGATAATGCTAAAATCGTGGCCAAAGGCAGGTGGGAGGCAGGCGAGGAGAAGGGATTTCCTGGGTGATGGGCTCCCGGCCGATTAAGCAATGAGCTGGCAGCCCCAGGGGCGGCCAGAAACCGGGAGATGATGGCAAGGCTACACAGAGTGTTGCAATGGAGCTCTCCTTGGCAGAAGCAGGGGCTGGACGGGCTCTGTTGGAGAGGGGTTGACAAGACAAGGAAATGACCCCAGTAAAAGCCAGGCGAAGAGCCTGGTCTGAGCCAAAGGAGTCAACTCTGCCTGAGGCTCGCAGCCTGTCCTGCTTCGGTCCTGCGGGATAGCACAGGTTGCACAGGTTGGCAGTGCTGCTTCAAAGGGTGGAGGTTTTTAGTTTTCATCAATCCCACCCTGGTTGTGTCCAGTACCCTCAGAGCTGTGATCATGACAGGTGTATGAGGGGCTGTGTACAAACAGCCCAGAGATTACAACAGTGCCTTAGAAGGAAGGTCTCTGAGACTGTGCTAATCGTGCACCTTTGCTCTTGCCCCTTTTGGTCGTGCAAGTGCTGAGAGGAAGGTGGTATTTGTGGCTGAGATTGGGAGATGGCACTCCACGTCCTTAAATCTTTTGTCTCAGAGCAGTGGCTTATTTTGCTTGTGTACAACTCCGGAAAGGAGGGAGATGAAAGTCATGTTTGAGCATGACTGCTGTTGTGAGAGTGACTGGATCTTTATTTCATCCCAACTGTCAGCTTAAGGGGAAAATCTTCTGGGTGTATCACATTCTTTGTCTTCATCTTTTTTGCTTTGTCTGGAAAGGACTGTGCTTTCCTTTCCAGGTAAAAGTGGCTTCACGTGTGTATTCCCACTGCCTCAGAATAGCTGTGGAAGGGAAAATTATGCCTCAGTGCACTTTCTTAGGCTAAGCACCAGACAGGTCTGTGAGGGTTACTGCTCCCAGTTCACATGCCCTAGTGAAAGGTTTTCTAATTGTGAAACTAACATTGACAGGGTCTTTCCTCCCAATGGTGATGGAGAGGTGTGTGTGCATTCAGGACTCATCCTCACTGAAAGCTGGGGAGCACTATTTCTGCAGTGCAAGAAATAGCTTGAGGTGGTTTTTCCTACCTTTCTTCATAAAGCTTTCTGCTGTCTGTCATTTTTCAGTCTTGTGTTTGCTGGTATAACTGGTTCGTGGGCAGTCTTCGAGCCTGTACAGTTCCTGGTTATATCACAAGAAGAAATTTTTTCAGGCAGTGTTGAAGTACTGTTCAGTTTTAGAGAAGTTGTGTAGGAAGCACCTGGTTTTGGAGATAGCATGAGCTTTTTCATCAGAATAAGCTTTTAAAATAAACCAACCCCATACCAGATATCCAGAGGCTTGTGACAGATGTGAATGCTTTAGGCAAAGTAGTCAATCACTTGTTCTCTGCGGAGGTGCTGCATATTACAATTTGAATAGAAGGTGATAGGACAGGTGTAAACGTTCTGTAGCTTCTCAGTCTTTCTCTGCTGTCAAAGAGTCTGAGAAAGAGATGCCGAGTGACGAGTGTCGGGCAGTGATGCATCTGTTTCTATTCTTCTGTCCGTGGACCGTGCAGTGAGGATGGTGGCTGGGTGAGACACAGGGAGCAAGGTGAGAGCAGTACTGAGAAGGGTGAGCTGGTCTTTCTTTAAGTAAACTTTGGGAAACCGCAAGTAGGGGTGGGGATTACTGAAATGTTTAGAAGTGAGCTACGGGACTAGGATTACAAACAGGATGAAGGAGGGAGCATGAGTCACTAAAGTTGTTACAGGATGCGGGCAGGAGCCATAGGAGGATTTAGGACAGCCTGGAAGCATTAGAGGTTTTCTCCACAAATAGGAGAAATTTTATTTTTTACATTTACCTTTTTCTCATTTATACCTGTTATAACCTCCAATCTGTTTTCTCCTGTTTCATTACCTCCCAAAAATTATCATGGCACCAGCCTTTTTTTATGGTGTAATTAAGACTAAAATTCAATATAAATTCCTCAAAGGCAGTAATTGGAGAGGTGATGGAAGACTTCTAGCTTTATTTTTAAGTTTCATTCTTCTGTTAATTTGTATCCTGATTTTTGAAATATTTTTAGACTTGCTGCTTGTGAAAAACAGGATTATATAATCACATGTTGTGTGCCTGAATATTTCTGTTTATTGCCCCTTGTGACTTACACTTATGCTGGCCAACAGATTCAGATTTGGTTAAGGGATATTGCACAGGTGCAAGGTCCCAGGAGCTCTGGGTGTAGGGGTAGTTAGGTAGAGAATACCAATCCCAAATAGTCCACATCTTCCTCCTCAGAGGAGGAGTAATATCTAAAGTAAAACTGTATTTTTAGCTACCAGTGATTTCTCATTAACAACTTAGTAACCATCCACACCATGGGAAAAGTTTTGATTAAAGCTACTGTCCTAATGGACATGGAATAATCCAAATGCAAGACAACAAAGCCAAGAGAAACAATCTTTCCTAGCTGGTTGGTTAGGTTAGGATTTTGGGTTTTTTTTCCTCCAACAAGCTGGTGGCAGCTATATCCCATTCAATTTCATAATTCATTTGCTACCTTTTTTGTTTTTTAGGGTTTAAGTGTATATTTAGAAGGAACAGAAGGCATGTGCACTAGCCAAAAGGAAAGAGCTTTGTACCCTTCTGATATACTCTACCAGTCCGTAGGTATCTTTTCAGAACATCCAGACAGCATCAAGATTAATATCTTTCTTCTCTTTATTAGTATTTTTTTTCCAGCAAATTAGATTGCAATTAGAATACAGATAGGAATAGAACATAGTTGGAGTGCACTGTGTCTTCCCAAGTCAGGACTTTTTCAAAGATAGCTCTTGATTCTTTAGGAAAAGTGCTGCAGCAGCACACAAACAATTTGGCTCCTTCCCAGGGGCGTGAGCAGTGTTCTCATCAGTGTCAGCAGGAACAGCTGATTTCCAATGCAAGTTACTGCTGATACCCTGAAATTTTCACAGAGCTATTGACTACCTGCCTGTGAGGATAAATGGAGCCAGGAATCTTTGTCTGTCCCAAAAGGTAGACACTGCAAATCAATTGGTTGAAATACTGAGCTCCCAAACTGTGCTGGCTTCAAGGTCCTGCTTGGTTTGGAACGTGATCAGGGTTAATACATCCATTTGAAGAATAAAAGCTGGAGCAAGCACAGCTGGGTGTGTGGGTTGTTTAAGTAGAACAGAATGGTACATAAGCCTTCTGAGATAATGAATGCAGCTTTACCCAATTAATTTCAGAATAAAATTAAGAGCACACTTTTGCCTGGAAGAGTTGCCCCATTGGCTTTGATGCCTCTTACAGGCTTTGCTCCAGCTGCAACCTGAAACCTTGTATAAATTTGTTATTTACCAAGTTACACAATTACAGTGTTTCTGTGGACACATCTTTTCCTTGCCTAACACTTAAATATGCTACAGAGTCCTTGCGTGTATGGTGATTCTGCAAAATGCCACCTATGGAGGTTTTGCTGGCTTATCACCAAACTTGCAGGCACAGGCTTGTGGCAACTTAGGCTCAGCATGAAAAAGGGGCAGGTAGGAGAAATATCCTTCAAGGTAAGTCCCTTTCAGTCTGCTTAACTGACCTGGAGAAACCAAACATCCTCATCTGGGTGGTATTGCCTTGCTGATCAATAAATAGGACTTCTCGATTTGTGTGTCATGACACCTTACTGTGTTAAGCGCACAGCCACTTTGGATTGGCTCTGGGGGTTCTCCCTAACTGATAAACATTACATCTTCTTGCAAGTAATGATATTGATGGTGGATATGACATTTTCTTGTTGCATGTTAAAGTACAGAAAAACCTTTAAGTGCAACACAAGTATGTTTTCAAAACTAGTCCAAGCACAAAGTTCTTAAAATGCACTTTTTATTTAAAGAAGATGCTAAGTATCAATGACAATATTTGTTTTATTCAGTATTTAAACAACGTATTTTCCATACACAAAATATATGTTTTCCTTTGTGGTTAGTAATCTTGTTTTTTAGAGCTACGGGATCTAAAATGAATGGATTTTGATCTGGTGCACGGTCACAAACAGATAGGCTTTGGAGTTTTAAATCTTTATCATGTATCTGTATCACATCATCTGTATTCCACATCTGTAGCCATGTAAGAGAGTCCGAAAAACAAAAAACTATATCTAAAAAGAAAAATAACCCAACCACTTCTGTGTTCATGAGAAACAGCAATGTGTTGGTTTAGACAAGTTAGGGTTTTCTTTCATAGAACAGACTTTGTTTTCTCAAACATAACATGTATATAACTTATGAGACTATTTACACTGAATATTTGAGGTAGGTTCTCATATTTTCTTCTTGCTTTTCACAGGCTTTAGGTAACCATGAGTTTGATGAACGTGTGAGTGGATTGTTGGATCCTCTTCTTAAAAATGCAAATTTTACAGTCCTGAGTGCAAATATTAAAGGGAAAACTCCATTAGGAAATGAAATGATGAAATATGTTCATCCTTTTAAAATAGTTCATTTTGACTCCGAAGCAGTTGGAATTGTTGGCTACACTACAATGGAAACTTCTTTTCTTTCACAGCCAGGTATGTTTTCTTTAGTATGTAAGTTTATGTCCTTTGTTACTATTTTATTTTCTACTTTTTTAAATCCAAAGAAAAATGTTTTCAGCTGAAAAGTGAGAAGTATGTTGTTTTATCAGTATTTACTTTTATTACGCAACTTTGCCTGATTTTTAACTTTAAAAAGGCATGCTGACATAAAACCCTCTTTCATAAAGACCTGGACCATATCTAAGAATATCAGAAAGTGAGATTGCAGGAGAGCTCAGGGGCTGTTTGGATTTTTATTAATGCGTGGGTTTTTAAAGTTATATTCCATGATATTTTTATAATTATTTATTCATTTAAATGAAAGTTAAAACATGAATACCACTTGTCTCTAGCATGAAGCATGACATTTCTCTGCGTGTTGAAATTTTGTTCTTGGATACCTCTATGCCCAAAAACAAGAAGAGGTTCATACTTGTTTTTGAAGCAAAAGTTGCCCAAGATGTTTTTAGCTTCTCAAAATATTTGCAAAAATTTGACTACAGAAGGAACACCCATTCAGCTTTTACCACAATTGCTTCATTCATGGGTAAAATTAGAATTGATGAGGAAAAAGACTTCTCAATTTCTGACTATTTTTTCCAGTGTTTCAGGTGGTTTGGTTTGATGAGAGTTTTGTTTGGGTTTGTTTTTTTTAGTAAAATAAAATGGTCTACTGGAATGAGAAACACATTTAAATCAGCTGTAGGAGATATGAGTCACTGCCCGCTCAGAGTTCAGCCTACACGTAACAAAAACAGAGTTTCTTTCCTGGTTTTTGCAGTTAGGGATTCACTGCTTTGAAACACTTTCACATTGAAAAGGGACTTCACATTATTATTTCTCTTTCTATTGCTTAGTAATACAGAAATAGTACATTGTTTTTCTGAAAAAAATGAATATTTAATACTTTGAGGAAGCATTAGAATATAAAACTATTCCTTCTGTGATTTTTAATTCCAATGCTGTATGTTTAACCTGTCAAGAAATGGACATCTGAGGTCTGAATAGACTTATTGATCTCACTTCTATTTTTTAGTGATGTGGTTTTAGGTTCCTGTCTTTTTGTCCCCCAACAAAAGAAGAAAATGGATCTGGTTTTTGTGCAGGCAATAGAATTTTACCTGTGCCTGAGGGCATGAGGGTGGATATCATCAGACGTCATGCTAGGTTTGAATAATGACAGCCAATGTTGTGCTCCATTAGGGATTAATAAAATCTGCTGCTGCTCTTCTTCCAAACCCCTGTGTTGGGGCAGCGAGATCATCAAAGTAACCATCTTGCAAATAAATACACTAGTTGAAAATCCAGATAGTGCTGGAATGATTCTATGAAGCATTTGAATACATTTCCAATAACATTCAGACATCATATCCAATGCTTCAGTATGCTGAGACATTGTAAGGGACCACGGCTAGATAAAAAAGCAGTGTTAAAAGGGAAGTCTTGTTAACTCCATCGATGGAGCTGAAGCATCCCTAAGGAGGTATATCCCACAGTGTAACTGAGCAAAAAGCAGAGGAAATTCTAACAGCAACATTTATAGTGATCAGAGTTTTTATAGTTTTCTGCTTTGTCTTCTTGGTGTGTGGAGGAACATTTAGAAGCTTTGAAAATGCGAACTCAGGACACATTAATATAACTCAGTAGCTATATATTGCCCATGACCCAGCAATCCTTCAGACTGGTAAAATCATGGCAGACATGGGTCAGTGGCTAAATAATTATCAATCTAGTTTCTTATGTTCAATTAATAAGGGACCTTTCTAATTTTAAATTCAGCACCTTGCATATCTCAACACATTTCTTCTAGATGATTCTGTTTGCTCTGCCTCTGTGTTTTTTGGCATGCTCTATACTCTTAGGTCATTCTCAAGGCAAACAGGAAACTTGAAAATGCTGAAATGTAAATTCCTACATTACTGCCTTCTCTGAAAGTATTTTTTTGAATGTGATTTCTTCTATTGTTACATTTCCATAACTTCCACCCAGCTATGAAATTACAACTTGTATTTTTCATAATCTGCTTAAAAAAAGGTCATCAAAATACTACAACGGAGTATAAAGTCCTTAAATCTGTGTTTGCATTGGGAGAGACCAGTTAATCTCTGCTGGAGATGCTGTTAATGCCACTGTTTGGAAACCATAGGGAAACACATATATAGACTACAGCTAATTGTCAGTTTTTCTGGAGTTCTCTGTTTTGCTATGTACAACTATCTCAGCTGAGTGCCCAGCAGGTGTTTCCATGTCCTGAAAGAGTAGCTCATAACTTGGCACATAGACACAGTTACCTGTGCATTTACTTTCTAGTATTTGATGGTTCCAGCCCACCTGCTTTAGATCTGTAATGTTGTTTGGTCCACTGTATTTTTGTATAACGTGTAAACACAAACCTACTTACTGTGTAACCCTACAGGCAGCAAAGTATTTACTAAAACTATCAACTTGGCAGAGTTTACAGAAACAGAATTTTAAATTGCATTTATTCCACTTTATTCTGGCTATTTTACATACTTTTAACAGGCAGAGGGTTCTTCTCCCTTGTTCAGATGTAACAGTTTGGCTGTTTTTTTCTGAAACTCTACCTCATGTAAAAAGAGAAGAGCATGCCAAATCAGCTTAATTCCTTGAAAGAGAAGTGAAATATTGACATGAGCAATAATTTAGTCAGATTTTATTCAGAGTGATTTGAAAAATGCTAGATGAATGCTAAGCAGTATACTGCTTTTTGCCTTGTTTCTTAGAGAACTGAACAATGTAATTGCTCTTACAGTCCCCCACTGTATAATTTTCAAACCTGCTGGCCCATTTAATATCATCACATACTCCAATGACTAGGATTCAAATGCCATGGCTAGGCCATGGAGAAGGGGTGAAAGAAGCCCCTGCAGCCCCAAGCAGAATTCCCTTTCTGAGGGCAAGGCAGACAACAGGAGATCAGTGGGTGAGTGGATTGGCAGTGGGATGATCTACCTGAGCTCTGGTGTCTGCTTGTCCTGACATAACAGTCAGGAAAGGGATGGGCTTACCTGCACAGGATGAACCTTATTTTTCCCTCATTATGAAAGTGGGTTGGTTTGTTTTGATACCTTTCCTCTACAACAACCTGAAAGAAGGGTGTAGCAAGGTGGAGAACAGTGTCCTTCTCCTAAGAAACAAGTGACAGGTCAAGAGGAAATGCCCTTGAAATTTTTCCAGAGGAGGTTTACATTGGATTTTTGGGAAAAAAAAAATTATTCTTGGAAAGGGTTGTCTAGCACTGGAACAGACTGCTCAGGGAAGTTCTGGAGTCACCAATCAGTCTACATCCCTGGAGGTGTAGATGTGGCGCTTACAGACACAGTGGTGGACTTGGAAGTGCTGGTTGGACTCTATGACCTTAGAGGCATTTTCCAGCCCAAAGGATTCTATGATTCTGTGGGTTGAAGACTAATGAAAATGTGTCTTCTATGTACGGTGCATTTGTAGGCTGCAGTGGTGTGAAAGGATGGTGCTGACAGAGCTGGTGCTGATGGGGAGAGTTTTTTTGTCATCAAAGTTTTTTTGTCATCATACTGGCCATGGGAGATGTTAGCCCACTGGCACCTGCATGTTGGCACAGCTCGTCAGTGGCTCATTCCTGCTCTTTGTTTCAAGAGCTCAGCTCTCTTTGCAGAACTGGTCCCCATGCCAGTGAGTGCAGCTGGGCCATGGTGCAGGGAGGAGTACGTGAAGAGCCTGTGCTCAGGGATCAGTTCTTGCACTTCCCTTTCTGCCAGCAGCTCTGCATCAGGCCCAGCTGCTGCCAAATGCAAGGATGTGCAAAGAGGGGCTGAAGTCAGTGGCTTCCTTCAGCCTGGAGAAGAAGGCTAACCAAATATAGTCTTGAACTGGTGTAAGGGAATTTATTAGAGAAGAGAGGGACAGACACTTCCCAGAGGGGAAGAGAAAGGACAGGAAACAATGGGCACAAGCAGTAACAAAGGAAATTATGGTGGGACTTCAGGAAAAAAATTTTCATGGTAAACATGGTTAAGCCATTAAACATGTTGCCTAGAGTGACTGGAATTTCAGCCAGCTCAGATTAGACCCTGAGCATCCTCATTTGGCTTTCTGTTTGTTCCTGCTTTGAGTTGGTTTTGGACTACATGGCTCCTGGAGGTCTCTTCCAACCTCAATTAACTTTTGACTCTTTGATTCTGAGAAGAGGTCCACAGGAAGAAAATGTGGGGATGCAGTGCACAATTCACTCTGCAATGTGCAGTACAAAGATTCCCTCGGGCACTAACAGAACTATTGAATGGGTGTGGTACTGAACCAATTTATGTTGTAACCCTCTTTTATCTCTTCCATTGTAGCAGCTTCCTCCGCATTTCCTGAAACATTTTGCGGTGGATTGTGAATTCGTTTCACTCCTCCCTTTGTTATGAAATAATACAAGTCTTTTTACTTTAAAGGCATATTTCAAAATGATTTGATAAAAAAATTCTGTAGGAAGGAGAGAAATTAGGTAGAGGAGGAATTGATAGAAAAGTCACCTGGTTGTCTTCACCAGAAAGTCTAAGTTTACAGTTGGTTGAACCTGCCCTTAAACTCTATTCTTAAACCTTTATCAGGGAAATTATCCTCTTACATAGGAAGTCCTTTTGTGCAACCCAAACCACTGTGCCCAGGATAAAAACGCCTGTTTTTCTAGTGTTCATGTAACTGTTTGTCACAACAGAGTAATTTCAACGGGCACAGAAAACTTGCAGAAAGACAGCCAGTTTCCAAACATCCTTGTCCGGAAAAGGTTTCTCCTTTCCGTTCCTTATGCAGTTGTTTCAGGATGGTAGTTCAGATGTGTGCTGTGCTGTATTGGTATTACTGAGAGTGATTCACATTAGGTGAGATTATTTGTATGAAAAGGCAATTCAGATTTTAATGGAGGACTTTGAAGAAGCTGATGTTTAAAGCCTTGAGGAGGGGGGATAAAGGAAAGAACAAGATAAGGGTGCAGTAAAAAGGGAGATTTAACTTGGTAAGAAGATAAATGATCTTAAAGAAATACAGCTGGGGAAGAAAAAAGCCTTTGTAATAGAATAAAATTGTTTATATGCAAACACTGGCACATTTAGTTTCCTTTTTCTAGTTAAATAATAAAAGCCATTCAATTTTTGATCCTACTGAATCTTTTGATGCCACTGAATCTTTTTATAGAGTTATAACTTTTTTTAGTCTAGGCAAGTACATACAGAAGTTTGCAGAACATACATTACATACATTGTTGCAGAAATGTTGTATTAGTCTAAGTCACAGGTGCTCCTGAGAGGCGGAAAAACATCAGCTCAGATCAAGAGCTTGAACCAGCTAGGTATATTTGAAAGGCACTGCCATTCAAAGTCCTTTTAATTATACAATCTAATATTTGATGTCAACTACTTTATTTCAAACTAGCAATTAAGGTACTTTGTAAGTAAATTCTTTTCATTTATTTTCTTTTTTAAGGGGATGATGTAACCTTTGAAGATGAAATAGAAGCATTGCAACTGCAAGTGAATAAACTTACTGCTATGGGAGTGAACAAAATAATTGCACTAGGACATTCTGGTTTTACCGTGGATAAAAATATTGCTCAAAAAGTGAAAGGAGTGGATGTTGTGATTGGAGGACATACAAACACATTTCTCTATACAGGTATTTTACTTCTTACTAAAATGTTGTTTCTAAAGCTAAGCTGAAACTGTTTGTCTTTAAGCTCAGAGAACTTTCACCAATGTAGTTTACTGCTGGCTGCGTTCAGCCAGGTTCATAGCTGGTACATGTCCATAACTTCCACGGAAGAAACCAATTTAAAACAGCCTGTGCACACCAAGTACCACAACCCACTGAGAGCTTCCATAATGCTCTGGATGTTCAGGGTGACCTATGCAAAGTGGGGAAGAGGAACTAAGGTAGTAATACTGGTAAATTACTGCTAAACATACTGTATTTCTTTTAAACTCACACCTATGAAAGACTATATTAATTGTCTACTTTTAAACATGTATGTGACTTAACCAGAAAAATGATTCATAGAAGACTTCAAAACTGCTACTGGTGTTGATTTTCTCTGTAATGTGATTCTCTATTCATAGGTCTTCATTTAGTCTGCTATTAAAATACTTTCCCCAACTTTCATCTGTTTTTTTTTCAATCCTTCTTTTAAGCTCTGACTTTATTCTTCTTTTCCATAGAGGCAGATGTCATTCCAGAGATAAAAATTCTGATCTGTTTTCTCCTGCAGTAATGCTATTTAGGCAACACCTAGCATCAGCAGCTTACCCAGTGCTGTTACCTTCCCCAGAGTGTAAGGACACAAGTAAAAGAGAGGCTGTTTTTTTCTGTTTGATTGAATTTTTAAAATTCTTTAAATTTAGCAGAAACTTTAATAACCGGTTGAGGCTATAATGGGAACTTCCTGTATTTTTTAGAAAAGCTTCCTGTGTGCCCTAGTCACAGGGATAACATTATGTACCCTACCCTAGGAACTTGACCACTTAAAAGGTTTGCACTATCATCCTCTCCTCTCCTCTCCCTATTCATCTCCTCTCTGTTTCTCACACTTTCTTTGTCTTATCTTCTCATGCTTTTTTTGTCTTTTTTGTCTTATCTCTCACCTTTTGTTATCTCACTTGTTAAAAAGAAACAATTGCATGCCGCAGTTACACTTGAACAGATCAGAGTATCTCTTGAATTTGGCCCCAGGGAATAACTTCGATTACTAATCTGGAGGCACAAAGCATTTACACACCTACCTACAAGTCAGAGCTCACAAATGCTTTGCATGGGGATGCAGCACAGAAGTAGCCAAACTGGAACAACAGGAGGGACCATCCCAATATCATGTGTCTAAGAGTGACCAAGGGGGATGGTTGAGGGGACTGGATGCGCCTGTGGAGACATTTTACTCAGATCTGCTCATGTTTCCCACCAGCTTGCAGCTCAAGGACTCCCCAAGACAGAAGTGATATCTTGATATTTACTTCTTCTTCTCCTCTTGACTGCCTTCAACTTCCAGAACAGCCTATAGCAGGGCCTTCCAACACTGACCTGCACATCCCACAGAGACCTTGGCCTTGTCTTGGGGTGCGGTCTGCAATTTTACTGTTTCACAAAAATTTCACTTATTTTTGAAATGGGGAAAAAAAAGGGATGGATTCCATATCCAAAGTGTGCATTAATTGTGGATTTACACAGTGGAATCCATATTATCTTGCAGTCTTGTTGGCCAGTGCCTGTAGGGAGTTCGTGCCTCATCATGGTAGCCACAGTAGTCAAAATACCTTTTTGGGTGTGATCCAAAGAGGTGCCATGTGTCACAAGTTGCAATCATGATGTGAAGTGCTGCAGGAGCTGAGACATCTGTGCTCATATCCTGTCTAGATCTGCAGGAGTTTGCAAGCACAGCTCTAGTCACCCCAGAGAGTACCCTGCTGTCGGACTATGTCAAGCTGTTCCACTCCTCCCCCTTTGAAGCTGTCCAAGATTCACAGTGTCAGAGACAGCACACTGCAGAGCCTCTGTAGCCTTCAGGTTAAAAATCTCAACTGGGAATGACTTCTGGTCCCTTTTCCAAGGGCTCTGTTGTTTTGATAAAACAAAACTGTCTTACTTTTTTTATTAATATTGGCAAGGTGAGAAAAATAAGGAAGTAATGTCTGGGGGAAATACACCAAAACTATCTATTTGGTCAAAATATGATGTTTAACAGAATGTGGTCTGAGCATATAATTTTTATCCCAAATGCAGTGAAACACATGCTCACCCATTCAGGAGTATCATGAGTGCATTTGTGAACCATGCCCTGCTCAGTCAAAGCCACCAGTCAACATTCCCAGAGAAACAGCCACATCTGTGGAAGTGATTTCACTGCAGAGTAGAACATCTGATTTGAAATGTCTTTTTGCATGTCTCAATGCATATATATAAGCTCTCATTTAAATCAAGAGGTGTAATCAATAACTGGCAGTAGAATCTGGGAGAATGTTCTAGCTCAGTCTAAGTGGAGATATATGAGCTGTTCAGCCTGTTCTGTCATGGAGGTTTAGAGACATACTGCCCATAAAGACATCTACACAGAGAAATATTAATGTAAGGGCTTCATCCTGGACTAGTCCACCTGTCTCTAAGATATTTTCCAATCTCCAGTTTATCCACAGGTTATAAGGCAAATATTGTCCTGACTTGTTCAGGTGTGCATTTGGTTTGTAGAACTGATTCAAACAGCAGTGGTACTTTTGGGTTAGAGCAGTTTAATTCCTGGTTTTCATCAGAACTGATATTCTGAAAAGGTAGTGTGTTGGCTAAAAACAGGGTAAGAAATAGGAAAGTGTTATATGTTCTTCAGTCACCCAGCATGAGTTTGTGCATTTGTAATGAAGCAGCATCTCATGCCTTGACTGAGCATGAATTCTACTGCTGTGTTCGTTGGGGTAAGATGCACTGAATAGTCTTTGCATTTCAGAAGGAACACATCTATCTTACAAGGGAAAGATATCATAGTGCTAATTAATCCTGCAAGGAAGTATCAGAATCAATATTTTGTTAGGAAACAAGAAATGAGTAAGACTCTGGGCAAGCACTCAACTACACACAGCTGATATAAACTAAAATAATGCCTAGAAAGAATATCTTTCTAATGCCCTGTTTATTTGAGAACTAAAGACGGACAAGAAATCAAAACTTATTCCTTTTTCTGTTCAGAAAACCCCAAATTTATTGTGTGCACAAATCCTGGAGAGTCCTCATTAGCTACACGATTTCTTAAATTCTTCACCAAATAAATGAATAGTTAAGTGGCACTCCAAGGAATCAACTCTGTTGGCCTGGTTGAAAGTAGAAAATCTAGTTCTGTGGTAAGTTTGGTTCAGTTTGTGGTTTGTTGCAGCTCTTCTCCCTGGAGAAATAGGAGGGATTAGAGAGGAATAGGAATTGTATTGGAGTTCTAGAAGGAACATTTATCATGCTGCTTATCCTAGGATTTAATATTAAGTAAACAACTGTAAATTGAAGGAAACAAGTTGTTCTGTGAACAGTGGAAGTGAGGAGGTTGCTTTCCTCTGGATTCATGTCCTCATGCTCCTCCATGCCCCTGCTTTGCCAGCAGCCCAGTGATCACAGACACACGATGGGAAATGCCACTCCTTTTGGGACAGGAGTAAGGAGCAGGCTCTGAGGGAGCTCTGTCACACAGCACGTGAGGGCTCTTGGAGCTATCCAGCCTTGGACCGACAGTGGGGCAGAAATAATGACAGGATTAACAGCAGGGAGAGATACTGCTCAGATAATGTTGTCAATAATCAGATAAGTCAAGGAGACACAGGGAAGCCTGGTACCCTTGAGTCAAGAGCTGTGCTGTGCAGTTCCAGTTTTCTTTCTCACTTTTTGCCCCTGTGTGGTTTCTAATTCCTGTGCTAACCTCTGCCAACTGAGCTATCTCTTTTTCCTGCCAGTGCTTTGCCTTAATCTGTTTACAAGTTCTATCCCCAGTCATCTTTCAGACTTTGCAGGTTGATAGGAATTTTAAACCCATGACCACACAACTTTAATGCTAATGAAGGTTGTTTTTGCAGAGGATTTGCAGGCTGTCTGAAATTTTGGAGGCTGTTTGGTATAGTGAAAAAAAAAATCATCTGGCTCTATGTACAAATTCACAGAATTGTTTGTAGGTATTCTATCTGCTTATTAACAGTAAAATGAATTAGACTTTTCAGACCAAAAAGTCTATTCTATGTTTTACTATGATACTTATTTTCTGTCTGATGCAGAATAATGTAGTATGAAGGCTTGACAGTAAACTTTTCATCCAGTGGCTGGTATGTTGGCATTACTGAGGGGTTTAGATTGCAATAATTGGAATTAAAAGTTGCTTTGTTGCTGTTGTGATGTGATGTCATGGCAGAGGGTGCTGTCATAACTTTAAAAAACACTGTGGCAATTATTTGAGTTTGTGTGCTGAAAACAACGCTGTCTCTTATGAGATAACTGAGCAATCAAACGTCTGCTTGTTGTCCGATACAGCCACGGCTGTTTCTATCCACTCTGGGTTTCTTAAGGCTGAGAAATGTTTGAAATGTCACTGTAGTAATTCCTTGAAGGTCACACGAGCTGAAGACCCGCTTTTAATGCTTGTTCTGTGCAGGCACCCCACCCTCTACTGAAGTGCCAGCTGGCCCATACCCATTCATGGTTGACTCAGATGACGGGAGGAAGGTGCCAGTAGTACAAGCTTATGCTTATGGAAAATATCTTGGTTATTTAAATGTTACATTTGACAAGAAAGGGAATGTAGTCGAAGCAGTTGGAAACCCCATTTTGCTGGACAACAGCATTCCTGAAGGTATGTGGACCGCATCCATTTGAGTTTGCCTGCAGCTCTCTGCTACAATTCAAGTCTTGTCATGTTAAATACAATGTCTGAGTAAGAATTTAGCTTATTCACAGTTCTCTTCGGTGTAGGGTTCAGCCTGTGTAACAGTTGAATATGCATGTATTCAGAGTGTGTTTTTATCTATTTAAAATCCCTGAAAGTCCTTTTGCAAGAGTTCAGGTGATACAATACCTTACCACTTTGTATAACCTGTTTTAGCTAGTCCTGTAATTGTGATTTAAAAGATCATGAGGACTAATTTACAGCTTTGCCAGAGGCTGGGTTCTTTAAGCAGAATTTAGAGCAATATAGAAAAGTGGAAATGTTCCAGGAAAAACTTGAAGTACCCTGTCAACTGCTCTGCCCACGTTCAAATACAATATACAAATCCATGAGTTCTTGTATGCAGTGCTAACTGTGTTCAATATTTTCACTCTGAAACATTTAAAGAAGTGGGAGGAGGAGAGTCTCCCTGTCACTTTTTGTTTGTAACTCCATCTGAGCTCTATTAATTGGTTGGGGGTTTTTTTGGGGGTTTTTTTTGTTTGTTTTGGTTTTTTTTGTTTTGTTTTGTTTTGTTTGTTTTTTGTCAGCTCTGCAATTACCTAGGGCTGGTTTTCTAATCTGTTTCTTCTCCAGTGTATCTGAGTATTTGTAAAACAAATCCTGTAAAAATTATTTGTTCATAGATATTGTGTTATTCTCAGTGACCTATTAATGCAGTGAGATTATGTAATGAAACTTTATATTCTCCCTCTGAAGTCAGTAAAACTTAAAATTCAGATACACTGGTGGTATAATTTTATAAATGTTGTTCTTGCTGACAAGTGTGAGCAAATTGATTAAAACTAGTAGCTGATATAAAATAGTTGTAACAAATGTCTGCATATACAAGTAACTTTGTTTTTTTTCTGAAATAATTAGATTTTCACCCAAGAGACAGATGCACATAGAGAATTAGTTTCTATAAAGGATTTATTCCCTGACATTGATATTTAAGCTATTTTTCCTTTTAGCACAACATTAAAGGGAGCAAATTACAAACAGAAAAGGAAAAAAAAAAAAAAAAAGCATCAGACCAATCTTACTTGTATTTTTAAAATTCTCTCATCTGTCAAGGTAGGTATTAGAAACCCATCAGCCAGAGTTTAAAATAGGACTGGGCAAAAGTGCAGAGGAGGTAACCTTGCTGTGGCACAGGACCGGCTTATTTCCTTGATTGTCCTGTCCTGTCCTGTCTTCTCCCCTTATGGGCTTTTTTTGAAGTGAATATAGTTGCCACATTGCTTGAGAAGCTTTTAGGGGAAGTGTAGCCTTTTAGAATCTTGAACACCTTTTTCTTCTCCTGAGGTTTGTATTCACTGAAGTGTCATTAATATGAGATATGTATGATGCTTACTCTATACTTTTATATTACTTTACAGACAAGCACATTAAGGAAGAAGTGGAAAAATGGAGAGAAAACTTGGGGAATTATTCTGAAGAGATTGGAAAAACTAGTGTTTACCTGAACGGTACAAGCCAAGCATGCCGCTTCCAAGAATGTAACATGGGAAATTTGCTTTGTGATGCTGTGGTAAGACGATTCCACCACAGGTGGCAATTACATCTAAGGGTTACTCCAGAGCTATCCAGATCCAAACTGTCAGCACATGGGCTCTGTGCCTGCTTTTCAACAGTGCAATATGCAGTGTGTCCCTAGAAAGGCCTGGCAGAAGCAAGGCTATAAGGAATGCTGCTGTAGAGAGTAAGCAGCAGTTCGTTCTTTGTGCATAGCCTCATAGAGAACACAGCTTTCTCACACAAGGCTTTCAGGCTGCACTTTCAAGGGACACGGCAGTCTGATCTAAGAGCCCAGCAAGGAGCAGAGCTCAGCTCCCCTGCCCCTCTCCTGCTACTGGCCCCTGCTCACAGCACTCACCCTCTGTCCTCTCGTTACTCGCTGGGCTTTGCTGCCACTTCAGTGCACTGGCACAGAAAACAAAACTGCTGACAAGAATTGTCCCCCTGAAGAGCCCAAGAGCTGCCAGCTGAAGCAAGGAGTGGGTGGGAAAGGCCATGAGCCCAGCTGGGCACAGAACACCCCAGCCCAGAGGGAGCCACCAGCCCCTGCTCTGCTCTGACAGGCACTACTGGGCTTTAGCAGCCACGTAACTCCAGAAAAGTCTTTTTACAAGAACTCACTTCCTGTTTTACTGCCCTGCAGCAGCACCATTTCATTTAAGTGTTTCACACAAAAAACATTCACTAATGTTTTTCTGTTTCCCAAAAGTTAATTTTCCCATAAAGGGAAAGTTAATAATCATGAATTTTCAGTTAGATATGTCCCCAGAGCTATTTATCTAGTCCATAGTATTGCTCTTTTTGTAGTCCTCAAGATAATTCTCTAGTTCATGAGCTAATTTTCAAATCAGATTAATGTTTGGGAATTCTGCATACAATTCTCCTAAAATTGGAGCACCTTGCTTTTGTCTTTTTCTTTTTTTCTGCTAGACTTTTAAATATCTTTATTTGCAAAAATGGGAACAAATGCTTTAGCACTTTTCAAGCTTAAAGAATGTAACCCTGTAATCTTTCAGAAGTCTGTAGATTTTCTTGCAATACATTTATTCTTAGGGGGGGTCAAATTCTATTTTAGTTCAGTGTCCCTAGACAATCACTTGCAGTCATCAGCAGATACATAGATTTCTTTGTACTGCCTTACCAGTTCTCTACTTGCTTTCCCGTCTGCTGACATGTGGTTAGAGATATAAAGGGGAAAAAATATACCTGCCTATTCCACTATCTTTAATATTCAGAGTTGTCCTGAGAAATTGAGAGATTAAGAATTGCAGAAGACTGAATGTTTGTGCTGGGTCAAAACAGAGGTTCAATTCAGTGATGCATCTCAACCAGTAACCCAAAATCTCAGAATAAAAAGGCTGACAGGCGTAGATGGCATTTTACAAAGGACTTAAATGGGACTCGGAGGTGAAAAGACTGTGAAATTTGTAACAGCACTGTGTGAGCTCCTCTTTTAAGCTGTCTCAGCTCAGGACTGGGAAGTTGCAATCCTTTGATTATGAGTTACAAACCTAAGCATGGATCTGGCCTCAGGGCATAACTTCGATGACCAAGCTGGAGGCATAAAGCATTTACAGAGCTGCAAGTCAGAGGTCACAAACAGGGCACATAGGGGTACAGCAGAGAAGTGACCCACCTGGAACACATGACAGGATCATTCATCCCAAAGTTTTGCCTCCAAGAATGACAGACTGGGGAATGTAGGGGATGAGCATAGTCCTGGACAAGCCTGTGGAGCCGCTGTGCTCAGATCTGCCCATGTCTCCCACCAGCCTCCAGCTCAGCCATTCCCAAGGTAGAAGTGGTCTCTTGACATTCTCTACTGGAACATGCGGGGAGAGCAAGAAACAACAACAGGGAGAGGGAGAAGGGGAGGGAGACAGTGGGGATTAGCTCCTGCAGAGCAGCTCCGCCTCTCTTTGCCTGCCTCCAGCCTTCCAGCAGCCAGTGGCAGGGTGTTCCACGGTGGACCAGCACATCCTGCAGAGACCTTGCTCTTGTCAGTGTGTAGCCTGCTGCTGCCCACTGCCTGCATAACTGCTGGGGGCCAAGTGGTCCTTGCTCTGGAACACTTGCTCCCCATCCACCATCACACCACTCATGATTTTATAGCCTTCTTGAATATTTCCTTCCATTATCTGTTTAACAGGTCAGACAGTCCAAGTCTACATCCTCATCCTACATTCAGAAGTTTTCTGTGTCTTTGGTCATCCTCGTCACCCCTCTCTGAATCTTTTGGGTCTTTTTATCATTCTTGAAATGAGAAAAGACACAAATTCCTACCCTTCTTCATTTTATAGGTTTTCTTCATTTTATAGGTTTTTGTCATGTGCTTCCTCTACTTCTCTCTGTAAGACTGAAGAGTTATGACCATAGTCATTCCTATATGGAAACCAGTCCATCCTATTATCTTAGTTAATTCAGCCTTTTCCCATCCCACTCAGTTATTTCTGAGGATTAATACTGGAGGCTCATCATCCTGAGGCAACTGAGCAAATATCTGGTCTCCATTCTCTTTTCTGTTAAGGATGTCACAAGCAAATATTATCCTGTCCTTGCATTTTGTCAGGGCCTCACCACTGAACTGCTGGGGACACATTGCTGTGCCTGTTTCCTGTTTTTCCACTGTTCTACACCTCTCTAGTTACCCAAGACCCTTCTAAATATTAAAAACCAACCACAGAGAAGCTGAAAAAACTTAATTCCCTGCAAAATTATTAATACATGTTTTCCCTAGGAGATTTTAATGAACAACAGTATTTAAGGTCCTCTTCACTTCTAAGTTACCCAAATACGCTTGAATCATTTGTCTTTATCACAGTCATTGAAATAAAAAAAAAATCACTTTTCTTTCATTCAGCTCGCCTGCCTTGGCCATGCCAGAGACACACAGACTACGGCAGAGCCCAAGAATTCATTACAGTAAAGGGCAAATATTTTTTATGTTAAGAATTTTAAAAAGCAAAATACTCCTTTGGGTTTTTAGTAACTTAGTATTTTACAACAGGGCTGAAGATAATGTCAAAAAAAAAATCAAAACCTTTCTGGTTTTTTTCAATCTCAGATTGTATTTGGTGTAAATTTCCAGAGTCTATAATAAGTGCAGATAAAATCTGTTTAAACATTTTCCTTTGGTAGCTTTATGAGAATGTTGGGCGTCCGGATAAAAGGACATGGAACCATGTTTCAATGTGCATCCTGAATGGAGGTGGGATACGGTCACCCATTGATGAGCAGAGCACTAATGGTAGGTAAAGTAACCAGCTGAATGCAACTTCATCAGAAAGAAGGAATCAAGTTATGTCAGCCTGAACACAGTGTTAGGTATGGGCTTGTTTTGATGGGGTTTGCACGGTGTTTAGATGCGATTTCAAACTTTCTCAAATGGTTGTCCATCATTTGAGCACAACTACACTCGGGCTGACATTGACAGAAGTCTCTGGCATTGTTTGTACACAATGCATTTTACAATTTCCCTCTCTCCTTGCTGCCTTGGAACAAAGAAAGGTCTTCTGCTGTACAAGGTCATCTGGTATGGTCGCTGTGAGCCTTCTGTAGTCTGCTGTAGAGTAAGTAAATTCTGTGGTTTCTGAATGCTAAGGTTTTAGTTTTTATTTTCCTGATACCACATAAATGCAACGTGAAAACAAACAGCTTTCTCAGTTTAACTAAGTCTTTCTGTAGGACCGTGTGAGTAAATCTTAACTGGAAAAAGTGCCTGACAGTATGAATAGATGTGTTTCTTTAGCTTAGATTAGTGGTTTGTCATGTTTTTAGTAACTCTGTTCTAATAGCAACACATGCAGTTACATCACACTCCGATTTGTTTTGATACTTGCTGGATAATAAAAGATGCAGGTTCTTTGGGACAAAATACGTGAATTTCACCCTTACCAGCCCTCAATTTCTTAAACTGTATTTGCCACGTTCCTTGTCAAAAACTTGATGTTAAACAATCCTAAAATAATTCTGTAAACAACGGGAAAAAGAAACAAAAAAAACCCAGCAACAACCAAAAACCCCAAACAAAGAAGTGAACAAAGTCTCTTTACCCCAGGTAGCATTACTGTGGAAGATTTGCTGTCTGTTCTACCATTTGGAGGTCGTTTTGATATGGTGACATTAAAAGGCTCCACACTGAAAGAAGCTTTTGAGCATAGTGTGAGGAGATACGGACAAGGAAGTGGAGAGCTGCTGCAGGTTGGAGGTATATTTTCTTCTTTCCTCTTCCCAGTTTTCCAAAACAGCCATCCCTCCTGTTGGCCTTTTTACATCTGGAAGCCTTTTTTTAAGACTGGAATGTCAGTCTGGCCAGAGATCCTTGCCCTGTGCCTCTCACATGCCAGCCAGCAGCCACTGTTTATCTTACGTGTGTTTAATTGAGCCACTGCAGCACACAGCCCATTGCTGTTCCCTTCAGAAGAGACAGTTTCCTTGAGCTTCCCAAACCCATAATGGCATCAGTTTAACACTGCAATTAACTAGGGGAAAATATAATTTAGTATAGCTGTAACACAGAAATAGCTGCAACAAACTCCAGTTTTTAGTTCCTAACTGGCAGCCTACCTGTGATGAATTTCAATTTATCAAAATAATTTTGTGCAATTCTCTAATGATTGATGACAGTTTTAGAGTTTGTCCAGTTTGCTATGGAATTGCTCCAGTGAATTTCTAAATATTTTATGTATTAACTGTTAATATAAAAAATCTACTCATATCTTTAATTGCAGCTGCCTATGTGTTTATCCAGATGTGTATTAGGCTACAGTCATGTTTATTCCTGGTCTCTCTGTGATTTAGTGCAGATTTTAGTGTTTAGTTAGCAGAAGAGCTACACTTCAAGGGCAGGGGCTGATGCATTCCCTCCTTCCAAGCCTCTAATCCCATACACCCTGAAAATGTGATCCCTCACACGCCACAGACACAACCCATGTCTCACACTTTCACCAGTAAGTTCCCATATTCTTAGGGTACCTCTAATGTAAAACAGGAACAAGCTCTGCTTGCTGCCTCTTCACAGAAAAAGAAGAAAACCAGTAGCTCTGGAAAGGGTTCAGGATGGAAGATGCAGAGCAGAAAGAGCGCCAGGTTTGGAAGAGCCTCAGTGTTTTGAACGACCTTTAGTGGCTTCCATCTGCAGATTCTTGGCAGGGCTGCGCTGTGGGCTTGGCTCTGCCCTGGCCTTGATCAAGGAAGGTTCACAATGAGAAATGTTGCTTCTCCTACAGTGAGGAGACACTGCAGTGTACAGCCCTGGTCCAGCTTTCCTTTTTCAGGACAGTGCCTATTATCCAGAATAGCTACCAAGTTAGGCTGGCTTTAAAAAAAGTCATTTCAGCCAACAGGCCAGGGAAATGAGACAGCATGTGACTACAGAAATAAGGGAAGGTATTTTTATCTTGCAGTATTCCAATCCCATGACCAGTAATTTCCTTTTGTGGAGTAGGGATGAGACCAGAGATCAGATAAGTAAATAAGGTGGGACAGTGCTTCAGCAATTCTTATTTCTCTTGAGTGTTCTTACATAGAAGTTGAGCAAGTGTGCAAAGAACACAGGGCATTAACTGTAATTCGGAACAATACAACCCTCGGTCACAGAAAGCAATGCAAAGAACCATCTGAAGATGAGGGAGAATGCTGGATCTGGCCCTGTGTGTTCGCCATGCCCTGCACTAAGTGGCATTCCAATGTGTATTTTTGTAGGCATCCACGTGGTCTATGATCTCTCCAGAGCCCCAGGAAGCAGAGTTGTCAGCTTAGAAGTGCTTTGCACAGCATGCCGAGTCCCAGCCTATGTCCCACTCCAGATGGATGCGATATACAATGTGACTCTGCCATCCTACATGTTATTTGGAGGAGATGGCTACAGTATGCTGAAAGACAAAAATCTGGGATACAGTAAAGGTAAGGGGGATACAGTCCAGGTAAGTATGGGCACTAACAGAGTAGCAGGCAAACAACTCCCAACAATTAAAAGATGTTTTTACAGTCCAAACCTCAGACTTTTTGCCAATACTCGATGATCAAATTTGCTTCTACCCTGACAGCTCTGGCTTGCTAGATTTAGTTGTAGGCAGCAACTACATTCTTTTTCAGTTAAAACCACAACAGTTTCAAGGAGAAACATCTTTACCAATTCAGCACTGCTCAGAGAGCAGTCCTGAGGTTGTGGTAAACCAGAAAAGCAGCAAAGAACATGAAGAGTACATCTTATGCTGCCTTGCACTTGTACTCATTACCGAACAATGCATCAGTAAGAAAGGCGCTATTTTCTATAGACCTTAAATTTCCACTGTATAGGATTTAGAAAGACAGAATCATCACCTCCACTGTTAAACAACGTGCAGCTCAGGCAAACAACACAGGGTGAAGGGAAAGAAGCCAACCTGCTCGAAGGGAATGAGCCTGCCCAGCCAAAACCAGGGACCCCCAGGAGCTCTGCAGGCAGGAGAATGCAGGGTGCCACAGACACACCACAGGTCGAAGAGAGGTGTTTTGTAACACTGGTTTAAGGTCCTCTAAAGCTGCATGCAAGGTGTTAGAATGTCTGTGTTTGTCCAATTGCTATCATCCATCCTTTAGGATGACAAGAAACTTGAAAAAAAATTGAGATTGAAATCCATTATTTCTGAAAACACAAAAGGGGTGCAATGCTGTATTAAAAAAAATGTCTCATAGGAGGCAGTCTACATTTTTGCAGACTTAAATTCTGTATGTTCTGCTTGTTCATGGTGAAAGCATGCTTTTACCTCAAAAATTTTCCTTTAGGACCTTTGATACAGGCTAATATTTTGTTTCTACAGGTGTTTAAATTTAAAGTTCATTCTCACAGGTACAACTGGTGTTTCAAATCAAGTTCAGCAAAACTTGATTTAAAACATCAGCCCTACTTGAGAGACTGAGAAAGATCATTAGGAATAGTGAAAGGGAACAACCTGTAAGGTTCTAGTAAAGTCTTTCAGTACAACAGAAGGGTAAAACTGTAATTGTTCTTAAGATGGAGGGTTACCCTTTAGTATTTTAAGAGTTTGGATGAGAAGGGGCTCATTGCATGGTTGGCAGCAGTGACTGAAAAGGGTATCCCATTGTAGAAAACCCATGTAATACCTTGTGTTTGTGTGCACACAAGCAGTGCCAAGACTAAAAATTTCTCCTAAAAAAAGTAAATTTGAAAAAGTGTAAGTGATAGCTTTGCCAGGTCTACAGCTCTATACCCCAAACAGGTGGGAGACTATCTCAATCTGGCTGGAAAATACCATTGTAACAAATTCAAACAAGCCAGACAAAATAAAAACAATTTGTTTGTTTTTAAAATACAAGTTGCTACCAAGAATGCTGGCTACAAACCCCCACAGGCGATGTGTGCTGATTCAGAATGGCAAACCATAGAAAACAATTTGATTCTTGAGCTAAAACTGAAATTTAGGCAAATTCTTACATTTTGGTTAAGAGCTTGGCAGATGCAGAGAATGCTTTTTTGTTTGTTTATTTAGGTGAACCTGATGTTGAGGTTGTTTCCCGCTACCTCCAGAGAATGAAGAGAGTTTACCCAGCAGTTGAAGGTCGAATAAAATTTTCTTCTGGAAATCTTATCGAAGCAAGTCTCACCCTGATGTCTGTATTGTTCACTGTAACATTCTTGCACACTTGATTTTTTGTTTGAAGGAATACAGGAGGAGAGATGATACTGAGGAAGCTCTAAGAGCCTGCTCTCTCCTGTTACACCTTACAATGAATGAGCAGTGAGGCTGCTGCACCTCAGCAGTGAGCAGCCCCCTGCCTTGTCTTTAACCTGGTGGTGCCACTGGAGCACTGTGTGCAGGGCAAGGGGGCACAGCCCATGACTTCTCTTGGTCAGAATCAGCAGGTACCTGAAACTGAGGTCTCAAAAGCAAAGTTCCAGCTAATACTTACTGCTCAATCACAGAACAGAGACAGGCCAAAATGGGGTATTATAAATTGTCAAATTCTTTTAGCTGCTTTAGACAGTGAGTTAAGAACCTGATTCCAGATGTAAACAAGCTTCTAGAAATGGATTTATTATATATGCATATTCCTTTCTTTGATCTACACTCAGGGTTAAGGTATTCGATATAATATCTCTACTTTGCTTTCAGTTATGTTTATCATACCTACATGAATGCCTGAAAGAGCTGGATTAAACTTGGTGCCATTAAAATAATGAGGTCTATTTAATATGCAGTTTTAAAAACTTTTACTACTGAAAAAGCAGTGTCACACTTTTATTTTCCATTAATAAAGGATGCAATGAAAGCTTGACTTGATTTTGACCAATTTTAACAAGCTGAGTATTCTTCACTCTTAAATATGACAAATTTGGGGACTGTATCTAGAGTGAGAACACAATCTGTGACTGTTTTTCATATAAGTATGCTCAATTCTATACCTCTTCCAAAGAACAAAGCACAGGACTGGTGCCTGTTACTCTGTATTAGCAACATTCCAAGAAAATGTCAGATACAGGTATTGACTCCTGCAGCACTTCTGACATCCTTTGGAAATAGTCAGGTAATGGGGCTTTTTACAGCATAACCTGGCTTTATGATAACTGTGACTATACCTTTTCTATAGGAAGGCTGTGTTTAAAAAAATAGTTGTAAGAGACAGGCTAATAAGTATGAAATCATATTAAATGCTAAATGTACATTGCTGATGCTTTATCAATAAATGATTGCTTATAAATTAGGGCAAAAATATAATTATTTTTCTAAGATTACTGGGAATTTTGACATCAACATGTTTGGGTTGTTTAATGCTGTTTTAAATTGATTGTTTTGAATAAACCTGCTATGTTTCCCTGGAAAGCTCACTACACTCTTTCAACACTGAAGATACTTGCCTCTTCCTTTCATTGAACCTGTAGATTTCAAGGAGAAGGTACATTAAGATAAACATTCAGGATGCTGAAATTTAAAGAGCCCATTCATTTCCACATCCATTCAAGGGCTGCTCCTGAAAGGCTCTGGACTACACAGCTGTATTAGGTAAGGGATGCAGAACATGGATTAGGTAAGGATGCAGAAACGACAACTGACCTTGTCACACTGTGAGTTATGCCCTGGCATTGATGATTTGTCACTTCTACTCCCCAAGCTGTTAATTTACAGACTGGTCTTTCCTCACCAACATCACACCAGTAACAGAGAGGGCACTGACAGACACAGCTGTGCCTGCACTCTGATTCTGAGAGTTGCAACAAGTGCTTTGGCAGAGCCAGAAAGGAGAGAAATAACACTTTTACCTTCCCTTGACAAACAGAAGGGAAAGGTCTGCAACAGTACTACAGACAAATTACATTGACAAAGAACAGCAATGCTGCATTAGATTGGTCTGTTTGTAAAAAAGAAGAAAATAGGTGTTTGAAAAGAAAAATTAAGGAATGCCTATTAAAGCATCTCTGTATTGTCCTGCAAGTAAAACTTGTTATAAACCCACAAATAAAAGTCCTTTTCAAAATGTCTTTTATAAAGGCTGGGCCAACAAATAAAGACTTAGAAAAATCTTCCACACATTTTTATATGAATGATTTTTATAAAATGCTGTGAACAGACTCACATCCTCTTTTCTAAGCCTGTAAAGAGGATGTCAGAAAAACAGCCACAAAGCCAGATAAGAAACTGCAAAAAAAATTATTTTCACATCCATTATTATTTTAAGAGGGCTTTAGCTTTGAAGGTCAGATGTTAAAAACACTGAATTACAAATGTGATTTTCCATGCTCACAGAAAGATGAAGGCTAAAGACAGTTCTGAGATTAATTACTTGTATGTAATAGATTCAATCATAACAATTTTTTTTTTTCAAACAAAAGTGTAAGACACTTTAACTTAATGGCAACATTCTGCAACTTCCAAACAATTTTTCTACACATTCTTTCAGGAAGACAGCCAGTAATTGGTCTTTTAGCAAAGCATAAGTTGGCTGATTGCCCAGCTGTCTTTTTTGATGTTATCCTGTAATTTCATTCACTGAGAGATTTTTGGGAAATTGGACTTTTACTGGTAATAGCTAAAACAAATTTTAAATTAAAAGTAAAAATATTTTATTTACTTGTAATTGGTATTAAATTTTAATGTCTTTATTGCATAAAGGTATTTTTTGAACTTAAATTTTATGTTATTTACAACAAAATATACAAGGCAATGTTAAAATATCACATGTCCATCACAACAGTGCACAGCAGATCCTACTGGGTGTCCACTCACATCCAACTTGACACAGAGCTTGCTTCCTTTGGACCCTGTTAAACAGGAAAGGGAAAAAATTTACTTATTAAGTTTAAAAATGTGTATTTACACAGAAATGACTGAACTGAGCTGCAATGATTAATGGTATCTGAAAACATCCACTTGAAACCAGAGTTATGAGAATGGAAGGCTACTGGGTTTTAACATGATTTCTCAAAATAGGTGTTCTCTTCTTTCTCTAAAGTTCTTACCTCCCCCATTACTAACTCCTAAATACAGTTTAGGAATTTTCTGCTAAAATTTTCCTAAATACAGTTTACAGGAATTTTCTGCTCTGGAAATAGTACCGGAGAGATAATTTTTCAATTGGATTTCTTTCCTTACTCTGCCTGGAATGCTTTTTCCCTTTCAGCTGTCCCTTTTCCTTGTACCCTGTCTGACAGACTCCCGAGAGACTGGCTGTACACTATCTCAGAGGAGATTTTCAGCTCTTGGAGCTTGCTAACCTACACACGCTGCCATCAAACAGCGCACATCGAGGGATCCAGCCCATATCCGCACTGGTACGTGCAGCAGGAAATACCTTCAAGATACCAATCTCAAGACTGGGAAGCAGACTGACAGCCCCACTAAGGAAAATCTTCCCATTTCTCCCATCACTGTTTTCCCTGCCAAAGGAGCAGTCCTCAAAACAAAACCTCTGGGATGCTCAGTTTCCCCTTTACAAGCTGACTGGCCGGAAACGTTTTTACATTCTTCACTGTAACTACAAAAATATTTTGGTATGAAGCAACTCAAAAAGGACCAGTCAATGCTGAACAGAGAGAACAGGCATTGGATTGATTCCACCCAATACGTAAATGCATAGATAGCTAAGTAAGAACCAATCATTACTTTTAAACTTCCCCGGTGCATTGTTAGGAAGAAACAATTCTCTTTTCAAGTGGCTTCACAGTGACAAGTGTTTGCAGTGATTTTGGGAAAATGTTTTTAGGACTCTGGATGAAAACCACTGCCATCTCTCCACCCACACCCTCTCCACCTTGCATTTTCCCTCTCAGTCCTGGTACACTGACAACCAGGTTCCACTGCCAAACATCACAGATGCAGCACTTTGTTCTGTATTGCTCTCAGTAAATAGCTCTCAGTAAATAGCTCAAGTTCCCAGCTAAAGTATTTTTCTTACTTTCCCCTACTGAATTCAGGGCCAGAGATTCCCTTGCTCTGTCCCCATCAGCTTCAGTCACAGAGGACAGGGGGAGCTCACCCCTCACCCATGCCATTTCACCAGGAGCAAAGGTGGCAGTAGGAGATCCCTCCTCAGCAGGTGGTTATGAAACACTGCAGAGCAGCTGGGCAGTGCCACGGTTACTCAAGAAAAAAGAATACATGAAGAAGTAGAAAACAAGATCTTGATTTACCTTGACTAATCTTCCTCTTGATTTGTTTTTGAAGGAAAAATATTTTCCCCATTAAATATACACAGCTATGAAACCACAGCATGGCTGGGGTTGAGAGGTGTCTCTGGAAGTCACCTGGACTATGTCCACAGATTTTAAAAACCTCCAAGAATGAGCATCCCACAGCATACCTGGGCAACCTATGACAGTGCTTGGTCACCCTCACAGTGAAGTGTTTCTAAATGTTCAGAGGGAACCTCTGGTGTTTCAGTTTGTGCCTGTTGCCACCAGTCCTATCAGTGGGCACCACTGGTTCTGTCTTCTTTGTACCATCCCCTCAGTATTTACAGACATCAATAAGACCCTCTGAGCTTTCTCTTCTCCAGGCTGAACAGTCCCTGCTCTCTACCCCCTTCTCATAGGAAATATGCTCCAGTTCCTTCATCATCCTCATGGCTCAACCAGATTCATTCCAGTGTGTCCATGCCAATCCTGTACTGGGAAGCCCAGATCTAGACACTCCAGGTGTGGCCTCACCACTGCTAAGCAGAGGGGCAGCATCACCTCCCTCGACCTGCTGGCAGCACTGCTCCTACTGCAGCCTGGGATACCATCAGCCCTTAGATCAGCCTAGTGTCTTTCCAGCTTGCTGGCCCCCAGCCCATCCTGGCACCCGGGGCCGTTCTTCCCCAGGAACAGGACTTTGCACCTCCCTTTCTTAAAGCTCATGAGGTTCCTGCCTGTCTATTTCTCCAGCCTGTTTAAGTCCCTTTGGAAGGTAGCATGGCTCTCTGGTGTATCAGCCACTCTCCCAGTTTTGTGTCATCATCAGGCTTTGCACTCTTGTCCCATCATCCAGATCATTAACGAAGATGTTAAACAGGACTGGATCCACAACTGACCCCTTGGATAACTCTGTCATTACTGACCTGCCTCCAACCAGACTTCACTGCACTGACCACCACCCTTTGGGCCTGACTGGTGCTTTAAAGACTATTTAAATGCCACTTTTTTCCATAATCAACTGAAGAAAGACCAGTGTTCCAATAAATACATATAATTAGCTGTTGAGATACAAAACTCCGTTCAGCTGAGTAAAATAGCAGGGCTAAGTCAGGTCTTTTTTTCTGCACTCAGGTTCCCAGGCTACTTCCTTGTTCTCTAGGTCAGCTGCCTGAGCATTGGCTTGAGGAGGGCAGCTACAGAGCTGAAGCACAAAGTAGGTCAGACTTGCTGAGCCAGCCTCATTTCACTGAAAACAATGCAAAGGTTCTGGCTTGTGCCAATATCTTGTATTTGTTTCTGTTGGGCATGCAAAACAAATCGCTGCTGGCACTCTGCAGTTGTCAGGCACAGGGCTCATACAAGGAACATTTATTGTTAGTGAGGAGGTTTTTAAAATTTGTTTTGGGTTTTGTTTTTTACTAGCTAACTAGCAGGTATTTTCTGCTTGCCATGAAGACCAAACTGTAAAATTGCTATGTAAAAATCTGCCAAGGTTCAATATACACAAGAAAAATTGTCAGACAGATCCCAAACCTAATGATATGCATTTATATAGCCATTTCTCTTGTGCAAATTCTTTCTCCTTTATCTGGATAGCTAAAGTTAACATTGCAGTGACCAAAGTAGAGGTAAGAAATCCTCCTGCCAGATATTCTCAAGAAAAATGCTGCAGCTTTGCTTGCAGAATTCCCTTCCTAAATTGGAAAATGCATAAAATAGAGTGGAGATAAATCAAAGAGAAAGGCACAGAGATCCTGATTGCTGGCTGATCTGCCCAAGTCTCCTGAAAGACAACTCAGACTTGTTGCTAAACAAATGTGCTCAAGCTGATTTGGAAAGAGCTAATTAGCCAAAAAGTAAGAAGTCTGGATTTCAATTATTTCAACATATTGGAAAACACAGATTTTTCCCAAAATTTAGAATTAATATTTGTAATAGAGAACAATGGCAAAAATGCATCAGTGGCCAGACTCAATAGGAGCTTGAAGAATTCTGCAGCTCTCGAACGGAGGTAGCACATACCTTAATCAGCTCTGGAAAAAGTTCTTGAATCCCAATGTCCAGCAGAACATAAGTTAACTAAAGGAAAATACAGAAAATTAAGGACACTCCAAGGCAAAACTACTGCTTTTTATTCTTAATTCTGAGAAAGAGCCCACGCCTCTGCTATAACAAAAATTCACTTTAGGAAATCTTGTGCCAGAAGGCAAGTTTGTCAAATGCAATGAGTTACCTGTTTGTTGAGCACAGGCTGCTGCAGTCCATCAAACAGAAGCCTGATGCCTTCATATTTAGCCTCTTCCCCAATGCACTTGCCTATTAAATCTAGACCAAATTCCAAAAACAAACACACACGTCATAAGGAAGTACTGCAAAGCAGCTTTATGATGCAGTTATAGAACTCAATTAATTAACAAGAAAAAACCTGTTTATATTAAGAGTTCAATTCTTTTCTGTCTCAAATGGTAAATGGAAAAAAACCTCATACTTTTGGGTTCATCTGTGGAAACCCAGAGCACCAGGAATATTTCTCTATCTGCTCTAGAGTATCCTGACCCCCAGGAGAGCACTGACTTTGACCCTCATTCATAGAGAAAACTTCCAAAGCCTCAAGGTAAACTAGAAACCACAAAAGTGTGAAATAGATTGTAGAGATTGTAGAGAGTAGTGTAGTATGTCAAATGGGTAAGAAATTTAGGTTTTAGGATTTTTAGTGTGTTATAAATGGGTTCAAGATAAAGGACATAAGGTGTTGTCTTGAGTTCATTTTACTTCCTTCTGCCTTCGTCTTCCTGAGTTTAAGTAGTATCTTGTAATTGAGTAAAAAATCCACACTACAGGTCTTTAAAGGTCAGGTATTAGGTAAGAAAGGAAAATATTTTAAGTGTCACCTCTTAATTGAATATCTTAGGTTTTAACTAGACTTAAAAGGCCTTATAACAAGAGATTGGTAACCATTTTTATACTGTTTTTACTGCACGCAGAGTCTGGTGCCGACAGTGTGCTGAAGTTTTGATAATAAACAAAAGCTAAAGACTTAACAAGTCCAATGCATCTCTTATTCCTAACACAAAACTTCTCCAAGAGGGTCTCCCCTACCAAGGGAATCCCCAAAGAGTTGCCCAACTTAAGACCCACAAACTCACATTCATCCTTTTCTCCTTCCTTTCCTTAAGGGCTCCACACCCAAATATTACTACACTTTTTGTAATAGAAATGTTTTGTTCTAATGCACTGTTTAATAAACCACAAGTGCATTTTAAAAAATCACTCTCAATTAAATTGGCCCCTTTCCTAGTTTATACAGTGCAAGGATAACTCAGATGTACCTTCTAGCTTAATGATGTGCCTTTTTTTAACACGGTTTTCATCTGGATAAAATACAAACCATAGGAACATTCAAAAGATGAAAAATTACGGTACTATGTACATGTGTAAAGCTTTTGATTTCTATCACCATGTCTTTATTAATCACTATGCCACAACCTCAGTCAGCAACACTTAAATGACAAAACTTGAACTGCTGGGTTTTTACACCTGGTATTCCAGTAAATCTCAGCAGCACAATTATTTGATTTGGAAAGACAGTGTGACTGTATTTGGGTTAAATATGTGCTTGAACAATTAACCACACTCATACAGGCAGTCATGGGATACAGAACCTGGAATGTATCTCATCATTTCTTCAAAAGTCTGCTTTGCTCGTTTCTGTTTATCCTGGAGAGAGCGAGGCTCAGTGTTCTCACAGAACACAGCATCTGCAATGGAGACATATTGAAAAAAAATGTACCTTTAGGCTGCTACACATCACTGACACAGAAATATGTTTTGGATTGTGGCTTCAAAATGGAATTTCTTCTCTTTATTTTGTTTAGAAGGGAATTCTAATCTTGTCAGATAATACTTTTTGCTTACCTTAGCCTGATCAAATCCAGAATACCCCTCCTGTTTGAAGGACAATCATCTTTTCACAATTTGTTCCATTCTTTTCTAAGTTTAACAAATTCTCTTTAAAGTTTGGACCAATTCCATTTTAGGTTAGCTATGATCTTCTTAATCACAGCTTTCCTCAAGCTTTCAAAACTATAAGCAGTGTTTACACCTTGTCCTAAAACACTGTCTGGAACTGTCAAAAACTTCAAATTTACCTATGAAAGACAAAGCAAGTACTGCTATTCATCTGAAATAATAGGTGCTCAGTTTTGGTTTTAGGCTCTGAGAGTCTTACTGCACTCCTTTTCTGCCTTTCACAAGCTTCATTTTTGGTTTGATAAGGACAGAGCTGCCCTGACTCCAGAGTTTTGGCCAGATGCATTGTTTGGATCAGACTGCAGTCACGTAATACTCTACAGTTGTGAGGTAATTAAACATTTTTTCTTAGTTGTCCTTCCCTTACTTGAAGGTCAGGAATACTCAAGCCCTCTCAAGATCCAACCACAACAAAGGGAACCAAAAAATTAACAATAAAAGACTGATGTAGTACACAAGTAAAGTAACTTGACAACTTAATGAAACATTTGTGTTGCTACAGTAAACCATTTTATTCTGTTTTTCTTGTTCTTTGCACACCTGGGCAAATTACTATTCATAATACTTTTTTTCTGTAATCATCACTGACAGACAACATAGGTGGCTCAACATCTTTCCACAATAAGCTTTGAAGTTAGTCCAGGCCCACTTGATTTTTGATACTCCACCAGTGCTAGTCAGCATTGCAAAGTTTAGCACTTGGAAACTTCAGTGACAAACACCAGACTAAAGCAGCATTTTTTCATCAAAGATGTAACTATTACTGACCTCTCAGCAGTGTTATCAGAGAAACCAACCGGTGCTCCTCAAATAGCTGTTCTAACTTGTTATGCAAGTAATAGTCTGTGTACAGTTCCATTGTGTTTTTGAAGAGAATTCTTCCTCCCATCAAGAGATGATGCAGCCAGTCAGGAATGTGGAAGACTACCCTACCTGTAAAGTCACAGCAACATCTATGAGTAGGAACATATATGAGGGTCTCCTACTGTTCATAATAAAGGAATAATTTATTCAAAAGAAAAAAAAAAAAAAAAAAAGAGATTGCAAGCAAGAAAAGAGTATTTCAGTTTTGTTAGTGCAGCACTGAAAATATCAGTATTCTCCACAGTGCTTATCAGATAGTTCCTTTAGCTATTTATGTTAATTTAACAATTCCAATTCCCAGAGTCTACCAGCAGCCTAGGTAGACCTGAGAAAAGGGATGGGATCTACTCTCATAAACTCATACTATTGAGATGCAGAAAGATGGAGACATAACAAAGCAACTAAGCAATGATGAATGATAAATGACATTTTAGCATCACAATAAAATCTTCTAAGGAATGACCACGTTACTAAGTTGCATATTAGCTTTAAAGTGTTGAGTTATATATGACTGCTACAATAGGATTTCATTTCTTACCAGAGACTGCAAACTTCTTATTTGTCATGAAGTATATGAAAAATTAAGAGAAATCACTTCTTACCAACATACATTAAGTAGTCATAGACTCCTTCTACAGTCATCATTTCCAGGAAGTAGTTTTGATTTTGTCGTCTTTCTGTGTTCTCAGACCGGTTTGCATTATTCTTGAATAAATCATTAAAAAGCTAAAAACAAAAACATAAGACTGAAACCACCACATTCAAAGGCAAAAGGATAGCCACCAGATCTTTGGATTGGTTTCTTTTTATAAAAGCAGCTTCTTTCCAGGGCTTTCAAAGAACTGATCAGGGGCATTGATTTGTTTAATCGTTTCTGGTTTTGTTTTTTCAAATCCTTCACTTTCCAAAAAAGAGCACATCACATGTTGCCAAGCCAAAATACCCGGCTTCACAACAAATCAGCACTGAGACATTAATTCATGAGCCCTTCTGCTCCCACTACCTTCTTCCAACCAAAACAATTATATGATTGTATGCATCTAGACATTTATCACAGGCTCAGATTTACTTGATGCACCCCCTTCTGAAAATGAGGGGCTAAGAGGATACAGAGCCTGTCTGCCTTTAAATCACAAGGGAAGTCTACAACATCAAAGTATTCCTAAAAGCTCCTGTTGGTTTCCACTTTGAAATAAATACAATGGTTTCTAGACAAAATATACAAGTTTTTTTACATAGATAAATACCTTTTTCCCCTGCCAGTTTAATTATTTATAGTAAATCATCATGAACTAATATTTGGGTTTCTTTCCATTTACCTCATTTCTCAGTTATATTCCTTTAGCCTGCTATTCTCCTATGTCATCACCTTCCTCCCTGATCCCTTTATTGTCTTGCCTTTGGTTCTTTCTGAAAAGATACTCTAATTCTTGCAAAACTTCAAAAGGCTCTTCTCTACACACCAAAAAGGGTCCCAAACCACCTAGGCAGCACTCCTTGCCTCCCCTGTCCCCAAGTCTCTGAATCCTAAGAGAGGGAAAGGAAAAAGTCTCTAAATCCTGATGCTTTCCATGTTTAATATCTAGCAATCCCTACTAACAGTTTATTTAAAATTAACTTACCCCCAAAATAGTTAATCTAGATGTAAAATAGGATTTATACAAGATACTCTATTATGAAAAGTTCAAAAGTTTATGCCAGGGTTCTAAAAAAAATGCTGGAACTAGAAGCAAATGCAACATAATCACAGAATTGCCTAGGCTGAGGTGATTGCCAGTCAAAGAGGTTTTTTTACCACTCCCAAAATAACATTCATTCCAGGGAACAGGAAGTAATTTGTTTATATATGGTTCACTTTCTGTACTGCAATTCTCCCCAAAATAAATAAAGCCAAAAAAATGCAAGTCACAACATCACACAAGTCTCTAAACAGAATGCTTTGCACTCTTAGGAAAAATTACATCGGACATCTGGCAAGAGTCAGGTTTTTGACCTGTACTCCTTCAGGTCCTCTCTTTTGTTAAGTGCTGAGCTACTGGTATTACCTTCTCAAGGTTCACTCAAACTAAACAACACCAACTTATTACATAAATTACACAGAAGGACAAATATGGTTAATGCACTTATGGATGACTGGTATTCAGGAACGTAACAAACCTAAAAAGAACACATAATTATTCACACCTACTTTATGGAAGCATCTCTGGTAGGTTACTTAAAAACTCTGTATAAACTGAAGTCTACAGCCTCCTTAATACTGAAAGCAGAACAGCAGAAAAACCTTAGCTGTAGCACTGTAACTTAAACAAGAGCCTCCTTTATTTTTTAGATACACCTCTCGACCTGACAAAGGTGATAAATACTGAGCCAACTCAAAGCAGCCAATTGTGCAATGTAGACATAGGTTCAGTGTCTGGAGGCCAAACTAAATCATTAACAGCAATATGGTAGGTAACCTATAAAAAAATTAAACATGTAGGCCAGCTTAGGGCAAAGCTTTTTGACTTTCAAGTGCTATTTCCTCTTTTAATCCAAACCAAAAGCAGCATCTGAATGCTGACTACACCGCCATACACAGCACATGATCTGTGCTGTACCTTAAACAGTAATGGTTCCTTGATCAGAGGCACACTTTGAAAGCATTTCAGAATGCAATCTACAATGTACTGCAGCAGCCATAATACAAAGTGGCATCAGACCTCTACTTCCATGTTTTACACTTTTCAGTATCTTGGCTCAGAAGAAATTCAAGTGAAAAACACACAACTGGTTATCTAGCACAGAAGTTGAGATTATACTCACAATTCAGAAAAGCACAAGATTTTGCTTTAGATGTTTCTGTGCATCTTAATATTTGAGACTAACACCATGAACTTCAATGCTATCATTATTTGTATTTTTAAGATTAAACAATAATAATAACCATGAAATATTCTTAAAAGGCTTACAATGAAGAAATTCCATGAATTAGTATTGATTAATAATGGGAGCCAAGCTCTTGAAGTCAGTGAAAGATAAAAGGCCTGTATTAAGAAAAAAACCAAAGTAATCCCTTGTACAATATGCTACCATGCCTTATTGGGAAAAGCAAAGGAAGCACAAATGCTCATATAAAGTGCCTCACAGAAAAAAAAAAACGTTACTCAATGGTAAGTGCATATGCAAACATACACCCATACATTCCAGCACAGGTGTGAACTGTACAAAAACAATACCACGACTATGAAATATATCTACAGCCAGAGGCATAAATGTCTCTCCTGTTCTTCCTCCTCATTTAGAAAGTACAGAGGATTATACAAAAATAATATAAAGAAAGATTTTATGCAGCATCTGAATCATATCAGTCAGTGTAAGAGACCACGTCTTCCTCCACGTAGCTACTCAAACACATTTATAACACTGCTGGTGTTCCAAAAACAGCTTTTATTGCTGTTGGCAGGCCATCATAAGCCAGCAGAACAACGCCTTTACTGGCATATTTTGCAAAGTCTGCATCAGCTGAGAAGTCATGACCTATTATAGCAAGTCTGACAAAAGTATGTTCAGAAGATGATCAAGCTAGTTACAGACCTTCAGAACGAAAACATGGCCAGAAATCCTGCTAGTGCCCCTAGGAGAGGGAAGCACAGATTTTTGTGCATTTGCTTTTTTTAACCTGGCAGGTTGCTAACTCTTATTCTAGTGGATCTGATACAGAATGAAATCCAATTGCTCCTGGTTATACTGGGGTTGACTACCCACTTTCATAGTGCATTTTCAAATAGAAGTCTTTCCAATATTTAGAACACACAAACATACACACACCCCAGGAACACTCAAAAGGAAGGAGCATGCAGAAGATCTGTCAGAGCATTAGGCACATTTCTGACTGGGCCTGCTCAGACAGACCTTCAGGCATTTCTTAATTCAGCCTGCTGAGGAAGAGGGAGCCTGCAGGTACCCCACTCGTGGCAGCACTGGGGACCATGCATTGTAATCTCAGCACAGCCCAACATGTTGCAACTGAAATAAACAGATCCGTGTCAGAAAAGACACATGAGAGCACAGTGGCAATACAAGCATAAGGTGGAAATCGACTACCATTTACCAAAACATTGAAGAACTCTCTTGCTCTGAGATAATGTTCTTCTCGCAAATGGGCACTCAGGAAGCGCTAACCTTTCATCTCTTTGGCTGCCTGCCAGATCCCCACACAGGCTCCATACAGACAGCTCACACTGTCCTGGTACAGACGTTTGGCATTCACCTCCTTCTCCAGAACTGAGGTGCCTTGCTGCTGCACAGCAGTTACAGAATCACAGAATGGACTGGCTTGGAAGGGACCTCAAAGATCATCTAGTGACAGCCCTCTGCCATGGGCAGGGACACCTTCCACTAGACCAAGCTACCCAGAGCTCCATGCAAGCTGGCACCAAATACTTCCAGGAATGAGGAATCCACAACCTCTATGAGCAACCTGTTCCAGCACCTCACCACCCCCACAGTTACACATTTTTTCCTAATATCTAATCTGAACCTACTCTCAGTTCCATTTCCCCTTGTCCTGTCACTAAATGCTCTTAAAGTCTCACTCCATCTTTCTTGTAGGCTTCCCTCAGGAACTGGAAGGCTACACATCTGCACAAAGATGTCATGTCTCACAACAGAAGTGAAAGTGCAGAACTGAACAGCTCAAGTCTATGCCACACATATCTGAGGAGTAGGATAGTGTGTTACTCCAGTCTGCCTTTGGTCTGGCCTTTGGACTGAACACCGTCAGTGTCTGCATTCCTAGACAGCATTTTCCAGCTTGGCTTCATCTGAAATAATTTTAGTTAATGAGTTCTAAGACAGCTCCCTAGTATGAGAGAAAATGTGTGATTAATTTTCCCCACTTCTGTAAAATGGGAAAGGAATGTGACTTACTGTACCTTCTTGTTATTTTCAGAAGTGGGACTCAGAATGGTGAGTTCAGGCCTGCTTGGTTTAGGCTTGGGAGATTCACAGGAGTTGATAAAATTCATGATGAATGGCTCCAAATGCTGACCTTTCTGAAAAAAGTTATGAGTGACCTGTCACTTGCATAATTGTAGGAAAGTGAAAACAAAACCAACAAAAAACCAAGAATTTTCAAGCAAAGTTTTGATTAGCCTGTAACTCAGTAATCTCATAAAATTAGCTAATGAAGTTAAGATATTGGCAACCTGAAAGACTTACCTCTTTCATCAGCTTTCCTGGAACAGATTTTATGATTTTACCTACAATTAGAAAGAAAGAAAGAAACAGACACCTTCTGTTATCTCTATCTGATTTTAAAGACATTTTGCTCTGCTAGATTTTATGTACTCATTGTCTAGTAGTTATTTAAAAATACAATCATTTAAAAAAAATCTGTTTGGTTTTATTTGATTTGGCACAAAACCCTAAGAAAATAGTCTTGCACATAACCAGCTTGTAAACCTAGTAATTACTACCTTTCAAGAAAAGATACTTAGAAATATACAGATTATTAACCTGAATACTTAAGAAAACAAACAGACAAACAAAAACACAATAAAGTACTATAGTTGTAAAGTGATACCATTTAACTATTCTAGAGTTTAACCATAAATAGCTCTAACACTGTAACAACTGCTAGTACTGCTACAACACCAGTACAGGCAAAATTCCTTGTATTTAAGTTACTCATAGAATCATAAACATTTATCACAGAAGAAATCAAGATAACTCAGATTCTCCTCTTTCTGTGGAAAAATCAGCAAATCTGGAGAGATTCTATGGGGAACCAGCCTCAAAAACCCTGGTGAATAGAATTTTCTAAATTGGACAAGTTACAGACATGGCTTTAATGATCAGCTCTTGTGTCCTGATAAGGCTATCAGGATATGGCACAGTAACTTTGAATGCTGAAAAATGAAAGTGTCTAGGACTAATTTTATTTTAAGCACTACAGTTACAGTAACATTTTTCTTATCTACATGTCATTAAATATGGAATTTACATCAGAAAGTATGTACAGTGATCAACTGGAAATAATAAAAACTGTCATCCTCACAAAAAGCCCTACCAAAATGCCAAGACTTGTTATAATGCTCTTTATGGAAGTGAAGCACAGACTCAGATAGGAAATGCACTACAGTAAACACCATAATTACAAGCTTTTATAAAGATGCATGGTTCACTCTAGAAGGGAGACCCAAAACAAAACCAAAACTTTTTGACTGGAGGCTGAGAACAGAAATCTCACTCAACAACTCATGAAGCAGACCTAGAGAAGGGCTGCCCTAGCAGGACCACACCGTGACTGGGACGTGCAGAGATGCAGCAGCGCAGCTCGGACACGGCTCTCTGGGACCACAGCCACAAGTGGCACAAGACATGGAGACAGAATGGCCATGAAATTGACCTGACCAGCTCAGGCCCACTATTCTGAGACAGCTACATTGCAGCCAAGTCATACTACAGTTGACTTTTTTGATTTATTAAGAACTACTGTCATTAGACATTAGATCTTCTCAATTTCCATTTGACCTGCCTGTATCACACACACAGATTCTATTAAGTAGCTCATGTTAGAAAGGATCTTAACATCAGCTAATACTAGAAATATCAAATATTGGAGTTTTCAGAATAAAACAAGAGGAGTGTAATCAATTAAAATCCAAAGTTTGTACGTGCAGTTTTGTAAGTGTTCATGCCATCTCATCTGCCCACAATGACAGACGCATGCCAATTTGACTTGTGACAATACCGTAAATTTTCTTGAACTATACAGTTTATTAACAGAAACCTTATCTTGCTTGCTGACACAAAAATTCAAAAGCCACTTAAGCAAATTTTTCCAAAACTTCAAAATGTCTTTTTTCTTCAAGGAAGAAGCATCAGCATATCTTCCTTGCAGAGCTATAATTTTAGGGGCTGTGAAGGAGCAGAGTTCTTATTTCCTACATCCACCAGAGTTATCTATTAATTACTACAGTCAATAACAGAATCACAGAATTCAATCACAGCATCCACAGCATTCCTATTTGTCAGCATAAACAAGTAGCATATTACATACCAAGATTCACATCAGGCAACATTTTATCAATAAACTGAGTCTCTCCTCCATTAGGGGATAGGAAGTCAGCTAAAAGCTGGCTGTTACTTAGTTCTGGATGTTGCAGAAGTTTCTTTGAAACAGAAGAAACAAAGGAAGTATAAGTACTTTAAAACTAACTTTTAAAAAAATCAGTTTCTGTACAGCAAAAATATATTCAAAGAGTATTGAACTGCTGCAAATATCATTTGAACAAGATTTGTTTTCAGTCATGAAACTTTAACATTGCCCACTTGAATCCTTTCTTTAACTATAAAGTTACTTGGAAACAAACAAACAAAAAAACCCCAGATATTTTTTTATTAGTTTTAGAATATTCTTTGCTCCAAATGTTTGTTTGATACCTGCAGATATTCCTGAAACTCCTCTCGCTTGGATTTTAAGAACTCATAGTTCTTGGGACCAATGATTCTCTTTGAGGGAAGCTGAGCATCAGGAAACGTACCTAGTAAAGATATCAAGGAGTTTAAATTATTCTTGTTGTGCAGTAAACACTGATTTTATTATTTTAAATTTAATCTAAGTAATGAGTGATAATCACAGCAGGGGAAAATGGCTTTCCAAATGATGGAGAACATACCATGAAATTCTGTAAGTTTTGATTCAAGCACATAGAATTCAAGATACCTCCTGTAGACAGACCAGTGTTCAGGTTCATGTCCAACTGGATTAAAAAAAAAGTTAAAAATAAACCACGTTTTATGGCACCGGAGAGACAAATTAGCAACAGCAAACATATGATGATTATCATAAGAAAACCTCAATGGCATTAGCCCCCTGTTGTAGTAACATAAACCTCAAGGTACTTCTAATGTCACTGTAAAATGCATAACTGGTAGATAGATATGGTACTAGCAAGGAAATTATCATTTATGGGATTACTACTATCTAAACAATGGAGTCCTGCATAACTTCAACATTTATGATGGCTGACTATATTAGATCTATTTTCCAACATTGAACCAAATGATTTACAGAAATAGTACTTGTTGAATACAGTCCTCTGCAGCACCAACTTGAATGCTGATGATCGTTAATCCTATCACTAAAGATATCACCAAATGCCTTTTAAATACTTTCTGCTTTTTGTGGAAGTATAAGTCACTAAGACAAATCCCAGCAGCCTTAGGATGATGCTGTTTCCCCCCACTCCATTACGGATGTATTGCTATCTAGATACTGGTAAAGCAACTGCATGCCACAATGGTTCCTAATAAGCAAAACATTTTCATTTCCTAAGAACTATTTTTAAGGTTATATAAAAAATTACTTGTTGTTCATTATTCCAAAGTTCAGAGTGGGTGAAAAAAATATGACAGGTGTTTATTAATATGAATTTTAAGATAAGTATTTTTGGAAATAGAATATTTCAAACTTTGGCATGAAGTCTAAATAGAACTGATTCATGCTGAGGAATCAGTTCGCAACTAGCAAATGCAAAATGTGATCATTTACCTCTTAAACTCATTTCCTCAAAACTTTCAAGCTATTATTTTGAAATCAGAAGAACACATATACAAAACACACTTGCAAAAGCCAACAGAATACAGCACACTAGAATATTCTGAGTTCAGTTTCAAATGAGACTTTATTGACCTGCAACATTGCATACCTGCCCTTCTATCATTTCTCTCTACATCAATGCAGAATACAGGAATTCTCTCCTTTCTGTCTCTTCTTTCCAAGGAGGGATCATCGAAAAAATCAACGTATGGGATGCTGATTTTCCACGCAGCAAGGTTGCGGGGTGTATTTGGGGTGCTAACAGCCTCCTCAGGAGAATCATCTTCCATCACCATAACACCTTCTTCAATCTGTAAGGATTCAAACAGAGATCTCCAGTTCTATTTTAATTGGTACAGTCTACCTCTGCTTCAAACCAATTCCCTCCTCCTTTTCAAATTTTCCATTTGTCCCGCAACTGTGGTTCAGGTAACAATATCCCATGCAGTAAATTCTACCACTGGCTCTATTCATGACTGTTTAGCATAGAAGAAAAACATTAACTCAGGGAGACATCCAAGACAAATGAGAAAGGACCGTTGGCTCCTGATCTGTAGAGAGAATTCTGCATCACAGACCAACTTGACAGCAATTTCTACACTATGTTATTTATGGCCTTAAGGTCTTGTGGCAGGCTGCAGATGAAGAACCATGCATGCAGTCTTGTGCATGCTTTACTACACAGAATTAGAGAAAAAGTCTTGCCTATAAAAATATCTGACAATGCTAGTTTGGGTACTTCTCTGTACGAAAACAATAAGCTCAGAAGCACAGAAATTGGGGATGTGACCTTGGCTTGTGAATGAATACATAGAAGATAAGGCAACTTAATCAGAAGCCAGCACGTGAAAACTGTGCAGTGAAAAAAGCAGAAGTTTAACATTTTCAAATGAGAAAAGGAGAAAAAAAATTAAAGCCCAACAAAGACTTCAAGTAAAATTTAATGGCTTCACTCACAAAATCATCTTCTCCTCCATTTAAGTTATAGTTAGGCAACATAGCTCCTTCCATTGCAGAACTCTTGAATACACCTTTTATTTTGTTCCCTATTTTGCTGATTCCAAATGATTCTCCTCTCTTCTGCGTGGTCCTAGGATTACAGAAGCCACAGTTCACAACACAAGGCACATTATTACACAACTGCTCATTAGGCCATTGCACACCATTTGCAGATATGAGAAACAACTCTATAAACAGGTATCCAACATATTTACAGGTCCCCTTAGTTAAAATTCATTTATGGTATATCTGTTCTCTGATCAATCAGCAAAATTTCTTGATTACACTTTTTAAGAAACACAGGATTCCCATATGCTTAACCACGAATAAAGTTTTACAACAGTATCCTAGTAATCCATGACACAGAATAAACAATTAGCTATGTAAAACAACTTTGTTTTGACAGCAGAAACTGTGGTATTGCTGCAGGCACGCACATGAAGTAGGTCATTAACTTTGTCCTCCTCCTTGTACTTGCATTTAAATATTTATCCTTTTACCAAGTGTAGATGCATTTTTAAATGGAATTTTACAAGCAGATATCATTCAAGATAAATCTGTTTTTAAGCAGTAAAGACAGATAAAAGGAATGTGCAAGGAGCAAAACTGAGCATGAGAGGAAACAGATGCAACTGAGGAATCCTAGCTTGAAGAGCCAGTCTGACAGAAAGATGAAGAGTTTTTAAAGTCTTGCCATTTATGACAAAGTGTCCAAAAGCCAACAAACCAGGTATGGGAATAAGAAAAATACTTGGGTAGCAAGCATACTCCTCACTGAGAGAACAGATTTTTTTATTATTCTTATGTCCTTACACAAGTCCTGACACTGCAGATTATTTCTTGCCTAGAAATGCTAGCAATTTTGGAAAGAAAAATATTCCTGCTGAATACAGAATCAGGAGGTTCTTTATGGTGATTCACTATATACAGTTGAGAGACAAGTTAAAAATCAATACACAGTGAACTTCAGAATCAAACATTCAAAACAAATTTATAGACTGCTATTAGAAGTACAACTAGTACTCTGGACTACAAAAAATCCTGTTTCTTTTTCCTTTAAAACAAGTAACTATTGACTTCTGGAAGGGATTACAAAGAGAACTGCAGCAATCAGCAGGTAAAGCATTTCCATCATTCATAAAACTATACAGACAACATCAACTGCTGACTCGAAGCATGCACGTGCATGTTACTAATAACCTTCCTGTTTACAATCTTACGCACTGCGTACATGACTAAAGTTGCATAAATAACCCACTGATTTTTCAAATCTCTTGGTTTTTCTATCTCATCTAATCATCAGGTCCAAAGCATACTGGCACCACCTATCTTAATTATCTCTTCTATGCAAAGGCAAGGTTGCTTGGCTGCTTGCAATCTAAATCTGTATTTGAACTTTTACTCCATTCTTTCACAACTTCTACTACATGTTACTGTGCTGAACTGAGCTGTTACATAGGAGACCTTACCTGAATCTTGTTCAAATGCTTCAACACTGGGCTAGAAAACACAAACCTCAATCAGACAAAACTAGCTTTTCTGGAAGGCTTGTATTTCAGACCTCTGGCTTAACCTTGAAGGGAATTTTCATCATTCTGCTGAAAACTAGTGCAGCTCTCAAGAGTTTGAGCAAAAACATTAATTTGCACAAGGTCAGTGATTTGATAGGACTCCAGGCTCAAAGCACTTCTTGCCCACACTGAGCATGCTGCAGGTGAAGGCAGCATTCAGTAAGCTGTATGCAGCCAGGGCTCAACCTGGCAGCTAGGAACCAACCCTTCCAGCCCCAACACAGAGCCCAAAGATTACACCACGTGAATAAAAAGCAATCACTCAACTGGACAAGTATAAAGTGACAAACTAGGATAGGAATCTCTTCACAGGAAGAGACAAATTCGGAACAAACATCACTGAATAAGAGGGTACACAGACACTGTCCACAATATATGGAGAGAACACAGGACTGGTTTGGCAAAAATCCTTGATCACAAATCACATTAGATGAGCACGGAAAAGAAATTGTGTGGATGTTAACAAAGATGGATGGACCAACAACAGGATGACTTGACATTTCAAAGAAATGGAACAATAAAAAAATATATACAAAAGGTATCACGATGAAAGTCTAACAGACTCACTGGCTAAGCAGAAACAGAAGAAAGACCTTGAGACTAGATAGAAGGGAAGATGGGACTAGGACAGGGGCAGGTTCAAGACATGAAGGACCAAATATGACAGGAGGTAGCCAGCTTATAACAGAGACTAGAATTTTTTTAAGACCTGTCAACAAATATATATATATATATCCAAAACGTGTTGGAAAAATATCTCACTCCCCCTAGTGTTAATCCATATAAATAGCATTATTAGACCATCATTCTATAGTTGCTTTCTCAGGAGGGCCCTCTGTGCAGTCTACAGGCTCCAACATTCCTGAAGAATGATGTGACAACAAGAGCTTGGAACACTTCTTTTTTTTTTTCAAAAATTCCAAAAGTAACACATACCTAACATTAAAAAAATTACAATTATTGTTTATAAGAGGGAATTGCAGACTGAAGACTGCAGTAGTCCACTATGCACTGTGGCATTCTTCAATCATGGACGGTTGCAAAATCATTTTCCCAATGCCTGCCTCATTCAGTGCACTGAACAGATTTTGGCAGGTGATGAGCCAGGGCTGTGCAGCTGAAGAATGATGAAGAATGATGCTGTGAGCCTCTCTGGGTCAAGCAGGACCAGACCAGTTGTATATATCAGACAAGGCAGATATTAACATGCATGTGAAGCCATAGTACCATTTCCTTTGGCTGACTAGACTCCCTACACACAGTTAGGAGAAATGCTGAGCACATACTGCTGCACTTGAAAATCAATGAGCTGCATTTATAACTCAAGAACTCCTTATTGCTCAACAATCAAGCAAGTTATAACTCAACAAGCTGAACTGGCACATAAAATATAAAAGCATCTAACTACCTTGATTCTTAACCTGAAAAATTAAGTTGAAAAATTTCCCCTCTAAACTAGATGAGCAAACTATATCATACTTATCCTCTGTTAAGGAAAAGTCCATGAGGAAAGCATTGTTTTCTGAGTTTGGATACCTTGTATTTAAAGAGGCATGAATAATGAGAAACAAACCACTGGACAGCTATTAAGGCATTAACGAGTGGTCACGTACTTCCTTACAGCAAATTAAACAAAAATAGCATATGTTGTCATCAAACCTGTAACAGTCACAAGAGAAGCTGCAGAGAGAACTAATTTGGGCAACTGTTGGGTTTGAGTGCTTAAAAATCATAAAATGGTTATATTTGCAAGTGATGTTAGACAATAATCACTCCAGATACAGCTTGCAAAACAAAACAAGCACGCAAGTGGATAACAATATGACATGGAGTAAAGGAAATTTTGGAGCAGCTAGCAGTTACAAGTAAAAAAAAAATGTTTTAAGGTCTGGAAATGTATTCATCAAAGTGTTAATGTACAGCAAACAATGCTAATGTAATGCAAACACACGAAATTAGTAATTAAGCAATTTCTAAACACCTGTGAAAAGGACATGGGGAGCAAAGCTTTTTGTGAAGAGAAATGCACCTCAGTCTGGAGAAGACATTCATGTCTTTTACAAATAAAATGAACAGTTAATTACTGTTAAAAAGGCTGTATGATGAAGTCATGAGAGATGCAGCATAACTAACACACAACATTTATTGAGTGTTAGATAGACTTACCGTAAGTCATCCAAACTCAGGCTACTTCTGCAACAACAGGCAATAAATTACCTCAGAGCCCAGCAGGAAATCAAAATAAAACCAAAACAACAAAAGAACCCAAACCAAACCAAATCTGACTGACCTATCCCAACAAAATTGAATAGGCTTTGACCACCACCATGGGTTAAGAAAAGACGTAGTACCATTAGGACTTCCTGACCTAGAATCCTAAGAAAGTGGAATGTGAACAGTATTTACTCATCTCATCGTCACAAGCCTGGCCTTTGAATTTGAAAAATCAGTTATTGAAACTTTCAGAAGATTCAGCACAAGCAACCACAAATTAATGGAGAAAATTTTCATTCTTAGAGTTATTTGTAATGCCAAATAGCCAGCTAACTTTTCCTATTACCTATATTCAGAAGTAATGTAGGAATCAAGTCAGTTTGGCCAATACAAAGAAAAGGCTGTGGCCTCACTTTGTGTAATAATACATGCTCTCTCCCTCTCTCTATTAGTATAGCCTATACATATATAATACAGTATAATATATGTATTAAGTATAGTAAGAGCCGCTATTAAAAAATAATTTTTAAAATATTTGTATTTCACAGATTTTAAGAACTGTCACACATTTCTGACAGTCTACATAACCTGGTACATAGAACCAACACCTCAGACATCAACCCAGTAATTCCAATCAAAATGTTTAAATGAATTAACTACACTGTCACCACACACAGGAATTTAATGAATTAGAGCTACTGAATTGTGGACAAACTAACATGGGATAAAACATTAAAATATTAGATTTTGTTTTACAGAAGGATCTGATTGTAAGACATCTTACACTGCCTTTGGCTGTGTAAACTGTGAAACTGGAAATATAACCTAGCAGGTTAGAAATTACTATTACACTGTATAGAACTTTTCACAGACTTAGTTCCATGGGTTTTTCTCCTAACCACTCCCTGAAATTGCTAGTATCTTTTCTACATGGTCCTTTAACCTAAAAAATGCTTTAATTCCACTGCTATTCTAATATTTGTCTATTTCCATTTGTGGTTATGGTATGTTGAAAATTGAGATAGATATACAGAAATCCAGAAATCTAGGAGCTCATACTACATAACAGCTTTTCTTTCTCTGTTAAAACTTTCAACACAGACTACATTTAAGTAACGTGGTAATGTATTATAAATATATAAATGTGAGAGAGAGATGGAATTCTTGTTTTCTCTTCCACGCTACCCAAATTAACAGACCAAGAACTTGAAACATCAGTTATCATAGGCCACATACATCAGTTACAACTGATGACAACCACAGTTAGTTATCAAGTAGTCAGAATACTCTCAATGTGACTTCTTTACACTCCAGAAACCCCTGGCACGGCCCACCTATTGGCTTTGCAGTTCTCATAGCACATTATTTGTCCTATCTGTCTGCAAAAAGCTGTGATTGTTCTGTACAGTTCAAACAAGTGATTCAAACCAAAAAGTGATTCAAACCTTCTTCCTACCTTTCCACCTATATTTTCTAGAAACTGTAATTTTCTTGTCTTGCAATAAGGGAAATGTTTCAACACATTACCCACACACACGTTCCACTGGGATCTCATACCTACTTCTTGATCTGATTTTTAATCAGCAGTATCTATGCAATACACACACAGTATCCACACTAAAGCACATCAAAAATATGGTAAACAAAACTGATCTCTTTGCATCTAATTACTTTCAAGTGGAACTAATGTTAGAGTAAGAAAGAAAGGGCAGGACAAAATACATGGAATAACATCTGGAATAATTCTGCAAGAAACCTTCATTTTTCCCTACCCCCTTGGAAGTGACTGTACATAATTCTGCAGAGGGAAATTCCAAAGCAACAGGCAAACTACTTGCAAGATAGGACCTCTGTTTCATGGACATAATCACTGAGGCACCACTTCTGGAACATACAGTATCTTGTATTGTAAATCAGCATATATACTGAAAGTATTCAAATTGCTCTAAAACGTAAACCAGATACATTTTCAGTAAAGCTATGGATGCTGCTTGAGAATATGCTGCAACAGCCGCCAAACAAAATTTGTTTATTTTGTAGCCAGAGATGCATTTCAAAGACTGCAGGCAGCAATGGCCTGTAACTTCCCCCTTTCTGTTTTTAAAAGTCAAGCACCAGAGAGGTGACCTACATGTTTTCATATTTTAACTAGATTTAAGAAGAGTATGACAGAATACTTCCAACGCCTGACATGAACAACCTGGGGGAAGAAACCAGAGGGCAGATTTAAAGGTCTAGGTGAAACCCTGTAGCCATCTTCAACAGAAGCTTGAAGCGTGTTTAAGGTCACCCTACATGGAGTACTGTGTAGGAAAGGAAAGTTTGGGCTAGCTGCCTTCATCCCAGGCCTCTTTGTTAAGAAACAGAAGCTTGCCAGCACCACTAGGAGACAGCACTACACCAAAGTTCCAGTCCTGGACGTATAAAATCTATAAAGACTACATAGAAGATGTCACCAATGGAGACATAATAAAAAGAAGAAATCATCCCATTTTTGAAGAAGAGAAGCAGGGAAGAAAGGTATGTGCCAGTAATATGAATCTCACAGTAGGCTGTGAAACAGAAGTTTACTGTCAGGTGTAATTCTAATGAAAGCAGTAAAGGTTAAATGAATCAGTGTTACCCCTCTAGAAGAGGACAAGCATTATCATTTTCCACAGTACCATGGATCTTACTTCATATCAAGAAAGAAAGCCTATCCAAATCAAAGACTGTCCCACTGATGTTTTCCTTCTTTTGGCTAGGCTGTAAGAGAAATTCAGTTGGGCTCAAGAAAGTCATGCTGGATGACTCTCAGAGCCATCCAGCATAAAGTGAAACACAAGAAATTTTGAGGCCTCAAGGTTTATCAATGCAGCCCAAGCCCACAAGAGAAGATCACCCATCCCCACCATAGGAAAGGCTCTTCTCCTCCACAGGCTGTAAGGAGCCTGAAGGAGGCCTGGACTATAAGTATATGGCTCAGAAACAAGGCTTCTGATGCTGCATTTCTGCACCGGAGCTGGGGTAGGAAAATATGTTTGATTTAGGAGAAGTGGCAAAACCTCCCTACCATGGTAAGAGGAGATTCCCATCAAATAACCAGGCTGGTCTGACATAGGGTATGCTGTACCTATCCCTGTACCATCTGAAATCCAAGAAGACACAGCTTAGCACCACTAAAATGGTGCTAAATATACACAGTCAATTAAATCATCACTTTATTTTAACATAATCTAATTCTCACTGCTTATTTTTTTTCCCTTCCCTCTTCTCAAATGCTGAGGTCTAAATCACATACTGAATTCTTGAATGTAAAATACTTCAAGAGAACAGATGTCTCATATAATACTGCTTGCATCTTTAGTATGTAATTTGTTCATTTAGAAACAAAAAATAGAAACAAAAAAATTTAGTCAAATTAATATAAGGCAATAATAAAATTCTCCTGGCTTAATATTTTGATGTTTTTAATTAAAAACCAAAGAAAACCATACCTACCTGTTAAACTTCGAATTGCGGGTTGGTGACTCTGCTCCTCTTAAAAGGTGTCTGAAGTACTGTAGCAGACAAAGTATCAAAGAAAACACTAGATTAACTGAGGTAAAGGCTACTGTGCAACAATATTCCAAAATTCAGGAAGTAAGAACTGAAGGAAAAGCCAATCTGACCATAATCTAGCAGTTAGAATTTTAATCTGGAAAAGGACAGACCATACAATAATCAATACATGAGACTAGGACTATTTACTTAACCTTACATAATCATGAGATTAAAACCACAAAGTAGAAATAAAAATTAAATTAAGCACCAAAATCCATGTCTCCTCCTTGTTAAAAAACCAAGCATTTAAAGCATTATAGCTATCATGGGAGAGATGACTATCAAAACCATTTTTGAGAAAAGTTCTTTTTATTAATGCCAAGTAAGGCAACTACCCACTCCCTAGAAAAATCAATACATTCTGCCTCAAATGAATGAAAGAAGCTTAAAACACAACCTGACTTACATACACAAACTTCTGAAAGGAACATGAATTCAGACTCACTCCTGTGATTAAAGTGTGTCCTACTAGAAGGCCGTAGGCAGATAAAGTCAACCCAGTGCAGCGAATTCTTAAGGTGGCATTTAGAACCCAATCATACAGCAATCTTAAATACCTTGTAAATTACATTGAGCGATCTTCTTGAAAACAAACACCAGACTTTTAGCTGCAGGGATGCATAATGCTAATAAAACCTAAATACAACTTCTGTATCTTTAAATACCATTACATTTTTAAAAGTAAATAAAGACATTGTGTTCTACATCTATCCGGCAGATTACTTTTGCACTAAATTTGCAATCACAAAGACAGGGTGGAGATAATTTTGTAATAGCTGCCATATACACGAATTGTTACATCAAAAAAATGAAGTTTTCCTTTTATTCTGCTGGACTAGAATGAATTTCATTTTCCTACTGAGAATGGTCCAGCTCTAGAATGTCAGCTGAAGTGGAAAATGAAGCCATGTTTTTCAGTTCCACATACACATGACTGTTGTAAATAGTGTATCCTAAAAAAATATAGTCTTGGTTTTAAGACTACTCTTCAAATCCTTCATGCTTACCTCATCACTGTGACAGAACATGGGAGTAAAAACATTCTCAAGCAGAGAAAGGACGTGCTCATAAGCTTCAAAAAGACACCGCATAGTTTGAAGTTTCACAACATCCTTATATGGACCTTCAGCAACTATTAAAAAAACATTAAGTATGAATAGAGGGTGATATACACACAGGCATATAAAGTTCATATTTTCTTCTGGTCAGACTTGGTGATTATTTTACAAGCTACTCAAAGTTTTATAAATAAAAAACAGAAATAATTGCCAAAAAAAGTATTAAGCGCAGTATAGTACGGGAATAATTTTTAAAACTGGCAAAAAAAAGTTCAATGATATTTGGCAAAATTTGTTTTCACTTCATTACAAGATGCTGTCTAAATTCCAATGTACATTATTCCTTTTGAATTCCAACTTACTTCTTTGAATCTCTTCCACAATGAAAGGGTCAAATTTAATCTTGTCGATGCTTTCATCCAAACAGTAAGTTTTATAAATTTTCTGTACTTCGTCATGAAGAGACATCTTTTCAGTATCTGATAGCTCTGGTCTCAAAATTCGGTCATTGAATTCCTCTGAGAAATAAAGGAAAGAAAAAAACATTGCTTGATCAACTTGGCAAACAAATAACATCTTGAAGTACCCTATAACATTTTCCTATAAGTAAGTAACTTGAAAATTTCAAAATTAAAAGCAACATATGACATCTCAAAATCTGAGGTAACAAGGCAGCTGCCTTCTAATTAACTATAATTCAGATCTGTTCATAAAGTTATTACTAAAAATATATTGCAATTAGAAGAAATTATTCCTTATCACAGTACGGAAAAATTCATGAGGTTGTTCCTGGCATATGAATGATTTTTTTCTTCCAAAATTACCCAAATGTAAATTGCAGTGTTCCATTAAAATTATTTACATATCATCAAGTAACATCAGCACACATCTGTAATCTTACCCACAGCCAGGCAGAACTGCAGCACATGGACAGCCCCTTCCTGTTTCAGGAAGTTCATAAACCGAAATAAAAGGTCTTGCTGATCTCTGATCTCTTTTAGCTCCAGTTTCAGTACCTGAGTAGGTTAAAAATGCTGTCAGCCAACTTTAAAACTTTCAGTCAGTATATAAATAACACAAAGAGCTGTAGAACAAAATCAGCAGGTAAAGTAAAACACTTATTCAAAACAGGAAAGGGAGTAAAGGCTGCCTTTGCTTACAGATGGTTTTTTATTTCTTGGCTCAGCAAATTTCTGAAGGAATGGAACCAATGATGAAGTAGGCTCAGTTGCCGTCTCAGGCTGCAGAAAAAAATGAAAACTGGGTAAGAAAGCTCCTTTCATGGGTGATCAAAATGCCACTGTTTTAACTCTGTCAGTACTCACTGGACTATCATCAATGAAGATCAGCAGTAAATGGTTGACAGTATCCTGCAAGAAATACAACACAACAAAAAAAATATTATTAAAAAACTCAACAAAATAGATTAAAATTATTTCAATACTATTTTATACTCAAGTTTAAATGTGAGTATATTAATACTTTTAAAAAAGCAAAGCCTGGCAATACACGTTTGAGAACTAACCTCCAATGGTCTCCTCAAGTTTTTACATGTCAGGAAATTTCTGAAGAGACTCACCTAGAAATATTCTTTACCCAATGGAAGAAAGGCCTCCAAAGTATTTTTACTCCAAGTGCAGATCTAATGAATCAGTAATACTTCCACACTATAGTACTTTCTGTTTGCAGCCAGGTGATACCTGCATAAGCACTGCCAATTTGCCTAATAAAATACATGCATATATAAAAACAAGGATGGCAGTGCTGCAGCTTCAGAAATAAATGCCCCTTGATTTGCAGAATTAAGGGGGAAAAAATTATTTTGATACAGCTGCAAAAAAGGTGGTTACTTAGACTGCTATTAAGATCCACAGAGGTAGAGTTCAAGTAACTGAGCCCTTTTTAAATGTAGCAATAGTAAGTTGTAGATATTTACACTAACACAGCATTCTCCCATTTGACAGGAGCTGTAATCCTTCACTGAAAAATACATGCTTAAGAGATCACACCAATACTGTTATTTCAGTCAGTTCAGTGAGTTAATTCATATGAACAAACAAAATAGTTGGCCACAAGATTTCTTTTTCTTGTATCTAGTCAAAATGCACAGCAAGTAAGTCACTGCACGTCATTTGCTTTACCACAATATACTTAGTAGGTAAACAGTAATTTTGAATGAATTAAGATTATTATTGTGCTCCAAAGTCTTACAGGGTCAGCTAAGAAATCCATCGAGGGAAGGAAAACTGAACCAGGGAGAATCTCTCTAATGAGAAGGGCCAGGGATCTGAAAAGAAAATAAAAGAAAGGAAATAAAAATCCAAAGCAGTATTAGATTACATAAATTTCTAAGTGAAGTTTCCAACTCTGTCATATACTACTAGAAAATATTTTAGGATTTAATAATACCATAAGCATGCTATTTTAAAGATAAATTTTAAAAATCATAAAAAAGGAGTAAGAAGGAAGATGACTGTGAAGTTCATTCTTTCACCTTCCAATATTATTTTACTACATAGTATGGAAACGCTTTAAAAAACGCAATTCTAAGTAATTTATATACCTGCATTCTGTTGACTTTGGGGGCAAAATATAAGGAAAAAGAAGTTCAGTAAGTTTTCTTAAGTAGTGAAGTTCATCCCTTCGGCTTCTCAAAGCAACATGCAGTTCTGGTCCATATTCTTCTAAAGCAGCTTGCTGCAAAAATTCTGCATTTTTTACTGAAAGTAAAAGACAACATTACAGAGTTGCTTCAGCTTCTTCTTACTGGTAAACAAAAGGCAATTGGTTTTTGTTTGAGCTAAAAAGTTAGTATTTATAGTACAAACACAACTGCCAAAGGGATAAAATGCTGAAATTTTACAGAAGAACCTTGGCTTAGACTTTGCATAGCCTAGCTATGCAAAAATAAAATCTCACACTGAAGTAAGAATTCCTTCACCAAACAATAGCAGTTTGCACGGTATCCAGAATGCTTTCTCATTTATCATTATATATAAAAAATAATATACACTTTTATTTATATATTCAATTATATATATATGTATATATATATATATATAAACTAAATATAAGAATTCAGCATCTGGATTCTCAAAAAAAATTGCATCATGCGAAGTCTGCCTCTAATTGCCTTTTTCCTGACCTTCTTCATGATCTCCATTTTTTGGCCTACAACACAATTTGAAATCAACGTCAACTTTTACTCAGTCCTGTAGTATCTGTTTCCTGCTTAGAACACATAAAAACAAACGTGAAGGAACATACATTTTAAACACAGGGTGAATCAAGACAAAACCTTCAGGAGGATCTGCTACAGTACTGCCTCTTAAATTACAGTGGAATTGAAAGACTATTTCTTTATCAGATTAAAAACTATAGATATTAATTAGAAGCAACAATGTTACATTTCTTCAGATCACTTCAAAGGCAAGAACTGAGCTGCTATAAATCACACCTAGCTGAACTAGCAATGTGGCACAGCCTCTTGCCAACACCACCACCAGGCATAGTGAGGTATGTAATATATTCCCAGCTACCCTCAAAGTTAAAGCTTATTCCCAGCATATGAGAGAAGCCTGCTGGCTTGGCCTTCACAGCCAAAACCCATGAGTGGTGTCAGCTGACAGAGGGGATGCAGCAATATATATCACCTGATAAATCTGCCCAGCTGGTGTCACTAAAAGCAGAGAGAAGGAATGCACCCTCTAGCGAGGACAGGTAATGAATTGTGGAGGTGTCTGTGCAAATAGGAATTACTAAGAGAGGTAAGAGTAACAAGAGCAGACGAAAAGGAAATGCCCCCTAAAAGCAATCCACTTTAAAAGGATTTAGAAAATAAGGAGAAAAGGCTAGGCTCAACTAGCAACTGAAGCAGGGCCTGAAAGCTGTCTCTGAACCATGTATTACGGTGGCTGCTTTAGCAAAGTTTAATAGAAAGTGCTACTAAAAGTAATTTTCAGCTGCTACTTCACATATCTGCCCTTAGGAAATGAGTCTTTTTCTTTAAAACACCGAGAGAAAAAAAAGGCTATATTTTCAATACTGTATATTTAAAATACAGTTCTTTACTGCTAAAGAAAAGTGTTTCAAACTTCTTGGTAGAAATCAAAGGGAACATGAAATTTGGCATAAAACAGCACTGCAAGATTATCTGCTATCTTGAAATTGCTGTTGTGCCATGAAAGACATCCAACATGATTACACTATGTCTCATTACTCATCTTAATCATTAACACTACTCACAGGACCAATGGCATGTATTTATGGATATCAAGCAGACATTTGGACGGAAAGAAGAAAAGTTCACGACTCCAGTTAAAGTAAACATCTACACTTAAAAGTTGAATGAAACCACATTTAGTAGATACAGCACAGTGGAACACAGCCAGTGAAAAAAATAATAACAACAGCAAGTGTTTCCAAATATTTCTTCTATGTGCAGTTTAAATATAAATTTTACATTAGGTTTGTGAAGATACTCTTATCTTGGATAACAAATATGCTTCTGCTCAAAGTCTCTCCATAGCTTTTCAACGTATTACAACTTCACTAATGCAGATCCGAAATCATTCTGTCTACAAGAGCTATGAGGTACAGTGCACAGATCTACAAATCTTTTTATCTATAACTGCTAGTTTGGAATATAAAGGAAAAACTTCAAGAAGCATTCCTAAATGATTGTGATTGTTCTGACCAGACAAAACCCCTGTACAGATAGAGAAATTTAGTATTTTCATCATGGGCCAATAAAAATCAAAACAGAAAATATAAATATGTACTGCAACTTTTTCCCTATTTGCCTTTGCAAGCACCAGAAGAAAAACGCAAAAGGATCTAATTAAAAAAAAAAAAAAGCCATAAGGATAAAAATACAAAGCAATATAATCTCAAACATGCATAAAAGAATATTAATACTTGGCCTTTGAAACTGACAACATATTAAGTCTTGACATTACCCTTTTGCCTGGCTTTGGCTATTACTTCAATGTGTTTCATTGCTGCCTTGAGCATCTTCTTTGTTATAACCGTTGGAATGTCCACCTGAAGAATAATTTCAAAATCAAACCAAAACTGTTCTATTTTTTTCCCCCGCAAAATTTATTACAGACAACCATCAATCATAGTAATTTGCTTATATGTTCCAGTTTGAACCATATAATGAACCATTAAGAAATAATTCAAAATTCTCTAGGTGAGCTGACAGGGACCTCATTCTTCTGCCAAGGTACTAAATGCCATAAACAACACAGTTAATACATTTATTGTCAACTCATTCGCATTATGATTTTTTCATTGCAATAAACATAGCAAGGCAGTGTGACTTTTGAGTCACAGTATATGAAACCCAGTTCTATGGGACGATTGGACCACCAACAAAAGGATCAAGTTAACTATGCTCTGCTTTAACATCTGCATGCCTTAACACACTGTAGTCGTGTCCACAAGGACTAAAACCAAAGAGAAACCTTCCTACTCACAGGCAGAAAAAATGTCACCCTTCAAGTGATGGCAGAACCCAAAGAGAATTTGAGTTACAGAGTCAAAAGATCATTAGTGCCAAAACCAAAACCATGTGATCATTAGCCAAACAAAAAACATGGATGATCTAATCAAGGATTGTATTAGGGTCCTGCATTTCTATTTTCTCTGGTGGCTACAAAAACTGAAGGAGAACAATTCAGGCACAAATTACTTTGTCTTAGCCCTGCTCTAAACAGGCTCTGATCGAGGTGCTCAGGGCCGTATCCAAGCTGGTGCTGAAAACCTCCTGAGCTGAACACAGTCACCTCCTCCAGCCCCAATAATCTTGGTGGCCCTTTGGTTGAACCTGCACCACTTTCTTTTAAAGAAGAGCCCAAAACTGGCTTAGTATCCTACATGCCATCCAAAGAGTATCAAGTGAAGGCAGATAATCACTTTCCTTGATTTTCTCTGCTTCTGTCACTACAGCCCAGGATGGTGTTGGTGTTTTAAGCTGCCATTGGTAGCTCATATTCAGCTCACAGCCTACTATGGGCCCAGGTCTTGGCAGCAAGTACAGCTTCTCCCTGAAGCCAGTCAGACCCCAGCCTGTACAGTTTCAAGGGATTCTTTATCACCTGCAGCAGTTTTCACAGAAACTCATCTAGAAGGTGATTTACACGTTGCATACTCTTTATTTTAAACAAGAGACACCTCAGAGATGCAAAAACATACACCTGTGAATGTTCAAAATCTAAGAATTTTGAACAAGTTTCTTTCCTAATGGAAGGATCCCTCAATACAGCATCTTGCTGGACAAGTAAAGAGACAAAGCAATTGCAAAGGCCACCAGAGCTGAGAGAAAAGTTGGTATTTTTTATTCAATTGTACAAGGAGAATATTACATATTCCTGCACACTCCCCTATGATATTTGAGGTGTACAGCTATGACCGGACCTGGCCAGCCCCAACAAGCCAGTACAATTGACTGGAGCTGCCTAAAAATAAGGTCAGCTCCTGTTTACAAGCACAAAAGGACAGGCTCCTGCTTTTCAATGTAAAACCCTGTCTTCTGTGCCTCACATTCCAACAGTAATTTCTAGAAATTAAGACTTTCCTATGGCTTGTAAGGAGAGGACAGTGTTTCTTCCTGCAGAGGTAACTCAAAGAGCACAGCTAAGGAAATTATTATCAACACTGCGGCAGACACCGCAAACTTTTGTCAAAAACTTCAGTCAGATGCAGGGTTATCTATACCACACTGTACAAAGGCATGGTATAACCCTTCTGTTTCGCTTCAAAATCTTTAACCAATCCAGAAATGGCCATAGCAAAAAAAAAAAAAAATCTAGATTTGAAGTATTTCAGCATACATTTAAGAGCTGACTGGCCTGTAGTGCTTCTAACTTCATTCAACAACCATGCTTTGACCTAGGCAGCTTTAAACAAAAAACAAAAGCATTCTTTTCATTAAAGCAATTTGCAATTTTAAGTCTCAATTCAAAAGTAGACTATTCTTTCACAAAAAAAATATAAAGATTTCATCTAAAAAATGAAAAAAGAACCTGTGTTTTCTTACACAATTCTTCCTCTATTTAAACATTTTATCTCTATTAGCTAGAACTATTGCTTTCAAGCATTTAATAATAAATCCATAAGAGAGTACAGCTGCTTGGCAAAGGTATACAACTATTTTATTTTTCAACTGATGATGATGAATTTCTCCTCAACATATGTATTTCTGTGATTAACTTTATTTTGTATGGTCCCCTGACGGTGCTTAATACTGACACGTGTCTTGAGTGTTTGTTGCACATATTGCCTACCCAGAGAGCTGAAGATAATATAATTTAAATCCTCACTGTTAAAGGCAGAGATGGTAAATTAACACTCTACTTCAAGATGCTGTAACTCACTTGAGATATCCCAATCAATGCCTTATTACATGATCAATACAGGAGACACGGTCACTTTCTGAGTCAACAAAGGATCCATGAACAATGCAACTAACACCAGTAAGTATTACAACCCCAAATTAAATTTTAAGACCTTGGTCTAGATTTTTACTTTGAAGCTTTACTCCACTTTCACATCTCCATACAATGTCTGTGCTACATGGATTTCCTAATCTTCCCCCGTACTCATTTTAAAAAGCAACATGTCTGATTTAGAGACAAGAGAGTTATCTGGATTTGATATATAAGAAGGAAAGAATCACACTGTTAAGAAGTCATGACAGGGTCAAGTACAACTTGTAGTTCAGGAAATATTGCTGTAAGTAAGGAGGGGGAAAAAAAGACACATATTTATGGTAGTGGCTCCAACAGAGAGGCCAGCACTGACTAATTCTGGAAATTGAGTTAGCAACCCTTTCTGTTTACAACAGCCAAAAAGTTACAAGCAGTTCCTGTGAAACAAGCTTGAAGCACTTCACCAGGAAATACTTGTGCTGTTAAAAAGAGTGCACATACAAAAAAAGTATATGCTAATAGATTAAACACATCAAATAAAAAGTATGTGCTAATAGATTAAACACAGCAAATAAAAACTTCTAATCTTTAGCACTCAAAATGCTCCTGAAGAATTGCATTAGTGTAAGAACCACATCTGGTTTAATTCTTACCTGGTCACCTAATGACAGACTACTCTTTATAGACAATGTAAGGGCCTTGTTTGCATTTTAAGAAGATAAGCAAGCAGAAGCTAGAACACAGCTCACCATTTTCTAGTAGGTCTTTTTCAGTAATTCTCAAAATGGTTTCCACTTGAATTAAGTCACCAAAAGACAGCTAAAAGATCACAAGGTTTTAATAATGCCTTGCACTGGTGTAATAAATATATCAATTTGCAAGAACTGGGGAAAGGTTTGAGTCACAAGGGACCTTCACAGACCACTTATTCCAACCCCCAGCCACAGCAGGGACATCTTCCACTAGAACTGGCTGCTCAAAGCCATATCCGACATGATGCTGAACACTTCCAATGATGAACCTTCAGAGATGGTTTACAACTAGGAAGGGGACAAGCTCCAGAATGATGGGGTAGATACCAAAAAGAAGTAACTCAGATGGTTAGAAACAACGTACACTGTAAGGCTGACTTCAGAATCACAATTAAAAAAAAAAAATTAAGAACTCACAAGAGATGAATATCAATTAATTCTGATGGAAAACCAACACTAATACCTTTAAGTCACCTTACCTTGTGAATTCTCCGAACTAAGACAGATGCAAAAAACCGTAGTGTTCCTCTCAGCTCATCCACTGAGGACTCATCATCAGTAATATTTCTGCAGTGTTTCAAACCATGGCACATGAGAAAACAGAATAAAATAAATCTCTATTAATCCAACCACAATACATCTGGCACTATTAAAAGCATAAGAATAAAAGTGTTCAACAGTCATACTTCAGCTGGAATGAACTGAAATGAAAGTTACCAGAGAGTCAGCAGTCTTCTGTCTGAGGAAAATACACAGCATTCTCACAAGGTCTGTGCACACAACGGCTTAAGAAAAACATCAGGAAATTGCAATGATATACCAATTCCTGCTGTCATATACTATCTGCATGATTTTGACTGAGTAAAATCTAACCTAGTTTCTACATATGGAAACACATCCAAACTCAATGGTATAAAGGAAATTGAAATTATTTAAAGTGGCTTCTGCTTGGAAGCAAGAATTTAAATAGATTTCCAAATCGCTACATCAAAATATCATCCAAACTTTTAACCTGGCTTGACAGTTTCCATCCACTGCAATAAATACGTGCAGTGAAAACTCATGGTAAAAATACTTAAATGTGATTCAGGAAGAAAAATACCTAACTCCATGATGTTTTTGGAAAACTGAATGAAAACAGGAAATACACTAAGTCTTAAATGAAGAAACTGCAACTAAACTGAGTGGAAAAAATCATAATACCAGCATTCCACAAAATGCAAGCAAAAACCAAAAATCTAACTGTTATTAATATGAACTTTAAAGCATGACTAATACATTGGTAAAACTAAAGTATAATAGTTGAATAATGACAAAACAAAGGAAGTTGCATTAGTTTTAACTAATGATCATATGCAAGAGCCATCACACTTTTTGGTGAAAAATAAGTGTAGTAAGTGGAAATATTACTTGCATTATAAGAGAACCCTACAAGCAAGAACAGAACATTTAAAAATAGTTTTAAAAATTATGCATAAAATATTTTACATTATACAGCATTCAACTTTTAAAGCATTTTTAGCCTGGGTTATAGAATATCCAAAGGCATGTTGATGATGAACAATCAGGTACATATACCAGAGATACCAGTGACCCGAGAGTCAAAGTATGCAACTAATTGCATGGGGAAAAAAAAAAAAAACACCTCAAAGAAAGCAGCCTGGCACAAGAATCACAACCATCCTCCAAGAGCTAATCAAATGCAGATAAGAACATTGCAGGGGAAAGTTTGGTCTAAGATCAGCAGCTGACATTTTATAAGCAATATGGTTAGAAAATACCCACACTGTCAAAGGGATTAAGATTGCCAAGGGATTAGCAAACAAACTGTATTACAGCATTACTAGCATTTGACAGACAAGAAGATATATGAAGTAATTTGGACCAAGAAGTTGTTATTTTATTGACAGTTGGATAACCAGTATCTTAGCTAACTCAACTTGGACACAACTTTATGCCACATATTCTCACAACAGATTTGCAAAGACATTCTTTTAATCACCAGCAGACTGAAGACTGGCGAAAGAAACATCATGAACCTGTAAAATGTCAAATCTACAGTGACTCAGGGGAAAGACCAAATAACCCTCTTGGAAACATTTTAAAAGCTGGCTGTGTTTTCCCAGAACTTTAGGACTATTAATTGTAAACAGTTACAAAGTCTAATGTCTCAAGAGAGATACACCCAACTGCTATTGCATCCAAAGCCTTACGGGATTCACTGATAAATGTAAATCACATACAAATAACAAAGTGATATTTTTCCTCTCTGTGTCAATTATTCTTACAAAACTTGGCTAACTCCCTTCAAAAAGATGTAGAAAATAAGTCACAAGCTAATAAAAATGTAAAGCTATGGTTTGTAACTCAACAAAAATTCAGAATTTTTCATGCCTTACTTGCATTTAAAAAGAACTTGCATTTAAAATAGAAGCAGCTCTATATATGAAAACATGGTGTTTAGTCACCACCAAAGAAAAATGTTTTCATAGCAATGTATTACAAAAAATGTAGTAATTACTGAATTCTGAACTAATCTGAGAGAACTGGAGTTGCAGTACCATGAATGACCAAAAATATTTAGTAAGCACAGAGTGAGCCATTTAAATTAACACTGGTATAAGCAAGATATTATATAGTTTTCCTGTACAGCATAAGCAAAATACTTAGACCCATGTTTTGTAGCTCTACAAACTTGGGATTGCTTACAACTATGCTCTATTCTTCTCACAAAGTTGAAAAAAAAGATGTTAATATAACCAGCATAAATACTTAAAAAAAAAAAAAACCAAAAATGCACACAGGTATAATGACCAATTGCAGTAGAGTTCACTGGATTTTAAGGACTAACTCTCGTTCCCCTAAAGTGGTCTGAATTTAGGACCTGCTTAAATTTTAAGCTGCTAATAAAAAATTAGAAACTCTTACACAGTTTATTAATGAAACAAACATAAACCAGATTTTATATGCTTATAGCACTTCTATTCCTAAGCAAAAAAATCCATTATTTTATCTTGCAGCACGCCCTGTAAACATTACACTTCCCTGGTTTCTCACTGAGATACATCCTGGTAACAATAATGTCCAAGACAGCATCAGTTGGCACAACACATAAAACAAAAAACAAAACAAAAAACAAGTTTGGTTTTTTTAATAAATAAATAAATAATATAAAAAAGAGGTATCTTCTGCACAAAATCCATTCACATGAAAGGCAGAGCAGCTAGCCCAAGGATTTATGCCCAAAGTTTTCTTTGCAAAGGAACGTAGCCAACTGTTTCAGCAGCCTCTCTGCCAGGTATGAATTGCCTGCTAGTGCTCACCCAGCCACGCTGCTAAATAAGGACAGCATGGATGCAAAGGCTCTGGGAAGAATTAACCTTGAGTGAGGCTCGTTTGCTCAGAAAACAAACATGTCCTGGATGCAGGAATCCTCACTCCCAGGTGATGTCAGCTTTGCCAACAGTGCAGGTACAGCTAGAGTAGGGAAAGTCAGAGCTGACATGCTCTACAACCAGCTATGGCACACAGACACAGTTCAGGTCCCCCTGCAGACCCCCTGCTGGAAACACCTGAATGTCTAGACTAAATAGCATCAGCTCTGACATTACTACTGTTAAACAGAAACCTTTCAGGTTTCAGTTTAAACCTTTCAGGTTTCAGTTTAAGCCTTTCAGGACCGAGCTGTTTCCTGTAGAATTGCTTCACTGAACTCCCAGTATTTCAGGTTCACTGAAAGCTTGTTAGATTTCTTCCGCATGGTGTGAATTTACGGAACTAGTTGAAAATCCGGAGGTGCAGCCATACAGAACTTAGGGCAGGAACACCTACACTGCTCACCAGAGGGCAGGGTGGAGCAGAATGTAGGCTGGCTGGCTTCATACAAAGTGTATTTTACACTGCATTTCAAACTGTACATTATATATATAGTGAATTATTATCCCCACCAGATGATGTATTCCAGACTTCCACTGCCTTGGCAGTCAAAGAGATAAGTTAATTGGTGGAAGCCAAGTTTTCTTGTCAGTCCATAATAAAGACGTTAAAGACACCTTCCACCAGCCAAGAAAAAACTGTTTTCCAATCATGCAATACAGGAGATGGTTGTCTTACATTTGTTACTTTATCAACAACCCAATAGAATATGCTCTAGTTTTCTGTATTTGAAAGTTTAAAACCTTGAGATTTCCAACTTGCATTCACAACACGTGGTGCTAAAGCTCCCTCTGCTGTTTGCATCAGCAGTGAAGTTTTACACTTCAGCATATTCAACACACAAATTTAAAGGTGGGACATGAAGTATTGGCCACAATCAAAAACCCAAGAGGCAAAGAAGTCTGAACAGTAACTTTTGGGTCCCAGAGATAGAAAACAATCCAAACGACACAGAGTAAAAATAAAATAAAGCATAATTTTTTTAGGACAATTTGAACTTTCCATTCCATGAAAAAGTCAAATTTAAGAATTAAGGCAAGGTGTTGTTTTAACACATTAATACCAGCATTATCAGTTAGAAAAATTTTATTATCTTCTTACAAATACTGCAAAGCACTAACTAATACATAAAAGTACAAGGAAGAAAACCCAAAAGAAAAAGAAAACAACACAGAAAAAAATCATCAGCCATAATCTTTTCTTTATTCACTATTTAATAGTTATTTGCACAGTACTATTCTATTCAGCACAAAATAATCACCGACAGTCTTAAATGTAGGAAATTTATAAGATGATCTTCAACAAGTTTGCCATAGATATTCTAAATATCTTTTCTTTAAAACCCTGCAAAGTTTTTTGGTTTTTTTTTTAAGCAATGTGATAAATCAGTATGCTTCTAATCTGGAAGTAAATTTCAGAGGTAGTGACGGGTTGAATTTTTACAGAGATTTTCATCAATGTGTATTTAGTTCCAAGTAAGAGTTATCACAAAATGAACATATAAAAATAGACAATCGAGAAGCGTTTTTAGGATGAAATCTAAATTTCAGAACCACCTCTATTTTAACTACATTATTAAAAAATCTGTTCTACTCTGCTAGAAGGCAATAAAACAATTATTTCTAGCACTCAAAAGTATGCTTTACCTTTCCCTAAGGAAACAGAAATGTTTATTTTCAGGTGTCAAACTTCTTAAACAGGTTGACAAATATTTATGATATTAAAAATAGTAACTTTTAGGTAAAGCTCATACCTGTACCATGGATAAATAAAGTTTTCCAGCACCAACTCAAGCACCTGTGCAGAACAAAGACAACCATGTTATAAAATAAACAGTTTACTACAAATCCCTGTTAGAAAGTTAACATCACAAACACCCTCCAAAACTCAAAGGACATAATTTATACATGATAAAACATAATGTCTAAGTTGTGATCTTGTTGCTAGATCAACCATTTTGCATTGTAATCAATACTTTCGGCAAGTAACAAAGCAATGGTTTCATCAGGTATCAACAAGAAACATCTGCCACAAGTACTATCAGTAACATGAAGCACAGTGCCATGGCCACTACCAGGCAAATGCTACAAAAATTGTAGTCTTACCTTAAATAGCCCATCCCTAGATTTTCAGATCAGTCCCTGTTCTTTTCTGATGCAGCATGGAGCATCCCATAGGCACAGTTACATACTACACTTACACACACCTCCATCCTTTTTCACCCAAATCTCCACCTTCAAGGTGGGACAGTCATTCCTGTATGCTCACTACTCTCAAAGAAAGCAAAAGAAGAGTCATAAATAGCAATTCCTATGAAAGCCAGCCGTAACAAGGAAGGAGACAAAAGGATGAAGTTTTCTTAAGATTCCTCTTTCTCCACTATAGCCCCAAGATATCACCCACACTACCTTCTCCCACTGCAACCTATCCCTTTAATTGAATCAGTGTTTTAGAGATCAGTTTACCCCCAACAGCATCAATGCTGATGAGGAGAGTAAGAGAGAATACATGTGCTGCTATGTGAGGCTGCTCACCATGTTCTGCTGAAGGAAAGGTTTTCCAAAGCCACCATGTACAAATAAAAATGGGAAGTCTGTTAGAAAGGAAAGCTGAATGTAACAGCTGATGCACAAGTGTCATTCATGAGAGTAAATGCTATTCTTCCTACAAGATCTGCTGCTGCATTCATTCACACAGTATGCACTGCAAGAATTCGAGACATACTAAATTTATACTATCTTTAGGGTATTACATGGTTCTGCTCCTCTCATGATTATAAAAGCATACTCAATAAGAAACACACATGGCCTTTTTAATTCTTCTCAACCCTTCAGAGGTGAGCAACTCATGAATACTCTTTTTCTGTCTTCACTAGTAAGAATATCACCTACTCAGATTGGATAAGCTACTTTCTCTTCTCCAGCTGTTCCACTTCAGTGATTTTCTTCCCCTCTCTCTGAAGAGATGTTTTGCAGCTTGGGATAACATTAGATGTCTGTGTTATGGACCACACAAAGTCATCAGTGTCTTTTCTCCTACCCTTACATGCTACAGCAGTAATAGATCTCAAAACTGTAATACCATCATGTGCTAATGATGGATGGGTAAGCTAAATGTTTTATCATGTTGTCCTGTGTCATCCCACCTCCCATCTCATATTTCTATTTATAAGCAGGGTGTAAGGGTGAAGGAAATGACAACAGATGCTTCAATTCCCAGTCTAGAATAGACTAAGGAATCCCAGAGAACCTTCTATGAAAGTTAATCTTCAGACAATAGAAAGGAGTCCTCATCCAGCTCCAGTCAGCAATCACAGGCCATTGGCCTTAAAAGCAGTATATTAGACTACTTAAACTGATTTCCCTGATAGCTTCCATACCACTACATGAGCCACCAATTTACTCCACAGAAATCTCAGTCTCGCAAGTATTGTGAAAATAAACCTCTTTCAAAGTTCAAAGTGCACTCTTCAGAAGTGCCTTACAGAAAGCTTGCAAAAAAATACATCTGTCTATTAAAGGAGCCCTTTTCCTTTTTCCTCCACTTTTCCTCTGTGCCTCCCCATCAGGAGCAACAGCAGCAGAGCATCTTCTTTTTGGAGTGGAAAGCGCACTTGCAGAGCCTTCAAGCATGGAACAGTGCATTCAAAGGGATACAATGAACTCCTCTTGAAACATCTTTTTCATTTATGACTACTTTTGAACTGAGAGCCTGTCTATCAAGCCTTCCATGAATGTGCCACTACAAATTCAGTTCATCAGATGCTAACATAACTTTTTGGTCCTCACTTCCTCTATAGTCCTATAGAGGCCTCTGAAGGCACTAGAAGAATTGTTTCCAACAGTGAGAGATCTGATCCTTACTGCTGCCTCAGCAAAACATGCTTCTGAGATTCATCTTCCCATGGTTATTAAATAAGCAAGGAAAGTAAAAAAAGGTGCAAGACCTGATGATCCTTCCCACTCAGAAGTGGAAGACAAAGTCTCCTTCAGACTCATCCCATGTTGTAGTAACTGAGCGCCAGCCGAACCATTTTGCAGACTTGCCAGTGTTTCTCTTCCACAGCCACACTGTAAGAGCAAGTACTCTTGGTACTGCTTCCACAGAACACTGCAATCCCACTAGGCAAAGACACAGAGACAGCATGCACAGAGACAGACAACTAACTCAAAATGCACTTTTCACTGGAGTCCACTTATCGCTGGTCAAGATATCAGAAGGTGAGACAAATTTTGCTAGTACTCAGATTACCTATATGACCCTAATAAAAAATGTGTGGACACAGAGAGCAGCCCCTACTTGCAAATCAATTAAACACATGGCATGGCAGAGGCAGTTAAGTATGATGCTCCATTCCACCAAGGTGCTGTACAGAAGTTAAAGCAGAGCTACTGTGTGAAATCATCCCTACTGCAAAAATCTAAGTACTCCAGAAGTAATAAGCCATTGACTGCCACTAACTGGATTTCAAAGCATGAAGTCCATACTGTTTTTCCAACCCTATCAGCATTCCAGCCTGTGTCAGTGTGATTCTGCTGGACAGAAAAAAAATTGCCCCATCATCCACTGCATTTTCATGAAGCACTGGGGAAGCAGGACATGTGTACCCACTTCCATTCTACCAACAACAAAAATATTATTCAGGCTCAATTGCTCACACTTCACACACGCCAATGAAGTAGATGGGACACCTCAAAAAATGACAGCTAATGATAAGCCATTTCCTTGTCTGTAAAGTATTATTCTCCAGTTTTAAATACAAATGATGAGTAATTTCATTTAAAATCTACCTATTTTTTCAAGCATTTTGCAAAATGACTGGTTTTACTATGCATGGGCAGCTTGAAATTGGAAAGAGATTACAACTGTAAAGCCAAATGCAGCAGGTAGCAATATAAACAGCAGCTGAATTTAAAAAAAAAAAAAAAAAAAAAAAAAAGAGAAATTATTTTCTAGCATGAACTGTAACACTGCAAGCTAGTCGGTCTTTGCTGCTGAGAGGAACTTTTTGGGGACTGCCACACAACTGACCCCAATTGTCAGGAGGAGGAACTGTAGAGAAAAGTGATGACTGAATCAGTAGCAGATCAGAACTACCAGGCCCAATTAGAACAGAAAGGAGCAATGATTTGGTACAAAAACCACAATAACAATTATAAAGTCTCAAAAGACAGCACAACCTGACAGCTGAGGCCACTTCCTGGGGCTAGAACAAGCCATTCCAATATGAAAGTATACACTCCATTGTGTTACTGCAAGATTTCAGGACTTGCAAAGAGCACATTCCAGCAATAACTGATTTCTTGTCATGCATTTGTCTATTTCTTGCTTTTAGAAAACAAAAAATTATAGTCTTATAATTGAATCAAGAACCTGAGAAGAATTAAAAAAGTGAGATCAAAAGACAGCAGCACCGTGATCCAGTGAGACTTTTTATTCAGCATGCTGACAGAGAGTAGCTGAGCAGCTTTCTACAGACTTGACTTGTAACTGTCCCTCACATATCAAAAATGAAATTGTAGAGAAAAAGATGAATTCATTAACAGAACAAGAGGATTAAATTCTCCTTTATACAATCTGTAGCACCTGGATTACACACAATGTAAAACTGACCAACTGATATAATGTCCTAATTCAAAAAGAAAGAAAACATTGTAGAAACAAATATAATGCAAAATTGATTAAAAAATGGAAACAAAATTATACTTAAGTCACTGCTTTATTTTGGTGCAGGATGCAGCCCAAATTATAAAATATTGATGGACATATGGTTGAGACAGTTTAGCCTTCAACTATAACAACAAGCACAGGGAGGAATGTCCAGGCACAGGTTTTGTTATTTTTCTAAACCATGCACCGCAGCTGAATAGACTAAAACAAGGCTGCAAAGGTTAAGAATTTGCTAAGTGAGACAAACTATCATCACAATCCAAGAAGAAAAATCCATACTTGTGAGGAAAACTTGGATTTCTTCTGATTTGAGTGTGTATTAAATTATTCTGAAAGCACTTGAAAACACAAGTTTGAAGGCTATACACCTGGTTCAAATTAGAAACATTTGGAAATGAGAATATGGCCAAAATTCTTCAAGCTGCAAAAAAAGAACTAGAAAAATTAAAACATAATTTAAAAAATCAAAAATTATTCCAAGTATTGGAAGGAACAGCTTTTTAGAAACAGGCTGCACTCCACACTCCTTTAGAATCTAATTAACCTTAATTCATTTTACACTGTATCAGCTTCTCTCTAATGTATGACTAACGAGGAAAAGAAAATAAGAGCAGTCTCTCCTTCCAACCTGAAGCAGGCTATCCAATTCCAGGCCAGCATTACATGCTGCATCCTCAGAGCATGTGGTCAAGAGGAATATGGTGTGAGCAGAACCCCTTGCTACCCTTTTAAACCAGTAGAGAAGAACTACAATGAGGAACCATGCAATGAGATGTCTCATGCCAAACAGTATCTGTCCAACACAGGTGAAAAAGGTGGCTCAGGCTACCTCGAGGAGGGTGACCCTGGCTCGCTGCCCTGGGAAGATCCAGAACTCAGGCCTGGTTCTTCCCTCCAGTTAAGCGCACAAAGGAGGTAATGAGAAGCATGGGCATGGATACACATAACCCACATCTGCAGTGCTAAATAAAGCAGGGCCTGGGACACACCACTGAAGTGAAAAGTAACAGCAAAGAAAAGGCCACTATTTCAGTAAAAGCAGAACTACAGCAACCACATACAAAATGCCAAGAAGATAACTGTGGTATCTACTCATATCACTTGCAAAGAGATACTACAAAGACCCTTTTCAGCATCAAATTCCCATTTAAGCCAAACAAGAAAATTTCCAGTTCTTCAGCATTTACAACATCCTTGGTTAGACTGCCACAGTTATTTGGTACCCCAAATCCTAAAAATATTAAATGCCTAGAAGCATTTATTTTACATTCTATTATTAAAGCAAGAGTCTATTGAAATTCTATTCAGCAATATTGTCATTTTAATGCACTTAAAATTAGTTTAAAAAACAGATTAAGTAACTTTAAAAGAATAAAAGTTTATTTCTGAAATCACAGAAGTCACTTCATCCAACTAGTGGAAGTCAACAAGTTGTTACCTGTTGTTTTCTAAAAACATTCCTTAACTGTCCATTCCTTCCTTAATGTTTTCATTCTCCTCCCACTCCTTCAGTGGGCCATGCTTGGGACAACATCTCATAGAGCTGAAGTTTTAGCTTATACCACAGACACACATGGCTCTGACTCCATACACCATGCTGTTAATTGCAAGAACTGACACACAAAAACTGACTCACTTCTGCCATGCCAGTTCTTCATCCTCCTACCACAGAACCCCAAAGTTGGAATTCTAAATAAATGGATATTAATCTACATATGTGCTTGTGTATTTCCCTAGCTTCAAAAAAGACAAAGCTTATCTGTTTAGCTCCCAATACATTTCAAAAATTACTAATCAAGGAAACAAACAAAAACCAAGTCCAAAGAAAAACTGCTCTTCAAACAGCTATTTTTAAAAAAAGATTAGAACAAAACAAAATTACTGATTCACGGTCTTGCTACAGAAGATACATATGCTGTTCTTCTTTGAGTAAATTCAGCAATTTCTTTTTTAAGACAGTTTGTTACAGCCTTGTCTGATAATTTTAAATAGATTAATGGAATGGTTTGGGTTGGAAAAGACCTTAGAGATCATCTAGTTCCCATACTGTACCATGGGCACCTTCCACTTGGCCAGGCTGCTCCATCCCACCTGGCTTCAAACACTTCCAGGCATAGGGCAACCAAAAGTTCTCTAGGCAACCTGTTCCAGCACCTCATCATGCTCACAGTAAAGAATTTCTTCTCAATATCTAATCTAAACCTACTCTATCAGTTTGAATCCATTCCCCCATGTTCTTTTAACAGTCTTTTTTCCATCTTTCTTGTAGGGTCCCTACCATCAAATTATGATCTTCATCACAGAACTTTTGTAACTGGAGCAAATCATCTTTTACCCTCAACTACAAGAAACTAAGCAGGCTGAAATCCTTAACTTTTTAAGACTCAAGCATGTGTTCAATTTTAATTGTTCTTTCCATTATTCTTCCCAATTTGCACAGACATTTTTTCTGTGTTCTAGGTGCACTGCTACACAAGCAGTCCATGTTTAAAAGCAGGCCATCTTGGCTCCCTGCTTCCAGCAAACATTCCTTTGACTTGACTTTTACATGAACAAGTTAAAACACCTGCAAGGTACATATGAACTATCTAGTGAACCAGAAGCAAAAGGTTTCAAAGACATGTAATAAAAACCTGCAGAATTTGTACTGAATGTACAGAATGTACGAAAGAAATGATGTACCAATTACCTCTGAAAGTGATGCATCAACCTTGGAAGGCACTTTCAGATCCAGCCATGGCTGATAGTTTTCCAGAAGCAAAGTAGGTCTGTAGGAGAGCATGGAGAAATTTATGTAACAATGTGCAATTGACAGTTTCCTACTGTGGTGTGTAAAGTGGTAGCAGTACCAATCTTATGAGTGCCACATATGTAATTTACCTGTGCCTCTTGCATTTGACCTTGCCACATACAGCACAGCTGTGACCCTGGGGAAACAGCTCCGGCAATTCCAGCTGCTAAGAGATTTGGACAAGTTTACATTCTCCAAAATAATGACTCTATTAATACAGACACATTTGTGAATTTCCTTTCAGAGCATTTCCTTTCAGAGCTGTTACAGAGAACTGAATAAAGACAAACTTATTCTTCCATCAGGAAAACAAGATAACAAAGCATGGAATGAAAAACAACCGAATCTTAAAAGAAAAATTGCTACTGCTGAAACAAAGTGAGAGGACACAGGTATCTTTTCACATCTCCACTCACCTCACCGTACAATAATCAGTTTAGCAACAGACCAGATGATTTTTCTGCCTTACTCATAGTCTTGACCTACTGCAACTCTACCTTTTTAGCCCCATGAAATTCTACACTGAATTGTTTTAAGTTAGAAAAGAGCAATTTGCTTTGGGAATATTTTTCTCTTTGAAGTGCAGTACTGCTTAGAGAATTTCAATTACAGTAAGCAAAAAAGACTCAACACTGGCCTGCCAAAAGGAGGACAACTTTAGAAAAGAAAAATCCCCACTAAAGAAGCAAACAACAACATAGTTTCTCCACTGCAAAATGTACAATGAGGGAAGCAGGAAACGACATCCTTGAACACTCCAACAACCGGCCTTGCAGCCACATGTGGATTTGATGGCACTATGCAGAAACACGCAAAGAATTCAAAGTACTAACCATCATTTATTTGCCACAAAACACCTGTCAGAAGGAGTGTATGAGCTGTACTGACGCACAGTATTTCTGAAAGCAGCTAGGATTAGACAAAAATTGTCTCCATACAGATTCTTATCATATTTTTAAAAAGCACAAGACTCTTCACAGGCATATTTACCTTGGGTTTATATTTTATTGTGAACAGAATATTGGGCAGGAGGGAGTCCGGTCCCAAGGAACAGTAGAAGGTGACGACCCCAGCCACGAAGGACCAGAAGACCATCAGAACATGAAGATACCTTACAGACACACAGGAAGGAAAAGGCGCTGTGTGAGAGGACGCAGCGCCGCCCGCGCCCGGCTGCCCGCCCGGCCGCCCGGTTACCGATTGAGGAGGAGGGTGGCGGCGCCCAGCCCCAGCAGGAGGCAGCAGGAGAACGGGTACTGCCGGCAGATCTCCCGCAGCCCCTCGGCGCCCCGCAGCCGCCGCAGCAGCCTCCGCCCGGCCGCCCGCACGCCCCCCATGGCGGCCCTGCCCGCGCCGGCCGGGCCGGAGGCGGCGCCGCTTCCGCTGCCGGCGCCCGCTGATGGCGGCGCCGCGGCCGCGTCAGGGGCCGCCCGCAGCCGGGCGGGGACAGCGGCGGGGCGGAGCCGTGCCCGCGGTCCCTGAGGCCCCGCCGCGGCGTCCGCAGCTGCGCTGTGACACGTAGCGTGCTGGGCGCTGTAAATAGAAGGTCTCGTTATAAATACTTGGGCTCTGGACAACAAGGGGTTCCCAGCGCCAAGCGGCCAGAAAGTGCGACGTCTGATTAAATGCTCTATATTTGGATGATGACTGAACTAAATCATTCAGCGACTGGAACACTAAAACCCTATAAGCACCACTCAAAGTTTCATATATTGGCTGCGAAGAAAAGGAAAAGTAATAAGATCCCACCTTAACATCAGTGAGTATACAAGAGTAAGAAGACTTTGAAAAGAGAGGAATTCTAGAATGTAGTTTATTGCTAGCGAAAAGAATTTAAAGCCAACTTCACACGAATAACACCTTCAGTTGCACTGTAAGGCACAAGCTTTCAAACCACTGGAGTGATATCAGCAGCTCTGCAGTTACTCAGCCTTACGAAATTCAAGGCGCTGTTAATAAGACACCGCTGGTTGCGGGTGTATCAGTTCAATGGACAAAATGAAACAACTTCTGGGAGTTTGTACCCATAAAGGTATATACCCATAAAGTGGCAAGTATGAAGGAGACCCGCTCAGGGAGAGATACCCGCTTTTACTTGTTTTGGGAAGTTGCTGTTGCATTGTGTGTCCGTTTGCACGAGCCCCACGCAGGCACATTGGGCACGCTGAACAAGTGAGGGCACATGAAATATTGAAATATATCTGTTCAGATGAGCCACATTTACAAATCTTCACTGAGATCCCCCGCAACAATGCTGTTAAGAAAATACTGGTATTTGGAGGGTGAGTCAGCATCTAGAAATCGAAATCCAAAACCAGCTTTCAGAATCTTTGCTCAGATGCTTTGTCAGTTTATGCAACACTTCCCTTGACCTCTCGAGTAGGTGAAATGCTGCAGCTCGACTTCAGTATGTTGACCTTTCTCAGAGTGCTTGGCAAAAGCCCAGGGTCAGCTTGAATTTCTTTAAGAGTCTCTGCACAGTATTATTTCATGTCAGTCCACATTTTCTAGTACAGAAAAACCAAGATGCATTCACACAGCAAATCTCAATACAGCCTATTCAGAGGAAATCAGTTTTGCTAAGGTGCATTTTTTTTGTTATCAGCTTACTTTATCCTCAGCTTTACTGCTGGTGATTTTTAGTCACTTATCTTGCAATGCTTTTAATTAGGAATAACTTTAAAAAATCTGTAATTCTTACAATATTTCATGAAGATGCCACAGCATAGCATATCTGTAATACAGGAACTGACTTTCACAGCAAGCCAGCAGAAGCTTAAGTCAAACTTCTGCTTCCATTTACATTCTCTCCTTCAGGTAAAGTATCTTCAATTTATAGCTTCATTGTTCAGAATTGTGTTTATTTACTGTAAAGTTGCCACATTCACATCTGGCACTAATTGTACCTCATTATCTTAGAAACTGTGCAATTTCCTTCACAGACTTTACATCTGCTGGGCAGACACAACAAACTGCTTTACCCCATCCTGCTCTGCTGGAGACAGCAGTGTTGGCATTGCCCATCACCCTCTGTCACTACAGACAGGCCCCTAGATAGTTCTGGTACACTGAAAGACCAAGCAGATGTTTATTTGTTTTTCAACAAAATAAAACTACAGAAGAACAAAAGGGAACTGCTGACAACAAGCTTTTCAAAATTCTTTGAGAAATAAGAACTTTAACCATTCCCTGAAAATAGCAAGATTTGAATAGCAAGGCTCTGAAGTAATATGGCCAGGACTGGGTTATTCTGGAAAGATAGATTTTACTTTAGTATTTAAAACATAAAAGGATCTTTCACTGATCACACAAATCATCTTGTGGAGTCAGTTCTCCCTGGTTTGGGGTTTAGGGTATGTTTTCCTTGATTGCAAGAGAAGCTTGCCTATTCTAGCATCTAAGAAGTATATTAGAACAGATTTTCAACAACTTAAAATATAAAACTACAATTCCTGACTAAGCAATATCAGTTATTAGGCTGAGATTGTATTTACCACAGTGCTTTTTTTTTTTTACCTTAAAAATGCCTTTTTTAAACAAGCCAGACAGTGAACTGTAATAAACAGATTCTCACCAGTTAATTGCATTTAATTTACTCTGCAAGTCTGCTTTTGCTCTTTTCAAGGACTTACATAGTTCTCTCTTTCAAAGATACAGTTGTCAAGGCTAATTTACAATAGCTAATCCTTCATATTTGCTCAACAAGGAATTAATTTTCCTTTATAATTATTCCTCACAAGTCCCAGTTTGTTTTGTGGGCCCTTTCCAATAAGTTTAAATAGAAGGCTTCATATTTACTTCTAACTACAGCAGAAAACTCTAGAGAATACTTATTTTTAATATTCAGCATATAGCTAAGCTTAAGGAAATAAGTGAAACTGAAGCCGGTCAGTCAGATCCCAAGAAAGGCAAGCACTAGTAGGCTCTTTGTAGTTGACTTTTTCAAATTCAAAACTTAAAGGGCATCCACCAACAGTTACTGGTTTCCACCTGGGACAATCCAGGTGTATGCAACAAATGCAAGGTGAAAACTACCTTTTAGTACTTTCCAGCCTTTAAAGGAACACTGAAACTCCAGGGAAGTGATGGCTGACCATTTGCTGCACATTTCTGGTTTGGGTAGAATAATTATTAGCCCTTTGAAAAGCAAAATTAACTTTACTGTAATAAACACAGTTATATTAATTTGTCTGTTAATGAGTTAATTATGGCATTTGGAGGTCATATCCAATACCCACACCGACCCACACTTGCCAGCTGTATGGAAATGTGTGCCACCTGTAGTTGTTGGGTCTTGTATTCACTTCCTGGATCACATGCTGACCCTCAGTATGAGCAGATTAAAGCAAACCGGATGAGAAGGTGAGAACCTGGGCCCAGAAGCACCTGCTCAATACAGCAAGAGACTTTGGGTTCCTGGATAAAATCCCTCACAAGTTTTCTTCTACAGGAATGGGGAATTCAGCAGCTGCAATAAGAAGAAAAATGGCAGGTGGGAGGGAAAAATGGTTTAAGAAAAGATGTGTGAAACACTTCATAAAAGATCACCAGTCTCCACATTTGCAGGGAATGGCAGAGACAAGTTGTTTGTTTAGAAGCAGATTTAGAAAGCAATTGAAATTAAGGGAAAGACTAAAGTTTCAATTATAACACACCACTCAAAATTAATCTTTTTTTTTTTTTTAAGAGACTGTAAAATACAGTTCTGTTACAAAACCTGAAAATACCTACTAGGCTGTGTTTAGGACTAAAAATACCAGGCAGAATAAAGCCTTGCAGGGCCAAAAAAGAAAGACAAGGAGACTATTCCAATACAGAAATTCAAGGACCTATTTCAAGTGGAGTTTCCAGAGGGTCAGTTTAGTATTCCCAACAGGAACAATGCTTTGCAAACCAAGCAGTGCCGAGGAGCACAGAGTGTGTTAGAATTTCACTGGGACAAGGTCCACTCAGGAAGAAGACAGAAAGCCAAAACTAAAAACAGGCAATGTACTAGAGTCAGTTTTGCCTTGAAGAACTTGTAACTCGCAAGGAGAAAGTAAAAAGATTCAGAGACAGACTGGTGTATAGAGCTTTTCCTCAACTTGTTAACATGAGAAAGAATTTTATGAAGAAATTCTTTCACAGACAAGACACCAGAGAGAATTTAGATATTAGAGATGAAAATAATTTGTTTGATCATAAACTACTATTTATGGGATATTAAAAAAAAAAAAAAAAAAGAGCAGTAAGTTACAAGGTGTAGGCATTGACTACAACACAGTAAGAAATAGAGGCCTGCAGGAATATGCACAAAAAAAAGAGAACTAAAAGTATAGAGGTGACAATGGAAAATTGTTAAAATAAATTAATATTATGATTTATGGTGACATTTGGCAAAGCTGTACTCCATAGAAATTTTATCTTCATTCATTTGAGCAAAAACCAAGGTTTTTGAAATATGCACCTTAAGTATTAAGTGAGGTTGGTCAACTGGTTGTATGTGCAAAGGAAAGATCTGGAAAATCTGAATTCTTTGAAAACTGTAAGCTGATCAGGGAGGAATGAGGGAATGTCAAGATGGATATTAAGAATTTGTAAGAAAGTGATTGTAAGTACTAAGGAGCTGTACTCATGCAAAGCGTTAAAACAATGCCAGAGCACATATGTAAGAGGTCAGTCAAATTGAAAATTAATCTTTTGACTTACTGTGGGAATAAAGAAAATCTTGCCCTAGATACACAAATTGTGAAAATAACTATGTCAGGTCCTGAAGGGAATTCCTGCTTACCAGCCATATTCAATGGGGAAAATTTTCAAGTAGGGACTTCAAAGATGAACTTGAGCCAGAATCCTTTGTTTGCAGCTGAATTTAAGTGTCAAGATAATCCTGTTAGATAATGTGTTTCTGTTAATCACTACAAACTGTTCCAGCACCTACGCCTCAGAACTATGGTGAGACCTGAAGAATTTAAAGCTATTTAAGTTTTTCATCATAGATACACACTGGAGTCATGGAACAACTGTGTTGGATCAGCAAAAGTTCAGCTGAGTGAACATCCTGTTGATGATGGCTATCAGGGGATACATACCTAAGAAAAAGCTGTAAAAGCATGGCAAGAATATAATAATAAGTTCCTGGAACTCTGATTCACAATCTTAGGGATATCCTGAGAAAGAATTTATTTCCTAAGTTTCAAGTTGCTTTTGAAGAATTAAAAACTTTAGCATCCATAAAAATCATGCAAGGAGTTCCACCACCTGCACTTGTGTGAGTCAAATAAGTGTCTCCTAGCATTCATGTGTTTACTAGAGATGGTGAAAAATCATTCCCTACTCAGCACAATTGCTGCTTATCATTTTACCAAAATACTTTGGTCATCTGAGAAAACTGTCTTTTCCAAAATTAAGATTCCTGCTCCAGTGACTTGTCCTTCACATAAGAGCACTTTTGTTCCTTTTATCATCTTTGTTGTTCTCCTTTTCCAATTTTATTACCTCCTCTGTTGTGTAGCAGTGAGTAGGGACAGGCTGCAACATGGGGAACAAAACTGTTAAGAAAATAGCATTCAAAATTTTTTTTATTAGACCTAGTGCCTTCTTAAATAGTTTGACTTTTTTGCCCTGCCTCAAGAGTACTTCAACATTTTTGTCAGTGAAGATTTATGATCCTAATTTGGATACAACTCTCATTTCTGATGGATTCATTTTTTCCACCTTAAAAGAAAAACATGAAAAAAATCCCAACCTAAAGCCTTCACATACTCAGGAAATTCTAATCAACAGGCAGAAGTCGTTAAAAGTAGAAAAAAGACTAACCGTAACTACAGGTCGCTGTTGTAAGGCAGCTTGTATTCAAGAAAGCTTTCTGTGGATACATAACATGACCATGTAAACCCAGACCTAGTGATGACTCTGCGAGATCAGGCTTCTTTTGGTGACTGGTGAGCTGGTATCCTAGAGCCCATTGCTTTCATCTTCTGTGGACACAGCAGCAAATTCCTGGAGTGTTTTTGTCAGGTCAGAATTCCAGAGAGGTATTTTTAGTTCAAGCAACCAGTTCCTCCAAAAACATGAAGTATGTAAAAGCAGCATGAACAACATTAATTGTCACCTTGCAAAAGTTTTTTTGTGCTTACATTTTTCATCAGATACTTCATAGGAACCCTTATGTGCAGTTTGCCCATGTCTTACATATTTTGTGGTATACTTGGAGCATATAGCTCCATGGTAGAGCCTCATTGCAAGAGGAATATGACTGTTTTAATGAGAGTTTGAGAAGTGCATCTCAGTACCATGCTCTCTGCAAGGCCAGGCTTCCTTACACTCATAACTGATCCATCCTTACAGCTGATCAATGCTATCTATTGAAAAGGTACCTAAGTTCCTGGAGGTATCCCAAACTTTTTTTGACATCCAAATTGCTGGTATATCTGATAGAAAAAAAGGCATGTATTATTACATAGCACTTCCCCTCTAGCACTGGCATTAACAGTGCTTCTGCAGAAGCAGATGGTCCCTCTGTGGGTCTACCAGCAGACAAGGAAAAGGCACAAACTGAAATCAAGAAGCAAGGACTATTTGCAAAACTTTGGTGAGTCCTGCAAAACTCCACTGAAGTTTTGCTTTGTTTTTTATTTTCTGTTTCGTTTAAGGTAACTAGCATTCTAGCTAGGAACGGATTGGAGCCACTAAGGTCTGATACCATGCAGGGAATTACTATTACCACTCAGTATTCTGAAACTAAATAAATTGATTTGTGAATGAATTACTTGCTACTACATAAGCTACCTAGCTTCCTTTGTACAGAAGAATCACAAAACAAATAGCTTAAAACACCAGGCAGTACATTTTTCCTCTTTCATAAGCACATATTTTGAAGTATATATTAATAAAAGAACATTTAAATATGAAAATCAGTTTACTATCCTTTCTATCAAACTTTAAGAAATAACATTTTCTTCCCCTTAAGACACTGTGATTCTTCCAGTCCAAACTCAAGTTTGGATATTCTCCGTAGGTAGAGTTAGTAGTATTTTCACCACCACCACCTCAGAAATTGCAAGTGAAGACTGAGGTCTTTGGGATTTCAACAGATGTTTAAACTTAGCTCCTAATGCAACACAAATAAGTTGGATGCCATAGATAGACATCAAGTTGAGGCCACTGTAGTTCACATACAAAAAGGAAGGTTTTTTCCCCTGAAGAAAGTAGATTTTGCTTCAGAAGATAATCAAAACAGAAAGGATTATCTAATATCATCCAGGTTCCTATCAGACCATATATTGAGGATGAGTAGAAAATTCTCCACTTACCACCATTCAGCTTGGATGCAGTAAATTGTACATTAAGTACTAAGCTGTAACTTTAGAGTGGTGTTTTGTCCACATCCAGGGTGTTTCTGGAATAATTATGATCAAGAAACTTGGGAGTTATCAGCTAGTCTCAAATTCTGGAAAGCCCATGTATCTGGTCTGTTCTTGGACCACTGCCCAGCTGTGTGCTCCCCTCTCCATTTTCCCCTTCAGCTGTTAGGTCTAGAGAAGTCAAGCTACCTATGCAGTAATGATCAACCCTCCTTCCCCAAAGCCCAAGGGCAAAAACACCAGAGAAAGGACCAAACTGAAATAATGTATTATCAAGAGGGGTAGCCTTGATAGTGAGAAGACATGAATTTAGTGCATTTAGTCTAAGGTGTCTTAGTTCAAAGCTGATCACCTGAGTTTCACCAAGAACTCAGACCAGGCACCTATCTCTGTAATTTCACATTACTTCTACCTTCAGGTACATTCCCTTTTCCCAGTCTTCAGAGGTGCTGCTCACCATGCTCATGCCTGCAGAGAAAGTGACTTTTCCTGTCTATGAAAATAAATCCTGTATATTCTCAGTACTAATGAACAACATACAAAGATTTATCCTCTTAACTCAGGAAGTAGAGACTGCGCTGGCAAATAATTTCCAAGTGTATTCTACCTTACCACATTCCTTCTTCAGCCTCCTTCTACCTTCAGATCTGATACAGGCCTTAGCTTTAGAAAAAAATCCCTTTTGTTCATCAAGGAAATGTAATTCCTTGAACTAAGATACGTAGCCTAGACTCAAGGAAACAGAACATCTCAAACAAAGTTCAGCAACCTTCAGACTGGTTCTTAAATCTTCATCTCTTGGGGTCCCAGAGTTATGCGTCCAAGCACATACTGTTAATTTTAAGCACTTTCATTTCTGAGTAGCAACCACCTTCAGTGTAGAACACCCTTATTTGGGTTCCTTGCACTATCAGGTCTTTAACGAAAATAAATCAGCCACTTCTCCCTCCCAGGATGCTGAGCTTGTATCACACTTTTCAAGAACAAACGCAACTCTGTACAAGGCACTAGTGAACTCGGGAGCTCTCTGGGCCCATCCTGGACTTGAACACTGCAGCAGCGGCTGAACTGACATTCATTCACCCCAGCTTTACAAGTGAAACACCTATTCTCATGTTGTGCCCTGCATTGAGACATTCAAATCAAGACTTCAAACGCAAACTTTGCTAGGAACTTGTCATTTCCTCAAGCATCCCTCAATTATGAGCCATCACTGGGCCTTATTAAAAAGTTTTTCTCAACTACCCTTCTTTTACCCATGGCAAATGTGTTATACCATTAAAAGGAAATGGAAGAACTCCTTACCTATGTGGGAAAAGGTCTGACTTTAGAATATGTGTATCAGATATTCAAAGCTGGCTCATATTGCCCTCTACACAAGGCCATTAGTTCATCACTTCCAAACAGCAATTTTACAAATACCAGCTCTAGGACATCACTCACTTCTCTGAACAGGACATCTGAAATAGCAGCATTAGGCATAGCAACAGAGTGATTTTTTCCACAGATTGTCTATTTTGCTGTGTTTAAAATCTCCTCTCTTACAGAGATGCAATTTTCTTTTGAAATATGTATCAAGATAAAGTGGCCCTGATGATTCTAACAGCCAGGACTGGGTATTCTTACCTTCTGACATATAATCCAAGGGCCCTGTCTGATTTGGCCTGGTGTTTCCATCTGGCCAAGATCCATCACCTGACATTCCCCCTCTCATCATGCTGTGGCTGCTACATGGTGCCTGGCTAAAGAGTGTACCTACCTTTTACAGGAAAAGGACAGATAGGTTAGAGGCAGGGAACATTCTACAAAGCTGTAACATAGCTAAAAGAAATTGTTGTATGTTGTGGTTTGCCAGGTTATTACCCTATTTTTTCTTTAATCCTAGATTAGAAACTTGCCAGCAGTGTAGTTCAGGCAGATTTGATGGCTGCCTTTTGCCCACGGGGAGAGGACTTCTTTTTCAAACTATTTCTTTCCATTTTCTCAGGGAGCAAATAATATGCTTTAAGAGCTTTCCAGAATGGGGAGTATTTGTGATGTGATCAGTCCTAGGCCAACCTGTTAAATACAAGACACACCCCTTGGTATTCCTCTGAGGAGGAACTCCCTGGTTGTCAATGTTGCTTGAGAAAGAACAGAGGTATTTGGTATTTACAGAAGACCCTGCAAGTTTTTCTTTTCACTTTTTGCCCTTCCAGATGTCTAAGTTAAGATATGTCTGTTCTTTCTTAATGTGAACATTAACCACAATTTTAGTTCATTTGCAAAATCTGAGCTCTCTCTACATTACTTTTACCATGTGGCAGAAAGGCAGAAATTCCAATATTATCACATTCATCTCGCCTGCCTCATATCTAAAAATTCCAACACCTTTTCCTAAACATCTTTCATATGGGAATTGGGGGGGGGGGTGGGGGGGTGGGGGGGGGGTGTGTTTCTGTTTTCGTTCCTGTGGGTTGGTTGTGTCTCCCCCCACCCACCCCCCAACAGTATATGCATTTTTGCTAACTACAGGTATTCTAAGATTGGCTCTCCTGGTAAACAAGTTCATTCTTTATCAAGAGTCAAAAAGTTACCTTGATTCTAAAAGGCATGCCTCAATTATGGGATCTAACTACACCCAGCCATCTGAACTTAAAACCAGAATTGCTAAATTATTCTATTTTAACTGCATTAAGAATTTGAATCATACATGTTTTAATCTTCACGTATTAAAGAAGAAAAAGGTTGCTTCACAAGGACTTAGAAACTTGTAATACACGCTGTGCAAGACTGTCTCTTGTTCTTCGAGAGACTACAAAAATTTGAGTTGATCATCATCCACCTGCAGTGTACTAGTCATTAGCTGTTCTTTACTAGCTCAATAGTAAAACTACTGAAACACACTTCAATACCACATAATCTGCTTTAGCACAGGCCATGACTGAAGGTAGTTCGTACACACCTTGTTGAGCTCTGACCACTACCTGTTATATCTCAATGACGTCTGTACCTGCATGGTGGGTACACCTTCATTACACACAGGCATGCTTCATTTGCCAAAAAGCATAGTTAGCAATGTTTTTTCACTATCCATCTGTATACTCCACTCATCACTCAATGAAAGCAGTACTATTTAGAAATATTACACTTGAGGCAATAAACTGTGAATGTTTATATACTGCCATTAAGAAAACAAAAGTCTTTACTTGCTAGTAGCAACCTGTACCGATTTTAACAGTTAACCTATGACCAACTAGCTCAAATTAACTTCTAAGGTCTAAGACTTACTGATCAGTTCAGGACATATAAAGATGAAGATCATTTTCTTGGATAGAAACATGGCCACCTGAACAAACTGAACCTTCAGATTAGTGTAATATTAAGCAAAAATACATACTGCCATTTATAACACTGTTCCCACTGTAAGGTCACTTCCATGCAAACCCAAGATACAAATGCCATACAAAATCCAATAGATTGAAGACCTTACAGATCCCTTCTTAAATGGAAGATCGATCTCACTGGAGTTATCCCCATAATGAGTCGGGATTTTTCCTAAGAGGTTGTGTTAATTACAAGAAAATAGGGCAGAGCAAGGCACTGCTAATGACTGAAGCCACCTAAGCCTTGTTATACCATCAGATCTTCTAACGAGAGAAGTTATTGCTAGCATGAAACCCACGTCATATTTCTTCATCTTCAAATTCTGACAGATTTTAACAACATATATACCAGTTTTCTTCAAAGCAGCTTTTAAGCACCTCACTGATTCAAAAGTGTAAATGATCACACTGCTCTAACTGAAGTATTATAGGACATATAGGACAGTTTCATTAGACTAGTTTAAGGCAGTTATACACTGATCACTTCCCGGCAAAAGACTCATCAGTGATTGTCGCTGAATGTTTGTCTTCTGCTAGAAGTATCAACTTAAGCACACACATGAAACTCAAAATTCTGTTGAAAACTGTGGATTGGAAATAGGTTGGCTTATCAAAACAACTGTTTGTACTAGAAGAAAAAACATTTAATTGCAACATCCAAAGGAAGTCTTTGACCACAATCTGAAACATGAACAATCCTTTAATAGCCACTTCTGCTTTCCAGATGCAGGGACTATGTATTTTTATCTGTCATTTCAATTACTGTAATGTTAAATCACCTCTGAATTGTAATACACATCTGCATAATGAAAAGATTACCTATAATTTATTTTATGTCAGCTCTCAACAGTGTTTTGTAATACAGCTTCATTTTAAAGTATGCTGACATTGCTTCTTAAGAAAAGCCCTGGTTTACTGATGAGGCATCTATAAATTTATCTTTGTCAAATTCCCAAGAAGGAAGGTTTTTAATCCCAAATTCATTACACTTAGTAATAGTACTTAGTAGTTATTTTTAAATAACCATTATGAGTGACAGAATTAGGTACGTTCCTCATCACACTGAAGAGAAACAAAAAATCTGAAAACTGTTATTTAGAGGGTAGAACAATACCGAAAGCATCGCTCTTGGAACCAGAAACTCAGGATCTGATACATTCCATTCCTGGCTTTCAACAGATGATTTGTGTTCATGTAAAAACTCCTAAACTATTATGATTACTAACACATTAGTGTAAAAATAGATACTGAATTATCTATGAAGCATTTAAGACATTTTTAGATCTGAAATATTTAACACTAAACAGTATCAGATTACACTCAACATTCACTTGGCTTTGAAGCAGACACACTAAAATTGAAAGTTAAAATGCACAACCAGGGTTAATCACTGCAGATAAGGAATCAATTAAACAGTCTACCAAAGTTGGACTTTAAGTACTGCAAGTCATTTAAGTACTAGAAAGTCTATTTTTACTTACCATTATCTTCTGTGAAGTCAAATGACATAGAGTATTCTACTGGCTGTGCAGCAGAACTAAGAGTGCATTTCGTAACTTCTTTTCTGCACGCCAGTGACCAAGGGAAGTACACTGTCACACTAACCATGCATAGGGAACTGTGACCAATATAATCAGCCAAATGTCACACTCTGATTGTGGGGAATTAGATTTTTGACACTCCAAGTTTTACTTAAATTACTGTTTGAATACAAGTGCTGGCTTTAGAGTGGACACCAAACTTCATGAACAATTACCTGAACTGAAATGTATTTTGCAATTGAAACTTTAAATATTCAATCTGCATTTAAGTACTTATTACCTACGTGTTACAACTGCGTTTTCTAGACTTCACAGATGCTTTTATTTTTCTACTTTTTTAAAAAATAAAAAGCTTCTACCACGTACCTGGAAGTCTGACCATTTAAAGAAGCTTTTGTGAAGATAGCTTTAAAAAAAATCACATAACCAAATATATCCAGATAAGCTCAGCTGTGCAGCATCTGCTCAGGAGTTGGTCATTTAAAAATAGGTATTTTATGGAAAACCTAGTAACCAGTTATGTATTGGCAAGAAAAAGTATAATTACACGAGACAGTCACCCCTCTCCAAACTGCCAGTAAACTAACAACATAGTCCTAGTGGCACTTTTCAACTCTCTTTTTTAACAGTCTACACAAAGGGGCATCTAAGCAGTGACTCTTTCCTCCCATGGATTTTTTAAACCTAAGTAAATATACACTTGCAAACTGTGAAAATCAGGCTCCTGGAAAGATTTTAACATCAGAGCTTCTAGGAAACATTATTTATTTGTACTAGATGGCTGTAAAGTGACAGTAATTTATTCCTTCTCCCCCACTACCTGTATTAAGGATCAAGCGATCTTCAGCTCAACTTCCTCTTCAGTTGCCACATCCCATTTTCATCTGACAGAGCAAATGGCAAAGTACAACCCGGTCTTTCCTATGCCCAGCTAATGTAACTAGTTAGTTCCAGACAAGAGATGTCATGCTGGTGCTGGAGGCAAATCAGCAAGACTCTCCATAAAGACAGCCTTTTATGTCCGTAAGTCCAAATAGTCACAAAGTCAGGAATTTTAAGATTCAGGGCATGAACACAGACTCAAGCTTGCACTTGACCCAATTCAACTGTCCAAAAACTGTCTTGTCACGTTCACTGCCTCGCTGCCTACTTCAAAACTTGCTACTCCATTTTAAACAATTAATATTTTCCACTAATATCTCACTAATGTGAGGGAATAACAGTCTTAACAGTCTTAATATTGTGCAGTGTATTAATTTAAACACACTCTTTTGTGAAAATGTTCTGTGTTTATGTCCATGTTGCCTTTCAGTTTTATTTCTCAAAATAAAAAATTAATTTAAAAAAAGCCTCCCCTCACGGGTGTATGGAAGCACTAAAATAATTGCTAGGCTGAACAGTAAAGTTAAGCCTCTGAAGAATAATCAAAGGCACAAGGGAATAAAAACGTGCAGCCATGTATAATATTTCTATCCTGAAGTTGGGAATCCTGCTTTTAGAGGACACTACATTTATTTTAAACTATGTCATACCCCTCACCCCCAACAAGAACAGAATTAGTATTCCTTATTTTAGATTTTAAAGACAGTATTTACATAAGAGTTGTACAACGCAGAAATTCAGAAACTGATCTTAGTATCTTATTGTAGTAACAGCCTTCCTCCAACAGTATAAACACAAACTTAAGTTTTGGGTCATAACAAATCTCCTCTTTAAAAATTGGAAAGAAAAAAAAAGTACAGTTGCATGTCCTATATTAAACCTTTCAAACAAAAAATGAGTATTAAAACAGGAGTGTAATTTAAAAAGCTGTGTATTGGAGTGTTTATAAACCAGAAGTGTTAAGCAGCAGCTGTTTCCGGTTTCTTATTAAATTCAATTAGACTTCAAATTTTGAAACGCATTACAAACCAATGTGGAACTATACTACTTATGCACCTTTGCAGGTGTTTCAGTAAAGAAAGCCTCCGACAAGAATAAACAGAGGCAGCACATTATATTAAGTCAAAACTTGCCTTCAACATGCCAAAAAGAACCCCCTAAGAGATGCATTATTGCTGTAGAACATTTCAAGTTTACCAACACCCAAGTGCAACCAAACTGATGTTGTATATATGCACTTGCCCATTCTCACCATTATTTCCACTTAATGTTTTTTCTTTAAACAATCAAATTTAAAGCTTTGAAAAATAACATTTTTTTGATTTTAGGGTTTTTTTCCACAATATTAATCACCACATGCAATTTAGTTTTCTGATAATTTTTCTAAAAAACTGCACCAATATCAGAACAGTGCAAATCATATTTAATTGTAAAAGTTATAATGGCTTGAGTTCATAATTAGAGGGAACACTGTCAGGACCTTGGTATTTTGCTCACTCACCATTGCTTGCATTCCATTAAAAACTTTCCTGTCAATTTTGCCTTTTTTTATTTCTTTAAATAGTCATCCTCCCATGCTTTTATCAGAGCTGAAATTAGGAATTTAATCCACAATTTCAACACACAGAGTGCCTTAGTTGCAATGTTTTTATGCACTTCCATCTACCCTTACAATTCCATAAACGTATTATCCCGTGCAACACGTTTCCAGAGTAAGAACTAGTCACTAGCACTTGTGATCCAACAAGTGTTTTAAGTTTTTCAGCAATGGAGAGATTTCAAGATTAAGAAATCTGAGGGCTTTCCCTCTCCTACAGCCCCCAGTGTTTCATTTCATAGCAAGTTCAAAATTGGTTTCCACATCTTGACAGTGTTCCTTATAAAACCGTATGACAGTAAAAGTGCCAGTAGGCATGGCAACCTCTTTGAAGGGAGCATTTAAACTCCTTGGCACTGGGAATGCCAGCACCAAGGATTACATTGAAATTCAAAATTATACTTAACGTTACAATTAGAAAACCCACTTTCCATAAGCCTAATTTCTCTAAGTAGATTTCAAAATTCAGAAGCTAATGCAACTGTTAAGTTTTACGCTTGAATTTGAGGAATAAATTTCTTTTCTTTAGCAAGGGCAGTATATGAAACTCTGGTAGCAAATGTCTCTTAGGCATTGACTACTCATTTCACCATTGTTCACTCACTTTGTCTTAAAAGTTCAAAACTGGCAAGGCACATTTACATATTCCAATGAATACTTGACAATTTTTAATTACACTTTATGTCCCAGCTATCCCAGTAATTGACATACAACATACTAAAATGGTTTATTAAGGTAACAAAAAAAAAAATCAATTAATGTGAAAACATACAGGCTATTGGCAACCACTATTCTAAAAATTATGTAAATACAAGTAAACATACTGAAATGTGTGCGATTCTAAGTTTTTAACCAGAAGATCTCTGTACTAACACACATTTATATTAATGACACATAAAAAAAATAAAAACTTTATTACAAAAATAAGTTACACTCGCCTCCAGCTTACAGTATAAAACAATTTTATTTGCAGGAATGCAAAATGATTGTTTGCCATGAGCATTTTCAACATATGACATGTCTAATTTTGTTAAAATTTGCATTTACTGGGGGAACTGGTGTGTATAAAACCTTAATTAGGTATAAGCTTCAATTTTCATTGTGGTGCCTATGGGTATGTAGTATAACTGCAGTATCCCTTTGTGAAGGGTGTTAAGGGAACTCTTTATGCCAAGTCCAAAGTAAGTCATAATTTTATCTATCCTTTCCCTATATGAAACTGGACTTGGCAAGGTTCTGTTTTTATTTTTCTTTTTTTAAGGGTTGTTCAATAGAGGATGCTTCACCACTGAACACTCACTGTCATCAAGGTGCTTTAGAAAATTAAAAACATAGCACAAATGATTGTACTCTACTCTACTCTACAGGTTATCATGATCTGCGTAAGAGAAATGGAAAGCTGATCCACGTGTTTTTACAGTGATCAGCAGCAAGAAATGCACTAATGAAAACATACCTTTTACCTAAAAAGCTAAACTACAGCCATATACTATTCTATGATTTATGAAAAACTTCAAAATATCCAAATGTCAGGCTTCACTGTACAGTTGTCAGTTTTAGTCTGACCTTTTATAAAGGGACACTGCAGTATTTAGTACAAGTTGCTGATGCACTTTTTTTGAACATCTGATGTCTTACAAAAGTAACATCTTGCTAAACTATTATACATCCAAATAACTACAATATCTGAAGAAGCAAGGCTGCTTTTTCAGCCACAAAATACGACAAAAGCAAG